>NC_140081.1:17669598-19069598 GCF_964194135.1 Talpa europaea
CCTACCAAGAGGGTCAGGTACAAAGGAATGAATACTTCAAAAGCTTCCAAGGCCATCGGTGGGACAATCTAAGACATACTCAGCAGGGTAAAACGCTGGTTTCCCACAGAAGTAACTGGCTGGCCAATGCACCTTTCATTTTCCCTCCTCTATTCTGAATCCCTCACTGTGCGTCTTGGGGTCAGCACCCCATAAATGACATGCACAGGAATAGTTATCTCAGGGACAACTTTTGGAGAACTCCAAATGAATATCATGACCTACCCTTGCTACATACACAAATGTATGTGTTTCAAGGTGGGGAATGAGGTCTAAGCAGTTTTTTCTAGTTTCATTAGCAAAATTCCAAAGTGAAAACAAACACAAACCAAGATAATTCTTGCACTTTTGGTTTTACTGCAACCATAATGCCTTTCAAGCTGCCTGAAGCCTTGTTGCCATTCTCCTGTGGACTTTCTCTTCATGGAAATACAAGTTCAAAATAGGGAAATTGCCTCGCTAAGGAGAGGGCACCTCTACTCCAGGGATTCTGTATCCATTCTAAATATCCCTGCAATAAAACATGAATTGGGTGCTAAAAGCTGGTTGAACCAATTGGTTTACTAATTGGTTAGGGAAATAATGTATTAAGATTGTATACTTGGAGACCCAAGAATGAGAAATACATTGCAAAACATTTATCCATCACGAGCTATCTCTGTTCTTTTCTAACAAGCAACGTGATCAGTTATTTTTCTTCACTTTCAAGGGTGTGTGAGGAGCAGAGAGATCACGGAGTGTCTCAATATTTTACACAAAACAGGTCCCAGTCCAGGAGTTGATACATAAGAGGGAGGGGTCAGCCCTTTGACCATCAATCACATGTAAATTTCAACCCTGGCCACAACTTTGCATCAAGAGTCAATTTATTCCAACCTGATGGCAATGAAGGGGCAAAATAAGGCTGGTGTATATTGGCATGTTGAAAATTACAAAATAAATCTCAATTCTATTCGCCTGAACTCTTGGTCACAAACAAGTCAGATGTGCTAACTACGACATGTGACTAATAGCATTTTAGACACCAAGCGATGCAGGGAAAGTCATGCTTTTATTTCCCCTTAAAAGAAAACTACTTCCAAACCAATTATTCATCTCCCCAAGCTGTAACTTTATAACATTTAACAGTCATTAAAGAAAAAAGATTTATCTGCCCCAAGTTTCAGAACATAAATGTTGTGACAGGAACTTTGTTGCCGCTTTGCAGCAGGAACACCATGAGGACACAGCAGTCATGAAGCAGGTTTGCAGGGCAAGACTCTGCTACTTGAGCAGAAGTTCTTGTGCCATTTATTGAAAGCACACAGGCTAGTGAAAGCTGATCATGTGACAGTGGTATGAGGAATAAAGTCCAGAGGGTAGGATTGGAATGGGGGACAAAGTTTTACGAGGAACAGAGAAGAGGACAGCGTGAGCATACATCAAGCGACATTTGCGTCAGCAAAGTATTTGATGTCATCACCAGCAGAGTTATCCCGAGACCACCATGGAGAGAGTCACGTAATCAGGTCAGCTGCAGCCCAGGCGTCCCCAGGCCTGCCTCGTGATACGGGCTGCACTCCTTAGGTAGGCAAGGAATGCTCTGCTGGCATTTGTAGAGAGCAAATAGGTCACAGTTGCCCATGAGTGGCCAGCTCATAGCCAGCTCATAGGAACCCACACATAAACGCCTTTTTTTAACCACCATATTCTGACATCTAACCCCTGCCTTGAAATCTGAGGATGCCTCCCCATTGCATTTCTAAGTCCTAAAGTACCACTGTATCTTAAGTATAATAGTGAGGCATTCTGCATAGTATTTTACATATGCTACTTTATTTACAGCCTATAACATTGTGATATCGTTATGATTACATACAGATGAAAATGCTGAATCTTTAGAGAAGGGCTTGATCGAAAACTCAAGCTCCTAATTATAGTATCAGTCCACTATTGCTACAGAATAAACAATCAAAAGATCTCAATGACTACAACTCTAAACATTTATTTCTCTTATGTCTGTCTGCACAGTAGCTGCGTGGCTCACTAGCTGCGGACCCTGATTGGACTTAACGAGGTGGCTTCGGGCTGGAGGCTGGCTCCAACTCTTCTCCACACATCTCTCCACCTTCTGGGATCAACCGACTACTGGACAATAGTCTTCTAGCGGTGGTGACAGAAGCGCAGACGGTAAGTGGAACATCAACTGCTCATAAGGCTAAACTCGAGACTGGCACAGTGTTGTCACTCACTGGCCAAAGCAAGTCACATGGCCAAGCTCAAAATTAAGGGGCATGGAAATGCATATTCCTCTTTCCATGAAAGGATGTGCAGTTAGGTGGCAAAGAATGAGAATACAGTGGCCTCCCGGGTGGCGCAAGGGGTTAAGTCTCAGCACTGTGAAGCTATCAGCAGCCTCTGCAGCATGAGTTCCATCCCCAGCCAGGGAGATAACCCACATGGCGCAGCAGACCTCTCCTGTCTTGCCTGCTGCTCCCCTCAGCAGTGTATTTCAGTAGATCTGCCTTTTCTCCCCACCGTGTCTCTGGTGAATCCTCTCACCCCCGCATCTCTGGCCTGTACCCCAGTTCTTATACACATAAATCTTTTTTAAAAAGAGTGAGAATACAGGAAAGGGTAAAAATATGGAAACAGAAATCAGCCTGACGTAGAGTATTGCAGAGGTTGAATTATAATGCTGTCCACCGGAAACTTACATAATGTTGCAAACCAATATTATCTCAATAAAATATATTAATTTAAACAAATCAATGTATCCCACTCTGTCAGTGGGCTCCCACGGTGGTATAATCTTTCCTCTATAAATTGAGATCTATGTGTTTGTAGTGAGGTAGGAAATGAGCTATTGTTCTGATATACTCAGAGGTGCTGGAAGAATCGCAAATTGAGCAGTTTAACAAGACACAGTTGACGTGTCCAGAAAACCTGAAGTCTCGTGTCCTTAGCAGGGACCCTCTTACACCAAATCATGAAACAGGCCAATTTGTCTTTGACACTCCTTACTTACAACTCTTTTATCCCCTAAGCTCACCTAATCATCCCCACTTTCATGCCTCTGGCTTATCTATTTCTCCTGTTTCCACCTCCACCCAACCCTCTGCATTTCAAGACTTAGCTATCTGATAACTAACACTTCCTGAGATAGTGACAGCTGACTAGGTTCTTGCTTAAAGACATCTACATTTTAACTGGGCACAGAGCACTTGTCAGAAAAGTTTTTGGAGGTAAAGCTTTTATCTTCAAATAAACTGATTTTAAAACCCAATTTATGAAAGGTAATAATAGTACTCTATTTTCCTATTTAGTCAAATAGTAATATTATTAGTAGTCAACTACTTTTATTTTAGTGGATCAACTTTCCCAAAATAACTTACTAGAGCTTCTATTTTCATATTTATTTGTGATGATACCACTATGTAAATCATAATGTTGTCTGGAGTCTACTTAATCTGTCTATATCAGTTCCCTATTATTTGAAGTGCAGTGACTGGCTAGTTTAGTATCTCTTAGAGTACATTTTCCTTGACTTCTCTTCTGTGTGTTCTTCATACTTGTTGTAGCCCATTCTGGACATTTCTCTTCCCATGGAAATCTTAGGGATACATCATATAATTCATATTTTGGTTTGTATTGTTTTAAATTATAGATTATTTCAAAGAAAATAGCATTTATACAACTTGATAGTTTGCGTCCCCCTGTAAACATGGTATATGTCTACATTTGTATAGGTATTTGGTGTTCTTTAATATGGTTTTTAAATTACGCATGAAATTCTTTTATATTTTTGTTAGGTGGACCCATATACTTTTGGTTTTGCATTTACTACTGTGCTATGAGGTTGGTTTTATATAGAAAATACTATCAATTATGAGTTCTTAGATCCACTGACCTTTTCACTTTCTATTAGTAGTTATAGAAGTTTGTTTCAGTTTATATCCTAGAATTTAAACCTTTGGAAGTCTTGCCCATTTAAGGTGTCAAAGCATATTATATTTTCATAAGTACCACAGTAGTCCCCTAAATTCTCATTAATATAGGTCACCCATAAAGTTTCCTGTGAGCAATATTTCTGTACCGAGACTGTTGCTAATTTATTCTGTGAAAATGTTACATTCTTGTTCATGGTAGAAATCCTTGTCATAGTGAAAAATGCAGAATTTACAATAGCCACTAATACCTTAGCTTGTGTAGGGTTTTTAGGCGGCCTACAGATGGTATCTGTAGGTGGGGTAAGAGCTATGAGACCTAGATGCCAATGGGGCATGGTGAAAGAGGTCAGAAAAAGCTCTGAAAGAAGTGGGCAGGGAGGGCTTCCCTGGTGGTGCAGGGTCTATCAAGCTATCGCCAGCCACTGCAGTGCGAGTTCGATCCCCAGCCAGGGAGGTGACCCACAAGGTGCAGCAGAGCTCTCCTGTCTCACCCGCAGCTCCCCTCAGCAATGTATTTCTTACACCCCAGTTCTTGTATGCATAAATAAATCAATCTTTAAAAAAAAAAAAAGAAGTGAGCAGGGAGTAAAAAGGGAGATGAAAGTGAAAAGGTGAAGTGAATTCAAAACAGAGACAAAAATTGTCTGAGAAATATTTTTGCCCTTAGCAAACTACAGCAAGTACCGGAGATCATTTTTTTCTGAACACGGAGCCCTAATTTGGCAGGTTCACTTTCCTCTCTAGCGGAGAAAACCAAGTAGGTGGGCCTCTTTGCATTCCATTCTTTTTATGGGATTTGTTAAAACTCTGAATGATCCAGACCTTAAAACATCCATTTCAAACCATACCCTTTCAGAATGATTTAACCAAGGAAGAACAGGCTCAAAATTATTTCTTTCATATTTTTATAGGTAATGGGAAGGAGAAATAGAGCCAAATGTGCATAGGAAAGGGTTACCTGATAGTTTTGTTGTACCTTCCAAAGTCTGTCATGCAGTAAATAATCAACTGTGCTCGTCAAGAGCAAAAAGATACAGAACTCACTGAATTATTAAAGGATCACATATTAGTTGGACTTAGAAAATATCACCATGTAAAAGGCAGTTGTTGAAAAGGTACAAATTCATAACACATAAATAGAATTTAATGTTTCCTGTAAAATTTTGCAGGACTTCACTGGGAATTTCCAGTGTGTTCGTTTAACTCAATTCAGCAAATTGTTATCACCTGTTTCACACCAGGCACTGTGCTAGGTGCTGGAAAGACACAGATAAATGGGACAGTCACTCTGTCCTCAATACGTTCAAAATCTAAGTGAGGGGCCTCCCCTGGTGGCACAGCGGTTGAGCACTGGGCTGCAAAGCTGCCCCCAGCCTCTGCAGCGCCAGTTCATTCCCAGGCCTCTGGCGAAGGTCCCACATGGCACAACAGACCTCTCCTGCTGCGCCTGCTACTCCCCTCAGCAGTGTATTTCGTCGGTCTGCCTTTTCTGTTCCCTGCTCTGGCTCTAGTGAATTCTGTCACCCTCCTGTGCTTCTCACTGTACCCAGTGCTTGTATAAATGAATGGATAAATCTTTAAAAAAAAAATCTAAGTGAGAAAGACAGAAATATAAATGACTAACAATATTAAATGTAATAACTGCTATGTTAGAAGTAGAAAACTAGTGATGTGGGAATAAGAAAGTAAAGGAATGATCTTCTCTGGCTATCAAGGAGAGAAAAAGGCAGGTCATAGGAGGTTATAAGGTAGGCCTGGAAAGAACAGTGGAGATTTACAGCTGGAGAATGGCAGGATTAGATTAAGTTTCTTGAAAAATATATTCAAGTGGGAAAAGCAGTGAAACCAGTTAAAATGTTCTTGCACTCAACAAATAGCTATTGAAAGAGGCCAAGTTAAAAGTGGAGTTTGGGAACAGAGGCAGGATTTCCTCTAGGTGACTTAAGGAGGAAAAATAATGAAAGCTTAGTACTCAAACAGGAGGTATATAAAAGATTGCTATTTGTTCACATATACAAAAAAATAAATTTTCCAGTTCCCATGATGCATTGTGGTATTTGTCATGCTGAGGACTATTCCCTCTAACAAAGAAAACCAAGACCTCCCTTTTCAGGACTAGTTGAACAAATGCTTGGAATAAGGCATGAGTCCTATTATAGGGAGGCTCACATTCTCAGTCAAAACAAAACTCTTATATTATCCTTCATGGAAACCCTTAAATGAAATATTTGCCCTCCTGGCATGGCCAGGAGAAACTTTGACATGTATTACGCTTACATCCTAACAGATTTCTGAGAATCACTTGGTTACAAATGTTCTATGCAAAACATTACAGAAAAATGGGTAGAAAATAAGCTGTTAGAGCACTATTATCAGTGCTGGACATCAGTTAGTGGAAGAAGATGACAGTGGGAATGGGGAAGTCACCCCACCAATTAAGAACCCACTATAGAATGTGAGCACCCAAAACTCTACCTGGCATAGAGGACCCAGAAACTATTTGGTGGGTGAATAAATGAAGAATCAGAAACGTAGATGTCAAGAACACAAGTGAACAGAAATTCTTGTGATACTTGTCTCTGAAATGGAAAGCAAATAACCACCCCCCCTCACATGGTTTCAATTAAAAAGCATAATAAACATTTTGTCATATTCTCAGATTATCTTTTTTTTTTAAAGCACTACACAGTTCCACCAGCACTGGGAATATGTTTCCATTCTTTGAAGAATATATGAATTGAGTTTATTCCCCCTCTTGTGCCTTAGTGGGGAAAAAAGTACTTGTTATGTAGAAACTAAATGTGAATTCAATTCATACACTCAAAGTGGGAAAAATATCTCAGGAATTATGGCAAATTGTGGTACAAGCGAGTGGTCATTAATACCACCACTCTTCACCAGTGGGACACAATCCTATCTACAAAATGAGAACTGAATCCCAAAATCTACCTGAAATAAAATAAAAATGTGACTCAATATGTCAAAACTCAGTGAACATTTTTATGACCCATCAATTGTATCATTGCAAGTCATTAGAGAGAAGAGTTTGATGAACATCAATTTCCACATCAAGAAAAATAAATGAGGCTCCATTTCTTTTCTTCCCTTTGTTCTCACCTTCAAGTTGTTAAGGTCTTTGAGAAGAATAAAAGATGACACTTCAGTAGCTCACAAATCAGACTTAACTGTTCCCATGTCAGTTTGAGTTTAGAAAAGATTACTTTCATCTAACAGCCCTCTCAGATACAGTACTACAGTGGGGTACTGTGTCACCTCCAGAAATGATTTATACAGTATCTACCTAAATTTTAAAGTATTAGAGAACTCTGCTTTCTATCCATCGCCAAGCTTTTAACACAGCTCCCAACAGTGTCCTAATAATACAAAGAACAAAGAAAGACATTTCCTATTTCTTATCTACCTACAATCTTAAGTTAATGTTTAGAAAAAGGTTCAAAAAAGAGGTCAAAATGAACAAACACACACACACATCCGCACACAACTATTCTCCAACTTCCCAGTCACCACAAGAGAAACAATTCAAACCTAAGGTTTAATCACTTGTCACTCAATATAACATCAACTAAATGTGAGGTTTACAAATATGAATAATCCCTTTGCTCAGAGAACTCCCAGTCTAGCAGGGACAGTAAGAGATATTTTAAATGTATGGCATAATAAGATAACTTTATTAGAAAAATGTCAGTGATACTCAGAGGAAAAAAAGGATAACTTTCAACACAACTGACTAAAAACATGAAGGCATTTTAATCAAAGAAGAATGTAATAAACATAGGATCAAGGGTCTTCAAAAAGCAGCAGAGTCGGGTTCCCATTGGTGTGAAAAAAGCAGTAGGAGAAAGTCTGAAAAACCAAGTGTAGAACAAATAATGGATGATCTTGAGGGTCAGGGTCAAGAATTTTAATTTTACTAGACAATGATATAAGATAGAGAATGCCTCAAAGCAAGGAAATAGCATGTTAGCTGTGTTTCATATTAATTTGGAAGTCATGTGAGGCTGTCACAGAAGAGAGACTTCAAATGAACACTAACATGTAGCTATTATAATAGTCTAGTAATAAAACCTTAAGCCAGGGTGCCAGCAGGGGGAATTGAAAGGAATGTACAATTTTAAGTGATAAAAAGAGACATCATGACTTCAAGTTTCTAGTTCCACATGTCAGGAGCCACTTCACCCTAACAACAAATAAAAAGCTGAACAGACTGAAAAATCAGCAACTCTTTTTGGGTTCATAAGAGAGCAGAGGACACAGGGCAACCCACTGCCTACAAGACTGGATAGTCAGGCAAATGCAGGGGAGCAGAGCTACTGAAGCAGAAACTCATGAGTAGAAATTGCCATGAGTACCTGTGCCAGGGTAGGAAAACCTGAACTTTAATTCATGGAGTCCCATTGTGGACCACTCAAGAGTTAAGAAATCCAGAGGAGCCTAATCTTAGGGGAGGCATCAGGATGTGAGGTTTACCACATTCATACTGTAAATATCAAAGAAAAATCACCCCTGCTTCTGGCGGGGGTGGGGGGAAGGGAAACATTTTAAAATATGCTAGAGCACTCTGCTCTTAAGAAGATATGCCCACCAGAGAAACTAGTTAACCAAAAACTCATTTGCTGGGGTATTTATTATAGAGCCTAACTGATGTGGGGAAGGGCAATATCCAACTCAAGCTATCCTGTCCCAACTAAGGAAAGAAAAAACCTGAGAAGCACTTGTGAAGTTCGTAGTCCAGAGGCACAGGCTTACTGAGTCACAGGACTATAGAATGATTCCCCATTCAAGGACCGTGTGACAACCACAAGATGTAAAAAAAAAAAAAAAAAAAAAAAAATTAATTAAATAAAAACAAGACAAAACAAAAAAGATATAATGTCTGCATACTGGGATCACCAGAAGAAGCATAAAGAGAGATAGAAACAAAAAAAACAGTGTCTTAACCAACACTCATGGAGAATCTCCCACTAATTAACATCAGACACTAAAGCACAGATCCAGAAAGCTCAGAAGCATCAAACAATAATGCCTAAAAGAACCTACACCTATATATATCATCTTGAAACTACAAATAATCAAAAAGGAAAAGGAAATTCCCAATAAGCCAGAGGAAAAAATATCTATAGAGTAACAAAAATAAGAATTAAATCTTAATTCTCTTCAGATATCATACAAGCAAGGACAGAGTGAAGCAAAATATTTTGAAGTGTTGAAAGAAAAAACTAACCTAGAATTCTGTATCCTGTCAAAGTATCCTTTAAAACAGAAGGAAAAACAAAAGAGAAACAATTGAGATAAATTTTTACCTGAAGACCTGCCTTGCAAGAAATGTTACCCCAAATGTTCTTTAAAGAATGTCCTGTAATTTTTTTATACATTCAATGTAAGTGATTAATTTCTCATTTCATTGCATTTATTCAAAAAAAATACAACCTGTAAAATTTCTACTCTGAGGTCTTCCATGCTACTTCTAACTGTGTAAAAGAAGTCATATGTTCTGTGTATAGTATATAAAGTTTCACATAATCCAAATAATACCTTCTTTTGTAACAGTGGAAAATCTTCATGTCTATAACAGTGACCTCTTTATTTGCTGCAGAAATAGAAAGGTATAAGTTCTTCAAATACAGTCGTAATGACTTTAATGTATTCTTATGTTTCTAGACTTACAATATACTTGAAAACTGTATTATTTGGTATATAAAACTTTTAGCTATTGTAATTTCATCAGGTAAAACAAAGTTTGTCATTATGAAAGTACCCTTTTGATTTCTATAATGTATTGCCTGGAATTTTCTTTCATTTGAAATTTAATATTTCTGGTCATTAAAAAAATGTTCTTTAGCGTGAAGGAAAATAGTATAGGTCAGAAAATCAAATCTACATTTAAAAAACAGGAGCATCATAAAAGGAATAAATGAGGGCAAAATAATATTTTTCTTATTTTTAATTGATATAGCAAATAATAGGTTATTAATAATACCAATATATATACTTATGCATATATCATACCTATGTAACATATAATATATGGAGAAAGACAAAGACTGTAATTTCATTTGTGTGGTGTGGTACATAAACAAACAAATGAACTAAATAAAAACAAAAATAAACTTTTAGAATGTAAGACCAAATTACTGGTTACCAGAAGGGAAGGAATGAGAAGAGGCAGTTGGGTTAATCAGATAAAGTGGGTCAATCGTATGGTAATGCAGGAAATCCGACTCTTAATGGTGAACTTAATGTATTAGATATACAGGTGTTGATTTATAATGATGCACACCTGAAGCTGTATAATGGCATAAACCAATGTTATTTCAAAAATAAAAAAATGCAAACTGAAAAAAAAAATGCCTACCCTAAAAACAAGAAATTTTGCCAACTCAAGTCATTTTAAAAGAACTGTCAAAGATAAGTACTATATGAATCTCAATTACATATGGAATCTTATTTTTTTATGAATTTATTTTTTAAAGAATTTATTTTTCTAATGGGAGGTAACAATAGGATTCCTCACCCCCATCCCCCCCACACACCCACCACCTAATCACCCAGAGTCCACCACTACAGTCTATTGTGCCTCCTTCCCTCTTTGTTCTTACTCCTCCCCTAACCCTTCCCCCATCTGGATGCTTCATTTCTACAGCCAGCGTTCAAGGGTTAGTTTTTAAGCTGGTCTTTATCTTACATATGGAATCTGAAAAAACAAACACAAACCAAGCTCATAGAGAGCTGATTGGTGGTTGCAAGAGGCCAAGTTGGGGGGGGGGGGGGCTTAATCAGGTCAATAAGTACAAACTAAGAGTTATTAAATAAGTTCGGGGGGTGTAAAAACAGCACGTGATGATAGCTAAATACTGAATTTTTGAGAGTTCCTAAGAAAGTAGATCTTAGAAATCCTCTTTGAACGGAAAAGGCATTTTTGTAACTATGTATAGAGACAAATGTTAACTAAACTTATTGTGATAATTTTGCAATATATGCAAATGGTGAAAGGTTACATTGTACACTAGAAACATAACATAATGTTAAGTATCTTTCAATTAAGATATAAAAATAAAATAATAATTCAAGTCAACATGGAGGGAAGAAATCCAAATATGCCAGACCGCAACACTCATTAAGCAAGCAAAGTATCCGTCATTATTTCTGCTTCAGACAGTTGTATTAGAAGTAGAAAACAAAGTAGAAAATGGAGAGGATCTTGAGTCCTGAAAATTTTTGTATTAATTCAAGCTTCCTTTTGTGTTAAATATGTGAGCTTGGACACCTTATTTACCATTTGAGTCTTAATTTTCTTTTGTATGGAAATGTTATAATAACACTCACTTTATAGTGTTACTTTAAATTAAAATATGTACCTATATGTGTGCTTATGTATTACCCACCATAGAACGCAACATATTGTAGTATCAATAACTTCTAGTTCACTTCCTTACAGAATTATTATTAGAATTAAATGAAATAATGTGTTTTGAGGCACCTGGAAAGTAGCAGATTAGCTTGACAAACTTAAAAAGTAATAAATTGATGCTTGAAAAAACAGCCAAGGCTATGTACATATCCTCATGATTCTTTTTAAGTCGACATTGAGAATGAACTTATTTTATTTTACTGAATATTACCTTGTAGCCTTATTGAAGTCCTAAATATTCTACATGCTAAAATAAAATTGTAGTTCATTCCCTGGAGTATGTTCAATCACTATAAAATACCATTTAACTGCAGTGCATATTTTTTAGATGCAAGCCTTATTTGACTTTGAAACTATGCTGACTGAGAGAGAAAATGCAGTGTTGATTAGCTTTCTAAGCCCCACTAGATTTTCAAGATAATCATCTTCTACTCTACATTTTAGTTATATAAACTCAGCCTTAATCTGTACGTATGTGACCTCCAAAATTCAGATTAAAATAATTTCAAACCTGTAGGTCCCTGACCCCTTGTGGTAGTTAATTGTAAAAGGGCTGCATATTCATACACAAACAGAACGTTAATTTCTCATTAACTAAATAATATGTCTCAGGAACATTTGTGCTAAAGTTTTAAATACTGCCTGCTCTTGGGAATTAATAAATATCATGTCAAAGCATTTATATTAGAAGAGCTTCTTGCTCTCAAGTAAGGAAAACCCAATTCATAATAAAAACAATATTTATGGTCTCATATATCTGAAAAGTATATGAGTAAATTCAGGTAGGAATAGATGTGGGGGTCCAAACCATGAAAATGGGACTCCATATTTTTAAACATCTCCGTTTTATCTCCAGTCATTGAGTTTTATACCGAGGCATACTTTATCATCATGAAGGTGGCTGCCGACAGCTACGGGCTTATATAGGCAAACCCAACAGCCCAGTGCAAGAGAGATTGCCTCACTCTCAGCAATGCCAGCAAAGGCCTAAGACCCTCTCAAGTCAGGTAGCCCATTCAGGAAGTAATTACTGTGGCCTGAGGGATGGAATGTTCTTCCAATTGGTCAGGTCTGAGTCCCATACCTACCTCTTGAATCAAGAATTGAGTTATCATCTGACAAGTCACTCCTTACCTCCGCCACCGGGCCATGCGCTCGCCCCAGCCTTGGCAGGCCTTCTCACAAGAATTTCAGGCTCAAGAGATTCCCAGCCAAGAAACAAAACCAGAATCATCCCCCACCCAGTGGATTCAGATGAAAACTGGTCCTAAAATCAGGTCCAATTCCAAGAGGAGACGCTGGAGAAGAACCCAGCTGGGTCTGTAAGGAATCACCTGTGAGGTGCCAGCAGGTTCACGCTGTACAGAGATTGAGGCATCGGCCACGTCGCTGCCAACAGCCCTGAGCTGTGGCCATGTTTTCTCCTGATATTCTTCTGTGCCAGCTCCATGATAGATATTTGAGCTCTTTGGGGGTAAATCACCCAACATGAATGGATTGATAATAGAAAATGAGGGCTGGTTCACCATAGGAAAATTGGGGAAACACACTCTCAGTGAAGGGAATGGTATGCTGACCAGCAAAGAAAACTGACGGCCTTTAGAGCGTTATGAGTCCCTAGTGGTAGTTTGCAATGACATGTTTTCTCAATCTGCATGAATCTTAAAATATTTTTTAAAGATTTATTTATTTATACAAGAACCAGGGTACAGGCCAGATGCACAGGAGGGTGAGAGGATTCACCAGAGCCAGAGCAGGGAGCAGAACAGGCAGACTGACGAAATACACTGCTGAGGGGAGCAGCGGGTGGCAGGAGAGGTCTGTGGCTCCATGTGGGACCCTCGGCTGCCAGCCGGGATCAAACCGGCCCTGCAGAGGTGGCGGGCAGCTTCACTGGGTGGTGCTCAACCGCCTGTGCCACCAGGGGAGGCCCAGGATCTTAAAATATTTTGTTGCTTGAAAAGCGTCCTTGCATTTGAAAAGCTTGAGAATCAATTATGGACTGATAAAGATTCCATACGTGGATGAATAACTGAACTTTCTGTTACTCAATTGAGATGATTTGTGTCATGAGTATAGTGACTTAGATGGCTGCTTTGGAACTTTTTGAGCCTCTAAGTCACTAATGCAGTGAGTTTTCTTGGCCTATTAGGTAGCTTCACAAAGCATTGCCTTCTCCAGGGAGCAGGAATCACTATGAAAGACAATTTGAGAAAGCACATTTTCATCAAGAATTTCCTTTCAATAGAGGTGTTTATTCCTGAATCTTCTGAGGTATCCAGTTTAGCTGCTTACAGAATGAGTTTATAAACTTCCTCAGCACTAATTTGGAATTAGTTATGCATTCTACATATGAAGGCCTTTAATCTTTTCGTACTTCTCTCCATGAGAGAGCTTAGCTCAAAGTAATTTTATGAGGTCGATCGTTATAGCGCACTCTAAATGAGCACAACCACTGTAATAATTATGTACTCGTAAGCTGTAAGTGTGCCCCTTCTACTCCTGCACCCCTTTAGCTACCCCTCCCTAGAATGAAAATTTATAGTGTCATAACAGAGTACTTCACAATTACCTTATGCTTAAGTTTTTATAAAAGTAAATACTTGCCTGATAAAGCCAAGTTTAATCACATGTTCTTTCAGCAATGTGTAGTTCAGGCATTTAAATCTCGTCTAATGCTACATATGCAACAAACTCCAATCTAATCATAAAATCATGCTGTGTCTCAATGACACTGTAATGTTTAGATCCCTAAATCCTCTTTCCTAACAAGTTAGAAATAAAGTACTTTGTGCTAAAGATTCCAAAACATTTTAACTAAAAACTTGATTGTTCAAAACAGTCATTCATACATTTCAAATAACCCAAGCTTATTTACTTTTTTCTTCTCCCTTTCTTCCTTGTTTTTCACCAGTTCTGTCCTAAATAGTGTCTTCCTTGATGCTTATTTGTACACTGTTACTCATCTTTGCATATCTATGATTTTATTATTTTTTAAAGCAAGTAACATGCAATTTTTTTGCTTGGATTCTGAGTTCTCCCTGAAAACTCCTAGATCTTTACAACATTCTTGGGTCAGCAAGCTTGTGGGACTCCCACTGCAAGCCAAGGGGATTTGAGTGGAAAATGAGCAGCTGCTGCCCTCAGAGAATTCACAAAGTGAACTTGAAATCTCAAAACCTCATGAAGAACGTCATGTTCTCATTTAGGTCCTTTATTTCCTGAAGGAGGGAATGCTGGGAAGCAACAAGTGGAAATGTCACCAGAAGATGAGAAATTATAAAAACAAAATTTGCAAAGTAAATTTTGAATTCTTCTTCCTCTACTAGTTGCAAGATGCTACATATTGGAGAGTAGAAAACAGAAATAAGGAGAAATTTGAAGCAGCAGGAGAAATATGAAGCCTGCCTGGGCGACTTGAACTTTTTGCTTGGTTGCCCAATGGATTCTTGTCTTTCAGGTCCAATAACTTTACCAGGACCTGTTTTAGTACAGATTATTCTAACTTAATTTTTTCTTAACTTGCAGTGTAAAGATCAGCTTTTGTTTAAGGAAAGTTTTATTTTAATTACATATTTAAAGATGCAGTCCCTTCCATGTTTTGTTTTTCTTCTCCTGGGACTTCCCTAATGTCATTACTGAAGTTCCTTTGTCCTCTGTGATTGTTATTTTCTCTCTAATCTCAGCTAGCTCTTTACTTCTGCTTAATTAAACTCACCATTTCCATTGCTGCCACCCGATTACCTCCTATTTGTCTACTGTTAATGTCTACAATCATTTCTAAGATCTCTGTTTTTCTTTCAGCTCTGTCTTTATTTCTCTGATGCTGCCATTTTTCTCCTTGATTTCTCATTTGATTTTCTTCCAGCTGTCGTGTCATCTTTTCCATGAGTTTGTACAATACATCTTTGTGAATTTCTTCAGTGGCAATTGCTTTCATTATTTGTTTTAATTCATAGTAAAAGTTTGGCTACCATCACAGGTTGGGTTCCCTCAGAAAGAGACTCCAAGACAAGGATGGCAGGGAAATTTATTCATTTGAAAAGTAATCCTAGATGCACTGGTGTTAGGGTGGTAACAATAAAAGGATGACAGCTACACAAGGTTCATTAATGATCAAGTTACAGCTGTGGACATGTGAGTCCCAGTTCTTCTGGAGTCCTCTAAGAGACTGCGCATAACAGGGATTCTCAAATTTTCATGTCATACAAATCACAAAGGGATCTTTTTAAAATGCAAATTCTTATTCAGCAGGTCTGAGATGGGGTCTAAGATTCTGTAATTCTATCAGGACCCCAGGTAGTGTTAAGTAATAGGGTTGTAGAACATGTCTCGGTATTACTCTCACGTTTCCATAGGGAGTCTATTATTGATTGATGACTGCTCCTGGGGGCATAAACTCTAGGCCAGCTTGCCCTGCACATGAAAAAGCAGCCTTCAAGAGGTGTCTTGAAGTCACAGGAACTGAAGCAAAAGCCATCAGCCTGTTCAGGAACTGCGAGTGCAGAGGGGGATGGAGCAGGCACCAATTCTGTCTGTTAGTAACAATTTTTCTTGGTTCCAAGGCAATATTTTTCTAGTGAGTGGTTTTTATGTTTTGATAAGATTTACAGTTCTGTCACACCTTTTTTTGGTATAGTGTCTTTGTAGCAGTCCCTTTTCTGTTACTTATAAATAATACAGGTTATATTCTCATGGGGTAGCTATTCCAGTACATGTTTGTGGTAGAAGGTAGGGGAAATGATAAGAGGCAAGGGCAGCTACACGAACCACAGAGACAAAATGCTTCCTGTCAGCTATTTCTCTAACCAAAATTGGACTTCTGAGAGCTTCTGCCACCAGGCCAGGTGATCCAGTTCCTGCAACTGTTGTTTCAAACAATGGATATAACTAGCACATACTAGTAAACCCCTTACCTTCCTTAAGTATATTTTTTTTCTGGTACTTTCTAAGAGGTTCCACTATTGGTTCCTTACCATTCTTAAGAACTCATTCTGTACACCCCCTCCTCTACAGCTTATACCCAACATCAGCTTCCTTTGGTAGACATATAAATACATAAAAATATCACATACACACAATGTTGAGCCTTGGATAAAGCAGGGATGGGGATGAGGACACACACAATCAAAAATCTGTATATAATGTACAGTGGGCCCTCCTTATCTGTGGTTCACACATCTGTGCATTCAACCAACTAACATCTGTCAATGCAGAAACTGCAGAAAGAAAAAATCTACATGAATTGCATGGTGAAGGATAAAACTGGATTTTAGTGGTGGACAATGTAGTATATGTAGATGTTGATTTATAATGATGCACACCCAAAACTCATATGTTCCAATGCAATATTATTTCAATTTAAAATTTTTCAGGGAGGAAAATAAAATTTTAGGGAGGGTGAGGGAGAAGAAGAGAGAAAATAGGGGGAGGAGAGAACAATGGACTACGGTGGAGGACTATGGGTGCTTTGGTGGTGGAAAAACCATGGTTACCACTCCTGAGGGGAGAAATTCTATATTGTAGAAAAACAAACAAGGATGTAAAAGAATGGTATGTCATTAAAATATAAGTAAATAAAATAAAAATTGTTTTAAAAACTTAAGAATAAAAGAAAAATTTGCATATAAATGGACCCATACAGTTCAAACCCTTGCTCAAGTGTCAACTCTGTACAAATGCATATAGATATGTATTTTTGGAGTCCGAGGGTTAGTTGAATTCCGTTTTCATTCAAACTGGAATTTGTGCACTATTTCCCCATCTTTTTGCTTTTGTAATAGCTGTAGGAAGTGAAAGGGGGAAAGTAGTCACATTATTAGTCTTCTAGCACTTGCTGAGTCATTTATATGCTAAATATCTTATTTATTTGTGTGCACGTCTTATTTGATTGTGCTTATTCATCAATCAAAGATGAATATAACACTTTTCCAGCCCTCAACTTGCTCACAGTATTACCTATTGTATTTAGGGAACTTGGAAGCTGATGTACTGAACTAAGGCAGTTTTGCTCACTGGTAAAACCATTAAACTTATCTAACCTTCAGCTTCTTCACATATAAAATCAAGATATATAAAAATTTCAGTAAATAGCACACTACAGATGCATCAAAATATTACAGATTTATGTATACATATTTTAAGAGTTGATTCCTCTATTTAGGAGGATTTGGGGATTGATGTTTATAGAGAATATAAGAGTTACAGGAACTGTTCCTTTAATCCTAAGAATAATACTTACGAACATTATCTGCCAAGTTTCATAAGTGTTACCAAATTTCTATGGCCACACAACAAAAAATTGACTAAGCAAGTATTCAAACTCAGCCTCATTTACCCTCAATGCTCATGCTTTCTCCAATGAAACATATTGCCTTTCTCTGAGAAGGTAATATCTTCCTCAATATTCTTAATAACCACATGCCTACCTTAACAGTATTCCTATTTCTCAGCATCAATTCAATATATTTTTTACATAAACTAGCCACCCTAGCTAACTCAGCCCCCATAAAACATTCATTATTATACCTTCCTATTTGTCTCCTGCAATAACATTAATTATAATTTATAATTATCATTTTTACTTCTATTTTACCTATTTGCCATCTCTTGGATCTGCTCAATATACTATACCAACACTGTGAACATCAGTATGAGTAATAACTAAGAAGCATTCAATTCACATTTATAGGATCAATGAATAAATGGACTAGTGAGAAAATGAATGAATTTAGTCCATGAAGAATATTGAGCCAATAGCTCAAAGAAAGAAATCAATATCATGCAAAAGATAGTTATAGAGAAGAAGCCACTTTAGGGATGCTCAGTGTATTGACGATCTGTAATGTTGTCTTATGAGCTAGGAACAATGGCACACATCCTCTTTCTCCCTTTTCCCCTCATGTGGAAATGTCTTAGGCCTCTAGTTAGAAAGCAAAGGGTCTCTGAAAATATAGTAAAATGCTGGGCCTCCCTGGTGGCGCAACGGGTTGAGTGCAGCACTGTGAAACTGTCTGCAGCCTCTGCAGCGCAGGTTTGATTTGAGGGTTCAATTCGCGGGTTCGATTTGCAGGTTCAATTCCCAGCTGGCCAGGGAGATACCCACATGGCACAGCAGACCTCTCCTGTCTCCCCCGCTGCTCCCCTCAGCAGTGTTTTCCATCTTCTGCCTGTTCTGTTCCCCACTCTGTCTCTGGTGAATTCTCTCACTCTCCCGCACCTCTGGCCTATGCCCCAGTTCTTGTATAAATAAATAAATCTTTTTAAAAAATAGTAAGGTATTATAACTCAAAAGAGACAGATGCCTTTGATGGAATTTTTATTACTGCCTTAGATGTTTTCATCAGCTCAAAAACTCCACATGTGCCTTTGGACAGTACAAGAAGATGCAGTGAGGTCCAAAAAAGAGATCTCCAAAAATTAGCCACTTGACCATCATACTAAGTCTGAATTTAAGGGAGTGGAAAAGGGTATCTTTGGAGTTATTTTCTAGATTACAATGTAAGGAGAAGTGTTGCCCCAGAGTACAGTTTCTCAGGATCCTCAATGACAATATGTAATGTGTAGCAGACCCCAATAAGAAAGACCAACGTTCACCATGCTTTCTTAGTACAGACAAGAGACACTGGTTTAGAGTAAAAGTTTTCAATAGTTATATATTAGGAAAAAACTTTAAAAAGTTAAAGATATTAGAAGTTGCTTTGAAGAGTTTTAAGGAAGGGCTTGACAATTCCTTGAGTTGCTTTCAATTTGGTCTCACCTGACATGAGCCAGATGGTTTTTCAACACCCCAATATTGTAAGTCTACAATAACATAGAAAGCATTTCTTTTGTATTTCCTACGTTCTCCCACATTCCCTTTTTTAAAAATGGTTTTATTGAGGTATAATTGGCATTTTGTAAATTGTGCTTTTTTTTAAGATTTATTTATTTATACAAGCGCTGGGTACAGTCAGAAGTGCGGGAGAGTGAGGGAATTCACCAGAGCCAGAGTGGGGAACAGAACAGACAGACTGACGAAATACACTGCTGAGGGGAGCAGCGAGCGTGGCAGGAGAGGTCTGCAGCACTATGTGGGACCCTCGCCAGTGGCTGGGGATCAAACCGGCGCTGCAGAGGCTGTGGCCAGCTTCACAGCCCAGCACTCAACCGCTGTACCACCAGGGGAGGCCCCCAATTGTGCATATTTTAAATTTACAATCTGATAGGCTTTAACACATACCCACTCAGGAAAATGAAATATTTATCACCCTTAGAAGTGATTCATTTTTAAACACCTATTATGGCTAGATGTTATAGAAAGGTATATATTGACTCAATTGAAATAACAATTATATAATAATAAGATCCAATCTGAAAAAACATGGACCACCAAAGATCTGGATTTATGGTCATTTCAGGTGTTCAATGAGTTAGGGCTGAACAAGGTTTCTACTGCTTCTGAACATGATATCCACCTCTCAATTCCAGGATGCTCTAATTATCTGAAAATTAGTGTCTTTCTTATTTCCATCTTTCAAGGAAGATATTATTTTAAAGTAACTTCTGTCACTCTTATACTAAAACTGTTGAAAATAGAGAAAAGAAAAATAAACTCACCTAATCCTACTCCTGCTGTACAACCATTTTGTTACATTGTCTTCTAGTCTTTTTTCCCAAAAGCATATTTTATTTTCAAAGTTGATTGTATTTTTCCTGTTCATACTATTTTATGCAACTTTTTTCTCTCAGTAATACTTTCTTTGTGGTCACTATATTTTTCAAATCTTTTAACTTGTCATTTTGAAAAAATCATAGACTCACAGGTTGGTGCAAAAATGTACAGAGAGGTTCTGTGTACCCTTCATCCAGTTTCCCCCAGTGGTAACACCTTGCATTACTGTAGCACAATATCAAAACCAGAAACCTGACACTGATACAATCCACAGAGTTTATTCAGTTTATTCAGTTTATTCATCAGTTTTAGATGTACTCATCTGTGGAGTGCTTGTGTGTGTGTGTGTGTGTGTCTGTGTGTCTGTGTGTGTGTTCCTCTCACCTTACTCATCTTCTCTTTATATCTATAACCATTTCAACAACCTTGAAAAAGGAGACCAAAAATTCTCAAAATAAAAATGATGGTAATAGCTCCCTCACAGGTTTTAGAGATCAGGTAAGCTCATTGACAGGAAACTCCTTTGTAATTGTAGTATTATACACATTAGTATTATTGTACTGATAGTGGCCATAGCAGCAGCAGTAACAGTGATAATAATATTCCTGGCACCAGATAAAAACCAATCAGGGATACACACCTGTCTGGCCATGTCCAGCTAATTGTTGGAACAGGTGGTCAGAAGTTTATTTGCATACGAGACTGAGAGGCATCTGGGAAATACCTTCTTTTGAAGCCAGAAAGAAGCACAGTGAATTTGACAGAGTAACAAAGCTACTGAAGATGATTAATTAATGTTGCAGCAGCTGGAGATCATAGAAAACAATATCAATTATAAACATTTCAAACTGATAGCACAAGCCTTGGTCACCGAGAGACAGTAGTGATTCTGAGTATGGTGTGATGGCAATCATGAACTTACCTCTCCGTCTGAAGGAATCTTGCATCCTTAGGAGATACCGTGTCTATAATCAAAATCTAGGTGAATTTTCTAAAGGCTGGAAAGCACTGTGCCACTTTCACTAAGCTTCTGTCTTTCTCTTACAGAAGGCAACCCACAAAGAGGAGGTCACAAAACACCAAGAAGTTTGGTATACCAGGGCTCCAGGAGTAGTTGAGAATTTGGGGAGCATACAAAGTTTGCTAAGAGAAGGGCCCTGAATTAACAAGTGCATACACTAGTTTGGGGATCACCTTAGCACATATGAACCATTAAGTACAAATAAATACAAACCAATTAAGGAAAACCTAGGCCAATTGCCTTGATGAACTATGTATAACTACTTTTGGACTAAAAGTAATTTGCAGACAAGCAGAGGTCTGTGACCACAATTTGAGCAGCTCTGAATTTGAGAATAAGTGATCTTGTTTCTCTCTCTCTCTCTCTCTCTCTCTCTCTCTCTCTCTCTCTCTCTCTCTCTCTCTCTCTCTCTCTTTCTCTCTCTCTCTCTCACACACACACACACACACACACACACACACTCCTCTCCTATGAGCCTTTCTGTATTATTACACTGAAATTTCCAGGCACCTAGATCTTTAATCCTTAGTAAGATAAGGAAAAAAGGCTTCCTCTATTACTGGCTTCCTCTATTACTCTATTTGCCTTGAGAGTCTTCTGAAAATTCATAAATAACAAGAAAAATGGTATGATTCTTTTTTAATGAATTTTTGTTTAGGCAAAATTGGTCTACAATATGGAGCAGTTTTTAAAAGTATTTATTGAAATTAACATTGGTTTTATAACAACATAGGGTGCAGGTGTGCAGACTTATAAATCAGCATCTGTATATACCCCATATGTTTGCCACCAAAAATTGTGATTCTTTAAAAAGAAAGAAGCCATGACTATAGTATCACATTTTTTTTCACAATATAGTATAATATCACAATTTTATTTATTTATTTTTGTGGGACCCTCACCGGTGGCCGGGGATCGAACTGGCGCTACAGAGGCTGTGGGCAGCCTCACAGCCCAGCGCTCAACCGCTGCGCCACCAGGGGAGGCCCTTTTCACAATTCTCTTGAAGCTAAAACCTTTCACAAAGCATAAAAGATTTAGTCGAATGCAAATCATTGCTTCTTGAAATCTGAAGCTTTTCTTCTCTGGTTTGAGTTCCCAGAAGGCACTTGCTCTCCCTCTTAGGCATGCTTGTCCTCATTGTGGATTAACATATGTTTAACAAATGCAATACACTAAAGTTGCTATGTTCCCATTTTTTTAAAAAGATTTATTTATTCATCTACACAAGCACTGGGTACAGTCAGAAGCGTGGGAGGGTGAGAGAATTCACCAGAGCCAATGCGGGGAACAGAACAGGCAGACTGACAAAATACACTGCTGAGGGGAGCAATAGGTGCGGCAGGAGAGGTCTGTTGCACCATGTGGGACACTCGCTAGCGGCCGGGGATCGAACCAGCGCTGCAGCGGCTGTGGGCAGCTTCGCAGCCCAGCGCTCAACTGCTGCACCACCAGGGGAGGCCCGCTATGTTCCCATTTTATCTTGAAGTTTTTTAGTAAGGACTTAGCTCCCACAGCGCCAAGCAAGAATTAATCATTACTATTTATGACTCAGAAATGGAAGAGTGATGGTAAGAGTAGATTCTTCTAGCCAACAATAAATTTTTATTTGAGAATAAAACACTCATATTTATTAGACACTGGGTATAATAAACAAAAATAATTAAAGTTATCGCACAAGTTTCATGGCATTAATCCATTTTTCAGTCACTCTCAGACCTAGAAGAGACTTTAAAAATCATATTATACAATGTAAATTTTTCAGAATCAACATTGTAAACATAGTTCTTATCATTAAACATAATTTGGAAACTATAGAAAGACAAAAAGTATATCTAGTCCAATTACCCAGGATACTTCAAACATTGGGTCTTTTCTTCAGTCCACTTTCTATGTATGCAAAGGTGATTTGCTTTATAAAAACATAACTGGAACTCAAAGTGGATATAAAATATTATGTCATGATTTTTAGTTAATGTTGGCACATGAGTATTTCCTTTGTGTAATGTTTTTAAAAAAATTTTATTGCAGTCACTTTGGTTTACAACATTGTATATAATTTAGAGGTACAGGATCACCCCCTTTCAGCTGTTGTTACCAAGCCACACCCACCACCAAGACACCCCTAAGTATTTTCTACATTATGACATAATCTTCACAAATGGCATTGTAGATAGTTTGCAAAATAATTGATCAAATGCTATACCATACATTCTTAACATTCTTATAATTAATTGATACATAGCTTTCATGATCATCAGTTACTCTGAAATTAAAATTTATGAAAAAATTATCTTGTCTAGGCAGGGTCACTTTCTATGAACTCCTTGATTTTATATAAGTAGTATATTCTTCTTCACCCCAAAAGATAGAATAAAAATTCAATTTAGGCCAACCCAGGACATTCCATTATTTCTAATCATTTATGCTGAGAAACTGTTGTTTTCTAGGGAGTCTGTAGGGCTTACTCTACTTCATAGCAGTCCATAAGGTGGAATCCATAAGGTGGTATTGATCTGATTCCTCCTAGTGTGTTCTGCTGCCAAAATTCACACTTGATGCAATTTGTGACCCGTTTTCCTGACAACTTGACCTGATCTTAGTACCCAGTGGTCTCTAGGAAACTTTTAAAGTCTTGATAGGTGTCTTATTAGCTTTATCTGCATAATAAACCACCCTAAAAATTAGTGGTTTAAAACAACTGTTTAGCTCCTGATTGTTCTGGGCATTTCCTTGTCTGGGCCAAGCTAAAGGAATTTCAGCTGGGCTTTCTCATGCATTTATGGTCAGTTGGCAGGTCACCCTAGGACTCGGTGACCTCATAGGACCCATTCACATGTCAGGTGGTAAACAGGAGCAATGTCCTTTGTTATTCAAAGGGTAGCCTGGACTTTATCGAGTGGCTGAATGTCAAAAGCAAGAACAGGGCAAACTCCACTGCACAATTGCTTTTTGAACCACTGTTTACTTAATGTTTTCTAATGACCCACTGGCTACAAGTGTGAGAGTACCCTATCAAAGGGCATGTGGATAGAGGGAAGGAAGTATTTTGTGGCCATTTTCATAATCTATAGCATGCTGCAATTGCCATTCAATTACAGACACCAGTATTAACGCAACCCATTCTGCTATATTACCCAGTGAGACTCTAGGCAACCAATAGGGAGCATGCAGAAATCTTCTGGCGCCATTTAAGAGCCAGGGCAGCTTTGGAGTACTAGCTCTAGTTCTTTCTGTCTAAATACTCTGTTGTCCCTCGTTACTGGGGCCAGTGGGAAAAATGGCCCCATCTCATCTTTATCTTCAACTTCTCTTAAATACCTCCACCTATCAGAATTCTTAGTTGTAAACAACAGGATACACTGACTAATTTGGCGCAAAAACACATTTTTTAATGTTAGGTGGATGTGCTGAAAGAACCAAAGAATGACCTTATATGCTATAATCTCAGTATCAAAGTATCAAGAGTTAATAAAGCCTGATACAATTCTATCACAGACCACTCAGGTCTTTGACACTGGAGAGCAGAAACTCTACCATGGCTGAAGATAAATTCTTCAACCCCTGTACTTTCCAGATGATCAACAAACTTTTCTTTTTTTCTATAGTTTTATTTATTTATGCATAGAAGAGCTGGGGTACAGGCCAGAGGTGTGGGGGGGGGTGAAAGGATTCACCAGAGACAGAATGGGGAGCAGAACAGGCAGATGTACTAAAAAACACTGCTGAGGGGAGCAGCGTGCGAGCCAGGAGAGGTCTGCTGCACCATGTGGGTAGCTCCCTGGCTGGGGATCGAACTCAGGCCCCAGTGGCTGGCAATAGCTTGATAGCGCTGAGACTTTAACCCCTGTGCCTAGGACTCAGTGATCAATGAACATTTCCTAAGTGCAACCAATAGCTCATGTCTCCTAAAAGTTGAATGCTGATGTTATGAAACTGGATCAGATGCAGAACTGTAGAGGCAAGGAAATCTGAGAAATCTAGTTCTTAAATTTCCAGCTTTAGTTGTACAGGAAGGTCGGCTAGGAGATAGTTACAATGGATGCTATGTGTTTGAATCTGCAGAATCTATTGTAGCTTTGCTATTCTAAACACCAAAGTTAGAGAAGGGAGATCCGGATGTATGACTTTTCTCCCTATATCCATTTCTCCTACCCATCCTACAATTTCAAGAGTTTGAAGGGTGTGGCCTTCCCCTGTCTCTCTTCTGTGTATCTGTTCTGCATACAGATGGACTGAGCCTTAATGTTGGGTGGGACACTTTGGCGTTGCTTCCCTGACACGTAGCCTGAGGGAAAGATCCATGTGCAAAAAATGTTCTTGGGATAAACTGGATTTCAAGGTTTGTTCAGACTCATGTCCATCCCTTTAGCAAGAGGATGAATAAAGGTTTCTCTTTTTTTATGTTATCAGACATAGATGCTCAAGTCCTAGTTCCATTTAATTCATTGGATGATGCAAAAAGTGAGAATGTATTTTGATCATTTTTTCATTAATGAAACAATTCTACAGAATAATAGATAATAAATTATATAATTTCATAGAATTAATAGAATTATTTTATGAAGAGATGAATCTGACTCTAAATGGGAAGAAGTCCTAGGTTGCATTTGAAACATCCAGAATTTCAGTTTCTTTTATATTAAACCATGAATGGCCCACAGACCATGATAATAAGCATTCTTGTCACATTTGATGCAGGATTGCTGTGGCCTAGAACAGAACAGACTCTCCTAACCCATAACTTAAAATTAATCTTCTAAATAGGAGCAAAAGAGTGACAGATTTCCTTGAATCCTTTGTGGAAAAGTTTTAGAGATGGCTAAAAGTGCCAAATATCTCCCCCCAAAGCTGCAAGACACTTGAAATTTAGTTCTCTTTATAAAATATTGGGGGAAACTGGTGGCAGTGGGCGAAAACTTCTTAGTAACTGTGCCTTCATGTTATTGATACTTTAGAGAAGTTTATTTTAGTAGCAGCACTAAATGTTTTCAGAATTAATGATGTACATTTATTTTGGTTCAGTCTATACCTTTATCACTAAAGCAATGTTTCCTCTTACATGGAAAGGTAGTTGCCAACCCACCTTTTTTGCAGAATAGCATATATACCACCTGGCACTAGCTAAGATGTAGGCATTGCTTTCCTAGTGGGTATTAAGTAAGTTTTCTTTCAATTTATACCAGTTCAGCATCTGGAGCCCTTGCCTATCACATGATAGAAACAGACCTCTAAGCCAAGGAATGTGGGCAGCTTCTAGAAGCTGCAAAGAGCCAGGAACCGAATTGCCCCTAGAGCCCTCAAAAGAAATGCCGCCCTCCTAACTCCTTAATAATAGCCTAGTTGAGAATGATTTTGGACTTCTGACCTCCATAACCATAAGGGAATGTTTGTATTCTTTGCAGCTGCGGTGGGTGGTACTGTTTGGATGGCGTGAGCAAGCCAGCATGCTGCCCACTGGTGCCTTCATTCAGCTGGGGTTGTAGTCATTGTGGGCAGTTCCTGGTAGCGCCAAACACACTCATGCATCTGACTGGAACTCCTCTCCCATCCATCGCCCAGATCCCATGCTGTTTAAGAATAATTTAAACTGTCACCTCCCCTTGGAAGCTTTGCTGGCACTGGGCTCCTCCCCTGACTGGTATCTCCATTATGTCTCGTTTTCGGCACTTACCGCACTTGCGTTGGAACCATTGATAATGGTGTTCCTATTCCTGTTTGTACCACTTAGCCACGTTCTTGCTCAATGAGTGGCTCTGTTCCGTGTTCTGTGTTCGACCCTACCTCTGTAGTGCGGACGCAGCCACAGGCAATGCATTTGTGAGTAGGCATGGCTATGTTCCAATGCCGCCTTATTTTATGAACAGTTGACCTTGAGCATCATATAACTTGCGCATGTCACAAAGTATTTAGATGGTTTTTCAGCCATCTTAATGGAAAAATCATTCTTAGCTCATTCTTAGGGAGTTATCTGCTAGGCCTCTCCGACAATATAGTAAACTTGCAAAGACCAGGGCCTCCTCCTGTATGTGTATACCTGTGCAGATACATCTACCCCACATATATTTATTTTTTTTAAAGATTTATTTATTTTTGTACAAGAACCGGGGTACAGGCCAGATGCGTGGGAGGGTGAGAAGATTCACCAGAGACCGAGCGGGGAGCAGAAAAGGCAGACTGACTGAAATACACTGCTGAGGGGAGCAGCTGGTGAGACAGGAGAGGTCTGCTTCGCCATGTGGGATTCTCACCAGCTGGCCGGGATTGAACCCACACTGCAGAGGCTGTGGACAGCTTCACAGTGCGGGGCTCAACCGCCTGCGCCACCAGGGAGGCCCCCCATGTATATTTAATGCATAGTACCCCAACCTCCCCACACACAAAATGTAGCACCACATAAGTACTCATGGGGAAAAAAATGACTCAGTCTACTTTAACAAATTATTTCCCAGTAAGTAAGCAGAAGGGAAAATAACCATGATAATATCTTAATATAATGAATTTCATTATATAATTTACTAACCTGCTAAAAGATATTAAGCTCATTTATTCAGTAAGCCTTATCCTTGAGGAGGAAGCCTCAATAGTCTTTTCTTCTAACCACACTTCATCTGGTTTTTATGTTGATGGTCTTTCACTTTGACCACTGACTGTAATATCCAAATTCAGCCAAAACTTATTTATCCATTTGACATATTAATTGGATGCCTACCACTGTGTGCAAGGACAGTTTGGGATGTAGAGAAACAAATGAATAAATCAAAACTTACATTCTGGAGGGAGGAAGTTATATAAAAACTATCAAGAAAAAACAAAGTAACGTAATGATAAAGAAATTTGTGTTGATTTCCCTTGGATTAGAAAACCCAACTCCAGTCTTTTTTTAAAGATTTATTTTATTTATTTATACAAGGACTGGGTACAGTCAGAAGCGCAGGAGGGCGAGAGAATTCACCAGAGCTAGAGCGGGGAGCAGAGCAGGCAGAAGGACCGAGGTACACTGCTGAGGGGAGCAGCGGGCGGCAGGAGAGGTCTGCGTGCCATGTGGGACCCTCGCCCGGTGGCCGAGGATCGAACCGGCACTGTGGAGGCTGCGGGCAGCTTCGCAACCCACGTTCAACCTCTGCGCCACTGGGGAGGCCCCCAACTCCGGTCTTTAATGAGACAAAAACCATGGCCCACAGGAGAGAGCAGGTGTTTAAGAGCCAGAACTTTCAAGTTAAATAGAACTGGATTCAAATCCTTTCAACCACTTACTGTTTGCCCGGGGACAAATTACTGAATTTCCATGAGCCTGACTGATTTGCCTGTATTTAAAAAAAAAAAAAAAAAACATAATAGGCCTCTCTCATAAGGTCATTATGAGACTTACATGAGATAAATCATAGAAAATGTTTCACATGGTGCCAGATACCACAGCAAGCCATCAATACAGGGCAGCTGCTATTATGATTCATTTGAAACCATGAATAACATTTCTGAATAATTATTTCAAAACTAGGTTTCCTTACACAAGATTATATGCTTTTGAAAAATTCATTCATTCTACAAAATGCTACTGAGAAATGTAGAGGATGCTGTTTGGCTCCACCCGGATAGCTCTTTCTGGATCAGAAGCTCATGCTGCCAGCAGCTGCCTAGAGTTTGGCTCCTGATGGCTCACAGCTGATTCCCACTTCGGGAGTTTTGCCCTGAACTGCCTCAGCTAAGGGTAAGCCACCTACTGGGGAAGGAGAAACAAAAACAACCTTCTTGCTTCAATAAAGGTCATCCCGGGCCTCCCTGGTGGCGCAGGGGTTAAAGACACAGCACTATCAAGCTATCTGCAGCCACTGCAGCACGAGTTCAATCCCCCACCAGACAGGAAGCAACCCACATGGCACAGCAGACCTCTCCTGTCTCACCCAGTGCTCCCCTCAATAGTGTATTTCAGTAGATCTGCTTGTTCTGCCTCCCACTCTCTTTGGTGAATCCTCTTACCCCCTGCACCTCTGACCTACACCCCAGTTCTTGTATGCATAAATAAATCTTTAAAAAGAAAAGTGTCATCCCAACTCCAGAGGTCCCAAGGCAGTGGCCTAAAACTCCTGTGGAAACTTCTGCTTGCCTCACTACCTCACAGAGGTTGTTGCCAGCTCACCTCAATAAACTTGCTCACCAGTCTCCACTGCAGAGGCAGCTTCCCCAGGGAACCTGAAGTCAAGGAATCACGAAAAAGATAAGGCACTGCTATAGTGCAGGGCTAGCAAACATCATCTGCAAAGAGACAGATATTGTTTTTGGCTTTGGTGGGCTGTGTTCTGTGTTCGACTCTCCCTCTGTAGTGTGAACGCAGCCACGGGCAATGCATGTGTGAGTGGGTGTGCTTGTGTTACAATGCAGCCTTATTTTATGAACAATTGGCCTTGAACATTGTAGGGTAAAGAAAATATCAGGCTTTTCTGCCCTTCCGCCATCAGGATAGATGATGGATCCTTGTCCTGAATGCATGCCTGATGGCGGGCACCTGGAATAGGGTGTGGGCATAGGTAGATGGGATTCAGCTGAGCTAAGACTGTGCTTTTAAGGGCGGCGTCACGGGGGGACGCCAGTAGCACCAGTAGCAGTAGCCGCAGTAGCAGCAGTAGAAGCCGAAGCAGAAGCCGAGAAGCAGCAGAACGAACGCCAGAGAGTCCAGATAGAGTGAAGACTTGCTGGGGGCTGGGAGGCCTGCCAACCTCCCAGCCCCCCAGCCAGCACCCCTGCCTGCCATATGCCTGGTGAACCCCAAATAAAAAACCTGCAAAACTACTGAGGACTCTGACTCCTCCTTTACCCAGTCTGCATGGGATCAGAAAACCTGCACTGTGCCCAGTCCTGCCTTTACAATTGGCGTAAGTTGGCAAGATCCATGCAGACGGGTATTGGAGCCCTCCAAAGACCTGGAGGGACTAAGGAGTAAAAGACTGCCTGTGACGACGCTGGAGGCGCCATGGCGGTATAGAAGATGGATACGTCCACGAGCTACAGGATGAGACCTGGCATGAAGGAGACGCCCGAAAGGACCAGCCAACGACACCGGATAGGACCAGCCAACGACACCGGAAAGGACCAGCCAATGACCCCTGAGGCAGCAGGCCCTTGCTGAAGCAGGGAGAGGCCAATGGACTTGGACTGATAGACTGATGAACTGATGATCTTGGACTGACAATCCCGCCAAAAGGCGGAGGACCTTGGCAGGTTATGTTTTTGTTTTTGTGTTTTTTTTTTTTTGAGAATCTGGGGGTGGCCAGTGGGCCTTGATGGCCAAAAGCAGCCTGTGCATGCCCAGCAGCCAGGTGGAGGAGAAAAGCCAACTAAGAAGGCAAAAGCTGGTACTGATGCTAAGTTGAGAAGCCCTAAGCGGCTGTTAAGCAGCCTGGGTATGCTGAAGCCCTGTGAGTCTCGTAAAATCACCTGTGGGTGATGCCCTGCTCATTCTTGAGTGAGGGTGAGGAGCTGGGGAACCCGTCCTTGGAGGATGGGTGGGGAACGTGGCTTGGGGTGGAGCCCAAGCCACATGTAGAGTTTGGATCCCCGACCCATGTGCTTGTGCAGTGGGTTGGCCTGAGTGCAGGGGTCTGTGAGTCGCACGGGTGGCTGTGAAGGCCGAGTGTTGGAGCGACTGCAGACAGAAACCCTGAGGGTTGGCGATTACCCCCAACAGAATAAAATTGCCAATCCCAGAGCTAGTGCATCCTGGGGGTAGATGGTGTGTATGCCTTGTAGCCGAGACTACAGCCAGAGAAGGCCAGGAAGCCTGACGGCTCCTGGTGTGATATAGTAGATGCCGTGAGTGAGTCCCCTCCCTCGTATGAGCAGTGCCTTCGGCAGCAGATTTGGTGGCTCATCTGCTGGTACCAATAATTGTCTTTTGCGCTAGGTTGGTGCCCTGCCTGGACTTATTTGTGTTCTGTTGTATTTTGTTATATTGTATTTTGTTATATTTGATGTATTTGCTTTTGTGGGCCATGGCTGCATTGTTTGTTTGCTTAGAAAATTGTATATATATGTATAGACTGTATGGCAGAAAACCCTGAGGGGGTGGACTGTAGGGTAAAGAAAATATCAGGCTTTTCTGCCCTTCCGCCATCAGGATAGATGATGGATCCTTGTCCTGAATGCATGCCTGATGGCGGGCACCTGGAATAGGGTGTGGGCATAGGTAGATGGGATTCAGCTGAGCTAAGACTGTGCTTTTAAGGGCGGCGTCACGGGGGGACGCCAGCAGCACCAGTAGCAGCAGCCGCAGTAGCAGCAGTAGAAGCCGAAGCAGAAGCCGAGAAGCAGCAGAACGAACGCCAGAGAGTCCAGATAGAGTGAAGACTTGCTGGGGGCTGGGAGGCCTGCCAACCTCCCAGCCCCCCAGCCAGCACCCCTGCCTGCCATATGCCTGGTGAACCCCAAATAAAAAACCTGCAAAACTACTGAGGACTCTGACTCCTCCTTTACCCAGTCTGCATGGGATCAGAAAACCTGCACTGTGCCCAGTCCTGCCCTTACAAACATCATATAACTTTTGCATGTCACAAATTATTAAGATGGCTTTTCAGCCATTTTTAATTTAATTATATATATATATATTTTTTTTTTTACATCATTCTTCTTCTTTGTGCAATGCATGCTTTCTCCTCTCAGGCGTAGGCCCCGTAAAATTCCCACCACCAATTTACCCGTGCACCATCACCATAATCCCTTGTGTAAGAACACATTATTTTAACAGAAGAACCATTCTTAGCTCAAGGAAGTTCAAAAGGATGTAACTAGTTGTAGGGTAAAGAAAATGTCAGGCTTTTCTGCCCTTCCGCCATCAGGATAGATGATGGATCCTTGTCCTGAATGCATGCCTGATGGCGGGCACCTCGAATAGGGTGTGGGCACAGGTAGATGGGATTCAGCTGAGCAAGACTGTGCTTTTTAAGGGTGGCGTCACGGGGGGACGCCAGCAGCCCCAGCCAGCAGCAGCAGAACCTGAAGGAGAAGCCGAAGCAGAAGCAGAGAACGCCAGAGAGCCCAGATAAAGACTTGCTGGGGGCTGGGAGGCCAGCCAGCCTCCCAGCCCCCCAGCCAGCACCCCTGCCTGCCATATGCCTGGTGAACCCCAATAAAAGACCTGCAAAACCACTGAGGACTCTGACTCCTCCTTTACCCGGTCTGCATGGGATCAGAAAACCTGCACCTGTGCCCAGTCCGGCCCTTACACTAGTCTATTGCAGTCTATATAAATACTGAAGCATGTCATACTCTGGAAACTCAGAAGTTATATGTCAATTACCTGTTTAAAAAAAAAAAAAGCTGGAAGGCTCGATTTGGCATAATAGTTTGCCAACCTTTGAGCTAGAGGCATGGGATAGAGCAGTGAGGCTCACGTGAAACAGCCATTCTAGTGACTGAAATTACAGAATTTTATATCTTGGGACCCAAGAGCTTGTAACCTTGTTCTGAAGATACAGAAAACCCCTTCCTGGTTGCTGAAGGGTCAAGAAAACATGAAGAAAATGAAGAGAAAAAGTAAGATCGATAGCTTCTTTTGATGCTTAATACCACCCAGAAAATCATATGCGGCAAAATAGAACTAAATGGCTTAATGTCCACTATGTGGTATGATCTACTTGTCAAATTTCATCTCCACTAATAAGCACAATTAGAAGATTTGAGTGACTTCTGAATGTGCTAAAACTGTAGCTAAGTAATGGTTGAAAAATAAAAACACAATTGCAATGTATTACCACTTTAATGTTTACAAAGAACATATTTTTTAATGATCTGCTGATACAAAATAGAGAAAAGAGATATTAACATATATTTTGAAAAGTGTGTGAACCTGTCTTTCTACCCAATATAGCAGCCTTCTAAGTCCGTTTCCCTCAAGAAGTAATAATTTAGAGGAATTTACCTGGGTAGGAAACTCTTCACCCTAGAACCTTATGACCTGTTAGCTCTGCCATGGTGTTTTCTTACTGGGCTTGTCTTTCTCAATTTTTATACTCCCTTAAAAGAATCATACCTTTTTTTTCTTGATCCTCTTTAATTTTGCTTTGTTGCTATACACCCCTCTTTGAAGTCATTCCTTATGGTTTCTCCTCCCACATCCTTCATCATGTATAATACTGATTTCCTCCTAATTCACATCTGGCTTCCCGCCAACCTTCGCTTTTCTAGTCCTTAACTCCCCTTCAAACTCCCTCCTGCACATTCTCAGAATAAATGAATAAAGTGTTACTTTAGGCTTGAGTAGTTGAGAAAGAGGAATGCAAGCATCCTCTCTATGGATTCACATTGCTATACTGGGAAATATGGAGGCTAGGAGTGCTGATTTCCGTTGACACCAACTGTAATAGGCGGTTAATGACTATATCTCTGGCTTTTGTGGTCTCCAGGTTCTTCTCTCTAGATACTTGAAGACTAATTTGGTCCACACTTGTCATGATGAGTTCAGATGCTAGAATCTGGGTAGGAGAACTGTCATGAAACACGGTGTCCATAATGTACTGCTTATACAACTCCACCACCTTTTGTTCCAGATACTCGTTCAGCACTGCATTAGAAATCGGCTTCTGCATTTGCAGGCTGCTTTTCTCTTTGATGCTGGTTATTCTCCAGTAGGATGAATACCGCTGGATAGGTTTTTGGGGCAAGTCACTGGGCTGAGTGAACGTGGAATCCTCCATGGGCAAAGGAATCTCAGATGATTTCAGCAAAGGGCCATACTCAAAACTGCTCTTGGAGGGGAAATCTGTTGTCACTGAATTGATGGCCATCACCTGGTCCCCTGCAATGTGTAAGTCATTGTAATTCTTGCAAATGCTTTTGCAGGAAGGTGGAACCAAGTAAGTCTCTCTGCTAGGGTCTCTACAGATTTCAATTGCAGCCACGTTTGTGCTTTCAAACACAGGATTGGGGCTTGTCTGCAACACTGTGATTCTCTGATTTCTACTCTGTTGGCTCTCTCTTGAATGCACTGAAGAAATAAACTTGCCAGAGGATTTGCAGCTCACGTAGAGACTTCTGACTTGTGTTTCATCCACAGAGGAATAGGAAAGAGCAGCAGCAGATTTCGTTTCCTCTCCCTTTTCCTCAGCCACCTGCTCATGACACGATGTACAACTCCAGAGGGTGTCGTTCCAATAGGCGAGTCCACTGAGATACCCTTCTGACAGCATTCTGGAAAGAGAGTCGGTGAGTCACATGGGGAAAGTGAAGATGGGGGTTTTCACAATTGGCAGTTGATGTATCAAATATGTAAAGGACAATAAAGGCTGCTTCATTCATTCACCAAGCCATTACTAATTCTATGCCTGCTGTGTACCAGGGCTGTGACAAATGCCAGAAATAGAAATATGACTAAGACACAGTTCCATCCTTTGGGAAGTTTCCACTAAAATAAAATAAACACAAAGAACTCCAATATCACATTACTGAGGCTTGTAATAGTGACAGGCAGAGAAGAAGCATAGGAGAGAGACCCCACTCATGGAGTGAGTCAGAGAAGGTGGTGTTTCATCTGACTTTTGAAGACTGAGGAGTTGCAGCCATAGGCACAAAATTGTAACAATATGGTGGCGTGGTCTGTTCAGTATATACCCAGAAGTTGAGCATAAGCTGAGGCCTTGGGAGTCAGGCAAAGCATCTGTGTTCAGCCACAGAGGAAATGCAGAGTGGTTGAGGAGCTGCAAACTGGGCCAACCACATGGCTATTGGGTTTCAAGAAAAATGAGGAAATTTGTGGCAAATTGTACTGAGAATAAGAGCTGCACCTTTTCTTTGGATGTTAACCACCCTGCAGAAGCAGGGGTGAATGCATTTTGGAAGGACTCACAAGAGATTTGTTAACTTGTATTAAATACGCGACAACAGGACATGCATGGTAAGAAGTGAACTCATGATCTACCCATCATGAAAGACCACAAAGCCTTGCCTGCCTGTGCATCCCAGATTGGCTTTCTTGCTCTGTCCGTCTCACTTCAGAGACCATTCTGGAAATGTCTCTATGGCCCACTGTCATGTTTCCTCTACCCTAGTGACCAAAGAGCTTTCCTGACTGGGCTCTCCCTACACCTGCCTCTGCTCCCACCCTCAGCAGTTGTCACTGGAGACTGAAGTGGCTAGAATCAGCTAGAAACCAGCAGCTGCATTTTCTAAAATAAGGAACACACTGGGGCAACAGAAAACAACGTGGGAAAAAAGATCCTCTTTGGCCTCCATGGCCAAACTTCTAAAACAGAACTGTCAACTTGAGCCTGAAATTGAAAATTCAAATTGGAAAAGGATGGTTTGAAGCATACATAAAGGTTTTTTTTTTCATTTTAGCATCTCTTTGATATTCATGTCATTATCTCGCAAGTAAATTCATTTTAAATTGTATAAGGGTAATATTATAATTATAATCAATATCATTAATACAAGTGGTTTCATTGTATAAGGGGCTTAATTTCAATGTTAATTTTCTCTTTTAAAAGTATTCCAAGATACAGTTGGCAAATTATTAATTATTTAAAGGCTCATGCTATTCCAGGCACTAGGCCATAATGGTAAAAAGTTAAAAGGTCTTCAAATTCGTAAAGTAATTGTTGTCTGTTGGACACATGGTGGGGGTGAAGAAAATATTCTTTCCTGAAAAGAACTTTCTAAGTGTAATTGTTCCCTCAACACACTGAATGTCTAGGTGAAAAGGCAAATTTAGGTACATGAGAGGATAATCAAGCAGAAGAGTTTATCATAAAGGTTTAAGAGCAATGCAGTTACCTCCCGCCCTGCCCCCTCCACCCCATCAGGCTGTGCTGTGGGCCCTCTATCTCCATGGCCTCAGAATGTCGCTGTGGAAAACCAAAGCCTAAGCCCAGCTTTCTAGCTTTTGAGTGTCTAAATAGGTCGTGGAATCTCTTGGCAGAAATGATAGTTCCAAAGACATGACTTTGTAAAAAAGATTTATGTTTATTTATGCATAGACAAACTGGGTGTAGGCCAGAGGTGTGGAGGGTGAGAGGATTCACCAGAGACAGAGTGGGGAGCAGAACAGGCAGATCTACTGAAATACACTGCTGAGGGGAGCAGCAGGAGAGACAGGAGAGTTCTGCTGCGCCATGTGGGTCAGCTCCCTGCCCAGGGAATGAACTCAGGCCACAGTGGCTGGTGATAGCTTGATAGTGCTGAGACTTTAATCCCTGTGTCACCAGGGAGGCCCAAGAAATGACTTTTGAGGTACCATAACTTGAGATTTTAAATTCCGAACTCCAGAAGGACATAGGGTGCAATGTTTATTCATCGATAATAGACTTCTGTGGGCAGAATCCCCTATGAGTGAGACTGCATGGCTCCAGATAGGTTTGGGGAGTCAAAAATAGAAGAGGGGTAGACCGTACCTCTCAGACTCAGAAGATATAAAAAGTCTCACAAGATTCTCCCCTGCCCAACATAGGATGGGAGTAGGGGGAGAGCCAGCTGTATTGATGACCTGGGTAGACCAGCCTGAGGTGGCCTCATCAGATCATCTCACATACACCATTTCTCAGTGCCCACAAACCTGGAAAAGACCTGGACTTAGGATGGGATGATGGCAGACATGATCTCCACAGAGTGTTGTTTTTGTTTGTTTGTTTTTTTAAGATTTATTTATTTATACAAGCACTGGGTACAGTCAGAAGCGTGGGAGGATAAGAGGATTCACCAGAGCCAGAGCGGGGAACAGAACAGGCAGACTGACGAAACGCAATGCTGAGGGGAGCAGCGGGCGGCAGGAGAGGTCTGCGCACCATATGGGACCCTCACCGGCAGCCGGGGATCGAACTGGCACTGCAGAGGCTGCGGGCAGCTTCGCAACCCAGTGCTCAATCGCTGCGTCACTGGGGAGGCCCTCCACAGAGTGTTAACCAGGGGTGAGGTGAATGATAAGTTACCATAGATGTCAGAGCAGTGTGACTCCGTGATGACACCAAAGAGTCCCCCCACCTTCACATCTCCAGCTGACCTGTGCTCTGTAGAAGCAAGCTGGAACTGAGAGCAAACCCAAGGAGGAAGGAGCCCTGACATGAATGAGGAAATCCTGCTTGACAGTCATGACTCAGCAGCTTGTGCCCTAAAGAGGTAGATCAAATTGAGGTAGAGGAAAGCAAAGATTTCTGGGAAGACTAAGTGTATGCACCTATTTTTTTTCTTCCCCAAACATCACTAGAACAAAAGCAAATGATTTTTAAAAGATATCATCTATGAGAAAAAGGAGAACAGAAGAGATGAGAGAAATAACATTTTAGAAGTTGGAAAGCAGGAAGGCCAAGGTTAATGACCTAGACCTGAGAAAGCGAATCTTATAAGAGCCATGGGAAAATCCAAGTGCCAGGCTGATTTAAATTTCCCCAAAGGAACAGGAATTGGTGGTACCACAGACCCTTTGTATCTGTAATCAGATTGATTGAAAGTTTATTTAAAAAGCCATCAGAAAACCAGGTCATCTCCCTCATGCCTGCAGCCAGCAACCATCTCCCATTTTCAACCCCAAAAGAAAAAAAAAGCCTCTGAAGAATAAAACGTAGGAACTCTGGAGGGTAGAATTACTAACAGATAAATATATTCATCTCAGATGCTGAGAGCTATGGCCTTGAGCTTCAGTCACCTCCGAGACGGCATCCTCCTGCCAGGCATGATAATGGGAAGACCATCCTGGGGAACCTGACGAATCTGAGAAGAACTATTGGCACCAGAGGTTCCCCAAGTAAATGTGGCAATGAGATCACCCCCCCATTCAAGCTCCTAATCAGTGGAATCCATTGAGGTTCTTGGATCCCCATCTAGAAATGGGTAGAATTTGAAGCATCTGAGGAAATCTCGGAATGAGAGAGACCCCAACAGCCACTTAGAGAAAATGAACTGGTGTGTGTGAGGGTGAGGAGGTGGACTACTGTCAATATTTTCAATAAGATAGGTATACTATTATGGTTTTTAATTACAATACAATGCCATTTTTAAAAGGCATTCTGAAGCTCTTAGAAGTTAAAGTGATCGAGAATTTTAAAACTCAGTAAAATTATTGGAAGACAAAGTTGAAGTAAGTTCCCAGTAGGAAAGTAGAACAAAAACACAAGATGGAGAACGGAGAAAAGATAAAATTAGAGAAGCAGCCCAGGACATCCATTATCTGAATAATAGGTGGTTCAGAAAGAGAACCGAGAGACTAAGGGAGGAATTTAAGTTCAGAATTCAAGAATATTTCCCAGAACTGAAAGACATGAGGTACCAAGATACAGGGTAAAAATAGACATATACCTCCTCTCATTATTGTAAAATGATAGAACACTTGGTACAAAGAGAAAATTCTATAAATCTCCAGAGGGAAAAGAGGAAAAAAAAAAAAAAAAGATCCAGAACCAGAATCTTCAGAATTTTCAACAGCAACATGTAAAGCAAGAAAACCATGAAACAATATCTAAAATGTTTCTAATGTAGCAAACTATTTTCAACCTAGAATTTAAGAACAAGGTTATCAACCTGGTTATTAAACCAGACCTATGAGGACAGAACAGAGATATTTTGAGGTCACAAATCTCTAGTAACTCATCTCCCAGACACTTTTCTCCAGACGTCAGTGGAAGATGCACTCCACTGAAAGGAGTGACGAAATCACTCAGAAGAAGAAAGGCGAGAGGGGCCTCCCCTGGTGGCGCAGCAGCTGAGCGCTGGGCTGCCAAGCTGTCCGCAGCCTCTGTAGCGCCCGGTTCATTCCCCGGCCGCTGGCGAGGGTCCCACAAAAAAAAAAAAAAGAAGAAAGGCGAGAGCAGAAACAGCAAAGGCAGAACAGGAGAGAGTCAGAGAGAGACACTGGCATAACCTGAGCCTCTGTTCCAAGCCCTGTAAAGCACCCCACTCTGGCCCTGCTCCAGTTGTGCCCCTCCCAGCAGGTGGGGGAGCCCACCTAGCCTCAACACTGCCACTTTCTGGAGCACTTCCTGGTGCTCAGGATCTCAGAATTCCCTGCTAATATGACCCCGACCCTAAAGGCTCCTCTACAAATCCATCATGGCCAGGCCCACTAAGTGACGGAGGGGTGGGTTTTGCTGGGTCTGTGGACAGAAATTAGATGTAGGGGTTGAGGGTGAGAGGTAGCCAGGACTAGGAAAAAGAGATAGAAGACTTCATGCTGAGGCTTCTCATATTTTGCCCTAAGATCAGAGTCCTCCCCAAGATCACAGTGAAAGGACATTCCAGAATGCAAACTGTGTAACAAGCTCAAAAGGCATCTGGCTGGTTGGAACACATCAGAAGGCTTCTGGAGATAAAGATAAATACAATAAGTCTGATCGTCTTGACTAAGACTATGAATTTTGGGGAGGAATTAGGAAAAGCTAAGCTAGTGAAAAACCTGCACCACCCAACAGAACTTTCTGGGATGATGGAATGATCTATACCTGTACTTTCCAAAATGTCATCCTACAGCTATACATGGCTACTAAGCACTTGCGATGTGACTAATGAAAGTGTATCTTTAATTTAATTTGAAATGCCCCATGGCTGCCATATTGTACAGCACAGACTTAGAAGATAATGAAGGTGATAATGTAGATTTTTAAAATACTGAAGACAGCTCATTTTTGTTGCAATTTAAAGTTCACTGGATGATCACAGCCATTGCAATAATTCTAGAATTATATCTGATTAACCACTTCATTTCTGTACATCTTTCAAGGGGTGTTGAAGAACAGTTATCCAAAGATGATGAGCCAAGAACTTAAACTTGGAGTTATTTGGTACTGAAATGGGACGGTCAGGACCCTATCTGAGACTTAAAGTTTTGTTATTCTGAAACAGGTATTACAGAGAACTTCCTTTTATTATTTTTTTTTCTGTTTCTCTTTGGAGCAGTCTAGAACGCCTGTGTGAATGGTTCGAGGAAAATGTTTAAAGCTATTTTTTGCTTTCATGGTGTGGACTCTTAGGTTGTCTTTGAGGGGATGAAAATGCTGTTTAATAAAATTTCCTGCAGTGATGGAAATGCTCAATGTCTGCTTCCTACAGAATAGTCAACAGTGACAGGTGACGCGGGAACACTCAAAATGTGGTTTGCATGACTGAAATTCTGATTTAAGCTAAGTTGCCATATTTGGCTACCATCTTGGATACTATGCATCTACGCAATTATACCCTCCAACTCCGAATTTAAGAAAAAGTTGTGCAGCAAAACAAAATGGCTCAATACATAGCTGAGTTGTCAATGGTGTTTGTACAGTCATAATAACTTCTACAGCAATGAATGCTGATCTAACCAGATTTAAAACATGACCGCATGAAGGCCATAAAGTATGGAAACAAAGATATAATCATTCATTCTGCACAGTAGGGTAATATCAATAAGAATTGTCTTGGGCATTTGTGTCCGGACTGGAACAGCACAAGGGTGTGGAGACTTGGTGAAATCCAGGGAAGAATAAAGACCTAAATCTTTATCTGTATGGGGACAAATCAATAAATGGTGCCCCAAACTGAAAAATCCAGAAGTTGGTAAAACAAGCATTCTGCTTAGAGAAATGGTGGTAAATACCAAATAATTAGCAAAAGGAGATAAAAGTAGTTGCTTTGGAAAGGGGGGTACAGAGACTTCTGTTTCCCATAGCAAACCTCTTAGAATTGCCTGGTCCAAATTATGTGCCTATATAACTTGTGTTAATTCTCTCATTAAAATGAAAACTAAAGATAAATCTTTTTAAAGTAACTGAGAGAGGATGAAATGAAAGTGACATTTCCTGTGAAGCCGAGTTTGTGGTTACAGACATTGCATATTCTAATGGTGAAGAGAGAGGGAGGTCACTGTGAAAAAGGCAAACTTTCAGCCTTGAACTTGGGGCTGAGGTTCTGATCCAATCATGGTCCGGGTGGTTGCTAAGGGTTTTCTAGGGGGGAAACAGAGGGGAGAGCTGCTGTCCCTATGAACAAGAGGGGAGGTGCTGGTGCAGACCAGATGTTTATCCAAAAATGTGCTCAGTGCCACGTAGTAAAAATCTCTGGAGACTTTTGGCTGAAAAACAGGACAAGCACTAGAATTTCCTTATTCTGATGGAAACAAAAACAAAGCTGTTATCTGGGGAGAAGAGACTGATGGAATATTTGGAGGAAAATATCTCTGGAACTGAAATGATCTGTGCTGTTCTTAAAGAGAACCTTTAAAGATCTTAATAAATATTCAAAATGGGTGACATTGTGAAATACTCTTACAACTTAAAAAATATTAGTTGTAAGCCAACACTGTCCATTTTTTTTTTTACATGGAAGAACTGGGGTGTAGGCCAGAGGGTGAGAGGATTCACCAGGGACAGAGTGGGGAGCAGAACAGGCAGATTGCTGAAATACACTGCTGAGGGGAGCAGTGGGCAAGACAGGAGAGGTCTGCCGCGCCATGTGGGTTGCTCCCTGGCCAGGGATTGAACTCAGGCCATAGTGATAGAGCCAAGACTTCACCCCTAGGCCACCAGGAAGGCCCAAATTTTAAATATTTAAAGAGTCATATTGAGCTTTCTGGATCAGCCTATAATAAGTTTAACATTCTTAAATGAAAGTTGGGGTGTGTGTGCGTGTGTGTGTGTGTGTGTGAAAAGTTAACTTTGGGCCCAAAAGTCAAGAAGGATTTCACCCTACCAAATATGAGACCACATTCAGGGAGGAGAGAAGGTCAACATGTGAGGAGGCCCGTGTTGTCATTGTCGTGTCAGTCAGTAATTGACACCAGTCCAAGTGGGCTGTGTGACTTCTGCAAGTCAGGGTCATCTATTTGCAGTCCTTCCTTCTCACCCTTTGTTCCTGGTCAAACATATCCCAAGTCTCCCAGTATTTATCCTATTTCTTTTCACATTGAGCTTTTTAGCCCTAATGGATCCTCCTTACATTTTATGAGGCTGGTGTTATGGGTACTCCAGATAATCTCCAGCCCTTCACCACAATGAATAAAGAAGGTCTAGGATTTTATTTTGGGTAATAGCCTTTGCCCAATTTTTATCAACTGAGGGCTTTGTTAGTACCTTAAACTCTGGTAGAATAAGAACTTTATTGTTCTGATGTGTGAAGCCCAAGGCAGAGCAGTCGAGGAGTAGGTCCAAATATGGAAAAGCAGGACGTGCATCCCAATATCTAGGGATAACTACACCCGTGGCTAAAGGAAAGGGGACAGAAGGGAAGGGGCAGGGTGGTAAGTTGAGACACGTATACCTCAGAACTTTTGCTTTACCCTGCAGGCAGTACAGACCTCCAGGAGGTAACAAAGTGGATTCTCAGTACCATCTATTGGTCAAGTGCAAGGTGAATTTCAGCAGGGTGAGAATGGAGTTAAGGCCCAAAGTTAGGAGGCTGCTGGATTCGTCCCTGTCTGAGGTGATTGGGACAGGAACCAGGAGGGAGGGCAAAGAAAGGAAGAGAAGGAATGAACTTAAGAGACCAAGACTCCTGGACATGGAAATGAAGGAGAGAGAGAGGAGCCAAAAGAAACTCTTTGTCTGGGCTTACCAGAAAAAGGCATTGACCAAAATGGGGAGATTGGAAGAGGAGCTGGGAAGGAAGCTGACAGCTTTAGTTTATGTTCTTTTAAGTTGGAATCTCTTAAGTTGATTCTCTGAGTTGTGTCTAATTGTGCGTTGGAGATTCAGACTGGGAACTCGTTACTTAGGGTCACTTAAAACCAATAATGAAATAGTGAAATCAGCTCCCAAGTGTAGGCAATAAGCATTTATACTGGGCACTTGAGGAGCTTCTAGGTATTTAAAAAAATTGCTGTGGGGAGCCCTTTGTGAAGAGTTTGAGGAAGAATGAGTGACAGCTAAAGCTGCAGTGTCACATAGCTTTGTAAAGACAACTAGAGTTTCAAATGAATTGAACAGGTCACATTTTAAAGATCTACATTTGAGGGTAAAATTAGTTGTGTGTTCAGACTCATTAAGGCAAAATAATTCTTGAACCAGTCATGAAGACACCAGAATTCTAGTCTGACCTTGTCAAAATAAGTGTTTTCGTCTAGTTAGTAACAAGTCTGCAAAATAGCTAACCTGAGCTCTAGCTGTGGCCCAGATACTATCTTAAGTGTTTTTTTATGTACTAAATCACTGGAGCTCCAAAAATGTACGTATCGTTATGTTCATTTTATAGATGTCAGAATTAAGCCACAGGGTGTTCAAACACTGGGCAGTCAGAATACATAGTCCACGGTCATGTTACTTAGCCTCTTAGAGATTTCACTTCTCATCTGTGAATTGAAGAATATGGGAATAAGTTATTTATATAGTCCCCTCAAACTTTAATATGGCATGGGTTCATAACTATATTAAAAGAGTTAGATATTACACAGAAACAAAATCAGTTTTTGAAAATTAGCAGCAGAGGGCAGCAGAGAGCACACTAAGACGGCTTGTGAAAGATTGTTCTAAAGTTATGCAGAGTAAAACTTCGTGAAACTTATAAACAAAATTGCACATATATTAATTCATCTAATCTTAATAAAACCCCTAAATGTAGCATTAGACTGAATACAGTGCTGCATATATTGACATCCTACAATTTAAAAATAGAAAAAAAGAAGAGAAAGTTGTTTAGGTTTGATTAATTATTGGCATTTTTCTTAATAAATTTCAGCTATTACCTGCGAAACTCTTACAATATGTCACTCAGTGTCTTCAGAGGCATTATTCAAGGTACACTTCAAACAAATAAGATATTCATTAAATATAATTTTATCTGAGACACCAAAACTTAACCCACCGAATTACTTCAATTGTTCAAAAATAGTTTATCACTTGAATTTTTATTTCTTATCATACAGAAGCTATATATTTTTTTTATTTTTTAAGAATTCTCTGTGGATTCTTCAGTATAAAAAAGAAGACACTCAAGGGCATTTGCAGATGAAATGTTCTAGTTAAATTAAGCCTACATTAATGATTGCCATGGAGGGGAACACCAAAATTAACCTATGCACAAATTCACAACTTAGAAATAAGTGCTAAAGTACAGCACCTCGTTAAATCATTTACTTGGATTTCAGAAGATTTTGCAAAATAAATTCTTCCTTCTGCACTACCATATAAATAGTTTTCTCAGAAAACTCTTATAACTCTATACATAGATACTTTTAATTTACACCCAAACAACACGAGCATAAATTAAAAAAGAAAATCTTAAAATGGAAGAACTTTATAAAAGGAAACATTTGGAAAAATCCAAATTAGTATCAGCAAATGTTTTCTATAAAAGGCCAAACATTTAGTATTTTAGATCTGTTATAACTGTCATCCTTGCAGTCATAGACGATATGTAAACAAGTGAATGTGACTATGTTTCCATAAAACCTTATTTACAAAACAGGCAGAGGACTAAACTGACCCATGGACCATGGTTTGATTACCCTCGAGCTAAGTCAAAAAACAGATGCGGTAATTCAGATAAGGCATAATAATAGCAACTGTGTTAGGTGCATTCCATATGTTACCTCTTCCAACCACACTGTACATTAGATATTAAAATAATCCAGATTTTCCAAATGACCTTCCCAAGGTCACAAAGCAACTAAGTACTAGAGATTAGCTTCAGGTTCAAGTTTACAAACTCCAAAGCAAGTGGTCTGTTCTTAAAACACATCACACTACCGCATAGTTGAAAACAGTTAATGTCACACAGTCATGACAAGCAATTCGTCCTAGGAAAAGGATCAGCACTGGCTCCATTGAATAATAGCAGCATTTCATGAAGGAAGGAAGGTGTAGTATAGCACCGAAAGAAAAGCTCTGGAAAGATAGTGCCACCCCAGTGGGGTGGCCCAGAGAACCACACGTTTGTCCCAATGCATGTCCCAGGCATGTATCAAGCTTCATATGGCTTTGAGGCATGCTGACAACTCCTGTGATTTTTAAATCTAGCAGTGTGAACATCTCCTTAACCATTCCCATTGCTTCAGGGTGATGTGATCATACCTGTAGGTTTATGGTCCAGAGAAATTTAATATTACAGATGTTTAAATATTAACAGCCCCCACCGCCTCCGGGATAAAGTCCGTACACGTACAGGCCTCGTGATATGTGGTCTTTACCTGAACCTTCCCAATGCATCTGTGCACTTTTTCTGCATTCCTGAGAGCCCTGATTCTCTATCCTTGACCCCTGTCCCACTACATCTACCCTTTATGTTCTCATCTCATACACTAAATTTCAGAGCCCCTGGCCATCAATCCTTGTCCCTTAATTAGAAGAGATTCTAGGTTCTTCTCTCCTTTCTAACCACCCCCCCTCGTCCAATATAGTCATCAGGATTGCATGAACTTTAGTAAAAACCAGCTTCTATCTTAAACAGTGAAATATATCATTGGGAACATCCTTGGAATGAAGGAGTAACTTGTAATAGCAAAAGGAAAGCATGAAGACTAGCGATTGGTGGGAAGTGGGGGTGATAAGATGGCAGAACAATCTGGTCTCTGGAAGGACAGTTTGGGTGTATGCAAACTAAGGCATCTGAGACTAGATACAGACCCGGTGCAGGGAAGAACTCCAAACTATGAAAAAGGGAGACAGTGGGCTGGGGCTCCTTCCTGGCACCAGCAGACATAACCACAGGGAAACACAAACTGGAAAACAGTATCTGCTGAAGAGAACCTTGGCCTTGTTAGCAGCAATACGGTTTGGTTCCCATCTGTCAGCGTGTCTGTTTATATAGATACGCCTTTCAAAAGCTACAAGCAGTATATCAATAGGCACATCTTATGCTAGTCAATCACTCCCCATTGTGAACACTGAGGTTTTTCTTACTTTATCACTGTGTGTAATAATTGTACGTGCCCCAGTCATGTTCCCTTAGGCCAGATTTGGAGAATTGCAAATTGCCTTCCAAGTGTCTTGGGTCAATTTATTCTCTCCTAGCAGTGTTGGAGATGAACTGTTTTCAGTGACATTCTTCAACCCATTGTTATTTTTTAATTTTCCAATTAGATGAGCAACTATATTTTGCCTCAAATTTGAGGGTGAAGGGCCTCCCCAGTGGCACAGCGGGTTGAGCACAGCGCTGTGAAGCTGTCTGCAGCCTTTGCAGCGCCGGTTCAATTCCCGGCCAGCCAGGGAGCTACCCACATGGCACAGCAGACCTCTCCTGTCTCCCCCAATGCTCCCCTCAGCAGTGTATTTCAGTTGTCTGTCTGTTCTGCTCCCCGCTCTGTCTCTGATGAATCCTCTCACCCCCCCATCTCTGGCCTACACTCCAGCTCTTGTATGTATAAATAAATAAATCTTCCAAAAAAATAAAGTATCACTCATCTATATTTCAATTCCTAATAAAAATATATAATTGGGGATTACCTACTCTATCAAATGTGAAGTGATACTTAATGAATTAATTTCTGAAAGTCTAATTTGATGACTAACATAATCATAACTCAAAAGGACTCTTTTTCATATAAACAACACCAAGTAGATAAATAATTTTCTGTTTGCTTCTACTCAGATATTATGATCAAGAGCTTAATCTGATGTTTGAATTTCCTTATTTCTGAAGATATAAAATTTTGATGTGAAAATATTAGTGTTATATATTTTTGTCATAGCTTGCTTTTTTCTTCATATTCTCACTTTGCATCTCAATCTCACAAACTGAAAACTACCTTTAAGTGATTTTGACACAAAATGGGAGGACTAGACTCCACTGAAAAATGGGCAAAGGACCTCAATAGACACTTCTCTAAAGAAGACATTCAGATGGTCTATAAACGTATGAGAAAGTGTTCAACCATTACTTATTATAAGAGAAATACAAAGTAAAACCACACTGGGATATCACCTCACCCCTGTAAGAATGTCTCATATAAAAAAAAGAATGGAATTAATAAATGCTAGTGAGGATGCAGTGAAATAGAAACTCTCCTCCACCGTTGATGGAAATATAAGTTGGTAGAGCCCCTGCGGAAAATGGTATAGAGAATTCTCAAGAAAATAAAAATGGGAATTCCATATGATCCAGCAATACTTCTCTCAGATATTTATCCGAATAACATGAAAACTCTAATACCAAAAAACACCTATGTACATAACAGCACTGTTCACAATTGCTAAGTTGTGAAACAAACCCAAATGCCCTTCAACAGACGAATGGATAGAGGAACTATGGAGCATGTACATAATGGAACATTACACAGCTGTGAAAAAAGATGAAACCGATGGACTCTTAGGGTAGAAAAGTTAGTATGGATGGTCTCACAAGTACAGATATCAGAGGTGGGAGTAGGGATGATTAATGAATCTTGGACTAAACCTGGCTATGGAAGTTTCCAAGAGTCTAAGTTGGAGTCAGAAAAGATTATCAGCCAGAGCTGGGGGCAGAGAGGATTATCAATTTTAGAAAACCAACCCAATCTGACCACACAGGGATTCTTTCCACAATAATTCCACCAAAGAACATTATAAAAGAATACCCTTTGCCCTGGCAAAACACACCTCTTGCCTTTTAAGACTGCCCGCCTATGTCTATTCAGGCATCTCTCTTTCCTTGTTCTTCTTTCCTCAATAAACTTGCCTTGTGCTGATAAAAAGGAATGTCTGCTGAATTCTTTCTCAGAGGGACACAAGAACCCCATCATCTGACTAAAGTGGCATTTGGGGACCTCCTTCAAAAGGGTGGCATTTGGAGAAAAATGGATGGACCTTGAGGTGATTACACGGAATTCAATCAGTCAGAAAGTGAAAGATAGATTTCAGACGGCATCACTCATCTGCAAGATGTAAATATCAACAAAAAATAATATACAGACAATGAAGGAATAACAATTGAGCTCCACAAACAAGATAATGATTACCAGAAAGAATAGAGGAAAGGGTGGATGGGAGGAGGGAGGGAGGCTAGTGGGGTACTGGCCCAGGTGACTTGGTGGAGGGACAAAAAATTACAGAAAAACCATTTTTAAAAAATCTTAATTCCTTAAAGGACATAAATACAAATGCAGGCATGTTCTGAATTTCTAGACGAGATGACAAAAAAAAAAAATGAGAAGACTAAAATAATAAGAAAAGTGATCATAATAGTATTAACTGATGTTAAATTTCCTTGCTATTATAATTGTTAAACATTATTAATTACAAAAAATATTCTATTAATATTTACTTAGCTCAAGTTATATCAACCAAATGTAATGCAAGATACCTGATTGGAGCTTGAATTTAAAAAAAAGAAAACACACTAAAGGACACATGGGTTATCGGGAACATTTGAATATAAATAGTATATTCAATTAATAGTACTGTATTGATATTAAATTTCCTTAACATCATTATATAGAAGACTGCGCTTATTCTTAGGAAATGCCTGCTCAGTAATTTGTGTATTACATGTGTTCTAAGGGCAACAATGTACTTTCAAATGGATCAGAAAAAAAACTATATGTGTGTGTTTGTATACATGGAGAGAAAGAAAATGTAACGGAATGATGCATAATAGATTAATTTTCACAGTGGAAATATGGGTGTTCCTTGTACTATTTTAGTTTTTATATAGATTTGAAACTTTTCAAAATGAAAATGGGAGCAAAAAATCTATAATTAATAAAGGCACTCTAATTAATAAAGGAACATTATATTCTATTCTGTTTGCTAAAAGTCTAGTGGGGCAATATCTTACATGTCTAAGATAAACGTTAGGTTCGTGATTGGAAATGTTTCAGTTATTTGAAATGACTATTTAAAACATCATTTTGCTCTAAGATAATGAAGTTAGTTCACTGCCTTTGAATATCACCCAAATTACAATGTTGAACACAAATTTTAAGTACAAGAAGTTCAGAAATACTATTTTCTTACACTGACTAACACAAGAAATGTTCTAAAAATATGAATATTCTGGCCAAACTAGGTCGATATTCAAGCAGAGGGAGAGGAGCAAAAGATGAAGAATATTTGAGCAGGTCTACAAACAATTCAAACTAAAGCCCACTGTGCCTGCACTACCTTTTAACACTAACAGTGAGACTTTCCCCAAATCACCCAGGTGACATTTCAAAAAGCATCATCACTATAGATCACATACACTTTTAACATGTCCTGCCACACAGAGAAACACTTAAACTCGCTGAATGAATAATTGAGTCAAATTCAGTAGGAGTCTATTGCGATTATATTCATCTGTAAAACAACTTCACTGTGACTGAATTCAAGAGTTGTACTGTCCCCGCAAAATTCTGTTTAGGCTCTCAGGGCTTCTTTAAAAAAAAAACACAGATGCTAAACCTACGTAGCAATTACTGAAGGAGGGCTGAAAAAATTACACAACAAATATTTGGCCAGACTTGTCAAAGATTTTAGGACCGAAAAAGTTTGTGGAACTGTGAACATGAGGAGATAAGGAAAGGGACTGTTTGCTTCGTTTCTCTTTATTCTCTAACTGCATAGATGCTTGTCTGAGTGCCGGCTCACCTTCGATTTGATAAATTAGAAAGCGTTTTTGATGTCATAAGGTTGGGGTCTGAGCTCTGATGATAAAGCACCAAGAAAATGTAAAGAGAGAAATAACAGAAAAAGTTAGCAATGAAAGGACCCGTGGCCTCCTTTTTCTTACCTTCACTAACCAATGTGCTCCTTTTGTCCTGCAGAAACACGGCAGTTGACCATATAGAGATGAATAAACCAGCCAGTGCTTGTTCCAGAAATGTTTGCAAGCCTCGGGTGAGTCTACCTTTTACTGATGAGACCAAGAAACTTAGCTGCTCATTGCCTCGTCATTCTTTTATAACTGATCCTATGGAAAAAGAGTTGTTTTGCTCAAGTCTGATTTGTGCTAAATGACAGTGGGAAGTCCCAGGAAGGGGGAGGCAATAACTGACAAACCCACACTGAGTCACAGAATGGCGTTCCTTCCCCTTTTTGCAAGAAATGAAACCTATCTACGAAACTGTTTCTTGTTAAAATAGTTCATTGCTGTATATTATGTAAGGACCCTATCAACTTACTTTTTCTCCCATTCTCTGGGACTCTTCTCCCAAAAGAAAGCCCAAATCAGACACCATCTGGAAAATACTGTTTCATCACTAATCTATCACATTTACAAAGTAGTAGTTCTCAATCGTACACAAAATGTCTTCAAAGCAATGGTTTTCTCTTTTAAATTGGCAACTTTTTAGAAATACACTGTCTAGACAAGATCATAGAGAAGCAGGCACTCCCATACACTATTGGTGAGAATGTCAATATTTACAGGCCAACTACCTTTGTCCAATTTTTCTTTTTTTTAAAGATTTATTCATACAAGAGCTGGGGTGCAGGCGAGAGATGTAATGGGGTGATGAGAGGATTCACCAGAGACAGAGTAGGGAGCAGAACAGGCAAATCTACCAAAATACACTGCTGAGGGGAGCATCACATGAGACAGGAGAGAGAGGTCTGCTGTGCCGTGTGGGTCACCTCCCTGGCCAGGGATCAAACTTGTACTGCAGTGGCTGCCAAAAGCTTGATAGTGCTGCGTCTTAACCCTTTGCACCACCAGGGAGGCCCCTGTCCATTTATGCTTTTCAAAATTTTAAATTGCTATATTCTCTTGACTCAACAAGTTCATGCCTATAAATTTATCCTTATGATACATTTGTACCTGTGCATGAAGACATGTGAAAAGATATTTGCTTTAGCATTAAGAAAGTAAACAGCTGGAAAAATAATATTCATAAATAGAATATTGATTAACAAATGAGAGTATATCCCTATTGTAGACCGGTATGCAATTAGTAGAGTGGGGTTGTTTTATGTCTAATAATAGGGGAAAACATCGCCAAGAGATGTTGTTTAGCAAAAGCACAACATATGTTCCAAGCCGTATTTTATTTTATTTTTTTTAAATAATAAATTTTATTTTTATATTCCCCCATACAATTGCAAACGCCCCATTCTGACCCCAATCCTTCCCTTCCCGCCCCCCACCCCCCAAAAAGTGTCTCTGGTTCATAGTTTTCTGTTGATTTTGATTTTCACTTTCTTATATTCATTTTCCTGGTCCCTTATTTAAGTTATCTAGATTCCTGCTATGAGTGAGACCATCCGGTATTTTTCTTTTTCTTTTTGGCTTATTTCGCTGAGCATGATCCCTTCCAGCGCCATCCATGTTGCTGCAAATTGCATGTGTTTATCTTTTTTGAATGCTGAGTAATATTCCATGGTATATATGTACCACATCTTCTTGATCCAGTCATCTATTTTTGGGCATTTGGGTTGTTTCCAAAGCTTAGCTATTGTAAACAGTGCTGCTATAAACATAGGGGTGCAGGTGCTCTTTGGAATGGATGTTTCTGTGTCCTTTGGGTAAATACCTAGGAGTGGAATTGCTGGATCATATGGAAGCTCTATGTTTAGTAGGTCCAGAAATCTCCACACAGCTCTCCATAGTGGTTGGACCAGTTTGCACTCCCACCAACAGTGCAGAAGAGTTCCTTTTTCTCCACACCCTCGCCAACATTTGTTGTTGCTAGATTTTTTAATATGTGCCATTCTCACTGGTGTGAGATGGTATCTCATGGTAGTTTTGATTTGCATTTCCCTGATTACAAGTGATGTTGAACATTTTTTCATATGTCTGTTGGCCATTTGCATTTCCTCTTCAGAGAAGTTTCTTTTTAGCTCTTCTGCCCATTTTTTGACTGGATTATTTTCTTTGTTGTTGCTGAGTCTCATCAGCTCTTTGCAGATTTTTGTGATCAGTCCTTTATCGTTAGTGTTGGGTGCAAAAATGTTCTCCCAGTTGGTGGGGTTTCTCTTTGTTTTTGTTATTGTCTCTTTTGCTGTGCAGAAGCTCTTTAATTTGATGTAGTCCCAGCTGTTTATCTTTGTCTTCACTATCACTGCTTTGGGTGATGTGTCTGTAAAGATGTCTTTGATGTGTAAATCCCGTAGTGTTTCGCCTATATTTCCTTCTATGTATTTTATGGTTTCAGGTCTTATGTCTAGTTCTTTAATCCATTTTGAGTTGATTTTTGTGTATGGTGTGAGGTAGTGGTCAAGCTTCATTCTTTTGCATGTAGCGACCCAGTTTTCCCAGCGCCATTTATTGAACAAACTTTCTTTGCTCCAATGCATAGTCTTTGCTCCTTTGTCAAAGATTAGTTGACCATAAATCTGTGGGTTTATTTCTGGATTTTCTATTCGATTCCATTGGTCTGTATGTCTGTTCTTGTTCCAATACCATGCAGTTTTGATGATTATGGCTTTGTAGTATAGTTTGAAGTCTGGGAGTGTGATGCCTCCATTTCCTTCTTTTTTTTTTCAGTAGAGCTTTGGCTATTCGGGGTTTTTGGTGATTCCATATGAATTTCATCAATAATTGTTCTATTTCTTTGAAGAATGCCATTGAGATTTTGATTGGAATAGCATTGAATCTGTATATTGCTTTTGGTAGGATGGCCATTTTAATAATGTTTATTCTTCCAATCCATGAGCAGGGGATGTCTTTCCATTTCTTTGTGTCTTCTTCTATTTCTTTTAACAGTGTTTTATAGTTTTCTTTGTGTAGGTCCTTTACCTCTTTTGTTAGATTTATTCCCAAATATTTGATTTTTTTTGTTTCGATAATAAAAGGGATGGTTTTTTTGATTTCTTCTTCTTCAGATTTATTGTTTGTGTATAGGAAGGCTACTGACTTTGCGTGTTGATTTTGTATCCTGCCACTTTACTGAATTAATTGATGAGTTGAATTAGTTTTTCTGTGGAGATTTTGGGGTTCTCTATGTATATTATCATATCATCTGCAAATAGTGATAGTTTGACTTCTTCTTTTCCTATTTGGATTCCTTGGATGTCTTTCTCTTGTCTTATTGCTCTGGCTAGGACTTCCAGTATTATATTGAAAAGCAGTGGTGAGAGTGGACATCCTTGTCTTGTTCCAGATCTTAATGGAATTGCTTTCAGCTTTTCACCATTGAGAATGATACTGGCTATTGGCCAAGCCGTATTTTAAAAGAATATTTATATGTATGCACAAGTATTTATGTATAGAATCTTTCTATAGGGATATACAAGAAACTAGAAATAAGTGATTGCTTTTTGAGAATGAGTCATACTTTTCACTCCACACCCTTTTGAAATTGCTACTTTGCATACTATATTATGTTTTCATTTTTAAAACTCATTTTTTGAAGTCATACTTAGCATTTCTTGATTTTACAGCTTTGATTTTAATCCATCTTTTCCTGAATGACAGTCAAGTCTATCTACAAATAGATCAGTTTTTCTTACCCTAAAGCAGAAAAATGTTCAGAATTTTCAAAATAATTGAGCTGGTTTACACTAACTGCTTCAGAAAACCAGCAAAGAATACGTCTGCCTGCCCGAGTAGTGTAAGTCTGTTGACTTCTTCTGCCTAATTCTGATCAAAACTAAATTCCAGACCCTGACTATGTGAACATTTGTTTTGAATACCTTTCGTCCACGACATCTTAAAAATCCCTATCTTTAAAAGCGCACTGGCAATGTTATTTCTGTTAGAGTCTTTCGTGAATTCATGTTTTATTTCATTGAGCATTGCTTAGATCCAGTTGCAAAAGCAGGTTCCCCTGTTGGAGTCATAATACAGACAGTTTCTCAGTTTGTGATTCTGACTTGACCTGCTATCACGAAAACAACCAGACTCAGTGCCCAGGGGAAGGTCCACTTGCAGTGTGATCTTTTAAGAAAAGGCCCAGGGGTGTCTTCAGACTTTTGTAGCCCATCAAAAACTTAGCTGTGATCAAGGTCATAGCAACTTCAGGGACAAACATGTTTTATTTTATTCTAGTGTACATTCAGCCACAAGTAGATAGAGTGAGCATATGTTAGAGTGGGCTTTAAGCTACCTCCACAAACACTTTCTGCTGGTTTCCCAAGGACTCACCCCCAGTGCCAGGCAATAACCATTATGAGTGATCCCATCTGCTCTAAGGTGGATTAAGCTGCCATTAATGTTTTATTCAAATATAATATGCAGAACTTTTATTACACCCGCTCTTGATTTTTTTCTCTTAAGTTACTCATTTTATGGAAATCAGCCTTTACATAAAATATTTTCTATATTCAAAAAGTTGGCACTGTGTCAAGTTGGCTTACCATTTTCTTTTTTGATGGAACCTGATCTTATAAAATTGACTTTAAATTGACTTTTCTTTGCTGACTATAATATAGCTGAATTAAATCCTTTGTGGAAATGTTATTACATGATTTCCTATCAATCTGCTGAGTGATAAAGACTTTTTGCCTTGCTTTCTGTGCCTGTACATGAATATTATCCCTACTGTTCACTTACCTCTCCTGGTGTAAAAACTTCCCCCAAGCTGTTTCCATTATGATGTCATCCATAATTATGATGTTATCCATCACCTCCAATCCTTAGATCTCTTCCACCCTGTCAGTCTCAAATCCCTCAACAGTTTGTCTTTCTGTCACATCCTACTGCCAATTGCCTGTTCCAGATAAAATCCATGATTGCCTGTCCCATAACTAGAGAAAGGTACATGTAAGTATATATTAAATACATATAGCCCACGCCCCCCCCAAAAAAAAAAACATGTGTGATTGACTGCATGTGGGTCTTCCCCTGAAGCATGCCGCCTCCAAGTCTAAAGAGGACATCCATCCACAGTTTAAAAGGAAATTTGGAAAGATCCATGTAGATTCATATTTGAATAATGTTGCTTCTGACTGATCTCACATGAAAGATTCCTACCCCTGCATTGAAAGGTAATGAAAGTGTTCCATCAATATGGATCCTGAGGAAGGCTGGGAAGCTGTCTGCTCTATGAATTTGTACATGGGTTTGGAGATCTAAATTACTAAATTTGACATCTGGAGGTGGAACCATGGAGAAATTCTAGGACATGAACAATCCATCCCTTTATCTGGGACAGCAAACCATGGGGTACATTTGGCTTAGAATTGTTTTCCTCTTTTAATTCAATTGAGTTGAAACAGAAATGAGCACAGTTTTTTTGATATGTCAAGTTGGAACTTGATGAAATGTATATTTTCTAAGATATTCCTATGGCTCATTTGTTAAAACATGCAATGACTTATGCCAGTAACTGCTGTTGTAAGGATAGCAATGTGATATTCTGTTCTGGGTGTTTGGTTTTTCTCCAACTCTTCTGTAAGCTCCTTGAGGGCAGTTATGGCTCATTGCTCTGAGACTCTGGAATGCCCACAAAAGATACCCTAAAAATGTTTGCTAGTGGTAGTGTGGTTGCTTGAAGAGGGCTGATATTGTGAACTGAATCAGTGAAGAGTATTAGTCTTTTTGAGACAATCCGAGGAATGGAAGAAAAATCACAATGAGATTCCACATCACACTCATGGGGATGGCTATTAAAAAAAATAAACATTAGCAAGGATGTAGAAAAATTGGAGCCATCAGGCTTTGCTGGTGAGAAGATAATTTGGTGCAGCCACCATGAAAAATCATTTAGTAGTTCCTCCAAATATTAAACATGGAGTTGCCATACAACCCAGCAATCCAATTCTAAGGTACATATCAGAGAAATGAAAATATGCATACACACAACGTGTGCACAAATGTTCATAACAGCATTATTCATATAGTCAAAATTTGCAAATGGCAAATGTCTTGCTACCAATGAATGGATGAATAAAATATGACATATCCAAACAGTGGAATATTATCCAGTCTTTTAAAAGAAGGAAATTCTGACACATAGATTTTGTGTGGATGAACTTGGAAACATAATGAGAAGTGAAAGAAGCCAGACATAACAAGCCATGCGTTTTATTTTTCCATTCATATGATATGTCCAGGAAATCCATAAAAACAGAAAATGGTGGGTGGTTATTGTGGGCTAGAAGATAAGAGAATAAGGAGTGACTGCTAATGGCTATGGGGTAATGAGAGTGTTCTAGAATTGATCATAACAATTGCACAACTCTAAATGTACTGAAAACCATTGAATTGTTCAAAAAAATCAGTATTCCTCTTTTTAACTATTGTGTTCCTAAGAATGCAACCCTCTCAAATATCAAATGACTCAATTGAACTTATTGTCTTAGTTAGCAAATCAGTAAGTCTAATGATATTTATCTCAATCTATATCCTCTTTGGCTTTTTACCAGTATTTGATACTGTGCACAAATCTGATCTTTTTTTAAGTTTGGTTTTTGGTTTTTTAATTCATGTGCATAGTAAAAAGTATAAATGGAACAAAAAGATATACAATGAAAATTAATATTCTCCCTATCTAATCTCCAATTTTCAGATCCCCTCCCCAGAGGCATTTAAAATTGTCAGTTTCTTGTGTATCAATCCAAAGATTAGGGATAACCTTTTTTGTATATAAATGATGGGATACTACTTATGCTATTTTGTCCCTTATCTTTTTTTATATACAGATTGACCCCAAAAGTTTTATTTAATTTTTTAAATGAAGTACCATTGTTTGATGTCCTTGTTAGTATTTTGACAGTATAGGATTTCTCCCCTCGTGTGTGGTCACCGTAGCTCGCTCACCACCAAAGGCCCCATGGCCCTCCACCGATGGACCTCATCCTCTTTAATAACTACATAGACTTCCAGTACATGGATGTTCCAATAATAATGTATTTACTGGTTCTTTACTGATGCAGCCCCTCGGTAGGACAGTCTCCCTACTACAACCCAGTTGATTTTGTGTCATTGCACACTGTCAGTTATTTTTCTACCTCCCACTTTCTCCTTTCTCTTTCATTGGTTTCCTATCAACCTTCTGGAAAATTCTTGCTTTGGGGGGGGGGCATCATATCTTAGTAAACCCATCCCTAGCCCTACATTCCATCTTCTCCTTTGGATGATCTGTGAATCTCTTGTCCACCTCTGATGTCTCTCTCCTATGATTTTCAGATTTTCATGTGTGAATATTTGATTGCTTCACATCAATAAGGCCAAATCTTTAGGTTTTTTTTTTTTTTTGATCCTCAAATTCACACCCTTACCTAATAGCATTACCCAAACTCAGTATATTGGAAGGCAAACATGTTCACCACCACACCACCAACGCTCACTTCCAAGCTTGGAATATTGAGGTCCTTGTTAATTCCACCTTATCCCTGGTCTCTACAAATAAGTAGTGACCAATGCCTGCCAAGTCAGCTCAGTAGACCAAAGCAGCTTACAACTGAATTTGATTTATGTCTCTAAAGAAAGTGAACAAAACACATGTGTCCATATAACAGTACATAATGGTATAAAAATAAATCTTTGTCATAACATTGGTTAAGTTATAATTTTGTTAAAAAGCACAGTCCTATTTTCCCATATTCATTTTTCAGTTCTTAGTCATTTTTATACTCATTATTTCCTCTGACATAATTACATTATTATATACAACATTTCGATGCATTTCTTCTCTGAAAAACTAATTCAATTGATATTCTGTGAAAATTAACATGACCATGTTAAAGTTTAGAAACATATTATAAATTCCATAGAGCAAAATTAATGTGACTTTTTTAAAATCTTGGTTATACTTCAGTGGGTCTAATTTATACCAAAGAAATCCATAAGGTAAACTCCAGGGCAGTACTGCTTATCTTGAGGAAAGGATGACAGATTATAATTGCTTTATTAAGGGTCCTCCCTGGTGGCACAAGGGGTTAAGATGCAGCACTATGAAGTAATCTGCAGCCACTGTAGCACAAGTTCAATCCCTGGCAGGGAGGTAACCCACATGGCACAGCAGACCCCCCCCCCATCTCACCCGCTGCTCCCCTCAGCAGTGTATTTCAGTAATCTGCCTGTTCTGTTCCCCACTCTGTCTCTGATGAATCCTCTCACCCCCCTGCACCTATGGCCTGTACCCCCCAGTTCTTGTATGTATAAATAAATCTTTTAAAAACTCGCTTTATTAAGCACTGTATTCGAAATTCCTATGAAGCTGTAATGGTTTGTTGTGCATTAGAAACTTTGTTATTTAGAATATAATTGATTATAATGTATACTGTTTGCGCTTGAATAACTCCCATTTTCCGCCTCAGAGAGATTTTCATTTCGGTATCAAATAATATGATTACTGCATTTGTAAAGTTTCTGAAGCATTTTGAAATTCTGTTTATTGAAAAGTGATTCAAAATTGAAATATGATATAAATTAAAGGGTCAAATTGAAGTTAACCCCACATGTTTCATTTTAAGACTACGAGGCCATATACAGCATATAGATTAGGTCATCTTTGTTGGGTCACCCTTTCATTGGCATTAATTAGAGGTAGCTAGGCAAGTCACTGAATGCTTAAGGAATTTGCAACCCAATGAGATATTTTGGTGTGTTCTAATTGTCAGTCTTTGCCTTGACATTATGAATAAAACTTAGCATTATCTGCCTTAATGATCTAGAGAAATCCCTAACACCAAAACTCAAATCTCTATCATTAACCCTAAAATAAATTACTGTGGGCAACACTTGACAATTTTATTACAACTTCTTGCTTCTTTTAACCCATTTTGACAAACTTCTGCCCCTTTTTTCAAGTTTTTTTATTTTTCACTCTTAGCCTCTTATCTCCACCTCCCACCCGTGACAGCTTCTCCCCCCACCATCAGATTTTCAGATCTTGGGACACAAGAGACACTTCCTGCTCAAGTCAAGATTAATGTCTTACTTCCTCTGCCATAAATTGGTCTTGAAGAGAAAAAAAAAAACAAACCTTGTTCTTTTCTTTAATTAACTGAGAATTTCCATTTTACCCATGTTGTTTGTTTACTATTCTTTGCAGCTGACTCAAATGGGTTTCTGCATGAACTCTGCTTTGGCCTCATAAAAATTTATTTCTATTAAGACCAGGAAACTGAAGATTCAACCATACTGGTGGAAAATCTCAAGTGTCATGCACTGATTTTTATCCTGAAGCCAAGTCTATCTCGTTACCCCTTCCTTTGCCTTTTAGACTTTTAAAAGAAGGAAGGGAAAGGGAAAGTTGAATCTGTTAGAATCCCTTCATTTTCATACCCCCTAAAGGGCTAAAATTAGATGACAAGAATATATTAAATCAATAGATTAAAATTGAATTGTGAGATAAGATATGGATTCTATTCTCCTTAGTGTCCTTATCTTTGCATTTTTAGGTAGTCAGAACTATAACAGAAAGAATGAACACAGTAAATCTTCAGATCAAAAGGAACTCCCAAAATGCATCTTTATCTCCCAGCCTGATTGATTTACTACAGTAGCTGTAAGGGCCAGGGCCCTAAGCAGTTTAAATACTGCTCTACGCCCATGTCAATTTTAGTTTCTGTCACCAGACAGTTGTTAGAAGTTCATAGTTCCTTCGTGAGAACCAACTGAACAGCCTAGAAACATGATCTTTATGAATTCTTATTCTACCAGATTATGCAATTTGGTTATATTTCTGAAGGAAGAGGGAATACACACTCTTAAGCCAAGTAGAGGTTCCTACTACCCCCAAGAAAAGTTCCAGATTTTTAAAAATTGACATTCTCTTTGGAAAGCTTCTTCTTCATTCTTTCCCCCTCAGTTCTATTTTTAGCATGCCATTGTACTGACTGCTGTTTATAAAGGCAGCCAGGGACACATGAGACCTATGGAGGAGAAACTGAAACTTCAGTCCAAATAGCATTTTACAAAGCAACAGGGAAGTGAAAATTGTACCACTGAGCCCTTTACTCTCCAGATTTCCTCCCTTTGTGGAGGAGTTTCTGGGGTAGAAATTTTCCATCCCTGTCTCCTACTTGCGACATCAACCCCTTCTTTGGGTTCTATCCCTATAGAGTAAAATTCAAGCAATGTGTATATTGGGTTATAGATCAAAATGCTAACTTTTAATTCTTTTTCTTTGTTTTTGGAGAAGGTTACATTTGTTTATTTTTTGTTCTTTTTTGAAGAGTTAGCATTTTTTTATAAAAAGCACAAATGTTTATTCAGCAGGCAACATAAAATTAAAATATCAAACATTGTGAAAGAAGAGCTAGTTTTTTTTTTTTAAAGCAACTCCTACTTATGGGTGTAGCATTTACAAAAACAAAGTCATTTCTATTCTTTGTAATTCTTTCTCTTGCTCTTTACTCCTAGGGATAAAAAGAAAGTCTTTTGAGGCTAATAAAAAAAAAACCATTCAAGGTCAGTTTTAAACCCTTGTATTCACATTTCGTAGAAATCAATTAATTGGTTTTGAAGTATAGAGAAGAATGAAATCCTTTCTGCCTGCTTCCTTGAAAGAATTACTACAGTGCATAAGATGATGCAAGCTTTCTTTGGAAGGCTCATCAGCAGAAATTCCCATCACATAATGAGATTAGATGAGAATCTAATCTAGTAGATAGGAGTGCATAATTGCCCAGATATCATGCCAAATCCATTTACAGATCTCTTGTCTTTAAGATATCAGGGAAGGCAGTGCTTCTCAAACTTTGGCATGAAGTGAATCCCTGGAATCTTGTTAAAAATCCAGATTTGGTAGGTCGGGAGTGGGGTCTGACATTTTTTATTTCTAGCCACTCTGGGGGATGACAAATCTCTCACCTGCACAGGGACACATGCTGAGTAGATTGGCGTTAAAGCACTGCAGTTCTGCATCTTAACATGAGACTTTATTCATAGCAAAAGTTTCTATTTGCAGCATGCCCACTACAGTGCTGAACTGACTAGAAGGTTGATTTATATTGTTTATTTTCCAAAATATCCCCATAAAGTAGGATTACTTTCTAAAAGAAGGTTTGGCTTTCAGAGAAGTTAATTCTTTTGCACAAGATCATACAACTATTAGGTGTCTAGAGATCTGGATCCAGGTTTTTCTGACTGCAGAGTCAGACCCCTATTCTCTATGTATTGTATACAAGGTTCCTGTACAGAACACTTTGAGAGAAAGATAAGGATGAGTTTCCTCCATCTGGAAGTCAACAGTATAATGGCAGAAATTGGACATATACATAAAAAAGATAGTGAGTGTTGTCTTTTAAGTGTTGTGCAAGTATCAAAGAAATAAACAGAAATAAAACTAGAAAAATTAATCAACATTACAATTCTGTGAAATTACATTGTATTAACTCTCATTGATTTGTTGGTAAACTATAAAAATATTTCCAGTAGAATTTAAAAATAATACCAGCATGCTTAACAGATATAAAAGATATTTAAAGATTTTAGGGAAAAAAGCTCTTGGGGGGCCTCCCTCGTGGCACAAGGGGTTAAGCACAGCACTGTGAAGCTATCTGCAGTCTGCAGGAGTTGAACCCCTGCCAGGAGTTTGATCCCCTGCCAACCAGGGAGGTGACCCACATAGCATAGCAGACCTCTCCTGTCTCTCCCGCTGTTCTCAACAGTGTATTTCAGTCTGTCTGCCTCTTCTGCTCCCCACTCTGTCTCTGGTGAATCCTCTCACCCCAACCCCCTGTACCTCTAGCCTGTACCCCAGTTCTTGTATGCATAAATAAATAAACCTTTAAAAGAAAGAAATCTCTTGGTCATAGAGAGATGGAAGACTTGAGGATAACTTCAAACGAAAAAAGATAGATTTTGGATGAAGAGTGATGATAAGGAGCAAAGAACATGTAGGGAACGGGTATGAACAGGGCAGATGAATGATGGTTTCCTGTGAGAGTGAATGGACCTACATGGCTACAGCAAGAGAAAATTCCAAGAGCTGAACCAGGTTGAATATAGATTACATTTAAGAAATATTCTGTATAGAATTACTAATATTTTGAACCATTTTAACATTGAGCCCTAGGCAAGTGATTGCTACCACTCCCGAACATGTATCATGAGCCAGGCATTAGGCATTTGACACATTAAAACAACTAATGCCTGATATATTCCAAAACGTTTGAAGTTAAGTGATTTCTATAATTCTCTGACCAGGAAAAAGAATGACTCCAGTGCTGCAGACAGGAAATAACTATTTAATACTGCCAGTGACTTCTTCCTGTTTTACCAAAAGATAAAAAGTAGGCATTTGAGATTTTAGTCTCCAGCCAAGTTTCAATTCTCCACTTTCAGTCCCATAAACCACTTTCTGGCCTGTATTCCAAGGTCATCCATTTTAATTCTTGGATCTATTTGCCTTCTTGAATTCAAAAGGAAATGATATTATTGTATTTACAGAGTTTTTAATCCTAAGTACCAGACAGTCAAATCAAGTAAAACTGGTTTTGGCCAGTCCTCTGCCCTCTGTTCCTCAGAACCCTAGAGTACACAATGAAAATTTACAAAGTACTTCCCACAAAACTGTGTGAAACTTGAGTAGCCTGGGAGAAAAGCCCCTCCATCCAAGAATAGTACATTGTTAAATAGTAAACTCTTCTGTATTCAGTCCTTTAAATTTTATTTATTTATTTTTAAAATAGTTGAGTGTATTTTATTTTTTTAAGATTTATTTATTTATGCATACAAGAGCTGGGCTACAGGCCAGAGATGCAGGGGGTGAGTGGGGAACAGAACAGGCAGATCCACTGAAACACACTGCTGAGTGGAGCAGCGGGCAAGACAGGAGAGGTCTGCCTTGACATGTGGGTTTCTCCCTGGCCGGCTGGGGATCGAACTCGTGCTGTAGAGGCTGCAGATTGCTTCATAGTGTGGTGCTTAACCTCTTGCACCACCAGGGGGGCCCAGTCTTTTAAATTTTAAGGGCATTTGTTAAAAAGTAATTTCCCCGTGGAAGTTTTAAGTGTGTACTTCAAACTTTGTGGGTTGAGCAATGCCTTTGTTAGCAATTAATGTTTTAGTTAGCCTTCCATCAAGAATGAGGAGGTTAGGAAGAGAATGAGGTAATGTTTTCCAAAGTGGTTTACTTTCAAGAATCACCTGAGATGCTTATTAAACAGGCAGATTTTCCAGCCATTTCCCCTGGAGATTGTTTCCTTAGATTTCAGGGAAGGACCTAGGATTGCTCTAACAACCATCTCAAGGGATTTTTATGATTGGTCAAGTTTGGAAAACACTACTCCAGAGTAATAGTGTTCAACCCTGGGTATTCATTAGTATAATCTCAGGAGTTATATATAATAATACATATAAAATATATTGCATTAATGTATAGGTTCTAAACCCAGAGATTCTGATTTTGTATATCAAGGTTAAGAGTAAACACTGGTATTTTTTAAAAGGTCTCCAAGTGATTCTAGTGTTCAGTTTTTCTAGCGTTCAGAAATAATGGTCGAAAACAGTTCTCAAACTTTTTGATGTTAACATCCCACTACACATTCAAAAGTTCTGGAGAATGCCGATGAGCTTTCATGTAAGTGGGTTACATTGATATTTTCCATAATAGCAACTAAAACTAAGAATTTTAAAATATCTATTAACTAATTTAAGAATCACAGTAATAGGCCTATTAAATAGTAATATAAATAACAGTTCTGAAGAAAAAAATTATTTTCTGAAACAATTGAGAAAAGAAGAATCATTTTCTATTATTTAAAAGATTTATTTATTTATATAAGACCCGGGGTAGAGGCCAGATGTGCGGGAGGGTGACAGGATTCACCAGAGACAGAGCTGGGAACAGAACAGGCAGACTGACGAAATACACTGCTGAGGGAGCAGCAGGCGAGACAGGAGAGATCTGCCACGCCATGTGGGACCCTCGCTGGCAGACCCGGATCGAACCAGCGCTGCAGAGGCTGCTCACAGCTTCACAGTGCAGCGCTCAACTGCCTGCGCCACCAGAGGAGGCCCTTTTACAAATCTCTTTAATGCTGGCTTATAGAAGGCAACTGGGCTCTGCATTTAATCTATGGAGATATTTTGCTTTGGTTGAAGACTTCAACTGGAAGTCTATAAAGGAATATCCTCTCAAAAGTATGCAGTTGGGGGCCTCCCCAGTGGCTCAGCGGGTTGAGTGCTGCGCTGTGAAGCTGTCCACAGCCTTTGCAGTGTGGGTTCAATCCCCGCCAGCGAGAATCCCAGAGGGTGTGGCAGACCTCTCCTGTCACACCTGCTGCTCCCCTCAGCAGTGTATTTCTGTCATCTGCCTGTTCTGCTCCCTGCTTTCTGGTGAATCCTCTCACCCTCCCACACCTCTGGCCTGTACCCCAGCTGTTGTATAAAAATAAATAAATCTTAAAAAAAAAAAAGTATGCAGTTGGAAAAGCCCAGAGTACTTTAATAGACTTTTCAGATGATTGTGGATAGTATTCTTTGACACAACAGCAAAACTCAGTAAGTGGTAATTTTTTGAAAGTTTCTAGTAATGTGGAATCTAAACCCATATCAATGAACCATTCATACTCTATTAAACCCTATTAATCTGTCTTACACTTTGACTGTATCTCTTAGTCATGTGTAATTTTATAACATTGTATATTGGTCTTTTGGGGGGAAATTGCTTGTTCTCTGACCTATACAACCCTTCCAAATACTGACACATTTCATTTATATTGTATAATACCAAAAGAAAATCATATTTGTTAATATTACTATTGAGTTCATCAAAAGTCTTTATTGGGAAGCTTTCAGGATCATAATCATGGACCAAATTTTCTATAATTTTAATTTTCACTTGAAAACTTGAATTTTATTATTGGCAAAATATACTGTCAGTTGTTTTCCTGTGAGAGGTTCCTTCATTCATTTTCAGGAAAATGTCTGCCAAATCTCCAAATCTGAATAGTTATAGTTTGTCAGTTGTTGTTTCAAGTAAAAATCGTGGTTCATGAGAAAAGTTGCTAGTTCAGCTGGCAACTCAGTCCCTCAAACATATTTCCCGAAAGCATTAATTCTACTTCAATATGCAGCAGGAGTGCTTTGTGCATACTTCACATTTCATCATAGAGAATATTTCCTAAAAGTGTACTCAGAGGTCAAGATTTAATAAAATTAGCATTTTTGTCACTTCATCAAGGACATACTTAAACTAGATAGGCATTTTTTAATTGTGATTATGTGGTGGTGAAGGAAAAATAACTACTGATAAAGTTTGATGCCTTGATTTGTGCTAAGGAGCCAGAATTTTTTTTTTATTGTTTTTGCACCATCAGTTCAAATGTCAATATAGTGAAAAGGTAAATTGCATTTTGATATTATTGTGAAAATGGTTTTAACCTCATGAACTCCCTGAAAGGTTTTTGAGGACCATGTATTGAAAACTACTGACCTAAAAGAGCACAGAGCAGTATTAGTAAGGTGATTGGTAGGACAAGTTTAGCATTGATTTACTTACCTGTTGCTGAGACTAGAATATCTACCCTATGTGGGTTATAATTTGTCTTATTTAATTCTCAGAGAACAGTCACAAAGTAGGTATTATTAGTATTCCTATTTCACAAATGAGAAAAATTGAAGCAGAGATAGGTTAAATAATTTTCTTTTTTTTTTTAAAGATTTTTTTATTTTTATACAAGAACTGGGGTACAGGCCAGATGTGTGGGAGAGTAAGAGGATTCACCAGAGACAGAGCAGGGAACAGAATAGGCAGGCAGACTGAAGAAATACACTGCTGAGCGGAGCAGCAGGGGCGACAGGAGAAGTCTGCCGCGCCATGTGGAATTCTCACCGGCTGGCCAGGATCAAACCTGCGCTGCAGAGGCTGCAGACAGCTTCACAGTGCAGCGCTCAACCGCCTGCGCCACCAGGGATGCCCAGGTTAAATAATTTTCTAGATAAAGCAAGGACCAGGTTTCAGAGATGCAAATCTAGAGCTTCCAGATTTTATGTTTGTTCTGTTGTCACTTCACAAAACCATTTCCTTCTGTTGAACAAGTTAGGGTTTAAATAACAGCCACTAAGCCTTAATGAGTGCTTATTAAGCACTGAAAGCTGTTCTAAGAACTTTGAATATGTTAGCTCATTTAAATTTCCAAGAGTGCCCATACTAGCCCTGTTTTAGACATGAGGAATCAGACACAGACAACTAACAGCTTTCCCAAGGACACAGAGCTAATAACTATGAAGCTAGGATTTTAACCCAAGAAGCTTGACTTGAAAACCACTTTGCCAAAACATCCCCTAATTAAAAACACTAATGAAGCGCAGCAGACCTCTCCTGACTCACCCGCTGCTCCCCTCAGCAGTATATTTCAGTTAGTCTGCCTGTTCTGCTCCCCATCTGTCTCTGGTAAATCCTCTCACCCCCCCCATATCTAGCCTGTACCCTGGTTCTTGTATAAATAAATAAATCTTGAAAAAAAAACACTAATGAGAAACCTAAGGTTTAAAAACTGTATATATATATATATATATATATATATATATATATATATAAAATACACATCTGTAAAGCCTGGCATACTTGTAATTATTACCTGAATGAAAGACCTTCTCAAATATTTGAAACAAATACTTTCAGCCTATTTGCATATAAACCAGCATGTGATCAAAATGTCTTTGTTTCATTTCCTCAAGGAGAGGCAGAATCATGTGGAAAAACTTTAATGGGTTACGCATTTACATAACTACATGATTTGGGGAGGAAACTTCACACCTCCATATGTAGGAATAACTATAAGCATGTGGAAATTTAGGCAAGAAATTAATTCACATAAGTCACTAAGAATACCGTCTTAATAGGAGCATAGTTGAATTTATACTCAGATTTTCAAGATCAGGATGTGGTGGCAGAGTCTGCAGATGAGAAAATGATGTGGTCTCTGTCATAGTCAGCATATGACAGACACCCGTCAAAGAGCACTCCTGTTTCTGGAGAAGACCGAGGCACTGGAACAATCGTGGGTGTGGCAATAGAATCATTTCCTTTACCATTTGCCACCACAAGAATGAGTCGTCTTGGGGTATATTTCCTTTTTCTAAAAATAATGGCCGTGGTATTGTAATCAATCCATGAAATTAACTCCAAGACAAGAGCTCTTTTCTCCTTAGTGGAGCTCCATTTCTCCAGCAATGCCCGACTCCTCATCTAGAAGAGTATTATTCCTCTTTACCCAGGAAAACGCATAAAAATGCGTATAGTGCCCCCACTTGGTCCTTCCATGTGTGCTCAAGAAACTGCGTCCGTCAGGTTTTCAAGTTTCATCTTACAGAGGAGGGAAGTAGGGTTCAGCAGCTGCAGTGACCCTGCCGTGGTCTCCAGCCGGCCAGGCCACAGATTCCCACCAGCACCCTGCGTCCTATCCCACGCTGCTACGTTTCCCATCAACTTCCTGGAAGAACAGAGGGGTTTTGGGAACCCTCTCTGTTGTTCTTGTCCATTTAATACTGAAAAGAAGCTGCAGTAATGAACCTGGATATGGATGTTAAAATATATTTTTTATCTGAGTCTTCCAGGCAGCAAACACTGCTGCTGATTGCTACCTTTCTACCCTTTGTTATGAATGGAACTCGTGCTGAAAATAGGAAAAATTTCTTACCAATTGAAAAAAATAAAATAAAACCCTGCCCCCCTCTGGGCCTAGGAGCTCCTCCCTTGAGGCCTGCCCTGACCTCTGTGCAACCTTCGCCTCCGTTCTGACTCTACTCTCCCACCAAACCCCCATTTTTTCTCACATCCTGATTGTACCTTCTTGCCTTTCCCAGCTCAAAACAGGTGGCGGGTCTCTGTAAGAAGGGAAGGGACTGGCGGTGACAGGAAAGCCCGCCCTCGGTGGGCAACAGCATCTACCAGCAGGCAAGTGGGAAAGAGAGCATCCTGTTCTGTTACTAAGAAATCCAAACTTTACAGCTGCAGCTGCTCCTTCTCTTCTCTCTCCTTCCATTGTCCTCTTCCCCTGCGGTTTCAGTCTGTTGGTCACAGGCGAGAGTTCACCAGTGATAGAATGAGAAAGGAAGAGACAAGCAAGTTTTCCTCTCCACAGGAGCCGGCCTTCCCCCAGGTTCAACAACTCCCTCCTCAGCTCCAAAGCCAGTCTGGGTTTCTCTCTCCAACGTCTTCCCACTTACCATTAGCGTCTTTATTCCCCAACCCTAGAATTCCAGTCCCTGCCCAGATGAGCTGTTCTAGAACTGAAAGCAACTACTCTCCCATTTAGAGTTGCTTTAAGGAGTCAGGAACCTGTGAAGGTGTTTCCCCTAGAAGTATTGCTACACCTAGTTGTTCTGATCTATCATTCTCTTCACATAGACTCCACCTCCACTCTGCAGAAATTAGCTTTTCTCTGCTAGCCTGAGAACCTAACCTTATTTCTAGCTATAATATTTGTTTATTAGACAGATATTTTGTATTTTTCATTGAGGGACTGTTGTTTTACAACATAGTTTTTTTTTTTTTTAAACACAAAGCCCAAGAACTGTTTTAGGCCTTATACAAAACAAACCCCCTACTTTCAAAAAGAGATCAATTTATACATCCAACCTGAGGATTGTCACTGGGATAAGCAGAGACCCCAGCCCAGCCCAAAAATTATACCACAGCCTATAGCCTCTGCTTCCCAGAAGGTAGGTGGAAGACCTGTCCTCTCAGAAATAGGAAGCAGTCATTAATTCTCAACGAAGTCTCATCTCTAGGCAAGGCACAGAGGATCTGTGAACAGTGGAAACTCCAGGGTAGTGCTGAGAAGGAACTGAGTGAGGGTTCTGGATGCCTGGGGAGAGCAAGAAAAGAGGCTCAAGACAGAGGAGGTTGACTCTCTCCTGGCCTCTGTCCCAGCCATGGTAAAGCAGTTACCTCAAGCGGAGCCACAGCAAACAGGCCCACTTGTCTCATCATCTGCTTGTCTCTTCCTAACCCCAAATCAGGGCAGGCCTACTGTGGAGAGGAAGATTACAAGAGGCAGGAAAAACAACCAGAACAGCAGCTAAGGTGGGTCATGAGGGTGTGCTATGAAGCAGAAGGTAGGGATTGTGGGTAGGCAGCAATTGCTCCTTTCCACATACAAAGTAGGATAAAAATAGATTCTTCAGGGGCCTCCCCGGTGGCACAGCGGTTGAGCGCTGGGTTGCGAAGCTAACCGCAGTCTCCGCAGCGCTGGTTCGATCCCCGGCTGCTCCCCGGCCACTGGAGGAGGGTCCCACATGGCGCGCAGACCTCTCCTGCCGCCCGCTGCTCCCCTCAGCAGTGTACTTCGGTCCTTCTGCCTGCTCTGCTCCCCGCTCTGGCTCTGGTGAATTCTCTCACCCTCCCGCGCTTCTGACTGTACCCAGTGCTTGTATAAACAAAACAAACAAACAAATAAATAAATAAAACATGCCTCTATTAAAAAAAATTAAAAAAAAATAGATTCTTCAGAATTTTGGTAGTTCTTTCCTTTCTAGCTCTAGTTACTGCCCTCGGCCACTCCTCTCTCCCCAAAAACAACCCATCAATCCTTTCCTCTTCACTCCCCATCCTGCACCAGTTTCCTACCATCCAATCCATGGTTCTTGATCGCCTAATCCCCATTCCTGTGACTCCTGATATTAACAGTTCTGAGTATCATTCAGAAGGCATTATCTTCTCTTTGTCTTACTCAAAAAAAAAAAATGCCTTCAACTTTGATAGTTCTTGCCACCTAGTAAAATATTGAAAATTTCAGGGGAATGGAAGGGAATAGCCCTCCAAGCTGTAAGTACAAAGCAAACAAGATTTGAGTAATGTTTGGAGTGTGCCAGTATTTGTGGGGGGAAAATATGTGTGTGTGTATATATATATATATATATATATATATGTCTAAACACATACTTTATCTCTGGGAAAATGCAGAAGAAACTAAATACTTTTTGGTGACTTTTGAAACTTGTGTTATATGCAAGTACTACCTTTTCTGCAAAAGAGAGTAAATATTTTAAAATAAAATTAGTGTGTGTGTGTGAGAAAAATGACCTTCCGTTCAATGGTTAAAAGCAAGATTATTAGAAAAAATGTTGATGTACATAAGAGTAGCAACCAAAAAATTAAAGTGGTTATCTTTCAAAGATGTTACTTGGTGGAAAAAAAAATCCTCCCCTTCCCTTTTTTCTTATTTGAATTTATGTTTTTGAAAATGAATGTGTTTTTCTTGTATATTAAAAATTATAATAATGTGAAAATAAAATGAGCATGTGTGGAGGCAAGAAGTAAATGGGAAATCTGTGCCTTTGGCTTAGTTTTGCTATAAACCTGCAACTGCACTAAAAAAATCTTTTATTTACTATTTTATTTATTTGGTTTTTGTGATTGTACTATTATTATTGAGATGAAAATGGTTTACACCACTGTATATGATTGGGGGGGTACAGGTTCACACCCCTTCAGGTGTATGTTACCATACCACACTCACCACCAAAACACCCATAATCCTCCACCATAGTCACTGAGTTTCCTCCCCACCTATGCTTCTCTTCCTCCTACCTTCCCCCTTGGATTGCTTCAGTTCTGCAGTCCAATTCCTAGGTTTATTTTGGTTTAGTTTTGTCAGTTTCTTAATTTTGTTTCTCCATATTCCACACTCGAGTGAAATCATCTGATTCTCCTTTGACATATCTCCCTTAACATAATGCCCTCCAGGTCCATCCATGTTGCAAATAGTAAGGGTTTGTCTTCTTTTTATAGCTGCATAGTATTCCCCCATGAATATATACTATACTCTTCCACTCACCTCTCTTAGGCCATTTAGGTTGTTTCCAAAACTTGGTTATTGTCAATAGTGCTACAATGAACGTAGGTGTACATATGTTGCTTCAAATTAGTGTTTTTGCTCTCTTCATGTAGATGCCTAGCAGGTCATAAGGCAGATTTTTAGTACTTTAAGAAACCTCCATGCTATTTCCCAGAGTTGCTGGACCCGTCCAAATTACCACTCAGTGTAAAACGGTACCTTTATCTCCACCCCATCTCCAACAGTTGTTGTTACTGGTCTTTTTGATATGGGCAGTTCTCAGGATGTGATGGTATCTCATTGTGTCTTTAATTTATATTTCCCTGATGATACAAGATGATGACTATTTTTCCCTATGCCTGTTGGCTATCTGTATGTCTTCTTTACAGAAGTAAAAACAAAGTCTTTTTTAAAATATTAGAAAATTGGGCCTCCCTGGTGGCATAAGGGGTTAAGACACAACCTTTGAAGCTGTCCGCAGCCACTGCAGCACGAGTTTGATCCCTGGCCAGGGAGCTACCCACATGGTGCAGCAGACCTTTCCTGACTCGCCTCGCTGCTCCCCTCAGCAGTGTATTTCAGTAGATCTGCCTGTTCTGCTCCCCACTCTGTCTCTGGTGAATCCTCTCACCCCCCCCCCACAACTCTGGCCTGTACCCCAGTTCTTGTATGCATAAATAAATAAATCTTTAAAAAAATAAATAAAAGATTAGAAAATTACCATATATGGAAGACAAAAATTATAGAAATGTAAGGAATGGGGGAAAAAAACAAGGGAAAGAGCCTCCTTATAGAAATGCACCATACACATTTTCATACATGTCTCTTATTTTTTTTATTATACACACACACCAGCAAGGCACAGTTCTTTGTCTATCCAGACAGCTACAACACTGCAACTGACCCAAGACATGAGAGATCCTCTCCTCAGATATTGTCCGTTCAGAATCACCAAGTACTTCCTTCCCAAATGCAGGTAGTTTACAAATACCTTTGACCCACTGCTCAGACTGGACACCTGTTCCAGTCTCAGGAACTGTGCCTCCTCCTATTGAATGATCAAAATACCTTGACCAAGAAGTCAAGGTTTCCAGCAGACCACCCTCTTGGTCTTCTAAAATAACTAGCATAACACTTATCATTTTTATATGCCCTCACCTGAGGCATTGCCATTTACCTCCCACATCCAGTCTTGTCTTCCACATCATTCCTTCTTTATCTCTTCAGTCATGGAGTCATTCACATCATAAGTATCTTTTGACCATACCCTCTGTTCCAGAGGCTGGAGATAGCTTCTACCATTAAGCAACTGTCTGTGTTTTACTTCCCAGCTAGAGACAGCGAAGGTTGAGTTATGAGTAATTTCAAGTCAGGCTGTCATTAATACTTTAGCATATTTAAAACATGGTACCACAGGGCCTCCCCTGGTGGTGCAGCAGTTGAGCACTGGGCTGTGAAGCTGCCCACAGCCTCTGCAGTGCCGGTTCGATCCCCGGCTGCCGGCAAGGGTCCCACATGGCGCACAGACCTCTCCTGCCGCGTTAGCTGCTCCCCTCAGCAGTGTATTTCGTTGGTCTACCTGTTCTGTTCCCCGCTCTGGCTCTGGTGAATTCTTTCACCCTCTCGTGCTTCTGACTGTACCCAATGCTTGTATAAATAAATAAATAAATCTTAAAAAAAAAAAACAACAACAACATGGTACCACAGTAATTCATTCTGGTCAAGAGTCTTGAGGAAGATTTGACAAGTGAACAGACATTAAAGCTGAGTCGTGAAGAATGAAGAAGCAATATACAAGTAGAAATTGGTGAGAGAATATCCCAAGGACAGAAACAGCAGGGGTAAAGGTAAGAAGATATGAAAGTTGAAAAACATTGTGAGAAAAGTCAATAATTTACTCTAGTCAGAGCACAAAGACTGAGTGGTGGAGGGCTTGGATGGGAGGCTGGAAATAAAGGGAACAGAGGAACCAGGAAATCAGGGTAGGGACCCTCACTGGAAAGGACCTGGCTTGCCTTGTGGAGCCTCTACCATGCTCACCTGAGCTGGGATTTAGCTGGAGGTACTGGCAAGGCGAAAAGGACACTATTTGTACAAGTGCACCTGTGGGCGGTGGAAAGAACAGTCTGATGTCTCTCCCAGATATGGGTTCCCTTCCCCCCCCCCAGATTCCTGACTCCCACCAGGAATATGTCCTACAAGGAGTAGCTGAGGAACTGGTTTTAAAAGGAAATGATGCAAATCAAAACCGCACTGAGATACCACCTTATACCAGTAAGAATGGCGCATATCAAAAAAACAAGCAACAACAAATGTTGGCGAGGATGTGGTGAAAAAGGAACTCTCCTACATCGCTGGTGGGAGTGCAAACTGGTCCAACCACTATGGAAAGCTGTGTGGAGATTCCTCAGACAACTAAAAATGGAACTACCATACAACCCAGCAATTCCACTCCTAGGGATCTACCCAAAGGACACAAAAACATTGATTCAAAAGACCACTTGTACCCCTATGTTTATTGCAGCACTATTTACAATAGGTAAAACCTGGCAACAACCCAAATGCCCCAAAATAGATGACTGGATCAAGAAGATGTGGTACATGTACACAATGGAATGTTATTCAGCAATCAAAAAAGATAAAACTCATGCCATTCGTGGCAACGTGGGTGGAGCTAGAAGGAATTATGCTCAGTGAAATAAACCAGAAGGAAAACGAAAAATATCAGATGGTTTCACTTATAGCAGGAATATAGGGGAACCCAGTAAGACATCAGTGTAAAAAATAGTAACAGTACAAAACACAACAAAGCAAAGCCAGACAATTATAAACCAGAGACATCCTGCAGGGGAGGAGGAGGAGGGAGAGGGATGAGAAGGAGGGAGGGAGGAGCACAGGGGACTGAGGTGATGGTGCACAGGTGCATTGGTGAAGGAAACTCTGGGGACTACACCTGAGGGGTTGGGGGAAGCAAATATTGTTTTAAAATGAACAATAATGTAAAAAAAATTAATAAAAATAAAATGAAATGTTGGCACAAAGACACAAGCAGGCCTGGGTCAAATCCCAGAAGATAAAGTGATACAACAGCAAGTGGGGGAGGGTAGATGTTCTCTGTTTCTGCATGTAGAAAGCCCCTGGCTTTAGAATATCAAGGACTCTAGGCAACAAGATGGATACTTATAGTCTGAGGGTTCACAGCACTAAGAAGCTGAGCAGAGTGTGGCTTGTGGTTGACACAGACAGCAGCCTTCTTCTCATTGCCCCTTGTGGTGGGAGGTGGGCACTCACCTGCAATGGTTTCGTGGGAAACGTTGCAGGAAACACGTGTACTGAAGAACATGGGATGACAAGTGATAAGCTTCTGTGAGACCCCAACCAAGACTCAAAAAATAAACAACTGAATGTGCATTTAAGATTGTGGATGGATGCCAAGCGCCTTTGCTATAAAGGAAAAGGCACAGGGTACAATTTGAGTTAATGAGATAATGTGTAGTGGAGCAGAGACAGACTTTCTCACCTAAAGCCGCCTGTGCCAACAGCCCAGCCTCGATCATTAAGTGAAGACATCCTGGACCGCTCAGCCCCCAGCAGATTCTGGCTAGACAAGAACTGCCCAGCTAATACCCTGAATCATGAGAAGCCAAAATAGTATACCTTTGTTGCTTTAAGTAAACATTAATTATTGGTAATCAGTGAAAACTAATTGATCAAGGCCCAAGATGAGAATTGGTGAAGAAAGTTACTCAAGTATGGTTGACAGGGCCTCCCTGGTGGCTCAAGGGGTTAAGCACAGCACTATGAAGCAATTTGCAGCCTCTGCAGCACGAGTTCAATCCCCAGGTGGCCAGGGAGCAACCCACATGGTGAAGCAGACTTCTCCTGTCTTGCTCGCTGCTCCCCTCAGCAGTGTGTTTCAGTCAGTCTGCCTGTTCTGTTCCCCACTCTGTCTGGTGAATCCTCTTACCCCCCATATCTCTGGCCTATACCCCAGCTCTTTTATGCATAAATAAATCTTTTAAAATAAAAAGTTTGGTTGACAACATGATTCAGGTCTCCAAAGACAAGGCTACCTTGGGAGGGTGTGGAAGATTTGTATTGTGTCAACTTGGTTAAGCTGAAGCTACATTGCCAGGATTCCCTTTCCTGCAAGGTTCCAGATTAGCTGGGATCCTATCATTCAAAAGGCAGGAGTAGAACAATAGTCATTTTCTCTTCAATTCAGAAAGTTGGAGTGGGCCTGAGGGCCTGTAGGAGCACATGCGCATGAGTCACCTGACATCTGCTGGCTCACCTGATTGGCAGCGGCAGCCAATCACATCCTCCTCTGGCTTCTCTGACTCCCAGACTAAGTGTGTGTTTAACTGTGCAAAAAGTTCCTGCTTCACCTTCAGACACCCATATCACCAAGGTTGGAGGCTTAAAGATGATGACTGACAAGGATTCCAGTCCACTGGCTGGGTCTCAGCGCAGCCTCAGAGGTTCTGACTTGTTCTTCTTTCTCCAACTTCATGTTCATGTTTACGTTTCCTTCTCGATTACCTGCTTGAGCCTTCAGGCTTCTGCATCTAGAGCCTTAGAAACATCAGCCTTATATAGATTTTTTTTAACTAATTCCCACGATTGGATAAGGTCAAATCCCTATAGTAAATATGTAATATATAATGTGTAGATTATCTATAATACGAAAATTAGGGCCTCCCTTGGTGGTGCAGGCAGTTGAGCGCAGCACTGTGAAGCTGTCTGCAGCTTCTGCAGTGCCGGTTCGATCCCCGCCGGCCATGGAGCAACCCACATAGTGCAGCATGCTGTCTCACCTGCTGCTCCCCTCAGCAGTGTATTTCATCAGTCTGCCTGTTCTGTTCCCCTCTCTGTCTCGGGTGAATCCTCTCACCTTCCCGCACATCTAGCCTGTACCCCAGTTCTTGTATGCATGAATAAATAAATGTTTAAAAAAATACAAAAATTAGAACAGTCAAATTATATATGCATCTATAATGATCATATTCTATGTAATTTGCAAATTAGATGTGTGTATAAACAACCTAGTTCTGCTTCTCTGATGGACCAACCAATTTTCAGAGTCTGAAAATTCTGTCCAGTCAAGATGAGTAGAAAAACTTCTTGTGGATTCCTGCTACAAGGGGCTGAAAAATACTGTAATCCCTCAGGGAGAAAAAAAAAATGATATAATCATCAGTGCATCAGAAGAGAGGAAATCCAGACAACAAAAGCAATGGTGGTGCCTGTCTGGGGTCTCACTACCAGGGGCCCTTCAGCCTAAGAGTCTCCTACCTCTTCCCTCCTCCATAAGAGAACACTGAGAAAAGGAGGGTATGAAGGAATTTGTTCAGAGTGGGAGAGGCTGCAACTGGATATCAGATGAAGCAATTGACTTGGAGTCCTTATGAAATTTGCTGAGAGGTGTTCCACTTCACTGTAATCAAAGAAATGTAAATTGGAACTGCAGAGTAATTCCATTTTTTCCCTTACACAAATGGTCAAAGATATTTATTAAAAATTTAATTGCACAACCCCTCTGATGAGGCAATTTTATTCCTGGTTATTTATCGTAGAGCTATCTTCACATGTATTTGAAAGGATGTATGTATAAATAACCTATGCTCTAGGATAAGGATATCTATTGCAGTATTTTTTATTATAGCAAGAGATTGAAAGTTACCCATGCTTCTCAATAAAGGATTGGATAAATAATGGTCTGTCTATTTAAAAGAATGAAGAGGGGTCTCCCCGGTGGCGCAGCGGTTGAGCGCTGGGTTGCGAAGCTGTCCGCAGCCTCCGCAGCACCGGTTCGATCCCCTGCTGCTCCCCTCAGCAGTGTACTTCGGTCCTTCTGCCTGCTCTGCTCCCCACTCTGGCTCTGGTGAATTCTCTCACCCTCCCGCGCTTCTGACTGTACCCAGTGCTTGTATAAATAAATCTTTAAAATAAATAAATAAATAAATAAATAAATAAAAGAATGAAGAGGCTCTGTGTGTACTGATATATCTTCAAGATATATTTTAAGTAAAAAAAAAGTTGCACAATGTGTATGCCTCTCTCCCCCCTCTCCTTTCCTTCCCTTCTCCCTCCCTCTCCGCTCCTCTCTCTTTATCTGTAATGGAACTGCTAGAACGTCTCTGAAAGAATTCATATGAAAATAATCCAGTCAAAAAATGGGCAGAAGAGCTAAAAAGAAACTTCTCTGAAGAGGAAATGCAAATGGCCAACAGGCATATGAAAAAATGTTCAACATCACTTGGAATCAGGGAAATGCAAATCAAAACTACCATGAGATACCATCTCACACCAGTGAGAATGGCGCATATTAAAAAAACTAGCAACAACAAATGTTGGCGAGGGTGTGGAGAAAAAGGAACTCTTCTGCACTGTTGGTGGGAGTGCAAACTGGTCCAACCACTATGGAGAGCTGTGTGGAGATTTCTGGACCTACTAAACATAGAGCTTCCATATGATCCAGCAATTCCACTCCTAGGTATTTACCCAAAGGACACAGAAACATCAATTCCAAAGAACACCTGCACCCCTATGTTTATAGCAGCACTGTTTACAATAGCTAAGCTTTGGAAACAACCCAAATGCCCAAAAATAGATGACTGGATCAAGAAGATGTGGTCCATATACACCATGGAATATTACTCAGCATTCAAAAAAGATAAACACATGCAATTTGCAGCAACATGGATGGCGCTGGAAGGGATCATGCTCAGCGAAATAAGCCAAAAAGAAAAAGAAAAATACCGGATGGTCTCACTCATAGCAGGAATTTAGAAAACCTAAATAAGGGACCAGGAAAAAGAATATAAGAAATAAAAAATCAAAATCAACAAACAACTATGAACCAGAGACATACTATGGGGGGGGGGGCAGGGAAAGGAGGGATTGTGGGGAAAGGAGGGATCGTGGTCAAAATAAGGGGGTTGCAATGTATGGGGAATATAAAAATAAAATTTTTAAAAAATAGAAAAAATAAGAAAAGAAAATGATAATTTTGGTAACCTCCAGAGAAAGGAATTATGTGCCTAAGAACCATTTACCCTTTTGCATTATGTGTCTATATTACCTATTTTGTCCCAAAATATGATTTTTTTTAAAGATTTATTTATTTATTTATACAAGCACTGGGTACAGTCAGAAATGGCAGGTATGCTAGGGAGGATTGGAGTCAAGACAAACAGGTCATTAAAGCACTACAACAATGGGTGTTTGGGCATGCCACAGAGACAATGAAACAAAACTCCAAATGTTGATAATTATATATGGAATGCATCATAAAAGAGAAGGGTGTTTTGGGTTGTATTTTAAGACATTTCTTCATGACAAAGAGAGGTGATAGGAACAGCCCTAAAACACAGGCTACCATTTGGGTCAAGAAAAAGAGATACTCCACTCTTAAGTGAATTCCTGATGCTACGAGTCAACTTCACAGGTAGAGGAGGGCAACTTTGACCAGACCTCCAAAACCCAGTGAAAATCCTGATGGTGGGCATCTGGTCATGAGCACCTAGTGTAGCAATTCTCCATTCTACTTTACCCAATAACAGACACAATACCCCAGTCATGAATGTAATTTTACAAACATACATTTCAAATCTTGTTTAAAGCACTTGAAAATGCTGTTCTCTCCTTACAAGCTGCAAAGTCTGTTCTTTTCAGTTGCTTAATTGGTTGTTTTATCTGACGCTTGATAAATTTATTTGGGATTTAAAGAAACATGGCCTCGTATTTATTGAGTACCTACAATTTTCAAAATTACCTTGATAAATGCCTTTGTCTTCCAAATAAATCTAATGTTTTTGTTCTCAAGACAATTCAGCGATAAATGTAGAGTAAGTATTGTTACTTGTGTTACCTATCTGTACCTAAATCTGGAAATATAAAGTGAGTTGCCCAAAGTCTGTTGATTCATTGCTGGTTTCCGCAGTATTTGGTGGTCTTTAGTTTGTCATTGTCCTGTGAAATATAATATTCTAAACTGAATTAGTTGACATACTAGTCAAGGTTTGCAGAGAAACAAGGGAGGGAGGGAGGGAAGGAGGAGACAGACAGCTTGCTGACTCTCTCCATTTATATCTCTCAGCAAATTTTAAATGAAGAGGAATTTCAGGAATTTAGGAATTTAAGGAATTTCCACATATGATTGCAAGGACTAGAAAGTCCTAAATTTCTGGGCAGGCTGGAAATTCCACCAAAAAGTTGTTGCTTTGAGTCCAAAGGCACTCTAGACTCAGAATTTCTTTCTCTTGGATGAACCTCTCTTTTCTCTTTAGGTCGTCAACTGATTAGATGAGGCCCACACAAACCACGAGAGTAATCTACTTCACTCAAAGACTACTTGTGTATATGTTTAGCACATCTTTAAAAAGTAGCTTCAAAACAAGATCTAGAACAAACAGCTGGGCACCATAGCCTAGCAAAATTGACACATAAAATTAATCATCAGAGTTAGCAGTTGGAATGACTGTGTGTGACTCATATCCTAAACTAACATGACTTAAGCAAGATAGCTTTCAAGTAAGCAGTTAAAAGTGGTAGTCCAGGCCTGGGATAGTGACTCTGCAGTCATAAAGGGTCCAAGCCCATTGTTGCACCACTATCCTCAACACAACTTCTGCTTCATGTCCCAAGATGACTGCCTTAACTAACCCAACCTTTTTAAAATTTGCAAGGAGAGAGGAAAGGAGAGCAAAATAGCATCTACCTCACTTTAAAGACATTTCTGGAAGATTCACATGCTTTACATACATGGTCTAGATTTTAGTTAATAGCCACAATTATTTATTTTGAGGGCCATTTACCCACATAAAATGTAGGGAATCTGAACTGAAAAGTCAGGGAAGAAAAGAATGTGTGTGTGTGTACATATTGCTACACTAAACAACTGAAAGAATGTTATGTCTCTCATGGTGTACACCCTACACTATTCAGGATTACTCATGCGAATGGCAGCTTGTGAGTGCCAAATATCAAAGGGCACCAATCACATCAGTCTATGCCATAGGCCTTCCTTAATTCCCAGTATGTTCGGTGTGAAGGTAAGTGTTGACCACATGAATGTAGTCTTATTCCAATATGGCTGGATGTACTGCATAGCTAAAGGGAAGGAGGACCATTCATATTCTACTCTATCCTACAGATCTTTCTGGACTCCTCATGTACTCAGTGTGGAGCTACAAGAGATGGCCACATAAAAAAAGACTGATAACCTTGTTTGCTTGTGAGCACTGCACACTCAGAAGATGCCATTCACACCACAATCTATGCCAGGTTTCTTTCTGGACTCCTAATAACTTCAAGATGGAGGTAAGTATTGATAGATGTACTGTATAGTTTAATCAGTGTCATTTACATCACAGTACTCACATCTAACTTTATAGATTCCTCAAATGGCCAAGGTGGAGTTAGCGATGATCAAATAAAAACTTTTAGGGCCTCCCTGGTGGCGCAGCGGTTGAGCGCTGGGTTGCGAAGCTGGGTTGCAAAGCTGCACGCGGCCTCTGCGGCGCCGGTTCGATCCCTGGCTGCTCCCCGGCCACCAGAGGAGGGTCCCACATGGCGTGCAGACCTCTCCTGCCGCCCGCTGCTCCCCTCAGCAGTGTACTTCGGTCCTTCTGCCTGCTCTGCTCCCCGCTCTGGCTCTGGTGGGTTCTCTCACCCTCCCGCGCTTCTGACTGTACCCAGTGCATGTATAAACAAAACAAACAAAACAAACAAATAAAGAAAGAAAGAAAACATGCCTCTATTAAAAAAAAATAAAATAAAAAAAATAAAAACTTTTAGTTCATGTATTTGGTGGGTGCATTCCGCATAGGGAGTTCTTTTCACATTGTCGTCTATGCCATTAATCTTCCTGGATTTCTCATATGGTTAACATGGAAGCCACATGTTAGCCACATGAAATTAGATTGTGCCATGTACTTTAAGTGCACTCTAAAGCACACATAGTACTAACCATATCCTAGTATATGCCATGGGAATTTCTAATCTCAAATGCTCAAAGTGAAGGTAAAATGATGACCGAGTGAAAGTAAATTTTTCCTTGTGCATTTGGGTACATTATACAACTAAAGAGGTGCCGTTCACTATCTAGTAAATTCCATAGTTCTTTCTGGAGTCCTCATATACTAGTGTGCAGGTAAGTGATGGTCATGAGTTAGACTTAATTTCCCTTACAGTTGAATATACTGCACTATTCAAGGACTGACAGTCACATTCTAGTCTATGTCATGGATCTTTCTGGATTTTTCATATTGTCAATATAAAGGTTATGGCTTATGAAATCAGACTTAGCGTATAAACAGTTGAGTGCTCTGCACAACTTAAAGGGTGTCAATTACAAGATAAATCTGGACTTGCGTGCTTAATATGGGTATAAATGCCATATTCAAGTAGATTTATTTTGTGTAAACTTGGGTGCACAATGAAACTTAAGGAATACCAAGTCACATTCTAATGGGTGATATAAATCTTTCTGGACTCCTTATATGTTCAGTGTGGAGGTAGATGATCGCCATGTGAAAATATATTTATTCCATATACATTTCAGTATTTGCAATTGGAGTGCAATTAACATCATAGTACTAGTTGTGCACCTTTCTGGACACTTCTTATTGTGGTGGTTAGTGGTGACAAAATGAAGGCAGAAAAAAGTCCACACACAGATGAGTGAACTGTGCAACTGTAGGAGTGCCAGTCACATACAAGCCCATGCCATGGTTCATACAGGGTTCCTCCATGCTCTGTGTGGAGGTAAGTGATGGCCAAATGAAGTAGACATAGTCTATGTACTGTTGGGTCACTGCACAATTCAATATGTGTGATTTACATCATGGCTTATACCATGTATCTTTCTGGATTACTTATATCCTCAGTGTGGTGGTGGTAATTGAAGGCAGATGGCAGTAGACTTATTGCATGTCCAGTTAGGTGCCCTGCATAACTCAATGAGTGTCAATCTCCTCTCATTCTAAATTATTAATTTTCTGGATGTCTCATTTGCTTAATGGATGGATGTAGACTTATTTTGTGTATGTAGACTTATTTCATGCATGCTTAGGAGTAGTCCACAACTTAAAGAGAGCCATTACTATCATAATCTATATCTTGGAATTTTCTGGAATCTATGTATGTGCATGTGGAGGCATGTGATGGCCTGATAAAGGAAGTTTATACTATGCATTGTCGTGTGCATTGCACAACACTAGTGTGTGTCTGAATGCATTGCACAGCTCCAGCGATGTGACTCCTAATCTATATCAGGGATCTTTCTGGGTTTTCTAGTGCTTAATGTGGATGTAATTGATGGCCACATGAAAGTGGATTTATTTCATGAATGGTGGAGTGCACTATACACCCAAGTTGTGCCAATCCTGTTGCAGTCTGTATCCTGTATCATTCCTCACTCATGTTTGATGTGTAGATACGTGATGGCAATAAGGAAGTAGACTTATGTTTGTTATAATGAGCTTCACAAGCAAAACATGCCATTCAAATCACAATTTATGCCATGTATTTCATCCAGTTCTTCATATTCTCTATGAGGGAGGAAATAATGGTCTCATGAAAAAGACTGACTCCACTAATGCTTGTACATCTTACATACTCGTGAGAATATCATTCATATTACAGTCTACACCATGAACTTTTTTGTGTTTTTGTATGCCCAGTGTGAATGCAAGGAATGGCCACATTGACTTGTAAGTCCCTAGAATCAGGGCTCTTTGGGAATTATGTGGAAATCAGACCCTAAACAGGCAATAACAATAACAAATGTAAGGATCTCCCCAGTGGTGCAGCGGGTTGAGCACAGCACTATGAAGCTGTCCGCAGCCTCTGCAGTGCTGGTTCCATCCCGGCCAGCCTGCTAGAATCCCACATGGTGCAACAGACCTCTCCTGTCACACCCGCTGCTCCCCTCAGCAGTGTATTTTGGTCAGTCTGCCTGTTCTGTTCCCTGCTCTGTCTCTGGTGAATCCTCTCACCCTCCCGCACATCTGGCCTGTACCCCAGTTCTTGTGGCCTGTACCCCAGCTCTTGTATAAAAATAAATAAATCTTTAAAAAAAAAAAACAATAACAAATTTAAGAAAAGAAATACAGGCGATATGGAAACAGACACTAAGAGGAAACCTGATCTAATCCAGATCAGGGAAAGACTCCTCAGGAAATGACTTTACAACTGAAACTTGAATGAGAAGCAGTTTTCCAGACTAAGACATAGGAGTAAAGGAACCAAGTAAAAATAACTAAATGCTTACAGGTTCAGAACTGAGAGAAAGAGGGTGTGTTCAAGGAATGAACAAGATGATGTTGGATGGGGTATCAGAAAGGAACAAGAGAGACTATGGTTGAGACCAGAGAATCCTCCTCAGAAGGCCAAGGTCACCAAATTCCAATAGTCTTTCAATTGTTATTCTTCAAAAGCATCCCCAGTGTACTGCTATTAATTTCTTTTTTTTCTTACAATGTTTGCTTTCTTTTCTTAGTTGTAGTCCCCATAGAATTTCTACCACGAGTTCACCCCTATACTATCACCATAGTCCCTTGTGCTCTTCCCGCCCTCGGTTTTTGTTTTTGTTTTTTTTTTTTAAGATTTACTTACTTATGCATACAAGAACTGGGGTACAGGCCAGAGGTGTACGGGGTGAGATGATTCACCAGAGACAGAGTGGGGAACAGACCAGGTGGATTGACTGAGGCACACTGCTGAGGGGAGCAGCGGGTGAGTCAGGAGAGGTCTGCTGAGCCATATGGGTTGCTCCCTGGCCGGCCGGGGATTGAACTTGTGCTGCAATCACTGTGGATAGTTTCATAGGTTTTGTCTTAACCCCTTGCACCACCAGGGAGCCCCCCCCCCGTCCTCGTTTTGATCTGTGTTAGGCACACTACTAGGCCCTTTCCATGTTTTATTTCATTTATTCATTTCCATGGATCTATGACTTAGATACTAGTCATATCCCATTTCTGTAAATGAGGAACTGCGGTACAGTTGTACATCTAGTAAGTAATAAAGCCAAGATTTAAATTCAGGTCAATCTGAAATCAGACCCATGGATTGGGAGAAAATTTTTGCACACAACACTAATGATAAAGGACTGCTCACAAAATCTACAAAGTGTTGATGAGACTCAACAAAAACAAAGTAAATAATCCAGTCCAAAAATGGGCAGAAGAGCTAAAAAGAAACTTCTCCAAAGAGGAAATGCAAATGACCAATAAGCATATGAAAAAATGTTCAACATCACTTGTAATCAGGGAAATGCAAATCAAAACTACAATGAGATACCATCTTACACCAGTGAGAATGGCACATATTAAAAAAAACTAGCAACAACAAATGTTGGTGAGGATGTGGAGAAAAAGGAACTCTCCTGCACTGTTGGTGGGAGTGCAAACTGGTCCAACCACTATGGAGAGCTGTGTGGACATTCCTCAATCTGCTAAAGATGGAACTTCCATATAATCCAGCAATTCCACTCCTAGGTATTTACCCAAAGGACACAGAAACATTAATTCAAAAGGGCACCTGCACCCCTATGTTTATAGCAGCACTATTTACAATAGGTAAAACCTGGAAGCAATCCAAATGCCCAAAAATAGATGACTGGATCAAGAAGATGTGGTGCATATACACAATGGAATATTACTCAGCAATCAAAAAAGATAAAATGCAATTTGCAGCAACATGTATGTAGCTGGAAGGGATCATGCTCAGCAAAAGAAGCCAGAAAGAAAAAGAAAAATACCAGATGGTCTCACTCAAAGCAGGAATTTAGAAAACCTAAATAAGGGACCAGGAAAAAGACTAATTATAATAAAATCAAAATCAAAATCAACAAGCAGCTATAAACCAGAGACACACTGGGTGGGGGGGAGGGAGTAGGATCAAAACAAGGGGAGTCGGAATTGTATGGGGATTATAACCAAGATGAAAATATATACATTGTGCAAAAATGAGAAATGATGTAAAATATATATATAATTAAAAAATGAAAAAAAAATTGAAATCAGAGCTCAAACCATATATCTTGTTAACACCTCTTTAAACTGTGTTGTCATTCTGCAAGTGGTATTTTGAGCAGAGAAATTCAGCTGCTCTATAAATATTAAATTTTTCAAAATGGAAAGTCCCCAAAAGGAAAGTGTGAGTCTTATGATCTGAAGATTTCAGACTGACATAGGCAACTGTCATGTGTATAGAATGCTGTCTTAATTAGTGTGCTCCAATAACTAAAATTTCATGCCTTTCAAAGAATATGAAATTTTAGTCCCAAAAATCATGAGTAGAGCTTACACTTGGATTTTTGCCCAATGAAACATTCTACTGTGACTGAAGCAAAATGAATTCACACACATCTTTAGGAGGAAGCCAGTTCGTATTATGAAGATTGAGGTCCTGCCAGAGATAAGAGATGTGTCTAGAGGAAACCATTGTGATGTCTTGTTCCTGCTGCTCCTTGACTTTTCAAGCAGATCCCAAGACAGTATATCAAGACCTTTCTAAAAGCACCCCTATGTGAATGAACAAATAAATCATTGAAAAGTATAATAAAACCAAAATAAATTCCCTAGGAAAACAACATGAATATTTGAAAACAATGGCTTCATAGCTAAATTAGGTCAATATAATTCCTTAGGTTTTAGCTTTAAGGCCACTCCAACTTGTCTATCAATGCAGTATTGAGTAAATGACAGATATGATCTTCACCCACTAACTTCTGATTATAAACACATATTTCTGCTTTTGCTAGGAAGGTTTAATCTTCCCCTGTAACTTAATAAGAAATGCTAGAAAAAAATTCATTGTAATAGTTGGGATGTATTCTCAAAGCTAAAGTATTATTAAACTTGGACAAACAGTAGCAGGTATACTTCTTAAAACTTGAAGTCTTATGAATGAGCAAATCTATGACTATTGAATGTCTTTTTAACCTATAAGAAGATACTACCTTTGATTGATTTTTTGGAGGGCCTACGTTCAAAATAAAGGATTTCCTCATAAGATACATCAATTTATGTGAAGTTTAAATTTTTTACTTTCACTATGTTTCCCCATTCCTCTGTGTGTATGTGCATGTACACACTCACCAACAGTATCTTTTCATAGATGAGCAATATGAAAAACACTAAAAAAAGAGCTATTTCTGCCCACCTTATAAAAATGTTTAATTTGTTGCTCAAATAAAAGAGTTAGCAGCACGATCAAAGTCTGGCTTCCTCAAACTTAAAGTTGTTCTTCTAAGCCTTAAATATCCATTTATTGTGTTCCTGAGTATCTGCTATGACTATTAAGTATGGCAATATATACCTTATTTTGGCTTATAATCTGGAAGAGACTTTTTTTTTTTTTTAAATCACATTCCTCCGAAGTTCTTGCTAATAATACAACATTTGTAGATCTTCTTCTAGGAAGCTGAAGTAACAGGGTCTGGATTTACTATTTACTAGGACATAATTATGAAAAAACAGTTTTTAAGACATTGGTCATCAGACACAGAAAGACAATAATCTTTGAGAGACAGGAAACATACTAGGTAAGCCCTGTGCTTACCTACAGAAAATGGAATCTAATGATATATAAAAGGGATTATACATCATGATCAAATGGAGTTCACCCAAGAATGCAGGATTGGTTTAACACTCAAATGTTAATAAAAATTCTCAACAAACCAAGAATAGAAGGGGTCTGCCTCAACCTAATAAGCATATATGTAAAAACCTAATTACTAAAATGGTAAAAGTCTGAATCATTTCTCCCCAAGATCTGGACCAAAACAAGGATATCGACTCTCACTAATTCTATTTAAAATTTTGTACTGGAGGTTGTAACCAGTGAAAGGGGATTAAAAAAAAAAAGAAAAGAAAAGAAATGGAAGGCAACCACATTGGAAGGGAAGAACAAAACTGTCCTATTCATAAATTATATGCTTGTCCATGTAAAAAAATCCTATAGAAACACAAACAAGGCACTAGAACTAATAAGTTAGTTTAGTAAGTTGTAGCATACAAAATCAATATACAAAATCAATTCTATTTCCATATATTAGCAATGAAAACTTGGAAAACATGGCACCAAAAATACTAAATAACTAGGAATGAACCAGACAAAAGATGTGTGATATTTATGTGCTGAAAACTAAAAAACATTGCTGGGAGAAATTAAAGAAAACCTAAATAAAAGAGAAATATAGCATGTTCATGGCTTAAAGATCATACTATGAAGATGTCAATTCAAAGCAGATCAGCAGTTATAATCCCAGTATGATTATTTGTTAGACTTAAAAGATGATTCTAAAATTCATATAGAAATTTGAGGAATATAGAAATGGCAAAACGATTTTCAAAAATAGGAGAAACTTTGGATGGCTTTTATTACTTGACTTCAAGATTTACTAAAATGTTGTAGTTGGTATTGGTGTAAAGATTTATAAATAGATCAATTGATCAGAATAGGGAATCCGTAAAGAGACCCACACCTATATGGTCAATTGATTGTTGACAAAGTTATAATGGCAATTTGACACAGAAAGACCCGCTTTTTTTTTAAACTAATTATGCTGGAACAATTAGATCCCAACTGCAAAAAAGCAAGCGTTAATTCATACTTTATCCCCACACATAAAATTAACTAAAAATGGATCAGAGACCCAAATGTAAACCTTTAACTATAAAACTTCTAGAAAAACATTCAATTTTTCCCATCTTTAAATTTCTTAAATATGACATAAAACTATGATACATAAAAGAAGGAATGAAAGCACATATCTACATAAGGACTTGTGTACAAATGTTCATAGCACCTTTATTTGTAATAATCAAAAATTGAGAATATCCCAAATGTCAATCAACAAACTAATAAATTAACAATTGTGGTATATCATGCAATGGAATATTACTAAATAACAAAAGGAACAGACTATTGGTACGACAATATGGATGAATCACAAAACATTTTTTCTGTGTTAAAAAAGTCAAACAGAAATGACTACACACTGTATGATTACATTTATATAAAACTCTAAATATATACAAATTAATCAATGGCAACAAACAATACATCAGTGGCTGCCTGGGGTGACAGGATAGAGGGTAAAGAGACAATGATTATAAAGAAACTTTGGGGAGTGACATTTTCATTAATCTTGATTGTAGTGATTTCATGAGTGTGTACATATGTCAAAACTCATGAAATTCTACACTTTAAATATGTGAAGTTCTTTGCATGTCAATTATATCTCAATAAAGTTGTTTAAAAATAATGTAAATTTTTACTTCTATAGTACATTAGCTTTTTGTAATCTAAAATATATTCACTGTTAGATTTGGTGCTTTGGCATCAGTGCAAAAGACTCACAAGTAAAAACAGAATAAGGGACATGGTCAAAGAGCAGCTGCCTCGCGGGTTAAAACTATATAAAAATAACTCCAACCAACTGAAAATTTAGCACAGAAAGGGGAAGCAATTTTTAGAAATAAATGCTGATCATTCTCATTTCATAAATTATTTCTAAATATATTTTTCTAGTGACCGGTTTTATTCCTTGAGGTTGAAGTGTTTTAAATGTAAAACATTTTTAAAGATTTATTTATTTATGCATACAAGAACTGGGGTACAGGCCAGAGGTGTGGGGGGTGAGAGGATTCACCAGAGACAGAGTGGGGAACAGAACAGGCAGACTGATTGAAATACACTGCTGAGGGGAGCAGCGGGCGAGACAGGAGAGGTCTGCTGCGCCATGTGGGTTGCTCCCTGGCCGGCCGGGGATCAAACTCATGCTGCAGAGGCTGCGGATAGCTTCATAGGTTGTGTCTTAACCCCTTGTGCCACCAGGAAGGCCCTAAATGTAAAATTTTAAGTGACATATTTACATACACACTCCAATGAGAAAGGAGATCACAATTATCAGAACCAGCTATTATCAGGTAATGTGGTGTGCTTTGCAATGTAAATGAAGACCAAAATAAGACATTTGTTCTTTTTTTTTTTTAATATTTATTTATTTATTATTTATACAAGCACCAGGTACAGTCAGAAGTGCAGGAGGGTGAGAGAATTCTCCAGAGCCAGAGCGGGTTGCAGAGCAGGCAGAAGGACCGAAGTACACTGCTGAGGGGAGCAGCGGGTGGCAGGAGAGGTCTGCGTGCCATGTGGAACCCTCCTCCCGTGGCCAGGGAGCAGCCGGGGATTGAACCGGTGCTGCAGAGGCTGCGGGCAGCTTCGCAACCCAGTGCTCAACTGCTGTGCCACCGGGGAGGCCCAGACAAGTGTTCTTTTAAGGTAAAAAAGCAAGAATTTTTACTGCCCAATAGCTGACAGTCAGACATGTATTAGAGGTGAAAAGGACTTCTCTTACAGACCTTTGTTCTCTTACAGCCCAATTTTGGAAGAAAATTAATTTTTGTAAAAGCAGGATGTTTGGTTTTAACTTCTCTAGAAGATCAGTCAGAATCTCTCATTCTTCATGTCCTCCTTCCCTATGACCCTTTTCCCACAATGGATCGAACCTGTCTACCTTACAGCAGTGGTAGCTAGAAGGAAGAGAAATGCGTATTGAAATTAGAGGTATCTTGTAGCTACAGAATCTGCAAAGCTCCAGAAGAGAATAATGGGTACTGTTACTTAGTCATTTCTATTGGGAAATTAGGCAAATACTTAGGGCGAGGGCTCATTTCCTGCCCCACTCTCTACACTAAAAAGGGAAGAGACTAAAGAGAGAGAAATGATTTGGGCAGCATATCAGTCTGGATACGATCACAAAAGTAAAGCCACACATAGAAATTTTGATTTAAAGAATTATTAACAAGGAGTGACATAAGCAAGATGGCAAAATAGGAGATCACAGTCCTCGCACTATCACAGAAACATGGATTTGGAAACATTGATACACTATATATATATATATATATCCTTATATATATATATATATATATATATATATATATATATATATATCTCACTACTAACATCATACTCAATGGTGAAAAACTGAAAACTTTTCTTCCAATATCTGGAACAAGGCAAGAATGTCCACTCTCACCACTTGCATTCAACACAGTACTGGGAGTCCTAGGCAGAGCAATTAGTCAAAAAAAAGAAATAGAAGTCATCCAAATAGGAGAGGAAGAAGTAAAATTATCTGTTTACAGATGACATGATCTTATATGTACAAAAGGCTAAATTATTGTTTGATGTGTTCCATTGAAGTGTTTGTGTCTTTCAGAAAGTTCCTAGAATGAGCAGTAAGTTACTTGCAACTATTATCTTCTTAGGCAAGAAGATAGTCAACTATGACTCCTGAGATAGTCAATTATGGTAATGAATACAGTGGGGTATGAAGTAATAAAATTCACATTAATGACTGTAGATAGTTAACTCTGTGGATATAAATTGTTGGGTTGTCATCCAGAAGGATTTTATTTCTTTTAATTTTTCTTCTTGGCGATGCAACGAATTCAACCCTCTTATGTGACAAATTATTCTATACATGGGTTGATCATTAACCAATTTTAATACTAAGACCATTCTTGACAAAGTAACTCTTACATAAGTCTTTCTACGTGTTCCACAAATAGTAGTTTGATCATCATTACAACTCTATGAGGTAGGAGCTATCTCAATCCACACTTTATACATGGTGCAGTGATGCAGAGAGGTTAAGTAACACATTCCAAGTCATAGTGCAGTAGACAACTGTGCAGGAATTTGAACCCAGGCTGTCTGACTCCAGAGTCCTTTCTCAGGACCCAATTAGTATACTAATTATCCCATACTAGAGTTTTACAGCCACCATTCCCTCAATTCATGTGCAATTCATATAATTCAGATCAGAGAGGTGATTCAGGACAATTCATTGTCCAAAGTCTTTCAGTTAATAAGCTATGACCTTAAAACTAAGTTTTTGGACTCCCTTACCTGAGTAATTATTTTCCCTACCCCCTCTAGATCTTATAGAACTTCCTGTAATTTCCAAAGAACTATTACCAAATTCATTAAATATTGCCCAACAAAGACAGAGTATACCCCCCAAAAATATATTAAGTTAGGAATCTCTGCAAGTTAAACATTGACTGCTGTAAAATAGAGAAAAGAATTTTCATGTTCTCATAACTTTGATTTTGTTAACTCTCATTAAAAGAAGGGACTGAAAGTATTAGTCTTTTACTTAAAACAAATATCTAACTCTTACAATAGAAATGTAAACAGAGTGATGATTCGTGATTTCTCAATATAACTGGCTAGTTTTGATCTGTACTGAGGATGAACATTGGCTATTTGACTGGCTTTAGTCTATAGTCAGGATAAACTTAAAATTTCCAACAATAAAGATACATAGGCAAGAAAGGTATCTTTATTTTTTTTAAGATTTATTTATTCATACAAGAACCGGGGTACAGGCCAGATGCTCGGGAGGGTGAGAGGATTCACCAGAGACACAGCAGGGAACAGAACAGGCAGACTGACGAAATACACTGATGAAGGGAGCAGCGGGCGAGACAGGAGAGGTCTGCTGCGCCATGTGGGTATCTCCCCAGCCAACTAGGATCGAACCCATGCTGCAGAGGCTGTGGACAGCTTCACAGTGTGGTGCTCAACCGCCTGTGCCACCAGGGAGGCCCCAAGAAAGGTATCTTTATTGTTGGACATGAACCTTACTTGGAAAAGAAAAGAGAAAGCATGGCACCGTTACATTTCGAATGCTAAAGATTTTCTCCCATTAACTCAGAAATTACAGCTTTAAGAAAGTCACTAGGGTTGATCTTGGATTTTAACAGAATATAGACTTTTCTCTCTTTCCATTGAAGTGTCCCATTTTCTGGATTTCAGAGTTGGTAGACGAGTTGATATACAGTCTTTCTTGGGGAAGGAAAGGTGTAGAGATAAATTGTGCAATTTGTAGACAATTTCCAATGAAGATACTACCTTTCTTACTTGTGCATTTCACAAGCAGATTACATAATCTTTCAGGATATGTCATCATCAGCAGCAACATGTTTAATTATTATAAGTACACAAGGGTATTTGACTATTTAGTAAGTGTAGTTTGAAATGGCTTCCGTTGCTTCCTCTCTTTCCTTTAGGGGGATAGAGTGGAAGGAGATTAGAGAGGGAGGGGGTGACAGGAATGTTCTTACAGGTCTGCTTGGATAAAGGCACACCTTTTTTTTTTTTTTTATAAATTTTATTGTTATATTCCCCATACAATTGCAGCCCCCTCATTCTGACCCCAATCCCTCCCCTCCCGCCCCCCTAAAAGTGTCTCTGGTTCATAGTTTTTTGTTGATTTTGATTTTCACTTTCTTATAGTTATTCATTTTCCTGGTCCCTTATTTAAGTTTTCTAGATTCCTGCTATGAGTGAGACCATCCGGTATTTTTCTTTTTCTTTTTGGCTTATTTCGCTGAGCATGATCCCTTCCAGCGCCATCCATGTTGCTGCAAATTGCATGTGTTTATCTTTTTTGAATGCTGAGTAATATTCCATGGTATATATGTACCACATCTTCTTGATCCAGACATCTATTTTTGGGCATTTGGGTTGTTTCCAAAGCTTAGCTATTGTAAACAGTGCTGCTATAAACATAGGGGTGCAGGTGTTCTTTGGAATTGATGTTTCTGTGTCCTTTGGGTAAATACCTAGGAGTGGAATTGCTGGATCATATGGAAGCTCTATGTTTAGTAGGTCCAGAAATCTCCACACAGCTTTCCACAGTGGTTGGACCAGTTTGCACTCCCACCAACAGTGCAGAAGAGTTCCTTTTTCTCCACACCCTCGCCAACATTTGTTGTTGCTAGTTTTTTTAATATGTGCCATTCTCACTGGTGTAAGATGGTATCTCATGGTAGTTTTGATTTGCATTTCCCTGATGACAAGTGATGTTGAACATTTTTTCATATGCCTGTTGGCCATTTGCATTTCCTTTTCAGAGAAGTTTCTTTTAAGCTCTTCTAAGGCACACCTTTCTTAACCCAACAAACTCTCTCTCTCTCTCTCTCTCTCTCTCTCTCTCTCTCTCTCTCTCTCTCTCTCTCTCTCTCTCATCATAAGCAACCCCATGCAGAAAAAAGAGGCACTTTATACTGACTTGAAAATGACACACTAGTTAGTATATCTCAGCAGCCTTTCCCTGGAGTTACATCCCCAAAGCCATGCATAATGTCAGCTCTTTATTCCACCCCAACCCCTCCTTATCCCACTCTCATTTCTTTATGAACCTGCCACTATGGAGGCTGTCACCTGGTTTTTAATATTTTTCACCTTTAAGCCAGGTTAAGAAGAATATTACACTGGAGTAGAAACCCATGTCAAGCAGCAAGTGTATATTTGCTAGGAGTCTTCAGCCGAACCTAATACCAGCTACATCGGCTATAGAAAACACCCTTCCAGCCTCCCCGGTGGTGTAGCCGGTTAAGCGCAGTGCTGTGAAGCTGTCCGCAGCCTCTGCAGCGCGGGTTCAATTCCCAGCCAGCCAGGGAGATTCCCACATGGCGCGGCAGACCTCTTCTGTCTCGTGCCCTGCTCCCCTCAGCAGTGCTTTGGTCCATCTGCAAGTTCTGCACCCCACTCTGTCTCTGGTGAATCCTCTCACCCTCCCGTGCCTCTGGCCTGTACCCCAGCTCTTGTATAAATAAATAAATCTTTAACAAAATAAAAAAGAAGAAAGAAAAACACCTTCCAAACAGAAGTCTCTGACCCTGACTTTGCCAACTATGAGGAATTCTTCAATTTGGACAGCCAACTTAGCCTTAAAGCTTTGCACACCCCTCTGAAATGCAGGAAATCAGCATTTGTCTCTACTTTGAAGAGTAAAATTTCTGGAACTGGAACCCTGCACTTAAGTTTCGGCTTAGCTCCCACCTCAGCCACACTGCCTCTCTGAGTAGGTCATGCTTGTTCATGATTAATCGCCCCCATTTTGATTCATATTAACTCCATTTCAGATGATTTTTCTCTGACCTTGTCTTCTATTCTGAGTTGGATACTACTAATTCCATAAAATTAGGGAATATTAAGCTTGGAGGAAAGATACATAACTATTCACCAAAATGTGCATTTGGGACATTGGAAAAGAATCAATATTCCTGAATGTGCAGTGTAATATCGGGTGAAGCCAGAGGTGGGGGTGAAAATTCACCAGACAGTGTGGAGAACTGAAAAGGTGAATTTATTGCAATATCCTTCAAGGAAGCAGCGGGTGAGATGGGAGATATATGTACGCAAGCGAAGGAGAATTTGCAGCTTCTTTTACATTATTTTCGTGGGCTTTCTTACTTGGGGGACCTATTTGCCCCAGTTATCTGCTGGGATGTCAGGTCCCTGGTGCTGGCATTGGCCACAGAATGTGTCCTGGCCCTGCTTCTACATTCCCAGAGCTGGGCTGGTTTTACTCATCCTGGTGGTCAGGCTTATGGCCCAGTTCCCATGGCAACATTATCATTTCTCTTATCTATTCAAGCTTCCAAACCTGCCAGCTGGGCAAGGAGTGGGGCTTAGTTCTAGCCTTATTACCTTATTAAATAATACCCCAACACTGAACAGTGTGATTTTAATTATAGAAGCAATTCTCATATTATCCCTCAACTTAACTTTTACTTCTGAATTTTGCATTGCATTTCTATTTTTTTAAGATTTATTTATGCATACAAGAACTGGGGTTCAGGGGTGAAAGGATTCACCAGAGAGTGTGGGGAGCAGAACAGGCAGATATACTGAAATACACTGCTGAGGGGAGCAGTGGGAGAGACAGGAGAGGTCTGCTGCTCCATGTGGGTAGCTCCCTGGCTGGCTGGGGATCAAACTCATGCTGCAGTGGCTAGCAATAGCTTGATAGTGATGTCTTTAACCCCTGCACCACCAGGGAGGCCCAGCATTTCTATTTTAAGCCAAATTGTATTACTTTCCTTTTCCCATCTAAACCGCCAAAGTCAATTGTGTGTGTGAATGTGTGATATATATGCACCTAAATAAGTGTTGCCAGCGCATACCTTTTGTCGGTGAGAGTGATGATGCCAATTAAGCATACTTCAAGAGAGACTCCAGTGGGTGCTAGAACTTTCTCAGGAAGCATGCCAAGGACAGCACTGTAGCATCATATTTTCACACTAAGGCTCTAGTTGTGTTGGTGGACACCACTAAGGGCAAAACCTCTGATGCAGACATAGAGCCAGCAAGTGAAGTCTGATTGCAGAACAGAGGCTACCAGAAGAGGAGGACTGAGGAGTAAAGGGGGGAGAGGCCCAGTGGACTGTGGTGGAGGATGATGGGTGCTTTGGTGATGGGTGTGGTATGGTCATTGTAATGGTGTGAACCTGTATCCCTAATACATATACACTGTTGTAAATCAATGTTACCTCCATAAACATAATTTTTAAAAAGACACTAGGAAGGGGCCTTCCTGGTGGCACAAGGGTTTGAGCACAGCAGCCTCTGCAGCAGGAGTTCCATCCCAAGCTGGCCGGGGAGATACCCACTTGGCGCAGCACAGACCTCTCCTGTCACGCCCACTGCTCCCCTCAGCAGTGTATTTCAGTAGATCTGCCTGCTCTGCTCCCCACTCGGTCTCTGGTGAATCCTGTCACCCCTGCACCTCTGGCTTACACCCCAGCTGTTGTATGTATAAATAAGTATTTTATAAAAAGACACTAGGAAAAAATAAAATGAAAGAGAATGGGAAAGTGATAAAGGAATGGAGCAATTGAGAGTCCTGTTTGCTTCCTGGTTTGAACCGCAGACAAAACTAGCGTGACAGGGTTTTCTTCAGGCTACACTAGACTGTGGTGCTATGAGCGTGAGATTGCAACGCCACATTCAGCCTTTCCAGATATAGTATGAGCATTCCAGCCCCTCTCTTTGGAACCGTGCCCAGATGGTCCCAGAAGTAGCCATTATCTTCACATCCTGTAGTAGAGAGAATGTGCTTTTCCCCCAAATGTCCATGTTGTAATACTGGGAGCCTGTGAATATGTATCCTCACGTGGTGAAGGAGGATTCAGGTTGAAGTTGAATTAAGGTTGCTGATCAGCTATCCTCATAATAGGGAAATCTTCCTCGATTTTTCTGTGGATCCAGTGCATTCTCATTAAAAGTGGGAGGGGGCCTCCCCTAGTGGCGCAGGCGGTTGAGCACAGCACTGTGAAGCTGTCCGTAGCCTCTGCAGCGGCGGTTCAATCCCGGCTGGCCAGCGAGGGTCCCTCATGGCGCAGCAAATCTCTCCTGCCGAGCCTGCTGCTCCCCTCAGCAGTGTATTTCGTCAGTCTGCCTGTTCTGTTGCCTGCTCTGGCTCTGGTGAATCCTCTCACCCTCCCACACATCTGGCCTGTACCCTGGTTCTCGTATAAATAAATAAATAAATCTTTTAAAAAATGAAAGTGGAAGGGGACTATAAAAGGGATGTGTTGTCATATTAAAAAAACTAGCAACAACAAATGCTGGCGAGGGTGTGGAGAAAAAGGAACTCTTCTACACTGTTGGTGGGAGTGCAAACTGGTCCAACCACTGTGGAAAGCCGTGTGGAGATTTCTGGACCTACTAAACATAGAGCTTCCATATGATCCAGCAATTCCACTCCTAGGTATTTACCTAAAGGACACAGATACATCAATTCCAAAGAACACCTGCACCCCTATGTTTATAGCAGCACTGTTTACATTAGCTAAGCTTTGGAAACAACCCAAATGCCCAAAAATAGATGACTGGATCAAGAAGATGTGGTCCATATATACCATGGAATATTACTCAGCATTCAAAAAAGATAAACACATGCAATTTGCAGCAACATGGATGGCGCTGGAAGGGATCATGCTCAGCGAAATAAGCCAAAAAGAAAAAGAAAAATACCGGATGGTCTCACTCATAGCAGGAATCTAGAAAACTTAAATAAGGGACCAGGAAAATGAATATAAGAAAGTGAAAATCAAAATCAACAAAAAACTATGAACCAGAGACACTTTTAGGGGGGCGGGGGTGGGAGGGGAGGGATTGGGGTCAGAATGGGGGGGCTGCAATTGTATGGGGAATATAACAATAAAATTCATTATTAAAAAAAAAGTGAAAAAAAAAAACGTTAAAACTATTAAAAAAAAAAAAAAGGGATGTGTTGTGAGAAAGACTGGACTTGTCAATGCTGATTTTGAAAATGTCCTACTCAAGGAAGACCTGCAGCCTCTAGAAGTTAGAAGAGGCAGAAAAAAAAAATGGGATTCTCCCCGGAGTCTCCAGGAAAAAAATACAGCCTTGACTTAAGTCCAGTGAGGTCGTTTTGGACTTCTGAACTCAGAATTATAAGATGATAAATATGTGTTGCTTTAATCCATTAAGTTTCTAGTGAGTTGCTACAACAGTGATAGAAAACTAACACAGACCTATTATAGCTTCTTGGTTATATTTTGAATTCTATGTTTTTACTTTACTGGATTTTTATTTTTAAAAAAGCTTTCTGTTCTTCCTCAACAATCCTGCCCATCTAAGGTTATAATGCAATAGTTATCCTTCCCCAGGTTTTTTTTTTTTTAAGTAAAAATTATACTTTGCAACCTGCATTTTTTTTTCACTTAAATTTCCATAGATATTTTTCCACTTCATTTGACAGGAATATAATTCAATATGAACATTAAATTTTTACTCCTAAAATCAGTGAAATATTAAGAAAATATGCAGACAAGTAAAAATTGAAGCAAGAAATATAAAGAATAAACATTGACCCATGATTCCATTAACTACAGAAGAGGTAGAAAATCTATATTGTAGATTGGTACAAGATATTAAGTGAAAACTTTCTTCTTTTCCTCCTCCACTTTCCTCTTTCCTTCCTCCCTCTCTCCAAATGCAGCTACTATCCAAAATTCCTTGTGGTTCCTCATGGTAATCACACATTAATATGAGTGTTTGTGTATATGTGTGTTTGTTTATGTACACACTAGGGACCATGCATGATTGCATACCTTGCCTTTTTTTTCTTAATAATTTTTTTATAGAGGCATTTTTTTATTGTTTGTTTGTTTGTTTTGTTTATACATGCACTGGGTACAGTCAGAAGCGTGGGAGGGTGAGAGAATTCACCAGAGCCAGAGCGGGGAGCAGAGCAGGCAGAAGGACCGAAGTACACTGCTGAGGGGAGCAGCGGGCAGCAGGAGAGGTCTGCGCGCCATGTGGGACCCTCCTCCGGTGGCCGGGGAGCAGCTGGGGATTGAACCCGCGCCGCAGAGGCTGCGGGCAGCTTCGCAAGCCAGCGCTCAACCGCTGCGCCACCGGGGAGGCCCTTTTGTCTTAATAATTTCTTATAGATCTTTCCCAGTTGGACATACACATTCTCATTTTTAGACATTGTATAGTATTCCATCTAAAGTACATTCCCAATTTATTTAAGCAGTTCTTGTTATTCCTGTATTATAATGTTGTAATGAACAACCTTTTGAACACACATTGAAGAATTTTTGCAAGTACATCTCTAGGGTAAATTCCCTAGCAGTGGGATTGCTGGAAGAAAAGTGCCCTCCAAAAATCACAGAAATCACTTCCTCCGACACAATGAGAATGTTTGTTTCCCCAAACTCTCACCATCGCTAAGCATTATAATGGATTTTTAATTTATTACTCATCTTATAAGTGATACACAACATTTTGTTATTTTATTCTTATTTCCTTGATTATAAGCAAGATTGAGGTGATTATGCTTTTTTAAAGATGTATTTATGCGTGCAAGAACTGGGGTACAGGCCAGAGGTGTGGGGGGTAAGAGGATTCACCAGAGACAGAGTGGGGAGCAGAACAGACGGATTGACTGAAGTACACTGCTGAGGGGAGCAGCGGGCGAGTCAGGAAAGGTCTGCTGTGCCTGTAATAATACTTTTGACATTTAATTTTTACTCCATTTGATGGATCATGTACTCGTGGGGGGGGGTCTGACAAATCTGTTTATAAGAAAATAAGTAATGTTTGTATATGATCTAATTTGTAATTGACAAGTCCTGTGACTTTGAGCAGTCCCTTAATTTCCCTGGGCCCCAATGTCTGCATTTTCAAAAACAGAAATGATAATCTCTGTTTTTGATAAAAAAGAAATGATAACCTCTTAGATAATCTCTAAGACTATATCTGTTCAAACACTACAGCTGAGTTGATAAAAGAAAAAAGGACCAAGGTATCACAATTATGAATAGTAAATGTCTTAGTCCATTTAGGCTAATATAGCAAAACACCATAGACTGGGTGGCTTATAAACAACAGAAATTTATTTTTCACCATTCTGGAGGTTGTGAATTCTAAGATTAGGTGTTAACCAATATAGTTCCTGATAAGAGCACCCTTCCTGGTTCAGCTGGCTGTCTTCTCACTATAACCTTATGAGAGCTGCTTATGGAATTCTCTGGATCCTCTTTCACAAGGGCACAAACCCCATTCATGAGGACTCCACCCTCATAATCTAATCAACTCCCAAAGGGACCACCTCCAAACACCATCACATCTGGGTATTGTTTCAACATCAGAAATTATTTATTAGCAGCAGAGTGCCTTCCACTCCTACTGCTTATTCTTTCATAAGGCTTATTTCATATTTTATAAAGCTAATGCCAACATATGTACACTTTGTGTCACTTAACATTGCTTTCTGTGTTTGTCTTCATGTATTTATTGATATACAGCCTTAACATTTGTCATTTCTAATGGGGATATTAATCCATTGCCTAGCAATTTCAACAGAGAGGTATTTCTTTTCTTTCGAAGAATTTCCTTAGTAGAGATTGCCCATATTCACTCAGTAATGTATCAGAATATACTTTTTTCCAAATAATGATAATAACAACAACAAAATTAGCAGGCAACCATAAATCAGAGACATTCTGAGAGGGAGGGGGAAGAAAAGGAATTAAAACTGGGGAGAGAAGAGCACAAGAGACTCTGGTGATGGTTCACGGGTGAACTGGAGGTGGGAATTTTACAGGGAATGCACAATGATGTAAAGATATAAATAATAAATTTTAAAAATATCATTAAATAAATAAATAAAAGGAATATCCTTTTGTTCCCACAACCCTATCAGCAATGACCTTATTCCAAATGATTTATTTTTACTAATTTAATATAATTAAGATACATCACAGTTGCTCTAATTCACAAAATTTAAAATTTTTCTGGAAGTTTAACTTTTGAATAATGCTTGATTATATATTTCTTATTATATAACTGTACATTTATATTCTTTGACCACAATTTCATTAGAAATTAGTTGTTGCCTTTATAAACCAGTAACTCATATATTGGGGAACTAAAATTTCTGCTCCTAAGTATCAATTACAAATATCTTCCTCGTTCATTTCTTTTCACTTGATTATTTATTGTTGTAGGGAAACATTTCACTTCTTATTGTACCCATTTCACCACAGATATTTTTATTACCATAATTGTCAAGAAATTATCCCTTTTTGACAACCAATTTAATACTTATGATTCCATTTTCTTCTAGCTTTGTTTGTAGATGGTGGTGTGGGGAAGAATTGGGGTGTATGTTGGAGGCACGGGGGTGAGAGAATTCACCAGAGACAGAATGGAAAACAGAAAAGGTGGATTTTTTTAAATACACTGCTAAGAGAAGCAGCGGGTGAGATGGGAGAGGTCTGCATGTGAAGAATAATTTAAGGCTCCCTTTTATAATCTGTTTCACCAGATTTTCATGACTGGGGAGAGTTGGTTTGGGTCAGTTAGTGTTGGGATGTCTGGTCTTGTGTCTTGACCTTTGACACACAATATGTCCTGGCCCTGTTTCCACATTCATAGTCAAGGTGGTCCGTCTTATGGCCTGTTTCCATAACAATCTTAACAATTCTCTTTACTATGCAAGCCTCCCAAATCTTCCTGCAGGGCAAGGAGTGGGGCTTAGTTTTTAACTTTAATAAATGATACCCTGAAGGATGGCTTTTTAACAGTTAGCTCTTTTACTAACTGGCTCTTTTACTAATATATTTTAGTTTTGATTCAAGATGTGCTACAATTTTTTTTCACATTCATATCTGTTTTGACACATTTATCAATGATCCATTTTTTTTTTTTTTTTTTTTTTTTTTTTTGAGTTCTTCATTGGTTTTATTTTTTTTTTTTTTATAAATTTTATTGTTATATTCCCCATACAATTGCAGCCCCCCATTCTGACCCCAATCCCTCCCCTCCCGCCCCCGCCCCCCTAAAAGTGTCTCTGGTTCATAGTTTTTTGTTGATTTTGATTTTCACTTTCTTATAGTTATTCATTTTCCTGGTCCCTTATTTAAGTTTTCTAGATTCCTGCTATGAGTGAGACCATCCGGTATTTTTCTTTTTCTTTTTGGCTTATTTCGCTGAGCATGATCCCTTCCAGCGCCATCCATGTTGCAGCAAATTGCATGTGTTTATCTTTTTTGAATGCTGAGTAATATTCCATGGTATATATGTACCACATCTTCTTGATCCAGTCATCTATTTTTGGGCATTTGGGTTGTTTCCAAAGCTTAGCTATTGTAAACAGTGCTGCTATAAACATAGGGGTGCAGGTGTTCTTTGGAATTGATGTTTCTGTGTCCTTTGGGTAAATACCTAGGAGTGGAATTGCTGGGTCATATCCATTTTTATTTTTGTCACTTGATTTGCAAAATAGTGACATCTTATTTTATTTTTTTAAAGATTTATTTATTTATACAAGCACTGGGTACAGTCAGAAGTATGGGAGGGTGAGAGAATTCACCAGAGCCAGAGCGGGGAGCAGAGCAGGCAGAGAAGTACACTGCTGAGGGGAGCAGCCGGGGATCCAGCCGGGGATTGAACCGGCACTGCAGAGGCTGCGGGCAGCTTTGCAACCCAGCACTCAACCGCTGTGCCACCGGGGAAGCCCAAAATAGTGACATCTTAAATGTTATTAGTCTACTTCTTATCTCTATTCTACTTCATCATTCTATTTTCTTTACTAAGATAGTACCAGAAAATGGTCATTTAGAAGTTTGACAGAGTAAATCATACACTACAGTCTTTTTTCCCTAAAGTATTCTTTGTGGCATGTTTTTCCATAAGTCATTTACTATAGTTATTCAAGTTCTGTTAAATACTCCACTGGGATTTTTTAAGACTTTTTTTTATTTATGTATGCATGCAAGAACTGGGGTGTAGGACAGAGGTACAAGGAGAGGGGATGAGCAGTGAGAGGATTCACCAGAGACAGAGTGGAGAGCAGAAGAACAGGCAGATCTGCTGAAATACACTGCTGAGGGGAGCAGCAGGTGAGACAGGAGGTCTGCTGTGCCATGTTGATCAGCTCCCTGGCCTGGGGACCAAACTCAGGCCACAGCTGCTGGCTTGATAGCACAAGACTTAACCCCTGCACCAACAGGGAGACCCTCCACTGGGATTTTAATTGGTAATGTATTGAATCTGTAAATGAACTTGTGAAATACCTTACTATATTGTCTCCCCTAACAAGAGCTTCTATGTTTCTATGTTCAGATTCATTTCTGCCATTCAAGTCATATTCTTATAGGTGAAAGATGTTCCTCAGATTAATACCCAAAGAGTTTAATGTTCTAACTATCCCCTACATTTCTAAAGCATGAGTTGCCAGAATTTGTTGTCACCATCTAATCACAACACATTGTTGATTGCTCAGCACTTTCTCTGCCATTATCTCCTTTGTACATCACACCAACCCTTGAGACAGGTCAAAGTCATGCTTGTGACTTCAGAGATGTAAAAAGTTAGCCCAAGGTCACTCTGCCAATAAGATCCAAGCTCTTTTCCACCTCCTTATTGGATTGTTTGAAGAAAGCAGTAAAAGGCCAAGTTTTTTATTTGTTATTATTACTCATTATCATTTCCTTCACATTAATAGAAACTCATGAAAGGCCACATGGTACCATAGAAAACATAAAAATCTTGGTTTGGTTAATTTTTACTCTTGTTATAAGCAAGATTTTAACTCTTTGAGCTTTATTTTTTTTTTATCTGTTAAATGGGAATACTACCTGTCATGTCTGCTTCACAAGGTTTCAAATATAAATGACAACATGTGTATAAAAATCCAAAAGAGGGCCTCCTCGGTGGCGCAGCCATTGAGAGCTGGGCTGTGAAGCTGCCCGCGGCCTCTGCAGCACCGGTTCGATCCCCGGCCACCGGAGGAGGGTCCCAAATGGCGCGCAGACCTCTCCTGCTGCCCACTGCTCCCCTCAGCAGTGTACTTCGTCAGTCTGCCTGTTCTGCTCTCCCTTCTGGCTCTGGTGAATTCTCTCACCCTCCCGTGCTTCTGACTGTACCCAGTGCTTGTATAAGTAAATAAATAAATTTTTTCAAAAATCCAAAAGAAATGTTATTGGGGAAAGTCACCAAATTTCTCTTAATCTAACTTTTAATGTAAAAGGTGAGGAGTGATCTCCAATTTTTCTTCCAACACACATATTCTATCATTTGAGGCCATTACAATAATTAGGGGAGCAATTTACATTTAGTTTAAGGATACATTGTTTTTACTTGATAACTGCAATTTTCACATTTTACTGAGGGTGGCACTGCCAGTCTCTGTAGAGAATTTTTGGCGTTACAACAATTTGTTAGATTTTTAAATTCCTTATTACCTCTCCTAAAGGTTTTATATGGCATATGTCTATTTTTTTAAGTAGAAATGAAGTGAAACTCTGTTTTCAGCTAGAATATAGTAATATCCTATTTTTTTAAGGTATACCTTTGGGATGTCACTGGTAATGATGGCTAAAATTTCAGTCAGGGGATTTGTGCAACACCAAGCCAGTTTTTTACTCTTGAATGTTATGACATTTTTTCTGGCTGCCATCAGTCACTTCATCCACGTCTGTTCTTTAAGTAGGTTAGAAGTCAGCCTTGCTTCCCCTCCCCCACCACCTTTTTTGTTTTTATTACCTATGTGAACAGCAGTGCCAACCCTTGAACATAGAATGGAATATCCAGGAAGAAAGAAATTAAGGCATTCTGGTCTACCTACTAGGCTTTTGATTTTTGTATACTTCATTAAGCAGTATTGGTCAGGGGCAAAAACTGTAACATATCTGTCATTTGTCTTCCAGCTCCTTACTTTTTTTGCAAAGCTTCTCCTTGACCTTTTGCTCAGTTCTCTCCTATCAGGAGAGCCAGAATGTAGTGGAAAGAGCACAGCTTTGACATCAGAAAACCTGTGTTGTCATCCTCACTCTACTGCTGTGAATTTGATTGACTCCAGATTAATCATTTGAACCCTGAGCCTGGTTTCCTCTTCATAAATTGGAGTTAATGGTGACTTATTAAAGGTTGCCAAAGATATAACAAATAATAAAGTATGTAATTTATACACTTAATTTATTCATTTGCCCGATTTTAAACAAATATTTGATATATTACTCCTTACAGCAAGTTATGATTAACCCCAGGGTATTTGTACAGGCTACTGACTCTGCTGGAATGACGTCTATCCTTTTCCCTCAGGATTCCACTTCTAGAAGGCTGGTTACAGTTCTTCTTAAAGACTCCCATAACACTTTTGCGTACTTCTATTTACTCTTTGAATGAGAATTGTGCATTCCCATTTACTTCTTTGCATCTCCCTCTAGACCATCTGGAATCTTTTGAGAGCAGAGACTTTGAGAACACCTATTTTTTTTTAAATCAGCATAACATTAGCTTACAACACCGCATGTGATTCAGAAGCATTGATTATACCTTCTCAGATGTCTATCACCATACCACACCCACCACCTAGGCACCCATAGTCCTCCACCAAAGTCCATTGTGCCCCATGCCCAGTATGTTTTCCAGTGTCCCCTATCCCATCTTATAGCCTATATTGGACAATCCGATTTCTAGGGTTTGTTAATGGCTTAGTTTTGTCTGACTCTTTGTTTTGTTTCTCTAAATCGGTGTATCACTGAAATCATCCTGTATTTGTCTTTCTCCTTCTGACTTATTTTGCTTACTATTATCCCCTCCAGTTCCATACAGATTGTCACAAATGGCAAGAATTTATACTTTTTATAGCCTAATAGTATTCCATTGTGTATACAGAACACATTTTTCTAATCCACTCCTCTGCCCTAGGACATTTAGGTTGGTTCCATAACTTGGTTATTGTGAATAGTGCTGCAATTAACATAGGAGCACATATATCCATTCAAATTAGTGTTTTTGTATTCTTTGGAGAAATATCTAGGAATAGAATTGCTGGATCATAAGGTAGATCTATTTTTAATATTTTGAGAAGTCTCCATACTAGTTTCCACAGGGGCTAGACCAGTCTACATTCCCACCAACAGTGCATGAGGGTCCCCCTTTCTCCACATCCTCCCCAACACTTGTTATTTCTAGTTTGTTTGATATGGGTCAATCTCACAGGTATGAGGTGGTATTTCTTTGTGGTTTGATTTGCATTTCCCTCATGATAAATGATGATGAGCATCCATTTCATGTGCCTGTTGGCCATCTGCATGTCTTCTTTGGAGAAATGAAAGACATGCACCTTAATAAACCCAGAGAAAATATAGGATGTGGGCCTCCCTAGTGGTACAAGGGGTTAAGCGTCAGCACTATGAAGCTATCCACAGCCTCTGCAGCACAAGTTCGATCCCTGGCAGGCCATGGAGGTGACCCACATGGCACAGCAGACCTCTCCTATCTCGCCCACTGCTCGCCTCAGCAGTGTATTTCAGTTGATCCATCTGTTCTGCTCCCCACTCTGTCTCTGGTGAATCCTCTCACCCCCCACACCTCTGGCCTACAGCCCAGTTCTTGTATGCATAAATAAATAAATCTTCAAAAAATAAATTAAAAAATAAAATATAGGCTGTCCAATAAATAACTAATACAGGGGAAAGAGGAGGGAAAGGATGGAATAAACACATACAGGGAATAAAAGTCATATTTGCTCGGGGAATCTACTTCATACATGAAGTAGAATTGGAGATAGGTCTTGAAGGATGACAATAATTTGACAGGCAAAAATTGGAAAGGCAATAGTGGATGGAAGGAACAGCACAATCAAAATCATGGAATAGGAAGAGAGCAAAACGTCTTTGGGGAATGGAAAGAGTGCTCATTGGCAGTGAGTAGGGTACGGATGGGATGTTGTGGGGCATGAGGCTGGAAAGGTGAACAGGAGCTTACTCCTAATTCAGAGATAAGAAAGTTCTAAAGAGTTCCCACTGCTGCTTGGCCTACCTCTATTCTTCCTATAAGCGCTTGAAGCAAGCTCCGCCCCTATTTCACCTAACACTTAAAATCGGACCATAGCCACCTTTCTGCCTAATGCAAGTAACTAGTTGGCATTAGGAACCTATTCTGAGACTATCAGAGCAAATCCCAATAATGGTTTGATTTGATTGCCTTTTTCTCCTATCATTGTTTATACTTATTGGGTCTTCTGACTTTGTGATCCTGATTTCTACTCCTTAAACAATCAAAATTAGGACCTTCCTGGTGGCACAAGGGGTTAAGCACTGCATTATGAAACTGTCCACAGCCTCTGCAGCATGAGTTTGATCCCCTGCCGGCCAGTGAGCAACCCACATGGCGCAGCAGACCTCTCCTGTCTCACCCGCTACTCCTCTCAGCAGTGCATTTCAGTAGATCCACCTGTTCTGCTCCCCATTCTGTCTCTGGTGAATCCTCTCACCCCCCCATCTCTGGCCTAGACCCCAGTTCTTGTCTGCTTAAAAATAAATTTTAAAAATCTTAAAAATAAAGAAAATAAAAATAAAATATAGTATTGCCCCATTAGCCTTGGGGCAGTGCTTGCTGCCTTATCTCTGACCCCTTCTATGTTGGTCAGACAACTGACAGTTTATGTGTAGCTTTCTTGATGTGCACAGAAGTTTTCTTATTCGAGGGAGTACAGCTATTTCCTGAACAACCTAACTGGTTCCTCTCCACTGAAGGTCTATGTCATGGTATGGAGATTACAACTATGACACCATATTGAATTTCCTGTAATATTGATCCAAAGAAAGTTCATACCCACCATGTCCCTTTAAACTCTGTCATTTTGACTGCTGACAAGTTTACAAACCATTCCTATGGATAAGTTAGTTTTCTCGCCCCCTGGACCCATCTCTTCTAGATCTTCACTCTTAGTCAGCATGACTAGAGTCTCTGTTGATCCAAAGATGAGATATCAAGACATGAAAGGGGAACATTACTAATTGCATTCCCAACTCATCATCCCTACCTGCATGTAGCCACTTGCCAGTTTCATCATGGGTGGAGTGGATTTCCTGCCACTTGGAGTTGGGCTTGGCCCTGGAACTTGCTTTGGTAAATGATATCTGATCTGAGTGATATCAGATGAAAGTGCTAGTGTGATAACTTCAAGTCTGGGCCAATATATGTGTAGCTTCCCATTTGTTCTTGTGTGCTTTTTAACATCACTGTAAGATGAATATGCCCAAGAACAAGCTATCTCCCTGGTCCATGGAGCAGAGCCAACCTATCCACTACACAACCTACAGTGAAAGGGTCACCCAAACCTGAAGTAGTGACACCCACCGAGTCCAGACTATATCAGCAGAACTCCAGACAACCAGGAGATGCACAAAGACTTTTTAAAAAAGATTTATTTATGCATACAAGAACTGGGGTACAGGCCAGAGGTGAGGGGTTGAAAGGATTCACCAGAGACAGAGTGGGGAACAGAACAGGCAGATCTACTGAAATACACTGCTGAGGGGAGCAGCAGGTGAGACAGGAGAGGTCTGCTGCGCCATGTGGGTAGCTCCCTGGCCAGCGGGGATTGAACTTGTGCTGCAGAAGCTGCGGATAGCTTCACAGTGCTGTGTTTAACCCCTTGCGCCACCAAGGAGGTCCTGCACAAAGACTTTTTGCACACCCTTTCTGTCCTGTGTCACCATTGCTAACCAGATCCAGGGATCACTTGATTAAGGGGAAGTTTACTACTAGGCAGGAGGCAAATGAATTGAGCCAACTGAATCTTTCTTTTGAGAGTTTGCATTTGGAAACAGATTATAATCAATAAAGGACATAGTCTTCTGGACATAGAGACTAGGGTGTTGTTTGCAGTTCTGTGCAACTTGATGGATCAGAAGAGCAAGGCAATCCACAAAATGAAGTTGGGAATTAGAAAAGATATTCAAAGAGTTTCAGAAAAAAAAGTCCCGAAAAGAGAGAAAACACATGGGACCTGTAGATTCAGTTCTCAGAAGCTTTTTAGCACCAGCAAACATAAAACCTGGCTGAGCTGCAGATCTTGCATCTAAGAAGTTTTCTGTTTTCAAAGAACTTTTGTTGTCAAAACCATATTTTGCCCCACACTCAGAACATACAAATGTGTGAATGCACACACACACATACACACATTCACACAAGCACACACAGTTGATTTTTTTTAAAGATTTCTTTATGCATACAAGAAATGGGGTACAGGCCAGAGGTGTGTGGGGGGGTAAGAGAATTCACCAGAGACAGAGTGGGAAGAAGAAGCAGGCGGATCTACTGAAATACACTGCTGAGGGGAGCAGTGGCGAGACAGGAGAGGTCTGCTGCACCATGTGGGTAGCTCCCTGGCCGGCTGGGCGGGGCATCGAATTCTTGCTGCAGAGGCTGCAGACAGCTTCAGAGTGTTGTGCTTAACCCCTTGTGCACCAGGGAGGCCCTCACACAGAGTTTAACTAAATTAACTTTTGTTCCTTGAAACCAAAGACTGGACTAAGGTAGTGTCCACACTGGAAGAAGAGTAAAGATGAGTGACCAATTGTACAATTATTGCTCTCTCACATGATAAAGAACCAAACTGACTGCATGTGAACTGTGTCATGTAGATTTTGCTGCATAACAAGCCATCTTGAACTGGAAAGGCTTACAATGACAGAATATTTTATTTAACTCATTCTCTGGGTTGTCTGTGATGGTCGGGCATTTGTTGTGGCTCTTCTACTCTTAGCGGGCTGGGCTGAGCCTGGGCATTGTAGGATGGTCTCACCTGTCTGGTGATTGTCAAGCTGGTTTTCCTCAGAGGACCTCAGTGGCAATGACTGCCTGTTTTGTGGGGTCTCTCATTCTCTAGCTGGCTAACCCAGGTGAAGAAACTCACTTTAAGCCTCTGCTCATGCCATAGTTACTATTGCCCCCTTCGCCAGAACGAGTCACCTGGTCAAATGTAGACTGGGGATGGATGGAGAGTAAGCAAGGGCTTGGATATAGGGAGGAGTGAACAAACTGGAAGCTATTATTGCAACAACATACCACGGACAGCAATGGACGTGAAGGGAGTAGAGAATATTGCTAAGGAACAACCTGGGGATCCAAGGTCAAAGTCCAGGGGACTGGTCTTTTTCAGGGAGTGGGTCTAAGAAACCCTCCAGTGTGTGGTATGTAACTTGACATATATACCTGTGAAGAGTAGAAGATTTTAATTCAGGACTCATAATTGTAAAGCATGGGAACACTGATCTAAATAATTGTGAAATATATATTAAGAATCTGTAGTATTTTCCCTCTCACTGGAGTATATAAGCTGCCTTTCCTCCTTTAGAAAAGAATTTCAGTACAATGAGAAAGAAGGTCACAAGAATGAAAATAGTCGGCCCTGAATGCAGTGCACATAACAAGCTCTCTTCTACCAGATAGCAGAGGAGACTCCCAAACAATAAACATAATTATAGGGGGAAACTATTCTGTCATAAAGCCCTTCACCAGGGGCATCACAGAAGGTACAAAAGCCTCACTTAAAATGGGGTTTGTTCTTTTAAGTTTCATGACCGTCTAGCTGTGAATCATAAGTTAAAAGTGATGATTCTCTTCCCCATCCCTAGAAACATCTGCTTGTCTGGGTGTCTGTATCTGAGAGAGTGGAAGACTAGAGATTTGGGTAGTCGAAGCAATATGGACTCTGACCTGTGGAACATGCAGGCATCCCAAAGTGTCTAGACATAGGCACTACATCAAAGCAAGTTTCCTTTAATAGGCAGAAATGTCGTATTACCCCATTCAGAACAGGGAGCCATGAGCGGGGCGTCATACAAACTATGGTTTCCTCACTAGACACGCTCTCATTTACAAATAGAAGTTATTTCCCCTTTAACCAGTTTCCTCTTAGGACGTTGCTTAATTTCAAACCAACGATTGTGACATCACTATCATTTCCAGACAGCCGGACACAAACTACAAAGAGAAAATTTCCATTCGTAGATGATAGTCTCATTAACCAGCAATAAGGGAAAGGACCGTGAAGAGGAGTAGAGAAGTTAAGGTAAATTTGAATATGGCAGTACAAAGTACTTGAAGTTGTCTTGAATGGCAAGGATTTGGGGACCTGTTTTTTTTTTTTTTAAAGATTTATTTATGCATACAAGGACTGGGGTACAGGCCAGAGGTGGGGGGATGAGAGGACTCACCAGAGACAGAGTGGGGAGCAGAACCAGCAGACTGACTGAAATACACTGCAGAGGGGAGCAGCGGGTGAGACAGGAGAGGTCTGCTGCGCCATCTGGGTAGCTCCCTGGCCGGCAAGGAATCAAACTTGTGCTGCAGAGGCTGCGGACAGCTTCACGGTGGTGTGCTTGCTTAACCCCTTGCGCCACCAGGGAGGCCCGGGACCTATTATTTTTAAAGGAAGAAAAAAAAAACCTATTCTCCAGAAATTAGTGATTTCACATTGTGCCAATATTTTACATAGCCTTATCTTTCAGAAATTATGAAACTGATGATTCAAATATCACTAAAAAAGAATTTAATGCTACTTATTTCATCATAAGCAAGGAGAGATAGCAATATAAGCAGTGTGGTCAAAAGTCAGGGAGGTTGAGACCAGAGGATGAAAGAGGCAATGAGAGAAAAAAGCGTGGTGATTTCTCAACTAAGGTAGTGAACGTTCAGCAACATGCAGTCAGCCAAGGAGGATAAATCAGGGACAGAACCTTCCAATCTCTCAGAACTGTCACTGCAGATTTTTAATAGATTTTATTTTTTAGAGTAGTTTTAGGTTCATTGAAAAATTGAGTGGGAAGGACAAAGAATCCCCACAGTGAGCCCTAACAGCACACATGGTATAGCCCCTCCCCACCTCACCCATTTATTAAAATCTATTAACCTACATTGACATAGAATTATCATCCAGAATCCATAGTTTACATTAAAGTTCATTCTTGGTATTTACTTTCTGTGGGTTTAGAGAAGTGTATAATGGCATGTCTCCACCATTAGCGGACCACAGGGGGTGGTTTCACTGCTCTAAAAATCCTCTATACTCTGCTTATTCATCCCTCTCCTCACTGCCTATCTCTGGCAACCACCAATCTTTTTATTGTCTACAGTTTTGCTTTTTCCAGAATGTCATAGATTTGGAATCAGACATTGTAGGAAGACTTTTCAGATTGGCTTCTTTCACATAGTAATATGAATTCAAGTTTCCTCCATGGCTTTCTTTTTTTTTTTTTTTAAGATTTATTTATTTATTTATTTATTTATTTATTTATTTATTTATTTATTTATTTATTTATTTATTTATTTATGCAAGCACTGGGTACAGTCAGAAGCGCAGGAGGGTGAGAGAATTCACCAGAGCCAGAGTGGGGAGCAGAGCAGGCAGACTAACGAAGTACACTGCTGAGTGGAGCAGTGGGTGGCAGGAGAGGTCTGCGCTCCATGCGGGACCCTCGCCAGCAGCTGGGGATCGAACCGGCACTGCAGAGGCTGTGGGCAGCTTCACAGCCCAGCACTCAACCCAGCGCTCAACCTCTGTGCCACCGGGGAGGCCCCCTCCTTGGCTTTCATGGCTTGAAAAGCCATGAGTTCTATAGTATTCTATTACCTGGTTGTTCCATAGTTAAGTTTTTCATTTACCTACTGAAGGACATCTTGGTTGATTCCAAGATTTGGCAACTAGCAATAAAGCTGATGCCAGTTTTTGTGTGCATATGTTTTCCATTCCTTTGAGTAAATACCAAGGAACACAACTGCTGGATCCTATGGTTAAGAATATGTTTAATTTTGGGGCCTCCCCTGGTGGCGCAGCGGTTGAGCACTGGGCTGCGAGGCTGCCCGCAACTTCTGCAGCGCCGGCTCATTCCCTGGCCGCCGGCGAGGGTCCCACAAAAAAAAAAAAAAGTAAAAAAGTAAGAATATGTTTAATTTTGTGAGAAACTGCCAAGTATCTTCCAAACTGCCATATACCATCTCACATTTCCACCAGCAATGCATGAGAGTTCAAACCAGTGTCTTGGTTGGAACCAAATATGACCAAGAAATAATTTCTGTGAGAAATAGAGAACACACTGAAATATATTCATTGTGTCACATATCTATTGCTTTTGTCAAATGACTCCAAAACCCAGTGGGTAAAAACAGTACCCATTTATTTCACAGGATTCAGTGAACTAGCTGGGCTGAGTGGAGTGGTTTTCCGGTTCTAAGTGATATTAGCTCAGGTCACTCATTCAACTGGGTCACTCATTCGGCAGCTGCAATGAGCTGCGAGCTCTACTGGAGGGCCACTATCCAAAATGGTTGCATTCACAAAGCCGGAAGTTGGTGCTGGTGGGCTAGAGTGCAAAGTTTTCCTTCACGTGGCCTCTCATCTACTAGTAAGTTCGACTGACTTTCTTATGGCGTGGTGGCTGAGTTCCAAGAGGGCAAGTCTCATTTTTCGTACAAGTGCTTATCAAGTCTCTGCTTGCATCACATTGACTGATAGCCCATTGGCCATGCAAGTCACATGGCCCAGGACTAGTCTTTTCTGTACCTGTGATGGGACTGAAGAAAGTTGTGACTAATATGGGTGGCTGAGACTAAGAAGAGTTGTTACAAGGAGAAATGAATGTGTGCAAGGTAATGGATGAGTTTTCCTTGCTTATCAAGGAAAATGATACCATTTCATACCAAAGGTATTAATAAAGGCAACCTTTGACACAATGTTTTCCAAAGAAACAAGTTATATTTTGAAATGGTTCTTACAAGCTTAGACTTTGTACCTATTGCTCTACTTGTGACAGTTATATACTTTTATTATGTATCCAAGCAGTAAAGCCTATACTATAACTTTTTTTTTTTTTAATGTGGGAGGGTACAACACAGGGCATTATTACCAGAAGGCATAATTCATTAGGAGCCACCAATCACATTCATTGATTGATTCCTTTATTCAATAAGCCTTTATAAAAGAACACCCAGACCCTAGGGTTTTTATGATAATCAGGACAAAATCTTCTAGGCTATTCTGATATAGGAAAAGTTCGAGAATCACTGCCTATCCTACCTTTATTAAAACTGCTTAAGGTGACACATCATTTTAGGTGGTGACAGATTATTAACATGCATGTGAGTGGATTCTTCAGCTTTTCTTTTGGGGGGGGTGCTCCCAATTTGGACATTTTTATCGATTTCCTCGGTTACCTTGGGCAAAACACTTCATGTGTCTGCCTACATCATCCCAGTTCCATAAAGTAAGAGTGTCTGTATTTACTATAGTCCTTCCCAGCACTAACTTCCCATATCTAAGTCCCTGTCTAAGTAATAATTAGAATAGCAAGGAACGATTAAGGAAAGGCTAGCTTTGCAAATAGGCTGGACCAGAAAAAATAAGCTGGGCAAATGTGTGAAGGCCAAGAAGTATTAATGGACCAAAATAAAAAAAAAAAAAAAAGATTCTCTAGGGAATTGTCTTTTTGTGTGTGTATAAATTCTGTGTGTATTCACAAGAACAGGAAGAACCAGAGTAGGAATAAGTGGAATACCTTAAAGACTTTACAAAGACAGTTGACTTTGACTCTTGCTCAACCAGCCAGAAATCCTCACAGTGAGCTTTAGGTGACTTGAGCTACTTAAATCATTTGCGTGGACCTTGGTCCTCACTGGTGGGCTTCTTTATCAGAAACAGGCTTACCAGTGAGACTGTGTCTTGCCTTTCAGGATAAACCAAGCTTCCTGGAGATTGCTTGCACAAGCATTATGTCATTTAAGTCTCACATTAACCCATCCAGTCTGTGACATTTTCCCTATTTCACAAGCAAGCAAAAGGAAGCAGCGGAAGGAAACGCGTTGCTCAAGGTGAGGGAAATGAAGTTTGAATAGCAAGGCCAAGGGAAGACCATGGTTCTTACTTTTCCAACCAGTGTTTCTTCTACTGCTTTGCCTTCGGATCTGGGACCACTGGCAGAGAGATCAAATGGGGAGATTCCTTTTCATTCATTTTCCTTCCTTATTTTCCAGTTTCTCTTTCCTCAGGCTTAAGGTGAGAGAAACTGCTTAAGGCGACACATCATTTTAGATGGTTACACTTAAATTATTAACATACATGTGAGTGGATTCTTCAGCTTTTTTTTTTTTTTTGGAGGGGTGCTCCCAATTTGGACATTTTTATCCATTTCCTCTATTACCTTGGGCAAAACACTTCATGTATCTGCCTACATCATCCCAGTTCCTTAAAGTAAGAGTGTCTGTATTTATTATAGTCCTTCCCAACACTAACTTCCCATATCTAAGTCCCTATCTAAGTAATCATTAGAATAGCAAGGAGCGATTAAGGAAAGGTTAGCTTTGCAAATAGGCTAGACTAGAAAAAATAGGCCAGGCAAATATGTGAAGGCCAAGAAGTATTAATGGACCAAAAAAAAAATTCTCTAGGGAATTGTCTTTTTGTGTGTGTATAAATTCTGTGTGTATTCACAAGAACAGGAAGAACCAGAGTAGGAATAAGTGGAATACCTAAAGACTTTCCAAAGGCAGTTAACCTTGACTCTTGCTCAACCAGCCAGAAATCCTCACAGTGAGCTTTAGGTGACTCGAGCTACTTAATGGGCACTTGGCTTGATTTCCTGAGACATCAGTTCTAGGCCCTCTTGCCACAGAAAGCTGGCTGGTCTCAGGTCACTTATGCTCTTTTGGCCTCAGGTTCACCACTGGGACTTCCAACTTGCTCTCAAAGGCAATATGAACAGTGGCACCAGAATATTCGTTGATTTTCATATTTATGTAGATTTGAGTTTCAGACTGCAGCTGAGGCTTGAAGAGATGACAAAGAGCAGATAAGGCAGACAAATGGGAGTATTCCAAAAGAATAAGAAAAAAAAAAAAAACCAGATTTCCGAGAGTCAGAGTAAATATTTAGGGTGTGGACTGAGACAGGCTGAACTAGTTCTCCATTTAAGACCCCCTTGTTGACCTTCCCTGATGGTTAAGAGAAAGCTTAGATGGGTGTGACTCATGACTAATACTCCGGCTGCTGTTCAGTTTTGTTTTGTTGTAGGAATGAGGTTGTGGAATAGACAATTGTGGGAATTTAAGAATCTCTCAAGCACATCTAGCCCTCCTTATTCTGAAATGTCTGAATCCTGATCCCCACTATCAGCAAACAAGTAATTTGCTGTGGTTGTGTTGTAGAGCAACCCCGATACAAAACGGGGTGCCTGACTGTGGGTCCTCACCCGCGCGCTTAAAAGGACTTATCAATGCTCTACTGCAGGCACACGTGAAAGGTTAATAAAAGGTTTATTTACAAGGGAAGGGGAAATGAGGAAATGTACAGCTCTGGGAGAAAAGCGGGAGACAAAGTTTTAAATGAGTCCTACCCGATCCGCGGATCAGGAATCCCAAAATGGCGCTCTGAGAGCTGGCCGCCAGCCAGGAGTGGTGAAGCCAGGAGGCAAGCGATCCCGAGCCAGAGAGAGCCCAAGGCCCACGTGTTTGGTTTTTTATATCCAACCTGGCTGCCCAACTCCACCCTCAGGTCCCAGCCACTCTCCCTTGGTGGTGATGGGATTTGTCTTTCCCAGAGTCTTGATGGCTTTAGTCTGGAGTGGGGGTGGAGTCCACAAAGCCTGTATGGGATTAACTCAGGACATCACTTCCCCCTAACAGTTGGAATTTGAGACTCAAAAGTGCGTGACAGTTGCAACACAATCAATGACTGTCATGGATCAATGTGGCAGTTTGGTGACTCTTTGTACCACACTCTAGATTCAGGGAAATCCTTGTCTTTATCATTCAATTCATGTTTTTGAGGCTGTTTACAGGCAAGTTAGCCTAATTCCTTGACTTTTGCTGGTATGTCTGTATGTGTCTTTTCGTCTTTCTGGAAAATCAGGAATACCCACTCGTCTGCACTGCTGTCTTAAATCAAGCCATTTATCAAGTGCACGGTCTCTCCATAAGCAGGCCTCATCTAGAATATCAGGATCCATTTCTAGACAGAATATGGGGACATCTCCTTCCCGGGCAAATGTGGTAAAATTATAAACAGAGTAAACAGAGATGAACAAGTGAGGTGGGGTAGAGTATGGGGGGTGGGGCACAACACTGAGAAATTGCAGAAAGGGGCGGAAGGAGAGTAGGAATAGTGCAGTTTCTGAAATTGAGGGAACATGGTTTACAAAGTCAATTTAGTGCTTTTCAACCAGCCTTTTTAAAAACTTATATGCAATAGAGTAAAAGAAAATACAGAGTGCATATAGCATGAAAGGATATTGTTTTGGAAACATCTTTCAATGTATGTAAACATCTAAGTGTATTTACATATGTAACTACATTTTATAAGTAAATGCACACGCACACACAACCAAGGTCGTTTTGTAAACTAGTTCTCGGTGAGTCTGGGTCCAAGGTTTGCCAGCCTCAGCAACGTAGGACCTAAAAGGATCCTGGCAAGGTAAGTTCAAGGTCAAATGAGAGCCTCTTTGCGCTCCCTTTGCCGAGCAGCAGTGAACCCGGAGAGAAGAAATGGCGTGAGGGACACCAGTGAGGTCGAGCGGGGCGCAAGGGCACTTCAGGACAAAAAGGTGCCAGGCGCCTTCTGCCCCGGGGTCAATCGAGAGAGGCTGGTTTTGAGCGTTTCCTTTCAATGCTAAATCGAAAGAACGTCCGCGTTGCCCGCCCCTGACAGCCCGACGAAGGAGAAAGCCTCTCCAGGCTCCGGGGCCCGCCGCACCCGGGGGCGTCCCAGTCCGGGGAACTATTACTACCCCGAGCGAGGGGCGGGGAGCGATCGCTCCAGCCCGTCGGGTCCTCGGAGACACTCACGCCGCGCTCTCAACAGTCCGCGGGAGGAGCAAGCAGTGGCGCTTTCGCCCCGTCTTCGGGAGGGGGCCCCGCGCCGCGGGCGGAGCGGCGCCCTTTCCGCGAGCTCAGAGCCAGGGCACCGCCGGCCTGCGCGCCGCGCCCCCCTCCGCCCCCGGCCCTGCGGGCCCGGCCCCCACGTGACCGGCGGCGCGGGCCACCGCCCCCGCCGCGCCCAGGCCCCGCCTCCGTGACGTCGGAACGCCCTGCGTTGGTCGGAACGTTCGGCCTCTCTCCGACGGCGCCGATTGGCCGGCCCGAAGGACAGCGCCCCCCCCGCCACGCCCCCCCGGGCTCGGGAAACGCGCGCGGGGGCGGGGCCGCACTGGAGGGGCGGGGTGAGAAGGCTCCGCGCGGGTAAAGGGGCCGCGGGCGGCGCGGGCCGAGCGTCTACCGCCCTGCCCTGCAGACTTGCCGCCCGCCGGTCCCCTCCCGCCGCCGTCACCCGGGAAACGGGCCGCGACCGCCGCTCGACCCGAAGCTGGTTTCATGGCAGCCGCGAAGAAAGCAGTTTTGGGGCCCTTGGTGGGGGCAGTGGACCAAGGCACCAGCTCGACGCGCTTTTTGGTGAGCCCGGGTGACATTGCAGGAGGCGCCGAGCTGGGGCGGGAGCCTGGGGACGCCGGGGCTGGGCGCCGTGTCCCCATCCCGCGCCTCCCGAGGCTCCGGGTCCCAGCCGCCAGGCAAGGGAAGCAGGCCAAGGCCCCCGGAGCGGGACCTTCCACGCTGGAGCTACCCCGCCCGGGCCTGGAGGACCTCGGCCTCTCGCGACCCCCGCGGCCGGCCGAGCTGTGCAGCCCCGGCCTTGGTGGTGGAGCCGGGTCACCTACTAATACGGGGACTCCTCCCCCAAAGAGAGCTAGGACACGCCGAGCATCCGTGCAGAGCGGCCCGCCTGCGGCCAGGGACAGGTGGCCACGCTGACCGCTACTGCGGTCTTCCCCTGGAGCATTTGGCCCGCGGGGAGCAGGACGTCCTTGGATGGGAGGAAGCTGTGTCACGGCTGTGATAGCCTAATACAGCGTCCTCTGGAGCAGTAGAACGAATAAAAGTATCAGCGTGATGATGCGTTGTCATCCTCTTCCCCAGAAATTGCACAAGGTAGAATGCTAAAGGGAAGAAGGGGTGGCGGAACACATTGAAGGAAAAAGTCACACTACAGTGCTTTTACCAGAATCTATTTAATTTTCAAGACTCCCCAATTTCTGTTCTGATACTTTTCCCATTACAAATAGATGATCGCCTTCTCTTCGCTGCATAGCATACAGCGACAGGGAAATTCTATTTCTCTCTTATTTGCCATGTATCAAAATGACAACAGAGTTTTACAAGGACCGGTGCTATTTAAGTCACTCTCCGCTAATTAATCTGTGCAGTCAGGAAACTAGTTTTTCAAGCCATCTAGCGCTGAGTTCAGTAAAGGGATTTGAAAGTAATTTAAATTTTAAAAAGCAATTTAAATAAACAGTTGTCCATAAAGACCCCATGCTTTCATTGCACATTTGACTAACCTGACAAGTTGTTGTAAATATTTCACGATTATTTAGCTCCTTCTTCACTTTAGCTCAAGTAACCTTTAACATGCATCATGTAGATGTATAATATGTATACTCTATGTATACATTATATATGATATATATATACACACATATATATTTCAAAGTTCTTCTTAGCTGATCACTTGCCTAAAACCTTCATTTGTGCCTTCCTTTTAACACTTGCCTCTCTTGTCTAAAGTTGAAACCTTTCAGTTTTGGTTTGAATTTTATTTAATGACTTATCCTGGTTTGAGCTGCCAAGAGAGTTCCACCATCTCTGGCATTGTTTATCTCTTGATCACCCAGAGCAGGTTTCACTTTGTCTTATATGCATATAAATGTTTATATAAAGTAATCCTGAATCATAAGTAAGAAAGTCTACCTAACTGGATTTAGTGAATATGTAAAATGCAAAGTCAAAATTACATATTCCTAAAGTAAGAAAGATCATTAAGATGTCTGTTAACTGTGGGTTGATTTTTTGAGTCATATTCAAGAATTGCCCACACAAATGCCTGTCTGGCCAGTCTGGTAGAGGCAGAAGGGCAGCCTGAAGAACAGACTCAAGCCAAGGGGACCGCCTGTAGCTGCCAACCAGGAACACAAGCCCAGTGTTGCCAGATCTTCAAATTCTTTAAGAAAAGCTGGTCATCCAGTTTTCAGTGAAATCTTTGTATTCTTAAATGTTGACAGCTCCTTCCTAAAGCTTTGTAGGGGCCAAACCAAACATATCAATTGTCCTCAAGTTTATACAGCTTTTGCCCTTTATGAAAGTGGGTAAAATATTTCCTAACTTGGTAGGTTTCCTTTTTAGAGCCAGCCTCTCTATGCTTGTCTTCCTTTGACTTTTCATGGTCGCTGTCCATATAGTGCAGCAATCTTTATTTACTGCAGGTTGTTCCTGATTCCTCAGATTCTGCTGCCCAAGAGGCATCTTTCTGCATTGATGGGGAAGGAATTAATCAGCTTCATATTGTCATATTCATTTGTCCAACATGAGCCTTCAAAAGTCGGATACTGTTTACTAGGCTCGGTATGATGTGTTCTCAATAAATAAATAAACTGAGGTACAAATTCAGAAGATTCCCACCCTACAATATGGAATGATGTACAAAAGTTGATCAACAAAGTTTTTCTGCTCCTTGAGAAACTTATGAGTGGATGCTTCAAAGGCAGATAAAAGACTGGAAAGTAGAGAAAAACTTGGTAATGGTTAAACAAGTTATTTCATTTTGGTTGTAAGGAAAGAGGTTGCTAAACCACTCCCTGCAAAATGCAAATAATAGATTTGCTGAACAAGTGCTTCAATCACAAGGTGATTCCCAGGACCTGTGCCAGTCATATTGTTCCGTGTTATAGTTATGACTCAAAAATAATTGCTTACCTTCTCAGGAAAAAAGACAGTGGATTAAAACTGTCATAGGAAGCTTTTAATGTTAAATGTATTTAAATAATTCCCTGACCTCATTCATTAAATTTGCATATCTAATTCAACTTTCACACGCCTGTTTTTTCCCTTTTCTCTGCTAGCAATATTAGCTTTCTCCCATAAGGGACACTAGATTTCTTTACTCATGTCCTTTCATTCAAGTGCAGTGTCTTCTGCAGATGTCTGCTTCTTGAAATTCTACATTACCTCCAAATAGTGGCTCAATTACCCTCTCTTAGTAGATTCTTCCTCAAAGCCCTGGACAATGTCTCCCCTTTCCTATTGCACTTTCTTGTACTTCTATTAATAGCTCTTGTCACCTTCTACATTATAATATAAATTTATGTCAGCTGTATTTAAGAGCAGGGACCTCTTTCTAAAGCTTTTTTTAAAGATTTATTTATGCATACAAGAACTGGTGTACAGGCCAGAGATGCAGGGGAGTGAGAGGATTCAGCAGAGACAGAGTGGGGAGCAGAACAGGCAGACTGACTGAAATACACTGCTGAGGGGAGCAGCGGGCGAGACAGGAGAGGTCTGCTTCACCATGTGGGTTGCTCCCTGGCCGGCTGGGGATCGAACTTTCGTGCTGCAGAGGCTGCGGATTACTTCATAGTGTGGTGCTTAACCCCTTGCGCCACCAGTGAGGCCCTCTTTTTAAATCTTGTCCATATGTGTATTTCTTGAAATCTTGTAAGCAACACAGCAAATGGACATGTTTTGGTTAAAGGGAGTACTTCATATGTGACTATTGAATAAATTTTTATTTCTCTTTAATGTAAAGGTCAACAGAGTTCTAGTTCTGGTCATCTTTTCCACTTTGTCCCAAAGATCTGAAAACTTTCTGACTGTGGTATGTTTGATGACCTAATTTGTAGTAGGCCTATGCTTTTAGAACATGTTCGTTTCTTCTTCCAGTTGTCAAGGAATTTATCTTGGGACCCTAGGCATATGCTTTGTACTAAAGAAAAATTTCCCACTTTTCTGATAGGAAAGTGAACTGGGGTTGGCACACCTTACTCAGATTGCAGAGAGGAACTTCTTGGAAAGAGCATTAGTATAACAGGTTTTAAGGAGGGGCGTTTCTTTATAAGACAGAAGTTTTAGCTCAGTCAACTTCCTTCTTTGGTGTGGTAACTTCTTTTCCCCCCCACTAAATTAAAAATGTAAAGAAAACAGACTTGGGATGTGCTGTGACTTGAAATGTGCTAGGTTCTGTGCTGAGGACATCAGAATTATCTTTTTTTTTTTTAAGAATTTTTTTTATAGAGGCATGTTTTTATTTATTTGTTTGTTTGTTTGTTTGCCTATATACGCACTGGGTACAGTCAGAAGCGCAGGAGGGTGAGAGAATTCACCAGAGCCAGAGCGGGGAACAGAGCAGGCAGAAGGACCGAAGTACACTGCTGAGGGGAGCAGTGGGCGGCAGGAGAGGTCTGCGCGCCATGTGGGACCCTCCTCCGGTGGCCGGGGAGCAGCCGGGGATCGAAGCGGCGCCGCAGAGGCCGCGGGCAGCTTCGCAACCCAGCGCTCAACCGCTGCTCCACCGGGGAGGCCCGGACTTCAGAATTATCTCGTTCAATAATTGTCCCAACTACGAGGTAGATAGTGGTGGTAAGCTCCTTCCCATAGGTGATTAGTCTGTGCTGAGGATTGTATTCAAAGTCACAGAGTAACTGGTGGAACAAGGGTTCAGGAAGGAGTGTGTTGTGCTCAGAAAGCTGTCCTGACTCCAGCCTTAGCTCCCCCACTGCCTGGAGCGCTGTGAAGGAAAAGTGAGAGGCTGCGGAAGGCCTCCTACCCACCTAGCACTCAAGCGTCAGGACTGATGATGGTCACACATGAATTTCCTCCCCAAAAAGCCATAGTTAGGGCCTCCCTGGTGGTGCAGGCGGTTGAGCGCAGCGCTGTGAGGCTATCCACAGCCTCTGCAGTGCCGGTCGATCCTCCCCGGCCTCGCAGCAACCCACATGGCACAGCAGACCTCTCCTGTCTCGCCTGCCATTCCCCTCAGCAGTGTGTTTCAGTCAGTCTGCCTGCTCTGCTCCCCACTCTGTCTCTGGTGAATCCTCTCACCATCCTGCGCATGTGGACTGTACCCCGGCTCTTGTATAAATAAAATAATTTTTTTCTAAAAAAAAAGACATACTTAGACATTGACCTTGCAATATGCAGAAACTGTTGCCTGCGAATAAATACACTGGTTTTGACCGTCTTGTGACTCAGTTCCAGTGGGTCCTGGGCAGGGCTCAGGTGTAGTCATTGTGGATAATGGTTGTGTAACCATTTTGTTCCAATAGCCAGCTCCAATGAAGAATGGTTAGGATTGTAGTTCCCTGTTTATCTTGGCAGGAAACCTGACTTCGGCCCCAGTTGTCTCATCATACTTAGAGCTCTCATAAAGCTTAGGGACAGATTTCCGCTTTCTCTCGTTTATTTACTCCACACATATTTACTAAGCACCCATTTGCTAAGCACCCATTAAGGATCAAGGACTAATGAATGGTAAATTTGGTAAAACTCATTTAGCTCATGGCTGGAATGAGGCCACTCTTGTGATAACTGCAGTTGTGCTATTTTGTGGGTTTTCTCCCACGAAGTTTGTTTCTTTCCTTGACCATCATATTGCATAAATGTCAAGAGCACATTCTCGTCAGAGGGCTACTGCCCTCTCTTGCCTCTCACAAGAGTTCAGTGTTCAGAGCTTTCCATGTCGGGCTCCTTGAGGGGCAGAAGAGTGTCTTTTCTTCCTCCAAATCTAACCCAGCATCTGACATGTAGCTGGGACTCATTTCATAAATAGACAACAGCAGAGAGGGGCATCTGGGGTTCAGGTTATTGCCTAGAACTCTTGGATTAAAGACTAGAGGTAAAATTTGTGGGGTCTTGGAAAAAATGGAATTCGGCAACTAGAGCTGTATTAAACGTATGTATATGCAGCTGAATACAATTCATTTGTATGAAAATTAGAATGCCGTTTGCTCTGTTCCCTTTACTTCTATGAGTCGTTGGAGGATACCATTATGCCAGTGGGGGCTGCAATGTAACATATTTATAGCTAGTATTTTTTTATAATAAATTTTATTTTTATATTCCCCATACAATTTCAACCCCCCCATTTTGACCCCAATCCCTCCCCTCCCTCCATCCCTCCCTCCACCTAGTATTTTTATTTTAGGCCTTTCAAACTTATATAGTATCAGTGTTCTAGCGAGGGAGTGTACATTCCTGAAAAATGTTTCATCACACAGTTAAGTTGAATGTGGCATGAAAGAGTCGGCTACTGGGGAATCACATGGGAGGGAAATGAATGTGCATGTTTCTGGTTGCATGACTAAATTCATCATAAGATGAGTAAGGCAAAGGACTGTTCCTTAGTACGGAGAGCATTTCATCTCTCCACCACTCTCCTCCTCAGACAGAATGCATGTGTTGTTCCAGAAAGTTCTTTTTAAACAATCTTTTATGAAAATAATTTTCCTTGATTCCTCAGTTTCTAACTCTCCCCCTACTGATTCGGGAACTGAGTCATGATTTAAGCATAGAGTTATAGAGTTGGTGACTATTAATTCTACCATTTAGAGGTAGCTGCAGTAGTAGGGGAGTAGTGATGATGATCATGATGATGATGATAATGTAGTAGGGGAGTAGTGATGATGATGATGATGATGATGACGATGATGATGATGGTAATAAATGAAGAGAAGAAGAGGAGGAGGAAGAAGAACTCATGAAAAAGAAGAAACAGAAGCAGCAGCAGTAGCTCATGGTACCATCTTTGGTATATGCTCTGCCTGTGATGTGTAAAATTTGTTTCCTACATTAATTTTCCTTGTTACTTCAATATTTAATTGCTTTCCCCTCAAAACAAAATCTAGAATTGAGACAAAACTTGGATTCAGAGATGAATATAGAACTAGTGGATTCTATACTCTAGAAATGGTAATAATTCTAGTATCAATAATGAAAATAGTAGCAGTAGCAGCCACAACAGTAGCAGCGACATCTTTTGGCTGCATACTGTGTTTGCCCTGTTCAAAATATGTTCCATAAATTATTTTCTTTAGTCTTTCTACAGATGAAAAAGTTGAGCCTCAGAAAACTTAAAAGCCAAAACACTAACATGGGCAAGGCTGGGGCTTGATCCCCCACCCACAGATCTGTATACTTCCCAGACCTCTCTATGCTCTTTGCCTCTCTCTTCACCAGGTGTGAAGTTCTCATCTGCCTTTCTGGCTCACATAGCTTTCTGAAAACAGTTCTCCTTTTTTATTGAAATATAATTGACATATAACATTGTTTATAATTGACATGTAACATTGTACACATTTAAGAGGCACAAAGTATTGAATTGCTACATTTATATATTGTAACATGATTGCCACCCTAGCCCGTTTCTAGCAACTCTTATCAAGTCACATAATTATCATTTCTTTTTTTTTGTGGTGGAAACAATTAAGTGCTAGTCTCTTAGCAACTTATAATACCGTATTGTTGACAATAATCACTATGCTGTGCATTAGCTCTCCAAGACTTATTTATCTACCAGTTCCAAGTTTGTGCCCTTAATGAATCTCTTTAAGCTTACCACCTAAAATATAGCAACTGATTGCTGGGTGTCTCCACTGAAGTGCCTAAGTGACATCTCAAACACATTATCTAAAATGAAATAGGCCAGCTCCTCACCACCACTCTCGGCTCCCACCTGTCCTTTGTCTTGCAAACACCTCCTACCCTACCCTGTAACCTGTTGTCCTGGGGTGCTCCTTTTTCCTCTCCCCATCCAAGCACTTGACAAGTCTAGTTGCTTATGTCTCCTGACTTAAATATCACTGGCACAGGTGCTTCATTCCCTTCAACCCTCACTGCCTCTCCAGCTGAGCCCTCCAGGTGTCTCACCTGGATCATAGCAGATGCATCCCTGCTGCTGTCCTGCATCAGCCGAGCCTCCCCAACTTCCTGTCCCACGGGACTCCCTTCTGCCTTCTCCACTACCTTGAGACTTAGTCTAGTAGTTGCTTATTCTAAGGGGCTTTCTCTGATCCCCAAAAATCAAGGTTAGGTCTCTTTTCTCATGTTCAAAATACTGGCAAACCAGTGTTATGAAACTTCTTTGTATTTGTTACCCCCACCCTTTTTTTGAAAAGATTTATTATGCATATAAGAACTGGGGTAGGGCCTCCTCTGCTGTGGAGCTGTCCGCAGCCTCTGCAGCGTGGGTTGGATTCCCGGCTGGCCTGGGAGATGCCCGCATGGTGTGGCAGACCTCTCCTGCCTCACCTGCTGCTCCCCTCAGCACTGTCTTTGGTCTGTCTGTCTGTTCTGCTACCCATTCTGTCTCTGGTGAATTCTTTCACCCTCCCATGCCTCTGACCTGTACCCCAGTGCTTGTATAAATAAATAAATCTTTAAAAAAAAAAAAAGAGCTGGGGTACAGGCCAGAGGTGTGGGGGCTGAGAGGATTCACCAGAGACAGAACAGGTGGATGGACTGAAATACACTGCTGAGGAGAGCAGCAGGTGAGTCAGGAGAGGTCTGCTGCACCATGTGGGTAGCTTCCTGGCTGGGGATCAAACTCGTGCTGCAGTGGCTGCAGACAGCTCCATAGGCTGTGTCTTAACCCCTTGTACCACTAGGGAGGCCCTATATTTGTTACCCCTTAATGGATGTGAGAAGAATCATAATTGGCATGATTTTGTACCAGAGCAGTGCCGAATCAGCATTCAGGGAACCTAGTATTGAGCCCTGTGTGCACATCTTACCTAATCTCTTGGGACTCGCTTTGGAAATATGAGAGTATTGCATTGGGATCATGGGGTTCAGTTTGTGTTGTCCTTGGAACTCCATTGTTAAGCTCTTTTCTCAAGAGTTTCGATTTGGAAGTTGACATCAACAAAATGTGCAATCTAAGGTAGAGTGTGGTCCAGAGACTCAGCAGGGCTGTCTGTCCCTCCTTCCCAGCTTCCAAAGGGTCTCGGAGAGGCAGAGAGCGCCTCTAGCCCAGAGATCTCTGGAATCTCTTCTAGCTCCCATTCACTCATTGTGTCTTAGAATATTATTTTCACTTAATTTTTTCAAAACAGAATCATCTGTTCTGTGCTGTTGTGACTTGGAAGGTTTAACTGACTTCAGTTTGGTGCAATTCAAACTTGAAAAGAGAAACAGATGAGGAGCACCTGTAATGCGGAGATGTTTAATCGCTTGCTATCTAATGTTTTTTTTTTTTTTTAAACAACCATGTCAGAGCTTTTATAAAGCAAACGATATCGCCACTGCCATCTTTCTTTGACGATGGCCTTTGAAATCTACTTGAAAAGAACAAACTAGCTTTCTTACTCCTCGGCAACATGTTCACATATGGAGTTAGTTACTCTCCAGCCGTAAGAGATTATGGAAACATCAACCTTAGCCTTTTTTGTCCTCTTGTCAGCAAGTGGATAGACAGGAGACTTCATTACCATTCTTCACATGAGCCTAGAAAAATGAGAAAAGCAGGATTCCAGAACTTCACTGTCAGTACAATAGCCACTAGCCACCTGTGGTTATTGGTTTCTTCAAATGTGGATAGTCTGAAATGAGGTAGACCACAAGTACAAAGTATATTGCAGATGTCAAAGACCTAGTACTATCAAGTATAAAAGCTCATTTATTTTGTTGATCATATATTGGCTAACAATTCGTAGATTGGTTGGTTTGAATTGTGTAATTTAAATTAACTTCACCTGTTTCTTTTTACTGTTTTTATCAGGAAATTGAAAATTATTTATGAGGCATGCATTATACTTCTACTGGACAGCTGCGCTAAGGAAGTTGCAGATTCTAAAAATATTAAATCTAAAATGAGTTACACAAACTTGGGAGGGTGGGCGTAGGGTCAAACTCTAAACAGCAAAAGGTGACTCTTACCTTCTCCTCTGATTCAGAGAAGAGAGGTCCAGGGTCTTCCTGTCGCGTCCAAATGCTGTGTGGCCAGGTGGTGTCATGGTTTGATATGGCAGATAAAATTTACCAAAATCCTTCCCCTTTCTATGCCTATTCCAAAGGCCTATAAACCCATTTTTTTTAGCATGCAGGTCCTGAAATTAGTCTAGTGAAACCTAGGAGGTGGTAGAAGAGGACTCACACTCCCCTCTGCCCTTAAGCTGCTATTGAAGTCTTTAGGAATTTAACCAGAAGATCCACCTTGTTTCTTCACCCAGAACCCTTTGGGGATTTTAGAGTAGACCAAAGAAGCAGCAGTAATAAGAATAAAAATAATACAAGCATGCTTTCCTACTGGAATTTTTCCAATGCATAATTCATTTTATTTGATAATCTTTCTCCTAATAAGTTCCAGATGCTCCTTAGTTTTTGTTTTGTTTTGTTTTGTTTTTAGAAATTCAGCAAGTATTTATTGAGCATCAACTCTGTGCCAAGCACTATTCTAAACCCTAGAGATAATTGACCAAATAAAACGGGACAAATAGGGGGCCTCCCTGGTGGCACAGGGGCTAAAGTCTCAGTGTTATCAGGCTGTCGCCAGCCACTGGGAGCTGGCCCACATGGCACAGCAGACCTCTCCTGTCTTGCCCCCTGATCCCCTCAGCAGTGTATTTCAGTAGATCTGCCTGTTCTACTCCCGACTGTGTCTCTGGTGAATCCTCTCACCCCACCCCAGCCCCACACCTCTGGCCTACATCCCAGTTCTTGTGCATAAATCAAAATAAATCTTAAAAAAAAAAAAACAGGACACATGGAACAGATGTCCTGGAGATACCCTAATGCTAAGTTGTAAATTATCAGGATAGTCCATGCATGGAATTAAGCAATGAATGACTGTAGTGTTAAAATTGTAAAGGATTGCACAGTACTTCGGTTACTTTCATCCATTGATTTTCATGTTTTATATTAAGGGTCAGCAAAGTACAAATGTGCCACAAAGAATACTCAGCTGCATGCCAATACACACTTCTACTGCTGCTCTGCCTTTGTTTACCTCTTGTAAGATATAGCTGCCTTATTGCACTTCCCTTCCAAAAACTTGCATAGTAAGCTTCCCAGCATGGGCAACAGAGACTTTCAGTCTCCGCATTCACGATGGATGTAGAGGGGAATCTTATGCCATCACTAGCCACATTTTATCACCTTTATTTAATTCTTGGTTTTTCTATTCTCTAAAAACAGCTCATTCTGTTGGTTAGTTAATGTATTAACTTTTCTATATCTGGAACCATTTTTCTTAACAAAATGAAATTCCTTTTGAGCTTTATGTTTAGTAGATTTCTATTTATCTAAAGAGAAGTTATTATTTCTGAAGCTACCTTAGAACTTTTATGATTCTCTCTGAAGGGAAAGTAGAACATCTTGTGTGGCATATCACATACTTTTTTAAAATCAGTGTTAAGCAGTTGCTGCATAACTTTAAACATCTGTGCTTTTGACCTGCTTTTTCATCCGAATATTGTAATGTATTTTTCAGGTTTTCAATTCAAAAACAGCCGAACTACTTAGTCATCATCAAGTAGAAATAAAACAAGAGTTTCCAAAAGAAGGGTAGGTAAATCTTTAATATATATAGATACATCATGTTTATTAGTCTTAACTCACTCTACCTGCCCTATGATTTTGTGAGGTAAACTTAACCAAATACCTTCCAGAGAAGGGTCAAGGGATAGCAGTGACCTGGTAACAAGCTAAACTATATGGGGAGTCAATGGCTTAAGAATTCAATGATAGAAAAGAAGGGATGATAAAGAGATAACACAAGGGAGTATTAAATATCAGAAATTTTACCTTGACTTTGAAGTCATCCAAACTGCTACATTCCTGATTTAACTGTAAGGTTTTTTTTCCCTTAAATAAAGACATATTTTGTGTGTTTTTTTTTTTTTAAAGCATTTGCAGATCTATCATCCTGTTTGGGAATAAGTGTCACATGTAGTAATTATGAATAAATATTAAGTACAGCCTTTAAAATTTAATGTTGATAATTGCAACCACTTTGAAAAACTGTTAATTCCTTATAAATGAACCATACATCTAGAGTATTCTACACTTAGGAATTTATATAAGAGAAATGAAAGAAGCATATGTCTATAAAAAGATTTATACATGAGTTTTTATAGCAGCTTTATTCATAGCATCCCAAACTGGAAACAACCCAAATGTCTGTCATCAGTAGAAAGGATGACAATCAAATACTATTAAGCAATTTTTAAAAAGTGAACTGATTCACACCACAATATGGATGAATCTCATTGATAGAATGGAAAGTGAAAAGAGCTGGAGGCAGAAGAGTACATACTCTTGCATGGCTCTATCTTGAATTCAAAAATAGACTAAACTAATCTAGGATGATAAAAACCAGAAAAGTGGATGCTCTGTGGAGTATGTGACTTATGTGAAAGAGGCATGAAACAACTTTCTGGAATGAGAAAATACTCTATATCTTGACTGAGATGTTGCTTAGCTGGGTGTGTGTGTGTATGTATGTGTGTGTGTGTATATATATATATAAATATAAATTATGAGCTTTAGATCTGTTCATTTCATTGTAAAGTTTATTTCAATTTAAGAAAGCAAAAATGGTTCTTACCAAGTTGTATTGTTTTCTTTCCATGAAAAATGTTCTCCTATGTTTTAGAGAAATCTTTTGTTTTATAATGAAACTATTGATGTGTTACCGGCATTTAAATGATTGTCCACAGACCTGATCTCAGTGCAATTTGAAGAGAAGATACCAGTGTCTTGGAGGGATGAAATTGAGAAATATGTTGAAGGAGATTAGTTTTTTAGAAAAAGATCATTCAGAGACAGAACTCCAAGCTCAGAAAAGGGGAATGTTTAGCAAGGCAGACCTGAAGAAGGCAGAGAGGAAATGCATTTGGAATTCCTTTGCAACTTCAATGTCCCAGGGTAGTTTTCTTTTGGCTTATGTCATTCCAACTTTGGGATTTCCTCTTACTGCCATTTATTTATCCTCAGTTTCTCTTCCTTGTCATTTTTTGTGAGCCTTTTTATCCGTCTGAAGCCTGGTATCTTACCAAAATTGCATTGGGATTGGATCTGAAAAACTTGTACCAATCACTCATCTACATGAAATAGTTGTTTGAACAAATTTAAATTTTTCCTCTAAATTCTAACGAAGTATTTTGTTGGGAAATGCAAAAGAGATTAGTATGCTTACTTGACTTTTCAAAATTCCTTTTGCTAAATAAATTTAGTTAGAAATACCTAGTGAAACATGCATTTTATCAAAATCCATGAAACCTACATGATAAAAGAATTTGGGAACTAATTTGATACTGGATTTGAAAAAAAAATATTTAAAAATAGTTAGAATGCTTGTTATTCATGACTTTATATTCCTTGCTTCCTTTCAAATGATTAATTCCTGTATAAAGAATAATAAAAATATAAGGGAACTAGACTTTTCTTCAAATCCTCTCTTTAGATTATTAGATGTGCTTTGATTTGCCTATATAATTTTCTTTATGTGCCAGCCACACTTTCATAAGTGTACATTTCTAGAGAAATAAATGATATTTGTATTGCTTTCTTATGGACTAACCAAATGCATTCTTTTGTTCAAAGATGGGTGGAACAAGATCCTAAGGAAATTCTGCAGTCTGTCTATGAGTGTATAGAGAAAACTTGTGAGAAACTTGGACAGCTCAATATTGATATTTCCAACATAAAAGGTATTTTTCATAGACTGTTTTACTCCGTGGTGTGATTATCTTAGTCATCGTCATTAATGCATTCACTTGCCTCAAAACTGACGGCAAAGGTCCTGTGGTGGGAATACCCTTGGCACATTCCTGGATGGAAAGAAGGCCAGCAGGCCAAATGTAGAGTAAAATCAGCTGAGGGTTGAGGGTGCTTGAGTGAGGGGTTTCAATAGGACTGGAATCAGGAGAGTGAACAGGCCCTTGGCAGCCATAGTTAGAACTTTGGGGGTGTTCTTAGTGTCACAGGGAGCCACGAGAAGCTTTTAAGCAAGGCAGCAGCAGGTGGTAGTATCTGAATTTGCAGTTTAAAAACAAATTTGTGACTAGGAGTAAGTGTGGACACCAGCACCAGTGTGGTGGTGGCTGTCTCCTCTGAGAGAGGAGATGATGACTTGACTGACAGTGGTAGGGGAGGGGTAGAGGTGAGGATAAAGGACCAGGGCTTGCTAATGGGTGGGATGGAAGGTAGTAGAGAGTGGGGAAGAGTTGGGTTCGAAACAATGGTTGTGGTTTTGCTGGAGCTCCTAGATAGATGGGGATGTTTTTTACTGAAGAGAGACTAGAAGAAGGAGCAGTGGAGGGCTTACTTGGAATCAACAGTTGTAAAATCTCCCTGAATTGTTTGTTAGAGTCTTATAGATGTTTCTGTTAATTCCTCATAGTTTCAATAGACTATCTAAGGTCGGTTTTGTGTCACTCATATACGGGAAAAAATAAACCCTGACATCTAAGATTGATATACTAGTGTAAAGAGCAAAAATGCAATATGATAATTACCACGTTTTTATATTTAAAATTTTCCAAGTTCATCATTCAAGGGCTATTAGTGGTTCTAGATAGGAGAGTTATTAATACTCCTGAGTGGAAACTTGGTTGTTGTTTTTTTTTTTTTTTTCAGGCCTTTCCCTATTTGTATAAGAAGTCTAAACACTCATTTTTAAGAAGTTTAAACACAATCAAACCATTCATTCAGCATGCTCATAAAGCGCCTACTATGTGCTCATGTGCTAGGGATACAATCAAATAGAGTCATGAAGCTTACAATCAATGGGGGAAGCAGATGTTAATCCAGTAGTCACAAATTATTGGAAAGTCATAGCAATAATATTGTTATTTCTGTCATTGTAGATTTTTTAAAAGAAATCAGCTGCCATGTATGATTTGATATTTTGCTAACGGTTTTTAAATATCCTACACTCCTTTTATCCCTGCAGCTAAGTGCAAATGTTCAAACTTCTTTTAGAGTTGCATTGACCATGTTTTAGATGAGTTGTGTGTCAAAGTGATTGTTAGTTGTCTCTTTGAACTGTTCTTACAAACTTTCAGTCTAAACAGCATACACACCTAAGAGGCCTTCACTGCCACACACTTGTCAAAAGATCCATTACCAAAGACGTAAATAATCTAGGTGGCTGGAAGCTATGTTCAGGATGTAGATTCCTGGGATTGGCTGTGGTTTTGATATCATTCTACCCCGCCCCCCTTACAAATAAGGTAGGCTGCCATGTGTTGGTCTTCTGTACCAAGTCACGTGCCAGTCCTTTTTGTCTTTGTTTTTATGGTATATGTAAAGAGGACACATGACTTGTCCATGTGATGGGCCTTCTTCTTGGCCTAGCTGGTGTGTTAGGGTCCTGAACATTCAGCCCTCTTCTCTGCGCTCCTCTGTGTCTGGCGGCTATTGGGAAACCCAAACCTGAGTCAGTGACCCAACCCTTCCTTCTCCACGACTACCAGCCTATGGCCAAGGAAGAGAACTTTCCACAAGCCCCTCCATAGCAAGCCAGTAATGCTATTTCCCCCCACACCAGGTAACTTTATTGAGTTGGCACTGCCAAGGGCCAACCTTTGCTTGCTTGCTTAAAGGATCTTCTGTCATCTAGACCTAGTTGCAAATGAGGGAAAGGGACTTAGCACAGGTGTGTAGCCATTTAGGGTTGGAGAGCATTACAGCATGGTTCCCATCTGCTAGCCCAGTGTTCTTTTTCCTGAACACTGATAGGAACCTCACAAGTTGCTCCAGTTTTTAGTTCCAGTATGGCAAGGAAAGTACCAATTCCTTCATCGACTTTCCTGATCATCATTAACAAAATTCATCATAGCTCCTTGTATCTCTTTTGGTAAATTCCAATTTTATTGGTTCTAGCTGTCCTCATCTGTCAGAAAGTTTGTTGATTCTGGGTCCCTAGGAGCAACGCCTCCATAAGGAAAGCCCACTCTCCAGCTGAACACCACACACATCACCACACACTGCTGCTGCTTTTGCGGGAGACACAGAGTTAGGGCAGCTCTGTTTATTAGCCACTGGACTAAAGAAACTACAAAGTATCACAAATTACAACACCAGATACTCTTATTCATCCTCTCTCAAGTGATACAAACAAAGCACAACATAAACTGTTACAAAGCTGAGAGCATGTAGCAAAAGTATTTCACTATTCTAGAAAAGCAAAACCCCACACCCGTTCCTCCACTGCCTTTCCCTGTCCAACACATCCACACCCATTCCTGTCACCTCTCAGATTCCTGCTCTGAGGGGCCCCAGAAAGACACCCCATTCTTGGAAATAACTCCCCAGCAGCAGCCACATGTTACAATTGTTATGTTACCTCAAGCACACGTATTTCAGAGACCATTTTCTTAAAAACTTTAAACCTCTTTTCACACAGCACTTCTAGTAGCCTCACAGCCTTCTGGGGCTTTTATTATTTGCTATGTGTATTTTCTCAAAAACATGTACCAGGGCCTCCCGGTGGCACAAGGGGTTAAGACACAACCTATGAAGCTATCCACAGTCACTGCAGCACCAGTTCAATCCCCAGCCAGGAAGCCACTCACATGGCGCGGCAGACCTCTCCTGACTCGCCCGCTGCTCCCCTCAGCAGTGTATTTCAGTCAGTCTGCCTGTTCTGCTCCCCACTCTGTCTCTGGTGAATCCTCTCACCACCCACACTTCTGGCATGTACACCAGTTCTTGTATGCATGCATAAGTAAATAAATCTTTTTAAAAAATGCTCCAATTATAAATTATGGTTTTATTTTCAAAGAAGGATTCATGTCATCCATAAATCCTTCAAGGCAGCAATTAGTAATACCCTGGAGCATTTCCAAGGTTCCCCCCCCCCAGTATGTTTTCTTAACTGTGATTATAAATTTTCACAGTCAATTTTAACCAAAATGTAACCAGGTTTTGAATGTAGCATTTAACTAGTTAATTTTACTAGTGACCATATAGGAAAAATACCTCCTGAGAAAGTATATGTAGGTGAAATACAAACCGGCTAGAGAGAAGAGTAATACATTGAGTTTTATCTATGCCAGTGGTTACAGTATCTACAACTAAAAGACTATAAGGCTGGTAAATACATACATGTGACTTTCCTATGCTCCTCAATAGTTTCAATGAACTAGGGTGGAGAAACCTCATCTGTTATTATGAGAAAGAGGGCATGAAAATGAGGGCCTATTAAGAAAGACTCATGTGCTGGGATTAGCAGTCAGAAAAGTTCTCTTCAAAAACCATAGAGGATGTTAGGGGGGAAATGACAAGAAGTTAGAACATCAAAAAAAGTTCAAGCACTGCATAAGAGCTGTGAGCCCTGGGGGAAACCAGTCATGAAGGCATTTGTGGCTGGAAGAGAATCCCAAGAAACTATTTCACTGAACTCTTGATAAGGAGATAAGTGACTGTACTTGGAGAAGGAATGGAATTAGGAGAGGAAATAGGGAGTGGTCAGGGAGGGACCTGGGGTCAAAGAATCAGATCTGAAGAGCTCTAGATTCCATTCTGAATACAAGTTTCAATGAGCCAATAAAGAAGGTAGTGCATGTCTGAGAAAAGAAAGCAAACTCTGTAAAAAAAAAAAATTGCTAATAATAATAATAAGAAGAAAGGTAGCGTTACAGTGACTGAGGGCTGCGGGTAGGGGAACAGCCAGCTTGTTCATGGAAAATGGATGCCGTGGGGAGGAATAGATGTTGTGGGCCACAAAGTAAGAGTGAGCCCACACTGAGCATGGTCACAAAGTAGTGTGTTTACAGTACTCTATCTTAGCATCTGGGGCTGAATCTCTGTTGTGCCCACGGTGCTGCTGGCAAATTCCTTATGTGTCCTGCAAAACTTGGTCTCATTCTCTGCGACGGTTACTATTCTGCTCGCTCCTCAACAGTAATGAGGACATGGCAGCAGTAATATTAATTGAGGCTTTTCCTCTGCCAGGCACTGTTTGAATATGCATTAGCCCAGGGCCACCTCTCTGTAATCCTTTAAGGTGGAAACATTATTATCTCCATTTTAAAAATAAGAAAACTAAGACCCAGGGTCCCACTGCTAGGAAGCAGAGAAATTGGAATTTGCACCCCAGCAGTCTGGGGTTCTGAGCTCTGTGGAACAGTGCCCCATATTCACAATCCTACTTTTGCTGGCTCCATTTCAGCAGATAAGCCTTGCGCTACTTCACAGAGAAAGTTGAGGCACTGGGGCCTCATTCTTCAACTTCCTGTTCTTGAATTTAAATGCTGGCTCTCTAATCCCTTTCCCTCTAGCCGGAGGGAAGCCACAGCCAACCGCCCTGCCTGAGGCACTTCCTCCCAGCCGGGCATTAACCCACACCCACTCCTGCCACTACAAGGATCAGGGTCAGCTCCCATTGGATCCCAGCCCCCGCCCCCTGAGCTCTCCTTTCTCTTCCTTCTTATTCCCCCCAACATTTTTGTCTTCTGTTATTAAAATGACATCTCCAAATCTCCTTTCACCCAATGCCTCTGAATTCCCCTGGAGTCCAATCTCTCATCTTTGTACCTCTAGGAAAGGTGTTAGAGTAAGTCAATCTGCATTGCATGACTATTTACAAGCAAAGTGCTGGTTCCCCTTAACTCTGTGTTAACCAGAGCACTCCTATTGTGTTGTATTTGGGGTGTATGATTTGAATAATACAGGTAGTTACATTTTCCCAGTAGAGAGGGTGAAAGGACTGTAAACCATGCCATAGGGAGGGCAGCTGTAGGTAATGGAATTATTTAACAGACGGGAAGCAAAGACTTAAAGGACAAAATACTTGTTTCAAATTGTGAAAGACTGATATGTGGAAAACGAACCAATCTTGTTCTAAATATCTCCAAAGAATATAGCTAAGATCTGTAGGTAGAAGCTATCAGGAAAAGGATTTTTTTTTTAAATATTGAAGCTGTTCAATAGAGGTTTGTCTGCTTGGAGAGAGATAGTAAATGTCTTGTCACTAGACAAGCTGTTCAAAAGGTCACATGACAGGTGATTCTGTAACAGGGAACCGCCCCCTTTCCTGGGGACCACCCTGTTACAATGCCCTGTTACAATTCTAGAGATATGAGCCCAACATTTGTCATTGATGCTATAACCTTGAAGGCATGTCCTATTCTTAAATTCTGGAAGAGCTCAGTCCAGCAGTGTATTCAATCCGGGCTGCATATTACAATCACTTAAATACCAAATGCTCAGATTCCACCATAAGGCAGTTAAATTGGAATATTTCAGCCAGCCCTGAGCATTTTAATTTTTTTTTTCAAATTCTGCAGTTGATTCTAACACACAACCAATTCAGGAACTCTGAGTCAGCAGAACCATGCTGAATGGAATAAGATGGTATCGATTAGTATATTACTGAGAGTAATTTACTGTAACTATAGCCCTTGAGTTGTATGTAGGTCACTATAATGTAAATACCATTACATGTTGTATTTACACCCGACCCAAACTTGTGTGTCTTGTAACAGATTATTAAAATATAGGAATAAAACTGCATGTCCAACTAACCACACAGGATGAGGTTGCCCAGCTTGAGGGCTTTTTTATCTGTGGCCTTTTTTTCTTTTTAAGATTTATTTATTTATGCATATAAGAACTGGAGTACAGGCTGGAGGTGGGGGGTGGGGGGTGAGAGGATTCACCAGAGACAGATTGGGGAACAGAACAGGCAGATCGATGGAAATACACTGCTGAGGAGAGCAGCGGGTGAGACAGGAGAGGTCTGCTACACCATGTGGGTAGCTCCCTAGCTGGGGATTAACTCGTGCTGCAGTGGATAGCTGTAGATAGCTTCATAGGTTGGGTCTTAAGCCCTTGCACCACCAGGGAGGCCCTGCGGCCTTTTTCTTAAAATGCAGACACATGCACAGGGGAATTTCTTGTAGCAGTCAGTAAATAAAGGAGTAAGGTGAATGGCCTCGTAATAATAAATTGGGTACTATAAATTTGTCAAGTCACTGCATTCTCTTTTTATAAGGCAATCTGGGAGGTTTTCATTTGGATGTTTACCTGGGTCCATTTCATCATGTGCTGGTAGTGAAGTGGGAATAAATCTGTAGAAATAAAATGAAACACTTGACATTGGGTGTTCAATTTTTCCAGGGTCATGCAAAGAAAATAAACACTACAAACATTCCAAATGTTTTTTTTAAATTGTTGTGTTTAGCTATGCCTGTAAAAAAAAAAAAAAAAAAAAACTGTGAGAACTATTCTGAAATAGTTTTCTACTTGTTTAATTCTCTACTCCTGTCTGTTTAACTTTTCCTTTAAAGCTATTGGTGTTAGTAACCAGAGGGAAACCACGGTAGTCTGGGACAAGCTGACCGGAGAACCGCTCTACAATGCTATGGGTAAGCTGGCATGCATGAAGGTCAAATGCGAGGCCTTGCTCCATTCGCAAATGCTGTCACCTAAAATTTCTGGCTAAAAAAGCATGCAGCTGGGTTTCCTTTAATCTGATGGGATGAGAGATGAGTCTTCCAGGAAATTAGTTGTACATATTCACTCTTTCCAGCTATATATTCACATATTGAATTAACTCTCTCCCTTTCTGGATGATTTGTGTTATAAAAATGAATCAATGTTACCAGAACCATTTCATAATCCCTGCAGTTTCTGATACCTGAATGTGATCTCACCTACTCCTCCCCTCAAAAGTGAAAATTACGAATGGTCACAGTCATCTCTCTGTAAAGTCCTTGTATAGATATTCCTCCCATAAAGGAATCTGAATCGATTCTTCTGAGGTTATGAAAATTAAATCTCAGAACCTTAGCACCTGCTACAAATTTGTATATTTCAGCAGGAGTTCCAAAACTCAACATTCCAAACATTCCTCTGTTAGGTATCACATCTCATTAAATGTGAACACCTTGGGTATATTTTAGCATCACTCCTAGCATATTACAATTGAGCACTGAATGATACTGTCACTTGCTAAAAAGAAAATTTTGTTCTAAATCTACAATAGCTACAAGGCATCATTTTGTCACAAATCAAAGCATATCTTTTTTGTGTCAAAATACCGGGTGGGGAGTGAGGGATAAAATCAAGGCAGAAATTGTCAGAGATGGATGATTTACAGTATGAGTTATTTTCACTGTACACTTACTTTAGTGACATAGTTAATTTAGTAGTGATTAGAAGAAAGTAATATTCAAGCAGAAAATATACTGAAAAGGTACTGGTAAGAGTAGCATGAATTCTTTGGAAATATTCTTTGTAGAAAATTAACATAACTAATGTCATTGTGTGTTAAGAAAGCTTTTAGTATATCCCCTGTATTTGTGATTTAAAAAGACTCAAAAAATGTCAAAGAATTGCAGCCAAAGGGCCTGTGACACAAAAGCACGTCTCTTAACTATTTTGTTCTCATTCTCACAAGCATCTTATTTTGAATATAAGTAAAATATAATATTTTAATTGTAATGACTTATCCATAGCAAAGTAGTCTGTCACAGATCGATTTTAGCCAACTTCTTGAACAAGTTGGGGTTTTCCTTTTTTAATTTTTTCCCTTGTAAAAGAAAGGATGTACTTAAGGTCCTTCTAGAAAGTTCCTGTTAAATTTTGAATTGTAAAAAATGCAACTTTGGACTTTGAGTTGTTATTTAATTTATTTTTTTATTTGAGTTGTCATTTTAATATAATACAACTAGGCTAGTTAAAGTTTTGCCTACAGTGAAGGATTTCAGTAAATATTTTACCAAACTTTTTTCCTGTGATGTACTTATTTATTCATATCCTTTTCTTCTGTGTTCCTCTGTATCCCTTCCCCATTCTCTATGCTTTGGAGTATTAATTCAAACTATACCTATGATATATAAGAACTTTTTTCTACATTGAAACCATGTGTATGTTTGAAAAACCTCTCAATTGTTTGGTGCTATGCTTGGTGTTATAAAGGATACTAATTATTGGCTGTTTTGGTAACTGCTTTATAATCTAGTTTTCAAGAGACTAATACAAAATTTGATAATAGTTGCTAAATTATGTGCTGCTAAATTGAATAGAAATGGCAATCGTATGCCAGTATGGAATTTGAATTTTTGGCATATCTCTGGGGGAGGCTGAGCTCTCTTTGAGGAGACTTTGAGAGTGTGTTGGATTACATTAAGAAAAGGCAGAATCGAGGGACAGTGTGAGCAGACTATGAAGGTGAAAATGTGTACACATATTTCACCAAAGAGTGAGGAATCTGATTAGATTCAAGCACCTGATGACTTCCCATTTATTAGTTATAGTAGAACTAGCAGTGATAATAGTGCTCAGTCAGTAATAACTTTTGTTACTATGCACTAGGGTTTGTGCTAAATATTTTATCTGTAGTATTTCATCTCAGCACCCTTGTGTAGCATTTTACTAGCCTTGTTTTAGAAATAAATTATGCAAAAGGTATATAACTTGTCCAATGTCATGTAGCTATAGGGGCAAAGCCACAGTCTAAATATAAATCTCCCCAACCCAAACGCTTATGTTCTAATTTGGACAGGGGTTGGTCAGGAAAGCCAGGCCCAGCAGTATAGACTTGAAACACTGTGAAGCTTGGAGCAAAGTGGGTAGTAAGGGGGTGTTTAGCTTCCCACAGTGGTGGGATTAGTTATTTCAAATCCACATATCTGCTGAGAACAGCTAGAAATACTGGACTCCAACCCTCCAAAAAAAAATCCTCTGACTGGAAGGCTACTAAAGCCACAAGGAATTATAGGAGCAGGATCCAGGAGGGCCCAGAGGAGAGCCCAGAGGTGTAAGCCTGTATTTGGTGTTGCTAATTTCCTAGAGATGTCCATAGATTCTGAAAGGAGTGTTTCAGAGGCCAAGCAGCAATTTCATAGGTTCATGAAGATAGGAAGGCACAAGTTGGCATCAGTGACTGCTGAGGGTTGGGAGGAATAAAACCCTAGACTTTTTTTAAGATTTATTTTATCTATTTATTTATGCATACAAGAAGTTGGGTGTAGGCCAGAGGTGGCAGGTGAGAGGACTCACCAGAGACAGAGTAGGGAAAAGAGCAGGCAGATTGACTGAAACACAGTGCTGAGGGGAGCAGCAGGTGAGACAGGAAAGGTCTGCTGTGCCATGTGGGTTGCTCCCTGGCCGGGGATCAAACTCGTGCTGCAGTGGCTGCGGATAGCTTCATAGTGCTGAGACTTAACCCCTTGATAATCAGACATACAAAAAGTGACATGACTAAATCCAGCAGAAGCAAGTGATATTCGAAACAGCCCATACAAAATCTGATTAGCAGACTCTGAAATAGCCATAATTAACAAGTCCAAGGAATTCAATGACAAGACAAGTAATCTTAGCTAAAAAGTCCTGGAAATTTTAAAATGAAATTTCTAGAACTGTATTAAAGACTCAGTTGCTGAGTTTACATCAGATTAGGCATAGCTGAAGATGAGTTAGTGAAATAGAAGAGAGATTGATCAGAAGTAAACAATCATATTAAAGCACAGAGAGACAAAGATTTAGGAAATACAGGGGGAAATCTGAGAGAAATATGGGACAAAGTAAGAAAGTCCAACATATTTGTAACTGGAGTCCTAGAAGGAAAGGAAAGATAGTGTACTAAGTTTCTGCAAATGCATGGCAGGTATCAAGCCACATATGCGAGAAGCACTATGAGCCCCAGCCAAGATTATTACGATACATAAATATATGCTGAGACCTGAAGATAAAAAGAAAAATTTAAAGTAGCCAGAGGAAAAATAGACTAAAAGCTGTGAGAGAAGGAATAATTAGCTGGGAAGAGAGGCCACTAACTAATGACAAGTCTAGAATCAGCCTTCAATTTTATTTCATCCAGGAAAACACGAAGGTGTCATTTGTCCAGGCAGTTCTTCAGTTGAGAATATCAACATAATAGTAAATCTTTAACAGCTTTATCTTAAAACAACACAGGGTGGAATTGATGGAAACAGATTTCTCACTTATTCTTGTCTTTGAGCTACTTTGTTTATATCAGTCTCTGAGTTTCATGGTTTTTTCCTCTCTCTCTGTATGTTTTCTTCCTTCCTTGTCTCTTTCTCTTATAAATCGCTGCCTCTCTGGGCCTGTCCTTCTTCATTTTTCTCTCTTTGCTAACTAATCATATAACTGATGTGCAATATTTGTTATAGATAAGCAAATGAGAGGAGCAGTCTACATTTCTCTTTTTTAAAAATTGTCTGTTGCGTGGCCTTCCTTCTTATGGCTCAGGGTTCCTTGATAAGCAGTCGGCTCACTAGCCCCTCAGTACAGCACTAGAGATAGAATTTCAGGGTGCTATTAGTGAATGGGAAATAGGCTTGTTGAAGTTTAAGACAGAGAAAGGCTGTTCTTGCCTGCCATAAAGGCATGCTGTTTACTGACATCTTACATAATGGATCTAATTATAAACATAAGAAAGTATAAATACATCAATTGAGGCACAGGCAGCCTGTTTTAGAAGTTTCATATAGTTTTTGAATGCATGTGCTTGATGACCAAGGGGAGCATTGGTGTGGCACCTCAAATGAAGTGTCACTTTGCATTGCCACCTCCCAGTCACCCCGCCATGCTGCAGCCATTTACTCTGGTGACCTTACTGGTAGATGGCAGGAGCTTTGTGGCCCTGGATCTGAAGCAGGTCTTCAGCTTCTCTCACCTTTCTTCTGTTACTCTCATCCCTCTGGTACTTTTCTTTCTCCCATTTAGCATTTTCTTCGTCAATGTTCTCTTCCAAAGGGTTCCCTCACCCCATGCCCCATGTTTCTAAGCATTTTTCTTCCCCAAACCACCTTTTACCTAGTAGTCTATATACTTTGCTGTCTTCTAAGTATTACTGAAAAGGGTTTGAGTTTACCAGTACACACACCACAGGCCAAATCGATAAAGCAGCACAAAACTGCCCAGTGGTTCAAATGTCAAGTGGGGGAAGGTTTGAATCAGTGATATTTAGCATGTTCAGTAGCACATTTCACTGATGTTATCAGGGGCATGTCCTGGCCTGTGGGGTGGCCCACTGCCTCCTCCTGCTTGGCCAGGTTTTGTCTCTCACTACTGCAGTGGATCGGTGTGCATGGCAAGACTGGTGCCATATGACACCCCCCCCCCAGTAGCTCCCAATATAGCACGATTCATGATTTAATATAAAATTTGTAGTAAAGACACATATCCAGGGAGGCAGGAGTCACTGGCTGGAAGACCTTTTGTGTATTCAAGAAAAACACCAACAAATCATTTGTCTCTGAGCCATTCTTCCCTATTGAAATAGGATCATAAACATTTTTTCTAAGATGATGGAGTTCAGGTACCCCATGACATATAATTTTTCATGAGGAGTGCTGCAATTCTAAATACTGCTCATCTCTTTGGCTTTTTTTTTTTTTAAAAAAGATTTATTTATTTATACAAGAACCAGGGTACAGGCCAGATGTGTGGGAGAGTGAGAGGATTCACCAGAGCCAGAGCAGGGAACAGAACATGCAGACTGACGAAATACACTGCTGAGGGGGGCAGCGGGTGCGGCAGCAGAGGTCTAACGTGTAATGTGGGACCCTTGCCCGCCGGCAGGAATCGAACCAGCGCTGCAGAGGCTGCAGACAGCTTCACAGCACAGCGCTCAATCGCCTCTGCCACCAGGGGAGGCCCCTCTTTGGCTTTTTGAATTTTTACATTTTAGTTAACCCTAGGTCTGTGATTAAACCTGGTGAGATAATGGATCTTGAGCTCAAGGTTATCTTTTTTGGAACTGGGTGGTGTTTCAAAGTAGCAGGATGAAAGAGAACCATGATGGCAAACCACCTGCAGCTAAATGCACATGGCCTTACATTAACTAACACATGGTTTTGTTTTTATTGTTTCATTATGGGAGGGAGCTGACTTTTTACATTTGTGAAATCTACACTATTCAGCTTTTTTTTTTTTCATTATTTCAAGTCTTTCATTACATGGTTCTGTGAAAGTCATATATCCTGAACACCTTAACCGTCTTCAGTCCCATAAGGAAATACTGCCATATTTTGCAATGATTGAGCTTTTCAACCCTGGCCATTTGAAATAAAAAGAAACTAAATTATATTTCAACTTTGAGGTCTTAAATCTTTAATATTTCTTCACATTCCATTTAAGGCTATGACTTCATCCTGACTTACTTATGTTGCAGAGGTTTAATTCTGAATTCAGACTCTGGATTCAAATCTTGGCTTTTCTACTTACTATCATTCTGTGCTTGAGCCCTCAACAGTTAAACTGAAGAAATGAAAAAACAGAGTCCACATAAGCTTGTCGTGAAGATACATGAGTTAATTCCTATAGGATACTGAAAACAGGGCCTGGCAGAGTATAAGGCTTCAGTAAGTGTTAGCCCTGCCATTGTTCTGAATTGCCAATAGCCCTTTGTGTCCAGGAATGCCAGAAGAAAATATCAATTTATGCACAACGGGTGAGCCTAGGAAGAATGCAGAGCCCACCTAGGGTAGGTACATTTGTGACAGTCATTGGTTTTTTGGCATTTATATACCTAAGAGCTGAAACAGGATTCAGCTCCCACTTTATTTACACATATGTGTGTGTGTGTGTGTGTTTTAACCCACCCCACTCTCCATTTTTCTTTTGCCTCCCCCACCCTAATTTCTGAAAATATCATTAGGTGAAGGACAGTTATGATATAGTCTCTTCCCCTTTGCATACAACCTTCTTAGAGTGATTAATAGCTAAACTTAAGGCAAATGGTGACACATGGCAATTAAATCTGTCTTACTATCTCTCTTGTGGGGAAACAACACAACGACACTTTGTGTAACTGTCAGCAATCCTTGCTTAGGGTGTGTCCCATCACCCAGACTCTCCCCTTTATCTCATTTCCAGTCAAGCCAGAAGCTCCTCCTAACAAGCCACGTCAAAGGAGATGTACTATTTGCTTTGCTTCCAGCCAATAGAAAATAATTTAGATTATCTCTAATGTGTTTTTCTTAGCTACCGTTCCCTTCTGTTGTTATGGCTAGCCAAAAGTGATGCAAATAACTAGTATTTTTAGACTTGCTTTCTAGAATTTTTTTTAGACTATTACTACATCACTAAGCCAACCCTGGTCCATGGGTATTGAGGCAACTGCATTTGTCTTTACTCTTAAAACTTTGTTTTTCAGAACAAACTAAATCAGCCAGACATAGATTGGATGGGACTTTATTGAATCCAAGTGAAAGCTTGAGAGCATCCAAATTGGTTTATTTCACCTATCCATTTGATGGTCTGGACCCCCTTTTTTTAAAAAAAGATTTATTTATGCATATAAGAACTGGGGTGTAGGCCAGAAGTGTGGGGGTTGAGAGGATTCACCAGAGTGGGGAACAGAACAGGCAGACTGACGAAATACACTGCTGAGGGGAGCAGGAGCAGTCTGGAGCAGTCTGCCGCGCCATGTGGGTAACTCCCTGGCCAGAGATCAAAATCGTGCTACAGATGCTGTGGATAGCTTCACAGGTTGCATCTTAACCCCTTGGTCTGGACCCTTTAAATCCAACTTGCTTGGTCCTAATAAAGGACATGCCTTCTAGAATCAAGCTGTCCAGTGTTCAGGACTCCCTAGTATCTACTTCTTATTTTTTTCCAAATGACTTTGGGACCGAGCAATTCCCTATTTCCACTGGACATGCCAGTCAGTCCTTTTTGTGGAGGGGGCTGCCTCCTCCTGCACCCCCAGCAGGAAAGTGTGTTCTTGGGACCATGCCTTCCCAAACAGCCCTTTCATGTCATCCCGCAGATGCCGCAAGAGGCTGTGCACACTCTTTAGCATTCCTTCCCAACATCCTCTAGATATATGCTCCCTCGCTACATCATGCAGCCTTGCAATTCAGTGGTTGGGTGAGTAATCAATAACCAGCTGAGCCACTTTTCTAAGTAGGACACATATGTTACGAGATAAGTCAGCATCATTCTGAACAAGAAGCGGGTATCTGCCTGGCCCTTGTCCAGCTAGAAATACTATTAAACCAGAGACTCCAACTGGATGGACTGCCTTTGTTCTCCTTCTGTTCCGTGTCTCTTCCTTTTCTTTGACTCTGCTTGAATGTGTAGAAAAGTGTCCATTCTGGTGAACTCGCCCAAGTGATCTACCATTACCTAAGTGGGCGACAAGACAACACAGACCCCGAATCTGGCCATCTCTAGCATGAATTGCCATTATTTCTCCTAATACTCCAGCCGCTCCAGTTTCTCCTGGCCCTTCAGATCCAGTTGCCGTTGCTTCCTCTGGCTCTTCAGTTCCAGCTGCTGGCACTTCCTCAGGTATTGGTGCTCTGGCTCTTGCTCACTTCCCAGCCTTCCAACTCAGACGTGTTGGGGAAAATGCTGCTGCTGGGTCTGGATCCGGCACTTCTTTTGATTGTTCTCAGAAATTACCTCACAGGAGGCCTAGTGCTCCTCGGGGTCTTCTCTTTGGCTTTTGGTGTCTCGATCTGCAAATCTAATTCTGTCATCTTAGCTTCTTTAATGAGTTTTCTAATTTTTTTGTTCTTAATTCAATTAATTTTGAGCATTTGTGAATTAATTAGTAGTGTACCAACTACTGACATTTTTCTCTTTAGCAGTTTTACTAATTCATTTCATGTATTCTAATTGTCTTAAACTCTTGGGCTGTAAAAATCTAGTAAACATGATGACAGTCTTCTGTGATCATGGAATAATGGAAGAAGAGGGACTTTTAGGGACCATGTAGTCCAACTGCTTATTTTATATTCAGGAAATGCGGTCTGGGAAGGGCACAGTGACTTGCTTGAGTCACATAGCTTGTTGGTTGCAAAGTCAGACATAGTACTTCAGTCTCCTGATTTCACATCCAGTGTTTTGATTGTTTCTGGTGAAGGGTTAATTCTGTGGATACCACTGTGGAAAGTTGCAAGCTTTCAGGTAAGGAACTAAGCACCCAGTTACCTTGTCAATGAGCCAGGTCGCCAAGTTACTAGGATTCAGGGAGTGGCCTGATTGTCAGTTTGTCTTTAGTTTTGTTTTTAAATAAATGGTTGGGACAAATCCACTGACCTAAATAACATGCCCTAGGAAGGAGCATCTCAAGTTTTACCATAACACTGAATAAGTCGGGTTACCTATAACAAAAGTAGCAAGACTCCAGCATTCCTTGCCTAGACCCACAGCAAGAATCCTGCAAAGTAGGGCCTGCGATGTGTTATCTCAAAATTTTCAGGTGCTTCTGGCATGCTTTCTGGATAAGAACCACTGCTCTGGAGTCTGACAGTGTTTCTTAGAGTAAGGTGCCTTTAAGAGATTTATTTCTGAACCCTATCTGCAGGCCTATTAGCCTAGAATTTCTGGGAAAGGGGTCCATCTTTAAGCTCCCCAGGGATTGTTATGTCCATGTAAATACACAAAAACACTGATCTAGGTTCTGAGTCATTAAACAAAAAGCCTAGAACAATGACTTTCATGTGCCTTGTTTGTGTCCCCTGGTCAAAAATATACTTTTATGTCATGATTCGGCAAACCCACGTAAACAAATGTCTCACACGTTCAGTCAATCCCGATGTTTGTTATGCTAATCCATTCTGTTTCAGTATTTTTTAATTAGATAATAGACCCTAGATCGATTTTCAACCTCTAGGCTACTTCAGTTTGAAACACTGGGGTTTAAGATGTGCTTGTAATACTATCGAATCACAGATTTAAAACTTTTCTCTCACATTCCTCTACTTTTCCCACTTACTGCTGTTAGGCTGTATAACCTGCTGGGGTGGCTTGCCTGTGAGGAAGGTCCACTCTTGTCACAGTCACACAATATCGTCACTTGAGAAAGTAGCCTGCCTTTGTTTCTTGAACATGGGAGAGCTTGCCAACTCTGTGGTGACGTTGCTAGTGGCTTCTATCAATCACAGCACATGTAATAAATTAGAAAGTGCAACCCCAACTAAATGAAGCAAAAGGGGGTATCAGACAGTATCACCCAGACCCCCACACAAGTCTCTCTTTTCAGGGATGGCTCCAGATGTGGCCACTTCAGCTCTCTCTTCATGAGGGCAGCAGGCCCCAGCCTCCCACTGCCCAGCTCAGCTGGGGACAAGGGCTCAGAGTCTGAGCACAAACCTTGATTAAGCTTCCTAGACCACACGCTGTACCCTGAACCCCCCCCCCCCCCAACCTCAGGACACCGTACTGGAATGGAGGTAGGGGCAAATCTCAGCAAACCATGTAGTTGAAGATAAGGGAAGAATGATTTCCTGAAAAGAATCTGAGATACTCCTCCCAGAAGCAGGGAAAACAAAATGGTTGAGGGCAGCCCATGTAGGTGTTGTCTCCAGCCCCTGTATTTCCATGGTCTTCCTCTTTGTCCTCCTGTTTCTTTGCTGTGATGTACCTTTTCTTGCTGCTCTTCACACCTGTGGAAACCAGTGTAGTGTTCTCAAGTTTCCAACTTAAATCTCGTGTGAAGTAGCCTCTGTCAAAATCAAGTACAAAGACCCTCAAGGGACTTAACAGTTGAAGTCATTAGAAAGTATTGATGAAAATTCACTTCAAGAACTAGCTGGTTGTTAAGTGGAGAGAAAGGACTTGTATAGTTAAAGATGGATGAAACTAGACAGTGCCAGCACTCACATAGGCTTTGGTGCCTTTTAAATATATTAGGGGCCTGGGTCTCTGCAGAAAGCATCTATATGAGCACAGTCGGTGCCTGAAAATAGTGAGTGGTCATGAGACCGGTTTAAATGTTACAAAAGTTAAGTACAATATTTAAATCTGATAACTAAAGCTCAGTCCTGCCCATTGGTTACTTTCACAATTACTTTACTTTCTGTGTATATTCAATCCCTTCTCTTTTTCAAGCCTTCTGACATGAAATAGAATGGAAATACTATTGTATGAGGGGATCAGAAAGTGGGTGACACCTATTTAGTAAGATAAGATTGATCTGTTAAAATGGAGGGTTTTTATTTTTTTCACTCTACAACATGGAGGGAAAATGGTGATCTTTGAATGAGTTTTTAAATGATTCCAGGTTCTAGCCTACTTTGAGAGAGTTGAATGTAAATGAGTATCTCATACATATGAGACAGAATCTTATTTTTCTCTCAATGATATTATCAGCCTCTCTACTTGGTCACAAATTGCTCCCATGTTTGCAAATCCATACTTTCTGTGGGGTTCGGTGATCCTGGGCTATGCATTCTGCATGGGCAACCTGCCCTCTTAGTATTTAGATTTTCTCTGCACTCATGAATGCTTAGAAAATTCCTATCCAAACATATTTTATCATTTTATCTCTACAAAAGGAAACAAAATAAGCCCCCTAAGGTTTGTATTGTTCTCCTAACTTGGTCTGTAATTTTACATAAAAGCTTGAAATTCTCCCTCATAAATCTGTTCTCTCTTCTAACAAGATGCTCATTCATTTCTAATTTTCTAATTTCTGTATTTCAAGAGCTATAGCATTTTAATTGCTTATGGAAACTAATCATTGGTATCCTACTCTTGACAGTGATTTCATTAAGACCTGATTTTTTTTAAATGAAGTTTTTCATATATATGTTTTTGTCTTTTGCTCTCTAGTGTGGCTTGATCTAAGAACACAGTCTACCGTTGAGACTCTCAGTAAAAGAATTCCAGGAAATAATAACTTTGTCAAGGTAAGAGATCTCTTCAAAAATATACTATAAGAATGCTTCTTTTTTTTTTTTTTAAAGTTTAGAGATTTCTCCAGAAAGACTCTTTGGGCCTTGCATCTTACTGCACAATAGTTATTTGATACTACTTCTAGAATATTTCTCATACTACTTCTAGAATATTTCTCCACAGATAACTAAGGCCAACTCAAGTTTTTGCCTTTCTGCCTTTCTTGCCCTGTGGTGGATTGAAGCAATAGTGAGGAAAGTCGGTAGGCTACAGGGGATTAGAAAATGTCCCAGTGAATTTAACCATACTCCCCATGGGTTAGTTACTTCCTGTAATTCAACCTTTCTTTCTCAATCCATCTCTCTTGTTTTCCACTGTCTGTCAGAGAAAGTTCTGGGTGCTTCTGTGTGTTCAGGAAACTGAATCCAAGGAGAGAAAGCAGAAGACATGCCACCCCTTTATTGAACTCCTCTTCCACTTTCTTTATATGGCAAAGACTATTAAAATAACCTTATTTTCAGTTCTTGTATAGAACTCTCTTCACATAAATGGAGAGGCAATTTTTGAAACAGGCTTGGCCTGTTTTCTTAGCAAGGCCAAGGCCAAATTCTTCTAGTATCCAAAAGGAAGATTTGCTTTTTACTGGTTTAATTCCCTTTTTATTTGTCAGTGGAACTCTTATGGCATTTTCTGGTGGTTCTTAGTTCTGAAACTATTATTCAAACCCCCTTATTTGCAGAAATTTAACAAACCATTTCCTACCCTCACTCACCCAAATAACTTCGGGCATGCCCTGAATATACCCGTAACTATTTCCTATTCAGTCTCTTTGTAGCCCTCTCCACGCTCACTGCCACCTCCAGCCATACTTTATTTCAAGGGATGCATGTTTTTCTCTCTGATGCCTCTTGAAGCAACTTTTAGAATTTCTGCCTAAATCATGGAAACAAGGTATTAAGTATCACCTCACTATTGGCTTTGTGGGACAATCCTGCTCCTTCAAATCAAAAAAGAATATTCCCATGAATTATTTGCTGTCATTGTTTTTGAGATTAGTCTTTTTTTTCCTAGGAAGGTTAGAAAATCGTGAGTTAAGACTCTTGTAGGGTGCATGAAAGTCTTAAATCCTTCGCTTTGAGTTTTCTTACTAAACATACCAATAGAAGATAAGAAGGAAAATGTTGTCACTTTCTGTAGTTAGGGATCAGAGGAAGGGAAAGATAGATACATGTATTTTCTTAACCATTTCCATCAGGTGTTATAAATAAATTTTATATTTAATATACTAACAAAAATAAGAGGTAAATCTGATCCTTTTCAAGGAAGATTGATAAGCTCATATTGTGTTTAATTTTTTTAAATATTTATTTATTTATGCATACAAGAGTTGGGGTACAGGCCAGAGATGTGGGGGGGAGAGGCTTCACCAGAAACAGAGTGGGGAGCAGAACAGGCAGATCTACTGAAATACGCTGCTGAGGGGAGCAGCAGGCGAGACAGCAGAGGTCTGCTGCATCATGTCACCTCCCTGGGTGGGGGATTGAACTTGTGCTGCAGTGGCTGTGGATAGTGGCTTCATAGTGCTGTGACTTAACCCCCTGCGCCACCAGGGAGGCTCCAACTCTGCATTGCTTTAATCTGGCATGTCTTTGAGCTCTGCTATAGTTCTCACTAATTTGATATTAACGTTATTTGCATGTATGTGTGTGTGCAAATATAATTTTTTTCACACACATGAATATGTTGTTGTTAAGTCTTCCATGTTTTAAAACATAAAATTTTCTGATATCCTCTGATTTTCAATAGCTTAAATATCACAACCTTGAACACAAAATGAAAAACAGAGTTGGGCACTTGGTTCTGCATTTAGTACTAACTCATCACAAAAGTTAACACATCTCTTTTACTATCTAGATTACAGGGTGCTGTGTCATTTACATTTCTCTTACCTTGCTACATGGATGTTCTTTGAACTGCAAGCTATCACTCTTATCTTTGTTCGGGAACATGCTTTCCTGTTCCACAAGATAGGAAAAATATTTTTACCTCTAATACCGTGGGATTGCCTTTAGGCCCGTTGACTATTTTGCAGTTAGTTGAGTTTTTTTGTTTCTGGTGATTTGTTTATTTTAAACCATTACGAATTTACTGTGCTAGCTGAATTTCATCACTGTTTTTAGTCCAAGACAGGCCTTCCACTTAGCACTTACTTCAGTGCGGTGAAACTTCGTTGGCTGCTTGACAATGTGAGGAAAGTTCAAAGGGCTGTGGAAGAAGATAGAGCTCTTTTTGGGACCATTGATTCGTGGCTTATCTGGGTATGTTTTAATATGTGGAGAAATTTTGTAGACTGCCTTGCCTACTATCTGTTTTGTGCTAAGAGTTCAAACTTTTTGGTTGGCAACACTATTAAAAAAAATTCAAGAAACAGCGCGACATTTCAGTTTCCATTTGAGAGGCATTTTTGCCTACTTCCTCTTTTATTTTTCCTCGCCTTACTTCAGTAACAGTGGAGGATGATTACAAAATCATGTTTCTATATGATTTAGAATAAGTAATTTAGGTATTAGTACCTTTTAGGGGCTTTTCTTTTTTGCCTCTCATGTGCTGTTTTTCCACTACCCATTTCATGGAAGAAATAACTAGTTGGCATGATAAAACACGTAGACTACTTTTTATCATTCACTTTCAAAATTACAGAGTTGTCTCTTATTTAATTAAGCAATAATATAAAAATCATAGTGGAAATTTCTGACATATTATCTTTTTGCCTAAGCTGAGCATGGGTGAGAATTATGAGCATTTCAGATAGTTCCAAAATATATCTTAAAAAGACTTGTTCTCTCTCACCCTCCCTCCTTCATTCGCTCATTTTTATTAGGGACACTGTCAGATATTCCCCACAGCAGAAGGAGCCTATTGTGATGAACCTGCGAGCTAAACCACTCAACTACAGGCAGTTGTGTTTCCACTATACCCACATACTCTTATCCCCACAGATACTTTGAAAGCAAACCCAAGACATATAATTCCACTTGTAAATACTTCATTAAGTATGTCATTATCTGTTCCCCCCTTCAAAGGGAGCTTCTGGAGAATATTGTCTCTACTCTTACTTGCCAGATCAATGGGGCAGGACTTCCAGAACCACTGTCAGGAGCGGTGCCTTCTCCACTCCTCCCTGCACTTGGCCAGGGCAGGCAGTGCTTTGTGCTCATGGCCAGCAGCTTTTACACATCAGTCACCATTGAAAGAGTTCTAACAATTGCCTTGAACCAGAGTGAGGCAGGATGTTGGTATTGGGAGCTATAGGGGACTCAGGGGGCACCATAGGCTGTGCCCACCCCCCGCCTGATTCCATTAGTCCAGGCTTGTTTCTTTCTTGCCTCTTATGGTTCCATCCATAAGAAAGTTTGAAGCACTGCTTTCAGGATAGAGTGTGGGTCAGGGCAGGGATGGCCCAATGAGAATTGTTATTGCAAAACAGGACCGCAAACCATCACAAAAAGCCAAAGCAACAGCAGCAGCTGCACAAGGTTCAGGAAGATGCTCAAGAGGCAGACTTTTCTGCATAGTTCGCTTTGCCAAAGTTAATAAGACTCTGCATTTTCCAAAGATAAGAGGATGAAAACAAAACTGGGTCTTTGTTTAACCATCATTTAATATGTCTAATATGGTAGTCATTTAGCCACATCTACCTACCGGGCACTTGCTGTGGCTAATCTGAATTGGGATGTATTGTGAGTTCACGAGAAATGCACACATCGGCGTATTTCAAGAGTTAGCACCAAAAAAAGGGAAAAGTATCAGTGATATTTTTATATCAAAAGGATATTTTAGATAAATTAAGTTCAATTAAATGAAAATTTCAAATTAATTTTACCAGCTCCTTTATACTTTTTTAATGTGGCTACTAGGAATTTTTATATTACATATGTGGCTCGCCTTTTGATTCTATTGGACACAGCTACAAACTGGAAAATTAAGTAAGTGAAGTGACCCATTCTTCTGCTTTATATGCTCTGCTGCTAATGATGGCCCTTGTCAAATTGTAAATTCAATTGCAAACAATTACAAATCTAACATGTCATTTTTATTCTGTCTAGTGTTTGACAGGAGGAGCCAACGGAGGTGTCCACTGTACGGATGTCACTAATGCAAGTAGGACGATGCTTTTCAACATTCATTCTTTGGAATGGGATAAAGAGCTCTGCGAGTGAGTTGTGCTTGGTCCTCAGCAAACTTTTCCAAATGTATTACCTATTTATAAGCTAAGTCTTACCAAGCTCAGATGTCAGTGAAATACCAAACTTTAATAGTTGATATTTCAACTCTAATGCACAGGTCTATTTGTGTAGTCCTTTAAGAGAAACCGTTGTCTCATATATATAATAAATAAGCAATGTTAAGTCATTGTCTTGATTATTTTTCAAGAAAGTGTAGGTTCCTTTAGAAAAGTACTTTCGATTCTGTGTGCTTTTTACTTTTTGATTTGTTTGCATGAAGTTCAAGTGTTAAATATCTAAGCATTCCAACTATGTTCTGCTGACTTGTTACTGTTTCACTCTATACTCAAATACAACCATTTCGTAATTATTATGTACATTTTCTCTTTAGATACATATAGATGGCTCCAGATCTTTAAATAAAAAAAAACCTGTTATGCATCCATTCTTACCGTTTTTCAGGTTTTTTGAAATTCCAATGAAAATTCTTCCAAATGTCCGGAGTTCTTCTGAGATCTATGGCCTAATGGTAAAAACAAATTTCTTTTCCTTTACAAAAAAACCTTTCCTATTCAGAATTCAAAAGTAAGTTGTATGATATTTTATAGTTTGAGAGTTGTAACATTTGTGTGAATGTTGGCGGTGTATGTAAGGAGAGCTCGGTATTACTTAGTTTTATAATATCTTAGAGTCTTTCTTACCAGTTGATTTTATATTTCATTAACTTTAATTGTCTTTTCTTGGAGGATTATTACTTTTTAAATGTTAGCAAGATCATTTGGCTACAGAGGGAAGAATGGCAATGTTTAAGCCAGTTTATTCTTGTAATCCAAAATAACAGTTTAGTATTGTGATGTCTGCTTTTAATTTATAGGAAGGACTTTCACAGTCTAGTGGAGTTCTTCCTGTTGAATCTCTCTTAGTGGCTAAGCCATGTTTCATATTAGATTCTTTGTGAGCCTGAGCAGAACTTTAGCCAAGAAACAAAAAGCGAAGAATCTGCTTCTAATTTGAGGTTGCTCATGAAACCGGCTTAACACAATGGATGTTTTTACTGTTGATGTTCATTGAAACCCCGAGAAAATGTAGTTTCAGCAAAAAGTGTGCTTATCATCGTTGAGCTATCTCTGATTACACACCAGGGATGAACACCTCTAGGACAATTAATTCCCTGTGTCTGAGCACAAAAATTTGGAATTTATGATAAAACTGAAGAATAAGTCTATAATAAATTACAAAACGGGTTGTCTAGACATTTCATGAAAAATATCAGAAACCCTACTACAGAGTTAATACTAGTGTCAAACACGAAGTGCTCTGGATAAAACTTGAACACAAACTCTTAAGCACTTCTAATAAAGCCTTCAAGGCAACATGGAATTTTTTCAGGGAAGTACAGTCATTGCTTATCCACAATACAAGTACTTTGATAATTTTATAGCTATCAACAAACTGACTTGGGTTGGAGAAAAACTGTTCTTGAGAAGCAGTTTCAGCAGATAGTTGGAAAAAACATTTAACTGGCCTACTTTTCTCTTGCATTTAAAATATTATGCTTCTGTCCCCTTTTTCCCCCTTGCTGACTATAGAAAATCTCTCATAGCCTGGTGAGTAGGTTGCCCACCAATTATGCTACTCATTCATTTGGAAAAGATACAGTGCATTTCCATTTAGTTTTAAACAAGCACAAATCCACTCACTCAACAGATTTGTCTAGAATCTCCATGACCCTTCAAATTCTTATAAGCTCTAGTCAAGCTTTAGGTTTTTAAAAACTTAATCTTATTTGTTTGTTTTCAAGTTTTCACAAGCCTAAGAGTAATGTTTCAAAATAAAAGACTAAGACAGTTTCCCATAAGGAGAAATTCAAAGGAGTGTCCCCCATCACAAAGTACAGCTGTGATGTACTTTGGGCTTTAGCATAACAGGGGAATTATATGTCATTTTTAAATGTCCTAAATGTGTATTTTGAATGATAACCATGACCAGTCTTCCAGGCCAGTTAGTTGGAAATGCACTGTCACTTTTTCTGCATGCTTCACAGGGGACTTTCCCAGGAATCTTCCAGAGCCCCCTCCCTGTGAAGAAAATGGAGCACCTTAAGTGCCTGATCGCACAGAGTAGATCCTGCCGGTTGTCTGCTAATAATTCAGTAGTGTAAGCAAAGATTTCTTTTAGTATTAAATATATTAAGATATATAGCCTCTAGGTTTCCAATTGATTCACTTTCAGTCCTTTATAAATTTTACCTTTACTTCTTATCCATGTTAACCTTTCCTAAGACAACAGCAAGGTCAGAGGCAAGCCAAAATGTGTTTATTTGGGAATAGCAGAGAACTGCAGTTTGGGGAGCACAGGCTCAGGTGGGCAACCCAAAATGTGTCCCCAGGAGGGACAAAGTTTGGGGGTTTCTTTTAGAGAGAAAGCGGAGGATGAGCTAATGGTCAGGTAAAGGAATCACAAGGTAAAATGATGAGGTAGAGAGATCACAAGGTAAAAGTAGGTAAAAATTTCCATTTATCAGTTCTTTTGGGTAGGTTTTCTCATTCTTGCAGACTTCTTGGAATATTGGTGGTTTGGCCCAGTCCAGGGATCTGACCTAGTTTAAAGAAGATGGCAAAGTGACTTTTTCTGCTGTAGCTTGCTCTGACCCCATTTTAAAATGGCTCTAGGGATGTCAACTTTTCACATCCAAGTTTAGATTTTCTAAGAATATATGTGGTAAATAAAAATAGCAGGTCTTAAATTAACCCAAAAGCATAATAGAAATAAAGCATCTAGAGGACATTTTCTATTTTGTAAAGGGTTCTTACAGACATGCTATTATTTCCTTTCCATCGTAGCCATGTGAGGTGGCTTCTGTTCTCACCCTCACTAGAACAGACAGGGAACCGGAAACTCCCAGAGGCTGGGAGCCTGGCTGACGAATGGCGCATGGAGGCGTCATCAGCCCAATGCTTTGGTTTCATGCTCTTCCTAGTATATACATCACACACACTTTGGGGAGCACATTCCTTTCCCCTGGTTCTTTACTACCAGTCCAAATTACTTTGCATTCATGTATGTCCTTTTAAAAGTTAAGTTTGGTAAATTTCACAGCCAACCCCTTAAATTTCATTATTCTTCCTAGAATACTGCTTATACTTGATCAAATAAAAAGCACTGTTCATGATATAAAGTAACTCTTGCTTATCTAAACTTCAAGAATGATGTTTGCTATGAACAAATATAATATCCAATGCCTGAACACTCTTGTGATTCTTACTGGTCAGCTCAGGTAGGAAGAACAGGTGGCAAAATACAGCCTTCCAAAATAAGTATATTCCGAGCTGCTTCGGTAGCTATTTATGTGCTCATTTTAAAGGACATGTTAGTCTTTTCTTCGGAACAGCAATAATAGCAAGATGTTAATTGTCTTTGGTGATCCTGTAGCCCAGGCCCTGTGGCGTAGATAAATAGAGGCCTAGAGAAGTCTCAGCGGCCCACTCAGGGCTTAACACTGACTTACCAGGAGTAGAGCCCACGTCTCCTGACTCCCTGTCCAATGTTTCATGCCCAGTCTCCAGTACCATGTCTCTTCTTGTCATCCTAGGAGTACTTCTAGTATCTGTCTCTGAGTCACTCATGAAATTGAAACACATGCTTTGTCTTGTCTGCCCACATGCTCTGGCATGTTGCTCCTTGTGTTCATTCCTGTTGCAGTTATGTTTGTAGGGCCAAACGCTTATGATCATTCACAATAATGTTTTCAATTTTTATTAGAAAGCCGGAGCTTTGGAAGGTGTCCCAATATCTGGGGTAAGTTTCTCACCAAATGTGTCCCTGCTACCATCCCACCCTTACCTGCACCCCCTTCCAAGTTCTAGCTTTCCTCCTGTATCTTACTCAACTGACTCCTTCCTCAACTGTGGAAAACAAGTAAGAGCAGCAAAATTGGCTACATCTTGTTCTCATAGGACACAGTGTAGGTCTTAGAGAATGGAATGAATAAACTAATTCTAACTTTCCCTTTTCATCGTAGTTATCTTCAGGGGTTTTAGAAAATGGGAAAATGGCCAAGTGAAGGCAATGCAAAAAAAACTTGGGGCAGCTTACTACTTGATAAGTTAAAAAGAGAAGGAAAAATAGACCCTATGGTTCTCCTTTTTATGGAAATTAATAATAATACTGCCCTAGTCCGTGCTCCTTATTGTCATTTATTCTTTCAGTGTTTGGGGGATCAGTCTGCTGCATTGGTGGGACAAATGTGTTTCCAAGATGGACAAGCCAAAAACACGTGAGTTTAAGAAATAAACCTAAAGACCCATGTTGTTCCATTTGTTTTTCCCCTTTGGTGCTCTGAACAAGGAAGACCTTTCGGAATTCATCCAGGTTGAAAGTCAACAGCTTCGCGGTTCCATGTCAATATATAAATTTTTTACCATTTGGTTTTCTCTATTTCTTTCCAACAAAATACATTATGTCATATGTAAACACACTGATCGTGCTTATAAGGACTATAAAATTCAGTACCTTCTCCATCCAAAAAAATACATGCGAATTTAAGATACCTATGTCTTTTGGGAGAGGTTGATAGGGAACAGGGGGAGGCTGAGCATAGGAGAGGGAGGACCATAGTATTCCTGCCCTAGACTTTTCACCATGACTGCAAAGTTATATTTTGGTGGCATTATCAACATTCCTGTGTTTTCTACCCTTTTCCTGGAGTTTCTCCTTTGAGAAGAAGCAGAAGGAATGATGGGAGTAGAGACTTGGTGTATCTTTCTCATAATCTCATCTCTGTACTGTGCATACCTAGTGTTTGCAACCAGCTCCATACCCAAAAGCAGTAAACTAACTCCCACTTGATGATGAGAAAACAGCTATTCAGAGAGGTGAAGCATCTAAGTTAACAGTAAGAGTGAAGGGGCCTCCCTGGTGGTGCAAGGGGTTAAGTCTCAGCACTATGAAGCTATCAGCAGCCACTGCAGCATGAGTTCGATCCCCAGCCAGGGAGATACCCACACGGCACAGCAGACCTCTCCTGTCTTGCCCGCTGCTCCCTTCAGCAGTGTATTTCAGTAGATCCCCCTATTCTGCTCCCCATTCTGTCTCTGGTGTATCCTCTCAGCCTCGTATGTCTGGCCTGCACCCCAGTTCTTGTATGCATGGATAAATAAATCTTTTTTAAAAAAAAAGAATAAGAGTGAAGCAATATTTGCATCCAGAGCCACCTGACTTGACACAGCCAGGGCTCTTAACCTCTACACTCTGTTGACGCCTGTGTGGAGATGTCCATGGACCTGGCAGGACACTGTCTATATTTAATTGTTTTCTTAACTATTTCCTAGTTTTCTTATCAATTTAAACTTTCATGGCTAAATTCTTTTGCAAGTAAGCATTGTTAGCCAAATCCTTAAATGATGAATTTAGGCAAGACTTGTTGAGTGCATTTGCAGCTACTGCAGATTACAGGAGGGAAATAGTAAATTGTCAGATCTTTGGGCTCAGATTCCTCTTCCTTATGGGAAAGAACACAAACACATTTAATCATGTTATAAATTATAACTTATCTGCCATAAGAAACTGAAGTGTAGCTGTTGGATTTCAATGGGAAGGGAAAATATCCTAAAAGATTATTAGTAGTGAAAGATTTTGAAGAATGAGTGATATTGGCAGGTGCACAGAATACTAAACAAAGACACAACCACAGAAAGCAAAGATTTTGTTCAGAGAATATCCTGGTAGAGAAGTGGGAGAAAATAAGGCTCGGGCATGTTGTCAAGCCCTGCATTTCAGACTGAAGAGTTTTTTCTTGATAGCCAGTAGAAAACCTCTGAAGCTATGAGCCGGTATACAGAGGTGACAGGCGTTGTCCATAAATAACAAGGCAGTCCTGGGTCAAAGTGAGGAGAAACTTGAAACTTGAGGCAAAGTGGCCATGGAAGAGGCCGCTACAGCATCCTGGTAATGGACAAGATTAAAAGATGGGGGACCGCCCTGGGGTCGCAAGGGGTTAAGACGCAGCACTATGAAGCGATCTGCATCCACTGCAGCATGAGTTCAACCCCTGACCAGGAAGCTGACCCACATGGCACAGCAGACCTCTCCTGTCTCACCTAGTGCTCCCCTCAGCAGTGTATTTCCGTAGATCTGCCTATTTTGCTCCCCACTCTGTCTCTGGTGAGTCCTCTCACCCACCCCCACCCGCACACCTCTGGCCCACACCCCAGCTCCTGTATGCATAAATAAATAAATATTTTTCTAAAAGATTAAACGATGGGCACACAGCGGGAGGCTGTGGATGGTCACCCTCAGCACTGCAAAGGAACAAGAGAAAAGCATGGAATCCAGTCACGTGGGCCCAGTGTTTCAAGTTAGCCAAGGTCAGTGGAGGGTCTGAGTAGGAGAATCTCTGTTCAGGATGTTTGTGGAACTGATGGGTTATCTGTCGCAAACATTTAGGAACGTGAGATGAGTTCAGTAGAATGGTAGAGATTTTGAATTTCTCCTGTGTAGAGGTGATGTTTGAAGCAATAGAAATAAATGGAATTAACAAGAAAAAGTAGGCAGGTAGAGGAGATATTGAGAAGTGGGATACACAGGGATAGAGAATTCATAAGAACAGAACGCAGTTATTCATTCATGTGGAAATCCAGGTTAGAGATATTTAAGAGGGAGGTTTAGTTTTAGTGCAAAATACCACAGAAAACTCCAGGGGGTGAGAATGAGAACAAACCATTGTACATAGACATGTGTCCACTCTTCATCAAGCAAGTCAAGACTATATTTGGGTGAGAATAGGTAGAATGTCTTGAGATAATTCTTACTCAGAACAGTGGTGCCTGGAAAATTGTTTATCAGAAAAAATTGTCCTTGGTTTCTTTTTTTTTAAGATTATATATTCATACAAGAGCTGGGGTATAGCCCAGAGGTGTAGGGGGTGAGAGGATTCACCAGAGACAGAGTGGGGAGCAGAACAGGCAGACTGACTGAAATACACTGCTGAGGGGAGCAGCGGGCAAGACAGGAGAGGTCTGCTGTGCCATGTGGGTTAGCTCCTGGGTCAGGGATCGAACTCATTCTGCAGTGGCTGCGGATAGCTTCATAGTGCTGGGACTTAACCCCCTGCGCCACCTGTCCTAGGTTTCTGTTTGCTGCCCAAAACACACCTGACTGCTAGTAGCTTCTGCTGGGATCCCTCTGCCCAGCCCCGGACTGAGTGTTCCCCCTTCCCCCCACATGCATCTTGTGTCCGAGCACAGCAGCAAGGCCTGAGGGGGAAATCTCGGCCTCCAGCTAGACAGCTTGTGCAGAGCAAAGGGTAACCTTGGCAGCCAACTCAGTTGAAAATTATTTTCCCTGTGACCCTTGCGGCTATCAGATCGGGCTGTTTATCTGCCTGGCACAAGTCAAATCTACTCCTGTCTAAGTAACTGATTTGTTGCAGAGTCCAAAGCTTATGCTGATAAGGCTGTCACAAAATGAATTTTGTTCCTCCGTGTCAGCCTGGTTACATTCGGAATGTCTCTCCTGCCACCGTCACAACCCCCTGTCCAGCAGAACAGATGGGAAATTGAGGCCTGGAATAGCCTTCCCCTTCCTACCATTCCTGTCCCTGGTAGAACTAAGCCCCTTGGTGAATGGTTCAGTATTGTCATTTCATTTCACGTGGATTAATAGCAGCAACTGTCACTGAATATAGAATTTGTTGTAACTCGTGGTATTTTATAAACACAGTCCTGGGCTAAGACTGAGTAAGCGCTAAATACTGAACAGGCTCACCGTGGCTATATTGCAGATTTGGTTCAGGACCACTTCAGTAAAATGAGTCACGTGATTTTTGGTTTCCTGATGCATACAAAAGTTAGGTTTATGCTACACTGTGTGTTTGGTCTGCTAAGTGTGCAGGAGCATTATGGCTTAAAAAACAATGTACGAAACTTCATTTTAAAATGTCTTCTTGCTAAAAATGCTAACAGTTATCTGAGCAAATGGCGATGTTTTTAGGGGTGGAGGGTCTTATGAGAAACACGTCTGTGAAACATGATAAAGTGACATGCAATAAAACGAGGTATACCTGCACCTGCTGATAAAGCGACATGCAATAAAACGAGGTATACCTGCACCTGCATTTTCCCATTAAGATCGCACTAAGTAGATTTTCTTCTAGATTTATCTTTAAACCTTATTCCAAAAGTTTATTAACTTTTGGAACTTTTCTAAAACCTTGACGTGATGGCTTTTATTGCACTCAGTTAAATGTCAATTCAAATAATTTGTATTATTAGTATTCCATCATTTATTTTTATTTTTAATAAAATTGTCATGCTGTTTATGCTTCCCCCAACTATAGGTACGGAACAGGCTGTTTCTTACTATGTAATACAGGCCGAAAGGTTGGTTTTTTTTTTTTTTAATTTAATTTTGTTGTAAGTCTTCTTTATTTTCATATAAAAATACTTGAACATCATTTGCTATTAAGTTGCCTTTGAATCTGCAGCTTATATTTAACATTTATACGGATTCAATTTAGAGCTCAGTAAAAATTATGAACATCACTAAATTCGAATGACTCTGAGTAAGAACCATTCTAGGTTCTTTGGAATTTATGTGTGCATTTTAGTTATGTTGGTGGGATATCTCCTAGGGTCATGTCAGATTCTTAATGCAAATCTAATTTGGAACAAGGGGTCAACTTTTTATACTATTTAGGTGTGTTGTTCTTAATACTGGTAATTTTGAATGTTAGGGTTTATTTTTTCAATCAGTATATTTATTGAATTATTTTGAACCTAGGTTATTTTAACTTAAAAAAAATTAATTCATGCTATCTTTTTATTTTCCTCATTACTGAAATATTTTCTCCTCCCTACAGTGTGTATTTTCTGAACATGGCCTTTTGACCACAGTGGCTTACAAACTTGGCCGGGACAAACCAGTTTATTATGCACTAGAAGTAAGTTCTTTTCAATCACTATGGATCATATTACAAACATCCAAAGCAAATGAAAATTCTAGTTTTTTCTGACACCTTTTCTGTTAAACCTTAATATAGAGGACTCAAAAACCTTCATTTTCCATTTGGCATTTGGTTGAGTGGAGAGAACCTGGGGCTGAGCTAAGGGTCTGAACTCTCAGGAGACCTTGAGTATTTTATTTTTACATTAAGTTCCCCAGTTCTTTTACCAATTAATTGTATGACTGGGTGTGTTATGTAACTCTCCACACTGTGAGTCTCTGTCTCCCAGTGTAATGATGAGGTGAGCTCACTTGCTAACTTTTCTTTCAGCTTGAAAATTCTGTTTTTTTATGACCTCAACACCCCAGTGTTCCAAATAGAACCACTGAGGACAAAAAGGCAGATCAATTGTCTTCACTCATCTCCCATAAAATTAAATGATTTGTCACTTTTTGATGTGGGAAAGAAAGTGAAGAGATTTATGACATTTTTCACTTAAGTGTTTGTTTCAAAATGTTTATAAATTCTAATAGGAATATGTCAGTCTAAGTCTGTAGAATATGGTTAGTTTATATTACAATCATTTATTTTTAAAAGACAAAGCTGCAGCACTCTTTGTGAACTCAGATACGTTTGTTAAAAGCATTTCTTTGAAATTCATTTTAAAAGGCTCTCGTATAACACACAGATAGACATTTGATCTGAAAACTTAGTGAGGTTTGTTTCCTGGAGTATCTGATAACAATTCAGTCACAAGTTGTAAACTTCTGTTTATAGTTAAAATATTTCACTACTTGTTATGCCTGGAGCAGAATTTTCGTTATTTCTGTTTTTCTTACTCCTTCCCTACATAAGCAGTGTAATCTCTCCATGAACCCCTTTTCTATGGAAAATAGAAGCACTTATGAAATACTTGGTCTGTGTATTCAATACTTCTCAGAACTTAAACTCTTAGAAGCTTTTGCCCCTCGCCCCCCCCACATCCCCCTGGAAAGTGCTTAGTATGACACTCAGCGCTAGAATATGTACTTGATTTGCGTTCCCTGTAACAGCAACAACACACTGCTTGCTTTTTCCTTATGCAGGAGACCATCAATGGTTTTGAATTTTAGATGCCTTATACCTGGAAAGGTGGCAGGGATTGGGGTTACCTGACGTTAATTTCATTCTCAATATGAAAAGCCTTCTCTTCTGTCCTTTACCAATAGCCTTCCAACTTCTGTTTGACATTAGCACCGAAAACTGCTTTTCAGTAACAACTTCCGTTGGACCTAGGTCAGATGTTAAGAACATTCAAATGCAAAACAGGGTTGGAAACAGCACAATTTTTCTGAGTCTTCCTACTCTAGGATAAATCTCTCCCATGTCCTGATGTCACATGGTTTCTAGACTTATAGTTTTGGGATCCCTTCATTAGATGAATTCCAATTTGTAAGTGTCTTCCAGAACAGTATAGAATAGTCTCCATATAATCTGGCCAGTGTTCACCTGTGTGATTTGTGCCTCACTGACCATAAACCACTGCTTCAGCTACTACTTCAGCCCCAGAGTTCATTAATTTAAACTGTAACCCCATCTATCATTGTCTGAGAAGCAGCTGTTAAAATATCTAACTCCTTTTCAAATGAATTACTGTCCAGCCAAGACTGCTCCTTTCTGTATTGGTGTAGAAGACTTGTTAATCTAAATTCAAGTTTTTGTTTCTTCCTGTTCAATTTCATGATAGTGATTTCATCCTATTCTGACAGTCTGAATTCCTTTTCTTTTTTTTCTTTTTTTTTTAATTTTTTTTCTTTTTTTATTTTTTTAAGATTTATTTATTTATTTATTTATTCAAGCACTGGGTACAGTCAGAAGCGCGGGAGGGTGAGAGAATTCACCAGAGCCAGAGCGGGGAGCAGAGCAGGCAGAAGGACCGAAGTACACTGCTGAGGGGAGCAGTGGGCGGCAGGAGAGGTCTGCGCGCCATGTGGGACCCTCCTCTGGTGGCCGGGGAGCAGCCGGGGATCGAACCGGCGCTGCAGAGGCTGCGGGCAGCTTCGCAACCCAGCGCTCAACCGCTGCGCCACCGGGGAGGCCCTGAATTCCTTTTCACTCTTTACTGTTGCTCTTCCAGTTAGTCTCATCTGGAGAGTTATAAGCGTATACTTTCTGATTTTGTTTCAATCCATGTGCTTTATTTTTATTTTAATTTTTTAAAGATTTATTTATTTATGCATACAAGAACTGGGTTGGAAGCCAGAGGTGCAGGGGGTGAGAGGATTTACCAGATACAGTCGGGAGCAGAACAGGCATATCTACTGAAATACACTGCTGAGGGGAGCAGTGGGCGAGGGGCGAGGCAGGAGAGGTCTGCTGTGCCATGTGGGTTGCTCCCTGGCCCGCAGGGGATCAAACTGGTGCCGCAGTGGCTGGTGAGAGCTTCACAGTGCTGTCTTTAATCCCTGCACCACCAGGGAGGCCCAAGGGAGTCTTTAAATTTTCAGATATTATTTGATCTGCTGCCTATTTTCCTAACATTGTTTATAGCTATTTGGTCTTTTGGGTTTTTTGTTTTGTTTTTTAGATAGTTAGTATTTTTAACCTAACAAGTTAAACCATGATGAGGAGTGAGAATGAGTCACCCTTACCACCTCCACCAGCAATCATGTTGCTGTATTTAAAGTTTTCATTTTGGGCCTCCCCTGGTGGTGCAGGCGGTTGAGCGCAGCACTGTGAAGCTACCCGCAATCTCTGCAGCACCGGTTCAATCCCGGCCTGCAGGCGAGGGTACCACATGGCACAGCAGACCTCTCCTGTCTCACCTGCTGCTCTCCTCAGCAGTGTATTTCGTCAGTCTGCCTGTTTTGTTCCCCGCTCTGTCTCTGGTGAATCCTTTCACCCTCCTGCGCATCTGGACTGTGCCTTGGTTCTTGTATAAATAAATAAATCAATCTTCAAAAAAAATAAAGTTGTCATTTCATTTCATTAACAAGTCTTCTACACCAATACTAATTACATGCAGTAATTTGTACTATTTTCTTTTCAGTTGATAGTAAACCTTGTGTGTGAGCTTACTTTATCAATTTCTGTAGCCAGTTTCCTATCTTTGGCCCCTTACCTCTTATGTCACTACTCCCCTTTATTCTTGCTGAGGGACACTCCTACATAAATCTTTGAATAAGAGGCTGGGCGACTAAGCTTTTTCTTGCTGGTTTTGTCTTTATTTTCTCCTCTCTCCAGGAATGGGTATAAAATCCTAGATCAAAGCTGTTTTCCCCACATCCCTTTTGGCCATTTTTGATGCTGATGAGATCTGCTGCTCTGATCTAACTGTGGTAACTTTGTAGATAATCAGGCTTATTGTCTGGGAGCTTTCAGCATTCTCTCCTTATCGGTGATGTTCTATCCTTTTTCTGTGATGTGTCCGGGATTGGGTTTATTTTTATTTATCCTGTTAAGTTCTTCGATACAAGTCAGTCTGCAGTTCTGGAAAAGTCTCAGCACCTATCTCTTCAAATTGGTATCACTGCCATTACCTTCATCTGCTTTCAGAATTGCTCTTGAATGGGATACAGGAACCCCTGAACCCATCCTCCATGTCTCTTTACTGCCCTTTTTTTATGTTGCATCCCCGGTGAGTTTCATACATCACATTTCCAAATGCTCTCTTTAAACACACACACACAAACCCCCCACAATGTTCTTAGTGTAAAATATAAGACACAGAAAAATGTGTAAAACCTGAAATTACAGTTTAACAAGTTGTTATATAAAGGAGGCCCGTGCAGTCTCTCCCCAGGTCAGGAAACAGGACCCCCATGTGCCTTTCCCAGCCATAGCCTCCTCCCTCTCCTCTAAGGAAACCACTGCCCTGACTTTTATTATGATCACTTCCTTGCTTTTCTTTATAGTTATAACACTCAAATGCACAATCCTAAACACCAGAGTTTAGTTTGGCATGCTTTAAATACTCTATATATTAAAAATAGGAAGAGAGAATAAGCAAGGGACTGAGCCAAACAATATGTATTATTTGATTTGGCTTCTTTTGTTCAACATTCTCTTTGTGAGACTCATCCATGCTGTTAGATACAGCGATTGCTTCACTCTTTTTTCATTACTATGCAAAAATACCACGGTTTAGCATTTATCCAACTATTAATGCCATTTGAGTTGCTTTCAGGTTTTAGATATTAAGAGAAATGCTGCTGTGGATAGTTTTGTACATGTCTTCCGTGCCCACCCTTCTGTAGGAGTAGAATATCTCAGCATGGATGGTGTATATCTGCACTTTAAGTAGATAATACAAATGAGGCCTGCCATACTCCCACCGGCAGTGTTTGGAAACAGTAATTTACTGTTCATCTGCGCTTCTCCTAAGCATCTCATCTATTTCATTTTTAAATTTCACTCAGTAATTTCATTTCTAGACTACAAAAGTAGTCTTGCTTATTTTTCCCATCCACTTCATTTTGCTTTATTCTCTTTTCTTTTGATTCATAATTTCATGGTTTTTTAAATGGAAACTGTGCCTTAACTTATCTCTATAAGTACTTTAAGCACACGGGTATTTTAATGTCTTTGTCAAAATGCAGTGAATTCTATTCCAGCTGTTAAGTTGTGCTGGCTGGTGTCTTAATAACCAGCTTCTTCATGTATTTTAGAATTTTTGCTTCCATGCTCCTCTTCCAGGAAGCCAGAGACTCAGCCAGCAGGTAGACAATTGCTTGTTTTTCCAGCATCCCTGCACAAGCAGAAGCATACCACCTAGCACTTAACTTCAAACACCGAAGCTGATTCTATTCTTTCACAAAACATTTTGGAGGAGCCAGTTCTGGATTCTCTGAACCATCCCCAAAAATGAATCAGAGCCCATCATGTTCGTGGCTTCGAGTCCTGCTTGGCCCAGCATTTCTGTGTCTGTCCACCTCCATCTCTTCTGTATTTGAGCCAGCCTGTGTCTTGGTTTCTCTTTTTACATTTTGTCTGTTATCCTGTGTGTTTAGAACCAGCGGGATGGTTGAAGTTCAAGCTCACCATCTCTGTTGATGTGGCCATCGACCTGTTTTTCACAAGATAAAGCTTTTTTTCTCCCAACCCCCTTGGAATGTGATTCATTTAGGCTTGACATTTTAACTTCTTTAGGTCTTTATTTCCATTATCAATAAAAAGGAATTGGGGCACATGATCTCTTAGTTTTTCTACGCCTTCAAATTCATATTAAACTGTTTAAAGATGTCCTACTCTTTCTATTTGGGTGATTTTGCTTAGTGGTGGAAGAGACCGCAGAACAGTTGAGTAGCTCCGCCTCCTCTGCCATCTGTCAAAAGTGTACCTACTATTTCCTCAAGCTGTGTTTCTCCCTTTCCTTATTCACCTTTTTCTAAATATTATTTCACAAATCAAAAATCCTTTAGGGGGCTTTTGATTTAATTATGGACTCAAGCTTACTTAGGATTTGAGACTTCTATGTTCTGTATTCTTTTTTTTTAAATATTTTTAAACAATATTTGCTTCCCCCCACCCCCTCAGATTGAGTCCCCATAGATTTCCTTCCCCAAGGCACCCGTGCACCATCACCAAAGTCCCCTGTGCTCCTCCCTCCCTCCCTATGATCCCTCTCCCTCCTCCTCCCCTGCAGGATGTCTCTGGTTTGTAATTGTCTGTTTTTGCTTCGTTGTGTTTTGTACTGTTATTTTTTTTTTATACCAATGTCTTATTTGGTTCCCCTATATTCCTGCTATAAGTGAAACCATCCGATATTTTTCTTTTTTCTTCTGGCTTATTTCACTGAGCATAATTCCTTCTAGCTCCATCCACGTTGCTGCGAATGGCAAGAGTTTATCTTTTTTGATTGCTGAATAATATTCCATTGTGTCTATGTACCACATCTTCTTGATCCAGTCATCTATTTTGGGGCATTTGGGTTGTTTCCAGGTTTTACCTATTGTGAATAGCGCTGCAATAAACATAGGGGTACAGGTGGTCTTTTGAATCACTGTTTTTGTGTCCTTTGGGTAAATCCCTAGTAGTGGAATTGCTGGGTCATATGGTAGCTCCATTCTTAGTTGACAGAGGAACCTCCACACACCTTTCCATAGTGGTTGGGCCAGTTTGCACTCCCACCAGCGATGTAGGAGAGTTCCTTTTTCACCACATCCTCGCCAACATTTGTTGTTGCTTATTTTTTTGATATGCGCCATTCTTACTGGTGTAAGGTTGTATCTCAATGCGGTTTTGATTTGCATTTCCCTGATTATAAGGGATGTTGATATGTTCTGTATTCTTTCGCTAGGATGTAAGTACCCCGAGACCAGGGTGCTGACCTGACTTGCTTACCACTCCCTACCAGCAGGCTGGCCTTTAGTGGACACTCAATAAATATTGTTTATATACCAAATCCTACATTATGTCATTTTTGTCTATTTATATATGAGCTTCAAAGAGGGTTTCCCTTTATGCCCTATTGATGCCTTTCAAGGTCCCATCCCCCAGTTCTTCTTTGGTATGACTTATGTTAAGGTTTCCTTTAAAATTTTTTATCCCCTCCAAGCCAGATATTTCATTCTAGCTGTAAGTCTATATATGAGTTACCTGCTGCTGTATAACAATATTAGGACAAATGTAAGTGGCTTAAAACCACACCCATTTATTATCTCACAGTTTCCATGGGGCAGAACTCCAGCACAGCTTCGCTGTGTCCTGCTCAGGGTCTCACAACTCTGTGGTCAAGGTGTCGGCTGAGAGTTGGTGTCATCTAAGGCTCCATCTGCTTCTGGGCTCACTCAGGTTATTGGCCGAATTCAGTTCCTTGTGGTTGGAGAAGGGAGGGTTTCAGTTTCTTTTTAGTTTTCAGCCTGAGGCTGCCCTCACCCCCTGAACATCACTCCCAGTTCCTTCCCATGTGAGGATTCAAAACATCACCCTCTGCCTCCTTAGAACCAGTGAGGGGGGGGGGGGGGGAGTCTGGAAAACAGGCTCCATAATCTTACACAACATAATCACATACTCATCATCACATAGGTCCTACACATTTGACATACTACTGGTTAAAAGCAAGCCATGGGCCCCAGTATATTTAGGAGACGGAGTCATGCAGTACACGAACCCCAAGAGGCAGGAATCGTGGAAACTGCCTTAATTAAGAATATATGCCACAGGGGCCTCCCTGGTGGCACGAGGGGTTAAGACACAACCTATGAAGCTAACCACAGCCACTGCGGCACAAGTTCGATCCCCAGCGAAGGAGGAGACCCACATGGCGCACCAGACTTCTCCTGACTCATACGCTGCTCCCCTCAGCAGTGTATTTTCAGTCAGTCTGCCTGTTCTGTTCCCCACTCTGTCTCTGGTGAATTCTCTCACCCCCCACACCTCTGGCCTATACCCCAGTTCTTGTGTGCATAAATAAATAAAATCTTTTAAAAAAAAGATTATATGCCACAACCTATAAACATTGTTTATATACCTTTGTAATGTACTTTCTTGGAAAGTCTGCTTGCTGAGCAATAAATGCTTTTAACCCCCCAACTTGTTACTGAAGTATTAATGATATAAATTACATTTCAAAATTAATACCCCCCCATTTCAGTTCTGTGTACCTTTCTTCTTTTCTATGCATTTAAAAATGCAAGAGTTAGACAACATTTGTAACCTAATATATACAAATTAAGTACAGTGTAAATTATATATGTGAAAACAGTACTGTAGCAAGCATAAAACTATGTTTACTCTGCCTAATGGATGATTTTAAGCAATTTAAGGAAAATCTGAATTTAACATAATTTTCTCCACACCTACTGGTTTTAAGCACTGATTTTAACTGCTTTGTAAGACACAACTCCCCTGCATCCCAAAACATCTACTTTAAATGGATAGCATTCATGGGAATGGCATTCATGTCAAGGAACTTTGGAGGAAAAGTGTTTCTGCCTGCTGTAACATCACATCAGACCTACTCAATTTATTCCTTGTGTCCTGTTATGATTTAATTTACTCTTCTTTATTATACTCTCTTACTTCTATTATGTCTTTCTTAGAGTGCAACTATTAGGTTTGCATACCCCTTTCCCAAAGGGTCATGACTTAGAACAAAGGTTGATTCATATTTGTAGCTGTTGCACTGAAGTGTTGGATCTTTCTATTTAGGATATAATTGATAGTAACTTAATTCGATAGCCTATCAGTTTAGGTTTTTACTCACCATATATGTCCCTGCCCATCTTCAAATCATTACACCATTTCTACTTTATATCCTGAATTTAGAAGACCGCATCTTTTGTGAATTCAGAAGTTTTTCTCATTTTTATTTATTTTTTTTCAAGATTTATTTTATGTATACAAGAACCAGGGTACAGGCCAGATGCACGGAGGGTGAGAGTATTCACCTGAGACGGAGCGGGGAACAGAACAGGCAGACTGATGAAATACACTGCTGAGGGGAGAAGCGGGGGAGACAGGAGAGGTCTGCTCACCATGGGGGTTGCTCCGAGGCCAGCGGGGATCGAACCAGCACTGCAGAGGCTGCGGACAGCTTCACAGCGCTGCACTCAACTGCCTGTGCCACCAGGGAGGCCCTTTATTTATTTTTTAAAGATTTATTTTTATTTATGCATACAAGAACTGGGGTGTAGGCCAGAGGTGCAGGGGCTGAGAGGATTCACCAGAGACAGATTAGGGCACAGAACAGGTGGATCTACTGAAATACACTGCTGAGGGGAACAGTGGGCGAGACAGGAGAAGTCTGCTGCACCATGTGGATTAGCATCCTGGCCTGGGATCAAAGTCATGCTGCAATGGCTGGTGATAGCTTGACAGCGCTGAGACTTTAACCCCTGCACCACCAGGGAGGCCCTCATTTTTATTTTTTAAAGGTGAGCTGATACCATATATTATATCCTGATACCACAAATAATATACTTCTTTCCAATACATATTTTTAATCTACTTGTTATTTTCTTATATCGAATACATTTCTAAGCTTTGAATAACACACCCCTGCACACTCCTGATGACCAAATTTAAAGTAATTTTCTTCTGGAAACTTGACAGTGACTTTGCTTTTTTTTTCTTTTATTTTAATCTAAAAAATGCCCTCTGGTTCTCAACCAGTTACCACTAATTAAAACCTCGATTGTCATTTTACCAAAACTTTATTTCTTCCTTACAAAAAAAATTGCCACAGCTTGCAATAGCCTGCCCTTTTCTTTCTTTTTTTTTAATTCTTTTTTTTTTTTAAAGATTTATTTATTTATTTATTTATACAAGCACTGGGTACAGTCAGAAGCGTGGGAGGGTGAGAGAATTCACCAGAGCCAGAGCGGAGAGTAGAACAGGCAGAAGGACCGAAATACGCTGCTGAGGGGAGCAGCAGGCGCAGCAGGAGAGGTCTGCGCGCCATGTGGGACCCTCGCCAGTGGCTGGGGATCGAACTGGCGCTGCAGAGGCTGCGGGCAGCCTCGCAGCCCAGCGCTCAACCACTGTGCCACCAGCGGAGGCCCAATAGCCTGCCCTTTTCAGTGGAAATGAAGTACATCAGCATATGGTTTCCCAAAATATAAAGTTCCACTAGCCAATAGCCATAAAACCACTCTACTAGCCTTCTGGCACTTTTAAATTCACAATTTGCTCTCCTAAAATTATTAAAAGTGTACAAATTTCTGGATTTGATTCCACCTAGAGTCAGTATCTTTTATATAAGGAGAAGGAAAGTCCGTTTTTTTCCAATTAGATCTAGAACTGTGCTGTCCAGCATGGTAGCCTCTAGTGTGATCACTCTGCACTTGAAACGTGGCACTTCCAAATTGAGATTTGCTGTAGGATAAAATATATACACCATCTCAAAAACTTAGAAAAAGTACAAAATACTTCAATCATTTTTTTGCTTATGTGTCAAAATATTTTAATATATTGGCCCAGACAAAATGTGCTACAATTGATTTAACCTGTTTCTTTTTACTTTTTTAATATGGTAATTACAAGTTTAAATTACATATGTGGCTCACGTTTTCTTTATATTGAACAGCATTGGTCTAGAAAATCTTATATTACATTTACTGGTCTTTGGCAGCAGCTATCTCTGAATTGTTTTCAAAGGAAATTTGAGAATAAAATTTTCTAAGTCTAAATTAGTCAACTAAGCAAATGTTTCCTTAGTTGTCCTTGATGGTCCTACTAAGTACCTAAATATCAGAGTTAGGAAATACATTAAAAAAACTTCTTGGAGTGAGGATGATTAATTTCTCATTAGATATTTATTTGAATGATCTTTGTCCCGTTTTTAAAGTGTGGTTATATTGAAATAAAAATGTCAAATCTATTCCTCAAATGACTTTTTATAGCTAAAAAAAAGCCTCTGGACAATGAGAATAAACATGGTGTTCTGTATCTTTGTATTAACTTGTTCTCATAGAAGCTATGAATGATCCACTGTATCAACATATTCAGCACCTAGTTTGTATACATGCTAAAAACCAACAGCAAGCAAGGATAACCATTTGTAATTCAGTTCATTGAATTGGGAACAAGGAGGGTAGAAGACAGATGAAAAAGATGTTCTGCGTCCTACAATTCACATCACCTAATGTTATGGTTGGGGTAACTCTGTGGAATTAATTTTCAATAATAAAAATATATGGAGGCCTCCCTGGTGGCACAAGGGGTTAAGCGTTAGCACTATGAAACTATCCCCAGTTACTGCAGCACGAGTTTGATCCCCGGGCAGGGAGCTACCCACATGGCACAGCAGACCTCTCCTGATTCGCCCGCTGCTCCCCTCAGCAGTGTATTTCAGTCAGTCTGGCTGTTCTGTTCCCTACTCTGTCTCTAGTGAATCCTCTCACCCCCCCGCATCTCTGGCCTGTACCCCAGTTCTTATATGCATAAATAAATAAATCTTAAAAAAATAATATATATGAGTTAAATATCAGAACCAAAAAAATGTCTTTGAAGTTCCTAATGGTTTATACTGACCTTTTTTCTTACCCTCAGGATCTTTTTATAACAGCTTTATTAAGATCTAATTCACATATCATACAATTCACCCTTTTAAAGTATATAACTTCAAAACATATTCTTTTTCATCTTCCTTTTTTTCCATAGGGCTCTGTAGCCATAGCCGGCGCTGTTATTCGCTGGTTAAGAGACAATCTTGGAATTATAAAGACCTCAGAGGAAATTGGTGAGTATGTTCAAATGAGGGGCTAGACTCTGAGTAATAAAAAATTTTAATATTTTGTCTTTGCAATCTGTTAATACTTGTGCATTTTGCCATATGTGACATTAAATTATATGGATCCTATTATGAATGTGATTTATAGATAAAAGACTTGTGATGATTTTAAAACAACAAATTGACGTAATTAGTGGTGTTTATTAATCAAGGCAGGTTATAAAAATTACCCAAGTGTAAAATTGAGCACCAAAGATTGCTAGAATCTGCAAACAAAGTAGTTCAGTTAAACTTATCTGATGGAAAGAGCCCTAACTTTCAGTTTCAAGCGAGCATTACAAGTTTATTACATTACAGTAAGTAGGATATATTTCAGTGATTTTTGTTTTTGTTTTTCCATGTTAGAAAAACTTGCTAAAGAAGTAGGAACTTCTTACGGCTGCTATTTTGTGCCAGCGTTTTCAGGGTTGTATGCACCTTATTGGGAGCCCAGTGCGAGAGGGTAAGAATTGAAAATAAGGTTTGCTTTTGTGGGTTTCGATTTATTTCCTCAGTTAGCTCATAGCTTATTCATTAATAGTTTCCTACCTATTTTCAAATGGTTTTAAAGTGTGAGGGAATTCTTTCCTATTTGAAGAGTATAATTTCAGAACTTTTGAACACCAAGAAGTTTAACTCATCTGCCAGGAAAGCCGCTGCCATCCTCATATTCATGTTAATGTTACTGCCTTTTATCTTCAAGTAGCTGCAGGTTGCAGAGTGGAGGGGCGTTATCAAGATGAATGCACATTTGGTTTTATATTACCACCATCTATTCAGATGAATCATGAGTTTTTCATATGTGGATACAGGATTATGTACTATAAGGGCTTTCTAAATTACTTACTGTTTATGGCCAAATTTTGGGGGGTTATTTTTATTTCTAGACTTTTTGTCTGCACATTTCTATCTGCCAAATTCAACCCTTCCATATTTAGGGCATTTCAGATTGATGACTCATTTGTTCTATTCTAATCTTAAAATCTTTGTATTTTTAGGATCATCTGTGGGCTCACTCAGTTTACCAATAAATGCCATATTGCTTTTGCTGCATTAGAAGCTGTTTGTTTCCAAACCCGAGAGGTAATAAATATGTGCCTGTTTTCTTGTAGTTAATCCAACTTTATCAATCTTAAATGAATTATAGATTAATGCTTGAAATGTATTAAATACTGGAAATGTACATAATCAAAAAGCCTGCCTAAACACAAATCTAACAAATGTAATTTTCATTCATTTTCCAGCTAATTTTCTGTTCCCTGCCAGGTGCCTGGCATATTACACTTGGTGGGCCACTGAGTGGTACCTATTAGTGCAAACATAGGCACTGAAGCATGAAAGCAGGGTATAACATAGAGTTGACTGGTGTGGCTGGATCTCAGGATGAGCGCAGAGGTGTAGTAAGAGAAAAGGTTGGTTGTGATCAGATCAAGAGGGCTTGGAAGACCAGAATCAAAAAACTAAAATGCTACTCTGAAGGCTTTAGGGAGCTATTGAGTGTTATTAAGTACAAGATCACCACATTCAGAGATGTTACTAAGAAGTAGGCTCACTATGCTCTTTGCCTTGCTTTATTTAAGATTTTGGATGCCATGAACCGTGACTGTGGAATCCCACTCAGTCATCTGCAGGTAGACGGAGGAATGACCACCAACAAGATTCTCATGCAGCTACAAGCAGATATTCTGTATATCCCAGTAGGTTCGTAAGTCCTCATGCTTTTATGCCCCAAGAGTAATGTTTCTTTGGGAAGAACTGCTTTTTGTTAGCATTATGTAAATACAAAGATGCTGATGCAGCACTCTCCCCTCAGTGAAGCCCTCAATGCCAGAAACCACAGCCCTGGGAGCTGCCATGGCAGCTGGAGCTGCAGAAGGGGTTGGTGTTTGGAGTCTTGAACCCGAGGATTTGTCGGCTGTCACAATGGAACGGTTTGAACCCCAGATCAATGCTGAGGGTATGTTTAAAGAATGAAACTTTTTTTTAAGATTTATTTATTTATGCATACAAGAGCTGGGGTACAGGCCAGAGGTGTGGGGGAGTGAGAGGATTCACCCAAGACAGAGTGGGGAACAGGCAGACTGACCGAAGTACACTGCTGAGGGGAGCAGTGGGCGAGACAGGAGAGGTCTGCTGCACCATGTGGGTTGCTCCCTGGCTGGCCAGGATCGAACTCGTGCTACAGAGGCTACGGATGGCTTCATAGTGCAGTGCTTAACCACTTGCGCCACCAGGGAGGTCCAAGAATGAAACTTTTTGATGGTGTCCTGTGAAAACCTTAGTGAGAGAGGGTTTGCCTTCCTGTTTGTTGGCAAGTTAAGAAACTAAGTGGTCTAGCAAATGCTGTTTCAGATTCAGCTACTAAGCATGTTGCACTCCACTGAATGAGTGTGAATGAGAGATATATTTCCTTCGTAAAGCAACTCTATAATCACATTTTTACCATTCACTTCTACTGCGTACAGTCCTTTCATGTAGGAGGGCAACACTGCCACTATCTGTTCTAGCTCATTGTAATAGTCTATTTTAAAAGGGAGAAGGAAGATTTATCAACCACCCAGCCCTAATGTCTACACTGGATCATTTTCCATGCCAACAGCTATGTCAGGACATGATCTGCTGGGCAGAAGGAAACTCTGGTGGTAACTTTTAAGCACATCAGTGTAGCCTGATAAAAACAGCAACAAGTTGAATAAATGAATGTTAAATATGTGATTCACTTCTTAGCAAATTAAGCTAATTCACAACCTCTAACAAATACCTTTATTGAACTATAATGATGTATCTATTAAATTGAAATGAATGTGCATATAAAAATAAGGTTTCATATATATTGAATTTGGTTTTATAGCTTTTTGAAACCTATGCACAAATAGTATGAAAGTGGATTTTAAGCTATTGGAAAATATGCTTTCAAATCTGTTTTTGTTTAGTTTTCTGGAAGACTACACCAGCATTTCTTAATTTTATTGGTTCTTTTCCATATCCAAGAAAACAAATGCTAGTAATTTTATAGTCAGGGAGTATGCCATGTACCTTGATATAGAAATGTGTTTCAAAATCTGATATTCTGTCTGTAAGTAATTTTTAGCTTTTGCAATATTGGATAAAATATGAAGTCCAAGCAATGCGTGCACTTCTGAAAAAAAAAAAAAAAACCCAACTTTTTAATAATCAAATAATGTTAGAGCAGAGTGTATGTCTCAAAATGCTAATCACACACACACGTGCGCGCACACATACATGCAAATAGATGCTCATACATGTATGCACACGTATGAATGGGTACCTGCCTAGAGGGGGATAATTCATTCTTCCAGTAAACATTTGGTTAGAGCTGACTACAGGTCAGCAACGTTACCAGTGTGTGGCTATAGAGATGAATGAGACTAAGTCCTTCCCTTTGGGGGACTCAAGTATGGTGGGAAAGGCAAACAGAACCATGAACATTCACCGTGGTACTTGGTATCCTGAGGTGTGTGTGAAGTGCAATGGGAAGTGGAGGAGGGGACAAAAGTGGGGTGCTGGAGAACTTTCTGAACACGGTGTCTCATGGGTGTTGCAGACTTCTGGTGCTGTGAAAGGCTGGGAGACTTGAGAAGGGTAGTCCCATGCGTGGTTCCATATCATATCATTAGGAGGACTATGGTGTGTGTATGTGTGTGTGCTTGTACATGTGCCAGTTTTCCATCATTGTTTATTCTTCCTAGTGTCAGTTTCCATCTTAAAGAATTCTGTCTCACAAGAATGCAATTTGAGGGCCTCCCTGGCAGCGCAGTTGGTTGAGCACAGTGCTGTGAAGCTGTCCGCAGCCTCTGCAGTGCGGGTTTGATCCCGGCCAGCAGGGGAGACACCCACATGGCACAGCAGACCTCTCCTGTCTCGCTCGCTGCTCCCCTCAGCAGTGTATTTCAGCCATTCTTCGTGTTCTATTCCCTGCTCTCTCTGGAGAATCCTCTCAACCTCCTGCACATCTGGCCCGTATCTGGGTTCTTGTATAACTAATTTTTTTTAATCTTTTTTAAAAAAAGGAATGTAATTTGAATCTTATAAGAAATAAGTATTTGTTAAATCCTTTGGCTGAATCAAAACCAATTTTTCTGGGTTTTCCATATTATGATGTACCCCTTCCCTTATCTCAAACTATCCATCCCCCTCCAAAAAAAAAAAAAAAAAACAAGAGAGAAACATCAATTGGGATTCCCGCTTATATATGAATGGGCCGCCCTTAGCAGGTAGCCTGTCTCCCAAGTTCCCTTCACCCTGCAGACCCTCCTGAATTTCCCCAGCACCTTCTCTGAAGCTTCTTTTCTAGTCACTGGCCATCACATCCTGAGACCTGGGGAAACCCGCACTTTAATACATGTAGCATTTTTTCAAGAATGCTGAGTGACACAAAGATGGTGCTTAGGAGGTCTCAGTAAACTGGCCTTCATATATGTGTTTTTCCTTGTATTACTAGAAAGTGAAATTCGTTATTCTACATGGAAGAAAGCTGTGATGAAGTCAATGGGTTGGGTTACAACTCAGTCTTCGGAAATTGGTAAGAATGCTGTTATTATTGTTGTTGATTGATTTTAGTGTGTTAAGTAGCTCATTTAAGTTTCTGACCATTTACATTTAATAAGGCTGCTTTGAAGGAAAGCATTATCATATGGCCAGAGTTTCTAACATTTTGAAACACTTGAAAGTTCTAAACATGAAGTGTAAATTATCAGGTTGATATACATACTTCATTCTATCGTGCCATATCTTTTCTTAGCTTTGGGCCTGGTCCTTCAATTTATTAGTGTTCTAAAAATAAAATTACTTCTAGTTTCTGCTTAATGGGAAAAAAATCAACTGGGGTCTTCTTTTTCTTTTTTCCCCTTTTAATGTCTTACTTTATCTTTTTGAGAGGCTGTCTTCATGACCTGAGGCAATGGAAAGCTATCTCAATTTGAGAATATATTTTGGCCACTTCCTAGGCTGATTCCACTATCTTAGCAAGTCTTCATCATTGGAATTCATTAGAATCAGAGAGGAAGAAACCATATCAGAGAGGAAGAAACAACATAGTAAACTAGAAGTACCATAATAGATTGGGAAATAGATTTGGCAGAAAATACAGGACTTTTTTTAAGTCGCCTGGATAAGGAGGTATTAGGCTTAGGTAAACCATGTAGTTATAAACAGCATAAGCTGCTTGAATATTCAAATAATCTGTCATGCCTCTGGTGTGGCATAATATTTTAACTCTTTGCCAAACATAAGACTTAGAACTTAAGCAGTGAAACAATGGCCAATAATATATTGAAGCACATACTTTAATAGACAAGAGCTTATAAATGAAATATAATCTGCCTTCCAACCCCAAAGTGATTATGGACCCACCTTTAATGTATCTGGCTTTTAGGAGAAGCTTCTGGAACATCCACTGCCAAAGATCACTATGATCTATATTTTCATTTTTGGACATTCCTACTTGAAGCTTTTTTTTTTTTCTCCTAGATAAACTTAAGATCATTTTAAAATCTTTTGTCCTGAGACTCAACTTCATTTCCAAGATGATGGCAACGATTTTCTTGCTAAGACTATTTGTAATTATGAGACCTTTTATAATTAAACTTCCAATCATAAATATTTTTCTAGCACAGTGCTAGTTGCTGTGTTAAATAAAATGTGTGCCCTGATTTCCTTTCTGGTGCCATCCTCCTGAGTCTTTTCTGACCACCTCAAACCCTCCCTATCCCCACCCTTACCACCCCCCCACACACACACACACTATTCCGCATACTGGCAGTTGAGGATATAATTTTAATTACAAGTTTCCCACCATTCCTACTGGTCATTTATCTTTTAGGTATCTCTCAATGAATTAAAAATGCCAAGAAAAAGTTGATGAAAGAAAATTACATGATTTATTTTATTTCTATCAGCATTTATGATAAAAAGTAACTGATTTTTTTATTTTAGATTCTTTTAATTTTGTTTTCATTTCGATTAGATTGTAGTAGATTTGAACCAACATTTGAAAATGTTTTTTTGAGTAGATTTATGAAAATCACCTTAATGTATAATATTTTAAGATCTTTGAGCTATATAGCAAACTGAGAATAGTAATATGTAGTTATTGAAATGTTAATTGTATTCCTTTGAGCAATATAAGGTATATGATATGATTCTATGATATATCAATGAGCTACATAACAAAAGCAGTACTGATAGCATCCTGCTTTAATAATCTTGAAATGATGAAATGATATTAGAATTGCTACCACTTATCATAAATGATGAGTTCTTGGCTTTCCACTCAAAATCCAGCAAAATAACATTTTGAAAACAGGTTGGAGTGGTTTAAAATGCACTATACCGCTATCAAATAACAAGTAAATTATATTTATGTATCTTACCATATCAACCGAAGGGAAATATTTTCATTAAATAGATGCTACCTAAACTGATAAGGACTTATAAGCGCAGATCATCCTCAGGATTTTTTCAAACTAGAACTCACTGTAGCCCCATCAGAAAAGCAGCTATAGTAACTTAGAGCTGTTGGTTCTAAACAAACTAGAAAATAGGTTCCCTTTGCCAAAATCAAATTAAAATATGGTCTCTACAAATATGGAAATAAAAGGTAACCATGTTTTTTATTTGAAAAATAACATAAGCTGTGGGTAAATGAGGGCAATGGTTTAATTCCCTGTTTTATGAAAATATTCCTTCTAAGGGAAAAACTACATGGTGAAGGGAACAAACCCTCTCCCAAAAAGCAAAGAAATAAGTGTCACTAGTTTATAATATGAAAATATGCCCAGTGCAAATGTTAGGATGCATTTTAATGAAACTCATTTATCTAATGGTTGTAGTTTCTTAACTCTTGGGAATTAATTTTGTTGATTTTCTTACATAGCTTGCATAGCTGTACTTACATAGCTATAAAACTTGGGGTTACATTTTCACACCTCTATATGTGCACATGCTTAAATACACTTCTTTCTTAAGAAGTGTACAATAAGTGTTAAATAATCTCGATATATAATTTTTTAATTCAAGTAAAATATAGAGTATTCTTTAAACAAAAGATTCTAATAGAATCCAGATTAGAAAATATCAAACCAACCATGTTCTTGGCAATTTTTTATAAACATGGATTAATACAATTTAGCTTTAAATTACAGTAATCGTGTCAGGTGCATTTCCTTACATATTAAATTTTATTTAAAAAAGAAAACAAAACCAATGCCTTAGATGACTATAACGTTCCTCTGATAGCCAAAGGAACTATAATCTGACCTTGGGGTGCACTGCAGTGCTCACTTAAGGCTTGATTGTTCTGGAAGGATCAAGAAATCTCAAATCAACAGCCTCCCAAAAAGCTTTCCATAAGCTTTCTTTGGCTTTGCCATTGGAAGGCTTATGTTGATCTCTATGTATTATGTTCTTGGCTACCTGTGGCATGCTATCTGTATTGTTTGTTAACTGTCATAAGTCTTCAATATTGATTATATTTTTGATTTGAAGTAATAACACTTTGCTATCTTTTATGAATATACTATTTTATAACTTATTTTGTTTTGCTATCATGTGATTCTTAACACAAATATTGTAATTATGTGTCTCTCTTTTGGTTTGCTTGACTGGAATTCCCTTCTACCTGGATGGCCACAGGTGACCCTAGTATCTTCTGTAGTCTGCCCTTGGGCTTTTTTATAGTGAGTAGCATGGTAATGTTAATCGGAGCAAGGTACATCTCAGGTCAGTTATTCTTTAAATTAGACAATTTTATTAGTTAGCTTTGATGTGTTTATATATAACTCAGCAGAGAGGTTTCAGTGTTTTCCATTCTAACTATGATTAGAAACCTGGGAAAAAAATTTAAGGTCTAATTATTCAGACCAATTAATCTATTGGGGCAGTCAGAATTAAAGACTGTAACTGTACATAACCACTTTTTAATTTTTAGTACATAATGATTTCTTTGCTGGGCTATATTTGAGGGGCTGTCAGCTAGAGCAATAATCAAAAATGAAAGTACGAATGTTAATGCTTACATGAAAGGACTTTTGGAGTAACAGAGGAAAGTTATTTTTGACTTTCATTAAATTGGCTTTCAAATGTATATAAGTTGTTTTTCATACTTTGAAAAATTGCTAAGCAAGTTTTAATACATATTTCAACTCTGGGAAAAGTTTCAGCCAGAACATATTAGCAGAGTTCCCATAAAACTCTTAACTGGGAAAAATATATAATCACTTGTGTTTTAGTTGGAAGAACACATTTTGTGAACTGAGATTTTTTTCAATCATTGTTTCAATAAATTGGGCTTGAAAGTTTAAACTAAATTACTTTAGCACTTTAACTTCTACTGAATATTTATAAAAAATGAAAATGCTTAGCATTTCTTGAAAGACATGGCATAATCTGTTTGAATTTAATTATAATAATCATTTTTGGAAGGTGTTTCTGATGATAGCTCAATTTTTCTTCAAATTAATGGCTGAAATGGAAATGACTTGTTACCAGGAAAGTGAACCATTTTATAATCTTCACAATGCCAGAAAGAATTTAATTATTTCTCTTAACTGGAGATGATGATCTGGGTTTAAAATGTAAAATTTAAATGTGTTAATATGGGGGGACATCTATTTGTAGAAATCTGACAAGCATTAATTCAGTTGGCATCATCAGTTTAGTGCTATATAAATATGGAATGAAAATTGTTTATATCTTTATATCAGCAGAACATTAAATTACTTTTAATTAATGATCAAATTTGAGTTGCTTGAAAAAGAATTTTAAGCTTGTTTACCTTGTTCTATGCCCTTCATATTTAGGATAAATTTATTTAAATATTTTGCTTCCATAATAACAATGTCTTATGTTGATATTAGTGTTTGATGCCTTAGCAAGGGCTTCTGCACACATAAACCTATGTGGAGTCAGCAGATGTCTGTTTTCATTCTGCTTCATGGGAATGCTTGGTGGAAGAGCCCAAATATTCCCCAGAAACACTGTGATCTGACTGTATAAGAAGCCTATATACTGTTTTAGGAAAAGTTTGTTTTTTTTTTTTTTCTTCGTTATCCTGGGTCCTTTTGGCTGTATAATTAAGGTCCGGAAAAGAAAAATACATAGCATCTGAATGTTTTCTTTGATTTTTTTTTTTACCCTTTTCCCTTGTGGTGCTATGACAGATTAAAAAGGCCAAGTCTCTGAAGTTGGAACATAAAGCATTTCTCCAAGTGAGGGGATGCATGTGTCCAAGTCCCTAGGCTTCCAAAATGCCTATGGTTACTGACTGTCTTTAGTTTCTCTCTTGGTAACAGTGGGATATTTTGCCTTAGTGAATAATTGGCAACGTTGTTAATATTTGCTAATTTTTGACCTAGTTGTTTTGGTTGCATTTTAACTGTGAAACAATATTTAGAAATCATGGGGAATTTTTAGCTCAATAAATGATTAAATAGTCTTCATTGCTTTAACTCCTTAATTACATGTATTTATTATTGACATATATGGTTTTTGTCCCCTGTTTTAGGTATCCCATAAGTAATACCAGCTCATGGATTCAAAAGATGCGAGCTTTTTACCTAACAAGAGAATTCAGCGATTATGTCTTTTAATGTGATGACACTATTCATAGACTGATTTTATTTTTAAGCCACTTGCTGCATGACCCTCCAAGTAGACCTGTGGCTAGAAATAAAGAAAATGCAGCCGAAAGAATGCTATAGAAACATTTGGTGTGTTTTTTAACATTAACAGTTAAGATTGGACCAGCCACCTTTCAGGCTGACCCCTCTGTTGCCATCACTTCTAGCTCAGTTCCCTGTAAGATCCAGGAAGCATTTGGATCCTGTCCACTGGAATCTTTCATCAAACATATTCAGATGCTGATGGGCCAGGATTTGATTCTCTGCACTACATACACTTGATGGGTTATTACTAACTGGCTAATCATGAGCAACTTTTTGTTTGTTTCTTTTGAACACCCCCCCTCCACACACACACCCCCGCAAAATTCCTCTTTTCTGCATATTAGGGACATCTTCATGATTGTTTTAATGTAAATCTCTGCTAAATTCTTAACATGGAAATTTAGCACTCTCATAGCCTAGATATTTTTCTGAAAAGGACTTGCCAAAACTAAAATTCTTTAGACATTTTACATATTCTCACTAACTACATTGAAATTGCTGCCTGAATCTCATGGGGAAAGATGTTTTTTCCTTTTTGTCATCTCTCCTTTTTATATTTTTTACTTTGTATGGATAATACACCTGCCTATATATTTTATATTACAGGGCAGCCCATTTGTAAATTGAGTACATTTTACACAATCTCACTAATTACGGTGAATTTCTGTCTGCATCTTACAGGGAGAAACACTTGCTCTTTTTTTTTCTTTTCATCTCTCCTTTTTATATTTCTTACTTTGTATGTATAACATACACACCTATGCATTTTTTTTTTACCGAGGATAGCCCATTTATAAATTAAGAGCACATTGAATTCATTAGGTTGTAATGGGGCTGGTCTTAAGTGGACCACTATGTGTATAAATATTTTGGGGAAAACAGCTGTGTACATTTTGGGGCAATGGTTATGCATAATTATTTACCAGGAGAAACTTTTTCTTAAAGAGTCAATATTTAAAATTTAATCAAATGTTCTATGTCAATAAAAGAAAATGTACTTTATTGTGACTTCAACTATTTTTCTTATACCTTATCTTTTAATTTAATTGTTTTCACTGGATATATGCTAGAGAAAAAAAAGAAAAGCCTGGAATACTACAGTAAATATTGTTTGCAAGCACTAGTCCATATGAAGTTATTTTTCCTTGACCTAGTTTTAGACACATTTGGGATCCTTTTTAACTTCAAAAAAATTAAAAACCTAGGTAGAAAAAAACTTTCTTAGGAATAATGCCAAGAATACTCTTCTCATTCAAATATATTATCAACTACTGATAAGCAATTATAATATTGGGGATGACAGAATTATCTCTGTTTAATGTCATATTACAAATGAAAAGAAATATTTACCATTAGAAATGACTTCTAATGAAACCAAGAATTTCTCAAAATATTTAGTATGACATGTTATAAAAATTTACCTAATCTAGTTTCTTAATATCATTTTTAAAATATCTTAGTTTGTGTTTAATACACATAAAAAATCGCCTCAATTATTTTCTTCAATCACTGCTGAAAATGGGGAAATTTTTATATGTTAATATAAAAGGTTTTGTTTGGTTTGGAATTAATAGTTGCTTGCATTTACAGTTCTGGTTGTGCTATTTCTAAATTATTAAATCTACCGAATTTTAGACATGCAGCTGCCATTTTAGTGACATTAAATATTATAGAAAGGTTCTGTGAAATTATTACTTTGTGGCAAAGATACTTTTAAACATTATTTCTACAAAGGTAGCTTGAGTTCATTGTAAATAGTTGTGAAAAACACTGTTCAAACAATTTTAAGATTGATTTTCTATAAATGGCAATATTTATAAATACTTGAAATTGTACATGTTGATATTTAATGATGAATTTGCATAAAATAAATTGACCCCTCATTCTTACTTGTATTCCTCATTTACAGGCTACAACTTAGATCAAAGTTAATTTAAGAAAAATGTTTCAAGAAATGGAAAACTCAGTTGTTAGCACTTGAATCAGGCACATCCTGAAGAATTAACCAACAGTCAAAGAAGTAATTTCTGAAATCATGAGTACCTTAATCATTCTGCTAGAAAAGATGACAGTGTCCTATCTCAGCCTCCAGAAAATACCTTGGCAAGGCTAATGCCATATCAATACAGTGTCTCAGAGCAAGCTATTTCACTCTGTAGCATTCGGTTTCGCTTCACCTGGTCAGTCTGTGGAGCGAGGTACACAATTGTTCTCTCAACTCAATCTCTGACTCAAACTAATTAGCAAAACAAGTCGTTCATCTTTGTCTCTGAAATGATAGCTGAGATTATTTTTCATGTATTTCTTTTGAAGTACCCAAGGTGCACTTCTTTGGAATGTTTATGGCTGTTTTGTATCATGTGAGAATCACAAATGATAGTTTTTTAAGAAAAAACATGAAACAAAAATTGTCATAGTACCAAAACTAACAGCATTGACAGTAGAGTAGGTAGCATTGAACTCATAGTGCCTACCTATTAGTCGGTAAAAGTACAAAAATTATTTTTCAAAAGCTTTAGTAAGGTATTGTTGATATACAGAAAAATGCGCACATTTAATAGATACAATTTGATGAGGTTAGGCATATGTATCTATCTACCTGTGATACCATCACTACAGTCAAAAGTATCCATCACCTCCAAAAGTTTACTGGTATATCTTGTGTGTGTGTTTATGTGTGTGTGTGATAACAACTCTTGACATGAGATCTACTCTCTTCACAAGTTTTTAAGTACTCAACACCATATTGTTATTTATAGGCACGGTGCCATACTGTATATAGGTGTAGATTTCTAGAATTCATTATACCTATTGAACAACAACTCCCCATCTCCCCAGCCCTTGGCAACCACCATCTAATCCTTTCCTGTATTTGACTTTTTAGATTTCAGACATAACTGAGCTCATGCAGTATTTATGTGTCTGTCTGATTTCTCTTAGCATAATATCTTCCAGATCCGCTGCTGTTGGCACAAATGGTAAGATTTCCTTCTTTTTTTTTCTGCCTTTTATTTTTTTATTATTATTTTTTTATTGATACTCTTTTTTATTTAAATTTTATTTTTATATCCCCCATACAATTACAATCCCCTTATTTTGACCCCAATCCCTCCTTTTCCCACCCCCACCCCCCATAGAGTGTCTCTGGTTCATAGTTGTTTATTGATTTTGATATTTTCTTTCTTAGAGTTATTCTTTTTCCTGGACCCTTATTTAAGTTTTCTAGATTCCTGCTATGAGTGAGACCATCCGGTATTTTTCTTTTTCTTTCTGGCTTATTTCGCTAAGCATGATCCCTTCCAGCGCCATCCATGTTGCTGCAAATTGCATGTGTTTATCTTTTTTGATTGCTGAGTAATATTCCATGGTGTATATGTACCACATCTTCTTGATCCAGTCATCTATTTTTGGGGCATTTGGGTTGTTTCCAAAGCTTAGCTATTGTACATAGTGCTGCTATAAACATAGGGGTGCAGGTGCTCTTTGGAATTGGTGTTTCTGTGTCCTTTGGGTAAATACCTAGGAGTGGAATTGCTGGATCATATGGAAGCTCTATGTTTACTAAGTCAAGAAATCTCCACACAGCTCTCCATAGTGGTTGGACCAGTTTGCACTCCCACCAACAAAGCAGGAGTGTTCCTTTTTCTCCACATCCTCGCCAACATTTGTTGTTGCTAGTTTTTTTAATATGTGCCATTCTCACTGGTGTAAGATGGTACCTCATTGTAGTTTTAATTTGCATTTCCCTGATTATTACAAGTGATGTTGAACATTTTTTCATATGCCTGTTGGCCATTTGCATTTCCTCTCCAGAGAAGTTTCTTTTTAGCGCTTCTGCCCATTTTTTTGACTGGATTATTTACTTGGTTTTTGTTGAGTCTCATCAGCTCTTTGTAGATTTTTGTGATCAGTCCTAAATCATTAGTGTTGTGTGCAAAAATGTTCTCCCAGTTGGTGGGGTTTCTTCTTTGTTTTGGTTATTGTCTCTTTCGCTATGCAGAAGCTCTTTAATTTGATGTAGTCCCAGCTGTTTATCTTTGCCTTCACTATCATTGCTTTGGGTGATGTGTCTGTAAAGATGTCTTTGATGTGCATATCATGTAGTGTTTCACCTATATTTCCTTCTATGTATTTTATGGTTTCAGGTCTTATGTCTAGTTCTTTAATCCATTTTGAGTTGGTTTTTGTGCATGGTGTTAGGTAGTAGTCAAGCTTCATTCTTTTGCATGTTTTCCCAGCACCATTTATTGAACATACTTTCTTTGCTCCAGTGCATAGTCTTTGCTCCTTTGTCAAAGATTAGTTGACCATAAATCTGTGGGTTTATTTCTAAATTTTCTATCCAATTCCATTGGTCTGTGTGTCTGTTCTTGTTCCAATACCATGCAGTTTTGATGATTATGGCTTTGTAGTATAGTTTGAAGTCTGGGAGTGTGATGCCTCCATTCCCTTCTTTTTTTTTTCAGGAGAGCTTTGGCTATTTGGGGTTTTTGGTGATTCCATATGAATTTCATCAATAATTGTTCTATTTCTTTGAAGAATGACATTGAAATTTTATTGGAATAGCATTGGATCTGTATATTGCTTTTGGTAGGATGGCCATTTTAATAATGTTTATTCTTCCAATCCATGAGCAGGGGATGTCTTTCCATTTCTTTGTGTCTTCTTCTATTTCTTTTAACAGTGTTTTATAGTTTTCTTTGTAAAGGTCCTTTACCTCTTTTGTTAGATTTATTCCCAAGTATTTGATTTTTTTTTGTTTTGATAATAAAAGGGATTTTTTTTATTTCTTCTTCTTCAAATTTATTGTTTGTGTATAGGAAAGGCTACTGACTTTTGCGTGTTGATTTTGTATCCTGCCACTTTACTGAACTGATTGATGAGTTGAATTAGTTTTTCTGTGGAGTTTTTGGGGTTCTCTATGTATATTATCATGTCATCTTCAAATAGTGATAGTTTGACTTCTTCTTTTCCTATTTGGATTCCTTGTATGTCTTTCTCTTGTCTTACTGCTCTGGCTAGGACTTCCAGTATTATATTGAAAAGCAGTGGTGAGAGTGGACATCCTTGTCTTGTTCCAGATCTTAATGGAAATGCTTTCAGCTTTTCACTATTGAGAATGATACTGGCTGTTGGCTTGTCATATATGACCTTTATGATGTTGAGGTATGTTCCTTGTAGCCCAGGAATTTCAAGGGCTTTTATCATGAATGGGTGTTGCACTTTGTCGAAAGCTTTCTCGGCACCTACTGATATTATCATATGGTTTTTATATTTCTTTTTGTTGATGTGTTGGATAACGTTGATTGATTTTCGGATGTTGAACCATCCTTGTGTCCCTGGAATAAATCCTACTTGGTCGTGTTGAATTATCTTATGGATACATTGTTGGATTCTGATAGCTAAAATTTTATTGAGGATTTTTGCATCAGTGTTCATTAGCGAGATTGGCCTGTAGTTTTCTTTTTTTGTGTTGTCCTTGTTCGGTTTTGGTTTTGGCTTCATGGAATGTGTTTGATATTATCCCTTCCTTCTCAATTTTTTGGAAGAGTTTGTGAAGGTTAGGCACTAATTTCTGAATGTTTGGTAGGATTCATTTGTAAATCCATCAGGTCCTGGGCTTTTGTTTTTGGGAAAGTTTCTGATTACCATTTCAATTTCGCTGCTTGTAATTGGTCTGTTTAGGTGTTCTATTTCTTCTTTATCTAGCTTTGGGTGATTGTAGAGTTGTAGGAATTTGTCCATCTCCTCTAGATTGCTGAACTTGTTTCCATATAACTGTTCATAGTAGTTTCTGATTATTCTTTTGATTTCCTTCTTTTTAAGACTGAGTGATATTCCATTGTATGCATGATACATTTTCCTTCTTCATTCATCTGTTGGTAGATATTTGTATTGTTTCCCTATCTTCGCCCTTGTAAAAAGTGCTACAGTGAACACAGGAATGTAGCTGTTTCTTTGAGATTCTGATTTCAATTTTTTGGGATATATACCCAGCAATGGGGTTCCTGGATCACATGGTGGTTTGAGTTTCTGTTTTTTCAGACACCTCAGCTCTGTTTTCCATAGTCACTGCATCATTTTACATTCCCACCAACAGTGCACAAGTTTCACAAAGTCATCTATCTTGCTTATAAATAACAGAAATTTATATCTCATAGTTCTGGATAAAGTCCAGGGCGCTGGCCTGGGTAACCCCTCTTAAAGTGCACACTTCTGACTCCTCTGTGTCCTCACACTGTGGAGGGGCAAGGGAGCCCTCTCAGACCTCTTCCGTAAGGGCGCTAATTCCACCCATGCGGGCAGAGCCCTTTCACAGTATCCTCTCCACAGGCCCCACCTCCAAATACCATCCCCCCAAATTCTTTTTTTTAAAGATTTATTTATTTATTTATACAAGCACTGGGTACAGTCAGAAGCGTGGGAGGGTGAGAGAATTCACCAGAGCCAGAGGGGAGAGCAGAACAGGCAGACCGACGAAGTACACTGCTGAGGGGCGCAGCAAGCGTGGCAGGAGAGGTTTGCGCACCATGTGGGACCCTCGCCCAGTGGCTGGGGATTGAACCGGTGCTACAGAGGCTGCAGGCAGCTTCACAACCCAGCGCTCAGCCACTGCGCCACCAGGCAGGCCCCCCAAAAAGTCATTTTTTAAAGATTTTTATTTATTCATGCATACAAGAACTGGGGTGTAGACCAGAAGTGCGGGATTGAGAAGATTCACCAGAGACAGAGTGGGGAGCAGAACAGGCGGATTTACTGAAATACACTGGAGGGGAGCAGCAGGCAAGAGAGGAGAGGTCTGCTGTGCCATGTGGGTTAGCTCCCCGGCCAGGGATTGAACTCATGCTGCAGTGGCTGCTGGTAGATTGATAGTGCTGAGACTTGCCCCACCAACAGAATTATTTTAAATTGTCATTTATATAAAATAAACAAATGACAAGCCCCTAGTTGCATGTGAGTTTATAATCCCTGAAATGATTATCCCTCTGAAGAAAATGAATTTTTTTTTACTCCTTGGAAAATGAAGGCTAATAATTTAACTCCTTTTTAGATTCCACTTTGACTAACTTTCATGCATCTAATACTCGAAAGAAGGAAAATGCTTTAGTCACTAACACATAAAAGATGGGACACAAGAGCTGGCTTTCCATTCACCTTCCCAGGGATTTTCCTGGCCTGTCCAATAAAATATACTGACATTAAAGGATGCAGCAAACTCATTTGCCCCAAAGACTTGATAAATGAGAATACAGTCTTCTGAAAATATTAGACCAAAATATATTACCATAATTATCACTAACTTGACTTTTCCCTAAGTGAAAACTTTTAACTGCCATCTCTTAATTTTCTTCAAGATTTTTTTCTTTTTTTAAGTTAGAAATGAACTTTTATTGGGCCTCCCCTGGTGGTGCAGGCAGTTGAGCGCCGCGCTGTGAAGCTGCCCACAGCCTCGACAGCGCGGTTTGTTCCCGGCCAGCTGGCGAAGGTCCCACATGGTGCAGCAGACCTCTCCTGTCATGCCCGCTGCTCCCCTCAGCAGTGTATTTCGTCAGTCTGCCTGTTCTGTTCCCCGCTCTGTCTCTGGTGAATCCTCTCACTCTCCCGCGCCTCTGGCCTGTACCCCAGCTCTTGTATAAAAATAAATAAATCTTAAAAAAAAAGAAATGAACTTTTATTGTAGGTGAAAGTACATACTCAGGAGTGAGTGTGGGCAGATTCAGAGGAATATCACCCTTTAAGGTTTTGTTTCCTCTTTCCCCAAACTGAATTTAAACCTCCAGCCTTTAATTAATTTACCATATTTTTTACTTTACAAAGTTTATGGGGGTAAGTCAGAGGTCTGTTTGTCATTTACTTCAATTAATTGTAAATCTAATACCAATGACAGTGATTATTTGCAAGTTGACGCGCCACCTCACTGGTTTCTCAGCAGCCAAGGGAGTGCCTTTTAAAAGATTTTTTTGATCAAATGTTTGCTAAAAGATAAGTAATACTTCTCAGGAAAAACTTAGAAAAAAGATTAGAAAGAAGAGTAGAAAAATCACCCATCATCCTAAAATAAAACCTGTGGTTATTTTGATTTTCTTCCCCAAAACTTTAAGGAAGTGTCCATAGATCTTGACTACTCATATCTTTATATAAAAATTTGAACATACAGGGGCCTCCCTGGTGGCGCAAGGGGTTAAGCACAGCACTGTGAAGCTGTCCGCAGCCTCTGCAGCACGAGTTTGATCCCCGGCCTGCCAAGGAGTAACCCACATGGCACAGCAGACCTCTCCTGTCTCGCCTGCTGCTCCCCTCAGCAGTGTACTTAGTCTTTCTGCCTGTTCTGTTCTCCACTCTGTCTCTGGTGATTCCTCTCACCCCCTGCATCTTTGGCCTGCACCCCAGCTCTTGTATGCATAAATAAATAAAAATTCCTAAAAAACAATTTGAACATACAGGACACTACTGAATGTTGTTTAGGGACACAGGGACACAGAGAAGTGTAAAACTTGCATAGGGATGACAAATGCCAAGTTTAGGATGGTGGTTCACTCTGGAAGAGGGAGGATGGAATGAGGAATCTGAAAAAGTTCTGTTTCTTAAAAAAAAGTGCTGGGTCTCCCTGGTAGTGCAAGGGTCAAAGACACAGCACTATCAAGCTATCACTGGCCACTGCAGCACAAGTTCCATCCCCGGATAGATTGTTTGGATTGTTCTATGACTTCTATGTTATCTTTTTGTATCCTTCCTACATATTGGGTTCGTTTATTGCCTTATTCTCTAATTTTTTAAAAGATTTTTTTATTCATGCATACAAGAACTGGGGTACAGACCAGAGGTGTGGGGGTGATAGAATTCACCAGAGACAGAGTGGGGAACAGAACAGGCAGACTGACTGAAATACAATGCTGAGGGGGGCAGCGGGCAAAGCAGGCTGCGCCATGTGGGTTAGTTCCCTGGCCAGGGATTGAACTCATGCAGCAGTGGCTGCGGATAGCTTCATAGTGCTGAGACATGACCCTTTGCACCACCAGCGAGGCCCTATTTTCTAATTCTCTCTTAAATATGTGTGTATGTCTGCTCTTTAGCTGCCCCTTGTCTCCCTCAGAGACACTGTGTATGCCAGGCCCACACAGGGCTGTGCTGTACCACACAGGGCTTCTTTGAGTGTTCTGAAGCCTGTTTGAACTTATCACTGTTTCCTAAAGAAACTTAGATGACTGTTTATGGCTAATTGAAATGTGTTCACTGGTGAACACATTGGCCTCCCAAAAAGAGTTTCCTTTCAAAACTGAGGCGAGAACATGCTCACCTCATAACCATCCCCATGTCCTTGATATGAGCCAAGCAAGGGCGCAGTTCAAGCCAAGGATCTCTTCTACAACTGGAAAAAGAACTGGGGAATCCACACAGGTGTTACCATATGTTCCTTTCATCTGATCAGAGTAGACAGGTTTGCAAATTTAATGGTCGTGGGTTTTCTCATTCAGTTTGAATGACCACGGACAGATGCTGAAGTATTTCTGTCCAGTCACAATTTATTAAGTCATGTGTACCGTACAGTAGCCCCTCTGTTTTCAAAGTCAAACTCTTGTGATCTAAAATCTTTCATTGGCTTGCTAAAGAACTGATGAAGCTATGTAGAAGAGGATTTAGGGAGTGATCTGACCATCTTTTGAAAAACTGGTTTCTTGTTAGAAATAAATTCAGCCCCTAGGTGGCGCTGCTTTCCCCAATTACGCTGTTCTGTCTTCTCAGCGGAAGGTGATTCTTCCCATCAGCATGGTCTGAGGAACTTGCTAGGGTACTTGTTTGGTTTTGCTTTATTTTGCAGTAATCATCATTACATGGAAGCATTGTAATGACCCTGTGAAATCTACAGGATGCTTTCATGCCAGGATCATAAAAACCAAAGGCTTAAGTGAAGCAAAGCTGTCAATTCATTTACACTTTGCTGCAGCTTTGATTCGTCTTTTTTTCAGCTCATATAAAAACCAGATTTATAGCTAATTCTCTTCATAATCTATAATGTAACATTCGAAAATATTTTGTTCATATCTAATTGCCCATTATATACCCTTCTAAATTTAATCAATTAGAAAGACCTTTTTAATCACAACCAATTTTCTTTCTTTTTAAACACCTCTGTTTCACAGTTGACTCATCATGGAAATAGAATCAACAAATTTCAAGGCCAAATTGTGTCCGCATTTTTTTGTCAATACCAATGAAATTATTTTTCACCTTTCCTTATTGTTTTTGCTTTCTACCTATTTGGCTCTAGGAAATTATAAGGAAATGATCTCTTTATAACAATCTATAAACATCAAATCAAGACAAAATTGTGTAACTGATATCTTATGTGAATAGCTTCATTATTGTCTCAATAATAATGCCTTAATTCTCATAATTACCCTTCATTATTATGTTTTATTTCTTAACTTTTCATTTGGACGTTTCCAACATGCATGCAAAGCTGAGAAAATGGAGCAATGAACCCCTGTGCCATCCGTGAGTGGAAAGAATTTATCCACATTTTGTCAATCAAAAAATTTTGTTTTGTTTATATAACCTCCATGCCATTAAATTAGTTAATGCTGTTTCCACTCTGACAAGATAATTTGTTGAGTTAGTAGAAAGCGTTCTGTTCCTAATGGATTTTTATTTTATTTTTTTACTTTCAGCACTGGAGGACTTTATGCTTGGGAGGAGGGGGACGGGATAAATGCTTCTAACGGCAGTGTGGACAGAAAGGAAAGGCAAGCAAGAGTTCACGAAAGAGGCAACACTGAGATTCTACTCCCTACAGACACTAGGGGCCGGAACATCAGCGGGTGTCCTGGGTGGGCAGGAGTGGTGCTCTAAGAGATAGATCCATGGACTAGAATCTTCCCCAGGAACTGAAAGCTCCCCAAATCCCCCAAATCCCAGCTCAGTGAAGTTGAGTGATTTGCCAAGGTCAAAGCTCCAATGAATAACAGAACTGAAACTTAAGCCCAAGCATGTCAGACTCCAAAGCCAATGCCTCCAACTAGTCGACCACATTTCTTAGCAATGCCAATTATGTGTTGTCCGGTCATATGCATTTCTGGAGTAAAAAACTGGGTGATGTACACATTCAGAAATGTTACCAAGAAGTGTTAGTAGGTAGGCCTCCCTGGTGGCACAGGGGTTAAATGTCTCAGCACTATTAAGCTATCACCAGCCACTGCAGCATGAGTTCGATCCCCGGCCAGGAAGCTGACCCACATATGGTGCAGCAGACCTCTCCGCCTTTTCTGATCCCCATTCTGTCTCTGGTGAATCCTTCCACCCCCACCATACCTCTGGCCTATACCCCAGTTCTTGTATGCATAAATAAATAAATCTTTAAAAAAAAAAAAGTGAGGGTCTCCCTGGTGGCGCAAGGGGTTAAGCCGCAACCTATGAAGCTGTCCGCAGCCTCTGCAGCGCAAGTTCGATCCCCGGCTGGCCAGGGAGCAACTCACATGGCGCAGCAGACCTCTCCTGTCTCTCCCCCTGCTCCCCTCAGCAGTGTATTTCAGTCAGTCTGCCTGTTCTGTTCCCCACTCTGTCTCTGGTGAATCCTCTCACCCCCAACACCTCTGACCTGTACCCCAGTTCTGTATGCATAAATAAATCTTAAAAAAAAAAGTGTTAGTAGAAAAGCAGATGGTCTTATACAGTTCAGTCACCTTCCTGAAACCCTATTGGGTTAGCGCTGATGCCACATTTTAGTCTATGACACAGGCTTGCTTCCTGTGTGGTCCACTTTCACTCAATAAAGTTGAGTGATGAATCTTTGCAGGTATATTACATACAAGCTTTTATTTTCTACCTCAGTGACCTCTGCCATCAATATTTACTATTAATCCATAAAACATACATAATTGAACCTAAGTAGGTGACCCTAAATTTGCAGATTCCTATCCCATCAACCGCAGAAGATTTATCCATCCTAGGAGTAATTATTATTTTTTTTAATCACTGATTCTCTGGGGGGACTTCAGAGCTGCTTTTCAGGGCCGTTGCTTCTCAGATAACTGGCAAAAAAAAACCTGAGCAGCCTTTGAAAGTGCTGGATGTTTGATAAATGTCTAGGACTTTCATTTAAAGTTAAGGACAGAAGGTGATCCTTCCTCTGTGAATAATAATGCCAAAAAAGGAAGAATGCCCTGATATACTTTGGATAAAAAGGGCACAGTGAGTGATTCACTTGATAACTTAGTTTAGTGAACAAATTTACCCACCTGCTCTGGCAACTGACAAGTATGAAAATAGTAGACTAACATCTCTATGAATTCCATAAATTAAATGGATAATAGTCATCTCAGATAAACAACTATCATTAGGAGGGAAAGGGAAATAATAGGTCAATGAAATAATCTACTGTGTCTTAAAACATTTTTTTAAGGGGCCTCCCTGGTGGCGCAAGGGCTTAAGACGCAACCTATGAAGCTGTCCACAGCCACTGCAGCACGAGTTCCATCCCCAGCCAGGGAGCTACCCACATGGCCCAGCAGACCTCTCCTGACTCGCCTGCTGCTCCTCTCAGCAGTGTACTTTGGTCAATCTGCCTGTTCTGCTCCCCACTCTATCTCTGGTGAATCCTTTCACTCCCCACACCTCTGGCCTGTACCCCCGTTCTTGTATGCATAAATAAATAAATCTTTAAAAAAAAATTTAAAACCACAATTTAAACGTGTGTGGGGGCTTGAGGAGAGAGAAGCAAAGCAACCAACCCAGGAATTCACTGTGGCCAGTGGATTTAAAAAATAAGTCAGGGCTTCCCTGGTGGCGTAAGGGGTTAAGTCTCAGCACTCTTAAGCTATCACCAGCCACTGCAGCACGAGTTCAATCCCAGCCAGGGAGCTGACCCACATGGCACAGCAGACCTCTCCTGTTTCACCCGCTGCTCCTCTCAGCAGTGTATTTAGTAGATCTGCCTGTTCTGCTCCCCACTCTGTCTCTGCTAAATCCTCTCACTCCCCCGCAAACCTCTGGCCTACACCCCAGTTCTTGTATGCATAAATCTTTTTTAAAAAAAGAAAACTCTAAATAAAAAAAATAATAAAAAATAAGTCAGTATCAAAAACCCTGTATTAGGTAACCCCGTGGTTCAAGGACAACTAGAGACACAGGGAGCTGACTTTGATCCAGCTTAGATCAGCAAACTCCCCAGCTGATCCACAGACACCTGAGCAAAATCAATGCTTATTGTTATATGCCATAGAAATTGTGCTTTGTCATTACATACCAATAACTGACTGATAAAATTGTTGTCTTTCATAAAGGACTTTTTTTTAATGGAAAATTTCTATAAGCAAACATATAGTGAGCCATGAAGTGCTTTCAGTCAAATACAAGCTATTGGAGACAAAAAAAAAAAATAATTCAGTTTCCTCATTAGAAGCATAAAATCTACAAACTGATACTGCAGTAGGTGGAGAACCTACTAGGAAGTGAAACCAACAAAACCACAGTGACGAGGAGCACTATCATGTGGATGAGCATAACTTACCAGCACGATCTTTTGGTCAACGCCTGACCGAATGGTGGCCCTTCTGGACTCTACCACCAAGCCTAGGTGTGTGGTAGGCTATACATGTAGGTTTGTGTCATTACACTCTGACCTTCACACTATGACAAAATCACCTAAGGACACATTTCTCAGAATGGAGCCCCTACTTGAAGCAATGCATGACTGACACTATGCTATGGTGTTCACTACTAAGGCCATACATTATGTCACTTGAGCTAGACACTTGGTCAAGTACTCCCGAGCAAATAGTGGTTGTCCTAGGTAACAATGCATTGACTCCACATAGAAGTAAATAAATCCCTGAGGTCGTGGGAAATCCCCCACAAGTTTGCTGTCACGCAACAATGAAGCCACGTGTAGCAGGTGGTTTCAGTAATCATCCCCAATGTGTTCATTGCTCCCCCTATGCAGGCTCCAGAGCGATGCTCTTGTGTGATGACTCTGGGCCTTGACGATGTGGCTTGTGTTGTTTGAAGGGACAATAATGAGATGTAAACAAAAGCTTTAATAGTCATAGCATTTTTCCTTTCTGCGCTACCCAGGGAGCGGTCTATGTGGCATCGTCCTGGGTTCCAGTTGTAACTTAAAGGGAAAATTTCACAATGTCTGGAGCCCTTGATTTCCTGCAAATGAAGGAGGGTGTCCTCAAATTCCTTGCAGCAGGAACCCACTTAGGTGGCACCAACCTTCACTTCGAAATGGAACAGTACATCTACAAAAGGCAAAGTGATGGCCTCTATATCATAACTTTGAAGAAAACCTGGGAGAAGTTTCTAGTGGCAGGTTGTGGCATTGTTGCCATTGAAAATCAGCTGATGTCAGTGTCATACCATCCAGGAACACTGGCCAGCGAGCTGTGCTGAATTTGCTCCTGCCACCGGAGCCACTCTTGTTGCTGGCCGCTTCACTCCCAGAATCTTCACTGACCAGATCCAGGCAGCTTTGGGGGAACCAAGACTTTTGGTAGTTACTGATTCCAGGGCTGACCCCCAGCCTCTCACAGAGGCGTCTTATGTTAACTCGTCAAACATTGCTCTGTACACAGACTCTCTTCTGCATTTTGTGCATGTTGCCATCCCCTGCAACAATCAGGGAGCTCACTCAGTGGGTCTCACCTGGTGAATGCTGGCCAGGGAAGTTCTGCACATGTGTGACACCCTCTCCAGTGAACAAACGTGGGGGGGGGTGGTCATGTTTAATCTCTACTTCTAGGGCATCCCAAAGAGATTGAAAAGGGAGAGCAGGCTGCTGCTGAAAAGGCTGTAACCAAGGAGGAATTTCAGGGTGACTAAACAGCTCCCGCTCCTGAGTTTACTGCTACTCAGGCTGAGGTGGCAGACTGGTCTGAAGGCCTGAAGGTGCCCCCTGTGCTTACCCCGCAGTTCCCTACTGCATATAAAGGGCCAGCCTGCCCCTGAAGACTTCTCTGCAGACCCACTGCTCAGGCCACTGAGTGGGTAGGAGCAACCACTGAGTGATCTTTCTTTTTTTCCCCTAAAGATTTATTTATACAAGCACTGGGTACAGTCAGAAGCGCAGGAGGGTAAGAGAATTCACCAGAGCCAGGAACAGAAAAGGCAGACTGATGAAGTACACTGCTGAGGGGAGCAGCGGGCACGGCAGGAGAGGTCTGCGCGCCATTTGGGATTCTCGCCGGCGGCCAGGATCAAACCGGCACTGCAGAGGCTGTGGGCAGCTTGGCAGCTCAGCGCTCAACCGCTGCGCCACCGGGAAGGCCCAACCACTGATTGATCTTAAGCTGTTCTTCCAGAGACTGAAACAGAAAATGGAAGTAAGGTTAATGGAAAACAAAGTTTTTAAAAGTTGAAAACAAAAAAATAAAAGTGATAGCATTTGGGGCTAATTTGTTATTCTTTGGAACCCTGAGACCACTACCTGAAAAGCCCAGGTTAGCCTACTGGATCACACAGCCAACACGCTTTCTCAGCTGGGGGGCTGCCTTCCAAAACGGGAGTTTCCCGCCCCTACCCCATCCCCCCCAATCCCCCCCCACCTCCGGCTCCTGCAGAGGAAGCAGCAGGTGCCGCAGCCCACAAGGCAAGGCCTTAGCCTAGTGAGTGAAGGATGGCGGTGGTGTAAACCATTACATTTGGGGCCTCCCTGGTGGCGCAGGGGTTAAGACAGCACTATCAAACTAGCGACAGCCACTGCAGCAAGAGTTCGATCCCCAGCCAGGGAACTAACCCACATGGAGCAGCAGACCTCTTCTGCCTTGCCCGCTGCTCCCCTCAGCAGTGTATTTCATCAGTCTGCCTGTTCTGCTCCCCACTCCGTCTCTGGGGAACACACACACACACCTCAGCACCTGTAGCCTGATCCCCAGATCTTGTATGCGTAAATAAATCTTTTTAAAAAAACAATCCATTACATTTGGGGCGGGGTTTGTGACACAGTGGCACTACCGGTGACAGTGCCGGGATGACCTCCTGGATAGCCATCGCAGTTACCCTAAAGAGAATGTTTCCATCACTGAGAAGTTGGTAGTGTGCGACTGTGATTTATTGTAGAAGAAATTGTATTTGGGTTTTCTCCGTTTCCAGCACAGAGCTCCTAAAACCCTTCCAATTCCTTGCGAGGCGAGTAGCGAGGTGTTTTTGTTGTGTTAATGAGGTGACTTGGAAAATCCAAGACGGGGTTGGGGGGTGTTTGCCAGTGAAGCCAAATAAGTGATGTGCGGCTAGAAAGCTCCGTCCCCAGCCCCCGGGCAGGAGGGCAGCTGGAGCGTGAGTTCAATCACCGGTGACTAATGACTTCATCAGTCTCGCCTGTGTAACGAAGCCTCCATAAAAGCCCGAAGGGCCGGGACCGGACAGCTTCCGGCTTGCCGCACACTTGCAGCTCGGGGAGAGAGGCGCGCCCAGGGGCGCGAGCCGCTCGGCACCCCTTCCCCGCCCTTGACCCTGTGCGCCTCTTCATCTGGCTGCTGCCGAGTTTTGTCCTTTCAAGATGCGCCGCTCATCAAGTAAGTGAACTTTTCTGAACTTTCGTGGGCCGCTCACGCAAATCTGAAACCGATGAGGGGGCGGTGGAAACTCTGCTTTCGCCGGTCAGTGAGCAGCGCAAGCCACCAGGGGACTTGCCGTCGGCGTTTTGGAAGCGGGGAGCTTTGTTGAATCGATTCCCTTAACTGTGGGGGGGTGGGGGTCAAGCTGCCGCCAGGTGTCAGAGCTGAGTTGATTTGTGGGACGCCCGGCCGGCGTTGGGGGATGGCATGGTGGGGTGGGGGGACATGTTGGAATTGGGTGCAGAATCCTAGGTGGAAACCTTAGTAAATGTGCCATTGAACTGCATGGGAGACCCAGGAGTCCACTTCGAGGCTTCCCTCTCAGCCTGCTTATCTCCATCACCAAAGTCTATTGTTTGTGCCGCCATCTTTTCTCCATTTCCACCGCACCACCCTCAACCAGCCCCACCTGGACTCACAGGAATGCCTCTTGAAGCTGATCTGCCATCAGCCCTCTATTCCAGCTTCCTAAACCTTCCTGCTGGTCAGGGGGTGGGGACTTAGATTTTAACCTTATTAAATGATGCCCCCAATACCATCTACACTCTAAATTCCAGAAAGCCAAGCTCTGCTCACCCTGAGAGCACTAATGCCTGGCATAGTAGGTATTTGTTGATTGAATGAATGAGTTTGATATGCAGAGTTTCAACTGTGCTTGACATAAAATAAATGAAAGATATCTACTGAATGAATAAGGTATAAATGAGTAAGCCTGGTATAGGAAAGAGATAGCAAATGGGAAATCCATCTTAGATGGCCTCGTTCCTTGCACATGATCAACTATTTTGGGAATAAATGGGTAATCTAATTAGAGGTACTTAAAGGTGTAAAAAAATACGGGCAAAAAGGATTAAGAATTTGTTAACTTGAAATAGTTCAGGGGTCTCCTTCGTGTGGCTGTGGAACTATCTTATAAACAAAAATACATGGAAATAGGTAGTTCTCTAAATGTCGCTCTGTGAACACAGATGAGGTTCTGTGAAATATCACCTTGTGATCACAATTACCTGACATTTCCATCAAATCTATGGGGTGAGTTCCCTTGGTTTATATGACACTAAACTCTTCACAGCAGAGAAATGAGCATAAATTGACGTCAACCTAAATGAGTCAAAGTCAGAAATTGCATAATATATTGCCTGTCCTGTGATCATTCTCCTTATCAACCTTGTTTAAAGCCTCATTTTGTGTACATTTGAGAGATGTTTAAAAAAAAATCACTGGGGCCATAGCAAATCTACCCCCAGCTTCTGAGGACAGATGGGGAGGAGAAAATGAACTCCTCTGCAGTAATGCCCCCCCCCCATTTGTCAACACTCTCCTGCGTCCACACCTGCTGCTGCTCCCAAAGTGTACTCCTTAGCGCTTATTTGGTTCCTGTTTTTTTTTTAGACTGGCCCCTCTACCAGTTTTCTAAACTTGAACCTGATGTGCTGCTACACTATTTAAGTGTCTTCTAGTTTCAGTGGTGGCCATGAGGCCGAAACTGTGAACTCTAATGGAGTTGGGGCTGAATAAGGCCTCTCAGAAGAGGTCAAAATTCATTCAGGAGTTCGATCTGATTTGTGTGTTTATCAGAGAAAGTCCCAATGCCTGTGAAATTATATGTTGCTATATAGAGACTAATCTAGGGGCAGCTTCTCAGCTTAATTAAAAAAAAAAAACCAAAATATGGAAGCAGACATTAAAATATGGAAGCAGAGATTGAGGATTTTTTGGCTACACAGTGACTGAGTTGAAAAGTGTTAGGGAAGGAAATGTCAGCGGGCATTTCTCCTTGTTGAATTTCTGTTCAATGCATACTCGGCATCTTCATGCAATACTCAGTTTGGATGCAACCCCCCCTCACATTGTTAAACAGTGATAAATAGTTCCAGATGCTCTACTTTAAAAGGACATTTTAGTTAATGTTCCTTGAGGAGAAGCAATAGTAACCAGTGTTGCCCATTTGTCTGGTCATTCTGGGCTCCAGATGGCCTCATGCTTGAGGAAATAGGAATGTTTTATTGAGCTGGAGGATTAAATAATATGTGCTGAGCCACTTGTACCACTTCGGGAGGGGTTTAAAGTTTCTGCCTCTGGCATTTCTGGTAAAACTCACACCAAGTGTGACAAAGTAATCAAAACTGCTGTGTTGCAACTGGATGAGTGAGCTGTTACTGTTTTTCCCACAAACAATTTATAGAACTGTAGCTCTTTGCCTACAGGCAGAAAAGCCTTTCCTAATATTACCAATTAAATGTACAAAGGGAGTTGTTTAAGGACAAAGGAAAAAATACACCATATACAATGTGTGTGTCCTAGATCATTAATTCCATGCCTTATCCAAAGTCCTTGAAAATGGGATTATCCTGTTAAAATGCCAGTAAGGATACTGCTTTGAAGTTGCTGTTGGTTTATAAACTTCAAATATATTTCCTGTAAAGTTTGATGAGTTAGGTGGTGGTTGTGCCAGCGAGATAGCACTATAAACATGATTCCACATGAACCGTTTTTGGAAAATTAAAAATTTCCATCAGTAGTTGAGCAGAAGTGATGGGAACTCAATTTGAATGATCTAAACCCAATTTGAACTGCCTGGGGTAGAACACAAAAGGCCAAATTCTTTTCCTCCCTTTGCTAGGTGAGCTGGATTGATCATGTGACTTGTTTTGGTCAAGGAGACACTAAAAAAAAGGTGGAGCAATCAAGTTTGAAAAGGGCTTGCACTTGGGGGCTCACTCTATTTGTTTATGGAACCCTGTCATTGCCACATGGAGAAATCTGAGCCGGCCTGCTGAGGCCGAGAATGTATGTGCCCCAGTCACTTCCAAGCATGCCAGTTGACAACCATCACCTGCAGGTGTGCGAGGTCATCCTCAAGATCAGCTGCCATGAGCAACAGGGATGAATTCAGGTGAAAACAGTTAAAGCAACCAGTCTAGAATCCTCTAGCTGACCCACAGTACCTTGAGTTAAGTAAAGACTGGCTCTGAGCCTCTGAGTTTTGTTAGTTTGTTATGCAGTAAGTTAACTGCTGCACAGCTTTGCCCAAAGAGACCCCTCTATATTCTGAGGTTGAGCCCCGTAGAAAAAGGATACATTTGAACCTCAGGAACAACTGTACCAAAGACTTGAACACCAGCACAAAAGAACACTCACCCTTGAAAATATTTTGAAAGGTTCCTATAGCTCGTAAGCAACTAAGAACTTCAAATGTTGGGCCTCTCCGGTGGCGCAGTGGTTGAGCGCTGGGTTGAGAAGCTGCCCGCAGCCTCTGCAGCGCCAGTTCGATCCCCTGGCCACCAGCAAGGGTCCCACATGACGCGCAGACCTCTCCTGGCGCGCGCTGCTCCCCTCAGCAGTATACTTAGTCACTCTGCCTGTTCTGTTCCCCGCTCTGGCTCTGGTGAATCCTCTCACCCTCCCGTGCTTCTGACTGTACCCAGTGCATGTATAAATAAATAAATAAATCTTTAAAAAAAAAAAAAAACTCAATTGTTGACCTAAGGAGAACTCCAAATCCCCCCTTCAAAAACAATGCCTACCTGAGTGGAGCAAAAGAAATAATCGGCTTGGATGAGCCCTCACATTGCCCCCGCCCACATTCACAAGAATGGGTACTGCCTGAGTGCCCAATAAGCAACTCCAATCTGCATCAGGGATCATGATTCTGGTTCGGTTTTTCATGAAAAGTAAATGCATATTAATCTCACAGAATCCAATCAGAATGTTTTCTTTGGATCTTCTCCTAGGCATGTATTTTATTTTATTTTTTTTTTCAAAAGATTTACTTTATTTATGCGTACAAGAGCAGGGGTGTAGGCCAGAGGTGCAGGGAGTGAGAGGCTTCACCAGAGACAGAACAGGGACCAGAACAGGCAGATTGACTAAAATACACTGCTGAGGGGAGCAGCGGGTGAGACAGGAGAGGTCTGCTGCACCGTGTGGGTAGCTCCCTGGCCAGGGCTCACAGTCATCCTGCAGTGGCTGCAGATAGCTTGATAGTGCTGAGACTTTAATCCCTGCACCCCCAGGGAGGCCACAATAATGGCAATTTTAATCTTCCTACTTGAATGCCTATTTCTTGTCTTGCCTAACTGCTTATAGCTGGGACTTCCCATACTCTGTTGAATAAGAATGGAGAGAATGGGCTCCATTGTGTTATTCCTGATCTTAGGAGAAAAGCTTTTCTGTTTTCTGCCATTGAGTATTATGTTAGCTGTGATTTGTCATAGATGGCCTTTATTATGTTGTTATATGTTCCTTCTATACCCAATCTTTTGAAAGTTTCTTTTTTAATCATGAAAGGATATTGTATTTTGTTAAATCCTTTAGAAAGGCATCTATAGATGTGATTGCTCCAGTTTTGTACTATTTTTTTTAAAGATTTATTTTCACTTATGCATACAAGAACAATATGTAGGCCAGAGGTGCGAGGGGTTTTTTATCTTCAACTTTATTGATGTGGTTGATTACATTGATTGACTTGTGTATCTTGAACCATCCTTATACCCCAGGGCTATTTCTCATTTTGCTGTGCTGTATAAACCTTTGTTGGGGCAGGAATGGGCACAGAGCAGGTTTTCTATGATCCCAGCAGACGGTGAAGGAGGAGGGAGTCCTGGAGCCCTCAGCTGCTTTTCAGGCTGTTATTGGGATGCCAGGTACATGGCAGGCAGGGGTGCTGGGGGGCCGGGAGGCTGGCAGGCCTCCCAGCGCCCAGCAAGTCTTTATGCTATGGGCTCTCCGGTCTTCTCTGGTGGTCTCTGCTGCTCTGCTCGCTCATGGTTCTTCTTCCTTTCTGCTGATGCTTCTCCTCTGCTTCTCACGGCTTCTGCTGGGCGTCTCCGTGACACCGCCCTTAAAAGCCCAGTCTTAGCCTAGGTGAATCCCATCTACCTATGCCCACACCCTATTCCAGGTGTACCCGCCTATGCATACCCACACCCTACTCCAGGTGCCGCCATCAGGCATGCATTCAGGACCGCAGGAATCCCTCATCAATCCTAATGGCAGGAGGGCAGAAAAGCCTGATACTTTTTACCTTACCCTACAACCTGTTAATATGTTCTGGAATTCAGTTTGCTGACATTTGGCTGAGAATTTATGCCTCTGTTCATTTGGGATCTTGGCCTACAAGTTTTCTTTTCTGCTCTTTTCTTATCTGCTGTGATTACCTGGGGTTTTCCCAATTTTTGTAATGGGTACACCTGCTCTGTTCTTATTGCTCCCTCTGGTGGCAGAACTCTTCAACTTTTGTGTCTTTTCTGCTTCTAACATTTCTCCAGGCTGGATACTGGAAGCCTCTTTTGTTTTCCAGAAGGTGGCAGTATAGCTCAAGGTTTTGGTTTCTCCCTTGCCTGTTTTCTGAGACTTCTCATTGGAGCTCTCCCCCTGCAGTACTGAGGAATACACCAGAATAGGCAGCTGTGTGGGAGGAGGTGTAGCATTAGCAGGGACCCGGGAGGGGGATTCCCTGTGGAGTACTCCCTTCAAGGGTGGAGTTTCTGCTGGGGCCAGTCAACGGGAGCCACTTCTGCCTCCTTCCCCATCCCTCCCCCCAGTCATGGAGGCCCCAACTCAGTACTCTGGGTGCCTGCTGGAGAGAAATTTTTGTTTTTTCCTTTTTTCCAGCTGTGTCCTACCCAGCCGTAGTGGCTGGGCACCCACTCACCAGTCTCCCTTTCCCCCAGTGAGAGACATTGTCACCATGTGATAGTTGAGCCCCAAAACTGTTACCTTGGGGGTGGGAGAAACTGTTATAAGCTCGCCTTACCGTCTCCAAATGTGCATGTATGTATATGCACATATGTCTCTGTATGCACATGTATAATTTTTTCAAACCTATTTAGTTCCAATGGTGTGTTGCAATCTCCCCCTTGGGAAGGCTGTGCTTGCGCAATCTTTCCTCCCTGGGTTCCTGCCCAAGTCAGCACCCTCTGGGTTTTTTCCTGCCTGCAGCAACGGGGTTCACTGGTTCCACATCCTGTATCAAAGTCTACCTGCGTATTGCCAGGTGCACAGTTGGGCAAGAGTTCTTGTAGATCCCTTGGCATTTCGTACTGGATCCCATTACCTTTCCTGACAGGGAAAGTAATGTGGGTCAGCTCCTTGGCCGGGATTGGAACTCATGCCACAGTGGCTGCTGGTAGCTTCATAGAGCTGAGACTTAACCCCCTGTGCCACCAGGGAGGCCCCTAATAATTTCTTAATAAAAATAATTCTTACTGGGGAACTATATAAAAGTATCTGTCTTTACAGTTGGTTTTGTGGTAGAAATGTTTAGATTACACTGAGATTTAGAGGACTGTAAGAAGGGATGCATAGGCTCTGGGTTCTGACAGATGGTTCAGCTATGCCACCATCTAGTTCTGTGACCCTGGCGTTGTCCTTAAGTATAGCTTCTTAAGGCTATAGATACTTTGCCTGAAACATTAAATATTCAATGTGAACAGTATCTAGAATATATTAGGGCATTAACACAAGAAACTTTGTTCTGAAATTAAGTGAGGATAAACCTTGTGTATAAGAGTATGCATTAAGGGCCTCCCTGGTGGCACAGGCGGTTGAGTGCAGTGCTGTGAAGCTGTCCGCAGCCTCTGCTTCTCCGGTTTGATCCTGGCCTGCCGGCGAGGGTCCCACATGACACAGCAGACCTCTCCTGTCTTACCCGCTGCTCCCCTCAGCAGTGTATTTCGTCAGTCTGCCTGTTCTGTTCCCTGCTCTGTCTCTGGTGAATTTTCTCACCCTCCCGCGCATCTGGCCTGTACCCCGATTCTTGTATAAATAAATAATAAAAGAGTATGCATTAAGATGATTTGAAAGGAAAGATTTCTCCATCACTACATGATTTATTTCCTTTGGAGTAAAATGACTGTATGTCCCTGACTAGTGGACATGCCTGAGTTTATGATTGGGGCTCATTCTACTTAGTAAAGAGACACTTGGAATAAACAAATCTTTGGTTGTAAGCAACAAAAACTAGCTTTAGCTGAAGAGAAAAATATGCATTTATTGGCTGGACCTTAAGTTAATCTTGGACCCCAGGGATGGGGAAGATAGTTCAGCCTCACGTTATATTTTAGCCAAGAACTAGGTCACCATCAAATCCTTATTGCTCCTTCTTTCTCTGCCATCTAAGATCATTCTTCTGTCAGTGTAGGCAAGCGTGATCTATTTCTAATTCACAGTGGACAAATTATGACTTCCACAACTGCTCAAGTTTTATGTTACATTTAATGGCCAGAGGGAGACACTGTATCACTCTCTTCTCCCTGCTGTGGAATCAAGTGTCACTATAAAGGGTCCTTCAGTCTGACTCCCTGTGGAGTGGAGCAGAAACTCGAAATAAACTTTTGGTTTTTAGTCATTGAGATTTAGGAGTTGTCACATAATCTAACATATTTTGGCTAATAGAATACCCTTGTTGTCCAGGGGCTTGAGAGATTTTTTTCCTTAGCCTTAAGACAGAAACACATGGACAATTTTGGAGAAGAGGCTTAAGCTGAAGAATAATTAGTGTCCTCAATACCAAAGTTTGCTTTCATAGTGATCTTAATCCTATGAACAGCAAATCGACAAGTAGATGAGCTAGACACTGTGGAAATGATCTTTCTTAGGAAACTAGTTTGCTCATTGTTTATAGAATATTCTTTTTTTTTTTTTTTTTGTGGGACCCTCGCCGGTGGCCGGGGATTGAACTGGTGCTGGTGCTGCAGAGGCTGCGGGCAGCCTTGCAACCCAGTGCTCAACTGCTGCACCACCAGGGGAGGCCCTATAGAATATTCTGGGGCTTAATCTTGCCTATTAGTACACAGCACAGTATTTGAAAACTGTAGAAGTTTCATTCACTTCATACAATCAATCAAAAATTGAATAACAATACAGGTGTTGCCTTAAATAGATTAGAAGTAGCAAATTATAAATCCATATTCCAGTTCACCTAATATTACTAATGTAGCAAATGCTGAATAGATGGAATTGACCAGGTTTAATAGAACTGCCAGGTCATATATTGGATAAGTTCAAAGCTATATCCCATCATGGCTCTAGTGCAGCTGCATGCTACCCATATCAACTAACTTCATGGCTTCCAGACTGTGGTTTTCTATTTTTGTGAATTTTGTGTTTATAAATGACAACGATGCTTTACTACCTTCATAAAAATACTATTTTAAAAAATTAGCTTATAACTGTCATCTTGGTTAAATATAGTTTTTCTTCATCATTGCCCAGTGCATTCCAGAAGTACAAATTATGTGTGCTTACACTAATTCAAGAATATTAAATGCATGAATATTTTTGTTATTAAACAGAAACGCACTCTTTCCAAATTATGTTTTAGGAAAAAAATAATGGTGAGAATAGCTATTGGCTAGTATATTATCTTCTGTGTCCAGAATTCCGGAGCAGTGTTTAAAGCATTCCATGAATGTGTTCATTGGGGATATTCCTTGCAACAGACTGATCAAAACACTTATGGCAGAGGGCGGAGAGAAGAGGTGGATCAGGCATTATCTCATGTAACCACCCAGGAGTGGAGCTGGATTCATAGATACAAAATCATTACTGATGTGTGCCCCTACCCACTCCCCCAACACACACACACACACACACACACACACACACACCCCAAAACAAGATGTTTTCTGATTCTCTCTACCTGCTGGTCTTATGTATCTATCACAAGAGAATCTTTAAAACATTTTATTTATGCATACAAGAACTGGGGTGTGGGCCAGAGGTGTGGTGGGCAGGTGAGAGGACTCAACCAGAGACAGAGTGGGGAACAGAACAGGCAGATTGACTGAGATACACTGCTGAGGGGAGCAGCAGGTGAGACAGGAGAGGTCTGCTGTGCCATGGGGGTAGCTCCCTGGCCAGGATTGAACTCATGCTGCAGTGGCTGCACATAGCTTCGTAGTGCTGTGACATCCCCTTGTACCACCAGGGAGGCCCCAAGGAGAATTCTTGATATATGGGAATCCTACAGTGTTCTGACCAAGGAAGGAAAACTCTCCAGCCACAATCCAGAAGTCTGGGGAAGAATTTTGGTTCAGCTGGGGCCATTTTTCCACCCACAGACTACTTGTGGTGGACAAGGTGAAGGAGGAACTGTAGTTGGCAGTTTCAGAAACAAACTGGATGAAATGTGGATCCTTATTCTAGTGAGATAGATGATAAATGTTCTCCAAATCCAATCTGTAGTCCAGTTGTGAGCCAAGACGTCTACAAACAAATACAAGGCAAAAAGTCTTACAAAGCGTTAAAGTACTGATCACTATATTATGTTTCAATTTTCAGGAAAAATAACAATGATAAATTTTATCCACTTAATACAGTCTCCATATTGTAGAGAAAAATTTTGTAAATACAAGGATATATAAGCAAAGTTATAATCATAGTGGGAAATATTAACAAAGTCTTCTAGTTTAATATATCAAGAAGATAAAAACTGAGAACAGACATTCGAACAACATAATTAATCACATTTGATTTAATACGAAGAAATACAGTACCCAATACTGACAAAGTACATACCCTTTTCAAACATACAACTTACAAAAGTTGATCCATAAAACATGTCAACATATTCCAAAGAATCAATATCGTACAGATCGTGATCTCTGAGCAAATGTAGCTCAGTAGGAATTCCACTTCCAGTATGGTTCCTAATGAAGTGACCCTGTAACAGATAACTAAAATCTCAGGACAAGATACCAAAAGCATTTATGTGAAGACTCCAGAGAGTGAACCAAAGTAGGCATATTTTGAATGGAATAAAGCTCACCCAGAGTGACTTCACCATTTTTATGGGTTTTCACTTAATTTTTTTAAGGATTTATTTATTTATTTATACAAGCACTGGGTACAGTCAGAAGTGTGGGAGGGTGAGAGGATTCACCAGAGCCAGAGCAGGGAGCAGAACACGCAGACTGACGAAACACACTTCTGAGGGGAGCAGCAGGCGCGGCAGGAGAGGTCTGTCGCGCCATGTGGGACCCTCGCTGGTGGCTGGGTATTGAACCAGCGCTGCAGAGGCTGCAGGCGGCTTTGCAGCTCAGCGCTCAACCGCTGCGCCACGGGGAGGCCCCACTTTATTTTCTTTAAACAATGTGCCCCACTTCATCATAAATTGCTTGATGGGGGAAATTGATTAACTTGAAGGAGAGATTTGGCTAACTACACTGTAGATGTCTTTTTATTATGAAAATTAAGTCTAATCTCACCACCTCCTGAATAATCCATATGATAGTCAAAAAAATAAAATCATTCCCAAAAGGTACATAGTTACATAGATATTATAGAACGTTGACCCCAAACCTTCATGACCAGGAAGCTAGAATTTATTTGCTAGTCCTTCTCCCTTTTCTCCTCTTTCCCTTCTTTCCTTTCCAGTAAGATTTATCTCTGGGGCCTTCCTGGTGGTGCAGGGGTTGAAGTCTTAGTGCTGTCAAGCTGTGGCCAGCCACTGCGGCATGAGATCAGTCCCTGGCCAGGGAGCTACCCACATGGTGCAGCAGACCTCTCCTGTCTCGCCTGCTGCTCCTCTCAGCAATGTATTTCGGTAAATCTGCCTGTTCTCTACTCTGTCTCTGGTGAATGCTCTCACCACCACCCCCACCTGAGCCCTGTACCCCAGTTCTTGTATGCATAAATAAATCTTTAAAAAAAAATTCTCTCTGAAATCATCCTGTTAGTTTAGTAGTAGGTCACTAAGTCAATGATGGGTGTATAATTATGATAAAATTCTATTCTATTTGCCCATATTACTTTTTTAACCATGTTAAAAATCTCTTGGTAATGAAGTAGAAATTTGGTAAATTGAGACAACTTAAATAGTATTTGTGTGGTTCATGCACATTTCTTATTTTTTTATAAAAAGATATATTGGGCCTCCCTGGTGGCACAAGGGATTAAGACTCAACCTATGAAGCTATCCGCAGCCTCTGCAGCACGAGTTTAGTCCCCGGCCAGGGAGATACCCACATGGTGCAGCAGACCTCTCCTGGCTGGCCCACTGCTCCCCTCAGCAGTGTATTTTAGTCAGTCTGCCTGTTCTGTTCCCCACTCTGTCTCTGGTGAATCCTCTCACCCTCCACACCTCTGGCCTGTACCCTGGTTCTTATATGCTGCATTGGCTGTGGATAGCTTCATAGTGCTGCATCTTAACTCCTTGCACCACCATGGAGGCCCCTCATGCATATTTCTGACAATTTTGAATGGGAAAGACCCCCAGGACATACCAATACACTTGTGAAAAGTCAGCTAGAAAGTCAATTGGAAATTCACCAGGGCAGCCAAGACTGAATAAGCAGCACTGGGAAAACCAGAAACTGCTGAAAGGATAGAATATAGTCTGTTTTAAAAAAAAAAATTGCTTTAAAAAGGAGGAGCTGCTTTTCCCTCTTGCAGGGAGGAGGTACTGTTGGCAAAAGGCCCTCACAATGAGTCAAGGAAAGGAAATGTTTTTGATTATATGAAGAATTTTTTTAAGAAAGAAAATAGGGCATATTTATTTATAACTTGTCAGTAATTGTGAGTTTTATGGCTGTGACTTCTTGTTTGCTGCCAAACTAGCAAGTGAGTGTTTTTCTCTCTTCTGGCGATCTCTCAGTCACACCATTCCTGGTGCTCCCCTAGCAGAAATGTAGTGGAATGCCAGTAAGTTGGTTCTTATTGCAACACACAAATGTTTTTAATAAGTTTTAAAAGTGGGGAAGAGTTAAATTCACTTGGTCTTTCAGAAGATATTTTAATTTTGCTTGGAAGCAATTAACAAGGTTGAAATCTCTAGGGAAAGAAAAAATCCATAGAAAAGCAGGTTGAAAAGGGATCTGATACGTTAAAAGTGCTTCTCTCTTGGGAATGGGATTTGAATCTTTTCTCTTTGTACTTGGCTATACTTTTGTACTGGAGAAATAGATTTTATTTTTATTTTTTTTAAAGATTCATCCATTTATGCATACAAGAGCTGGGGCACAGGCCAGAGACAGAGCAGGGAGCATAACAGGCAGACTGACTGAAAGACACTGCTGAGGGGAGCAGCGGGCAAGACAGGAGAGGTCTGCTTCACCATGTGGGTTTCTCTCTGGCCGCCCGGGCATCGAACTCTTGCTATAGAGGCTGCAAATTGCTTCATAGTCCAGTGCTTAACCCATTACACCACCAGGGAGGCCCAAGGAGAAACAGACTTTAAATCAGGAGAAAAAAATTACATTAAAATGGAAAACATTTATGACAGAGGGCATGTGAAAATCAGTCTATTTTGCAGAGCAATCATTTTATTTATGTAAGCAGATAATTACAGACATCCTTATATCCTCCATAGTTTCTAGTAAGATAAAATAAGAAAAGGTTTACAGGCTTCCCTGGTGGCCTAGAGGTTAAGTCTTGGTGCTGTCACCACAAAGGCCCACTGTGCCTGCTGCCACAGCCTGTGTTTGATCCCCAGTCAGGGAGCTAACCCACATGGCACAGCAGACCTTTCCTGTTTTGCCTGCTGCTCTCCATCTGGTGCTGCAGTGGCTGGTGATAGCTTGATAGCACTGTGTCTTTAACCCCTGTGCCACCAGGGAGGCCCCAACACTGGCTTGATTTTAAAGTCAACCCACGAGGCTAAAGCATATAGAATCAAAATTACCCTTGTTAAACACCTTAGTAGAGGAAACAGCCATTGCAAAGGCCCTGTGGGGAGATAGAAAATAGGCTTAGAGAAGTAGGCAGGCAGGTTCCTGCAGATCATGATTGAAAAGCCTTGGTTGACAAGTACAACAAAGTAAGAATGGATTTTATTCAATAGAGAAACAAATGTAGATTCCTAAGCAAAATTGTAGTAAGAAGAGCAAGCGGTCAGTGGCAGGAAGAAGACATGGGGCATAGTTGCAGTCATTGAGGGTGGAAGTAGGTGACGGTCACATTTGGTGGAAAGGATGCAGCAGATTCAAACCTGCTGCCAAAGTTGAATTGTCAGGACATAGTGGCTAAGTAGGTGTGGCGGGTAAAGTTCAGGGAAGAAACATGAGTGACCACCATTTGGCAAAGTGCATGGAAGGGGAAGTGGTTTTTGGGTCGCTGCTTTGTGCCAACTGCTTTACACTCAGTGCCTCTTTACATTTTTATACCAATCCCGGAAGAGGTAAACATTGGAAGACTATTGTACAAAAGGGAGAACTGAAGATTGCAACAGTTTGGAAAGTGTACCCAATTTCAGGGCTTGGTGAAGTCAATTTGAACCCAACTCTGTGTAACATCTGATTAGGTGAGGAAATAGTGGCCACATAAACACAAGGCAGTCTGGAGGGATGAGTTGAGTTGAACTTAAAACCTACTGCAACCGCTGTGCCGGTAAGCATTCAATATGGGTGTTCAGTCATGGGAGGAGCAAGGACTCCTGGGGGTCTTGGGGTCAGCTGCATTTGATTGGCTTATACAGCATGCTAATATATACACTGGCACATTCTTCTTACACATTAAAATTTAATTCTAAGTAAAACCGTGCATAGCAATTTGGAGTCTAAGTAAGTTATCAAAAAATTTAAGCCCACCAGTTAAATCTTTATTGCTCAAAAATAAAAGATTTTTTTTTTAGAGATTTATTTTTTTATGCATACAAGAACTGGGGTACAGGGCAAAGGTGTGGGGGGTGAGAGGATTCACCAGACACAGAGTGGGGAATAGAACAGGCGGATTGACTGAAATACACTCCTGAGGGGAGCAGCGGGCGAGTCAGGAGAGGTCTGCTGCGCCATGTGGGTAGCTCCTTGGGCGGGGATCGAACTCATGCTGCAGTGGCTGTGGATAGCTTCATAGGTTGCGTCCCAACTCCTTGCGCCACCAGGGAAGCCTAGTGCTATTATTTTGTGGTCAAATTCATTCTACCCAATATGATGACTTCAAGGTAACTTTTAGATCTACAATTAGTCACACTACAGTTAATAAAAGAACTGAGCCTTGAACTCAGTTCTAAATTCATGTGTTTTTTCTGGTATAGGAATCTGCTTTATTTAATGTTCCATTTTATATTTTATTCATTTATTCATTAAATTTATTGGGAATATCTACAATGTAGTCATTTTCTTAAGCAGACACTAATGCCCCTAGTCCATTGATGGTATTTTGCAAGAATGATATCAAAAAGGACATGCAATCAGCTGATATTTGCCTAAATAAAGGTTGAAGGTTTTGATTGTTTTTTTTTCCCACCCAGTTATGTGGTCCAATATAGAATCATAAATAATTTTTAGAAACTTAAAGTTGGAAAACACTGAGCCAGCACCATTTGATGATAACCAAATGGTTCAGTTCTAATTAGGCCAAACAGAGTACTTCTAGTTTGGCTGGAAAAAAACAAAGTTGCTGTGACAACCTCAAAAACAAATACTCTCAGATCACATCAGAAACATTTGGAAGCTATATGCTACTCAAAGTTTATTCAGGGCCTCCCTGGTGGCACACAGGGTTAAGATGCAACCTACGAAGTTATCTGCAGTCTTTGCACAGCGAGTTCAATCCCCGGCTGGCCAGGGGGCAACCCACATGGTGCAACAGACCTCTCCTGTCTCGCCTGCTGCTCCCCTCAGCAGTGTACTTCAGTCAATCTTCCTGTTCTGTTACCTACTCTGTCTCTGGTGAATCCACTCACCCCCCACACCTCTGGCCTGTACCCCAGCTCTTGCATGCATAAATAAATCTTTTTAAAAAAATTGATTCAATTGCCCTTGATTCAGAATAACTTTTTTTTAAGATTTATTTTATTTGCATAAAAGAAGTGGGGTGCAGGCCAGAGGTGCAGGGAGTTAGAGGATTCACCAGAGACCGAGTGGGGAGCAGAACAGGTGGATCTATTGAAATACACTGCTGAGGGGAGCAGTGGGTGAGACAGGAGAGGTCTGCTGTGCCATGTGGGTTGGCTCCCTGGCCAGGGATCGAGCTCAGGACGGTTATAGCGTGATAGTGCTGAGACTTAACCCCGAAGCCATCAGGGAGGCCCCAGAATAACTTTTTCATGAGATGTTTTCTTTTTCCTTTCTATTCACTGTGAAGTCAAAACTGGCTGGTATACTAAGGAAACATTTGAGACTAAAATATATGAGGAAGATTTTACTTAATGGAACCAGTGATCTAGGAAGTATTTTAGAAAATTATGAATAAATCTGAGAGCCAGAGGGAAATTGAAATATGATAATCTGGGTCATTTATGGACAGATGGCAATGTCAGGAAACCAGAATATAAAAGTAGTATTAAGAAATAATTCTTGCTTACTATTGAATTAATGACAATATGGCACCTTGGAATCATTTTTTCAATTTTTAATTGTAAGAAGTTTGTGAAATAGACGGATACAAAAAATAAACCTTAGAAAAAAGGAAGGTAACAAGTTTACGATGTAAGAGTGTCAAGTTAAATGTTCTGTCTAGAGAATAAATTATTTAGAAAAGGAGTATTTATGTTAGTAGAGAATTTTGTTTTTAATATCTTTTTATATTGTATATGATACACTAAAATATTTTGGATATTCAGCTTTTTAAAGATTTATTTTTATTTATGCATATAAGAACTGGGGTGGAGGCCAGAGGTGCGGGAGTGAGATGATTCACCAGAGACAGAGTGGGAAGCAGAACCAGCAGATCTCCTGAAATACACTGCTGAGGGGAGCAGCAGGTGAGATAGATAGGAGAGGTCTGCTGCGCCATGTGGGTCATCTCCCTGGCCTGGGATCGAACTCATGCCGCAGTGACTGGTGATAGCTTGATAGTGCTGAGACTTTAACGCCTGCACCACCAGGAAGACCCTAGGTGTTTAATTTTTAATTGACTTTGTATCCTGTATCTTTATTGAATTAATCGATTAGTTCTAATAGTTTCTTGGTGGAGCCTTCAGGTTTCTTTGCATATAATATTTTATCTTCAAATAGACCATTTTACTTCACTTTTTAAAAAGATTTATTTTTATTTACTTATGCATAGAAGAATGGGGGTGTAGGCCAGAAATGCAGGGGTGGGTGAGAGGCTTCACCAGAGACAGAGTGGGGAGCAGAACAGGTGGATCCACTGAAATACACTGCTGAGGGGAGCAGAGGCCAAGGCAGGAGGTCTGCTGGGCCATGTGGGTCAGCTTCCTGGCCGAGGATTGAATTCATGTCATGCCTCAGTGGTGTAGTGGCTGGTGATAACTTGATAGCGCTGAGACTTTAACCCCTGAGCCACCAGGGAGGCCCAGTTTTACTTCATTCTTTTGACTGATGCCTATTTCTTTTTCTCGCATTATTGATCTCAGACTTCCAGTGCTGTATTGAATAAAGGTGGTGAGAATGGACATACTTGTCTTGTTACTTAGGAAAGCTTTCATTTTTTTACTACTGAGTATGATGTTAGCTGTGGGCTTGTAATATGTTGGTGGCCTCTGTTATACTGAGGTACATTCCCTATAGACCCTATTTACTGAAACTTTTTTTTACATGAAACACCGTTGAATTTTGTCAAATGTTTTTGTACATGTATTGAGATGATTGTATGATTCTGTCTTTCATTTTGTTAATGTGGTGAATCACATTGTTTTGCATATGTCGAATCATCCTTTCATCCTAGCAATAAATCCCACTTGCTCATGGTGTATGATTTTTTTAATATACTGTTGAATTCAAATTAAGATTTTATTGAGGATATTTGCGTCTTTGTTTATCAGAGATATTGGCCTGCAATTTTATTTTCTTGTAGTGTCTTATTGGTTTTGGTATCAGGGCAATGCAAACCTCATAAAATGAGTTTGGAAATTTTCACTCCTATTTTTGGAGGACTTTGAGATGTTCTCTTCCTTCATGAGTTAGTCTTGATACATTCTATGTTTCTAGGAATGGATCCATTTCTTTTAGGCTATATAATTTGTTGATCTATAATTGCTCATAGTAGATTTTTTATGATCCTAGTATTTATGTGTTATCAAAGATATCTAATTTGATTTTACTTGAGTGTTCTCTCTGTCTAGTTAAAGATTTGTCAATTTTGTTTATATTTTTTAAAAGCCAGGGCCTGATGGCGCAGGGGGTTGAGTCTCAGCACTATGAAACTACCTTCAGCCACTGTAGCGCGAGTTCAATCCTGGCCAGGGAGCTACCCACATGGCCAGCAGACCTCTCCTGTCTCACCCACTGCTCCCCTCAGCAGTGTATTTCGGTAGATCTGCCTGTTCTGCTCCCCACTCTGTCTCTGGTGAATCCTCTCACCCCCCCCCCAACACCTCTGGCCTACACCCCATAGGGTATAGTAAATTTATGCATAAGTAAATCTTTTTAAAAAATAAGCCAACTCTTCATTTTGTTCATCTTTTTTTTACTGTCTTTCTAGTCTCTACTTCATTTATTTCCACTTTTGTCTTTATTTCCTTCCCTTAATTTTGGATTTAGTTTTTTCCCAGTTCATTGGGGTATCAAGTTAGGTTGTTTATTTGAGATCTTTTTATTCCTAAACTAGACATTTCTATAAACTGACAGCCTAGAACTGCTTTTGCTACCTCCCATAAGTCTTGGGATGCTTTTTCACTTTCATTTGCCTCAAGGTATTTTTTTTAAAGATTTATTTTATTTATGCATACAAGAGCTGGGGTGTAGGCCAGAAGTGCCAGGGGGGAAGAGGATTCACCAGAGACAGAGTAGGGAACAGAACAGACAGATCTACTAAAATACACTGCTGAGGGGAGCAGTGGGCAAGACAGGAGAGGTCTGCTGTGCCATGTGGGTTGGCTCTCTGGCCAGGAATCGAACTTCATGCTGCAGTGGCTGGTGATAACTTGATAGTGTTGAGACTTTAACCCCTGTGCCACCAGGAGGCATGTCTCAAGGTATTTTTTGATTGCTTCTTTGACACATTGTGCTGGAGCATTTTGTTTAATTTCCACATATTTGTGAATTTTCCAGCTTTCTCTTGTAATTACTGCCAGTTTCAAATCATTGTAGTTAGAAAAGATGATTGATATGATTTCAAAATTCTTCACTGTATTAAGACTTGTTTTGTGTCCTAACATATGGTCTATCCCAGAGTATGTTCCGTGTGTTTGCGTGTATACTCTGCTGTTGGATGGAATGTTCTGTATATGTCTGTTAGGTCCAGCTGGTCTAATGTGTAATTTAAGTCTAATGTTTCCTTATTGATTTTTTTCCATCTGGATGATATACCCATTGATGAAAAAGTATTGAATCCCTCTTCTCTTTTTGTATTGCTATTATATCCATTTTATGAATTGACCATTTTATCATTATATAATGACTGTCTTTGTCTCTTGAGACTGTTTTTGATCTATTGTCTATTTTGTCTGATACAAATAAGTATAGCTATCTCTGCTTTCTTTTGGTTTCAAATTACACAGAATGTCTTTCTACCCCTTTATTTTGGAACTGTGTGTGTTCTAAAAACTGAAGTAAAGCTCTCATAGCACCTTGATGCATGCTAATTAGAAACTGGATCCTCAGTGTGCAGCTTGTAAAGTACACACACTTGCTTTCCTGGGCCCAGACTGGGAGATGGGCACTTCTGCCTGCCCCCCTGTGCTGAGCCTGGCAGGTATATCTGCAGTGAGCGCTTGCATGCCCATTGACAACTGCTGCTTTGTTTGCTGTAGTCCTGTCGGACTTTTGATTGCAAACCTCATTGACTTTCAGACTTGGGTGACTTGGGGACCAATCCCTCAAGTTGATGCCTTAAAAGTTGGGGCACTAGATGTGTGATCCATCATCAAGGTGAGGCTGGGAGTTGAGATTTCCCTTCCCATTACATTGCACCATGCCGAGATGGGGTTTATAGAGAGTGTGTCTCAGCCTTTCCTACCCATTTCGATGTGGTTAATTTGCTCGGTTGTCCAATATATAGGAATCACTCAACTTGTTTCTGGATTTCTCTCAGAGGAAATTGCTCTGTTTGTAGCTATAGATTCTGAGAATTTGTGGGAAATTCAAGAGTCTTTTATGTTGCCATTTTTGCCTAGAGTCTCTTCATTTTTTGGATAATATTTCTTGAGAACAGAAGTTTTTACTTTTAATGTAGCCCAATTTATCTGTTTTCCTTTTGTTGCTTATGTTTTTGGTGTTGTATAGAGAAACAAAAGTTTACTCCAAAGTCAGATTTATTCTTATGTTTTCTTCTAAAAGTGTTATGCATAAAGATTTATGTATACAGGGCCCCACCCTGGTGGCGCAGCGGTTGAGCGCTGGGCTGCGAAGCTGCCGCAGCCTCTGCAGTGCCAGTTGGATCCCCGACCACCAGCGAGGGTCCCACATGGCGCGCAGACCTCTCCTGCTGCCCGCTGCTCCCCTCAGCAGTGTACGTGGGTCCTTCTGCCTGTTCTGTTCCCTGCGCTGGCTCTAGTGAATCCTCTCACCCTCCCGCACTTCTGACTGTACCCAGGGCTTGTATGAATAAATAAATAAATCTTTAACAACAAAAAAAAAAAGATTTTTATGCATACAAGAGCTGGGGTGTAGACCAGAGGTGGGGAGGGGGTGTGAGAGGATTCACCAGAGACAGAGTGGGGAGCAGAACAGGGGGTTCTACTGAAATACACTGCTGAGGAGAGCAGTGGGTGATACAGGAGAGGTCTGCTGTGCCATGAGGGTCAGCTCCCTGGCCATGGATCCAACTTGTGCTGCAGAGGCTGCTGATAGCTTCATAGTGCAGACTTAACCCCTTGCACCACCAGGGAGGCCCTCAGATGTACACTTTTGACAGAAACACTAAGTGACATTTCTTCTGAGGATGTCCTGTCAAGAACCACACAAAGTAGATCAGTCACATCACTGGTGATATTCCCATTTGATCACTTAAATTGGTCTGCTAATTTCTTTGATGTTAAGCTATTTTTTTAAAAGATTTATTATTTATTTATACAAGCACTGGGCACAGTCAGAAGTGCGGGAGGGTGAGAGAATTCACCAGAGCCAGAGCGGGGAATAGAACAGGCAGATGGACTGAAATACACTGCTGAGGGGAGCAGCCGGCGTGGCAGGAGAGGTCTGCGCGCCATGTGGGACCCTCTCTGGTGGTCGGGGATCCAACTGGCGCTGCAGAGGCTGCGGCAGCTTCGCAGCCCAGCGCTCAACCACTGCGCCACCAGGGGAGGCCCTATGTTAAGCTATTTTTTTTCCTTTGTAAGTTAAGGTATTTGTGAGGAGATCAGAGTATTGAAGGGTGGAGAGGCCTTGAGTATAGTTGAGGAGCAAGGAACCAGTGGAGAGGCAGAATTAGGGAAGGGAACTGAAAGCATGGGATGGGGGAAGGATGAGGTGCTACTGTGTGAGTGAATGCTTCTGCTGAAAGTATCATATAAAACAGTTGCCATCCCCAGGTGAGGCACGCCATTCATTTATTCACCAAGGACTGTCGATCTGATTCACATTATTTCAGTGCTTTTAACAGCTTAGTGCTTCTTCCAAAACTGGTGACAGGACTTGGCACTAGGGAGAACTGAATAGGTGAGGGACAACAGTGAAGGGGACAATTTTCATTCTGTGCTTTTCTGGAACACTTGGATGATGAGCTTTTTGGTTACATTATTGATTATAAACTATACATAGCAAAAAAAAAAAATCTTTCTGATAATCCTGAAAAGTAATTGATAACTTCTTTTCTTTACAAGTTGGTTGGCTCAGGAAATCAACATTAATACAGATTACAGCTATCAGATCTACTATTTTTGGCATCATCCATGTATTCTTTGAGCACAACTATTTTTCCAGTTATTTGCCTTTTTTGTCTATAAGGTTTTTTTTTGTTTATTTATTTGTTTATTTGTTTGTTTTTGTTTATACATGCACTGGGTGCAGTCAGAAGCGCGGGAGGGTGAGAGAATTCACCAGAGCCAGAGCAGGGAGCAGAGCAGGCAGAAGGACCGAAGTACACTGCTGAGGGGAGCAGCAGGCGGCAGGAGAGGTCTTCGCGCCACGTGGGACCTTCCTCCGGTGGCCGGGGAGCAGGCGGGGATCGAACCGGCACCGCAGAGGCCGCGGGCAGCTTCGCAACCCAGCGCTCAACTGCTGCACCACCGGGGAGGCCCTTTTTTGTCTATAAGTTTTTTGGTTACATTTTTCATTTTGAGACAATTGTAGATTCACGTGTAGTTGTAAGAAATAACAGAGCAGTCTTGTGCAGCCTTTCCCGGTTTCTCTCCATCTTGAAAAAAATATATCATTGTAACACGTGAAAATTTTTTAATTAAAAATCACATTGCATTATAACACCTTAGAAGTGTCAAGTGTGCATCATTATAAAGCAAATGTATATACTAAGTTAAGTTCACCACTAAAAGTCCAGTTCTGTCCTCATACCATTGACCAGTTTTACCCAATTTGCTCAACTCCTTAACCTCCCTTCCCCTTTGGTAACCACTAATTTGGTCCTTGATTGTAATAGTTTGTTTTTGTTCAAATTAGTCTGTTTGGTTCTCCACATACCACATATGAATGAAATCAGAGTTTGTCTTTCTTGTTAGGATTTATTTCACTTGGCATAATACCCTCTGGGTCCATCCATGTTGTTGCAAATGGCAAGATTTCATCTTTTTAAATAGCTGAGTAGTATTCCATTATCTTCATACACACATTACATCTTCCTTATCCATTCATAGTTAGTGGGCACTTAGGTTGTTTCCATTTTTGAGCTAGTGTAAATAATGCTGCAATGGACTTAAGGGTGCATAAATCTCTTCAAATTAGTGTTTTTGTATTCTTTGACAATTGTATCACTGATAATTAAGATACAAAACAGGGGCTGCCCCAGTGGCGCAGCAGTTGAGCACTGGGCTGTGAAGCTACCCGCAGCCTCTGCAGTGCCGGTTCCATCCCCGGCCCCTGGCGAGGGTCCCACATGGCACGACAGACCTCTCCTGCCATGCCCGCTGCTCCCCTCAGCAGTGTATTTCGTCAGTCTGCCTGTTCTGTTCCCCGCTCTGACTCTGGTGAATTCTCTCACCCTCCCGTGCTTCTGACTGTACCCAGTGCTTGTATAAATAAATAAATCTTTTAAAAAAAAAGATACAAAACATTTCCAACATCACAAGATCCATCATGTTTATAACCTCACCCACTTCCCTCCCACCCTCACCGCTTCTCAATACCTGTGAGCCCAATTACTTAAAATGTATTAATGTGTATATATTTAATGAAACAAGGATCTTTTCAGGTGTGTGCTCCTGTGATAAAAGAAAACGCGTATCATTAATTCTTTTCTTTGCCCTCCCTTAATATTAGTTACTAATTTGGCTGGTCAGTCTTATTCTGTGTAATAAGGTCATGTAAATAGCAAACATTCATGATTTTATAGAGCAAAGGCTAGTGGAGCTCACTGCTTTATTTGTTTAAATTTTCTAGATTTACAGAAAGGTTATAAAATAGTACAGCGTTCCCATATACCCCTCCCCCAGTTCCCCTAATGTTAACATCTTACACAACCATGAAACATTTGTCAAAATCAGGATATGAATATTGGTACATTACTCTTTACTAAATTCCAGACTTTGTTTGGATTTCTTCAATTTTTTCATTAAAGTCCTTTTTTGGTTGCAGAATCCAATCCAGGATATATTATTTGAAAATTATCACATTGTTTTGATTATAGGAATTTATCCAGTGCACATTATATAGACAAGCTTATCTAACAACAATACTATTTATGACCCTAAAATATTTGTGTGATGAAATGATAGCCAAATCCAGCCATTTAGTAAATAATATTGGGTTTTTGCCAGGAAAAATCTGCCCTAGTACCCAGAGAAAAAGTTGAACCATGAAACTGATGGGCTATTAGGTATTTCAAAACTGTCTGGGGAATTAGGCTCATATTGTTGTATGGCTACTTGCTTGAGAGAGAATTAGAACTGGAATATTTTTAAAAATAAAAGGTGAAGGTTCGCAAAAAACAAATACCATCATCCTTCAGGTTATTCCCATTTTCTGGGTGGTAGAAATAAAATATGATCATTATGTTCAGAATCTTCCTTCACACTTACTTGCGTTTGACTTAATTCAACATTCTTTGATCAGGTATTTATTGAATGCCAATAATATGCTAAGCGCCATGTTAAACCCTTGGGACCTGTTAGTTGGTGCAAAGTCGCTTCCTGAGTATAAAGGGTTCTCAGTGTCCACTCATGAATCACATTCACCGTCTTAATTGCTCTAGCTTTTCTTGATCTCATTTACCTCTGCAGAGATTCATGTCACACTGAAATATTAAACATTCACTCTTTTCCAATGAGAGTATGCTCATGACAATCTCTTTTCAAATGAGCAGTGTTTTCCTTAGCTGCTATGAGAAAAACCCTGGCTTTTCTTGGTAGAACACTTGCAGAGTATGACTTGGAAAGGTGTTCTTTACAGTCTATTCCCCCCCGCTCCGGACCCCACCATCAAACATCTTATGGTCTGTGGCAATCTTTATTTAAAAACCCTTCTGCACACACAATGTTGTGATTCCTTTGTATAAAGCTCAAAATGGGCAAAGCTGATTTATGATGTTTAAGTGATGGTTACCCTTTGGGGAGAACTAATCTGGAGGTGTTACAGGGCAGGGAGAAGGGCACCCCAGAATCCCCAAACCTGCCTGCTCTAACTAGGTTCTGCCATCCCCCGCATCAACACAAAACATGTAAGACTTTAATGGAAAGAAACTTAATACAATTAGTGTGCAATACAGAAAGAAAAAGAATCTAGTTTCTAAATCAAGCGCCCAAAGTTACCCGTCCCCTCGTGGGTAAAAGTCCATCCAAATGGGACTGGCCCAGAGCAAGGCCCGAAAGCCTGCCACAAGTCTAAAGCACCTTCCGGTGGAGACCCACAGAAAAGGATCAGAAACAGCCAGACAAGTCTGGGTGGAAAAGAGCAAAATTTAAATCAAGATAAAAGCTGCTATTGTCACCTCCCCGCGGGTCTCTCACCCACATCTGTTTCAACCAATCCACGACCAAAAGGCAGTGCAGTTTTGTTAGGGGGAAAAGGATGTCCCAAAGCAAATTTTATATAGGCTTTGTGGACTCCACCCCCACCCCAGGTCAAAGCCAAAGACACTGGGAACTCCAAATCCCATCACCACCAAAGGGAAGGTGGCTGGGACCTGAGGGTGGGGTTAAGCAGCCAGGTGGATATAAAAGGCAGACACGTGGGCTTTGGGGGACCCCATTTTGGCTCCCCGCCAGCTCGCAGTGTCTGGCCAGCTCTGAGAGTGACTTTGGGTTTTCAGGTCATTGGATCGGGTAGGACGTATTAAAGACTTTATTTTCCTATTTTTTTCCTGAGTTGTACATTTTCCTTATTTTTTTTTCTCTTGTAAATAAACTTTTTATTAACCTTTGTGTGTGTGTCTGTAGTAGAGTATTTATAAGTCCCTTTAAAGCACGCGGGTGAGGACCCACAGCCAGGAACCAGTTTAATATTGGGGTTGTTCTATAACAGCTTGGCGCCCAACGTGCTTTGCAAGTTTCACCCGTGGTTGACCAGTCCAAAGTAATTTTTCTTGTGTTGGTCACCATAAAAGTGCATTACAGTTTCTTCAGGTGTCTCTCGGCTCCATGTGCCTCCTCCAGGTCTCCCGCTGGCTCTCCCCCCCCCCCCCCTGCTTCTTTCTTTCCCAGGCCTCCTCTCCAGCTTCTTCTCTCCCTGCTCAGTTCCACCCTCCTTTGGGTAGGGCGGGAAACCCGGGGACCACCTTTACCAAGGGGCCACAAAAGACCCTTCTAGGTACTGAAAATAGTGCATATTTTGTTGTGGTTGATGCTTACATAAACATCTATATTTGTGGAATTTTCTATGCTGTATGATTAAGATTTTTGTACTATTCTATGCCATCAGCAACTTAAATAAGGACGCTGACCCACATCCTCTCTAATTAATTTTCCTGTCTGTGATATTGTCATTTATAGTGAGAAATACCTGTTAGGTCTTTGTCCCTTTCCTGGCACTGAGTTCCCCAAACCCCTGGAATTTCCTGTGGAAGGAGAATGATAAAGGTGTCTTAGTTATGTTAATGAGGTGGCTTCAGGAAAGCCCCTAGGTCACCCTAGGATGGGGGTGGGGGGGGGTGTTGGGTTTGGTTGCTAGGGAAACCAACCTTGTGATGAAAGGGTTGGAACTCTCAATCCCACCCAGGCCCCCAACCTCCCTCTGGGGAGGGGAAAAGGGCTGGAGATCGAGTTCAGTCACCCACCAATGGCCAATGTTTTAATCAATCATGTTTATATAATAAGCTTCCTTGGAAACCCAAAAGAACAAGGTTCAGTGAGCTTCCGTTGGCAAACACGTGAAGATTTGGAGGAGAATGGAGATCCCTGCTCCTTCCCCCTACCTGTGCATCTCTTCTGCCTGGCTGATCCTGAGTTAAGTCCTTTTATGTTTTTATTTTTTTAGAATTTTTTTTTTTTAAATGGAGGCATGTTTTTATTTGTTTATACAAGCACTGGGTACAGTCAGAAGTGCGGGAGGGTGAGAGAATTCACCAGAGCAGGGAACAGAGCAGACAGAGGGCGCAAAGCACACTGCTGTAGGGAGCAGCAGGCGGCAGGAGGGGACCCTCCTCCGCAGGAGAGGTCTGGGACTTGTCCCTCTGCAAGCCAGGGAGCAACCGGAAATTGAACCTGTGCTCCTCCTCAGGGGAGGTCTGCGCGCCATGTGGGACTCTCCTCCGGTGGCTGGGGAGCAGCCGGGAATCGAACCAGCGCTGCGGAGGCCGCGGGCAGCTTCACAACCCAGCGCTCAACCGCTGCGCCACCGGGGAGGCCCGGTTAAGTCCTTTTAAATAAACCAGTCATCTAGTAAGTAACTGTTCTCTTCAATTCTGTGGGTCAATCTAGCAATTAATTGAACCTGAGGGAGGTCAGGGGCATTTCAGCTCAACAGCCTGTTGGTCACAATTTCCCTTGTGATTGGCTTCTGGGGTTGGGAAGCAGTCTTGTGGAGCTGAACCCTTAACCTGCGGGATCTGATGCTATCTCCTGGTAGTGTGAGAATTTTGTTAAGTTGTAGGACACAACATCGCTTTCCACTGAGACCTGGGATGGTGTTGTGGAAGGACAAATACATCATTTTGTGTATTTTTGATAGTGTAATTTCAGGTTTTCAGGCCTAGTCTCCCAGCCTGGAACGGGGTCCAGGCCGCGGGGGCAGTGCTGCGTCCCAGCCACTAGACCACCGCGGGTTGGTATCTCAGGAAGCCACAGCAGGAACCTCACTGAGGCTCAGGCAGGCAAGGGAAGAGGTAGATTTCTTTAGAGAAAGAAAAAAAAAATTATTGAGGAGAAAAGGAACAGAAATAAAGTGGGACTCCCAGGCCAGGGAGGGGCAAGGAAGCCGAAATGGTCGTCCTTCAGAGATTATGCACCTTCTTTCCCTAATTATTCTAAAGCTCCACCAGTCTCTGTGATTGGTTAGTTCTCTCTCACTGTCTTTAAAAAAAAGATTTATTTATTATGCATACAAGAACTGGGGTACAGGCCAGAGGTGTGGGGGGAGGGTGAGGGGATTCACCAGAGACAGAGTGGGGAGCAGATTGGGGAGCAGAATAGGCAGACTGACTGAAATACACTGCTCAGGGGAGCAGCAGGCGAATCAGGAGAGGTCTGCTGCGCCATGTGGGTCACCTCCCTGGCCAGGGGAATGAACTCATGCTGCAGAGGCTGCTGATAGCTTCATAGGTTGTGTCTTAACCCCTTGCGCCACCAGGGAGTTCCTCTCTCACTGTCTTAATGTCTCTGTGCCCTGAACTAAGTCTCTGTTCCCAGCCCTTATCTTAGCAGACTTTTCTTTATTGCCCTTGTCCAGGAACCTCCACTGTCCTGGTCCTGGGGTGTTTGATTACCCCCATTTGGAAGTTGTCCTTATCTCTGGAGCTTCTCTTAGTCCTTTTGTTGTCCTTATCTCAGAAGCCCCTTTAGCTCCCCCCATTCCCCTGCCTGACTGTCCCTGACCGCCTAATTAACCCTAAGTTGCCCGAGGACTCAGTTCTATCTCTATGGAGGTTTTGCTGCTATCTTTGCATGCTTGTTTACATGTGTTTTACTTACAAATGCCTTTGTGCATTAATCTCCTTTAGCTTGGAATTATGGATTATTAGTAAATCCCTGGCTTGATTACATGATGGGGAATCTGGAGTAGGTTAGAACAGGATGGAGAATGAAGTTGTCTGTTTAAGAACAGAAACTCAAAAACCACACAGAGAATCCATATACTTCATACGCCATCAGCTAGGACTCAAGGTATTCTAGAACTAAGAGGAAGATGTGGAAATGAATTCTGTGGGATGGTTAGGGGACTGTACCACACCAGGTATTTCTGGGACCCCTCCCCTCAAGACCCGTCACATGCATATACCATGCTGGTGGATGGGAGGCTGGTGTGGTGAGAGATCTGGGACTCGGCTGCTGAAGCGCGGTGCCTCCGTGCCACTGGAGCTGATGTTCTTGGCTGTGCTTTTGTGTTCTTCCCTGACTGTGTCCCATTATTGATATTTAAGTCAGGCCCCCCCCCCATCCATATGACTTTGTTATTGTCACAAGGGGACAAAACCGCTACTTCCTTTCAACCCTCAGCTAGACGGGTTTGCTGCATCAAGCTTCTCCTTCCCCTTTGACATTATTTCTCAGTGGTTCTGCTGTTCAGTCATAAAACATGACTATTGTCAGCCCCGCACCCCCACCTGCCCCCTCCGCTCATTCATTCATTCAATCAAGCCTTTAATAAGCATCTGTTGTTTGCCAGACAATGTTGGCACTGTACGTACATGTATATACAACATCAGTGGGGACGTGGGTTGAGGTTTCTTTTTCTCCTAAGTTGCTTCTCAGCTGTGTAGAAATCAGGGGATGCAATTCAGTGTTAGAAGATGTTGCTTAAATCTGCCTACCCTAAAGAAGACTTGGTCTCAAGTCAGCCAAAATGCTCTGCTAATTTTTCTCATAAGGGTGGAAACCTAGAATGTTCTATGTAGAAAACATCCTCATTAACCATAGGTCATGTTTATAGCAGTTCAGTGGTGATTATGGGAAAGCAACAGGGCTCTGATGCTAAAATTGTGTGTGAGTGTGTGTGTGTGTGTGTGTGAGAGAGAGAGAGAGAGAGAGAGAGAGAGAGAGAACACGTGAGCATTCCAGTGCACTTTTTTTTCCTTGTGCTAAAAACAGCACAAAATTTATCAGTGTTGAAAAAGAAAGTTGCACATTAGGGTACTTCAAGCCAAATATATTTTGAAGAGTGTGTGACTCAATCAAATGACTCACTTCTAATGAGGATGCATTTAAAAATCTGAGAGGGATGGAGCCCGACTCTTCATGGAAATGGCAAAGTGAAATTGTCAAGGCAGTTGCTTCAGGCACACAGGATCTCAGGTGTTGGCCCGAAGCAGTTGGTGTGTGAGGAGGAAGAATTCTAGTGCTCAGCCTTTTCAAAGTAAACAGGCTGGTCTTGTTCAATGGTTCTGATCCCTGGCTGGAGAAAAGGATAACCTAAGGAGTTTTGTTAAAAAATACTGAGTCCTGTGTTGCCCTCCACACACCCTACCTGTCAATTGTGATTCCAGTAGAGGAGGATGAGGTCCTGTAGAGAAGCACTGAGCCTTGGAAGGTTCAGGAATAAATATGTTGTCCACATTGGTTGAAAAAAATAATAAAGGGGATAAAACAGCAATCGATCCACCAACTGAAATTCTAGAACTCTGGCAGTCTTAGGGGACCCTGTCATTAGGTGTCACGCTCTAGACATCCTTATACACAAAACCAAGGACAGAGGTCATCTTCTCAAAACTGGAATATAGAACTTTATCTTAGCACATTTCGATGGTAGATGAGGAGGCATGGGGCTCTGTCAGTGGAGACCTAAGGACTGGAAATCACATCAGCAGACGCCTTTGTCAAAATACACACTTGAAAGAGTTACACAGAACTCAGGAACAGAAAAAAGCACTTGTGAATTCATCAGCCAAAGCTTACCCAATCCTCTTCCTATAAACGTAATCATTTTTAGCTTGGTTTTGAAACCACGAATTTCCCTTCAGCCCCATATTGGAATTCTTTTTAAGGCTTATTTATGCATACAAGACCTGGGGTGCAGGCCAGAGGTGAGGGGAGTGAGAGGATTCACCAGAGACAGAGTGGGGAGCAGAACAGGCAGATCTACTGAAATACACCTGCTGAGGGGAGCAGTGGGCGTGTCGGGACACATCTACTGCGCCATGTGGGTTGTCTACCTGGCTGGGGGTTGAACTTGTGCTGCAGTGGCTGCTGATAGCTTCATAGTGCTGAGACTTGACCCCTTGCACCACCAGAGAGACCCCCCCCATATTGGAATTGTAAACTTATATTTTATTATGGGAAAATTCAAAAGCCCCCCACCGCCAAAATCAGACACATTGTAAGTGATAGCATGCTAGGCACATGAGCTTTCATCCCATCTCCCTAAGGGGAGAGTATGTAGAGGGAGTAATTTCAAACTGGGGAGTAAGTCATGATCTATAAGAATTGTTATCAGGACACACTGATTTTGGGGGGAAAACAGAAATCTAAACAAGGTCCATCTCTTTCGTCTCCATTCATAGATAATTATAGGACGATTCACATCTCCAACTGCGCAGATAACTGCAAATTTGAGGGCCATATTTTTTTTAAGAGGTTTTAAAACTCAAAGTAGGATTCCTCAATGAATCTTTTTTATTTTTTTTAGAGGTATGTTTTATTTATTTGTTTTTTATTTATTTATTTATACAAGCACTGGGTACAGTAAGAAGCGCGGGAGGGTGAGAGAATTCACCAGAGCGGGGAGCAGAGCAGGCAGAAGGACCGAAGTACACTGCTGAGGGGAGCAGCGGGCGGCAGGAGAGGTCTGCGCGCCATGTGGGACCCTCCTCCGGTGGCCGGGGAGCAGCCGGGGATCGAACCGGCGTCGCAGAGGCCGCGGGCAGCTTCGCAACCCAGTGCTCAACCGCTGCGCCACCGGGGAGGCCCCATATTTTTTTTAATGAAATGTTTAATTTTACTTTTTTCATTCAAATGTGTTTGACATAACTGTGAATTTAAGATGTACAACATGTTAATTTGATACATTATATATACTATGACTGTCATTCTAGTAATAATTAGCACTTCTGTCATGTATAATTCTTTTTTCGTGGTTGGATTAATGCCATATTTAAAAAACTCATGATTGAAAGGAATAACGAAATAGTTCTTTGGTATGTGTTGAGAATATCTCTATAATTAGGTTTAAAAATCAAGGTGGAAACTCGATTACAATTCCATTGTATTAATGTGAAGTTCAAGAGTATAGATTTTGAAAATCATTACAGAACTCTTCTAAATGAGGGTTAATAAACAAGCTTGAAAACAAGATCTTTTCAAAATAAATCACTTTCGAGGGCAGGGTTATGGTTTGTGTACCTAAGAAAATTTGCTATCTTTATAAAATTTTGATACCATTTTTTAAAAGATTTATTTATTTATACAAGCACTGGGTACAGTCAGAAGCGCAGGAGTGTTATAGGACAGGGAGAGGGGCAGCCCAAACCCCGCAAACCTGCCTATTCTAAATGGGTTCTGCCATCCGCCGCATCAACACAAAACATAGGAGACTTTAATGGGAAGGAACTTTAATACAACTAGGAAACAATACAGGAAAGGTAAAGAGTCTAGTTTCTAAATCAACAACCCAAAGTTACCCGTCCCCTCGTGGGTAAAAGTCCATCCAAATGGGATTGGCCCAGAGCAAGGCCCCAAAGCCTGCCATGAGTCTAAAGCACCTTCCAGTGGGGACCCACAGAAAAGGGTCAGAAACAATCAGACAAGCCCAGAAGGAAAAGAGCAAAATCAACATCAAGATAAAAGCTGCCATTGTCACCTCCCCACGGGTCTCACCCACATCTGTGTCACCCCGTCCACGACCAAAAGACAAGTGCAGTTTCTTCACATGTCTCTAGGCTCCATGCGCCTCCTCCAGGTCTCCTGGCTCCATCCTGCTTCCTTCCTCAGTCTCTTCTTCTGCTTCTCCTCTTCCTGCTCAGCTCCACCCTCCCTTGGGTGGGGCAGGGAACCTCCCCCTTTCCTGGGGACCACCCTGTTACAGGAGGGTGAGAGAATTCACCAGAGCCAGAGCGGGGAACAGAACAGGCAGACTGAGGAAATATCCTGCTGAGGGGAGCAGCAGAAGAGGTCTGCCGCGCCATGTGGGACCCTGGCTTGCTGGCCAGGGATGGAACCGGCGCTGCAGAGGCTTCGGGCAGCTTCGCAGCCCAGGGCTCAACTGCTGCGCCACCAGGGAGGCCCATGATACCATTTTTTCACTTTGAATTGTAGACTTTCAGGAGTAACAAAATAGCACAGAGTCCCATAGGCCCTTCTCCTAGCTTCCCCCAATGGTATTATGCATCTGGTATAATACCATGATACCATTTTATGTTAATAATGGTTTCAAGTTTATTCAGGATTTGCAGCAGAGGAAACAAGCTGATTGGCCAAATAAATTCATCTCAGATGTAATTTCATCTGGTTCCATTGAAGAAGTTTGCATACACAATGAAGGGTGACATGCTCTTTTAAGATAAATGACCTTTAATCATAGATTATGTAAGAGATGGTAATTTGTGTATGCAAGAGAACCCTTCATTAGTTAGAATATGTTCTGTTTAAACTTCACCTACTTTACATTTAACATAGTACGTAGTGGTTAGCTGATCAACCTTTGGTTCTCTCCAGATTCGTATATCCTCACAATTTGAGTCTTCTGTATTCATTTTGCCTATAATTAAAGTGACAATCCTTAAGTCATACCATAAGACATTCAATTTTGTAGAATAAATTGTGCTATTCTAAGAGATGATGTGGCAGTTTAAAATCTAATGATACTCCTACATATTAATGTCTCAATATAAATAATCATTATATTCACTATCTGAGATCTGCTCAATTGAAGTATATATAAATATTTTGGCAAAGCAGCCCATTCACATGAATGGATGAACAGAGCAAGATTTCCAGTATCTTGCTTTAGATTTATAATCTTTTCTTGTAGGCATCTTAAATTTGCCTCCCAAGGCACACTGAGACCTCAGTGATAAGAATTAATAAATTGAAGAAGAGAACTATCAAGGCCAAGTCCAAGAGAGCTAATTTCCCACACACCTGCTTGTAGGGAAGCAAGTTTAGCATTTTTAAACAATCTCCACAACTGAATCCTTAAACATGTTGTTTTGATCTGTGCATCTGTTTTTCTTTCTTTTTTTTTTATAATTTTTTTTAATAGAGGCATGTTTTATTTTATTTATTTATTTGTTTGTTTGTTTGTTTTGTTTATACATGCACTGGGTACAGTCAGAAGCGCGGGAGGGTGAGAGAATTCACCAGAGCCAGAGCGGGGAGCAGAGCAGGCAGAAGGACCGAAGGACACTGCTGAGGGGAGCAGCGGGCGGCAGGAGAGGTCTGTGCGCCATGCGGGACCCTCCTCCGGTGGCCGGGGAGCAGCCGGGGATCGAACCGGCGCTGCAGAGGCTGCGGGCAGCTTCGCAACCCAGCGCTCAACCGCTGCGCCACCGGGGAGGCCCTGCATCTGTTTTTCTAGGGGAGGAAGGAAAAAAAAAACTTCTGCAGAAGAAACATCCCTAATTCAGAGCACATCATTTACTTTACCTTGCTATGTCCAAAAGCAAGTGAGATAATTTCAACCACATTTTAAAGAAATATCCCTTACGTGGGGATTTGCACTGAGCTGACCTCTGCTTCTTGTAGACTGTGGTGTTGCCAACCTAGTTGGCTGGAACTCAGGACATAGTCTGGATCGAGAAAAATTTTAAAGGGTGGAGGAAATCTATTTGTGTTGTAAAGAAATGATGTTGATGTTTAGGACTCCGTCAAAGTTTTTGCTTGCACGGAAGTTTTACTTTGCATTCTGAAATGTACCAACTGAAATGTTTATTACTTGACTTAATAACATGAAATTAATAAGAAAGGAAGAATTGCCAGATGATAAAATCTAAGTGATATTTCAGAACTAGTACTTGTTCTGTTGGACATCGAAAGCCCTCTAATTATGCCAAGCAGGAGCTATTTAATACATATTGGAGTTATTTAACACATTGAATATAGAGAAGTAGGGCCTCCCCGGTGGCGCAGCGGTTGAGCGCTGGGTTGCGAAGCTGCCCGCAGCCTCTGCAGCGCCGGTTCAATCCCCGGCTGCTCCCCGGCCACCGGAGGAGGGTCCCGCATGGCGCGCAGACCTCTCCTGCCGCCCGCTGCTCCCCTCAGCAGTGTCCTTCGGTCCTTCTGCCTGCTCTGCTCCCCGCTCTGGCTCTGGTGAATTCTCTCACCCTCCTGCGCTTTCTGACTGTACCCAGTGCTTGTATAAATAAATAAATAAATCTTAAAAAAATATATAGGGAAGTAGATGCTTACACAATCATTGGAAGGATCAGAGGTAGAAGTCTTGGGGGGAATGGGCGTCTGCTGTGCTCTCTTAGATCACACTGATAGGACTGAGATCCAGAAATGAGGAAAGGCCGGGAGACTCCAGAGAAGCATCTAGTTTCCCTCACCAAGCTGGAATGTAAAGAATGTGTGGAATCTAGTATATTGAAAATTCATATCTGAAACAAATAAGCTAAATAAAACAAAAATAAACTTAGACTCTAAGACCAAGGTAGTGGTTACCAGAAGAATAGGGGGTGGGAAAGAATAGGGAGAGTGGGTAAAAGGGTCAATTGTATGGCAAAGGATAGAATTGGACTCTTAGTGCTGAACTTTTTTTTTCCTTTTTTTAAAGATTTATTTATGCATACAAGAGCTGGGGTACAGGCCAGAGGTGTGGGGGGGGGTGAGAGGATTCATCAGAGACAGAGTGGGGAACAGAATAGGCAGACTGACCGAAGTACACTGCTGAGGGGAGCAGCGGGCGGCAGGAGAGGTCTGCTGTGCCATGGCTCCCTGGCTGGCCGGGGATCGAACTCATGCTCCAGAGGCTGCGGACAGCTTCACAGGCTGCATCTTAACCTGTTGTGCCACCAGGGAGGCCCTCTTAGTGGTGAACTTAATCTAGTACAGACAGATACTGATTTATGATGTACACCTGAAATTTACATGTTATAATGCAATGTTACATCAATTAAAGTCACACACAGATTTCCTATCAGTCCCCCCTGCTGTGAGATATGTCTCCTCAGATGTCCAGATCTCACATGAGAATTTCAATTTCATTCCCTAGTGGAAGGCCCTCTGGGAAATAAGGTTTTCACCCCTCTAAACCTTTGTAATAGGAGGAAGCATAAAGAAGGGATGGAACAAGTCCGAGCGTTCATGGAACAGTGTCTGGGGCACAAGGGACATGAATGAATGCATTGAGAAATCCCGTCTATAAGGTCTGTGATTCAACATGTCCCAAAGAATACTTCATGGAACATGCATTTTGCAGTCATCAGTCAGGAAGAACTGGGACTTGGGATCAAAGGCCTTTGGAGACCCCTGCCTCCCCATCCCCTGAGAGGCCCTGTGCACACTGGCCTCAGAGACAAGAGAGGGTCCCTGGCGGAGAAGCCAGCTTTCCCTTTCTGGGAGCACTGGTTTTCCTCCACAGTGCTGATCTGTGGCAAGTGGCTTAGGGCACCAGGGGACCCATATTTGTCACATGAAAGAACAAATTCTTCTGAATAAAGAGAATTTGATACAGTGGTGAGAAGTTGGCATTTTTTAATAAAAATAAAAGGTGCATTTTCCCTCTGTCTAAAATTCAAATAGGAGAATTTCAGGTGTAAAGCACTGACAGTGAGATCTGTGAGCCCCACGGAGGAAGGGGCCCCTGTGACATTTACAAGCAGTGTTTCTCAAAGACAGGTCCTTGTATCAGAATCACTTGCGGGAGGAGTATCCTATTAAGCGAAAATTCTGAGGGCCTCCCCGGTGGCGCAGCGGTTGAGCGCTGGGTTGCGAAGCTGCCCGCGGCCTCTGCGACGCCGGTTCGATCCCCGGCTGCTCCCCGGCCACCGGAGGAGGATCCCACATGGTGCGCAGACCTCTCCTGCCACCCGCTGCTCCCCTCAGCAGTGTACTTCGGTCCTTCTGCCTGCTGTGCTCCCCGCTCTGGCTCTGGTGAATTCTCTCACCCTCCCGCGCTTCTGACTGTACCCAGTGCATGTATAGACAAAAACAAACAAGCAAATAAATAAATAAAACATGCCTCTATTTAAAAAAAAACAACAAACGAAAATTCTGAGCCCCTCTTGAGATTTACTGAACCAGAATTCCTGAAGATAGAATGTGATTATTCACGTTGTTAAAACAGAAGTCCCATTGGGCCTCCCTTGGTGGCGCAGCGGTTGAGCGCTGGGCTGCGAGGCTGCCTGTAGCCTCTGCAGCACTGGTTCAATCCCCGGCCACTGGCGAGGGTCCCACCAAAAAAAAAAAAAAAAAAATAGAAGTCCCATCATTTTCATTTTTCCCCATTTTTTTTTTTACATTGCAGTAAAATAAAGTGCACGATTCAGTGATATTAATAATACTCAGTGTTGTGCAACCTTTACCACTGTTTCCTAGCTTGCATCACTCGGAACAGAAACTGTAATCGTGAAGCAATAGCTCTGCTCTCCCCATCCCCCTGGTAACCTCTAATCGACTTTCTGTCGCTATGAATTTGTCTATTCTAGCTCTGTCATGTGAGTGGCATCGCACCATGTGTGTCCTTTTGTGTTTGGCTTGTCTCATTTGGTGCAATGTTCTTAAGGTTCATCTCTGCGGCATCAGAACTTCATTCCTTTTTGTAACAAATGGTGGAATAACATTGCAGTGTCTGTAGAGGCCACATTTTATTTTCCATTCATCTGCTGCTGGACTCTTCTCTCACGGTTTGGCGGTGGTGAAGACTGCTGCCAGGAACGGTGCTGTACAAGTACCTGCTTGAGTCCATTGTCAGTTCTTTTGTGCGTATAGCCAGGAGCAGAATTGCTGGGTCATATGGTAACTTTATGTTGAGCTTTTTGAGGAATTAGAAAGCGGTTTTCTGCAGCAGCTGCACCACTTTAGATCCTACCTGCAAGCACAGTTGTTCTCGTTTCTCCATATCCTTGGCAACAGTTGTTCCTTTTTTTCTTTTTATAGTCATCTGTTGATCATAGGTTTGAAGTGGTTTCTCACTGGTTTGGATTTGTTTTCCCCTGATGACTAATGATGTTGATTATCTTTTCATGTGCTTATTGGTCATTTGTATATTCTCTTTGTACAAATGTCTATTCAAGTTGTTTGCCCATTTTTTAAAGATTAATTTATTTATGCATACAAAAGCTAGGGTACAGGCCAGAGGCATGGGGGTGGGTGAGAGGATTCACCAGAGACAGAGTGGGGAGAGGAGCAGGTGGATGAAATACACTGCTGAGGGGAGCAGCAGGCAAGACAGGAGAGAGCAGCTGCGCCATATGGGTAGCTCCCTGCCTGGAGATTGAACTCGTGCTGCAGTGGCTGCGGATTGCTTCATAGTGCAGTGCTTAACCCCTTGCACCACCAGGGAAGCTCCTGTTGTAGCCTTTTTAAAAATGAATTTGCCAAGGATGCATTGTTTATTTCTGGACTATCATTTCTATTTCTGTGACCTACCTGTCTACTCTTAGGCTAGTACCAGACTGTTTTGGTTACTATAACGGTGTAGTAAGTTTTGGCAATAGTAAGTTGAGTCTTCCAACTTTGTTCTTGTTCAAGATTGTTTTAGCTATTCAGACTCCCTTTACATTCCATATGAATTTCAGAATCAGATTTTCCATTTCTTTAAAAAAAAAAGTTTTGGAAAATTACAAAACACAAAGTTTTGTAGTTTTCAATATGCAAGTCTTTTTACTTCCTTATTTAAACTTATTGCCAGGGGCCTCCCCAGTGGCGCAGCAGTTGAGCGCTGGGTTGCAAAGCTGCCCGCAGCCTCTGCGGCGCAGGTTCAATCCCCAGCTGCTCCCCGACCACCGGAGGAGGGTCCCACATGGCGCGCAGACCTCTCCTGCCGCCCGCTGCTCCCCTCAGCAGTGTACTTCGGTCCTTCTGCCTGCTCTGCTCCCCGCTCTGGCTCTGGTGAATTCTCTCACCCTCCCACGCTTCTGAGTGTACCCAGTGCTTGTATAAATATATAAATAAATCTTTTAAAAAAATCAACTCATTTAAAAATAAATAAATAAACTTATTGCCAGGTATTTTATTCCTTTAGAAGTAGTGGTAAATGGAATTGCTTTATTTTCCTTTCTAGATTGTTCATTGCCAAATATGGAAAAACAGCTAGAGAGAGAGAGAGAGAGAGAGAGAGAGAGAGAGAGAGAGTGTGTGTGTGTGTGTGTGTGTGTGTGTGTGTTTGCGTTTGCTGTTCTTGCACCTACCATCTTTACTAAATTATTTTTCTAGAAGCTTTCATGTGAATTGTTCGGGATTTTCTATATGTGGGATTATGTTATCTGAGAGTACAGATTGTTTTAGCTATTCATTTACAACATAGATGCTGTTTCTTTTCCCCATTGCTCTGGCTGGAACTCTCAGTACAATGTGGAACTGCAGTTGTAAAAGCAGCTATTCTTATCTTGTTCCTGATCTTAGGGGGAATGCTTCTAGTCTTTCACCATTGAGTATGAGGTTAACTGTGAGATTTTCAAACATGCTCCTTATTGTGTTGAGGAAGTACCCTTATATGCACAGTACTCAGTGTGTTTTTTAAAGATTTATCTATTTATGCATACAAGAACTGGGGTACCGGCCAGAGGTGTGGGTAGGTGTGTGTGAGAGGATTCACCAGAAACAGAGCGGGGAACAGAACACCAGGCAGATTGACCAAAACATACTGCTGAGGGGAGCAGCGGCGGAGCCAGGGTGTTCTGCTGCACCATGTAGGTAGCTCCCTGGACGGGATCAAACTCATGCAGCAGTGGCTGCGGATAGCTTCATAGGTTGGGTCTTAAGCCCTTGTGCTACCAGGGAGGCCCAGTATTGTTGAGTGTTTTTATCATGAAAGGGCATTGAGTTTTGTCATATGACTCGAGTCCATTGAGATGGTCATGTGTGTCTCCTCCCTGCCCCCCCCCACTATTAATATGATGTACTACATCAGTTGATTTTCTTATATTGAATCACACTTGCATTCCTGGGATAAAATCTACTTGGACATAAAATATAATTCTTTTAATATGCCATTGGATTCTATTTGCTAGCATTTTGTTGATGATATGGGTCTGTAATTTTCTTGTGATGTCTTTATCTGCCTTTGTTATCAGTATAATGCTAGCCTTGTAGAATGTTAGAAATTCTGCTCTCCACTTCTATTTTTTTTTTTTTTTGCAAGGGTTTGAAAAGGGTTGGTATTAATTCTTCTTTAAATGTTTGCCAGAATGCACTAGTAAAGACTTCTGGTTCTGGACTTTTATTTTGGGGGAGAATTTTGATTACCAATTCAGTGTCTTGGCTTGTTGTAGGTCTGAGATGTATTACTTCTTGAATCAATTAGGTAAATTGTGTGTGTATCCAGGAATTTGTCCATTTCATTTAAGTTATCAAATTCATACTATTCTCTTACAATCCATTCTAATCTGTTAACATCAGCTGTATGCCCACTTATATTTTTGATGTGAGATTTTTGTATCTCTTCTCATAGCTCAATCCAGTTAAAGGTTTGTCAATTTTGTTTTTCTTTTTGAAGGGCCAACTTTTGGCGTCATTGTTTTATTTTTCTCTATCTCTGCTCTAATATTTCATTAGATCAATAAAATCTACTAGAAGGATTTTCCTTGTTTTGGTTTTCATTTTTCTAACTCATCTATGTGTAAAGTTAGGTTACTGATTTGAGGTCTTTGTGGATTTTTTAACATAGGCTTTATTTTATTTTTTTTTTAATTTTTATAAATTTTATTGTTATATTCCCCATACAATTGCAGCCCCCCCATTCTGACCCCAATCCCTCCCCTCCCGCCCCCGCCCCCCTAAAAGTGTCTCTGGTTCATAGTTTTTTGTTGATTTTGATTTTCACTTTCTTATAGTTATTCATTTTCCTGGTCCCTTATTTAAGTTTTCTAGATTCCTGCTATGAGTGAGACCATCCGGTATTTTTCTTTATCTTTTTGGCTTATTTCGCTGAGCATGATCCCTTCCAGCGCCATCCATGTTGCTGCAAATTGCATGTGTTTATCTTTTTTGAATGCTGAGTAATATTCCATGGTGTATATGTACCACATCTTCTTGATCCAGTCATCTATTTTTGGGCATTTGGGTAGTTTCCAAAGCTTAGCTATTGTAAACAGTGCTGCTATAAACATAGGGGTGCAGGTGTTCTTTGGAATTGATGTTTCTGTGTCCTTTGGGTAAATACCTAGGAGTGGAATTGCTGGATCATATGGAAGCTCTATGTTTAGTAGGTCCAGAAATCTCCACACAGCTTTCCACAGTGGTTGGACCAGTTTGCACTCCCACCAACAGTGCAGAAGAGTTCCTTTTTCTCCACACCCTCGCCAACATTTGTTGTTGCTAGTTTTTTTAATATGTGCCATTCTCACTGGTGTAAGATGGTATCTCATGGTAGTTTTGATTTGCATTTCCCTGATGACAAGTGATGTTGAACATTTTTTCATATGCTTGTTGGCCATTTGCATTTCCTCTTCAGAGAAGTTTCTTTTAAGCTCTTCTGCCCATTTTTTGACCGGATTATTTTCTTTGTTGTTGTTGAGTCTCATCAGCTCTTTGCAGATTTTTGTGATCAGTCCTTTATCATTAGTGTTGGGTGCAAAAATGTTCTCCCAGTTGGTGGGGTTTCTCTTTGTTTTTGTTATTGTCTCTTTTGCTGTGCAAAAGCTCTTTAATTTGATGTAGTCCCAGCTGTTTATCTTTGCCTTCACTATCACTGCTTTGGGTGATGTGTCTGTAAAGATGTCTTTGATGTGCAAATCACGTAGTGTTTCGCCTATATTTCCTTCTATATATTTTATGGTTTCAGGTCTTATGTCTAGTTCTTTAATCCATTTTGAGTTGATTTTTGTGTATGGTGTGAGGTGGTGGTCAAGCTTCATTCTTTTGCATGTAGCGACCCAGTTTTCCCAGCACCATTTATTGAACAAACTTTCTTTGCTCCAATGCATATTCTTTGCACCTTTGTCAAAGATTAGTTGACCATAAATCTGTGGGTTTATTTCTGGATTTTCTATTCGATTCCATTGGTCTGTATGTCTGTTCTTCTTCCAATACCATGCAGTTTTGATGATTATGGCTTTGTAGTATAGTTTGAAGTCTGGGAGTGTGATGCCTCCATTCCCTTCTTTTTTTTTCAGGAGAGCTTTGGCTATTCGGGGTTTTTTGTGATTCCATATGAATTTCATCAATAATTGTTCTATTTCTTTGAAGAATGACATTGAAATTTTGATTGGAATAGCATTGAATCTGTATATTGCTTTTGGAAGGATGGCCATTTTAATAATGTTTATTCTTCCAATCCATGAGCAGGGGATGTCTCTCCATTTCTTTGTGTCTTCTTCTATTTCTTTTAACAGTGTTTTATAGTTTTCTTTGTATAGGTCCTTTACCTCTTTTGTTAGATTTATTCCCAAATATTTGATTTTTTTTGTTTCAATAACAAAAGGGATGGTCTTTTTGATTTCTTCTTCTTCAGATTTATTGTTTGTGTATAGGAAGGCTACTGACTTTTGCGTGTTGATTTTGTATCCTGCCACTTTACTGAACTGATTGATGAGTTGAATTAGCTTTTCTGTGGAGTTTTTGGGGTTCTCTATGTATAATATCATATCGTCTGCAAATAGTGATAGTTTGACTTCTTCTTTTCCTATTTGGATTCCTTGGATGTCTTTCTCTTGTCTTATTGCCCTGGCTAGGACTTCCAGTATTATATTGAAAAGCAGTGGTGAGAGTGGACATCCTTGTCTTGTTCCAGATCTTAATGGAATTGCTTTCAGCTTTTCACCATTGAGAATGATACTGGCTGTTGGCTTGTCATAGATGGCCTTTATGATGTTGAGGTATGTTCCTTGTATCCCAAGAATTTCAAGGGCTTTTATCATGAATGGGTGTTGCACTTTGTCGAAAGCTTTCTCAGCATCTATTGATATTATCATATGGTTTTTATATTTCTTTTTGTTGATGTGTTGGATAATGTTGATTGATTTTCGGATGTTAAACCATCCTTGTGCCCCTGGAATGAATCCAACTTGGTCGTGGTGAATTATCTTATGGATACATTGTTGGATTCTGATAGCTAAAATTTTATTGAGGATTTTTGCATCAGTGTTCATTAGGGAGATTGGCCTGTAGTTTTCCTTTTTTGTGTTGTCCTTGTTCGGTTTTGGTATTAGTGTAATGTTGGCTTCATAAAACGTGTTTGGTATTGTCCCTTCCTTCTCAATTTTTTGGAAGAGTTTGTGAAGGATAGGCACTAATTCGTCTCTGAATGTTTGGTAGAATTCATTTGTAAATCCATCAGGTCCTGGGCTTTTGTTTTTGGGGAGGTTTTTGATTACCATTTCAATTTCGCTAATTGTAATTGGTCTGTTTAGGTGTTCTATTTCTTCTTTATCTAGCTTTGGGTGATTGTAGAGTTGTAGGAATTTGTCCATCTCCTCTAGATTGTTAAACTTGTTTCCATATAACTGTTCATAGTAGTTACTGATTATTCTTTTGATTTCTGCTGTGTCCGTTGTGATTTCTCCTCTTTCATTGATGAGCCTGTTTATTTGTGCTTTCTCCCTTTTTTCCTTTGTGAGCCTGGCTAGGGGTTTGTCTATTTTATTGATTTTTTCAAAGAACCAGCTCTTGGTTTCATTGATCTTTTGGATTGTTTTTTTAGTTTCAATTTCATTTATTTCTGCTTTGGTTTTTATTATTTCTTTTCTTCTACTGGTTTTGGGTTTTTTTTGTTGTTCTTTTTCTAGATCTTTGAGCTTCGAGATTAGGTTGTTTCTTTGCGTTCTTTCTTGTTTCTTGATGTGAGCTTCTATTGCTATATATTTTCCTCTTATTACTGCTTTTGCTGCATCCCATACATTTAGGATATTGGTGTCCTCCTTGTCGTTCAATTCAAAAAATTTTTTTAATTTCTTCTTTGATCTCCTCATTAGTCCAATGGTCTTCCAGTAGTGTGGTTTTTAATCTCCATGAGGTAGGAAAGTTCCTTGCCTTCTTTTTATGGTTTATTTCTAGTTTGATGCCTTCATGGTCAGAAAAGATGGTTGATATGATTTCAATCTTGGTGTATCTGTTGATGTTTGTCTTGTGCCCCAGTATTTTAACATAGGCTTTAAATATAACTGTTTGTAGTTATAAATTTCTGAGCACTGCATTCCAAAAATTTTAGTATATTTACTTTTTCTTTCATTTCAATGTATTTTTCTAAATATTTATTTATACATACAAGAGCTGGGGCACAGGCCAGAGATGCGGGGGGGGGGGGGTGAGAGGATTCACCAGAGACAGACTGGGGAACAGAACAGGCAGGTCTGCTGTGCCATGTGGGCTGCTCCCTGTCTGGCTGGGAAATGGAACTGGTGCTGCAGTGGCTGCAGACAGCTTCATAGGTTGTATCTTAACCCTTGCACCACCAGGGAGGCCCCATTTCTAAGTATTTTCTACCCTGATAATTTGTTCTTTGACTTTTGCAGCTTAAGAATTGTTATTTTAATATTTATGCACATAAGAACTGGGGTATAAGCCAGAGGTGCAGGGAGAGGGATCAGAGGCTTCACCAGAGACAGAATGGGGAGCAGGACAGGTCTACTGAAATATATAGCAATACACTGCTGAGGGGAGCAGAGGGCAAGACTGGAGAGTTCCACTGTACTGTGTGGGTTAGCTCCTTAGCTGGGGATGGAACTCCTGCCACAGAGGCTGGCGATAGCTTGGTAACATTGAAACTTTAACCCCTGTGCCACCAGGGTGGCCTCAAGAATGTTTTTTCTCCCATATATTTGTCAGTTTTCCAGTTTTTCTCCTTTTATTGGTTTTTAATCCCATTCCATTATGGTTGAAGATACATTGTATGATTTCATTTTTTTTTTAATTTAATGAGATATGTTTGTAACATCGGGTCTATTCTAGAGAATGGTCACATGCACTTGAAGAATTGCATTCCACTGCTGTTGGATACAGTGTTCTCTATGTGTTATGTATAGATGGTTTATAGTATGGTTCCTGTTCTCTATTACTTTATTGATCTTTTGTCCATCGCTTATGCATTTTTTAAAGTGTATTGAAATCTCCAACTGTTGGTAGAATTATTTCTCCTTTCAATTCTGTCAGTTTGGTTCATATATTTTGTAATGATAATGAGTTTCAAAATAGTAATAACAATCATAATGGTAGCTGGCTGCTTCTGAGCATTTAGAATATTCTAGGAAGTATCTATTTGCCTCAAATAGAATAATTCACTTCACAACCCAGTGAGGTAGAATGCTATTACCCACATTTCACAGACAAGTTAGCATTAAGTTTGAGAGAAATAAAACAATCTGTAGATCACACCAGCAGACTGCAGGTGGTACAGGCACTCCATGTCTCCAACTTGAATCTTTAACCACTAATAGTCTGGGCACTTCTCATTCCTAAAATACAAACAACAGTGTCATAGGAATTTGTGTGGCATTAAAAATGTAGTATGTATATGGGGATGTTTATAAATGGTGGAATGGTTAGTGTAGAGAATGAGGAGTTAATATAAGAGGAGTTAATACAGTATGTCATTCATTGTGGCCATTCAGAAGGTAAACTTTTGTTTTTTGTACCTAAACATTAATCCTGAGAGTTTCTATTGGTAACTACGAGTATCTTGATGTGGGGTAGAAGGATACACTTGGTTTCTTTATTAAATTTTTACCCTTTAGTTAAAATTCTCATTCTGAAATGGAAATATTTTGTGATTTAACAGCAGAGATGAAAACTTTAGCCCCCAAAATTTGCATGTTTTTTGAATGATTAAATATAAAATTGACAACAGTTGGTAAACCAGGGAAAGTACAACTGTCTTGATTATTTGTGTAGATCTTGGAATTGTCTCACAGATTTCTAAAGAAGAGCTCCCCATATGTCAGTCACCTCTTTTTCCTTTTTCCTTAGATTTCTTGATAGTGTGATTATAAGTTACATGGGTTTCATAAGTAGAAATAATAATTATAATCTGAAAATTTAGTCAAGTAAGGTATAGAAAATAAAGATTACCTATAATCCCATCAACTGGCTATTAAACTAAGTTTACACTTTTGAAAAAATGTAATATTATGTAGCTCTTTCACAATTTATTTAACCAGCCACATAGTGATAGCTAGTTGATAATTCTTCACTGTAGTAAATAGTACCTTCCTTGCACACAAGTCTGTTGAGCTCCTTTGGAAAATTTCTGAGAACTAGAAGTGCTAGGATTAAAGAGTACCTACATTTATACTTTTAAAAAAAAGATTTTATTTATTTATACAAGCACTGGGCACAGTCAGAAGTGCGGGAGAGTGAGAGAATTCACCAGAGCCAGAGAGGGGAACAGAACAGGCAGACTGATGAAATACACTGCTGAGGGGAGCAGCGGGCCCGGCAGGAGAGGTCTGTCGCGCCATGTGGGACCCTCGCCGGCGCCTGGGGATCAAACCAGCATTGCAGAGGCTGCGGGCAGCTTCACAGCCCAGTGCTCAACCGCTGCGCCACCAGGGGAGGCCTTACATTTATACTTTTGATAAATGGTGCCAAATTGATCTCTGGCAGTATGGGGTGGTCTCCCAGTACAGGGCAGTGCTGGGTATTCCATTTTTATTTGTTGCTCTAGTATTTGTCTCATTAAGTTCCTATTGAATTCAAGTCAGAATGGGTCAGTTGAACATTTTATAACTATGAATTTAAAGTCAGCATATTAAGTTAATAAACATGTACAATTGGGTTTCTTAAATGACCAAAATACTAAATTTATTTTTTTTAATTTTTTAATTATATATTTTTTGCATTTTTCATTTTTTGCACAATGTATGCATTTTCATCCTGGTTATATCCCCCATATAATTCCCACCGCCCCTTGTTTTGATCACACTCCCCCCCACATGTGTGTCTCTGGTTTATAGTTGCTTGTTGATTTTCATTTTTACTTTCAAAATACTAAATTTAATGTGCATTATACAAAGGCAGCATTTCAGATTCCTTATTTAGTGAAGTCAGTCTCACTGTGGAAATTCTGAATGTGCTGTGAAATGATGAAGATGTCTGTAATTTACACAAATTAAGTCTTTTTGTTATATCTTTAATTAGTTCTTATGACCTAAACCCCTAAACAAAGAAAATTACAAATCAGTACCAATAGAAACTACATTATTATAGGTATAGTTTAAAACTAGGGGGGAACCCAAAGTTGATGCAAAACATTAAGGACCACTGTGAATCTACAGTAACCAAAGACTGTACTTTAATAGATGAAGAGCTTTTAAAACCTGAAGCTTATAGGCCTCCCTGGTGGCTTAGGGGTTAAAGTCAAAGTGCTATCAAGCTATCACTAGCCACTGCAGCATGAGTTCGATCCTGGGCCATGGTGCTGACTCACATGGCACAGCAGACCTCTCCTGTCTCCCCTCAGCCGTGCATTTCAGTAGATCTGCCTGTTCTGCTCCCCATGCTGTCTCTGGTGAATCTGCCCCGCCCCACCTCTGGCCTACACCCTGGTTCTTGGATGCAAAAATAAATATAGCCTAAAGCTTATCGACACTCAAATATAAAATACTTATTATACGTGCCTTCTAATAGCTCAAAAATATTTTACTTACACTTGAAGCTAATTTCTTACCCTTTATGAAAGAATGCATGAAATTCAGAAAACTAGGAATTTGCAATATGCATTAAGTTTCTATTTGGAGAATCCTTTTTAGGAATTAATACTTTTCTTTTTAGCCTTTGGGGTCTAATTTTATCATAATGTTTCAGGGTCATCCATTTTGAAATGGGTAATAATAGCTTGATTCTTTTTATCATTATCATGTATCAATACATATGTGGATGATATTCATTTTGTACATAATGCTTTTCAAAAGAGGATTCTCGGGCCTCCCCGGTGGCACAGCAGGTTGGGCGCTGCGCTGTGGAGCTGTCTGTGGCCTCTGCAGTGAGGGTTCGATTCCCAGCCGGCCAGGGAGATTCCCACGTGGCACGGCAGACCTCTTCTGTTGTGCCTGCTGCTCCCCTCAGCAGTGTATTTCGGTCATCTGCCTGTTCTGCTCCCCTATTCTGCTCTGTCTCTGGTGAATCCTCTCACACTCCCGCACATCTGGCCTGTACCCCAACTCTTGTATAAAAATAAATCTTTAAAAAAAAGTGTTAAAATTTTTTTAAAAAAGAGGATTCTCAAAATTTTCAAAACTCTGTAGGTTTTCTTTAACTTCAGCAAGTCTATTAAAAATGAAACAAGTTGAAATGATCTTTTGGCAAGGTAGAACACCCTGTACCCACTTACTCATTTTGAAAAAAGTAGTCTCAAACCAAAAGCATTATCTTTTGGTTTCCTCCAGAATACTGTATGGTGAACAGCCATACCAATTATATCTTAATAAGCTCTCCAAAAAATTATGTACACTATAGGGGCAGTGAGGAAATTTCCCCCTGCTCTTCTGGGTTCTTCTCAGGCTGGTCAAGCAAATCAAATTAACAGCAGACAGATTAGGAGAAAAGAACAAATTTAATTGCACGGTTATGGAGAATCTTCATGGATGTGTATTGTAAAGCCAGTGGAGCAAAGGAAGGTAAAGTATCCTGAGCTAAGGAATGCAATAGAGGCACAGGGCCTCAAGAAGAGGGGCAGGGGGCACGTGATGAGGGGAGAGGCATGGCAAGAGAGAAGGCTCTGTGGGTAGCTGTTTGCCCTGCTGTGGAGATAGGTTTCTCCCATGAAAGGCAGGTTCTGGTAAAAATCCAAATTCTGGGTGATAACCCTGATTTTCAATTTTCTAGGTAGTTAGGGGTCTTGATTGACCTCAGCTGGAAAAAATCCTCTTGCCAAAGTGACATGTCTTGGGGAGCGGGGGAGGCCCGTCTGCTGTCCTTTAACAGGTAGTTTGTATGGAAAGCTTTACTTACACACTTCATTAGAAAAGCTACCTCCAGTCGAATGTTCAGAGAAAAATAGCATAAAGATCTTGATCAGAAATGTAAAATTTCATTGTCCCAGCACCCCCTCCCTCTCCACCTGTATAGTTTATCTATTGGTGCATGGAGCTGACAAACAACACTCCTTGATGGATACAATTATGAATTTTGCTTAAAATTTGAGGAGAGAAAAGTAGAAATCTCACAGGTCAAAAATGAATCATAGTAACGGATTATATGGTTAATACATTATGAGAGATTCTACTGATATAAATGAAATTCTAAAGCGCACAATAAAAATGGAATTGACGGCCTCCCTGGTGGTGCAGGCGGTTGAACTCCGCGCTGTGAAGCTGTCTGCAGCCTCCGCAGAGCTGGTTCGATCCCGGCCAGCCAGCAAGGGTCCCACATGGCGCACAGACCTCTTCTGCCGCCCGCTGCTCCCCTCAGCAGTGTATTTCGTCAGTCTGCCTGTTCTGCTCCCCGCTCTGTCTCTGGTGAATCCTCTCACCCTCCCAAGCATCTGGCCTGTACCCTGGTTCTTATATGCATGAATAAATCTTTAAAAAAAATAAAATAAAAATAAAAATGGAATTGGAACAGCTTGAAAATAAATTAAAAATGAAAATAGTGCTCTATTTGAAAGCACCGCCCTAGTAGTTCATTCCTTAAAACAGTGGTGTGTCTGTTTAAACTTGAAAGCCGGAAATCAAAACAAGTATCTGCACAGTTAAAATGAAACATCAGGTGCATTTACTGCTGTGGATGAAAGTTTTGTCAAAGGTATTTATGTCCACTAACAGACTTTTGAGCAATTAAGGCATTTTGTATCCCTCACAAAGAAAAATAAAATCATTTTACCTTGAAGTTGAGCATGACAAAATTTCTGCTGTAGGACACCGGTATCAGTAGCAAGTCCTTGGTCTGAAGTAGCAGAGTGGTTTAGTGGTAAAGTCATTTCAGAAAGTTTCAATGTATAATTTCTGACACAGGCCATTTCCATATGCAATCTGAGACATAACTGTTTCACCATGGACTTTCATTTTGTGTTTCTGTACATTTTTAATAGCTTTGTTAAGAATTTTTACATTAAAATGCTCTATTTTTTTTTTAAGATTTATTTATGCATACAAGAACTGGCGTACAGGCCAGAGGTGTGGGGGGTGAGAGGATTCACCAGAGACAGAGTGGGGAACAGAACAGGATAAATGACTGAAATACACTGCTGAGGGTTTTAGGGGGAAAAGGCGGTCCCAAAGCAAATTCCATACAGGCTTTGTGGACTCCACCCCCACCCCAGGTCAAAGCCAAAGACACTGGGAACTCCAAATCCCATCACCACCAAAGGGAAGGTGGCTGGGACCTGAGGGTGGGGTTAAGCAGCCAGGTGGATACAAAAGGCAGACACGTGGGCTTTGGGGGGCTCTCCATTTTTGGGCTCTCGGCCAGCTCGGAGCGTCCGGCCAGCTCTGAGAGTGACTTTGGGTTTCCAGGTCGTCGGATCGGGTAGGACGCATGAAAGACTTTATTTCCCTATTTTCTCCCTGAGTTGTACATTTTCCTTATTTCCTTTCCTCTTGTAAATAAACCTTTTATTAACCCTTTTGCATGTGTCTGTAGTAGAGTATTCATAAGTCTCTTTAAAGCGCGCGGGTGAGGACCCACAGCCAGGAACCCGTTTAATATCGGGGCTGCTCTATAACAAGGGGAGCAGCGGGGAGACAGGAGCGGTCTGCTGCATCATGTGGGTAGCTCCCTGGCTGGGGGATCGAACTCATGCTTCAGTGGCTGCGGATAACCTTATAGGTTGCATCTTAACTCCTTGCACCACCAGGGAGGCCCCTAAAATACGCTATTGATGAGATACAAAGGCTTTGCTGAGCTAAAGGTTTCCTACAGATAAACTACTGCTCTATAAAGGTTTCCCCATCTTTCTCGAATGTGTGTGATAAGAGTAATAGACAGCAGCCCTTGCTGGAGGGTGTGACCATGGCCCTCAGGCATGCCTACAATGGGACAGGCTAATGTTCTGCTTGGGCACCTCCTTGTCCATGCTTACCATAGACATGCAGCCTTTCTCCGTTACGTGTCATGCATGACTCTTGAGATGCTAGAAGGTGTAAATTGTAGATCACATAGTCCATATTCCTAGGATTTTTTTCTCAGCATGATGCATGTGACTTTTTTTTAAATTTTGAGGTAACATTAGAATCCCCCCATCAGGTGTATCAACACTGTGATGTACCCACCCCCAAATCACCCGTAGTCCACCCCCATAGTCCATGGTGCCTCTTTCCTTCTTTGTTCTTACCCCTTCCTCACTCGCTCCCCCCTCTGGATGGTTCACTTCTGGAGTCAACTGTCAAGGGTTGGTTTTTGTTTCGTTTGTTTTTAATATATATACTTTTCACAGTGTCGTTTATTCTCCTCTCAGGTGTAGTCCCCATAAAATTACCACCAAGACACCCATGAATTGTCACCATAGTCTCTTGTGCTCTTCCCTCCTATGTTTTGATCCTTCTTCCTTTCCCTCCCCAGCTGAATGTCTCTGACTTATAGTTTGCCTGCTAGTTTTCTTTTTTTTTTTTTCCTGAACCTTGTTTGTTTTCCCTATGTTACTCCTACAAGTGAAACCATTGGATATTTTTTCTTTCCTTTTGACTTATTTCACTGAGCATAATCCCTTCCAGAGCCATCCATGTTGCTGTGAATGGCATGAGCTTATCTTTTTTGATTGCTGAATAGTATTCCATTGTATATATAGGCCACATCTTCTTGATCCACTCATCTGTTTTGGGGCATTTAGGTTGTTTCCAGGTTTACCTGTTGTAAATAGTGCTGCAGTAAACATAGGAGTGCAGGAATCATTTTGAATTAAAGTTTTTGTTTCCTTTGGGTAGATTCCTAGAAGTGGGATTGCTGAGTCATATGGAAGCTCCATTGTTAGTGTTTTGTGGAACCTCCACACAGCTCTCCATAGTGGTTGGACCAGTTTGCACTCCCACCAGCAGTGCAGGAGAGTTCCTTTTTCTCCACATCCTCGCCAACATTTATTGTTGCCTGTTTTTTTTTAATAGGTGCCATTCTCACTGGTGTGAGATGGTATCTCATTGTGGTTTTGATTTGCATTTCCCTGATGAGTGATGTTGAGCATTTTTTCATATACCTGTTGGCCATTTGCATTTCCTCTTTAGAGAAGTCTTTTTAGCTCTTCTGCCTATTTTTTGACGGGTTGTTTGCTTTGTTTTTGTTGAGTCATGTGAGCTCTTTGTAGATCTTTGAAATCAGTCCCTTATCAGTTGTGGGGAGTGCAAATATTTTCTCCCAATTGGTGGGGTGTCTGTTTTGGTTATTGTCTTTTGCTGTACGGAGCTATTTAGTTTGATGTAATCCCAGATGTTTATCTTTTCCTTCCCTTTCTTTGCCCTGGGGGGATGAGTCTTTAGTTTCTGAGATAATTGTCATGGAGTGTTGCCTATATTTTCTTCTGTATATTTTTTGGTTTCAGATCTTATGTTAAAGTCTTCTATCCATTTTGAGTTGGTTTTTGTGCATGGTGTGAGGTAGTAGTGTTTCATTCTTTTGCATGTGGTGGTCCAGTTTTCCCAGCACCATTTATTGACTAGACTGTTCAAGAGTTGTTTCTTTGTTGTTTTTTTTTTAAGATTTATTTTTTTATTTATGTATACAAGAACTGGGGTCTGGGCCAGAGGTGAGGGAGTGGTGGTGAGAAGATTCACCAGAGACAGAGTGGTGAGCAGAAAAATGTGAATTTACCAAAATCCACTGCTGAGGGGAGCAGTGGGCGAGACAGGAGAGGTCTGCTGAGCCATCTGGGTAGCTCCCTGACCAGGGATCGGACTCATGTTGCAGTGGCTGCTGATAGCTTAATAGTGCTGAGACTTAACTTGTGCCACCAGGGAGGCCCTGGGTGAATATCTTTCCACACTCTGATTTTAGAGGAATTATGTGCCTTCTTAAGCTGTTGGCTTCTAAAAGCACTTTTTTATTCATTTTACACACCCAGTCGGCCTTGGCATTCCTCAGATGTAGCTTTTCTAGAGTTCTCTAGTTCGTGAGGATGCTTGACACTTGGCTTTCTTAGACACAGCGTGTTCTCAGACTGTAGTTGAGCTACATGATTCTCACACTTCCCATTTCACTGTCTGCACAGACATCATATGCTAGAAAGGATTTTATCCACTCAACTTCTGAATCATCCATCTGTGTAACTTGTTATGTTATAGGCGTGCACAATTTTCATCAAGAAATAATTCAACAGATGTATTCTCTAAAACATGATTGAGATTTTGCCTTCTTCTGTCTTGTTTTCTGGGAGTCAATCCCCTCATTGAGGATTTGCCTGAACTAAATGGCCTTATTTTTATTTTTTTTAAAGATTTATTTATTTATACAAGCACTGGGTACAGTCAGAAGCGTGGGAGGGTGAGAGAATTCACCAGAGCGGGGTACAGAACAGGCAGACTGACACTGCTGAGGGGAGCAGCGGGCGGCAGGAGAGGTCTGCGTGCCATTCGGGACCCTCCTCCGGTGGCCGGGGAGCAGCCGGGGATTGAACCGGCGCTGCAGAGGCTGCTGGCAGCTTCGCAACCAGGTACTCAACTGCTGCGCCACCGGGGAGGCCCTGCTGCGTCCATTTCTTCTGTAATTCCTTAATGCATCTCCTGGATCTAGAACACTCATCTCTTAAGTGTGAGCCTTTCATCTCTTTATCTCCCTTTCCTGGAGAGTTTAGAATAATTCCTCCGACTGGGTTTTCCTAAGTTTTACAGCCTGTCTTTGTAGTTTAGAATTGCATAAAATTTTGTTTTCATTTGAAAACCATTCCTGATCCACTGTGCCTTTTTCAGAGAGTTGGCATTGCTGCACATTTTGTTTGGAATTAAAATTAGAGACTAGAGTTTTGTTTTCTGCTCTAATTCCGTAGAATGAAGTCCTTTCAGAATGCTAAATCTTTCCATTTATTCACTGATTTAATGGAATTTTTTTTTTTTTTTTAAAGATCGGCAGGGTCACCCTGCTCAAATCTTTTAATTCCAAATGAGAAAGAAAGTGGGAAGTTGCCATTTTTTGTGGGAGACCCGGGGAAGTTCAATCCTTGGCTAAGCATTTGTTGTTAGCCACCCTGTAAGCAAGCACCAGTGGGTGTTTTAGGTATTTACTGTGGGGTTGTAAATTGCTCCCTGGAATCCCCAGCTGGGCCAAGCAAATTGTTCCATGTTCACTGTGACAGCTGGAAGTCACTGGATGCATCACGACCCTTATCTGAGTGAGAAACCACAGCTATTGCCTCTTCTTTAGTGAGCATGGGTGCGAGAGAGATGACACAAATGCTGTCATCTCTGACACAGAGCCTGCCTTTTTTACCTGCTGTTCAGTTTGGAGGGCGTCTTCATGGGCTCTGGTGCGGCGTCCCACTGACCTGCATTGTGGGGTGACCTTCACAGACTGCGGGAGGCATGGACTGCCTGGTTCCTCCTGCCCTCAGTGTCCCCATCTCGCGTGCCCCAACACCCTCCCTAGTTCTCCAACCCTTAGAAATGTTTGTTATTTCGGTGGAATTTGGGGAGACTCACATTGTAATCTTGAAACAGGAGTTCCTTTGCTACGGATGACCCTCTGATTCACTGTCACATAAAGTGGAGAAGGAATATGCAAGCTATTTCAACAGGCTAACCCAATTTTCTCCCCTCCCAACCCAAGTGCCCTTCAAAGAAAGATCTTTGTTTTCAATCATGCGCACCCAAAGCACACAATTCTCAGTGATTTAAAGGAAAGCAGAATTGGGGGATGGTTTCGGATGTGGCTGTGAGTGGTTCTTGCTTAAGGGAACAAAACCACCTGAAAACAGCCTCGGTCCCCAAAAGAGTAAATGCACAAAAAACCTTGAAAAAAAAAGCAGAGTCCACAAATGTAGTAATTTAATGTTTCATTCCCCAATGCAAAATGCTCAGAAACTAGGCTCACCACCTGACCTTGCCTGCATGCTGTCAAATCATGAAAAGGTGGGCAAAGCGCATCCAGCATGGCTTGAGGCTGGACAAGTGAGATGATTTGACTGTTTCGAGAATGTTGAACCGCAGAATCAGAATCTCATGCACATGCTGTATACCCTATGAAGAGCTCTGAAGCTCCACCACAAATCACCACCCCGGCAACGTCTTAGAAAATTGGCCAACGGGCCAAAGTTATGTCAGGAAAAGTTTGTAGGGATGCAGGTAGGAGACACAGTGTCCCCCATGCTTGTGTGTGGAACACAGAGCTAGCTAATCAATTGCCAAAGAGACATCCGTATAGGGAGAGTGGGGTGACAGGTCTCACACCTGCCTCTCGCTGCTGAAGTGAGCTCTAACAATGGTAACCAAACAGCTTTGCAGTAATTTTCTATTTGAAAATTAAACCATTTAAAAGGAACAACCTAAGATGTGGGAAGCAATGAGGAGGAGGGGAAATAAGAGAAATACTTCACATACTATTTAGTTCTCCTTTGTCTTTGAGGTTCTGTGTATGATCACGGGGTAAGATGTGGAGGGTAATGAGAGCTGCCGATGGAAAGTTTCCTTAGGATTTCTGATACAGCAAAAATGTCTTAAGGTCAATTTATTATTTAATTTTATTTTTGTGTAGAACTGGAGTGTAGGCCAGAGGTATGGGGGGTGAGAGGATTCACCAGAGACAGAGCGGGGAGGAGAACAGGCAGACTGACTGAAGTACACTGCTGAGGGGAGCAGCGGGCAAGACCGGAGAGGTCTGTTGTGCCTGTGGGTCAGCTCCCTAGCTGGAGAGCGAACTCAGGAGGCCACAGTGGTGACAATGCAGAGACCTAACCCCTAGGCCACCAGGGAGGCCCTTTAAGGTCAATTTTAAATGTTTTGAATTTTGAGTATTTTGACAGTCAATTTCAAATATTCTGTGTAGGTCCTGTTTGGAACCTGCTTATAAAAAACAAAACAAAAAAAAAACCTGTGAGACTACTTGGGAAATTTAACACTGGGTATCTGATGCTAAAATAGGCGATGAGTATGCTGTGCTTATGTTTAAAAAAGGTTTATTTAAAGAATTGTTGGGCCTTCCTGGTGGCTCAAGGGGTTAAGCACCACACTATGAAGCAATCTGCAGCCTCTGCAGCGGCCGGCCAGGGAGCAACCCACATGGTGAGGCAGACCCCTCCTATCTTGCCCTCTGCACCCCTCAGCAGTGTGCTTCAGTCAGTCTGCCTGTTCTGTTCCCCACTCCGTCTCTGGTGAATCCTCTCCTTCCCTGCCCCCCGTATCTCTGGCCTGTACCCCAGCTCTTGTATGCATATTTTTTTTTTAAGATTTTTATTTACTTTTATACAAGAGCTGGGGTACAGGCCAGACGGGCGGGAAGGTGAGAGGATTCACCAGAGACAGAGCAGGGAGCAGAACAGGCAGACTGACAGAAATACACTGCAGGTGAGACAGGAGAGATCTGGCACGCCATGTGGGAATCTCCCTGGCTGGCTGGGAATTGAACCCACGCTGCAGAGGCTGCGGACAGCTTCACAGCGCTGCACTCAACCTGCTGCGCCACCTGGGAGGCCCCAAAATAAATACATCTTTAAAAAGAAATAAAGAATTGCTATAATAGTTGGGGTGTCAAAATAATGGGTAGGAATAGAGATGAAATCGGGTTGCTTACACACAGACAATTTTGGAAGCTGGTTAGTGTGGGGATCACTATGGTTCTTCTGTACTTGCTGATGTTTGCAATTTTTAAAAATATTTTTAAAAATGCAGAGGAAATGATTTTGACTTTGAATGTGCTTAATCACTGAAAAGGCTATTATGATTCATCTGTGCTGATTTCAGTGCACAAGTTGGGAGAGCGGACTACAGACCCCCTAGCATAATGAAGAGTTAGGGCCTCTATTTATCTTTGTCATTTGTAGCTAGTAATTTCTAAAGACAAAAAATGCTCATTTTTGGTAAGCAATGTATTGAAGTGAAATGAAAATGTTTCCAACAGTCCAGCATTTTATATAAAAATAGCTTTCATGTACATTTGTCCAACTTTTAAATGAGGGTAAGGAACACTGACACCCCCAATCCCACATTACTACATGTGCACAGGAACAGAAATGGAATGAAAGATCAGGTTTCCGAGAGAGCATTATTTCAGCCCAGGAACAAGTCAGTGTTTGGAAGCAGGACTAGTTTGATACTGTAGATTACTTCTAACTCTACAAAAAAGATGCAGAATGTATTATTTGCTTTCAGTTTATTAATTTCTTTTGCAGGCATCTTTGACTCCCCGAATATGGACTGTCTGGAGGTAAGTTGCATGCATAGCCTTTATATATATATAAAATCTGGTTCCCAACATACACAGAAATCTAAGAGACATGATATTCATAAGGTTTAATAAGTTCTTGCTGTTTTAATGAAGAACGTGATCGATTCTTTCACAGTGGGGAAACATGGACACTGGGTGTCAGTATAAATAAGAATTTGGAATTGTTTGGTCTCAAAGCAACTTTTCATGGCTTTAGAAATCAGAGTCCCCATTCTATTAATCTCCGAAGCCCTCGCCATGCAAAACTCTACTTGTATTACATATCTGGGGATACAAGTAATACAGGGGAAAAGAACAGATGTCCGGTGAATGTGAAAACGTCATCACAATTAGCTTGTACAGCAAGAAACTACTGTTGATTCATTCAAAAAAGATACAGTAGTGGTGCAACACAGACAGTGCCCAATTTATTGATTTGTTTAAAGTAACATTTCAATTGTCATTTTTCTCTACAGATATACAGACACATATTGTAACATGGACTCATTCAAAGTCTGAACGATTACAATATTAAAATAAATCAACTTTAACTATAAAGGGACATCTTCACATTCCAGGATACATCTTTGATATTTTTAAAGAACAAAATTTCTATGCCTTATATTCTTGCTTTTTGTTTATACTGTCAGACATCACTATTACCTTTTTAAAATACTATATAAAATTGAGTTGCCACAGCAAGTTGGATATGAGCCCTAGAGAGCTGTGACAAAGCAATGACAAAATTTAAGGAAACATTGACTTCTTTTAATAAGTAAAAAGTACTTAAATTGAGACCAGCTCCTTAAAAATTATTAAACTGCTTATCACACTTCCCATTTCTTTCAGGGAAATAAACAAACAAATTAGCAACACTTTCCCCACCATCGTTAATCTGCTCTAAAACTACACTTTGTACAATGCATTTCTTTTCTTTAAAACCCCTTGTCTCTGAGCTCTCCCAAACAAGGTCATTATTCATATGAAACATTTTGCCATGCCTAGAAAGTTCCTGGCTCCTCTTACCAATTCAAACTTTTAAGACCTACTTCAAAATTTAAGGGCAATGTACTTTTTAATAAAACGGCAAATGTGCTTTCTAAAAACCCAGTTGACAAGACAGTGAAATAATGTAAAATGTATAGTCGGGTATATGTGTTACCAGATACCACAAACTGGTCATATTTTAATATTTTTTTTTTTTGTTACTAAAAACGAGAGGTGCAGGCACTGATCCTAAGAACAGAGGCACCTCACCAGGTGTCATCCAATTTATATCCTGCCACTTCCATGTCAATTGTCTGTACATATCAATCCTACTTAGGAGATCCTTTTCAAAAGGCAGCTTTGACAGCTGACTGAATTCTTGTTCAAACTGGTCATAGGCAAGAAGTAGTCTATATATGGGGCATAGTTAAATATGTCAAATAATTTTGCTTATTTAAAAAAACTGAATACAGCCTATGTTGACATCTGAAACTTGTGCATAACCAGAAATGAACATACAAAAACGTCCCTAAGATCAATCTCTGGTGTCTCATATCCCACCCTCTCCATCTATCGATCAAATAGAGTGGTTTCTCATTTTCCTGGCAGGTGAAAACAATGATTTACTATATATCACCAAAGGACTGGAACCATGCATCTACTGTATGATAACAGCTTAGTAACCTGGATGTATGTTCATGCAATAGTTTTAAAGTCTTCTATATGGTTTGATTAAAGCATCATACTGTTTTCATACATGCTACTTTCATTCCTTACTGAGAAACTGCCAAGTTAATTGCTGCCACTTCAGCGTATCACTAAGAATACTGGTAAACCTTGAGCTAGAACACCAAGCAGTATATATATTTTTCCCCTAATTGTTACTTAATACCAAGTGGGGCTGACCATCACTAAAGAGATATGAAACCACACAAAGGCATTGGCATATTCCAGAACAGCAGGACTGACAGACTGTTATTGGAGACTGACAGACACCAGTGTTACAAAAGCCTTTAAAGAATGCTGTTTTCAGGTCAATGCTGTTAAGCCTGTCTGCTTTCTCGCCATTATTTTCACAGTTTTGCCACAGTTGTTGTATGAGAGATGTTTTATCAGTGTACATTACACAGCCACACTTTGTGAGACGAGTGGATATAATAGTTCAGGGAATTTTCCACATAGGAAAAAAAGGTTTTCAAAGCTGTAGGTAGAGGGTGAAATGATGATTTGGATGGACAACTACGATGAGTGTTATGCCTTTGGTTTCCTTATGCTATGAAGTGTGCAGCTTGTTTTTCCAGGTCTGCCAGAGACGGCTGCGTCAGAGTACAGTGCCGCTTGACGTGTGCATGTTCTTGAGTGCAGGGGGCACCTGGTGCTGGAGAGTAAATATTCCTAAAGTAGAACCTCAGGTAAAATCCTTTAGGATTGGAAAACCTACCACTCTTATTGCTGTCTACATTCGCCCAAATGAGGGGAAGGTTCCCAAATCCAATTCTGAGCTAGGGAGGAAGGTCAACGAAGGTGGGGACCTGAATTAAATGTGCTGCTTTTCAGTGGTGCACCCTAGTGGGTCAGATGATTTTATGCATTTTCAGTTTTTCACATCCTGAAGTTCTGGTTTCATAAATAAGGAGTGCTTTACTACATCACCTAAGCTACCTGAATGAACTCACTATTCTCTCCAAATACAGTATGTTCACTTTAAAGTTTCTTCGTTTCAAAGTCCTTTGTATTCATCTTCCTCTGAAACATAGTTCTTGATTAGACTCCTCTTCCGAAATAATGCAGTGTGCAACTTTATGCCATTGGCCAGCTGTCATCTCCCTCACGCTGCTTTAACATGTGCAAATAAATGTACATTGAACAGCTAATATTGATTTTTTTTTTAGCTGAATTAGGGTTATGGCACAAAGTATTATCTGTGCTGTAAACATCATTAATTTGTCACACAATTGGAAGGGGCGGGGGAAGGCCCAATTGACTGCAAACGTTTTCTATAAAACTACAGCTGAGCTCAAGACTTTCAAAGTGAATTTTGGACTGGACTTCAACTTGGCATACATTCATTGTGCTATGGGCAAAAGCACAGTTTTATGAGAAGGTCATTTATAAAATCATACTTTGTCAGGACTTGTTTATTTTCAAAAACAATGGCCTAACAGATGCATGCAGTAACTTAAAAAAAAAAAAAAAAACTATTATGTGGCATAATTAGGTCTTAGTTACCAGTGTTGATACAGCTTGATGAAACATTGTACAAGCAAAAGGAATCTTAAGACCTTTGATTGTACTTTCAAAGAAAGGGCATGATAATGCCTAATTCCTGACTGCTACAAATCACATTTTAAAAGATCTTGTTTATGTGTTTGAAATTACCCCTGAAAGAAGCAGCAATTACAGATACCCTTATTATTCTGCTGAAAGAAAATCATATGCTGGTGCTTTTTCCTGTCCTTCTCTTCAATAGGAAACAACAGGAGGAAGCACGGGGGAGCCTTGGTTTTCCAGAAAGCTGTGACCAAGTAAGTCTGCTCTGGAAATTCACAGTTTGTCTGCCTAAACTGTAACATGTCACACCATGAGTGAAAATTCTAGTTTACAAAATAAGGGCCACTCAGCAGTAACTTTAACAATTGGGATCCCACAGAAGAGCTCTTAACTGCTCTGTGTACATTCTTTCAGGAATGAATCCTTTCCCAGTTTCAAGTATCCCTTTCTATCTCTCACTCGGCCATGAGTAAAGAAAGGGGGAAAAAAAACCTCCCTATTTTTCGGTGAGTGAGCACAAGCGCTACGGTGTCGCTTTCGCCTCCCCCCATGTGTCTGAAATGAAAAGGCTGGGCAGATGAACAGGTTCCCGAGGTTTCCTTTTCTTCTAGTGGGTGTTCAAACTTTCACTCTCAACCTGGTTCAGGCTCTTCTGAGTTCAAGTGTACCGTGGCATTTCACACTGCTCACAGCGGTTTAGTGCTGGGTGGTTCAGAAAGGTGCAGCTGTCACAATTCCATGGAGCCCCTTCATAGTCTTCGTCTCGGGGTTGTGTCCGTGGACTCTGTTTGGAGCCAGTTAGATGCTCTGATGGAAGTTAAGATTGAAAGAGAAAACGGTCTGAATTTTTTTCAAGCGTCATCTAGAAATTAACCCTCCTCCCCAATGTAAAGTCAATTATTTAACAGAGCTACTGAAATGCAACACTGAACAGGGAGGTTAGATATTCTACAGGTTTCTGTTTTGTTTTGTTTTTTAAGTAGAATTCCAGCATAGATGACCTTTCTTGTTCACAATGGTAGAGAGTTAGACTATATATTCCAGCCCAAAGAAAATGCTGACAGGTTATATAGCACGTGAACTTCTGCCTCCTCTCTAACTTTGCTCTGACGACTTTAGGTGCCCCCCCCCCCCATCCCTTGGTATGCTGGTGCCATGTTACACAGACATCTGATTGGAAGTGTTCCTTCTTGAGATGTTCATCCTTTATATTCACGTGTTAAATAATGGCTATGAACTGTCATTGCCATTAGCGAACCAAGTTTTCCTCTGACTGATGAGAAAGACAACTGAGCCTTCCATAAAGCTAAATTTATTCACTATGAAAGACTATCTTTTATTCTGATTCTTTCCTACCTTTCTGGTATTAAAATGTCCTGTAGGTATTAGTTTTTACATATACCTATACTTAACATGAAATGCTGGCAACTTCACATTGGTCTTTGAGATTAAAAAACCTTGAACTTTACTTTCTTCTGAGGTCCTCATTCTCTCTGGCCTTGTGCTCAAAAGGATTTTTGCATCAAGAATTGATTTGTAAATACCGCCTTTTAAGAGCAGTCCCTATTGAAAAGTGGGGGTCAGTGAAAATAGAGGTCTAAGGATCCGGGATGGAATTTACCCTGGAATCTGGAGCAAGATCAAGAGGCTGGGGCAATCTACCTGCAAGATACTGGGAATCTTCACTGTGAACTGAAAACAAGATTAAGATCTAAGGTAAGCAAGCAGGTAACCCAAGAAACTGAGATGTGGGTTTTAATCAGTTACCATTTGGGGTTTCTCATCCACTGGCTATTAATGAGCTGACCAGACTTTTATCAATTTGTCTTTGACACATGGCTGGTATAAACATTCCCCAAGAGGCAGAGAATTGAGTTTTAGAGCCTATATATTACTGCCTGCATAATAAGGCTCCGACTTAATCAGGAAGATGCCCACCGCCTTATAATAGGCTGCCAGAGTGTTCTTTAGCCTGTTCCTAAGATTATAAAAAGGCTCATTTTGTTTCACTGGCCTGGACTGTGACTTTTCACTGACATTGTCATCCACCTTGTATCTTCTGACTCACGAGTCCAAAACACGCACAGTTTAGGTTTTTTGTCTCATGTGGAGAAATGAAAGCATGCTGTTGAAGCAGTGTATTAGAAGAAAACATGCTCGCCTCCTATAGTACTTTTTAAAAAATCAAAATGGCCTGACACCTAACATTTAAAAAATCTTTGCCTTATTCTGCTGGGTTTTAACCGGCTCTTAAAAACTCACTTTTCTAGAGTGTGATAAAACTCAAGATGTTAGCCTAAGGGTTTGCAGCCTATTACAGTCTGTCTTTCTGTGTCAATTCCAAACTCCTCTTTCTAAAATAGATAAACTATAAGTCCTCTTTGAACCAATGAATTCAGGACACCTGGGGACTTCACTGTTAAGTCCTCTGGGGGCGGAAAAAGATTTCCTTCCATACTCTTGAGTTTCTGGCTGAGACCACCCCCAGTAATAAAGCAGAAGTCAAATGGCATGTAGATCACTTCTTGTATACACAGGAGACACCCTGAAAAACTGAGTAAAACTTCCCCAAGTGGCCCAAGATACCACCTTCAATGTCCCCTTCAACTAAAGACAAAAGAAAGATGCTATGGGAGGTTATCAGGCTAAGTACAGGCAACAATGAGGGCACGGTTGTTATGCAGATTTAAAGGGGTGCCTTCTCCATTGACAAGACTCTCTGATTTAGAGTCATCCTTCTCTTCCTGGTGCTGAGAAACACTGATGAAGAGTACCTTCATCAAGCTCCCCTACAAAAGGCTCATTTGGGGTTTTCAGAGCTCCTCCTGTGTCTGTAAGTAATCCTTCAGACAAAGGCGTATTTTGGAGTGACAATTTTCTGCTACTGATCACTCTGAAGTAACTCATCAAAAAATATATTTAAAAGGCACCTAATTTATAATTACCTTTAATCCTAGAAAAAAAAATTGTTTATTGCACCATAGGGAAAGGACAATTTAAATAGAAGCATCTAAAACTCCAAAGACATTTTAGATGGCTCTCATATGATTTACAGGTGTGAGATCTTTTCTTTCTCATGGGACACTGAAAATGTACATGTTTATAAACAAACAACTGAAACAAACAGGTTTTTCCTTTAACACTAAGTGGATTAATTTTAGCAGGCTAATTTTCTACAAAGATGAAAATCAACAGTTTAGTCAATATTGTTTATGTGATGTAATAATTAGGATATGACGATAAAGGATACAACTAAAATTTTCAAGGGTTCTGGGCCTCCCTGGTGGTGCAGGGGTTAAAGACAGCGCTACTAAGCTATCACCAGCCAGGGAGCAGCCCACATGGTGCAGCAGACTTCTGCCTCACCCACTGCTCCCTTCAGCAGTGCATTTCAGTGCATCTGCCTGTCCTGCTCCCCACTCTCTCTGGTGAATCCTCTCAACCCCCACCCCCGCACCTCTGTCTTACACCCTAGTTCTTGTATGCATAAATAATCTTCAAAGGAAAAAAATTATTTAAGGGTTCTAAAAGTTCTAAATATTTTTTCAAACACAAAGATTTTTCCAATAAGGGGAAATATGTTCATGAAAAAAAAAGGATGTGTTTTAAAAGTATGAGATGTAGTTTTTTAAGAAATTTATTTATGCTTGCAAAAACTGCGGGGGAGGGGAGGATTCACCGGAGAGTGTATTGAAATACACTGCTGAAGGGAGCCCCAGGGCAAGGAAGGAGAGGTCCCTGGCCAGACAGCTTGAAAGTGCTGAGACTTTAACCCCTGCACCACCAGGGATTTTTCCACCTTGCTAAATGACAATCAATTCAATATTAAGGAGAATTTAAGTGTGAAATAGAATACTTGCAGAAACTCAAACTGAAGCCCATGATTGTTCAAGAAGCATTAGAAAACTTCAGTGACAAGATTTTTAAAATGATCTATTTGGCCTTGCTTTCTAGACACCATTACCTTAGAGATGATCTGTGCAATATGGTGGCCACTGAGCACTTGACACATGGCCACTCTGAATTGAGATGTGCTGTAAGTATGAAATATTACTGATAACTTTATATGTTGATCTAAAATGGACATACCTTATACACGGATTTCACTTGTTTACTTTTTTAAATACGGCTTCTATTGGACAGTAAAGCCTTAGGAACTCAGTAGAGAGTAATTTTAAGTTGGGCTTTATTTCTAACTCTACATGGGTTAATACATGTCTTTGGACATTTTGCACAAACTCCAAAAACGTAAGTACAAACCATCTGCAGCTGCTGCCTGAGTGTCATGGACGTCTGCCTGTACTTTTGAGGTCACGCTAATTCTTCTGGCTTTCCTCTCAATTGTACAGGGATCTGACGAATCTGCGTGAGAAGTAAAACCAGGAATAAGGATTGAAGCTATTCATTAGCAAGCATGGACCGGCTCATGAGAATTTCTCACAGTATGTGCACAGTTGAATATTTACCTTTTCTATCACTTCATCTTACCTTCAGTTCTCCTGTGAGGGCAAGTGCTCTACTTCTGCTTCTAGAATTTATATAGAGCAGTGGTTTATACAAATGTTTCTTTCCACCTTCAATTATTTGGAACAAATGCTTTCTATTTCAATAGTTTGCTACAGTGGCTTAGGGGTACAAACTAAGTGACAGCATGAATATTACTGTGAAAGCAAAACTTGGGAGATTATACTTTAGCAAGCCCCCAATTAAGCAATAGTTGTTAGAAAATCATGGGTTGAGAGTACATTGTCCATGTAAGGCTAACCAAAGAACATACTACAATAATGATTAAAATTAAGCTACTACAGCATTATCACTAAAAAGCAAAGACAGGAGCACTTTTGAAATTCCGATCCAACTGTAACTACTACTTTGTACTGATAACGCCTGCTCCCCCAATCATTTTGTAAATGGTAATTGCCGACGTGCAAAAGTGGAGTAGACACTGCAACAGTGGGCTTCAGGCATCCCAATTTCTTACTAGAACAGTGTTTGCTCATTTATAAATTCAGTAAACATTCTTCTTTACACTAAGTAAAAGTAAAAAGATCTCATGTTATTTGTTTGCCCTAAAGAACCAAAGGAAGGTCCTGCATTTTCTAATCAGTTCTGAGCCCAGATGCCATGCACTAGCACCAACCCCTTTTTGGAAATCACTGCTCCAGGATCCTATGTGTGGTTGTTTGGGCACTTAAATACTTGATTATCAAAGAGCAGGGTAGACAACTTAAGTCTCTGGAACCTAAGGAGGTAAGTTCTATTAAGACTTGTAAAGCATTCCTGTAGCATTATCTTCTTCCTCTTACTGATGTTTACAACAACTCTGCAAAAATACACAAGCTATTATCAGTATTTGGACCGATCGCTTTGCTGGTGTACAGGCTGCATGTGAACAAGGTCATAGGTGGCCAAGATGAGCAGGATCGGTGCTTCCAGTTTCTGTCTGAATTACCGACGGCAGTGTAGGGAGAACTTTTTGAATCATCTAAGGAGCATCCCCACAATGCATCTACACAATGAGTGTTTGATACATATCTAAGAATTTTTTACTGGAATTCCACTACAACTGACTACCCAATATCAGCTTTAGCCAATTTTGTTAGAATTAAAAGAGCCTTTTTAGCGTAAAGGAACACTAATGCAAGCCCTCTCCCCAGATGAGCAGGACGCCAAACAGCAACCTCCCATCTCAAACACATGGTGCTGTTCTCAAAGGAAGAACCACATACCTGTAAAACAGACATCACCACTGCTAGAAAAGTGAGTATGTGGACTCCTGGCAGCTGATCTATCACATTACCTCACGAAATAACTGTCAATTTTTAGGTTAAAAATTACACAATGAAATACAAAACTATACCACTTGATAGTTTTGACAAATACTTACACACCTGGGTAATCCAAATCCCTATGGAGAGTTAAACATTACCATCAGTCCAGAAAATCCTCGCATGCCCTATTGCCAGTTCCTCCCCAACCTCAAGTCCCAGAGACAACCACTTTTCTGGTGTTTTGTTTTAAAAAAAAAAAAAAAAAAACATGATTTTGTTCTAGAAAATATATGGTAGTTTTGGGTTTTTTTGGTATTTAATTGCTTTCATTCAGCATTATGTTGCTGAGTCACCCTTGTTGTTACATGTAGTTCAGTTGTTTTATTGCTGAGTAGTAGTCCATGGTATGAATATACCACAGACTATACAGTCACCTATTAAATATCTGGGCTATTTCCAGTTCTTGGTGATTATGAACAATGCTATAAATGGAAGTTATTTTGTGTGCTTTAGATTCTGTTGGAGGAGTCTTTGTAAGTAGAACGGGACATAGGCTGGCTGGAAAAGGGGATGGCCAGACTATTTACCAGAATGGTCACCAATGTGTAAGAATTCTGATTGCTCTACATTTTCACTAACATTTCATATCACTAGTGGAATTTTAGCCATTCTGGTGGGTGTGAGGCTGAATCTCAAGATTTTAATTTGCATTGCTCTCCCTAATGTCTATTCGAGTGTTTATTATTTCTTTGTGAAATATCAACTCACATGTTTTGCCTTTTTTTTTTTTTAAACATTCTGGATACCAGTTCTTTACCAGATAAGTACTTTCTCCCAGTATGTTATGCCTGATTGTTGAAAAAATTTCTCCATTTTTTTTTATATGATTTTGTAAGAAATCAATTGGCAGTGTGAGGGTCTACAGCTGGGCTTCCTCTTCTGTTCCATTGATCTATTTTATTCCTCTACCAGTGCCACATTATGATTACCAGCTTTAATCTGTTATTTGCATGAATTTCAGAATCACCTTACCTGAGAGTTTATGCTAATGAGGTGGATCATGGTAAACATACTGATCATCATTTCTCATCAACTTGGTCCTTTGTTCCCAGGTTAACAAGTTTTCAATGCTCTGCCTTAAATAGATCAACTCCTCTATAAGCGCTCTTCCATCACTGAGAAGTTTGTCTATTGAATTACCAGTAGGTAAAGTATCCTTTATTAGCCACTCAGGCAAAATCAAGTTTAAAGACAATATATTCCTAATCCAATGGTTAAAGTGATGAGTGTTATATATCTCAGCAGCTTTCAGCCTGAACCTGCATATGCTGCCACAGCATCCGATCTGGTACTTGGCACTCATCCACTTAGATTCCCATTTTTAGAAATCACAGGCTATTTTAAATACAAATTGGATGAAACATCCACGCTAGTATTAAACAATAAAAAGAACAGAGGATGCTGTGTTGCAACCTATAAATGAAATATGTAAAACACTCTACTGAGGGTAAATTATATGTAAAGCTGTTCAAAATTCAATTAATTTAGGTCTGAGATTTTTAAATGTTACCCTTACGTGAGGCATTTTCCATACTCTGGCTTCATAATTATCTTGGTTGACCAAGCAAAAAAAGAGTAAGATGGGTCAGGTATACTTCAGTTCAGTCTAGAAAGGTAATCTAAATTCAAAAAGTCAACATTTAAGTTTAACTGAAATTTTTAATACTAAAATGCTAATTAAAACATTTGCTACATAATAAGAATAGGTATGCGACCTTTAATATTAAAATTATTCCTATGTAATAACAATGTCCAAAAAGGAGTTCTCCAAATCTTGTTTGTATAGGATTTATTTTGTCCTTGGCTGAAAAAACACCTGGTCGTTATCTAATTGTTATGATCGCCTTTGAGAACAAAAGGATTCCTTTGTTGCCTGTCAGTTGAAGCTTAAATATACTGTAGATCAAACTTTCCATTCGAGGACAAGACTTGTATCTTTTACAACTCTAACTTTTACAGTGCTGAAAGTGTTTCAACTTGTTTTCTAGAAAATAAAATTGGTGTGGTAACATCCCCAACAAGGCAATAAGAGCACATTCTTTGCTTTGTTCCAAGAACACCACACAGTAGAGGTGATCCCCCTACAGATGCACGATGGTGCGGGTGGAAGCACTGTAGAGACCCAGGCAGACTACACTGGAAGGGACTCCAAGGAGATCCACACATAGGTATGATGGAAGGTGAGTGGAAAACATGGTGGTGTGGGTAGGGACACATGCAACAAGGCTGCCTGCGCAACCCAGAACCTGGGGGAAGGAAGGGCAGAAGTGGTGTGGAGGTGCTCCAACACAGGCAGGGCTCTAGATTACAACTCCCCCTAAGTCCATAGCACCTATATCGACACTGTGAAGTACAGAGCTAGACTGCTGGCTCTCAGATGTGGGACCTCAGAGAGGAAGAAAACCAGCAGTACCATAAAAATGGCCGCTCCCAGCAGAATGGGGAGGGAGAGGAAGCAGGAAATAGAGAAATAGGTGAAAACTTAACAAACCTGGAGAAGGAATGGAAGGAAGTGAGCATACAAGTCCATGAAGCTAAAAGAACCCCCAGTTAGCTAAATGCAAGGAGACCTATGGCCACTAGCATACTCGGTGGTGAAAAAGTGAAAGCTTTTCCGTTAAGATCAAGAACAAAACAAGGATGTCCACTCTCTGCACTATTCAATATAGTGTTGAAAGTCCTAGCAGGAGAAAAGAATGAGGGAATATCTAAATTGTATAGGAAGAATAAAACTATCCCTGTTTACAGATGACATGATAATATAATCAGAAAAATCCCAAAGACTCCAGTAGAAAGCTATTTGAAAGAACGAAGAGAGTAGCAGGCTACAAAATATACAAAACTGTTGCCTTTTTATATGCAAGTAATGGAGTAGCAAAAAGAGTAAGGAAACAATCCCAGTTGCAATATCTGATTAAAAAGAATTAAATACCTTAGAAAAAACTTAACAAAATGAAAGACCTTTACATGGAAAACTGTAAGACACTGTTGAAATAGAAGACACAAAGAGATGGAAAGATATTCTGTGTCGCAGATTAAAATAATACATCAACAAAAGGGCTACATTTAGTACAATTCCTATCAACATTCTCAAGGGCATTCTTTAGAAATAAAAACAATCATGAAATTTATTTGGAACTATAGATAAACCAGAAAGTCAAAAACAATCCTGAGGGGGGGAAAAAACAAAAATGGAGATCACTCCCTTCCCAACTTCAAACTACTATAAAGCTATAGTAACTAAAACAGCAGAGACTAAGAGCAACACAACAGAACTGAAAAGGCAAATATAAAACCGTATGTATAGGGACAATTAATTCACAGCAAAGGAGCCAAGAAAAGTCTTCCATACACAAAACTTAACTGAAAGTGGATTAACGATTTGGACGTAAGTCTTAAAACCAAAGGTGATAAACTCCTTCATACTGGCCTTAGAAATGAGCTTGGGCGACTCATCACTAATGGCAAGGAAATCCAAGCAAAAACAAATACATGGAGCTTTATTAAATTAAAAAGCTTCTGTAGAGTCAAGGAAACTTATCAAAATGAAGACATCCTCATCAATGGGAGAAGACAGTTGCACATCATATGTCCAATAAGGGATTAGCATGCAAACAACTCAAAACTCAACAATAAACAAAGAACCTGATTCAAAAATGGCCACAGGACCTGCACAAACACTTCTCCAAGGAAGACATGCAGATGGTCAACAGGCATGCGAAAAGCGGGTCGTCATCTTATTCCTGGGGAATGCATCAAAACTACAAGAGATCACCTGATGCTCGTGAGAATGGTTACTGTCCAAAAGACAAGTGTTGGAGAGGACGTATAAAGATGGGAATCCTTGTTTGCTGTTAATGGGAACATAAATTGCAGTAGCCATTAAGGAAAGCAGTATGGAGATGTCTCAAACTGAAAATAGAAATTCCACAAAACCCAGTCATCCCATTTCAGGGAATTTACCCTAAAAACAAATTCCAAGAGATAAAAAGCACCATCACTTTTACTGCAGCATTATACACAGGAACTGCCTACGTGCCAACTGACAGATGATTGGATAAAGAAGATGTGGTGTATATACACAATGGCATACTACTCAGCTATTAAGAAAAAAAAAGAAATCCTGCCATTTGTAACAACTTGAATGGTGCTAGAGCATATGATGTAAGAGAAAGACAAATGCCATATGATTTCACTCAAACCAAACAACACAGATGAACTAAAACAAAAATAATTTTTTTTTAGTCTGCAAGACCAATTAGTAGTTACCAGAAGAGAGGGTAGGTACATTGAGTAAAAGAGTCCATATAGGGTGAAGGACAGAACTGGACTTTGAGTGGTAAACTTGAGGTAGTATATACACATGTTGATTTTTAGTGATGCACATCAGAAATTTATGTTAGAAGACAATATTACTTCAACTACCTTTGGCAATAATTGTAGTCTACTGCAGTACAATAGGTTATTTTCTTTGTACTGAATAAGTTAATGACTATCTAATGGACATTTCTTCTGCTATAAATATGTAAAACATCCAAACAATTCTGTTTCTATGATTTTTGTGGCATTTTCCTACTCACCTTTTTTAGATGGCTTGGGTGGTACAACTGGGCCAGGTTCTATGTTGTCATAAAAATTATTCATGGCTTTTGGATCAAAGTTTCCTATAAAAATAATAATCACCAGACATTTAGAGCTCTTTATCCTGTTAACTTTTTTTTTCCTAAGGGAAACACTTTAGGGTTACAGACATATTCTACTCTCCTCCCAAAGAAACTGTTTACTGCTATAAGAAGAGACACAAGCAATCTAAACATCAGTGTGTCTACAGTATCACCTGAAGGAATCGTTTAATAATGTAAAGCTAGTCCCGTTAGGCAGGATTAAGCATGTGGTACATTTAGGGAGGTAAATGAAGAAGAGAAATGAAAGGATGGCTGAACAGTTTTTGGTGTTTGTTTTGATTTTAATGAACCAACCTGAGAAAGATAAAATAGTGAATAATTTACCTTACATTTTAATCCATTATAAGTTCAATGGAAGAAGCCAAATACATAAATTTGCAAAGATTAATTAAGTCGAGGTAGCTAAGCAACCTGAATAATTGTGAAATGACAGCAGTTCATGGATTCCTATTTTCAAGTTAATCAGTACCTTAAATGTTGCTTACAGATCTATCAATGATAAAAGGATGATATGGTGCCAATTTCAGAACAGACTAATTCCTGAAAATTTTTGTCCTTTCCACAATTTACCTCTCTTCAGCTGTTTTCTCCCTGACTTAGTGTCTGTATTTCAGCCCCAGCTCCTGCCATGACTCCTCCACGGTTGGTTTTGATCTGGTGTCAGCTTTGCATACCTTCAGTTTGGAGAACCTGCAATCTGCTTGTTCTGCACAATTTCAAGTAAGCTTTATAACTATTCATGCTTATTTACAGAGGATGCTACATGGTACTGATAGTTTAAATATACTGAATGAATATCTACTACCTCATTTAATTTTTTTCTTAATGAAAACTTTCCTAACCCAAAGCAATAAAGCTATTTTTACTTAAACTATGCACTGACTTGCATCCTATTTTCAATGTCCCCCAGAATGTCTAGATGACTTTCTCTTGCTTTTAGGTGTACACTGAAAACCCAGTATAAAATTTCTCCAGACCATGAAAGAATTTAGTACCAATAAGAGCATTCTGCTGTCCAATGGAGACCAAAAGATAGCTCTTTGCTTATGAAACCTTAATTGTGGCTTCCCTGGCAGGTCTTATTACAAATGCTTTTATCCATTTGGATAGGGTATTTTAAGATAATTTTCTGAAAAGTCCTATGATGGCTCATAAAAGCCACAATGCTATTTGATATATTAATTGGATCTTTTTATGCTGTAAGATGTGCGTATGTATTTCTTCAATTACTTAAGCCACAGCTGATGTTCTAATTTCTATATCCCGTCGGGCTTACTATAAATATCCTAACCAAATGCTTGAATGTGTTTTGCTTCAAAGAACATACAAACAAAAAAATTGCTGCAATCTTCTAATATAGTAGCAATAGTTTGCATAAAACCCACATTATGCAGAGGACATAGTAATTCTTTCACTGCTTAACGCTAATAGGCTGTAGAGTGACATAGGCTTCTGGAAAAAACTTCGAGTACCTCATTAGACTCTTCAATTTTCACATTCAAATTTGCTTCTATTGTTCAGATAATTCCATTATTCTATACTCTTAAAATACAGTAGAAGGTCTCTTAGCTGCCACAATAAAGAACAGGTGACTAGTGGAGGAAAGCTGATTAAAACACAGAATGGCTAAGGGAAAAACAGGTCAACTGTAATGTAACAAATCCTATGCAAGCAGCAATATCTTAATGTTGGACCAACACCTTTTCTTTACATGTTCTATATTCTTTCTCACACCGTGATGACCTGAAGTGGAGGTGGGCACTTCTTCTCTAAGAGACAGACATAAATGTTTTAGGTTATATGGATCTGCAATACAGGCTGTCTTGCAAGTCCTCAACTGTGCTGCTGAAGCACAGAAGCAGCCCCAGACAAAATGTAAACAAGATGGGTGTGGCTAGGTTCCCCAAACACTATACAAAAACAAATAGCAGACTAGTTTGCTGAACCCTGACCTATAGTTTCCTGTTTTAATTTCTTTAGGATGAACCAAGATACTTTTAGAAAACTTAAAACAACTTGAGGGCAGAATCCTGTCCAATTTTTATGATTCACCCCATATCTAATTCACAGTTCCTGTTTCTTTTAGTGACTTGCCTTTGAGTCTTTAAAAAGCATTTGCCTTTGGTTTTTATAGAAAGAGCAGCTTCTGCATTCATGTCAGTTTAAGAAACCTTAAATTACAACAGCACAGTAACTGGCAGAAGGAGGTTTGGGAACAGGCACAACTTAACTCCGGGCAAGCAGACAGCAGAACCAATAGGAGCAACAGTACATACAGACATGCGGGGATGCAAGCCTCCGGGTCAGGAATGGGCAATGGACTGACCAGTATAATTTACAGAGGACATCTCTAACCTGGTGAAACAGGTTACATGAAAGTCAGTTAAGAGAGCTTCTACTGTAGTACACGTCTATAAGAAACCCCCAAAATTGAAAAGTCTAAGATACAGTCACTTTTGTGTAATAGATGACATAAAAATGGCATATGTAATTTGTTTTAAAAACTGAGAAATCTGATTTTAATTTTGGGATCACTATTTTTTATACATACTTTAGATGAGTATCACACATCTACTAGGTTTTAGAATGAAGACCCATCAATTTATACAATATTCACAGAAAATGATTCAAAAAGGACAAATGCAAGATTAACAACGTAGAACATTCTAAATAAGAACTTAATGATGAAACTGCCAATGTACTATTTTTGATCCCCCAAATCCAATCTATGACCATGGGGTAGGGAGAATGGCTTTACCAGGATTATAACCTTATGATGGATAAAAGCTTCTCTTAAATCTTTACAACCAAAATGATTGCTATTTAAGCATCTTAAAACACCACACTATTACTTATGGCTTACCAAATAATCAAGTCTATACCTCTAGATTGAAGGAGGTCAACTTCTTTCAGTGTACAGTCAACATTAATCTGGAGTTGTCTGTTCATGCTTCTCAATCTTGTCATTTCCTCAGGCTAGTAAAAAAGGACCCAAAATAGCAAGTGTGGGAAAGTCATTATTAAGCCCAACATTTAAGAACTTCATTTCATGTTAATTGTTCTGACTGGTTATTACCAAGACTATGGCCTGAGCGCCTAAGAGGGCATGTTTAAGAAGTCCTATATATATATATATGTTTTAAAGGAATAGTCAGGTAAAATAGGGTTATCAATAATGGCCACATATAAACAATCTGCATGTAACATGGCAGGCTACAATATTAAACTATGGTCTATCATATAATGTACTACCATTTTTATTACACTACTAAAAAATATTTTCTGTTTTTATGGTAAGGGCAACTGTAAGATAATCAACCTTTTAAACAAGCAATGTCCATGATTTTGGTTTGTCCAGGCTGCTAAAAATGTACTAAGTCAGGCACTGTGTTCACCAAAATTCTCATTCTTCCCTCAAAACAGTCTTTCAGGGTAAGAACCACTATCACCTTCCGTTTACAGAGGAAACTGGGGCACATAAAGAAGTTTAACAATTTCCCCAAAGTTATAAAAACCAGTCATTGTCGGAGCCAGGATTTATACAGAAATCAGGGACTCTCTAGTGGCGCAAGGGGTTAAGACGCAGCACTATGAAGTTATTCGCAGCCACTGCAGCAGCACGAGTTCAAGCTAGGGAGGTGACCCACATGGAGCAGCAGACCTCTCCAGTCTCGCCCGCTGCTCCCCTCCGCAGTGTATTTCAGTAGATCTGCCTGTTCTGTTCCCTACTCTGTCTCTGGTGAATCCTCTCACCCCCTACACCTCTGGTCTGCACCCCAGTTCTTATATGCTTAAATAAATCTTTAAGAGAAAATCATTTTATCTTCTTCTAGACCAAAATAAGCAACCTAGTACATGAAAAATTTCAGGCACACAGACCCCATTCTTCGACTTTTTCTTCTACATCCACCTTTCCTGCTCAATCTACTCTTAGGCCTTTCAGGGCCATGAACGAGACACACATATGAAGAGAGCCTACTCATCAGTTAAATAAGGCATTTGGGAAGCCTTTACTTCTCATGCTCTAAATTTCTTTACATCTATCTATCTATATCTCTGTACAGTAAAAAAAAAAAAAAAAAGTCAGGGTTTAGACTCCAGAGACATGGATATTGAAGCTTTCAGAATAGCACAAGTATTAACTCAGTTACTATGGTGATTTCAACTATGTAAAGTAAAAAATATCTGCAGTGGTAAGACAGAATAAAATCCTATTAAAAACATGTATTTTGCTAAGAACTAAATATGTTAACATTAGAGTGAAGAAAAATGACAAAATGGTTATCCTGATTTACAATAATGCAAGATCTTATGGTGTTAGGAGGCATTATCAGAATAACTGCCAATTTAAATGATCAGGTATCAAAAGCTTAAAATAAGTTATTTAGCAGGCAGAATTTATTGAGCTACAATCCTTAGAATGCTAGCGGAACACAAAGGTCACTTCAAAATATCTATTAGGTATTGCTTTTCCTTTCTCATCCCTAAGGGCAAACCATGTGACATAAATATGTAAAATACTGTCTATCAAGAGGAGTTAAGAACATACCTGAGTATTTACATTAAAATAAGTGGCTTATTTTAGGATTTCAAAGAGTGATGCTATCTTCCTAGGAATATGCTGAAGGACCTACTCTTTACTTTGTAGTCTAATCAGGAAAGTCAAATAACTGAAGGGGCAGATCCCTCCTATTTATTAGGGGGAAAGGGTGGAGGGGTTCCATGTTTCAGTCATGGTGGTCCTGAATAGTAAAGCTCTGTAACTAAGTATGGAAATATTGTAATAAACTTTATAGTCAAGAGCTTCTGCACATTTGCTTGTAACAACAAACTCTTGTCAACAGGCTCATTTCCAAAGACCAGAGAACTACTTGAACTCACTAAACTGTTTATCTGTAAGATTCCTATGTCCTTTTTCATAGCTTTTTAGCTGTTTTTGAAAAGTTACTATTTGTCAAAAAAGTACACTGTATTTTCATGGTAGAGGGGCTTAAAAAGCGGCTGCCTGTAATTCAGAGTTGTTTGCAAACTACTAGAATGTTTGTATCTGACATTTCAAAGTGAAAAATTCTAAGTTTTTCAAAAGGTGGCAAAAATACCATAAGCGAACTGTTCAGCACTTTAAGAAGCTGTCTGAGAGAGACTACCATCAAAGACCACTGATGTTCTTTGGTGGATTGGTCCCAATTATGCTTTTCAGATGCAAAGCTGTGGGTTAGTCCAAAAATCCAGAAGATGAGTGGGGGAGGGGGGGAGTTGGCAGCTTTCTGCTTATTAAAAATCTTACTTATCCTTTAAGGTATAACTGAAATTTCTCTTCTTCCCTAACACTATCTTTGAACCCCAAGAACAAAAAGCAAACATTTCCATCTCAGAACTCTGAAGGCATTTACTATTACCATTTAACTGGTCAGCACTTGTTTCACTGCCTTGCATCTTTTCTCTCACGCATGAATACATGGAAGTTTCTAAGTGGACATATCCGCTGTTTCACAGATCTGAGATGACATCCTCCACAGCATTTAATACAATGCTTTTGCAAATACTAGATTAAGAAAAATGATCTGTCATGCATCTTGCCTTTCTGACCTCCCCTTAGGGCACTTACTTCATTGCTCCTTTAACTTTCCACAACCGCACATGGGGCTGATCACAAAAGTGCGTTCTAGTCTCATCAGGCACATGCATTTCTAATCAATTTTTTATACACTGTTTCATAAGAAATTAACTTGAAAACTTGACGGTGGAATTTATGTGCTTGATAGCAAAAAATGTGAATTCTCCATTGCATAATCCTACATGAGTAGAGCAGTAAGGATATCCAGTACTCACCACCTCCACACCAGGCATTTCACATACAGTCTCTTATCTCGATAACAACACTAGAACATACTTGTAATAATTCCCTTTTATAGCCAGGGAAAATCAAAATGGAGAAGTTACATAGCCAGAAAGTATCCGAGTTGCTATCCTATCTCCAGAGTCCATGTGGAGACTCTTCCCCAGTCATGGTGCCTCAAATGAGCATCTTGAAACAAAAAGGGAATGCTGACTGAATGCTTCATTTCTTGATTAATTTCCTATACAATATACACTTATGCCATGTTCTTAAAAAGTTCTGGGCCTCCCTGGTTGCCCAGGGGTTAAGAAAGTCTCAGCACTATTACCACTGTGCCGATTTAGATCCCCAGCCAGGGAGCTAACCCACATGGCCCAGCAGACCTCTCCTGTCTCGCCCACCCTCAGCAGTGTATTTCAGTAGATCTGCCTGTTCTGTTCCCTACTCTGTCTCTGGTCTATCTTCTCACCCCCACACCTCTGGCCTATACCCCAGTTCTTCTATGCATAAATAAATAAAAAATAAAAAGGAAATCAAAGTTCTGAAAAAATGCTTGAGATTTGTGTATATTTCAAGCAGTTTTCCAATATGTTGTAAACAATTTCTTAAGAATAGCTACTCTTTGAGTATTGTATAAATTTTTTAATGTGTACATTTTATTTAACCCTAGGGAAAATCTCATTAAATGGATAGTCACACATATTTAAAGAAAACAAACAGAGAAAGCTATTTATCCAAGGAACTATGAGTGACATGTGAGTAGAACTAGGATTCAAATTTACACTTAACTTGAAAGCCCACATCTTAGCCATGATGTATACATTGTCCCTTAGTTGTGTATTCCTAATTGTCCTCCATTTTACTCTAGTCCTGGCAGTGTAAACACATGGGACTCATACATTCAAATTTCTCATCTCAGATATTATCACCCACATGAGCTACAGATTTATGAAGCTGGGTGATGGCTACCTGGGGGTTCACTATACTATTCTGCCCATTTTATATATCTTTGAAATTATCTATGATAAGTTAAAAATAAATTACAGCCCAAGTCAGCAGTTTTACAAATCTTTTTCTTAAAGAAGTCTCATCAATAAAAGCACTCATCTAAAATCTGGTTTTGTCTTTTTTTTTTTTGAAACACTAACCTATCAGATCTCTATTACCAAAAAAACAAAACAAAACAAAAACCAAAATCAATAGGGCTACCACAGCAAGAGGTTGTTGAGGAAAGCTTAAATGGTTATGTTAGAGAAAATGACTTTTATGCCCAAAAAGTTTGTTTATGCTATACAAGTACTGAAAGGACTCCAAAGTCCAACCAGAGGTGGATGGTTCCCTTGGGGGCTATGTTCCCTAATGGCTCCCCCAACCCAATCCCCAATCAGATGATTCAATTAAGAGTTCTAGTGGAGAGAAAAAATTAAGCAGGTATTTGATTTATATTAATATTACCTTTTAGTTAAAGGTAGTTTTGTAATTTCCAAATGTTTTAAGTAATTAAAACCATCCCTTCTAGTATTTGACTACACCTAAGAATTCAATCTATATTAGGAAAACCGTTGTTGTTATTAAATATGCCTGTTTCTCGGTCTTCTCAAAAACACGTCCATGGGTTCCCATTACCAGCACAATAAAGTGTAAACAATTCGCCTAGCATTCAAAGCTACGTCCCACTCTACCTGCACACATTAACCTGTTAAGATCTCAGCTGAAGTGAGAAGACTGTAATTGCTGCCTCCTAACAGTCCTCTCCATTTGACTTCAAGCCTTTGTTCGCTCTTGTTCTTTTCTAAAGTGCCTTTCCCTCTCCTCTCTGCCTTATATAGTAGTCCTCTACCAATTAGGACAGTGGTGCCTCACTGTTTTTTCCTTCAACTGAATTTTATAAAAACCAGATGAAAGCTATGGACTCACTAACCAAGTAAACACATGTGAAACTCTGCATATTAACTTCAGGGATTCACAGATCTCCTTTGAGGCGATGAACCACAGTTCAATTCTCTGAGAGCACACCTACAGACATGCTGATTACAAAAGATCTAACATATGCCCACTTCTCTAAAGCTGCAAATTCAGAGATCGCCTTTAATTTAGAGAGGACAGGAAAATGAGGAATGGCTCTGTGGAAAAAGTAAAGGTTAAGTGAGCCATGAAGAACAAACAGGATCTATACATGCAGAATTTTAGAAGGGCATTCCAGCAGAAGCATAAAATGAGCAGAGCAGAGTAGTACACTGAAGTGTTCAGAAGCCAGAAGAGGTATGAGTTTTCTCGCTACCCATAAGCCTACACAGCATTTACCACGTGTATTATAGTTACCCATTGATGGACCTATTTCTCCTACTAACAAGGACGGACAAAGCACTTAGCATAGGACCACCCTCAGACTACAAAAAAAAAAAAAATGCTTATTGGATGAATGAATGTAGAAAAGTGAAATGACAGATTGGATCACAGAAAGCTTGTGATGTCTTAAGAAATCAGGATGCATGTCAGAATTGTTTAAGACCTTTGGCACTCAAATTATGATCAACATGTTACAAATATTTATCTGAATCTTTTCATTAGATCAGTTCCTTGAGGACTGGCATCAATAGTATCTTGGTTTCTACAATTATTTATACTTAACAAAATTGCTCTTCCCTAAAATATTCAACAATCAATACTTTCCCAAAGTTGAGCTCATTCTAATTCATTTTAATATACTTAGGGAAAAAAATGAGTACATGAGAATAATTTATCTGGTCAGGGTGCACTTTTCACTTCTATTTTGACAGAAAGCAATTTATAATAAGATACGATACCTTGATTATCACTGTCAGTATTTAAGATGCTGATGAGCTTATGGAATGCATACATGTGAAAACAACAAAACATCAAATTATCTTAAGAACTACTGCAAGCTAAAGACTATGATCCAAACCTTGTCAGGAACAGAACCCAAAGGAAAACAAATGAACTGGATAGCCAGCGTCCCGACCTTCCTATCCACACATTTCAACAGACCACTTACCGTTGGGATCGCAGTGGTGCAGCTGACCCTTCTGAGGCGTCTCTGCATCAGGTCATGCTCCATACCGTTAACTTCTGCCTTCAATCGCTCCAGTTCCTCTTTCTCAAGTTTCAATTGCTTTGCTAACCTCTCCATCCTTGCTCGCTGATGTAACAGCAAGGCTATGACATTACAGATAAAGTCATTGCAGAGAATAACATTGAACAAATGAGGGAAAGTTCTATATACATTGTTAATCTATAAAATACTTGTTAAAAAACTATGTCTCATGTCTCATATTTTTTCTGCCTTCATACATATCTGCTTTAATTTAGCTCTTGCAACTGCAACCAACATGACATCTGTACATTCCTCTTGTTCTGTTGTCCTTAGTTTCCTTACGATTCGCTTTATGCTTGGTTTTAAGCAGGCTCAATCTCAAACACTGAATTACTATCATTCTCTTATACACTGAGAAAAATGCTACAGTCTCAAGTAGCTTGAAATAATCTGAACAGACTTAAAAAAGCTCTATTCGCCTTTATATTTATTTAGCTCTAGTATTAGCTAATCCAACAATATTCGTTACTAATCCTACTTCTCATAAACATGTATTAGTTATAAATATCATTACACTCTTCAGGCCATCCTCTTTAGAAAAGATTCAAATTCTTTCACCCTGATGAACTTTAGTCCATCCATTTTCCAATTCTGTATTTTTGAGAATATTGATTTCACTTGTGTATATTTTCTCTCAATGAATGTTCTTCCTGAAAAAAATGTCTTGTTAGGTCACTATTATGACTACATTTTCATATTTTAAAACAGAGCTTATGGAGGTCTGCAGCACGAACCCTATTCTTAATAGCAATGCTAAGGCCCAATAATTAATATAAAAATTTTAATTAAAACTGAACTGTTAATATGTTATTTTACTTGAAATAGGAGACTGCTGTCTCACCACAAAGATTAAATTTCATAAAGGGGGTAACATTACCTTGTGTATAGGCATAGTCGTCTGATCCAGAACTAGAACTCCTCTGGTATTTATGGCTTCCCTTTTCTCCCCCAGAACCTGGTATTACTGAAATGGGCTGAATAGGTTCTGGGGCTGCAGAGCGCTCCTCTTGGTCCACTAAATTTAGAAGATTTTCAGTCGTTGCTCGGCCTACGGTAATTTTAAAAACTGTAGTTGGGTTTGGCATCACCCGAGGAGATGGCGATGGCACACATGACGGTCCAGTTGGCTGTGTATACGTAATGTACACAGGATTAACACTAAATGGAGGTTTTGGTTGACCGGATACCCCTCTTGAAGGAGAACTTGAAGGTGGCGTGGTGGCTGTGTACATTGAGTGCTGATTCCGTGGAGACGGTTGATTGCTAATAGGTGAAGGACTTCTATTAATTGCTGTCCCAGGTCTTTGAGAGGGTTCAACTGTAATTTCTATCTTCTTCATAGATCCTTTGGGTAAGCTCGATGTGGTATATGGGAGATAGGCTACTGAATGGCTTCCCTGCTTCTGATAGCTCGGAGGTCCTTGTTGATACGGATGGGGCGGAGTAGTTGACGGACTAGGTGGCATAAAGATGTGAGAACTGGGGTGGCCCAACTGGGAAGGCTGCACTTGATGCTGTGGAGAGCTAAATGGTGAAGGACACTGAGAAGGAGGTGGTGAATGATAAGCAGGTTGCGGGATCTGCTGTTGTTTAGGAGAATACTGGGAAGGTTGATAGTTCTGTTGATGTGGATAAACAGGTAAAGGACGCTGGCTATAATGAGGCACTGGCCCCTGTGGTGAGGACTGCCATGGCGTAGTCTGAGTTTGTCTTCCTGGTGAACTTTGAGATGTCTGTCTAATATAAATAGAACCAGGAGACCCATAGAGATTGCTTGGAATTTGTGGAAGAATTTGTAAAGCTCTTGGTACAGTCTGTCCAGAAGGGAGGTTCTGGGATACTGTAACAGTAATTGGATTTGTACTATACCGAGGTATGTGCATGTATGAAGGAGGTGGTGGCGGTGGTGGTGAAGGCCCTTGCATAGCAGATGGATTCATTCCTGTTTGCATGGAAGATGGTTGAGGTGGCTGTGAAGGAGGGGTGGCCGCACTTCTGTTCTGTTCATTCATAAAAAATGGATTATAGTTGGGAGTAGCAGCCACGACAGCTGGGGCTGAGTGTGGTTCCTGAACTAAACATATCAGCTGTTTACCGGCTGCATGCTGTGGATCAATATGTCCATCACTTGAACTATGTACCAGTGTTCGACCACCATTAAGTTGTGCTGCATCGCCTGGGTGGAAACTACTAGGAGAATGGATACCCAGATTAATATGCAAAAGACGATTTCTGTTCATCCTGTTGTCATCTGGACTATGGTATTCCATATATAAGTATTTGCTACTCTCCTGGGAAAGGGCTCGGCAACAGGCTTCAAGATTATTGTTATTCTACAACAGAAAAACAGTAAAACTAACATTGGCAAAAATGAACAAATTTCAGATAATGGAAATAAAGCTTTATAAGTCATACAAATACAACTGTCAGAGTACGTCCACTACAGTTTTTTAAGCACAAAAGCTTCATGGTCGTCTATCCTAAAAAGGAGATCCCAAACAATTATTTCACAAACATCAGTTTACATGACTAGTATTACCACTATCGCTACTACTATAGAAATGTAAAGTACCTACTAATAAACATTGTGACTGAACCTCACGTTTCTGGCGGCAAATCCAGGACTCACTTTATACTTGTTGCATCTCAACAAATTAAATGTTGAGTTAATCTTCGATTCACCAAACTGCTGAAATATACAAGAATAACTAATATCCATCATTAATATTAAAGCTAATAAACATGAAAATAGCAATGCTTTAGTTTTGAGAAGGCACTAAAAGCAAAAAGGAGGGGGAAAAACTATAATAAAATTTCTGAGAGTCAAAACAAAATTCTAAAGCTGCCTTCACTTTTAACAAATTTGACCACTATGTAACTTTAATTTTCTGTATCATTATGAAAGATTTTAGCAAAACAAAAAAAATCAGTTAAAAAATACACATTAACAGCAGCCATTGCAGCATGAGTTTGTTTCCCAGCCAGCCAGGGAGCGACCCACATGGCGCGGCAGACCTCTCCTGACTCGCCCCGCTTCTCCCTCAGCAGTGTATTTCAGTCAGTCTGCCTGTCCTGTTCCTCGCTCTGTGTCTGGTGAATCCTCTCACCCCCCAACACCTCTGGCCTGTACCTCCGCTCTTGTATGCATAAATAAAAGAAATATTTAAAAATAAATAAATAAAAACACATCCTGAGCTACTGAGAAAAATCTTCACTGAAGTTTACGAGCAACTAAAACTCAAAGTTTTGTTTTTTTATTCTCAGCCAACTTGAAAATCATGATGATTGAGGGAGAGAAGCTAGATGGTAAGCAAATTTAGAGCCAAAGGATTCAAATTGATTGCCAACTAGAAATGTAACTGAGAGCTGTGAGAAAAAAAAATAAGTGAAAATAAAAGTATCTCCTTCCAGTTTACTATAAACACAGGATTAAGGGGAGAACAAAAACTAGAGTTGAAACCAAAAGCATTTTATCAATTATCTAAAATTTCATGCTTCCCACATTGAATTAAGTAGCTTAATGAGTATCCTCACAAAATGATACAAATTCAAAATGGTACAAGGTTGAATTTCTCAGCCTATTCAAGTGCAAGTTATGTAAATTTGCCTATGAAGAAAATTTTCAAACAAATTCAAGATATTTACATATTATCTTTATGGCACCATTTTATCGTTTAGATTCAGATGTCATATTTGACCACCTAAGTATTTTAAGAAAGAAAAAAAAATATCAAGCATTGGTGGTTGGTGCGATGTATTAACAACACCTGAAAGGGGAAATCCGAAACAAACAATGCTGTAATCCAGTGTCACCCCAATAAAACAGAATTGTCAAACAGTAAATACGAAGAGTTAAAGAAACAAAAATTGTTTAGTTGAACAACAAAAGTCAGAAGAACTTAGAATTTTTAAGATGATATATGACGACTCCTGAAAGATCTCAGGTAAAAAAGCATCATGCTCCTAAAAAATGACTCTAAATTAAGAGATAACTCAGAGAGGCTTTCAGACTTGCATATTAAATGTAAACCACTGAGTCTCATATATTTTAATGATGCAAATAAAGAAACTTTCCAGAACAGGTAGATGGTAAATCTACATACCAATATACTCTATGAATCCCAAAGGAACAAACATGTAAAAAGACTTAGGACATGAAAGCAATCAACACATGTTCACTGAATTGAACTGAAACTTCATTCCTTCAATTTAGTGTGAGGAAGACACTAAATCATGGAAAAAAAAAAAACCACAGAGGTAGTAATAAAAGGCTAAATAACACCCAAATTATTACCCAAAAACCCCCCAAAACACAAGGCCTCCCCAGTGGCACAAGGAATTAAGCCTCAGCATTATGAAGCTATTTGCAGCATGAGTTGGATCCCTGGCCAGGGAGCTAACCCACATGGCACAGCAGACCTCTTCACCCGCTGCCCCCCTCAGCAGTGTGTTTCAGTAGATCTGCCTGTTCTGCTCCCCACTCTGTCTCTGGTGAATCCTCTCACCCTCCCCGCACCTCTGGCCTATACCCCAGTTCTTGTACGCATAAATAAAAATTTTTAAAAATCATAAATACATAAGTAAGTAAATAACAAAGGTAGAGTTAGTTTGGATAGGTGAGAAAAGTTATTGCGAGGAAGTGGCAGAAATCTTACTGGTGTCACTCCAGTGGGAAATAACTGATCTACCTGAGACCAAAATGGAACTAAAGGAAGAGACTAGATTCAGGTAGGAATGTGTGTTAGAAAAAACAAAGGCAAGTAAGTTGTAACTCTAGACCTGGAGAAGAGCTTGCAAACAAAGGAAACATGTTTGTTACTACCATTGTTCCTTCTCTATTTGCAATTAACCTCAACTCTATATAGGTTTAGGAACAGCCTGAGCCACTAACACTGCAGTCAGGTAGATTGCATATTACAGAGTAGGCAGAGTTTGAGCTGATTGTGTGAGGAAGTCCACTGGGCAGGATTAAAGTATTGCTTCCAAAAGTCAACCAAATCAAGAAATGCTATAACTCAATCACAGGGAGAGCATAAGGCCTGCTTCTCTGTTGCCTCTTGAGTGGGAAGACACATTCTATTCCAGAGATGACTTATTTCAATAGACAGGACAAAAGGTATGTGATTTAACTGAGGTGGCCATATACTTAAAATTAGATATTAATAAGCATTTACCAACTAGACAAACAGTAAGAAAGGGAGTTATAAATATAGACTCAGTGTATATAGTTTAAAGAAGTTAAAACGATAAATTTGTGATTCAAAATTCAATTCCAAGGGTTTGGGGACTGATGACACACCCTGAAAAATTCAAGAAGTGAAATATGAGGAGAATCTATTTTTACTTTCTGCTATGTGCCTTTTACTTTTTTCTCTAAATCAGTGATTCTCAATGGGGGTTGACTTTGCCTGCTATGGTTCATTTAGTAATGTCTGGAAATATTTTGGGCTGTCACAACTGAGGAAGTGTTATTGACATCTAGGAGGGGGCTGGGGGTCTGCTAAACATTATACAATGCACGAGACAGACCCCCGAACCACCTCCCACAAACAAATATAATCCAGCCCAAAATGTCAACAGCACCTAGGCTGAAAAATCCTGCTTTAAATGTCCCCCTTGTCACAAACTTAAATGAGTTATAGTCACTACAACACAAAGCCAGCTCTAATAAAGAAAACTAACTTAATATCACTTATTGCAAGGTAATCTACCTGTAACATGCAGTGAGATACGACTCCCTCTGGAATCTCAGGGAAACGTTGACGGAGGTCATGGAGAACCTGAATATCAAGCTGTGGACTGCTTTGCGCCATGCCAGAGCAAATGGTGGTCAAGTTTCTTTTAGGAAATAGATGCTAACCAGCTTTCCAATAGTAACGATCTCCAAACACCAAAGTCATTTTCTATTAAAAGAAATTAAAATACAGTTAAATTTAATTACATTTTTCACATTATTCAAACAGAAATCATCACTATATTAAGATAGAGAGATCTATGGTATACCTTATTCCAAGATTAGGAAATTGACAAATTCAACCTAAAGAATTTTCTGATATTAAACAACCAATCACTGAGTTTAAAAAAACAACAAAATCCAACACTTTAGTTCCATTTTTAATGCTTAAAAAAATAAAGAGACCCCCCCCCCCCACCGGTGGAGCAGCGGTTGAGCGCTGGGCTGGGAAGCTGCCCGCAGCCTCTGCAGCGCTGGTTCGATCCCTGGCCACCGACAAGGGTCCCACATGGCACGCAGACCTCTCCTGCCATGCCCACTGCTCCCCTCAGCAGTCTATTTCTTCGTCAGTCTGCCTGTTCTGTTCCCCGCTCTGGCTCTGGTGAATTCTCTCACCCTCCTGTGCTTCTGACTGTACCCAATGCTTGCATAAACAAATAAATAATTAAAAATAAATAAAGGACCAGCTAAATTAAAAATATATTGTATTAATATTTGACAACCATATCTTTATGGCCTTAAGAAATCTCACATATATATAACCACTCATATTTTCACAAGGGACATCATATCATTCCTCTAAATCAACAAAATAAGGAAACAAGTACTTGACAATAAACCACAAAGCATCCCTGTCCTGTTTGCCTTTAATATGAAGCCAAAAGTTTGGAACTTGAAGTCCAATTAAAGGAAAATCTAAATGAAACAACTGGGCAAACAAAAATGGAAAAGTAGGATCCTTTCTTTTCAAAAATGATGGCTGGCAGCCCATCATTAGCCAGACCTGTTTACCAAGGCTTCTACCTAGTTCTGGTGCCACTGGCACAGGGGCTAAAATGGCAGGTTTTGGTGATAAAGTTTGGGTAGAGGAAACTGATGCATCAATCACACAGACACTAATCAAGGTAAACATCGCTTAAATAAGGCAAAGTACTAAACTGATAATGAAATCATAAATCAATTGGTAACGTCAAGGATCAAATAACTAATCTACTTTTTGAATTCATATTTCCTATTTTAAAAGGTAAAAATAGGGCCTCCCCTGGTGGCACAGCGGTTGAGCGCGGGGCTGCGAGGCTGCCCGCAGCCTCTGCAGCGCCGGTTTCGATGCCCGGCTGCCGGAGAGGGTCCCACATGGCACGCAGACCTCTCCTGCCACCTGCTGCTCCCCTCAGCAGTGTATCTCAGTCCTTCTGCCTGTTCTGCTCCCCGATCTGGCTCTGGTGAATTCTCTCACCCTCCCGCACTTCTGACTGTACCCAGTGCTTGTATAAATAAATAAATCTTTAAAAAAGAATAAAATAAAATAAAAGGTAAAAATATACTACATGATCTCATATTTCTGCTGTATTCAATTATTAGATGCTCAAATCTTTGTTAAGAATGAGAAGTACATTGATCCTTCTGCCTGCTCTGCTCCCTGCTCTGACTCTGGTGAATTCTCTCATCCTCCCGCGCTTCTGACTGTACCCCAGTGCTTGTATAAATCAATAAATCTTTAAAAAAAAAAAAGAATGAGAAGTACACATCGGCATCCTGATATAATAGAAACCATGATTATGAGATACATGTAGGCACCACATACCAAATCTATTTCTTGCAGAGAAATTTTCCTGAAATTTTAAATCAGACCATTTCTGTGACAATGTAGAGAACTACAGAGAATATTTTTAATATAAAATACCTTAATGAAGTTGTTTTTAAAGTTTTTAAATAATTTTTAGATCATGTTTATTGAGGTAACGATTTATTGTCAGAAAAGCCATGACACATTTTTGATCAAAAAATAGAAAAAATACATCATGACTTTTCTGACAACCCAATAAAACATTATTTATGTTTTAGGGCTATAGGTTCACCTATGTACTTTTAAAGATTTTATTTATTTTTCCGTGGAAGAACTGAGGTGTAGGACAGAGATGGGGGGGTGAGAAGATTCACCAGGGACAGAGTGGGGAGCAGAACATGTGGATCTACCGAAATACACTGCTGAGAGGAGCAGCAGCCGAGACAGGAGAAGTCTGCTGTGCCATGTGGGTAGCTCCCTGAGAGGGATTTCAGCTCAGGCTATAGCAGTGATAGCATGGAGACTTAACCCCTAGGCCACCAGGGAGGCCCCAGCACATGTATGTTATCACACCACAACTACCACCAAAGCACTAATTATCCTCCACCATCATCCACTGATCCCCTCTTTTCTCCCATGCCCCCCACCCCCACTTGTCCCTTCTGGTGTCAAGATTTCAAGGGTTTGGTTTGGTTTGCTTTTGCACAGAGTATTTTAATAATAAAAACTAAGGGCCTCCCTGGTGGCACAGTGGTTAGTCTCAGCACTGTCAAGCTATCACCAACCACTGGCATGGGTTGGATCCCCAGCCAGGGAGCTAACCCACATGGCGCAGCAGACCTCTCCTGTGTCGCCCACTTCTCCCCTCAGCAGTGTGTTTCAGTAGATCTGCCTGTTCTGCTCCCCACTCTGTCTCTGGTGAAATCTTCTCACCCCCCTCCGCGGCCCCCCCCGCCACATCTCTGGCCTACACTTCAGTTCTTGTATGCATAAAAAAAAATCCTTTTAAAAAAATAACATTGTTTAAGGAAAATACTGAATTGCTTTTGATGATTTACAACTGAGTAGATAATATATACCATGTAATCTCACTCAAATTTGGCTTTCACTGTAGGCCAGGAATATTTCGCATGCAGTATGTTAACTTTTCTGCACATCTAGCTCTCTTTCTTCTTTCCAAGCCACGTCTGTCAGTTATGTACACTGTTTCTACAAGGTATTCACAAAGCCCCTATGTGTAAGACTCACTTAACCATAGGTAAAAAGAGCTATTAAGAACTGCTTTAGTGACTTCCATCCATCAACAAAAAAGATGTCTAAAGAACATGAGGAAAACTTTATTTTTTTTTTTGACAATAATACCTTTATTTTTATTGTGATGTGGCCATTTGGTACATATTTGTTGCTTAAATATTTGTTGAATATGTAAATTATTTTTTTTTCACATTTTTTATTTTATTTTTTTTTTTTATAAATTTTATTGTTATATTCCCCATACAATTGCAGCCCCCCATTCTGACCCCAATCCCTCCCCTCCCGCCCCCGCCCCCCTAAAAGTGTCTCTGGTTCATAGTTTTTTGTTGATTTTGATTTTCACTTTCTTATAGTTATTCATTTTCCTGGTCCATTATTTAAGTTTTCTAGATTCCTGCTATGAGTGAGACCATCCGGTATTTTTCTTTTTCTTTTTGGCTTATTTCGCTGAGCATGATCCCTTCCAGCGCCATCCATGTTGCAGCAAATTGCATGTGTTTATCTTTTTTGAATGCTGAGTAATATTCCATGGTATATATGTACCACATCTTCTTGATCCAGTCATCTATTTTTGGGCATTTGGGTTGTTTCCAAAGCTTAGCTATTGTAAACAGTGCTGCTATAAACATAGGGGTGCAGGTGTTCTTTGGAATTGATGTTTCTGTGTCCTTTGGGTAAATACCTAGGAGTGGAATTGCTGGGTCATATGGAAGCTCTATGTTTAGTAGGTCCAGAAATCTCCACACAGCTTTCCACAGTGGTTGGACCAGTTTGCACTCCCACCAACAGTGCAGAAGAGTTCCTTTTTCTCCACACCCTCGCCAACATTTGTTGTTGCTAGTTTTTTTGATATGTGCCATTCTCACTGGTGTAAGATGGTATCTCATGGTAGTTTTGATTTGCATTTCCCTGATGACAAGTGATGTTGAACATTTTTTCATATGCCTGTTGGCCATTTGCATTTCCTCTTCAGAGAAGTTTCTTTTAAGCTCTTCTGCCCATTTTTTGACTGGATTATTTTCTTTGTTGTTGTTGAGTCTCATCAGCTCTTTGCAGATTTTTGTGATCAGTCCTTTATCATTAGTGTTGGGTGCAAAAATGTTCTCCCAGTTGGTGGGGTTTCTCTTTGTTTTTGTTATTGTCTCTTTTGCTGTGCAAAAGCTCTTTAATTTGATATAGTCCCAGCTGTTTATCTTTGCCTTCACTATCACTGCTTTGGGTGATGTGTCTGTAAAGATGTCTTTGATGTGCAAATCACGTAGTGTTTCGCCTATATTTCCTTCTATATATTTTATGGTTTCAGGTCTTATGTCTAGTTCTTTAATCCATTTTGAGTTGATTTTTGTGTATGGTGTGAGGTGGTGGTCAAGCTTCATTCTTTTGCATGTAGTGACCCAGTTTTCCCAGCACCATTTATTGAACAAACTTTCTTTGCTCCAATGCATAGTCTTTGCTCCTTTGTCAAAGATTAGTTGACCATAAATCTGTGGGTTTATTTCTGGATTTTCTATTCGATTCCATTGGTCTGTATGTCTGTTCTTCTTCCAATACCATGCAGTTTTGATGATTATGGCTTTGTAGTATAGTTTGAAGTCTGGGAGTCTGATGCCTCCATTCCCTTCTTTTTTTTTCAGGAGAGCTTTGGCTATTCGGAGTTTTTTGTGATTCCATATGAATTTCATCAATAATTGTTCTATTTCTTTGAAGAATGACATTGAAATTTTGATTGGAATAGCATTGAATCTGTATATTGCTTTTGGAAGGATGGCCATTTTAATAATGTTTATTCTTCCAATCCATGAGCAGGGGATGTCTCTCCATTTCTTTGTGTCTTCTTCTATTTCTTTTAACAGTGTTTTATAGTTTTCTTTGTATAGGTCCTTTACCTCTTTTGTTAGATTTATTCCCAAATATTTGATTTTTTTTGTTTCAATAACAAAAGGGATGGTCTTTTTGATTTCTTCTTCTTCAGATTTATTGTTTGTGTATAGGAAGGCTACTGACTTTTGCGTGTTGATTTTGTATCCTGCCACTTTACTGAACTGATTGATGAGTTGAATTAGCTTTTCTGTGGAGTTTTTGGGGTTCTCTATGTATAATATCATATCGTCTGCAAATAGTGATAGTTTGACTTCTTCTTTTCCTATTTGGATTCCTTGGATGTCTTTCTCTTGTCTTATTGCCCTGGCTAGGACTTCCAGTATTATATTGAAAAGCAATGGTGAGAGTGGACATCCTTGTCTTGTTCCAGATCTTAATGGAATTGCTTTCAGCTTTTCACCATTGAGAATGATACTGGCTGTTGGCTTGTCATAGATGGCCTTTATGATGTTGAGGTATGTTCCTTGTATCCCAAGAATTTCAAGGGCTTTTATCATGAATGGGTGTTGCACTTTGTCGAAAGCTTTCTCAGCATCTATTGATATTATCATATGGTTTTTATATTTCTTTTTGTTGATGTGTTGGATAACGTTGATTGATTTTCGGATGTTAAACCATCCTTGTGCCCCTGGAATGAATCCAACTTGGTCGTGGTGAATTATCTTATGGATACATTGTTGGATTCTGATAGCTAAAATTTTATTGAGGATTTTTGCATCAGTGTTCATTAGGGAGATTGGCCTGTAGTTTTATGAGGAAAACTTTAAATGTGGGAGGATACAAATAACTTCCCGAGTATATATATATATATATATATATATATATAGAGATGGGCTTTCTAGTGACCCTTTACTATTCAGCTCCCTGCAATTCACTCCTGAGTCTGCTCTAATTCAATTCATATCACAGTTCCACTGAAATCATCTCCCCATCATCTCTGTGCTGCTAAGTTTTGAAGATACTATCTTCTAGTTTCTTGACCTCTGCAGCCCCTGACACTTCGAATCACTCCCTTCCTTTTCACAATGCCCCTTCTTTAATCTGCCTCTGTGGCATCACCCTAGCCTAGTCTCTTCCCTCCTCTCCTATAATGTTAACATTTCCCTGGTTTTTGCCCTAACCTGCTTCACTTTCTCATTTTACATCCTTTTGGCCAGTGACCACATCCACTACAAAGGTTTCAATAACATTCAAAGACTGACGATTCTCTAATTGGTATCGTAAGTGTAATGTTCTCTCCGACTCCAGACAGACAGTGAACACAGGCTGTGTACTGCCTACTACACAGCACCATCTGCATATGTCCAAAGATATCAGTGAATATGTTCAAAAAGGAACTCCTCACCACAATCCTTCCCAAATGTTATTGTGTTCTTTCCATGTATGTTACCACTATCCACTCAGTTAACAAAACCAGAAACCAGGGTGTGATCCTTGACTTTCGCTCTTGCACAACCAGCTGATCAGTGTGAAATCAACCCTGGATCTGCCAATTATTAGTCTCAATTCTTATACTTTTGAAGTGTCATCTGTGAAATGGAAATAGTATAGTAGGGTTATAGTAAAATATAAATGGCAAATTAATAAATCAGGGAATATCCGTTACTATTATTACTCAAGACACATCTAAATATTGTTCTTGACAACATTATCAAAGCAACTTCCTGCTGTTCCTGTCTCTGGTCTTCCCTTCCTCCACACCACAGGCTGATCATACCTCCTCAACTCTCTGTATCCCAACCAAACGTGCTGCCTCTTCTCAGGGCATCGGCCCAGAACCATCCATTACCCTGACACACTTTTCTACCTTCCCTCTCCCCACCTGCTTCTCCAAGTTATATTGATCCTGTACATGTAGGTATTGCTGGCTCCTTGTGTAAGGAGGTGTCTGGTAACCCCGCCCCATCATCTGAATGAGTTTTCCTAGTCTGACCATTTAAAAATACCTCAATTCTCAATGCTAAAATAATCAACCAGATTAACAATCTAAACTCTAATTTAAAATGCAAATTATTTTGAAGTCCTTAGTGTTAATTCCACTTTTTCCTAAAACAGAACTTGAATTATCTACCTTTTTGATCAAAATAGATGTTACCTGCCATTTACACAGTAAGGTGATACACAAGGAGTCCTCCTAACCAGATAAATAACTATGCTAAGTCACTGGTGCTTTAAGATAGCACTGGCCAATAAAAATAAAAACATGAATATACTTTATATATTTTAATATCTTTTACTTCTGTATCTTTTATATATTTATCTATTTGTAATGTATTTATTAACACAATATAACGAAAACACATTTAACATGTAATCAATTAAAAATCATTGATATTTTACATATCTTTCTAACCTAATTCCATGAAATCAGTGTGTATTTTATAGTTGCACATATACTTGCACATATACTTGCACATATTTCAATTCACACTGGCCATCTTTTACAATACTCATCTGTAGTTAGTAGAGGTTACCTTCCTGCACAGCATAGTTCTAAGGTTCTAGGATTTTCATTCAAATGACAGGTTAAGACCTACATCTCTTAGATTTTTTTAATCCGTATCGTTTTTGAGGGTATCCTAGGCACAGAACCTGGCACAGACTATGAATGTTAGGTGAAAATGGAAAAAAAAAAAAAGTGAAATTCATTAAATGACAGGAATGACCTCAGATAATCATATTGCTTGTATTTAGAGAAATGGTAACAGCTTTCCTATCAGGACATGATTCCTCATGTTTGAGGGGCATTATCACATTTGGAACATTTGATGGCTATTTAATCACAGCCAATAAAGTCTCCGAAGCACTCAAAAGCTTAATTAGAGCTCTCCTAGCGGTTCCAAAGAACAATTTTTTCTCCATCTTAATTACAAGTCTTTAAAATATGAAGACAATAGAGTTGCCTTTTTATGAGAAAGAAGGAAAGATGTCAAGGGTTAACAAGACAAACAAGGTTTCAGAAGTCAAGAGCTTGGGCTCTGTATACTTCAGAGTTCTTGAGAGCTACTAACTCTTCAATAGCTCTATCAGCTTTCAGAATCTCAAGCCAAAGCACCCATTAATTTGATCACTGATATAATCAGTTGCCTTTTGCTGAGCAATGACTATCTCCATTTTATAAAAAAAAAAAAAAAAAAAAAAAAAAAACCTCTGAGAAGGGGCATATGGCAGAATCGTGATTCAAATCCAAGCCTGCCTTCTACAAGTCTGTGTTATTTCCACTATGCCATTGGTATATATTAAAAAAATTCCCAGTAGAGAAATAAGCACCCTTCTTTGCTTAGGAAAAAGAGACAGGAAACCCTCATTGGTTTATCATCCAAATGGGGAGAGGGGCTACAATTATTTGGGAGATACTGGGCTGAAAGGGGAGAATTCTAATACAAGTAAGCTTTTTTAGGACATACAAGAAGCTGTGTTAAAGAACTTGTCTTATATTTATAAAGACTTGCCTTTGAAAAACTTAATAAAAAACACCTTTAAGATTTATGACATCGGGCCTCCCCTGGTGGCGCAGCGGTTGAGCGCTGGGCTACGAAACTGCCTGAAGCTTCTGCAGCGCCGGTTCAATCCCTGGCCACCCGTGAGGGTCCCATATGGCGCGACAGACCTCTCCTGTCACCCGCTGCTCCCCTCAGCAGTGTACTTCATCACTCTGCCTGCTCTGCTCCCCGCTCTGGCTCTGGTGAATTCTCTCCCCTCCCATGCTTCTGACTGTACCCAGTGCTTGAATGAATGAATGAATGAATGAAGAATAAACAAATAAATAAATAAATAAATAAAAGACTGATGACATCTTGGGCCTCCCCTGGTAGCGCAGGCTGTTGAGTGCAGCGCTGTGAAGCTGTCCACAGCCTCTGCAGCACTGGTTCGATCTCAGCCCGCTGGCGAGCGTCCCACATGGCGCGGGGGACCTCTTCTGGTGCTGCTCCCCTCACCAGTATATGTCGTCAGTCTGCCTGTTCTGTTCCCCACTCTGTCTCTGGTGAATCCTCTCACCCTCCCGCAAATCTGGCCTGTACCCCAGTCCCCAGTTCTTGTATAAATAAATAAATCTTTAAAAAAAAATGTTTTTTTAAAAAAAAGATTTACGACAACAACTTATACACCCAAAAAGATGGTTAACATCTGAAAAGATGATTAATAGTAGACCTACCTTTCACAAGTAGGAATCTAAATTGATAAAAAATGTAGTCTCTTTACAGGATTATTCATGTAATCTTAATAGCAGTTACACTGCCTAGTACAAATATTCACTCACATAGGTACTAAATGACATGAATAAGCCTAAGTATTTCAAAATATGTAACACTCTCAAACTTAACTTCTTGATGATCATAAAGTGTAAAATGCTTCTTTTAAAAGAGGGATTTCCTGTCTGCTCACTGAGAGATTAAGCCAACAGATAGTTTACAAATACAAAATATTCCAGCCAAAAAGATGTGCCTGTCTCCTTAAAAACACTCAGTTCGAACAGCAAAGTACTACACTGTATTTTTGTATGTAATCCCTAGAATGCAACTGATACAAAACGTTCTTATACAATATCTTACAGATGTGGATATGATGCGGATCAAAACATACAATCTACTCTTGTGCATATATAGCAAAGTATGCAACAACTATGCTCAATACACCAGATGGTCTCACTCATAGCAGGAATGTAGAAAACCTAAATAAGGGACCAGGAAAAAGATTAATTATAATAAAGTAAAAATCAAAATCAACAAGCAACTATAAACACATGCACTATGGGGAGGAGGGAGTAGGATCAAAACAAGGGGGGTGGGAATTGTACGGGGACTATAATCAAGATGGAAATGCATACATTGTGCAAAAATGAAAAAATGATGTAAAAAATACATGAAATTTAAAAAAAGAGAGAAAACTAAAAAAAAAAAAACTATGCTCAATACATACAGACTTTGTAATGCTTAATATTAAAATGGGCTTTTTTTTTTCACATAGGATTAAAGTGATGAGTGATGATCTGACACCGTAAAGCCGGTCAGAGGAGTCAAACAGCTTCTGATCTGTACCAGCAGGGCTAGGACATAATCAAACTCCTAGGACACCCATGAAATACCCCACTAAATCACAGATGGCCACAGCTGTGGACTGTGGAGCTGTGTAGGCGGTAACCTTACATCAAGAAAGAAGAAATATTGAAGGCATAAACGCTATGATCGTCACAGAAGTCACACAAGCCAAGAGATTCTGCTGGGTGGAGCCTTAACTGCCTGTCAGCTTTGGGAAAACTCCTAATTTTGAAAGCAGGATAGAGACCAGGGGGCTGGGATGGTATGCATAGCAGTGGGATTACTTGGGCTTCCTCCAGTGGGTAGCTTACTACCCCCATCATTCAAAAGAGCTGGCACCACAAGGTACAGTGGGTCTGTTCCTTAATAAGCAATTGCTAGTTTTCCCAACAGAATTCCTTTTCCCAATCAGAGAAGCTCCCAGAGAGCTCTGCTCTGATGCTGCAATTCTCCACATCTACAAAATGACCTTGACACTTAGTGGTTTTTTTCTACAGCCTTTCATGAGCTCAGCAAATACACTTGGTAGTGCTATTATGATCCAGAGTGTTTTACCTCTGCCAGAATTTTAGCTCACTTCCTAAAATAATTATATCAGAGGTTACAGATCAATGCTCTGTGGGCCAAATCCAACCTACTAAGTTGATGGTTTGTCCCAGTGTTTGGAGAAAAAGTTGAACCAAATTTTAAAATAGGGAAATTTTCCATAAAAATGTATATCTAGCTTTTCTCTGGGGAAAAAAAAGGTCAGAAGAGCTAGCGACAGCGGGCAACAACAGACTAAAGCTGAGGCATTGTTGCTACTTTTGGAAGGACACATACTCTCCAGTTTGCCTAGTCCTGACATTCCCTAGGGTGTCCCTGACACTGAGGGCTTGTTTCACCCATCAACATAGTTGCTAGGTCAGTGACACTTGAAATGTGTTCAACAGAGTGTTTTAAAGACAGGACTGTAATTATTAGTGTAGTCTATGTGTCTCAATGGTATGGCTATTGACATGGTAACTTTGGATGTAATAATGCTTCATCATACAAGCCTGTCTCAGCAGCAACAAGCACACCTAGGCATAGACAACAGTGTTCTCTAATAAAAAGAACGGAGTTTTGTGAACAAATGGTTGACTCTAGAACTGAGGATAAACCTGGAATATCCTGTAGGTGCCAGGAAGTAAGATATTGCTGGGGCGGTGGGGAGAGGGAGAGGGAGAGGGAGGGAGAGGGAGAGGGAGAGGGAGAGAGAGAGAGAGAGAGAGAGAGAGAAAATATGAAAAACCACTTCATGAGAATGGGGGCATGTCAAAGGGACACAGAAGCCAACCAAGAGTTCCCAATGGCTAATGCTGGAAAAATCTATGCAACAAAATAAACAGTATTGGATTATGACTCAAAGTATAAATATCCATGAGCCAATGCTAATATAATGAAATGACTGACTAAATAATGGGGAGAAAAGACAAATCTCTTATGCAGAATTCCTAATAATCTGTGTAGATCATTCACCATCAAGGAGATGAAGCTTAATTTTCTAGTACTAAGTATGGACTACATATAGGGATTTCTTTCCAAACAGCATAGTACAGAGAGGAGGAAAAAAAAAACAAACAAGGGGCCTCCTTGGTGGCGCAGGGGTTAAAGTCTCAGCGCTGTCAAGCTGTAGCCAACCACTGTGGCATGAGTTTGATCCAGACCTCGCAGTAGACCTGTCCTGTCTCACCCACTGCTCCCCTCAGCAGTGTATTTCAGTAGATCTGCCTGTTCTGTTCCCTACTCTGTCTCTGCTCAATTCTCTCACCCCCACACCCCTGGCTTATACCCCAGTTCTTCTATGCATAAATAAATAAAAATAAATAAAAGATATTAACTTCACAGAGAAAATCTGACAAACACCTTCTCAGCCAGGTGATCAAAGTAAACATTAGCAATGATAAATCATCTTGATAATGTGAACTCTTGAAATAATATGACGAGAAAGTGAGTGTGGCACTTCATCTCTCTGATCTTTCTCCTAAACATCCATAACCCCAGACAAATCCCCAAATACCTGACCAGTTTTCCTCAAAACTGACAAGGTGATTAAAACAAGGCAAATTTGAGAAACTGTCACAGCCAAGAGGAGACAAGAGTAAGGAGACATTATAACTAAATGTAATGTGGTATCCTGGTGGGGCCCTGAAACAGAAGAATTACATTAGGTAAAAACTAAAAAAATCTGAATAAAGTATAGATCTTAGCTAATAACACTGTCTCAGCATTGGTTACTGGTAAGAAACATACCATGCTAATGTAAACTGTTAATAAAAGAAGAAACTGGGCATGAAATATATGGGAACTATACTACCATCTCTACTTCTCTGTAAAATTAAAAGTAGTCTAAAAAATTAAGTCTGTTTAAAATTTTTAAAAAATTTTATCTCAAAAGAGTATGAGCCCTGGCACAGAAGTTTTATTCCTATCTCCAGCTCTGAAAGCGCCTTTTTCTCAGTAGTCTGTAAATCTGAGAAAATGAGGGAGATAGTTATCCTTTTGCTAACTTCCCAACTTAATGTGGAAAAATGTCCAAAAACTCAGACTGTTCTGGTGCCTTTAAGTAAGAGCAGACAGGATGGTAGACCACACATTTAGGGCAGGTGGCAGGTGGGTCTTTCCCAAGTATCATTACACAATCAATCTTCTTTCCTTGTAGGCCACAGCTATCTTCTACAGTAATTCAGTTCTACATTCAAAGAGTCCACTGTTTTTCATAAGGCTTTTGTACTATAAAAGGATGTGACTTATCCTGAGTGCCCCCATTCTATTTAGAGAAAAAAAGGATGAAGTCCGGGCCTACCAAGCATGTATAAAATTTTTAAATACATGGCCAAAACAATGTTTTTTTTAAAAAATAGCTTTTTCTAAGAGCTGTTTTTATGCAAAACAACATTTTTATATAACCCATTCTCACTTGAAGATGAGCAACTGATATACAGAACAGTAATCTTATTGGTTTATTTTAACAGCTGAGCATTCATTCTCCCCAGCATTTGGATATTAGCTTTATTCTTGGTAAGCTTATTAATTCAACATTAACATTGTTCTTTTTTTTAATATATATTATTTATTTATTTATTTATTTATTTATTTATTTATTTATGCAAGCACTGGGAACAGTCAGAAGCGCGGGAAGGTGAGAGAATTCACCAGAGCCAGAGCAGGGAGCAGAGCAGGCAGAAGGACCGAAGTACACTGCTGAGGGGAGCAGCAGGCAGCAGGAGAGGTCTGCACGCCATGTGGGACCCTCGCCCGGTGGCCGGGGAGCAGTCGGGGATCGAACCGGCGCTGCAGAGGCTGCGGGCAGCCTCACAACCCAGCGCTCAACTGCTGCACCACCGGGGAGGCCCTACATTAACATTGTTCTTTTACGGCAAATATTGACTTAGAGTCATCATACATAAAAGTTTTTAATTAATTTCTTGACTCAACTCATAACCACAGGAGGGTTAAAACAACATACCCTGTTTATACTGTATATTATCAGGGCTTTATTATCATAATTCTTTATCAGTTTTACTGCATCTTGAATATTACTGAAAACATAAACTTCAAGTATGACCAAGTACTGTGCACCACCATGAATGCTGTTTTCTACCATGTGCTTTTTCCAGCCTCTGATATGACAATGCAAAATCCAACCCATATTCATATTAACATTCTCCCAGCCACTTGCGTCCACAGCTTTTTCCCCTTCCTAAATGCCTATAAAAGTCTGTGTGTTTGGGCCTGGTGGCGCAGTAATTGAGCGCTGGGCTGTGAAGCTGCCCGCAGCCTCTGCAGCGCAGGTTCAATCCCTGGCCACCGGCGAGGGTCCCACATGGCGCGCAGACCTCTCCTGCCGTGCCCGCTGCTCCCCTCAGCAGTGTATTTTGTCAGTCTGCCTGTTCTGTTCCCCGCTCTGGCTGTGGTGAATTCTCTCACCCTCCCAAGCTTCTAACTGTACGCAGTGCTTGTATAAATAAATAAATCTTAAAAAAAAAAGTCTGTGTGTTTATTACCACTTTAGCACCTGAAATAATGTTTATTAACTCTTTGTTCTCTATATTTCATCACTATAAATCTTGAGAATGAAAAACACTAATGCTCTTTTAGCTATAGTGCCTGGTACACACAGCCTTTTGATTCCTTATAAACAAAAGTCCAGGATCACATACTTACAAGTGAATTCTACCAAACGTTCAAAGATGAACTAATACTTATCCTGCTCAAACTTCCAAAAAACTGAAAAAGGAACATTTCCAAACACACTTTATGAGGCCAGTATTACTCTCTAATATCAAAACCAAAGACAATATAAAAAAGAAAACTACAGATCATTTTGCCTAATGAACACACATGCAAAAGTCCTTTATTAAATCCTAGCAAACAGAATCCAACAATGCATTAAAAGGATCAGACACCATGACCAAGTGGGATTCATATCAGGAACACAACAGTCATTCAACATCTGAAAATCAATCAATGTAATTCATCACATCAACAAAAAAGATTAAAAACCTTGAGGATATGATATCGTCATATCAATGCTGAAAAAGGATTTGATACAATTCAACATTCGCTTATGATGAAAACCCTAAAAAAAAACCTGGGATAAACGGAACACACCTTAATATAATGAAAACCATTAAAAAAACCCACAGCTAATAATATTCTCTATGGCGAAGAACTGAAAGCTTTTCCACTAAGATCTGATACAAGACAAGATGTTCACTCTCATCACCACTATTCATCATAGTTTGAAAGTGCTATTTAGAACAATTAGATTAAGAGAAAGACATAAAAGGAATTCAAATTGGGAAAGAAGAATAAAAAACTATGATCATTTCCAGATAACATGATAATATACATAGAGAGCCCTCAAGACTCCACAGGAAAACCAATTGAAACAATCAGTTTAGCAAAGTGGCAGGGTATAAAATCATTACACAAAAAAAAAATCAGCTGCCTTCCTATGAACAAACAATGAGATAGAGGAGGAAACTGGGCCTCCCTGATGGTGCAAGGGGTTAAGTCTCAGCACTACCAAGGTAACTGCAGCACCAGTTCAATCCCTGGCAGAGATCTAACCCATGTGGTGCAGTAGACCTCTCCTGTTTCGCCTGCTGCTCCCCTCAGCAGTATATTTCCTGCTTTAGTACATCCACCTGTTCTGCTCCCCACTCTGTCTCTGGTGAATCCTCTCACCCCCACCCCCACACCTCTGGCCTATACCCCAATTCTTGTATTCATAAATAAATAAAAATAAATCTTTAAAAGAAAGAAGAGGGAATTAAGAAAGCAATCCAGTTATAATAACACTAAAAAAATTAACTATCTTGGAGTAAAACTAACAAAGGAGGTAAAAGATCTATACAAAGAAAACTATAAGACATTGTTAAAAGAAAGAAAGGAAAAACACAAAGAAATAGTAAAATATTCCCTGCTGATGGATTGAAAGAACCAGTACTGTCAAAATGGCCATCCTGGCCTCCCTGGTGGCGCAGCGGTTGAGCGCTGGGTTGCGAAGCTGCGCGCGGCCTCTGCGGCGCCGGTTCGATCCCCGGCTGCTCCCCGGCCACCAGAGGAGGGTCCCACATGGCGTGCAGACCTCTCCTGCCGCCCGCTGCTCCCCTCAGCAGTGTACTTCGGTCCTTCTGCCTGCTCTGCTCCCCGCTCTGGCTCTGGTGGGTTCTCTCACCCTCCCGCGCTTCTGACTGTACCCAGTGCATGTATAAACAAAACAAACAAACAAACCAGCAAACAAATAAATAAAAGCATGCCTCTATAAAAAAAAAAAAAAAAAAGGCCATCCTACTCAAAGCAATATAGGGATTCAATGCAATACCGATAAAAATATAAATGGCATTTATCAAAGAACTGGAACAAACACTACTGAAATTCATATGGAATTACAAAAGACCCCAAACTCTATTATAAAGCCATAATAATTAAAACATTTATAATCATAATCATTTAACAATTTCTAACCTGACTCCTGAATCCATTGTTCATTCATTTAATAAGATCTAAACGCTTACACTGAGCTTGGAGATACATAGTCCCTGGCCCTAAGGTGTGAGAAACACACCACTAGTAATAAGGGTGAAGATGGGGTTAAGTCTTTTAAGAAATTATGAGGAAAAGAAACAATTATGACAGAAAAGGAGCACCGAGCAAAGCTTCATGGGAGAAATAGCATTTAAGTTGCAAAGACTAATAGAACTTTTTTTTTTAAAGATTTATTCTTATTTTAAGCACACAAGAGCTGCGGTACAAGCCAGAGGTGTGGGGGGGGAGTGTGTGTGAGAGGATTCACCAGAGACAGAGCGGGGAACAGAACAGGCAGATGGACTGAAATACATGCTGAGGGGAGCAGTAGGCGAGTCAGGAGAGGCCTGCTGCACCCTGTGGGTTGCTCCCTGGCCGGCCAGGGATCAAATTCACACTGCAGAGGCTGTGGATAGCTTCACAGGCTGCATCTTAACCCCTTGCACCACCAGGGAGGACCCTATTAGGAACTTTTTGATACAATCAATAGAATTATAGAACTAGAAGGAACTCACATCATCAAACCCAGCAGTTCTCAATGGGGGGCAATTTTGCCCTGGAAGACACATTTGACATGTATGGAGGCATTTTTGGTTGTCTCACAGGACCAATGCTAATAGCATTTGGTGGACAGAAGCCAGGGATGCTGTTCAACATCCTACCAACATCCTACCATCCCTAACAACAATAATCCAGTCCAAAATGTCAAAAGTGCCAAGGCTGAGAAACCCTGAACCCAACCTCAGTACAACCCCCTCATTTTACACAAATTAACTAAAGGTGAGAGGGATTAAAAACTTGTTAAAAGCCATGATTTTATACACATGCACACACACACGTGTGTGTGTGTGTATGTGTATTCTATTACATTGGCCTCAAAACACTGTCTGGGGCCTCCCTGGTGGCGCAGCGGTTGAGCGCTGGGTTGCGAAGCTGCCCGCAGCCTCTGCAGCGCCGGTTCGATCCCCGACTGCTCCCCGGCCACCGGGCAAGGGTCCCACATGGCGTGCAGACCTCTCCTGCCGCCTGCTGCTCCCCTCAGCAGTGTACTTCGGTCCTTCTGCCTGCTCTGCTCCCTGCTCTGGCTCTGGTGAATTCTCTCACCCTCCTGCACTTCTGACTGTTCCCAGTGCTTGAATAAATAAATAAATCTTAAAAAAAAAAAACAACACTGTCTGGTGTTTATTCACAACACACACCCACATATGCTATTATACTAGGAATTGATGTTAGAAAGACTGGGGACATTTTTATAAGGTGGAAAAACAAACTAGAAAACAAATGTGATATAGTCTTTCTTGATACATATCTGCCAACAGCTCAAAGTATACCCGTATCTGGTCATAACACTAGATCCATCATCTATATAACTCAGTTACTGAACATGGATTTGAGAGTAAGAAAAATTACATAAGAACCAGAAAGCTGGAATATCAGCACATGTACCTACTCCCAGTTACTACCTTGGGGCAGGCCTTTCAAGCCACAGCAGCTCCAACCAGTGGGGGAATCCTGGACCCGGGTAGGATTTGTTCCTTTTATTCAAAATCAACTGCTATGTAATCTGCCCATTACCTGGTGAGGTTTCTAATAATAAATGAATAATACAAAGAACTTGCTTAGGGTCCTGATTTAGAGCCTAAATCTAAACACATGAAGTCACATTAACATTTTTTTAAATCATTAACATTTTATAATTCAATAGCACTGAAATCATAAAATATTAGAACTAGGAAAGATCCCAACAATTGTAGTAAATCTTTTATTTTTTATCTTTGCTCTTAAGTGCACAAAAAGGACAAGGGCGAGGGGGTGAGGTACACAAACATTTTAACAGGAATACATTTCATTTTCAAAGAAGTTCTCTTTTCATATAACTACAGGAACACATAAACACAGATACACAGATACACACACACACACACACACACGGACTTCTTACCTCCAATTTTTCAATTGGTGAAACTTCAATTAAGATATCTTGTCCAGTTTGACATGCAACAACTCAGGGTGAAAAGTTTGAAGGGTAAAGAGTGAATACGCTGTCCTAAAACAATGAAAGACCAAAGTAAGATTCAAACTGTGAGGGGTTTAAGGAAGACAGTGTTAGGGTATAAACAAGTGATAGGGTATAAACAAAAGGTCATGAAAAAGAAAGCAGCCATTTCTAGACCTTTATTACCTGAAATTTCAGTGGATGAAGTTTATGTTCCATGGATACTAACAGGAAGTGCACCTGACTGCCCGAGTGACCCTACTGTCTTTCCCTGGTCAGTAACTCTAGTGCTCCAGGCAGAGCTGGCCACAGCAGAGGGGATGCCAAAGCTTTCCTGAGGTTTTGGCTTTAGAGAAACCTACCAAAGAGGAACTTTAGTTCGATCCTTGTAAAACCATCAAGTGTCCCTACAGCTCCCCGCTATTAACTTTTAATGGGTTCGTTTACAAAACTGTGCAGAGGCCCTTCAAGGGCCATAAATCTTTCAGTTTAAATGACTTTGCTGAGTATGATTTATTCTCTGGTAGATTGTTTTAAATTTCCATACCCCAAGTGAGGACCACATCTTCACTACAAGGCCCTACAGTGAAGGGGATGTACAGTTGTTATTTTGTCCCCCCACTACACTTTCTCAATGGAATTAGAGCTGCTCAGTCATGGCTAGGATAACCATCCTGTGACCCCAACCCACAAAATCACTAATCCAGCACTCAAGAATAACTTTATGCTAGGGGTGTAAAGTATTACATGAGGACAATAGTTAATACCACTATAAGATACACAGGAAAGTTGTTAAAGGGTAAATTCTAAGAATGCTCATCACAAGAAGAAAAGTTTTTTTCCTTTTTTTCCTTCTTTTCAATGTATCTATATGAGAAGATGAATGTGAACCTACGGTGATAATAATTTCACAATCTGTTAAAATCAAGCCATCACACTGATTCCTTGAAATTATACAGTGATGTATGTCAACTATTTCTCAATAAAAGTGGGAGGAAAAACTAACTTCCTCAAGAAAGAGGAAAAGTACTCTGTTATATACCTTAGGGAAATAATAGTCTCAGCTAAAGAAGAAAGCAGAGTCTTCACTGCCCCAATAGGGATTTTAACTTTTTTTGCTCCTATCTTGTTTTTTTTTTATTTATATAGATATAGATAGATTACATTGGGAATCTTAACTCATGAACTGACTAGGTATTTCATCAGATTAGCCTACTAAGTAAAGAGAAAGCTCACATAGAAAAATTTCAGCTAATAATGGCAGAAGTGACCAAATGAGAACAATCATAACTTTATAACTTTTTTAAACTTTAACTTTATAACTTTTAATTAAATAACTATTCCATAAAGTGGTAACCAATGGATATGAAAGCATAAGGTGAAAAGTGGTGCTTCATAAAGGGATCAGGTAGATAGCACTGGAACTTTTGGATGAATCAAACAAACTGACCATAAAAAAATTTCTTAGACAACTGGGAAAACTTGAACATGAACTAAGTATTGTGTATGCTATTAGGAAATGATCAGGTGTGATGTATATAATAATGCATTGCAATTATATAGGAAAATGAATTAAAGGAATATTATTTAGGGATGAAGCATTGTCTTACATATGCCATAAATTCTCAGCAAAAAGAGGTAAAGGGAAGACAAAAATAGTGGGATGTTGATGGCCCTAGTATAAGAGGTTCACTGAACTTTTTATTTGTGTACATTTAAAAAAGTTAAAAAGATTAACAATTAGGAGTCACTATAGAGTCCTTTAAGAAGAAGCACTATATTCAAATTAATACTTGAAGCTGAGGATTTTCATTATTTTGTGGAGACTGTAGGAAAAGAATCTACAGATATAAAACTACTAAGCAGGGGCTTAAGGCAGTCCAAAGACAAAATCCTCAAACAAGCAAAACCATTATAATTAAAGAAAATTTAATAGTAGTATTATGATTGACAAATGTTAGTTATATCAACATTATAATTGATGTTTACTAGTTATAATAAATATAAACTTAAATACTAATTGAAAACATATTATATGCAAGATGCTGCAATAAGTGATAAAGCAAAAGTGGGACGCCCAAGTCACTTCTTGAAGCTTGCTCTTGAACTGGTAAAAAAGAATATATTCTGGACCTGTGTTCAGAGAAGGGAGAGATGGATTCAGGTAAAGCAAGGTTAGTGTAAAAAAGACAACAGGAAAGATGCAAAATTAAAAGAAGAAAAAAATACAAATGTTCTGACTGAGGAAGTTAAAAGATACTGGTACTAGTTACAATCTAGCAACATTTCAAAGCATGGCAGACTTGTGAGTGGGACAGGGGAGAAACCTAGTGAATGAAGCCCAAGAAAAGAAGAATCCTCTGACAGAGATTAAAAAATAGTTCCCTTGGACCTCCCTGGTGGCACAGGTGGTTGAGTGCAGTGCCCCTCAGCAGTGTATGTCTGTCAGTCTGCCTGTTCTGCTCCCTGCTGTCTCTGGTGAACCCTCTCACCCTCCCGCACATCTGGCATGTACCGCGGTTCTTGTATAAATAAATCTTAAAAAAAAATAGTTCCCATGAGAAAAGAAAATAATTGTAAATCTGAAAAGGTGTCATCTTTGTTCCCTAAAACATGTGGTAAATGAATACCATGTAACTGAACATGCTCCAATAAGGGCATTTGACATTCACAGGTCTAATGTAAGATAACCACTCGAGGTTGTCATTGCAAGGAGGTAGAAAATGAGACGTGAGCGCCATTCAGAGGCAGAAGCACCACTGTAAGTATAGCAGCACTGACTCAACTGCTGGGTCAAAGACATAAAAGCATTTTGCTTTCCTTAGCATTCAGATTCAAAACAAAGTTAGAGGTCGATCTCAGAGGAAATAAGATTTGGCTAGGACCTTATCAAGCCTGATTGGAGAAGCAAGAAGGGAAACCTTACAGAAGATATCCAGTAAAGGAGCTAGAGAGGGTATGCACTGAACCATAATAGTAACAAGAAAGGTGGCTAATGCATCAGAAAGAGGCATCTTTTAGAATTAGGAAAACTGAAGCATGTCTAAAGAGAGGAAAAGAAACTAATTGTATATGTGGTGATGAAAAAGAACTAGTGACAAAACAAGCTTTTCAACAGGGCAGAGAGGGGTTGACAAATTCAAGAGCCAGTGGGACCCTGTTCTAGAAATGGGGTTGGGTGGAGGCCAGTGAGGATAAGATATGAAACAGTAATCCCCCAATTGTCTCAACCTTCAGGACACAAGTCAAGAGATCATATTATTATATGATTTGTGGAAGAAAGCATAGTATGACAAAACTGAGAAGTCAGTGAGCATCTATACCAGCATTAACTGGCCACAATTGCTTGAAAAAAATGCTTTAATAGTCATAGACAAATAATAAATGCCATTCACCAGGTGTAGGGGGGTCACAGACAAGTTACTTTCTCTCTCATGGGCCCTGTTTCCAAAAGCTTCACTAATAACACATCGATCACATCTCACAAGGCTGTTGCAGAAATTTACATAGAAGGGAAATGTTTCTAATCTGTAAAACACCATATTCATCATTGGGTTGCTTGAGAGCGCTTATATGGCAGCAAACCTAGGTATCTCAACATAACTACCTCTTATTTGCCCTATTTCACCAGGACAGACAGATATTATATCTACATATAGGTACATTAAAACAGAAGTCAAGATGGTGAAAGTGATGACTAGGAAAACATTCTTTGAAATGGGGGGGGAATGTAGCTGATATTGTGCATGCCAATTCAATAGCAATTAAGAGAATCATTCCAGACCCTATTTTTAGCTGAAACTTAAATAAAATAAACCTGTTCACTGTTAAGGTTTAGAACTGTCCAAGGTTAAAGAAACTTAAAATGCTGCTGGGTATTAGGTTATGAAATTGTATTTACACACACACACACAAAGTGTTACCTTGAAATAAAAATTACAGGAATACAGTTATAAGAAACAAAACATGAAAAGGAGGAGAAGCTAAGTCTCAAGTCCTAGAAAAACATGACAAAATTATTACCAAGCAAGTAAATTTGGCCATAAAGAGTCAATGGAGGATTTCCTCTCTTGGTTATAGAACATCAGGTTATTTGAACCAAATTTCCCACTGAAAACAAGTAATACAGCTGGAAAAAATATACGAAACTAATTTCTTTAGGATCAAAGAGCCAACAGGATAGTGCTTTCAGCTCTATTAAAGGTCTGTAATTCAAAGAGGTGAACCCAGCAATCCAGAAGAAGCTAGAGGTTAAACTGTCTGACCACCTGATAGGCTAAGAGAGACAAAAGGAAAATTAATCTTCCCTTACCTTCAGGTTAGGAACCTGAAATAAGGGTGAACCAGGAATTATTCAGTTCATACACTGAATGAAACCTGGCCTGGAAATATTCTGGTTGGCCTAGAAAAACATTGAAAGCTGAAAGTAGACTGACTAACCTTTCTGGAAAATATCATGCTGGATCTCAAATGTTTTGTCACACCCAATGCCCAGCATACAACTAAACAACCAGGCACACAAGGAAACAAGAGAATAAGACCAAACAAAAAGAAACAACAAACAAAAAAAGATAGGATTCCAAATAGCAGAGTTATCAAACAGAATTTATTCTTCCTATATTCAAGGAGAGGAAAACCAAACTTAAAAAAATCTCAGCAATGAACTAGAAACCATAAAAAGTAACAAAGCAGATTTCTGAAAGGAGGAAGATATAATGGTTACTGAAAAATGTAAAAACTAAAATTGAGAATTCAATAAACAGGTTTACTAGCCAACAGACACAGATGAGACAGTGAACCAGAAGACAAGTTGAGGGAGGGGGGGACTCAGAATGAAGAGAGGTAAGAAACACACGGGATAGAGTGAAAAGGCCTAATATCAAACACAGTTAATCAGAATCCCAGAAGGAAGAGCAAGTATGGGGTGGAAGCAGTATTTGAGCGTCTGAAATTTCCCAGAAATGATGAAAGATATCAAATCACAAATTTAAGAATCTCAATGAATATCAGCTGAAAAACACAAAGTTTAAAAGCGAGGGGTAGGAGTAGTGGTTGGGGGGGGATTACTTTCAAAGATCAACAGACTGATAGCTAATTCTCAACAACAAATGGAATTTAATTAAAGACTGTGTAATGTTATCTCTAAGGAAACAACCTAGTATTCTACTGTAAAGAAAATATTCATCAAGACAGAAAATGAACTGTATCATCATATAAATAAAAAGTTCACATCCAGCAAACCCCCACTAAGAAATCTTATAGTAAAAGAAAACTGACCCAAAATAGAAGGCCACAGATGCAGAAAGGAATGAAGAAGCATGAAAGTGTAATTAAGCATGTGAAAAATCTAACAATATTGACTGTATAAAATAATGTCTTATGGGGTTTAAAAGATATACAGCAACTTTCTCCAAACTCATTAAATTATATATATTAAACATGTGCAGTTTTTATTACACATATACACAGAGAGAAAATAAAAATACAGGGCCTCCCTGGTGGCGCAAGGGGTTAAGCACCGCACTATGAAGCAATCCCAACCTCTGTAGCACAAACAACCTCTGCAGCACAATTTCAATCCCCGCTGGCCAGGGAGCTGCCCACATGGCTCAGCAGACCTCTCCTGACTCGCCCCACTGCTCTCCTCAGCAGTGTATTTCAGTCAGTCTGCCTGTTCTGTTGCCCACTCTGTCTCTGGTGAATCCTCTCATCCTCCTCATCTCTGGCCTGTACCCCAGCTCTTGTGTGGATAAATAAATAAATCTTTAAAAAAATAAAAAATACAGAACAGCATTTTATCAGGACATAGGTGGATGGAACGGAGGTGTTTTAATATGTGTGTTTCAATCAGGAGGATTGAAACAATTAACACTAGATTTTGATATAAGAAATATTCATGCTAGAAATGCTAAGGTATCACCAAAAGAAAAATGAATGTGATATATGAACCAATAAAGAAAACTGATATTAAAAATAATCATTCAAATAAAAGAGAAAAACACAGAACTGGTGGAAATAAACTGTGAAACTGCAAGTAATCTCAAAATACCAGTAATGATATTAAATGCAAATGGATTAAATATTCCAAAAAGACAAAGGCTGTCATACTGGATATTTTTAAAAAAACATACAGAAACATGTTGCCTTCAAGACAGTCATCTAAAACATAAAACAGAAGGTTGACTATGAAAGGATAGATAGAAAAATAATGCAACACATCAGCAAAAATAAAGATGGAATAGCTAAATTCGTTTCAAACAAAATAGACATCAAAGAAAAAGCATCACTAGGGTTAAAAAGTGTCACTTCAAAGATGATAAAATGTTTAATTCACCACAATAAGATTAACCAACTTTGCCTATACTTCATAATACAAACTCAAATTATATATACAGCAAAACCTGACAGAATGCTATTAATAGTTTCTAGGAAAAACAGATATACATCAGCATCATAGTGACAGATTTTGACATATCTCTCACTAGTTGAAAGAATAAGCTGACAAAAGAAATCAGTAAAGATACAGAAACACAAATAATCAACTGTTGTATATATATATTAAAAACACTCTGTCCAACAGCTGCAGAATATATGCTTTTCAAGTACTTATATATTTACAAAAACTGACTACATACTAAGCCATCAACCACTCAAAGTTCTCTAAGGAACATGCAATAAAGCGAAAAATCAATTAAAAATATGCAATTAGAAAATGCTCACATTACAGAAGATTAGTATATGTTTAAATAACATAGTGACCAAAGATATTACCATGAAATGAAAATTAAGTGAAAAAATCAAATAATCAGTAATCAAAAATGAAACATAAAAAAATTATGGGATTCAGGTAAAGCAATACTTGAAAGTGAAATGTGTAGTTTTAAATGTATATGTTAACAAGAAAATAAGGATGTACATTAATAGCTATTATCCCTATTAAGTTAGAAGAAAAGCAAAATAAATTCTAAAGAAGTAAAAGGAAATAATGTTAAAACATTAATAAAATAGAAATAAACTCATACAGTTAGGTCTTTGGAAAAATACAATTGATAAACCTCTAGTGAAATTTTTATAAGAGAGAAAAAAAATAAACACATACCCCATATCAAGAAAGAAAAAGGCACAAGAAACAAAAACATACATCTACACAAAAACTTGTACATGAATGTTCACAGCCTCATTTTTCATAACAGTAAAAAAGTAGCAACAACTTAAATGTCCATCAACTGATAAATGAATAAAATATATAGAGGAATATTATCTGGCAATAAAAAAATGAGCATGGGCCTCCCTGGTGGCGCAGGTGGTTAAGCATGGAGCTGTGAAGCTGTCCACAGCCTCTGGAGTGCCGGTTCGATCCCCGCCAGCCACGGAGCAACCCACATGGCTAGGCAGAACTCTCCTAACTTGCCCGCTGCTCCCCTCAGCAGTGTATTTCGTCAGTCTGCCTGTTCTGTTCCCCACTCTGTCTCTGGTGAATCCTCTCACCCTCCCGGGCATCTGGCCTGTACCCCGGTTCTTGTATAAATAAATAAATCTTTAAAAAATTGAGTAAATGTCAATTCACAATGATGCATACCTGAAACATGTTATAATGTGATGTCACTTTAATAAAAAATAAGGAGAGGGAGGGGAAATGAAGCACTGATACCTGTTATCAAATAGAAACTTTAAAACATTATGCTAAGTGAAAAAAGCTATTCACAAAAGACCACATACTAAATGGTACTACTACTTAAAAAATTCACAATACGCAACTCTAAGGAGACAAAAAGATCTGTAATTTTTAGGGCTAATGGGGAGTGAAGAGGCTATATGATAATGGAAGTAACTGCTAATGGGCTACTGCGTTTCTTTTTGGGATGACGAACATGTTCTAAAATTGACTGTGGTGAAGGTTGTACAATTCTGTGAATATACAATAAACCAATGAATTGTACACTTTCAGTGGGTAAATTGTATAGTTATCCTCACAGTTGTTAACAAAACAAATAAAAAGGGGGAAACTATCACTAAGAATCTGTAGACACTGGGTGATAAAAAGGCATAACTATAATGTATAATTCAAAAGGAATCCTTGCACCCCTATATTGATTGCAGCACTATTTACAATAGGTAAGATATGGAAACGACCTAAATGCCCCAAAACAGATGACTGGATAAAGATGTGGTACATATACACAATGAAATACTATTCAGCAATCAAAAAAGATAAACTCATGCCATTCGCAGCACCATGGATGGGGTTGGAAGGGATTATGCTCGGTGAAATAAGTCAGAAAGAAAAAGAAAATATCAGATGGTTTCACTTATAGGAGGAATACAGGGGAACCAAATAAGGGATCAGGGAAAAAAATAATAATAATAAAAAAAATTAACAGTCAACTATAAATCAGAGACACTGCAGGGTAGGGAAAGGGTTCAAAACAGGGAAGGGAAGAACCCAGGGGACTATGGTGAAGATGCAGGGGTGAATTGGGGGTGGGAATTTTACAGGACTGTACCTGAGAGGAGAAAGCAAATACTGTGTGGAAAAAAAAAAAAAAAACAGGGCCTCCCCAGTGGCGCAGTGGTTGAGCGCTGGGTTGCAAAGCTGCCCGCAGCCTCTGCAGCACTGGTTCGATCCCCGGCTGCTCCCTGGCCACCGGAGGAGGGTCCCACATGGCGAGCAGACCTCTCCTGCCGCCCAATGCTCCCCTCAGCAGTGTGCTTCGGTCCTTCTGCCTGATCTGCTCCCCACTTTGGCTCTGGTGAATTCTCTCACCCTCCCGCGCTTCTGACTGTTCCCAGTGCTTATATAAATAAATAAAAATAAATGATTTTTTTAAAATAAAGTAATATATAATTTTTTTAAAAAAGCATAACTATAATGGCAATACATTTGAAAATTCATATGAAACACATTTTTTGAAAATATATCAAATGATTATAAGAAATAAACCTGAAGTATACGATTACTGTATTTTAAAACTGAATCTTTTTTTTTTTAATATGTGCCATTCTCACTGGTGTAAGATGGTATCTCATGGTAGTTTTGATTTGCATTTCCCTGATTACAAGTGATGTTGAACATTTTTTCATATGCCTGTTGGCCATTTGCATTTCCTCTTCAGAGAAGTTTCTTTTTTAGCTCTTCTGCCCATTTTTTGACTGGATTATTTTCTTTGTTGTTGAGTCTCATCAGCTCTTTGTAGATTTTTGTGATCAGTCCTTTATCATTAGTGTTGTGTGCATAAATGTTCTCCCAGTCGGTGGGGTTTCTCTTTGTTTTTGTTATTGTCTCTTCTGCTATGCAGAAGCTGGTCCAACCACTATGGAGAGCTGTGTGGAAATTTCTTGACTTACTAAACATAGAGCTTCCATATGATCCAGCAATTCCACTCCCAGGTATTTACCCAAAGGACACAGAAACATCAATTCCAAAGAGCATCTGCACCCCTATGTTTATAGCAGCACTATGTACAATAGCTAAGCTTTGGAAACAACCCAAATGCCCAAAAATAGATGACTGGATCAAAAAGATGTGGTACATATACACCAGCATTCCATATACATATACACTCAGCATTCAAAAAAGATAAACACATGCAATTTGCAGCAACATGGATGGCACTGGAAGGGATCATGCTCAGCGAAATAAGCCACAAAGAAAAAGAAAAATACCAGATGGTCTCACTCATAGCAGGAATCTAGAAAACTTAAATAAGGGACCAGGAGGGCCTCCCCCGTGGCACAGCGGTTGAGCGCTGGTTGCGAAGCTGCCCGCAGCTTCTACAGCACTGGTTCAATCCCCGGCTGCTCCCCAGCCACCGGAGGAGGGTCCCACATGGCACGCAGACCTCTCCTGACACCCGCTGCTCCCCTCAGCAGCGTACTTCAGTCCTTCTGCCTGCTCTGCTCCCCGCTCTGGCGAATTCTCTCACCCTCCCGTGCTTCTGACTGTGCCCAGTGCTTGTATAAATAAATAAATAAATAAATCTTTAAAAAAAAATAAAAATAAAAATAAGGGACCAGGAAAAAGAATAACTCTAAGAAAGAAAATATCAAAATCAACAAACAGCTATGAACCAGAGACACTCTATGGGGGGTGGGGGCGGGGAAAGGAGGAATTGGGGTCAAAATAAGGAGGTTGCAATTGTATGAGGAATATAAAAATAAAATTAAAAAAAAAAAACTGAATCTGTCTTGAAAGCTTTCTCACAAAGAAATTCTAGGCCTCAGTGGCTTCACTACTGATTTTGACCATGCATCTAAAGAAATAAAACAAATCTTAAAGTCTTCCCAAAAAATAGAGCAGGTATAGTCCTTAAGTCATTTAACAAGGCAACCAAAACCTGCTAAGATCAGTACAAGAAATTAGAGACCCATCACATTCAACAACAAAGATCCAAAATTCCTAAAATAAGATAAAGACTAAACTGGGTTTATTCCTGGAATGAAAAGTTAACTTAGCATTAAGAAATTAATATGATTTCATTTAAGGAGGAAAACCATATGATTATATTAGCAGTAGGAAAATCATTTTGCTATATTCCAATATCCATTCATGATAGGCTCTTAGCAAATCAAGAAGAGACTGAAACTTCATTAATCTAATAGAGTACTGGGAAAAAATTAAAGTAAACCTCACATTAGCAGAGAAATGTTCAAAGCTTTTCCTTTGAGAAAGGGAACAATACAATAGTGTCCTCTATTACCACTTCTAGTAAACATTATAATATAAGTACCAGTCAGCACAGTAAGAGAACAAAGGTATTAATTCAAAAGCAAGAAACAAAATTTTATTTGCAGATAAGACTGAATACTTAGTAAAATAGTCTCAAGATAAGTTACTGAAAGTAATCAACATTTTGCAGAATTGCTAGATATGAGGTCTAATGCATTCTTATAAACAACAAAGTCTACAAAAATTTACAATATCAAAAAATATCAAATATCTAAGACTAAAACTCAAAAGTTGTGAAGAACTTTCTGAAGAAAATAATAAAGATTATTGAGAGAAATGAAAAAGGATCTAAACAAATGGAGTGGTGTACCATGGTCATGAATTAGAAAACAATAAAGACATCAGTTCTTCCTAAATTGCTCTATAGATTCCATGCAAACGCAATCAAAACCCCAACAGGACGTGTGTGTGCGCGCTTGCACACGCGCAAAGTGGTAAGATGATACTAAATTCACACAAATGTGCGGAGTACCAAGAATAGCCAAGATGCTCTCAAAGGACAAGGTAGAAGAACTTAATCTACTGAACATCAAGATGTATGGTAAGAAGACTGTGGTTATCAACAAAATGAAAATACAACCTATGGGATAGGAGAAAATATCCATAAATTATATAAATAAGAGGTTAATATTCAAAATATATAAAGAACTCATACAATAGCAAAATACCATACATCCCAATTTTATTTTTTATTTTTTTTAAAAGAGGTGAGTTTTTTTTTTTAATTTTTTTTTAAAGATTATTCATACAAGCACTGAGTACAGTCAGAAGCCCGGGAGGGTGAGAGAATTCACCAGAGCCAGAGCGGTGAACAGAACAGGCAGACTGATGAAATACACTGCTGAAGAGAGCAGCAGGCAAGACAGGAGACGTCTGCCACGCCATGTGGGACCCTCGCCAGTGGCCAGGGATTGAACCCGCGCTGCAGAGGCTGCGGGCAGCTTCGCAGCCCAGCTCTCAACCGCCTGCGCCACCAGGGGAGGCCCACATCCCAATTTTAAAGTGGGCAGAGAATCTGAATAGAGATTTAACCAAAGAAGACATACAGATGGCAAAAAGATATGTGAAAAGAAGATCATCTTCTCATCAGGATATACAAATCAAAAGCACAATGAACTATCATTTCACAGCCTTCAGAATGACTATTATCAAAAACACAGGAAATAACAAGTATTGGTAAACATGTGGGGAAAAGGGAGTCTTTGTTCAATATAGGTGAGAAAGTAAACTGGTGCAGCCACTAAGGAAAACAGTACAGAAGTTCTTTAAAAAGTTGAAAATACAGGGCCTCCCTGGTGGCGCAAGGGGTTAAGATACAACCTATGAGGCTATCCACAGCCACTGCAGCACGAGTTCGATCCCTGGCCAGACAGGGAGCAACCCACATGGCACAGCAGACCTCTCCTGACTCACCCACTGCTCCCCTCAGCTGTGTATTTCAGTCAGTCTGCCTGTTCTGTTTCCCATTCTGTCTCCGGTTAATCCTCCCACTCCCCACACCTCTGGCCTGCACCCTAGTTCTTGTATGCATAAATAAATATAACTTTTTTTTTAAGATTAATTAATTAATTATTTATTTGTACAAGCACTGGGTAAAGTCAGAAGCGCAGGAGGGTGAGAAAATTCACCAGAGCCAGAGCTGGGAGCAGACTAGGCAGAAGGACCGAAGTACACTGCTGAGGGGAGCAGCGGGCGGCAGGAGAGGTCTGCGCGCCATGTGGGACCCTCCTCCGGTGGCCAGGGAGCAGCCGGGGATTGAACCGGTGCTGCAGAGGCTGCGGGCAGCTTCGCAACCCGGCGCTCAACCGCTGCGCCACCGGGGAGGCCCAATAAATATAACTTTTATAAAAAAAGTTGAAAATGCAGCTACCATATGATCCAAAAATTCCACTTCTGGATATTTATCCAAAGAAAATAAAAATACTAATTCATAAAGACATATGCACCTCTATGTTCATTGCAGTATTATTTACAATAGCCAAGATACGGAAGCAGCCGAAGTCTACCCTGAAGAATGAATGGATAGGGCCTCCCCGGTGGCGCAGCGGTTGAGCGCTGGTTTGCGAAGCTGCCCGCGGCCTCTGCGGCGCCGGTTCGATCCCCGGCTGCTCCCCGGCCACCGGAGGAGGGTCCCACATGGCGCGCAGACCTCTCCTGCCGCCCGCTGCTCCCCTCAGCAGTGTACTTCGGTCCTCCTGCCTGCTCTGCTCCCCGCTCTGGCTCTGGTGAATTCTCTCACCCTCCCGCGCTTCTGACTGTACCCAGTGCATGTATAAACAAAACAAACAAACCAGCAAACAAATAAATAAAGCATGCCTCTATAAAAATAAAAAAAAAAAAAAGAATGAATGGATAAAGAAAATGTGGTGTATACACACACAGTACATATGCAAAACACACAGAGCAGTATTATTCAGCCTCAGAAAATAATGAAATCTTGCCATTTGGAACAACATTGACAGACCTTGAAGGCATTATGCTAAGTGAAATGAGAGAAAGGCAAAAATGATCTTGCTTATATGTGGAATCTAAAAACAACTGGGAATACAGGGAACAGACTAGTGATTACTAAAGGAGGATTGGCAGATGCGTGAAAGGGGTTAAAAAGTACAAACTCCCAGTTATAAAACACATAAACCATGGGGCTAGAGTGTACAGCATGGAGACTAGAATCAATACAGTATATGAAAGCAACTAAGAGAGTAAATCAAGTTTTCATCACAAGGGCCTACCTGGTGGTGCAAGGGGTTAAGCACAGCACTATAAAGCTATCAGCAGCCTCTGCAGCATGAGTTTGATCCCCCACCAGGGAGTTACCCACATGGCGCGGCAGACCTCTCCTGTCTCGCCCACTGCTCCCCTCAGCAGTGTATTTCGTCAGTCTGCCTGTTCTGTTCCCTACTCTGTCTCTGGTGAGTCCTCTCACACTCTGCACCTCTGGCCTGTACCCCAGTTCTTGTATGCATAAATAAATAAATCTTTAAAAAAAGTTTTCATCACAAGAAAAAAATTTTAACTATGTTATGGTGATGGATAACTAATTGTGGTGATATACAAATAGCAAGTCATGTTATACATCCAAAACTAATGTAATGTCAAAGGGAGGGAGGGAGGGAGGGAGGGAGGGAGGCAGCGAGGGAGGGAGGCAGCGAGGGAGGGAGGCAGCGAGGGAGGGAGGGGAAGAAAAAGAAAGGAAAAAAAAGAAAAGAAAAGAAAGAGAAAGAAAAGAAACACTTGCATTGAAAAAGTCCTGTTTAAGAAACCTTGGCATACGCACAAAGACAATCTCTAAAAACTGTGGAGACCTACCCACATATCCATGAACAGAATGATATATAGTGATATATTCAGACAATGGACATACAGTAAAAAGAAGAAATAGTCTACAAACATACTATAGCTAAATCTTACAAATCTCACATTTATAATGCTGCACAACAGAATACAGTAGGATTCCATTTATGTAAAATACAAAAGTAGGCAGAACTCATCTATATTGTTAAAAGTTAAAAAAAAATGATTATGGGGTAAGGTGGTAAGCAACAAGAAAGGCACACATACGTGCTTCTAAGTAGCTGGTAATAGTTTCTTCACGTAGGTGCTGGTACATGTGTGCTTGGATGGTGAACATTCAGGATTGTTTACTATTGATGTGTACATGCTGCAAGTATATTAAACTTTAATAATTTTTTTAAGTGTAAAGGAATATCTATTTTTCAAAATTGGCTAAGGAATATGACAGTAGATAAGTTTGATGTCTGTTGCTTCAGATTAAAGCACAGAAATCAGATAACAACTTTTAAAGCAGGTATTACTAGACAACATGCTAACCACCAAAAAATATTCACAGAGTTGTCAAGCCAACTAATGACTATCAAACTTAAGGTAACATTGGTTTGAAAATATTTGAACCCAAAAAGATGAACTGACTTACATCTAGACTCAGTGACATGTTGATTCATAAAGATCCAAGCCAAACAACTTGATCTTACAGGTTTTTATTAAATAAGAAGGTTTTTCAAATCTCAGAAATGAGCTAGTAGATTTACACATCTAGTCAAGTCTCCTAATTTTACAAATGAAGACATGAAGGTCCTTTGAAGTTGGATGATTTGTCCAAGGTCATAATCAGCTCTCAATAAGTATAAACAACCAAAGTTATTCATTAAAGTTCACCCCCTCCCATTTTTTTTTTGTAAGTTCTAGGGGATTTCCATCCACCAAGAACGTTAGTTTACTGGCAATTTCCCTTAATACTTAATATACTTAATTGAAGTATTTCCATCCAAATGTTATAAGCTCAAAATTAATTTGTTTGCCACCTATAACTAATAGCCAAAAACTATTTCTGGGGCAGAAAAGATAAGACTTTCTAAAAGTAAAGTTCATGATGTGCATCCTAACAGATAACTCTGTTTACTCTAAATGACAACTCTGACATCAAACTTAAGGCATGTGTGCTAGTTTACAATGACAATGGCACCAACACTAAATAGTACCCCGAAAATCAATGATTCTAAACTGAAACCAGTACATTTAAGCAAATGTGCTAAATTACTGATATTACAGTTTTATTAAATCAATTATTATTGTAAGTACTAAATTTTTTTCTCCAGCTCATTCCTGTTAGCTTCTATATCCAATGTGAAGTGTTCTTAACCTTAACATTTTTTTTTATAAACTCCTTTTTTTTTTTTAAAGATTATTTTTATTTATCTATACAAGCACTGGGTACAGTCAGAAGCGCGGGAGGGTGAGAGAATTCACCAGAGCCAGAGCGGGGAGCAGAGCAGGCAGAAGGACCGAAGTACACTGCTGAGGGGAGCAGCGGGCAGCAGGAGAGGTCTGCGCGCCATGTGGGACCCTCCTCAGGTGGCCGGGGAGCAGCCGGGGATCGAACCGGCGCCGCAGAGGCTGCGGGCAGCTTCGCAACCCAGCGCTCAACCGCTGCGCCACCGGGGAGGCCCAACCTTAACATTTTTAAGTTAGAATGATTTGTCATTTTGAAACAAAATCTATCAAAAGTGAATAGCTAAAACAACCCATTTAGTTCTATGAAAACAGGTTTTTAGATTATAAAAATGCTTTAGTCTCCATCCCAACTCCACAGTGTTCTTTCCTCTATCAGAAGGCTCTCGCCTTTTATTTCAAGCTATAAAAGTTCAGTGCCAAGATGAATCCCTGGATTGTCATCCCCAGGGAAAACACCTGGCCTTTTTGAGGGCCTGCAGAAAACTTAAAAGAAGATGACTTTATGCCCACAGAAATTTATTCACTAAAGAAGTAAAAGGTCTTGGGGCCTCCTTGGTGGTGCAGGCAGTTGAGTGTCGCACTGTGAAGCTGTTTGCAGCCTCTGCAGCGCAGGTTCCATCCCGGCCGGCCAGGGAGAATCCCACATGGCGTGGCAGACCTCTCCTGTCTCGCGAGCTGCTCCCCTCAGCAAGGTGTTTCGTGGGTCTGCCTGTTCTGTTCCCTGCTCTGTCTCTGTGGAATCCTCTCACCCTCCTGTGCATCTGGCCTGTACCCCAGCACTTGTATAAAAAAAAATCTTGGAGAAAAAAATCCATTTAAAAAAAAAAAGAAAAGGTCTCAATGATCTAAGTACAAGCAATTAGAAATGACTTAACATGTAGGATTGGATCCTAGAACAGAAAAGGGATAGTAGTGAAAAACTGGTAAAAATGAATAACATGTAAAGTTTAGTTAATAGTATACTAATGTCAATGTTTTCTATTTTGGTATTTTCCAAACTTTCTTTTTTCTTTCTTCCTAATGTTAATGTCTTAGTTTTGACAAAGGTACTGTGGTTATGTATACTTGGATGAAGGATATACAGGAAAGCTAAACTATTTTTGCAACTTTTCTGCAAATCTAAAATTATTTTAAAATAAAAAGCTTATTTACAAAGAAACAAGTAAGAAATACTAAAAATAGAGAAGTTTGTACCCCAAATCTGACCCAATCAACAGTCCACAATCAATATGTTCAACTGAAGTGTCTCTATCCCCACAAAACCGGGATGCTATCTATCAAAATGCTATCTATTCCTCCGACATTCCTAATTAAAATAAACTCCAGACAAGTCTCAAAAAAAAAAAAAAGCTTTAGACAGAGATGAAAATAAAAAGTTATGAATTCATTCCTCAGTGGAAAGGGAGTATAATAGATATGTGCAGCCAAATAGGGATGTTTTAGAGATCCTAAAAAAGGTAAAACCATTTACATACAAAATTTTTTTTATGCACTCACCTACTTGCCAGGTGCTGGTTTAAGTGCTTTTTATATATGTAACACATGTAACCTCACCAAGAACCCCAGAAGATAGGCAGTATTTAGAGCTACATTTTACAGATAGTAAGTTCATAAGTGAAAAGATTTGAAAACAACCACTACACTATATAGCCTTGTGAGGAGCCCAGCTAGGAAAAATCTCCTGCCTTCTAGAGACCAGGTCCCACCGCTCAGCCTATCCTCAGCCTCTATCAGAGAAGAAAGCCCTCTGGCAAGGATCATGAAGGAACCTGACTCCACCACCCCATCTTCAAGATTGTGAACACAATCTTTCAGTATGTGATGCACTCAGTGCATGTGCTTTGCTGAGACAGTGCTGTACAGAGCAGTTTTTACAGCACCATCAGTCTTCAAATTCAGGTACGGTAGGTCGCCCAGGGAATCTGAGGCCATATGTAACATTATTTTTGAGGGAGAATGATGATTTCTAAAAAGAACGTTTTATAAATGACTTTTTTAGAAATTGAGGATCCCTCCACACAAATGCTAGCTTTATGTGTAAATGCCAAGATAACTAAACAAATCTTAGTAAAGCCATTGTAGTTACTCCAATAATCCACTTTTGTTCACACATCAAAGTGGAACAGTTCCTTATACTGAACTTAAAAGGAAGGGTGTTGCTGAAAAAAATCAGCTCAATACTTTACAAATTTCCTGCACTATGGCCAATTTTGGATACATCCAGCAGTGAAAATACTGCTGTTGCCCCTCCCCCATACATTTTGTATTAAAAAATTACTACTGAATAAATACATATCTTTTTTACACACATACTCCAAAATAGAAGTGTCATCTCACGTTACTAACATAGTAATGCCAGCAAAAATGACAACGACAATGTAATAATAAAAACTGACTCTTTCTGAGCATTTACCATTGCTAGGTACATTCTAAATACTATATATCCGCCAGTTCATTTAATCCTCACCAAAAAAATCCTGTGAAGTAGATATTATGATGTCCCAATTTCAAAAATGAGGAAACAGGTCAGAGATTAAGCAACTTGCTCAAGATCACAGAGCTAATGTCAAAAGATTTAAACACTTGAACATTTTACCCTAGAAATTATGTTTTTAACCACTGTACTCTTGTTTGTAATTTAAAAATCTGGAAAACTCTTAAAATGAACAAAGGATGCTTACTCAAATTCATTTATAAAACAAGAGTGTTTTGGAGATTTGCAAAAAAAAAAACAAAAAAAACCCCACCCATCTTACCTTTATTTAGGAATATGCCCTTCAACCAAGCTAAGACTGAACACATTTATGAAGAACAAATTTAAAATTTATTTTGCTTTGGTTTTATCACTTTGAAATCCCCCACTGTCTGAACAATACAGACAGTGGTAACAGTATGTAACTTCCATAACAAACTAATAAAACTTTATTTCAAAATCTTTAACACACATTTCAAACACACTGTGTTTGTCATAAATAAACTAAGGTAAAATAACTCCAAGAGTTCCAATATCCTCAAAAAGTTCCAAAACAGCAAGGAATGGTAGAAACCAGGCATTCCTTTTTTAAGACAAAGCGAAGCTCTTTTTTCCCACAACACTGTAATATCTGCTTTAACGAGGAATGTTCACCTGGGATGGACTGAACTTCAATTCTATTTCAAAACATGTGCCTATATGACAATATAAAAAAGCTCTCAGTTTCTCTCTCAGAAGAGCCATCTGCTCCATATAACAAATTTAATTTGGGATGGCCCTACCATCTCACTGAGTAACCAAAGCACACAACTCCCAACAACTTTGGGAGCACTAGCTGATTTTTTCAGTTGTCTATTTGAACCTCAGAACTTGCCTTCCCAACAAACAAAGGTCTCTCTGCCAGGTTTCCAAACCAAGTCCACACAAAACTATAAACACCCATGAGGCTGCAGAAGCATGATAAAATACCAAACCTGCAGGGGCAAGGTTTCCATGGGAAAACCCATCCAGCATTTGACTTAGGATAAACGCAACTACCTCTGGCCCATTCAGCCCTGGAAGCAGAACAAGGGATTCTTCTGGTCCCTCACTGGGAGTCTGAGCTTCCCTAGAACCGCAGGCTGAGGTTTCCATCATTAAGCGGTGCAGGAGGAAGGGCATGAACAAGGACAGACGGCAGAGTGTGAGGCTTGAGTTAGGATAGAAAAGCAGAGCTGGGGTGGGAGGCGGTTCCAGGATAAGGAAGACAAGACCTGCTCAGGAGAGAAGAATGAAGCATGAGAAGGCAGCCAAAGGAGAGAGGGAAAAGTGGGGGGGGGGGGGGGCAACTGAAAATGACTAGGGACCAAGGCTTGCTCCTGCAGCAGATGAGCTTTTACAAACACTTGTGAGGGAAGGAAAAGAAAAAGAGAAACTATGGCAAGGGTCTTGATATCGTCTCTCTGGCTCTGACTATTCTCAACCTTTTCAAGAAAGAATGATCAGGTAGACTAAGGGGTTGAGCGGGTTTCCTCTAGACCTAGAGCACAGGAATCCACACTTAGAGGAGTTTCGTTGCTCTCCTAGTCAGCCTCCACCCAAAGATTTCAGTCAAGTGATAAGGGAAAGTTCCAGATAATGGCAAGAACGTCAGAAAGGAAGGAAAGGAAGAAGAGAAATTTGAAACAGGAGGGAAGTGGGATGTTGGAGAGTTGAACACGTAATAGAACTGCCAATAAATTGAACTATAATAAATGTGCCAAAATATTTAGGATTAATTCTCTTTGACAGTTTCAAGTATTTCATCAAGTTCATTTCACTTTTAAACAAATGAGTATTTGTGGCCAGAGTAATAAATTGAGGTTTATTATGCAGAAGGTATGAAAATGAACTTCCACATACAGAAGGCAATTTCCTGGTGCCTTTTCTTCATAAAGTGGCAACATAACTCATTTCAGAAAGACTTTTACTTTGTGAGCACTCAGTTACATTATCATTTGTCGATTTTTTCACCCGAAGAGCCCAACATGAGTAATTACCTTCACAAACAGGGAAGTATATTTAACTCTTTCTTGGGAGTATAAGAAAAATGAAAAACTTTCTCATTTGAATCAAGGATTGCCCATGAAGACCCCAAAGTATTATTAAAGCAAAGCTCCAAACTCCATAGAACATATGTATACACAGGTACATCGTGAGAAGCAAGGACTTCTCTGTCCTGGGCTTCTAATGTCCATGCTTCCATGAGACACGGCTACTTAACTGAAGGCCTCCAACAAGTTACTTCTTAAAAGATGGAGTAGCAAATTCCGGATTCTATGACATTTTTAGAACTTCCTGGCAGATATAATTAATTCAACAGGTAAACCTAACCAAAGGATATGCTGAAGGACAGATGCCAGACATCTGGCTCTTTTGAAAAAATTTCAGCAGCTACTCTTTCAGTGGAACTCTCTTAAACAGAGATAATGGCCAGGGTGGCAAGCTCAGCAGCACATAAAAGATACAAGAGCAGAGACGAAAGAACAACAAAAGTGACGACGGCCGTGCACTGGCAAGATGTTCCTACCGTTTCACTGACATCTCAGATAATGTCTGAGAACCTATCAAGTCTTTCAGTTCCTAATTACCCCATAATAGTGCCGTATTTTCTGCAAAGCACGAACTAGATCTAAAACCTTCGTACTAAATCAAAGAGGAGAAAAACAGCATCAGTCATCAAGTCCTCCAAGAGGAGTTGGTAGGTGGGTAGTGGGTGTGTGTTTACCTCCAAGCTACGAGAAAGCAAAATCAAACCCCTATAGTTTTATTTTAGTAATATAATTTGAAATCCAGGACCTGAATAACCTAAATATTTGATCTTTGAAGTATTTTGGACATGCTGAAACTGAAGAAAAGTTACTGAAAACAGCTGACAGGTCACTACCGGAAACCTTACAAATCAGCAGAGACTTCTGCTAAAATATTACCTCTAGCTAGTTTATAGACATATCTGAAATGGGGGGGGGAACCCTCCCAACGACACAGAAAACTTTCAACATTACCAGCAGAATTAATTTTCGTAACAAAAATGTCCATTTTCATGTAATTTATTTATCAGTCAGCACATACTACTTATGCAGAGTATAACAGTACATATTCTAGAATCAGACACATGAGTTTGAGTTCTTGCTCTCCAATTTACCATCTATGTCACCTCCTCAGTAAAGTCACACTGAACAATACTGGAGGTTTAGTGTCGTTATCTGCAGAACAGGGATAATATTATCTTTAGCAAAGGGCAGCTATAAGGATTAAATACAACCGTACACAACCCACCAAAGCCAGTGCCTGAAAATACACAATGTTCAGATCCCTTTGAGCCAACGCGAACCACACAGAGTTTAAATCTATTACTGAGAAGACTATGTCAATAAATATGTATTAGAAAATTCAGGGTGACAGAACACTGATTACTATGTTCTATCAACTGTAAAGATGAAAATCACACATTTAATATTTACCTTCACTTAAGTCTAACATTTTCTGTGAGCCAGTTGTAGGCAAAGAGCAGGTCGTGCCTAAAGTTGAAAAACTTGGTATCACACAGTGATTAACGTTATTTATGTGTACAGGCTTGTATTCCCCCAGTGTTCATAAAAAGACACCATCATAAAACTTGCCATGGGCTATGTCCTTTATAATACTGTGAGAAATTAAACTCTCCTCTCAAAAGCCCTTTCTTGAGCGAAATATTTCTTTCTTTTTACAAATGTTCTTGTATACTACTGCAAAAACATTTGCAAAGCAAAGAAGAAAAGTAAACCCCCTTATCTTCCAAAACGAAAAAGTGTGCAAAGGAAGCCAAGTTTGTCAAATTGCTCTTTCCTGTTCATCCCTGTTGTTTCACAAACCAGAAGTAAATACATCACACGCCTAAATTACTGTGATTGACAAACGTCAACGCAGAACACATGGAGTTAACAAGCCCCGTCTGGACCAAAGGTGACAAGTTTTGTGAAGCAATTTAAATAAACTGACATTTCGGTAAGGACAGAAATGCTTTATATTTTAACACATCAACAGGATGAACTTTTGACTTTCTATGCAGCTTACTTTCCACCTTGTTCCCCATCCCATCCCCCCCAAATCCTGCTTTTATGCACTTTAATGAGCTGGCATACAGGACTTAACTATAGAACTCCAGCTGGAAATGACTGTAATCTGCTGTCGGACCTCAGGGGATTACTGCGTGATCCTTAAACGCACGTCGACCAGGTTTTCACCCGACTCCACACCTGCCAATAATCATTTGCAAAGAAACCTCCTCTGGAGCAATTCCTACTATTACTACTGATCCCCACGACTCTCAACAAGCCCCAACCTTGGTGCGACCAGTCCTCATCCCCGCGAAGCCTTGCTGAGTTTTGAAGCCCGAACACCCAGGTAACCTCCTGGCAACGTCCAGGGTCCGGCAAGGACAGCCACCTCTCCGTTTGGGGGGCGAAGAGCAATCCAGGCCCCCGGCCACTCCCTCTCTCCTCGGCCTCCCGGGGCGTCAGGGTGCGGACGCGCCAGGCCCTGCGCAAACCTCCCGCAGCCCCGCAGTTCCCCGGTCCGCCGCAGCCCCGGGACGAGCAGAGGCGCCAGCACAGCCGCGGTCGCGCACACGCCCACCGCCCCGGGCACGGAGTCACCGGGACCACCCCGGGGCCGCCCCCGACGCCCAGGGCAGGTGCCGGGCCTCCTCGCGGACACTCACCCGGCAGCCGCTGCTCGCGGTTCTCCGCCGTCGCCGACTCGCCCTCGCGCCTGCAGCCTGTTCCCGCGGGGGGTCCGGGCCGGCGCCGCTCCCCGCCCGACCCCCCCCCCCTCGGGTGCGCGCCGTGCGGGGCCGGGATCCGGTGAGCGCCGCCGCCGCCCCCTTCCCTCCCTCCTCCCTCAGGGCGTCCCTCCCACGGAGACCCGCCTTGTATTTCCTGGATCCGGTCGCGGCGAAAGCTTGGCAAGCAAACCGCCCGCTTTAAGGCTCCCGTCGGGCGCCGTCGCTCGCCAGGCACAAAGATGGCGTGGCCGGGCACTGGCGAAGGCGATCTCGCGAGGCTTCCCGCACAGCGCTGGCAGGGTGGCAGGGTGGCAGGGCGGCGGGGTGGCGGGGAGACGGGGCGACGGGGCGACGGGGCGGGAAAGCTGGTCAGTTAGGGTAGCCTGGGCAGTAACTTCGGAGCAAACGCGCCCCTGAGACCGGAACTGGGCAGCACTGTTCACAGCAAGTTACTGCGGCTGCGCGCGGGCGGCCGTGACGCATGCCCAGAACAGTCCCTGCAGTAGTATCCAGTTCGTGTTTTACCTGTTTCCCCTAAAGGCGCGGAGCTGGGAAAGAAGGGGGAGGAGGGACGTGAAGGAACCCCGGGAAAAAGGCTGGGCTGGGCGGAGCGGCGAAGTGGGAGGTGCCCGCTGCAGCTTGACCCTGCTTCGAGATCCCGAATGGCCGACACGCTTAGGTGTCCCCCAGAGTCCTCCAGCCCTTTTCTTTTCCCCGCCCTCCCTGTCACCGAGTATTCTTTGAACGATCTCGGTTGCTCTTCATCCTGTTGGGGATTCGCGCTTTTTATTGACAACGACTGTGAGCCCAGAGCTGGCCTCGCAGCTGGCAGCCACAGCCCGTTTTCTCACGTCACCATCTAACTTTCTCTTTCATTTTGACGCTACTTGAGCCTTCCAAATTCTGTTTTATTTTTCCTCGCTCATTCATGTATTCATTCATTCAAACGTGTGCTGAGTTTCTTATGTGCCAGGTACTGAGAAATCACCAAGGTGCTCTGACCTGAGGGAGCTGTTAGCCAGGGATGGAGATAGATGAGAGAAAAAAAAAACAATGACGACAGTTCAGCACAGTAAATTCTATGATAGAAATGAGGACAGAGAGGAGCGACAGATATTGGGGGTAAAATGTCATTAAACACATCAAGACAAAATTTTTGAACGGACTCAGAAACATCGAATTTACTTCGTTGAATCAGTCAGGGTGATGTCACGAAACCACCTCGACTATTTTAACAGATTTTCATATAAAAATTGATAAATTAGATAATTGAAAAAGCATGAAGCAAATTCTTAATACATCACTAAGTAGTAAGCAGGAAACACCTACTATGCTTAGAGCCAGGGGGATCAAGAGAAAAACTTGGAATTACTACAATTCAGACCTGGAGATCCCAGCAGCATCTTCTGGTTCTGGTGTCTCTTGAGAGGGACTCAAAACTGCCTGCAAGTGTGCAGAGACTGCAAACTGGATCCAACTGTTGCTGTGGAAGGAGCTGCCACTGTCCTGAGAACTTCCAATCACCCTCCAGACTGGGGATGAGAATGAGACAGAGTAGAGCTGAACTTAACCACCTCCTGAAGCAGAACAGCTCCAGGAAGGAGAGGTGCTCCTTCCAGAAGCTGGATGTAATCAGAAAGGGGGCCGTTCACTCCTGTCCCACAGCCCGTATAATGGGAACCACCACGTCAAAACATGCCTAGAAAACCTGCTTCAAGTTCAGGGTTTTATAGGAAACACAGCTGCCCCCAAGCGACTCAAACTCATGACTGAGAAATGAATGTGTTTTGTAGTATGGCACTGAGACTTTAGTTTATTACATGGCAGAACTGGACTAATAACAGCAGCTCTGTCCCATAAAGTGAGCAGGAGTTAGTGTCCCTCTAGCTTCTTTTTTTTTTTTAAAGATTTATTTTTATTTATTTATTTATACAAGCGCTGGGTACAGTCAGAAGCGCGGGAGGGTGAGAGAATTCACCAGAGCCAGAGCAGGGAGCAGAACGAGCGAAGTACACTGCTGAGGGGAACAGCGGGCGGCAGGAGAGGTCTGCGCGCCATGCGGGACCCTCCTCAGGTGGCCGGGGAGCAGCCGGGGATCGAACCGGCGCCGCAGAGGCTGCTGGCAGCCTCGCAACCCAGCGCTCAACCGCTGCGCCACCGGGGAGGCCCCCCCTCTAGCTTCTTGATCCATCATCACTAGAGTGCTGTCCTAGAATGGTCCAGAATGGCTCAGCACCACCTTACTTTCCAGTCTTCAGGAAGCGGAAGACCTGCCCGTTTCCTTAAGAGCAAGACATACAAGTTGTTAAGATCACTTGTGTTCACAACCCATTGGTTTAATCACATTACTGTACTTGTTAGTGAGACTGGGAAATGTCTTATTCTAAGGAGTCTTGTACCTAGCTAAAACTTATACGACTTTAGGAAAAAAGGCTGTGGTGGTTGTGTGTGTGTGTGTGTGTGTGTGTGTGTGTGTGTGGTCAATCAGCAGTCCTATAAAATAATCAAAACTCAGAAGTAGATTAAAGTCCTTTTTTTTAAGGTTTATTTATGCATACAAGAACCGGCGTGCAGGCCAGAGGTGCTGGGGAATGAGAGGATTCACCAGAGACAGAGTGGGGAGCAGAACAGGCGGATCTACTGAAATACATTGCTGAGGGGAGCAGAGGGCGAGACAGGAGAGGTCTACGCCATGTGGGTTGTCTACCTGGCCAGGGATCGAACTCGCGTTGCAGTAGCGAACTCGAGCTACAGTTGCTGCAGATTAGCCCTTGTGCCACCAGGGAGGCCCCTGGACTTAAAGTTCTATCTTTTCTTTCCTCTCTTCCAGTTGGGTCTTGCCACCGGTGAGGAGCTTATCCTGCCTTTTGTTCCCTAGGCTTCTACTTCTCCCGTTTGGCTAACCACCATTTCTTCAGGGATGCAGAGGATGGAAATGGAAATAGGCAGTTATTGCTTTACAAGTACAGTCATAAAAAGTCATGTGTTCTCTGGACATGACAGAAGGCTAAAATCAGCTGTTTCTCTCTTGATATATTTTAGGGGTTCTTCTTAGGTGCCCACTGGGAAGTTTGATAGCACATCATAGGACACAAGTGTGCCCTTTTCTGTGTCTGGCCTCTACTCAGCCCTGGCCTCCTACTTTTCTATGCTACTGTAAGTCCTCTCTTGGTTGTCCAAGCCTTCTATGTCCTATGTCCATGCCTTCTACGTGTGACTGGCATCCAAATGCTGGCTCATTTGTGGGGAAAGCCTGTTCTTCAGCACTCACCCCACCACACAGTTCTTTGATATTTATTCAATTTGTTCTAACTTTTCAGCCCTTGCCTCTTGTGGAATACCACAACTTCTTACTGTCAGGATTCCATACCCATTGGCAGGGCACAAGCCTTCTGTGATAGTCACTTGCCCTGTGGGAAACTCACATATCCTTGCCCTGTTAAACAACAGACAAACCACCTTGTTGCTGCTCCAGAGAGCTTCCTGCCTTCAGAGTTCTTCTGGCAAGAGGCAGACAGCTATGTCTATGCTGCTCCCAGTCTCCAAACTCAAGGCTCCATGGCCCACTGTCCCTAAAATTCTCTCTCTAGTTGGCACTATGGAGAGCTGCAGTTCACTAGCCCAGGAAGTGGCTGGAGGCAACACATCTTAAAGACGGACACTCCTCACTCAGGTCTCCCATGTCCCCCCTCCCCTTGACTTTGAATTCCCCAATAAGAAAAATCTCTAACACTCCTGGGAAGATGGAAACTAATAAAAATCTCCCTTCTAATCTTCTCTTATTTCAGCTGAAGGAAGTGTTTGAGTGATAGTGGTAGAACCAGTTTTACTGCCTCTTGGTGAGCCTTTAGGGATGGGCCTAGAAGCTCTTTAGAATGTGATAAAATTTAGCATGTATTCTCTTCAGTTGTATCAGACATATCTCAGGTGCCGTTTTTATATCTCACCTGTTTTTTTACAGATTTATTTTTATTTATTTATGCATACAAGAACTGGGGTACACCAGGGAGGCCCCAGGAAAGGTAATTTTTTAAAACATTTATTTATACAAGAACTTGGGTACAGGTCAGAAGGGCAGGAGGGTGAGAGAATTCACCAGAGACAGAGCCGGGAGCAGAACAGGCAGACAGAACGAAGACACTGCTGAGGGGAGCAGCGGGTGAGGCAGGAGAGGTCTGCCACGCCATGTGGGTTTCTCCCTGGCCAGCCAGGAATCAAACCCGCGCTGCAGAGGCTGCATACCGCTTCACAGTGCTGCGCTTAACCCGCTGCGCCACCGGGGAGGCCCAGGAAAGGTAAATTATTAATAAGAGTATGAATCAGGGGCCTCCCTGGTGGTGCAAGGGGTTAAGTCTTAGCACTATCAAGCTATCACCAGCCACTGCAGCATGAGTTCTATCCCTGGCCAGGTAGGTGACCCACGTATAGTACAGCAGACCTCTCCTGTCTTTCCCGCTGCTTCCCTGAGCAGTGTATTTCAGTGGATCTGCCTGTTCTGCTTCTCACTCTTGTGAATCCTCTCCCCCTGACCCTTCGCACCTCTGGTCTACACCCCAGTTCTTGTATGCATAAATAAATAAAAGAAAATCTTTTTTAAAAAGTATGAATCAGTTCTGGAAAGAATGAATTGCTAAAACAGTCACATTCCCCATGTGGAAGGAATCCAAAGTAATCAATTTGCCCAAGTAGCTGACCGGGTGTCCTACAGAAATGGTGCCATACTGGAACTCAGTGTGGATTTGAGCAGTTGATGGGTTGGCCAGTAGTAATTAGTTAACTCTTGATGGGAGGGAGCCCATATCACGTCTGAAGGGCAAGTTGGGTCCCAGAGACAGGATCCCTCGCTCCCCCTTGGGAACTCTGTTGATTGCTTGTTGCCAGGCAATTTGCATTTAGATCCCAGCTATTTTACAGGCATTACCTGGAACCAAGGCTGATGCGATATTACAGTCCTCCGATGAGGGGAGGAGGTCCCATGAGAAGTTGAATTTGGTGCGACCATCCCTCAGGAGAAGGGCAGAACCTTGTTTCTTATTTGCTTTTCCTTTTTTTAAGAATTATTCTTTTTTTTTTATTTTTTTTAAGATTTATTTATTTATTTATACAAGCACTGGGTACAGTCAGAAGCACGGGAGGGTGAGAGAATTCACCAGAGCCAGAGTGGGGAGCAGAGCAGGCAGAAGGACCGAAGTACACTGCTGAGGGGAGCAGCGGGCAGCAGGAGAGGTCTGCGAACCAGGTGGGACCCTCCTCCAGTGGCCGGGGAGCATCCGGGAATCGAACCGTCGCTGCAGTGCCTGCGGGCAGCTTCGCAACCCAGCGCTCAACCGCTGCGCCACCGGGGAGGCCCTTAAGAATTATTCTTTTATTTTAAGATTTTTATTTTACTTATTTTTGCTCAGAATAACTGTGATGTAGGCCAGAGGTGGAGAGGTAAGAGGATTCACCAGAGTCAGAGTGGGGAGCAGAGCAGGCAGGTCTACTGAAATACACTCCTGAGGGGAGTAGCTGGCGAGACAGGAGAGGTCTGCTGTGCGATGTGGGTCAGCTCCCTGGCTGGGGATCGAACCAAGACCACTGTGCCACAGGAAGGCCTTCTCAGTGGTAGCACCCCAGGCCACCAGAGAGGCCCCCTGTTTGCTTTTTGCTCACCACCTAGCATGAATTCTCAGGATCACTTTCAAACACTTGTGCTTTTTGTACTTAAATAATCTAAATTATATTCATTTCCCCTTCTATGTAAACTCCTTGATTTTTACCTTTTGATTTGGGGATTCTCAATGAGAAAGAGATGCCTCATAATCTAAATGTTTCTCTATATCCTACCCCTTATTTTCCTCCCCACCTAACATTCACTTAGCTCTTGCCCCTGCATTGGTCCATACCCTAAATAATGAATGTGTCAGAATACCATCTGAGCTTACTGGAAGAATTAAAGGCAGCTTATTCTAATTTTCCTTATTGTAACCACAAGGAAGAACTGAATTGAGTCCTCTTATAACGTAACACTAAAGAGGGAAAATAGTTACTAATTAAGTGCAAAGGACAAAGAAGGAAGAGATACCAGTGACCCAGGAACCCCGCTTTTTCGTCCAGATCCCATATCAAGACACGCTTACGATCTCATGTCTCAGCAGTGTCGGACTTGGGAATTGTGCATTTGGTGATGGCTGATGAACTAATGCTCTGCCTGCAACATGACTCACCTACACTCACCAGGACTCATTTGGAACAAGTCAACCCAATAAAACTGTGTTATCACCTGAACGTTCTGGAGATAGTGCGCCAATCTCAACAACTCCAACTGGTGAAAAGGATCAACACTTTCACATACTTCCTTTTCCCTGCTAGTCCCCAGTGCTAGCCACCTGTACCCCTATCCAGTGGTCAACTTCCCACTTGCTCCTCCGTACTAAGGCTGTCATCTTAGGCGTGATAGCATATCTCTCAGAAGAGACAACTTAATTAAAATTGGTTCGGGCCTCCGCTGGTGGTGCAGGCCATTGAGGGCAGCGCTGTGAGGCTGTTCGCAGCCTCTGCAGAGCAGGTTTGATCCTGACTGGCGCGCGAGAATCCCACATGGCACGACAGACCTCTCCTGTCTCGCCCACTGCTCCCCTCAGCAGTGTTTCCCGTCAGTCTGCCTGTTCTGTTCCCCGCTCTGTCTCCGGTGAATCCTCTCACCCTCCCGTGCATCTGGCCTGTGCCCCTGTTCTTGTACGGATAAATAAATAAATCTTAAAAAAAATTAAATAAAATTGGTTCAAAATGTTTATCATGCTTGAAGTAAAAATGTAGTTAAAAATAAGAATAAAAGCATTTAGGGGACCAGTTATCTTTACCAGAACAAAGTAATCTCTAATTCCTTTTTCGAAAAATTACATTTCCGATAGAAAATGTGCTCAATATCTACTTCTAAATAAATTCACCGTGACTCTTAATTTACCTTTCCTTAATGCTAGATGAGCTCAAGGCTGCTCTGATGGAACCCTTATACACAAGCTGACAGTTGCCTACTTCCTCAACTCTCAAGTTGAAAGAATCACAAATAGATTTCTTTAAAAAAAATCACTAATGAGCCAGCAAGATGAGTTTGCTACAGATTCAGTGGGTGGATAATGGTGGAACACAGGAGAGGAAAACACCATTTTTGGGTAGGTAGGTAGAAGAGAATGAGTGGGTAGGTGAATTACAAAGAATTCATATGGAGTGAGATCACCAAAATTATTGCACTGGGAGAAAATATTTGTGGCAAATACTGTGCTGTTTCACAGAGACCCGCCTTTTGTGGCACTGAACCTATCCCAGAGTCGCTGGGACTGTGGGTTCCTGACAACCTGCATCTATGACCTTCACTTTTTCTTAAAGATTTATTTATTTTAGCATACAAAAACTGGGGTAGGGGCCAGAGGTGCGGGCAGTGAGAGGATTTGCCAGATACAAAGCAGGCAACAGAACAAGCAGACTATCATACATTGCTGAGGGAAGCAGCGGGTGAGACAGGAGAGGTCTGCTGCACCATGTGGGAAGCTCCCTGGCCAGGGGTTGAACTCGTGCTGCAGTGGCTGCAGGTAGCTTCATAGGTTGTGTCTTAACCCCTTGCGCCACCAGGGAGGCCGACAATTGTAATTGTAAAAAGGAAACAAACTTGGAAATCCTGAGGTTTCAGTTTGGACAAAGGAAGGATTTAAAACCCCCCTCACCAAAAGTTATTGGCCTATGAATTATTACTTATAAATTATTGTAACTGGGAGTCTTCTTTGTTCTTGAGAAGACATAGCCAAACTTTCAAGAAACATAAATGACTTCTGTTTCGGCCACTTTCTCTCCCATATCATCTTGAGTTCTTTCTCAACCCCAGAGCTTCCTGTGCACAGCAAACATGGGATAGTACAAAGAGACATTCAATAGATGAGCAGAATGGGGCATAAAATCAAGAGACTTGCCCAAGGTAATAGATAACTGTTTCAGCCAAGATGGGAATTTGGCCCTCCCTTCCCAAATGCAATGAGCTCTCTGCCAAGAGCACCAGAAACAGCTAGTGCCTTTGGAATTCTTTTATTGTTCAACATACATTTATTGAATCAGGTTCTGAGGATATGAAGATGAAGAAGACAAAGTTCTGGCTTCAAGGTATTTCCAGTCTATTGAAGAAAACAGTCAGATAAACAAGTAAACATAATGGGATGAAGCAAATGAAGTTGTACCATTTGTGTCTGGAAACTATGGGTCTGGAGGGAGTGTTTGGGAGAGCAGGGGTTGGGAAAAGTATGAGAAGGAGACATTTGTCTGAGGAGCTAGTCCCAACAGTCATGTGTAAACTCATAATGAAAATGAATAAATATATGTTTGGTTGTTATAAATGTAATCATAAATATTCAAAATAAAAGTGTAGTATTATTGGGCCTCCCCTGGTGGCACAGGCGGTTGAGCACAGCGCTGTGAAGCTGTCCGCAGCCTCAGCAGCGCTGGTTCAATCCCAGCCAGCCAGTGAGGGTCCCACATGGCGCGGCAGACCTCTCCTGTCTCGCCCGCTGCTCCCCTCAGCAGTGTATTTTGTCAGTCTGCCTGTTCTATTCCCTGCTCTGTCTCTAATGAATCCTCTCACCCTCCCGCGCATCTGGCCTGTACCCCGGTTCTTGTGTAAAATGAATAAATAAATCTTTTTAAAAAATTAATAAAGTTTTGTATTATTGCAATTTTACCAAGAAGAAATTATGTAGAAGATGGCAAAACTCCTTCTCCTTCGGGTACGAAAAAAAGATCATTTCTTTACTCCTCTCAATTTCATGCTCCTGGACTGATGACATCACAAGAATTCTTTCTACTTCTAATTTCATAATCTTCTGATCCATTGTCATGAGCCTAGAATGTGTGAGACATAACTGGGAGATGGTAAATCAGGGTATATGAGAGGTGGGTCCTTGTGATATTTTGATTCATCGTAAGAAAAATGTATTTCATCTTTGCTCCATTCCTGCTAGAGTTCCTAAAACCTTTGGAATTTCCAGTGATAAGAGCTACAAAAGTGCTCTCTGATATTCACAACAGCCCCCTTTCAAGGACAACGGAGTTTATGTTAATGAGGTTACTCTCCGAAAACCCTTAGGGTTGGGATCTGGTTGCCAAGGGAACCAACCCTGTGATTAGAATGCTGGAACTTTCAACCCTCCCCAAATACCTGGGGAGGGGAAAGGGACTGGGAGGTTGAATTAATCCCAAAGGCCAGTGATTTAATTATGTGTGCCTACTTAATGAACTCTCCATAAAAACCCAAAGCCAGGATTCAGAGAACTTCCAGATTGTAGTGAGCTCTTCAGTCATATGACTACATCTAACTTTACATGCCTAGGAATCAGGTAAGAGAGTGAACAGCTAGCAGATGCCACAATAGTGTCCGTAAAAAATTGGTGTGAATTTTTTATTTATCATTGTAGCAAATGTTTTCCATATTTGTTCATAGCTTTCATGATTGTGGTAGAGTTTATTGTTATTGAAAATATTTGCTGCCTCTTCCTATGGAGCCATGTCTACAGAGCCACACTGGTGGGCCTCCCTTAGGAGCAATATCTAGTCCTTTGATATTGTTACAGGGCAGCCCCAATACAAAATGGGTTGCCTAACTGTGGGTCCTCACCCGCACACTTAAAAGGGACTTAATACTCCACTGCAGGCACACACAAAAGGTTAATAAAAGATTTATTTGCAAGGGAAGGGGAAATGAGGAAATGTACAATTCTGGGAGAAAATAGGGAGACAAAGTCTTAGACGTGTCCTACCCGTTCCGCTGATTTGGAATCCCAAATGACACTTGGCCGCGTGACATACATTGGCCAGTGGCACTTGACCAGAATGGTATATCTCATATCTGAGTATAGTTTCAAAGCTATTGTATTATTTTATCCTTCCTCTTTTATGGAATTGGTCCCTCCCATTGGATCCTTGGGAAGAAGCCAAACTGCAGCTAACCTACAAAGGATAGATAACTGAGTGAGAACTAAACCTGTGACAGCCACTGAGAGTTGGGAAACATCTCTTACTGGAGCACAATCTAGCAAAATCTGACTGATACGATAATTATAATGGCTGCATATTATTCCACTGTGTTAAATACCCTGATTATTTAGTCCATTTTCCTAATATCAGACAAATTTAGGTAGCTTTCTGTTTTCTTCAATTATAAATAATGCTGACATGGACATTGATGTGAAAATTTTGTTGCTTCTGTTAAATAATTTTTAAATTACGCTGTTAAATTAGTATACATTTTTCAGGCTAGAAAACTGAGTCAATATGATGATGTGTGATCATCGTTATTGCTCTTATTTCCAAAACAGGTATATTAGGTCAGCTTCCTACAAAAGCACAGAAACCATCTGGAACTTTTAACAGAGGGAAAATGAAACTGGAAACTGACTTTGCAAGTAATAAAGAAGCTGAGAAATCACGGGTAAAATAAACCAGAGATTGGCGACAAGAAGAAGATGTGGTAACCCCTATGGGTGAAGGGGCACTTGGCTCCAATAGAATTGCCAGAACCCATCAGCACTGTTCAGTAGTAACTGAGACCATTAAGGGATATTTGGTTTGGCAAAAACTGGATCCTTGGAAGTGACACTATAAGCAGCGGAAAGAGAGAATAGAACTTTGGACTTTTGTCTCTTGTTGCTGTCTGATCTTCTGCAAGTACTATCTATTGGGCAGCCCACCCAGAAGCCGAGAACAAAGGAGCCTGGGAGCTAGTTAGTTACCTATGATAGGAACTCGCAAACAGAAAGGCAGGGCGGTATCTGATTACAAACTGGACAGTAGTGAATGACTGTGTCGCTTTACTAGTCTTTCTGGCAGAGTATCTTCTTGTCACAAATGTTCTTTGGCATGGGAGGTAATATAACTTAGTAGTTGAGAGGGCTCATTCTGACTCTGAAGTCAGAAGCCACTGGCTTTGGAATCCTGCTCTGAGTACTTCCCACTTAAGTCACGTTGGGTGAATCGCTGAACCTCTTCAAGTCCCATTTTCTCATATATAAAATGTGAAGATTAAATGATATGAAGCACTTAGCATAAAGCCTAGCGTGAAACAGGGATCCTGGGAAGAAGCCAAACTGTTTATCCTCCATAAACAGTACCTAATATAATTATCAGGTATAACATGAAATCTCTAGATTAGTTTCATTGTCACTACTTCAGTGTCTCTATGAGATGAACATCTTCCAATACATCACCTTATGTATTTCCTCAAGAGTCAATTGTCTGTTCCTTCCCTTAACTCTGGGGTTTTTGTGTCTTTCTTAAACATTTGAATGACTTGTTAATATGGTCTAGTTATTAATCCTTTATCGCATTTCATATTGCTTGAAGCTAAAGAAGTTGTCGTTCTTACACAAAACTGAAAAATCCTCCATTTTCTTCTGGGTCTCTAGAATAAGATTATGATGTATAATGACTTACCTGATCCCAGAATGTTCTCTGCTGCCTCCACACTGCAGCTGCCCAGAAGAAGGACAGGGAAAGACATGTGCCTTCCCGTTAACAGCGCAAACTGGAAGTTGCACACAGCTCAGCCTCTTACGTACTCTCAGCTAGGACTGAGTCCCATGACCACATCTAATTGCAAGGGACGCTGGGAAATGAAGTTTTATCTTAAGTAACCATATACTTAGCTCAAAGTCCATTGCAACTGAAGAAGAGACAACACGTTGGGGAAAACTGCAAGCTTCTGCCATTCTGCTATTCTTTTCTTTTGTTTTTGCCCATAATGAAAACTTTATTGAAAAACTGATACCAAAGTAGGAGATGACTGTTGTGTTCCTTATATAATTCAACAGAGTTACATATATTGGTAGATTAACTAGAATCCCTGAACGGATAAGATTTTCCATGCTATAACACAAATTCAGAATGTTATGTAGATTCTCTAGTGTTGCTTTCTTTTTTAATGTTTTTTAAAGGATTTATTTATTTATTTATGCATACAAGAGCTGGGGTACAGGCCAGAGATGCGGGAGGTGAGAGGATTCACCAGAGACAGAGTGGGGAACAGAACAGGCAGACTGACTGAAATACACTGCTGAGGGGAGCAGCAGGCGAGACAGGAGAGGTCTGCTGTGCCATGTGGGTTGCTCCCTGGCCGGCCGGGGATCGAACTCATGCTGCAGAGGCTGAAGATTGCTTCATAGTGCAGTGCTTAACCCCTTGCGCCACCAGGGAGGCCCTCTTTTTTTTTTTAAGATTTATTTATTTATGCATACAAGAACTGGGGTACAGGCCAGAGGTGTGGGGGGTGAGAGGATTCACCAGAGACAGAATGAGGAGCAGAACAGGCATATCTACTGATACACTGCTGAAAGGAGCAGTGGCTGAGGCAGGAGAGGTCTGCCGTGCCATCGTGGAGTAGCAGAAAGCAATTGGCTCTTCCAGTTGTGTGGGGCTCTGAAATCTCAGGCCACAGGCAAAGAGTGACTCTTGCAGAGCTATGTTCTCTTCCATTTTTGGTTGCTGTCTGGCTAGCTCTGACTGGGGTCCATCCCTCCGCAGGGATGTTGCTAAAAGTAGCAAGAAGCAGCAGACACTGCTCAGTGTTATAAATCTTTCTCATTTACCCCTTTGCTATTGCTTCGGATGCCTGTGAGCTGCTTTCCAACATCTTGCTGGTCTTTGTGAATGTTGTGCTTAGCTAAGATTCTGTTTCCTTAGAAGAAAGAGAAAATGGATACTGGGGGAGACCTAGCACTCTTTGCCACAAATGCCTATTGATTTGTACAGGTTCTTAATTTTACTCTGTGTAATGAGTCAGCAATATGTAAAAGGCACAGAGCCAGCAAATTAGAAAACTGGCACCCTCTGATTGCCATATCATGCAGTATCAAAAGACTCACTGTGAAAGAAGAAACTGAGACAGCTTCCCTCCCATCATCAAAAAACAGTACAGCTAAACTTTTGCTAGTTTTGATATGATTTATATAAATGCTCAAAGATTATTTCATAACTGCCAATAAAACTGACTTTCTGCACTCTGTCAAATACTTGATTGTGAAAGTTTACTAAAACAGGTACATGGTAACTTTAAAAACTCTTAAGAAAACCCATGTGCCGTTGTTTTTTTAAATTTATTTTTGCGTGGAAGAGCTAACCCATATAGCTCCCTGGTCAGGGATCTAACTCAGGTCATAGTGGTGATTGCGTGAGACTTAACCCCTAGGTCACCAGGGAGGCCCCAACCCGTGTGCTGTTTTAACTTTTCAATGTGGTTGTCAGTTTCCTGAAGTTACTTGAACCATTTTTTATTCTCTTTTAGTTATATTTGATGTAGATTTGGAGCTTATAACATAGTTTCAACACCTCAGGATGTTTTTTCCCTTCTTATATTATAAAATAAACCATTAAAAAGCATGAGAAACTAACGATCGTCACAAAGAGATTTTTCTTACTCTTCTCAACGTGTTCATTTTCTTTCTTACATGTCATTCTCGTGATGTTCATTTTGTCTCATAAGTTTCCAGATTCCTTCATCTCTAGCATTAAAAATACCTTCATTAAGGGATCATGCTCAGCGAAATAAGCCAGAAAGAAAAAGAAAAATACCGGATGGTCTCACTCATAGCAGGAATCTAGAAAACTTAAATAAGGGACCAGGAAAATGAATAACTATAAGAAAGTGAAAATCAAAATCAACAAAAAACTATGAACCAGAGACACTTTTTGGGGGGTGGGGGGGCGGGAGGGGAGGGATTGGGGTCAGAATGGGGGGGGGGGTTGAAATTGTATGGGGAATATAAAAATAAAATTTATTATTTTAAAAAAAAAGAAAATAGAACATTTGGAAAGTGGAAATACAAATTCATCTAGGAGCCCACTATTTCATTTTTTGCATGTTAACTTTTTTTTTTCCTCATAAAAATAATAAGACATATTTTTATAATTGCAGTTACTTTTGGGAATACTAATCTTATTTTCTTCATATAATGGCTCACAATTTCCCAATGCTTTACCCAGATTTTAAATGAATCATCTTAAGTGATATTTTGTCAGGATGATAAATCACAACTTTAGAAAAAAAAATGCCTTCATTAGTTTACACTGTCAAAATACAAATTAAATACCCATTTTATTTGCATATGGAGACTGTTCTAAACAAAAGTTCTCAAACAAAGTCAACAAACTTTAAGAAGTTTATATTATTATAGTTATTTATACTGATCTGAAATATAAGGGATTTTGGTCTATTTTGTTCACTGCCATATGCTTGGTACCTAGAATAGTAGTTGGTGGACACTCAGTAAGTATTTATTGGGTTTGTGAATTAATGGATATTTCTTTGAAGTAGTCCTAAAATACACTAGAAAATATTTAGCCAAAGTAGTTGGAAGAGAGTTGGGTCTTTTCAATTCTAACAAGGAGAAGGCATGGTGGAGTTATATAATCCAGACTATTAAAATTCACGAAAGTATTCAGACTGGGGAAACAGCAGTTAACCTGAGTGTAACATCTCTGAATATTCATACCAGGAGAGAGGGGGAGGGACAGAAACCGTGGGAACACAGTTATGTGATACAGTGTCTCAGAAATGTGTCTCTGGTGGTAGATAAAGGCTGAGAAGACACAGATCTAAATGATTGGTAACATTAATATTGAAACAAACATTTTCGAGTGTTCTTCGTATAGTCTCCTGCTCTTTTTTTTTTTTTTTAAGATCTATTTATTTATGCATACAAGAACTGGGGTACAGACCAGAGGTGTTGGGGGTGAGAGGAGTCACCAGAGACAGAGTGGGGAACAGAACAGGCAGACTGAAATACACTGCTGAGGGGAGCAGCGGGTGAGACAGGAGAGGTCTGCTGCACCATGTGGGTGGCTCCCTGGTCAGGGATCAAACTTGTGCTTCTGTGGCTGGTGGTGCAAGGGGTTAAGACACAGCCTGTGAAGCTGTCCGTAGTCTCTTACTCTTGGAACAAATTTGAGAAGTGGTTTCTATTACTCTTTTCATTTTACAAATGTAGAAACTGAGCTGTGGAGATGAGTGACTAGTCCAAAGTCCCACAGCCGATGATTCACAGGGCTGAGACCTGAAGGTTTTGGACAATTAAGGTCAGTTTAGATAAGAAGTCAGTCGTGCTGTTTCTTTTGTTCTTTGTTTGCTTTTCTCCCCTGTGTTCTTTATTTGCTTGTTTGTTTTTTAAGGGTGGTGCTTTGTACTATTGGCCTTCAGCTGCTTCAAGGGTCTTGCTGCCTCTCATTCCCTTCTGCAGCCTCCTTTCTTCTTGTTAAAGATATTCTACTAGAGGTGTAATTTGTTTATGTGCCCTGAGTTTTAATGAAGTGCTTCTTTTTAAAATATATTTATTAGGGCCTCCCCGGTGGCGCAGCCGTTGAGTGCTGGGTTGCGAAGCTGCCGGCAGCCTCTGCAGCGCCATTTTGATCCCCGGCCACCAGGTGAGGGTCCCACATAGTGCGCAGACCTCTCCTGCCACCCACTTCTCCCCTCAGCAGTGTACTTCATCAGTCTGCCTGTTCTGCTCTCCGCTCTGTCTCTGGTGAATCCTCTCACCCTCCCACGCTCCTGACTGTACCCAGTGCTTGTATAAATAAATAAATAAATAAATCTTTAAAAAAATAAAATAAAATAAAATATATTTATTACATCATCCAATGTATGATTTCCCCGTGAAATTCCCACCAATTCACCCGTGCACCATCACCTTAGTCCCCTGTGCTCTTCCCACCCCGTCATGATCCCTCTCCTTCCGCCTCCCCTACAGAATGTCTCTGGTTATGGTTGCCTGTTGATTTTGATTTTTACTAATAACGTGATCTTTTCTATTGTCTAAAATGATGCATATATTGCTGGGTCTTTAAGAAGGAAATAATGATGATGAACCTTAATCCTATGCTTACAGATTCCTGGAAGAGCTATTCTGTAGAAGCACTGTTATGGACTGAAAATTTGTACCTCACTATATTCATATGTTGAAGCCCTAAACCCCAGTGCCTTTGGTGATAGAGCCTTTTGAAGTTGGTTAGGGTTAGATGAGGTCATGAGGGTGGGATCTCATGATGAGATTAGTGGTCTTATAAAATAAGGAAGGGAGAGAGCAATATCTTATTCTCGCTCCCTGCATATATGACTGAAGATTGGCCATGTGAGGCCATAAATGTCTGTGATCTGAAATCCGAATAGCGGGTTCTCAACAGGCTCTGAATTGGCTGGCACCTTAATCTTGGACTTCCCAGACTCAAGAACTGTAAGAAATAAATTTCTGCTGTTTAAGTCACCCAGTCTGTGGATTTTGTTATGATAGATCAAGTAGATTAAGACATGATCTATAGTGCTTTGATCCCCAAACTTTGATATAAACATCTTGGCCAGCAAGGTGGATGGGTAACTAGTCAAGATGGAGCACTGTTTTTACCTAGACTGGAGACTGACTTAAATGACCTTTACATGTATTCTTCCTCCTGAGCCTGAACCTGGATTCTGCTTAGGCGCCTAAGGGAATTCAAGTGGAAGTGGAGAACTTTTTCATAGCTGGGGTGAGAGGCAGTGAGAGAAAGAAGAAATATGGCCCATTTGTCAATACCAGTCACCGAAAGTGGATAAGAATAAGAATCTCACTGGGGGGGGGGGGTGGATTAAGCTCTTAAACTAAAAATAAAATGAATTGTACTGGCAAAAAAAAAAAGTAAGAATCTCAAAAGAGAATCCACAGAAAGTAGAATCCCAACAGCTTGTACAGTCATTTAACTTGTAGGTAATTATGGAAGCTGAGGTTATTGACTTCAAATCTTTCTTCCTTTGTAATATAAGTGGTTAATGCTATAACTTTGCCTTAAACCACTGCTTTGGTACAGCCCACAAAGTCGTATTTCTCTTTGATAAAGTTTAAAATATTTTTCTAATTTTTATTTTGGTTTCTGTTTTTAACTTGTTTTTTTCCATGCATTATTTAGAGTTGTATTATTTGGGGATTTTCCAAAGATCTTTCTGTTACTGATTTCTAAATTATTCTCATTGTTGTTATGTAACACACTTTGCATAATTTGAATGCTTTTAAATTTATAGAGACTTGTCTTATGGCCCATAGTATAATCTATTGATATCTTGGTAAATATGCCATGTGTACTTGAAACAGACATGTATTCTGCTTTTAGTGGAGAGAATATTTTGTAAGTGTTAACATTCATGGCCACATTCGTTGGTAGTGTTAGTCAAGTATCCTATATACTGGCTGATTTTCTGTTTACCTGTTGTATTAACTATTGAGAGAGGGGCATTTCAATCTCTGTCATTATAGAATTACCTACTTCACCTTTCAGCTCTGTCAGCTTTTGTTTTAGGTATTTTGAAGCTCTGTTACCAAGCTGATACACATTTATGATTGTTATATACTCTGGATGAATTGACTCCTTTATCATTATGAAATGACTCTTTATCCTTGACATTTTTTGCTCTGAAATCTACTTTGATATTAATATAACCACTCAGGCTTTATTTTTACTAGTGTTAGCATGGTATTATATATTTCCCATGCTTTTACTTTTAACCTATTTGCATCCTTAAATTCATAGTGGTTTTCTGATATGGAATACATTTGGATTTTACTTTTTCATCAAATCTGACCTCAAAGATTGTTATTATTATTTAGTTGGTATCTCAAACTTGTAAAAGTTCTTTATTGTGTGGTGTGTGTGTGCATGGCGACATATGTATATATATTTTATAAATAGAGGTACGTATATATATTGGACAGTTAGAGAGTGTGATCAAAAATCTTTCCTGACAGGGTAAGCATGGAGACCATGACTTTAGGGAGAATGTAAACAAGTAACCAATCCTTACTTCAGTTGAACAGAAATAGAAATGGAGGGTGAGACAGATACTGGACACCACATAGCTCTTAACTGAGTGGCACCCTTGGAATAATTTATGTGAATGACGCTCCCTGGAATTGTAATCAGCTATGACTTTTGCTTGAGGATCCAGTTGGAGGGAAGGGTTACAGAGTCACGTGTGAAAACAACCGTGAGGGGTCAAGCAAACTCTTCTGATACACACCACTGCTCAAGAATTCAGAAAGATTGTCCTGTGGAGAGAGATGTGTATACCAGGTGAAGTGTTGGAGGGGAGGAGACTAGACAGAAGTGATCTGGAAACCTGCATAAGGTCTGTTGAGTCTGTGGCTGAATACTAAGCTGTGCACAGGCAGGGCTTAAATTTGCGTATGTCTGAGAGTTCTGAAGAGAAAAGTTTCAGGTATTGCCTCTGAAAAGGAGATATTTTATACAAGTTAATGCTTACAAAACATGCTATTCAAATGCTTTACTTGAGTAGACAAGTATATTGTTAAAGCAAATTGGTAAGCACCGATTTTTAAAATGATAACTTTAAAGACTAAATGTGTATATAGACTGTCTAAAGACTATCTCACTCAGCATCAGTCTTCTTTACTTTATTTTGTGAGCTTCCAAAAGCAATCTAAAGCCTGATATTTTCCAAGGTGTGGATTGAAGGTGTGAATTTCCCTCAGCCCTTGTAGGGAAACACTTTTGAATTCATTTCCCTGACATGAGATTGCTCTCCCCAAAGCAATTTCAGAGGAAACATTAAATGCTGTAGAGCTACAATTGGAGAAATGGGTGCCACAAAGTGTTTTTAATCAGAGCTGTATAGGAATACATTTAATCACTGTGCAATAGAAGACGTGAAAGGAACAACACTTTGTTTAAGGCACTCATTGACTGAGAAGTTCATTTAAACGGGACTTCTTTTTCTCCCTTGTCTCTGGCTTTGCATTTTCAATTTTTTTTTGCCCAGTTCAAACTCAATATTACTGTTTGGTAGCTATTCTGCAGCCCACCCTTACTACCAGCTCCCAAAATCTTTATCCTTTGAACTATAAATGGAAATCCACATGTTTTGGTTTGTGTCCTTGCGGGCTGTAGTTGCCTCTGACAATTCCTTTTTCATTTGAGAAAAGCCAGAGTGGTGCTGTGTATTTTCAGTCATATTCTCCCTGGTATCAAATGTCACAGCTGGGTTTCATGAAGGTTTATTTGTATTATAATAGCATTTCCTTTAGATCTCAAGGGACCTCTATCTCTAAAATCACTTGTCTACAGGAACTTCAGGGAGAATAACTTGACCTTTTTAAAAGTAAACTTTCCAGCTGAGTATCTCCCTCTGGATCTAGGTTCATATGACTCTGTGTGTGTGTGTGTGTGTGTGTGTGTGTGAGAATGTGGGCATGGTTTGAGTTTTTAGGTTAATGTGGATTTTGACTTTTCAAGGTGATATAGTGTGTCGTGGACTTTCCAAACAGAGAGAACTTTAGTTGATTGTGGTTATGAGTAAACTCTAATAACTGTGGCAGGATAATTTATTGAGATCTTAATGAATGCTCTTCCTCCCCATTCCAGAAAGTTAGACAATTCTTTTTGTGTTCCTTCCCAAATTTTTATCTCTGTAGGCAGAAATCAGGTGACTAGTTGTCCCACTTTACTCAGGACTTGGGGAGAGAGTTCATGGAACATGGAACTTCCAGTACTAAAATTAGGAAAGTTCCAGGCACACTGGGACAAGTTGGTCATCCCAGGCAGTATTCATGTATAAGACAATTTCCATCTGGAATTTTCCCTAAACCCTGAATTCACTGAAGAGAGGTGTCTCTAAGAGCAAAAGGAGCGAGGCTATCATATTTATGTCAACTTGCAATTAAAACGTAACTCCCATTCTCTCTCTCTCTATATATATATATGTGTATATATATAACCTAATATATATAGAGAGAGAGGTGTTTTATATATATATATATGTATAAAACCTAATGAACACATATGAGTAACTAATATCCAGATCAAGAAAGAGATTATTTCCAGAATCTCAGAAGCCCCCTTGTGCATCTGTTTAGTCACTTCCCCCTTGAATAACCATGTAAGGGGAGAAAAATAAATTTCCATCTATCCTTCTGAGTTCTTGGCTGAGACTTACTGTAATAAATGACAGATTAACAGGAGGAATAAAACCAAATTTATTAACATGTATGCCTTACAAAATCCTGGCTTAAATGAGTTCAGGAGACTAGAAAGAAGAGTTGCCCGCACAAGCTCAGTCAGCAGACTACAACACCCACCATGCCTTGCATCTCTGAGGGGAAGTGATATTGCTTCTCCACCCATGGAAGGAAGGAGAAGGTCATAGAAAAGCTCTACAAGGGTTTGCTGGACCTGTGGTTCAGAGAAGTGACAATCTTCCCTTTTCTGCTTTTTTCAGACTAAACCTGTTTTGCTGTAGGAATAACTGATTGCTTTTATTCGAGGTTGACAGCCTCATGTGTAGATAGGAGAAACCCAGGAAAATTGAGTAAAACTTTTTGAAATGGCCCTAGAGACCACCTTAATTGCCATCTTCAGTTAAAGACAAAAGAAACATGTTTGGGGTGGGGAGGCTGGTCATGGGAGTTTAAAAGCAAAACACAGTAAGGTTGTTATGCAAATTTAAGCTGGCACCGTCTACCTTGTTAAGAGTTTCTTGTGATTTGAAGTTATCGTCCTCTTCCTAGTACTAAGAGGGAGATACCCTTACAAATGGAGATTAATCTTATAAATGTATATTTCCCTCACAAAGTGTTTTAGAGCCTCTACCAGATCTGCTTTTTCTTAGAAATATGCCACTTCCCCTATTATCTTTATGTAAAACACAGATGAGTTTTACGTGGTTTTAAAATGAATATAGGGGCCTCCCTCTGGGATTCACTAGAGACAGAGTGGGGAGCAGAACGGGCAGATCTACTGAAGTACCCAGCTGAGCAGAGCAGTGGGCTGGACAGGAGAGGTCTGCTATGCCGTGGGGGTCAGCAACCTGGCTGGCCTGGGATTGAACTCGTGCTGCAGTGGCTGTGGATAGCTTCACAGTGCTATGACTTAACCCCTTGAGCCACCAGGGAGGCCCCTGTGGATAGACTTTCACATTGTTTCCATATTTTGAGCACTGAGAATAATGCTGTAATGAACATGGGAGCGCAGATAGCTCTACAGATAGAGATGTTATTTCCTTTGAATATATACCTAGAAGCAGGACTGATGGATCACATGGGGATTCTAAATTTTTGAGGAACCTCCATGCTGTTTTCCAAAGTAGCACCAATTTACATTCCCACCAACAGTGCACAAACAGGGGTTTCTCAAAAACACCTTTGGTTTAGATAATTCCCTACAAAGAGTCACAGAACTCACTGAAACCTATTATGTTCACAGTTACATTTATTGTGGGAAAAGGCTACATTAAAAGCCTAAGATGCATAGGGCAGTGTGGCGGGTTCCAAACTCAAAGCTTGCATTGTTCTAGGGACACATTACTCTCCTGATATCAATGTGTAACAATGCACAGAGGGTATTGTCAACAACATTCCATGCTTGTTGGCAATCTGGCAAACTAGCTCAAATTTTGGTGTTCAGTCTTTATTGAAGCTTCATTATGCAGGTATGATTGATTAAATTGTGATGGAATTCAATCTTCAGCCCCCACCTCCTCACCACCCCCCGCCTGCCCGCATCACATGGTTAGTGTACCTAGTGTGGCCCGTCCTCACCAGAAAGATTATTTGACATAGCTGGTCCCACCTTGCATCATTTCAGTGTAAACTCTCAGGTATGGTTCAAAGAGCTCATGATGAATAACAAAGACACTCCTATTGCAGAGGGATTTCCAGGGGTTTAGAAGTTACCTCCAAGTGCCAGGACAAAGGCCAGAGTAATCCTGAAAGGCCAAATTCCTTACCACACAAGGTCCTTTTCCCTTTCATCTAAAAGACTCCTGGATTCTGGTAGAACAATGAGAAGGGGATTGTCCTGACAAGGATTGCGCTATCTGCCTCATGGGAATGGATACTCAAAGCAGAATTTAAGATGGTTTCTAGAAAACAAAGCCATGTTGCAGCTCTGTGTTTTAAGGTTTTGTTCTTTCTTTTTTTAATCCCAGAACTACTCTGCTTGTGCAGGAGTACCAGGGCATCAATTGAGAACAACCCTCAGCCACGACTTTCATTATAATTATTATCCCTCTTCACAATTTATATCTCATTATTAATACTCAAGCTCTTTCCCCCTAGGGTGGGATGATTCTGAGGTCTGTGGATCTGTTCCAATTGCCCAACAAAGTATTTGGATTAATAATGCATTTCATTGCCTTTGCCCTCCCTACCAGGTGATTTGTGTTCAACCCCAGTGAACAACTTGCCTTTGAATCTTTGTCTCAGAGTTGGCTTCTAGAGGTGCCCAAACCAAGGCGCAACTCTTAAAGGTTCACTTTTTTAAAATGGGCTTATTAAGAATAAGGGAATGGGGGCCTCCCCGGTGGCACAGCGGTTGAGCGCTGGGTTGCGAAGCTGCCCGCGGCCTCTGCGGCGCCGGTTCGATCCCCGGCTGCTCCCCGGCCACCAGCGGAGGGTCCCGCATGGCGCGCAGACCTCTCCTGCCGCCCGCTGCTCCCCTCAGCAGTGTACTTCGGTCCTTCTGCCTGCTGTGCTCCCCGCTCTGGCTCTGGTGAATTCTCTCACCCTCCCGCGCTTCTGACTGTACCCAGTGCATGTATAAACAAAAACAAACAAACAAACCAGCAAACAAATAAATAAAGCATGCCTCTATAAAAAAAAAATAAAATAAAAAAATAAAATAAAAAAAAAGAATAAGGGAATGGGAGCTTGATGGTTCCTCTACACCATTACTTCTCTGTGGTTCATTGCAATGGAGTCTCAGGTTAATAACATCACTCCAGGCAAACACGTGGGCCAGAGAGTATTCTCCCTCATGTGCTTTGGAATTATTTTTTCGCTATGAGTTCATTTTCAGGGGCAGTTATTTTTCATGAGTCCACTGTGTGCCCTGAGCTGAGGACGGTGTCTCAATTGGATGGCTTAACATTTACCTCTGCTCTGTTTTTTGCAAAATTCATAGATTAGGGGCTCCCTGCTGGCGCAGGGGTTAAAAACAGCGCTATCAAGCTATTACCAGCCACCGCAGCACGACTTCGATTCCCCTGCCTGCCTGGGAGGTGACCCACATGGCTCAGCAGACCTCTCCTGTCCTGCCTGCTGCTCCCCTCAGCAGTGTATTTCAGTCAATCTGCCTGTTCTGCAACCCACTCTGTCTCTGCTGAATCCTCTCACCCCCCACAATTCTGGCCTACACCCCAGCTCTTGTATGCATACATAAATAAATCTTTTTTAAAAATCATAGATTAAAGATCAATTTTATGTAAGTTTCTTAGTGGAGGACACTCATTCTCTAAGGTAGTGCAAACTTGTACCCACCCCCATCAGGGACCAATCGTGGGGTTCAGTATCTTGCAGGTAACTCTTTTTTTTCCAGTGGCCCAAAGTGGGTGCTGTGCTTATGTATATTTCACTGCTTTCTTTGAGGAAAGAGAGATCCTTTCCTGGTGCCCACCTGTATTTAAGGAGAGCCTCGGTATGGTTTCCTGATTTGACTTGCTCCTTCAGCTTGGACTGCAGTTCTCTTCTTGTGACAATAGCCTAGTCCTGTCATTGTGTCTCCAGGCTGCCTACTCCCAAAGCGGCGTGACTTTAATTCTTTCTACTGCTTGATTCTAACATCCTTTCTTCAATGCCTGGGGATTTGCTTTTGAGCTCAACTATGTTTCAGAAATGTATTTTCACAACTTGTCCAGCATTTCTATGTTAGGTGTAAAAGGGACTCTAGCCTCTTGCTAGATAACAATAGGTTACCCTGATGCAAAGCTGCATAAACTCTCAGCATGTCATCCTGTCCACAATGAAGACTTTTTTCTTTGCATTCTACAGTCGATTAGTTCTTCACAGTCCATCCTGGGAGAGGATCTTGGCTTAATTTTATGTAGCCACAAAGTTTCCCAAAGCAAAAGAGGCCTCCAAGAGGAATTAAAGCTTCTCTCCTGACTCACCTGCTGCTCCCCTCAGCAGTGTATTTCAGTCAGCCTGCCTGTTCTGTTCCTCACTCTGTCTCTGTTGAATCTTGTCACCCCCCACACCTCTGGCCCGTACCCCAGTTCTTGTATGCATAAATAAATTCATCTTTAAAAAAAAAATAAAGAAAGAGGGTATGATTCTAGGTTAGCTAGAAGAGGTTTGTAAGTAGTCAAGACACAAGTTGAGGGAAGAAACTGTCAAATGTAGCTCTCTATACCACTTAAAATCATTGACTTGTCAGTCAGGAGGCCATCTGGACAGATCTTAACTTTCATTGAGTGCTGAGGCAGGGGTCTTAAATAAGTCTGTGTCATCAGGGGTCTGTATTGAGATTACAGTCAATTAAATGAAATTTTCAAATCATTTGATGTTCTTAACAGATATCCCAAGAAAAGTTTAATCACCATAATAGTAACCATTCATGCCCATGTAAAATATTGTCTGAACAATCTCATATATAAAGTTGGTCAAGTAGGAATGGATACTGAATTTAAATTGAGTGAACAGGGGCAATCCGCAGCCTCTGCAGCACGAGTTTGATCCCCGGCCGGCCAGGGAGCAACCCACATGGCGCGGCAGACCTCTCCTGTCTCTCCATCTTCCCCCCTCAGCAGTGTATTTCACTCAGTCTGCCTGTTCTCTTCCCTGCTTTGTCTCTGGTGAATCCTCTCACCGTCCCCCACTCCCTGCATCTCTGGTCTGTACCCCAGCTCTTGTATGTATAAATAAATAAATCTTTAAAAAATAAATAGAGTGAACAGCCAATAAGTCTATAATTTAGGGTGAATTAGAGGCTTGTCCATAAAAATAATTTGCCTTTATATGAAGAAGCCTTACCAGGAACACAATTTAAGAGGGCTTTAAAAAATTATAGGTACTTATCCTCGTTTTATAAAAGCTCAGTCAAGGAGAATCTCCGGGTGTCAACTGAAATCTAGCACACTTCCTCAATCTCATTCAGCAGATTCAAAATATGGATTCATTACATCCTCTACATTATGTTCATTAAAGAGGCCTAACCTAGGGCAGTCACATAATATAACAAAGACGCATTTTCCTTCTGCTATTTTTTAATATATACTTTTTCCACTTAGAACATTTTAAAACTTATTCTTTTTTAAAAAAAGATTTATTTATTTATGCATACAAGAACTGGGGTATAGGCCAGAGGAGTTGGGCGGCGGGGGTGGGGGGTGAGAGGATTCACCAGAGACAGAGCGGGGAACAGAACAGGCAGACTGACTGAAATACACTGCTGAGGGGAGCAGCAGGCGAGACAGGAGAGGTCTGCTGCACCACGTGGGTATCTCCCTGGCTGGGGATCGAACTCATGATGCAGTGGCTGCGGACAGCCTTATAGGTTGTGTCTTAACCCCCTGCACCACCAGGGAGGCCCTTAAAACTTATTCTTTTACTTCAATGACTTCTTAGATCATAAGAAGATTGTAATAAGTGTTAACATTTTAAAATTAGTCAGTTATTTACATGTCCATATAACTTTGGGGGTTCATTTTTACTTCTCTCTAGGTGCACGTTTCACTCACTCTCCTCCAAACCTCCTGTGACAATGCTCTATTAATAGGGGTTAACTTTATTTTTTTTTTAAGATTTGTTTATGTATGCATCAAGAACTGGGGTACAGGTCAGAGGTGTGGAGGGGATGAGAGGACTCACCAGAGACAGTGGGGAACAGAACAGGCAGACTGACTGAAATACACTGGTGAGGGGAGCAGCGGGGAGACAGGAGAGGTCTGCTGCACCATGTTGGTAGTTCCCTGGCTAGGGATCAAACTCGTGCTGCTGTGGCTGCGGATAGCTTCATAGGTTGCATCTTAACCCCTTGCACCACCAGGGAGGCCCCAATAGAGGTTAACTTTAATAAGATCCTCCGAGGTGACCTCTTCTATATCTCATTTTGTGTGACACCACATGCACCTGATTAAGATTTTGTTTTGTTTTGTTTTATTGCATCTCAACAGTACTTGTCAAACCAGAAACAGGAAGGGCGAGGCTCATATTTACCAAAACCTGTGACATGATTGTAATTCTCATCGGTCTGTTGTCAGACATGAAAGGGGAAGCGTCCCTCATCTGGCACTCAGGGCGATTTCAAGAAACAGTAGGAAATTGCCAATGGAATTCAAAATCCCTTCCTCTGGAGTACTTTTCTCACTCTTTCAATCTCTCCATCCAAGGAGACAAGTTAAGTCACCAGTTGAAGTGAAAAACTTGTACATTCCTGCAGAGATTGAAATACTGATGATAAATTATATACTGGCCTCAGTGGTATAGACAATATTTTCCCAGGATTCATTATATTTCCTAGGACTTTGCAAAATGCCATTTATAATTGTAAGTATTTTGTTGAGAAATTTTCCATTTAAGCAAATACAGCTCTTTTAGGACTGCTGGCTTATGGCGAGCCAGCCCTGGCTGCCCTCTGTTAGTTGTGGCTTCTAGGGAGCCAAAGAGTCATAGATAAATATTAAGACTGGTAAAGACAAATAGAAAAAAAATCCAACCTTGACACACTTCAGATATATTGTCAATAATGAAACTTTTCAGAGATAAATGAAGCCTTTTGCATTGGTCTCTCCAACCTATTCTCCACCTCCAGTTCACCCCATGCTGGATTTGTCAAAATGTTATATTTGCCAGACTTAGATATTTAATAAGTAGAATTATAACTCTATATATGTAAATATAAATAACGTAAGTATTATATATGTATGTAATATATGCTTTTTTCATTTTGCATTTTTCAAATGTTATAAATATTATTATAAAACACAGGTCTTGCAATTTCCTTTTCCTGTTAATATTGTATTTTTTAAGATTTATATATATTGATATATGTAGCTTTGGGTCATTTAAACAGTTGGCACAGTATTTTGATTTTTGATGTACTACAGATTATTCATTCGGCTATCGATGCACATAAGAGTTATTCCAATTTTATACTATTACAAACAGAAATTCAACTCACAGAAATTTTTTAGCATCTCTGTAACCATCCGTGTAGTAATATCTTTACACTATATTCCTAGAAGTGGAATTGCTGAGTTTATTCTGTCCCAATATCACAATCTTATTGTTTATATAGCTTTATGATGAGAGTGATATTTCATAAAAGAAATCTCCCCTTCTTGATTGTTTAAAATGGCATCAGCAAGCCTTGGTACTATGTGCTCTCATAAGAATCTTAAAATCAGCTTTGCAAGGTCTGCAAAATATAGAACAGATGTGAGAAAACAAAAGCTGAATCTTTCGGTCAATTTCTATTTACCTCAACCCCAACAATAACAAATAGCATGCTGGGAATTTTTAGGAATGACATCAAAGTAATCATTTCATTTTGGAGGAGTTGCTGTCTTTCTAATAACGAGTTACCATACCTGTGGCAGATTATGTAGTTATCCAAAGTATTCACTTCCCCTTTCTGGAAGAGCCTTACATGTCCATGTCCATTTGAGGGGAGATTTGGTCTATGATTTGCTTTAGCCAAGTTGATGTGAGAAAAATCAAGTGAGAAACAATCCCTTTAATTGAAGAAATCACTTTTCAGGTATGGATACAGAGTGGGAGGGCTCATTTCCAAAACTTTATCATTACCCCAAATGGAAACTCTGTACCCATTAAATCATAACTCCCCATTACTCCCTCCCGCAGCTCCTAGTAACCGCTATTCTACTTTCTGTTTCTAGGCATCTGCCTATTCTAGAAACCTCATGTAACTGGAATCATACAATATTTGTCATTTGTGTCTGACTTATTTCACTTAGCAAAATATTGTTAAGGGCCTCCCCGGTGGCGCAGTGGGTTGAGCGCTGCGCTGTGAAGCTGTCCACAGCCTCTGCAACGTGGGTTCGATTCCCGGCCAGCCAGGGAGAAACCCACATGGCGCAGCAGACCTCTCCTGTCTCGCCCATTGCTCCCCTCAGCAGTGTCTTCGGTCCATCTGCCTGTTCTGCTCCCCGCTCTCTCTGGTAAATTCTCTCACCCTCCCACACTTCTGACCTGTACCCGAGTTCTTGTATAAATGAATAAATCTTAAAAAAATATTATTAAGGTTCGACCGAATTTCAATTCAGGGACGCAGATCTGGGTAGAAAATCCAAATAGTATCTCTCTCATCCATCTTATATTGTGTTCTGTGTGAATCCTTGGCTATTATATTCTACATGGTGAAGCATATGTAAGAATTTCCTTCCTTTTTTAAGGCTGAGTGATAGTCCATTGTATGGATATGTTACATTTTATTTGTTCATTATCTGTTGATACACACTGGGTTCTTTTTACCTTTTTGGCAATGGTGAATCATGTTGTGGTGAACATTGGTCCACAGCTATCTGTTTGACTTCCTGCTTTCATTTCTTTTGGTTATATACAGAGAGAAGTGGAATTGTTGGATCACCTGGTAATTCTATAACTTTATGAGGAACAACCGAAGTGTTTTCACACGGTGTCTGTACCATTTTACTGCCAGGCAGTAATATACGGTATTATCTTCCAAAGAGATAGTCCTTTTGTTAAAAGTGTCTAACCTAGTCTGTCCTTTTCAGTAACTGTAATGTTTCATTTCAGATGGTGTACTTCCCGTCTCTAGAAGTTCTCTTTGGTTATTTATCTTTCACTTCTCATCTCACCGTGCTTTGAATACATGAACATAGTTCTAACTCTTTTAGTGTCTTTTCCCACTAAATCTGTCATCTCTGTCATTTCTGATTCTGTTTCAGATGACTGAATTTTTCCTCCTGGTTATGGATCACATCTTCCTGTTTCTTTGCACGTCTAATCATGTTTGCTTGGATGCTGAACTTTGTGATTTTACATTGTGGAGTGCTAAGTCTTTGTCTTTCTTTAAACAGCATTGGACATTGTCCCGGAAAGCCTTTAAATTACTTACAGATCAACTTGATCCTTTTGAGGCTTGTTTTTAGCTTTATTCAGGTGGATTTAGAATAGGCTTTACTCAAGGACTGGGTTAACCTCTCTACATGATCTTCTAAGCTCTTCACTGAATAACTAAATGTTCAATACGTACTTTGTCTAGCTAGTTAAAACTCAGACATCTTACAGTTCTGTGTGGCCTCTGGGTATTGTTTCGATGACAGCTCTAATTTCCATTTTGCCCAATGTCAGTATTTTCACCCTATACCTGTGTAGCATAGTATACAGCAACAGATTCAACAGAACCCCTATGTTTATTTTTAGAACTGTTTTGCTGCACCTTTCTCTCTTCCCTGATACTCTGCCACACAAATTATAGCCATCTATATCTTTCTGAACACTGTCTCTTCAACTCAGCAATATTTCCCTGCTCAGCTTGGGATTCTGTGCCACAGTCTGGAAATTACCTTAGGCTGGAAACTGAGGAGACTGTATGACTCACCTCATTTGTTTCTTTGCCTTAGTCCATATTGTCCTATACTCTTTTTGTCCAGTGACCAAAAAATATAAAATATATTTTGACCACTTTTGTAGTTGTTTATGGTGGTATCTAGGTATGTTGAGTTCCACTTATTCTACTTATACTTATGGCTGAAAGTAGAAATCTCAGTGTGAGTTTTTTTTAAGATTTATTTATTTATTTATTTATTTATACAAGCACTGGGTATAGTAAGAAGCGCGGGAGGGTGAGAGGATTCACCAGAGCCAGAGCGGGGAACAGAACAGGCAGACTGAGGATACACTGCTGAGGGGAGCAGCGGGCGCGACAGGAGAGGTCTGCTTCGCCATGTGGGACCCTCACAGGTGACCGGGGATCGAACTGGTGCTGCAGAGGCCGCAGGCAGCTTTGCAGCCCAGCGCGCAACCACTGCGCCACCGGGGAGGCCCTCAGTATGAGTTTTAAAATCCATATTTCTGGGTCTCCCTGGTGGCGCAGGGGTTAAAGACAGCACTATCAAGCTATCGCCAGCCACTGCAGCATGAATTTGAACCCCGGCCAGGGAGCTACCCACATGGCTCAGCAGACATCTCCTGTCTTACCCGCTGCTCCCCTCAGCAGTGTGTTTCAGTCAGTCTGCCTGTTCTGTTCCCCATTCTGTCTACGGTGAATCCTCTCACCCCCCACACCTCTGGCCTGCACCCCAGTTCTTGTATGCATAAATAAATAATCTTGAAAAAAAAAAGCCATACTTCTTCCTGAAGAGCCTGGATATAAAAATCCTTCCAGTAATTCAGGTATGATGTCTACCTGGAGAAAATCATGGAAGCAGAGGTTAACTGTGGCTCTTCAGAGTTATTGAGAAAGACAAGTTTGGAGAAATTGAATTTGAAAAAGATGAAAGATTTGCTTGGAGCCCTCAACAGTTCCAGGAGTCATTAGGGGAGAGAGGGTATCTAATATAATAAATGCCATTGATATTCTGCCCATATCTTCTTGGTTTGCCTGAATCACGTGAAACCATGTACATTCCCAGCAAGCTGGTAGCTTCCCACTGCAAAATATCTGTGTAATTGTACTCTTTAGCTAAGGGCTTCCCCTGGCACTGCAAAAAAAAAAAAAATGAGGTACAAACTGTGCAGTGGTTTTGGGGAAAACTCTTTACCAAAGGGGGAGGGATAGGAATTGCTGGATAAATTCCTCAGTATCCTCAGCCTCCGATAGGCCCATTTTGAGGGTGTTCTGTACCATATCATAGAGGATCCCCAGCAGAATTGAGTCTTTGTGAGCTGTCCTCCCTTTCCCTAGCTCCTCCCAGGTGCCTCCCGTGACCATCTTCCAAATAATCTGTCTCATCAAAATCCTTGTGTGGGATCTGCCGTTAGAAAAACCCAAGTTAGGGCCTCCCAAGGTGGTGCAGTGTTTGAGCGCTGGACTGCGAAGCTGCCCGCAGCCTCTGCAGCACCAGTTCGATCCCGGGCCACCGGGCGAGGGTCCCACATGGCACACAGACCTCTCCTGCCGCGCCCGCTGCTCCCCTCAGCAGTGTACTTTGTCACTCTCCCTGTTCTGGCTGTGGTGAATCCTCTCACACCCCCTGCCCCCGCATCTCTGGCCTGTATCCCAGCTCTTGTATGCAAAAATAAATAAATCTTTAAAAAAAGACTGCATCTGATTTTTAGAAATCAGATTATATTAGGGTAAAATTGTTCAAAGTAGAATAAATTAATATAAACTATCAAGTATTGAGGGTCTAAGTGCCCTTGGATAGTCTGCTACAGGATCAAGAGTGATCAAAGATGCCACAAATGTCTACCAACTTAGAGAATTCCTCTGATGCTTCCTCAATACCTAAGTTCTTATTTCAAGTTGAATGTCATATATTTTCCTCTTCATTTTAATTCTAGACCATGGACTGTTTGTGCAGATTGTGACCTGAATATGTTAATCATGTGGTCAATGCTGTTTGAGGGAGTCGTCTTGTAATTAATTTTATGTGGCAAAAGAAGAAAAATGATACCTAAAACTAGTTTTGATGCCTAGAAGAAAAATCAGCTTTTGTAATAGCTAATGCAAATTTCTACAAAAGGGAATCATGCCTTAGAGAAATAAGGTGTTTTGTTGAAGGATATCATGTCCAAACAACTTATAAATTCAGATTTCAGGATCATCAATTGTTAACTTTGTTTTTCCTTTTTTCACCCAAAGTTTGAGGAAATACTAAGTGCAAGCTAAGAAGATAATATACATTATAATCACATTAGTTCTAATGTGAACTGATTTAAATTTTTTTCATTGAAATAACATTGGTTTATAACTTTATATATATATATATATATTATTTAAAGAGCTTTAGTGTTTTCTAAGAGCATTTTCCCATTTCACTCCCTTTATGACTTCCTAATAAAGTATGGCTAGAACATGAAGATTATCCATAAACAACAAAATGAGTAAGAATGCTAGATGATATAAGATGAATACCATCCATGGGCCTCCCTGGTGGCGCAAGGGGTTGGGACACAACCTTTGAAGCTGTCCGCAGCCTCTGCAGTCGGAGTTCAGTCCCCCGGCCGGCCAGGGAGCAACCCACATGGCGCAGCAGACCTCTCCTGCCTCGCCCACTGCTCCCCTCAGCAGTGTATTTTAGTCAGTCTGCCTGTTCTGCTCCCCACTCTGTCTCTGGTGAATCCTGTCACCCCCCCCCCCACACACACACACCTCTGGCCTGTACCCAGTTCTTGTATGTATAAATAAATACATCTTTAAAAAAAAAAGAGTAATACCATCCGAGATCAGGTAAAGATTCCAGTAGGGTGAAGAAGCGGTGGAATTTGGAGAGGAAAATGAGAGTTAGCCATCAGGGAGTGTTCCTAAGAGACTTTGGGGCCTGGTTCCTTTTCTCTGGGATGGTCTGCAATGGGAGGAGCTGGTACAAGACTCAGATGACTTTTGAGGGATCAGTGGGTGGAAGGAAGAGGCACATATCTCAGGTGTAGCCAAGCCACTACGGAGGCTAAAGAAACCTCTTATTTAGCAAGGCGCCAGAACAGAGGATACTGACATTGAGGGGGGTCCCTGAGAAGCTGAACCTGATGTCAGTCGCACATTAGGTGAGGCCTATGCCCATGTGCCTGGTATGGGGAAAGCAACCAAGTGTTCTTAAACCTCTGAGACAGCAACAGGGAGCCTGAGACTGCCTGTGGTCAAATTGGAGAAGAGTCAAAATAGTGTCCCGGTGACCAAAGGCCATGATGGGATTAGGCACTTCAGTGATGAATGCCAGAACTCAGCGACAAAGACCAGATGAGCAAATTCAAATTCCTATTTCCTTCTGGTAGAAGACAGGATCTCTGTAACTAGAAACCCTCTTCATATTGAAGCCTGATTTGTAATAAGTCATCCAGAAAAACCCTAGCTTATTTCTGGGGAGAAAAGATGGAGGGAGTGAATACCAATTTATTAAAAAGAATCTGAGTTTCAAGTTGGAAATAGCTGTGTTATCTTGAAGTGGGGGATCAATAGCTAAATTAAATAGAGTTAAGAAGAAGTTAGTTTTTTAGGTCCCTTGAAAGTTTAATTATTTTAAATAAGATATATTTAAACATATTAATCATTTAAAGGGTTTCTATAGTGATTATTCTACAGTGAAAAATAGTCTCATAATTAATGAGTTTTCTAATTTCCAGCTAAATATTTGCATATCAGATTTAAAATTACATTTTGATGCACTCAGATTTTGGGGTTGTGAATTCAATATCCTCTACCTTTGTGCAGATAGGTCTCAAGTTGCCTTATCTCGTGGAAAAAGTTCTGCTATGGGCGGGATTATAGGCAGGAAATAGCTATCTTTATTTCCATCCCTATTTCTATTTCTATCTCTGTCTCTATCTCTATTTTTACCTCTCATTTCCCCTTCCCTGCTTTCTCACTCTCAAGATTTTCTGGGGTCTCTAAATTAGCTCCATCCCTGGTATTCTTGGTATCTGTGACAATATATCTTATTTTTTCTTTTAGCTCATCTGTTCTGGTTTCTGTTATTTGCAAATGGGATTCTTGACTAATACAAGAAATAATTAAAACATACAAGTCTTACATATGAATAAAATGGCAACACTTACCATTATGTTCTAAAAGAAGGCCAAAATAAATGGAGAGCTATGTAACAAGTGGGCATCCTAGTAGACACCTTGCTAGTTAATGTAGCATTTGTGGAACCACTCAGGAAAATAAAAGAGGGGAATGCTCCCTTCTGTTATTATCTAGGAAGGGAATGAGGGATCACATGACAGAGGGCCAGCCAATGAATGCTACACTCCATCTTGAAGGGGTAATGTCAAGATTCGGGACGTTTAGAAATTATTTGTATGCGTGGTGGTTCTAAGTCCATTGCTAGTGGTGGTGGGTGGTGCTGGAGCCAGCATCTACATCCTAACTGTGGCAGACACACCCTAAGGTGACCCTCCAATGAGTCACTCCCTTGAAAAATCCCTGCCCTCTAACTGTGGGTAGAAACTGTGACTTGCTCTTCTTAGTCAACAGAAAAATACAAATGTGAGGAAATATTCAGTCCCTTGATTATGCTGTATAACTCTATCTTAGAGGACAGGATAAAAGAGATTTTAGCTGCTTTGATGAAGCAAGATGCTCTATCATGAGAGAGCCATGAGACAGAATTATACAGAGGACCACCGCTAGACAGTGAGAGTAGCCCAAGGCCAACAGCCAGCAAGAAAGCAGGGACCTCAGTCCTATAACCACAAGCACTGAATTCTGCCAACCAGATGATCAAAACACGGGCCTAGAGACTCAACTGAGATTAAAGAGATGTTAAGTAAAATGTGGTACATGTTCCCTTTATACAGAATGTAAAATGTGGCAAATCTATAATATCTTGTTATGGAAAGATCTCTAAGATATATAAGTGAAAGAAGTTGTTACATGCATATAAGACATAAACTTTTATAATACAATACAGTCTTTTATGGAATATGTTTGTATGGGTATAACACAAATTGGTAGTTTTTTATCTTTTGATTCTCTGATTTTTTTATCATAAAAAGTCATGTGCTCATATATTATGCATGATTTAAGAAATAATAATTAAAATGATTTTGGTGGGGGGGCCTCCCCAGTGGCACAGCGAGTTGAATGCAGCACTGTGAAGCTGTCCACAGCATCTGCAGTGTGGGTTTGATTCCCGGCCGGCCAGGGAGATACCCTCATGGCATGGCAGGCCTCTCCTGTCTCTACCGCTGCTCCCTTCAGCAGTGTGTTTCAGTCATTCTGCCTGTTCTGTTCCCCACTCTGTCTCTGGTGAATCCTCTCACCCTCCACACCTCTGGCCTATACCCCAGTTCTTGTAGAAATAAAAAAATAATTAAAAATGATTTCTTTACTTGATTAAAGAAAAATCCAGGATAGAGAAAATAGATGGGAGGAAAAATGCCAAAAATTGACAGTATATGTTTTGAAGCAGCAATTTCCCCCATAGGTATGTATTTCTGTCATAAGAAGACAAATATTCAAAAATAAACAACAATAAAAATATTTATGGTAACTAATTTAAATTTCTCTCTGCTTGGTGGCGCATCAACCGCTCAGGTAGTGAAAAGAAATAAATACCTTAGGCTTTAAAATCCAAAGGCCTGTGAGCATATTCTGGTTATTATGGCCTATTCTGTTTGAACTTAGGCAAATTATTTACCACCTTCAAGCCTTAGTTTTGTCAACTGTTAAGATGGGTGAAGTAACACTACTTTATGTGATCACTGTGAGAGTTAAGTGGGCTAGTGTTCACAGTCCGGAACACTGCAGGTGGTTCAATAACCACTCATTCCTCCTTCACCATTTTTTAAAAAGATTTTATTTATTTAGATAAGAACTGGGGTGTAGGTCAGAGATGCGGTGGGTGAGAGGATTCACCAGAGACAGAGCAGGGAACACAACAGGCAGACTGACGGAAAACACTGCTGAGGGATGCAGTGGGTGAGACAGGAGAGGTCTGCTGCACCATGTGGGTTGCTCCCTGGCCGGCCTGGAATCGAACCCATGCTGCAGAGGCTGCAGACAGCTTCACAGCACTGCGCTCAACCAGCTGCGCCGCAAGGGAGGCCCTCCTTCACCATTTTTTAGGTTGCCTTGATGATGGAACACCCCTCCGTGGTCCTGTACTAGTTTTCATTTATTTTCCTTAGACTAGCTTGTACTCCTGGTTTGTATATAATTACAACTACAGCTTAATTTTGTATTGTGCTTTAACATTACAAGCACTTTCACGTACTATATTATATACCTTGGATCTCTATATACGATTGTGTGGATCTCATTTAGTTTCTTTCCATGTGGGTGCTCAGGAGTAAACAGAGTGGTGAATATATTACTAGGAATGTTTTAACAATGAGAAAATTCTAGTGCTATTTTAACCCCCTCATTTTACAGAGCCTGGAGAGCTTAAGTGTTCTGCTTAAGAGTTACTGGTATGTCAGTTAGCTTTTGGTAGCAAATTCCCTAAAATCTAGTGACTTAAAATAACAATCCATCACTCCGAGGGCAGGGCTTAGGGTTTGAATAGGATCCAGCTTTTCTTTTTTTAAAGATTTATTTATCTATAAATCTGGGGTATAGGCCAGAGGTGTGGGGGGTGAGAGGATTCACCAGAGACAGTGGAGAGCAGAACAGGCAGATTGACTGAAATACACTGCTGAGGGGAACAGGAGAGGTCTACTGCACCATGTGGGTCACCTACGTTGATGGTGGGGGTTGAACTTGTGCTGCAGAGGCTGGGGATAGCTTCACAGTGCTGCGTCTTAACCCCTTGCGCCACCAGGGAGGCCCGGGTCCAGCTTTTCTTTTCTTTTTTTTTTTAAGATTTATTTATTTATGCATACAAGAAACTGGGGTACGGGCCAGAGGTGTGGGGGGGGGGGAGAGGATTCACCAAAGACAGAGCGGGGAACTGAACAGGCAGATTGACTGAAATACACTGCTGAGGGGAGCAGAGGGTGTGAGTCAGGAGAGGTCTGCTGCACCATGTGGGTAGCTCCCTGAATGGGGATTGAACTGGTGCTGCAGTGGTTGTGGATGGCTTCATAGGTTGCGTCTTAACCCCTTGTGCCACCAGGGAGGCCCCCCTAACTTTTCTTGACTGGGCTCATTTCTATGTCTGGGACCTTGGCCGGGGTGGCTGGAGTAGTCAGTGAGTCTCTCCACCTGACCTTTTAGAGTCAACTAAAAGGTCTTTCAAATGGTGGTGTCAGATCCCAAAGGCAGCAAGAGTGGAAACTGAAAGACCCAACACTTACAACTCACAGAAGTTATTTTCTCTTCATTCTTGTGGTCAGAGCGAATCTTGAGACAGCCGCGATTCCAAGAGCAGAGAAACAGACGCCACCTTTTGATGGTTGAAGGTGTGACAGAAAAGGTGAAGGATTGGGGGATTTTTAGCAATCTATCTCTGATATATATCTAACTTGCGGGTATGCTCGGTGAGGAGTCAAACCAGTGACTGTTGATCCAGCAAGTCTACATCTGGCTAGATAATTTGAAGGAAACAAAAACAAGATGTTGAAGAGATATCTGCACCCACATGTTCCATGTTCACTGCAGCCTTATTTAAAATAGACAAGACAGGGCCTCCCCTGGTGGCGCAGGGACTTGAGTGCAGCGCTGTGAAGCTGTCCACAGCCTCTGCAGCGCGGGTTCCATTCATGGTCTGCCAGGGAGATTCCCACATGGCACAGCAGACCTGTCCTGTCTCACTCCCCTCAGAAGTGTATTTCAGTCACTCTGCCTGTTCTGTTCCCTGCTCTGTCTCTGGTGAATCCTCTCACCCTCCTGCGCATCTGGCCTATACCCCGGTTCTTGTATGCATGAATAAATAAATCTAAAAAAAAAAAGTAGTGCCTCCCCAGTGGCGCAGCGGTTGAGTGCAGTGCTGTGAAGCTGTCCGCAGCCTCTGCAGCGCGGGTTCGATTCCCGGCCGGCCAGGGAGATACCCACATGGTGTGGCAGACCTCTCATGTCTTGCCCACTGCTCCCCTCAGCAGTGTACTTTAGTCCTCCGCCTGTTCTGTTCCCAGCTCTGTCTCTGGTGAATCCTCTCACCCTCCTGCGCCTCTGGCCTGTACCCCAGTTCTGGTATAAAAATAAATAAATCTTTAAAAAATAAAGTAAAAAAAATAAAATAGACAAGACATGGAAGCAACCTAAGTGTCCATGAACAGAGAAGAAAATCCTGCTATTTATTACAACAGAGATAGATCCTGAGGGCATGATGCTAAGTGAAGTAAGTCAGACAGGGTCAGACAAATCCTGTATGGACTCACTTTTATGTGTAAACCTAAAATCCCTCAAAATGAGAGTCATAGAAAAAGAGATCAGATTTGTGGTTACCAGCGGTGTGGGGTGACAGTATGGGGATAATTGGAGGAAGGTGGTCGGTAGATTTTGGGGTATCGTTTTTTGGATAAGACGTTGGGGTATCATTTGATAACATTAAAAGCTAAGTCCCACTCCTCGCCCAGCAGGCAGGTTTGGGAGGCTTGATGAGATAAGGGAATGATAAGGTTGCCATGGGAACCAGGCTATAAGACCAACCACCTTGAGCAGAAACCCAGCCCAGATCCTGGAATGCAGCAGCAGGGCCAGGATGTGTTTCTGTGGTAAAGGCCAGTGTCCAAGACCAGACATCCCAGCAAATAACTGGTGCAAACTGGCGCCCCAAGTTAGAAAACCCACGAAAGCAGAGTCTAAAAGGTAGCCGCAAATCCTCCTTTGAGTGCATTTATTTTCTGTCTGGCCCCCTGCTCCCTTGCAGGGTATTTCAATAAATCCACCTTTTCTGTTCTCCACTCTGTCCCTGGTGAATCTTTCATTCCCACGCCTCGGGCCTCACCCCCATATCAGACCACTACAATAGGTATAATCTTGCAGTTATAAGTACTGGAGATGTGAAAATGAAAAGAGAAGAAAAAAATGAAACAAACAGCCAAAACTCCTGATGGCTGTTGAGTCCTGATTCACTGGAATATATTTTTGAAATAGAAAAGAATGCTCTGAAACCTGAATACATTCTTAATTTGCTCTTGTTCTCTTAACGTCCTTAGAAATGCATGACATTCAGTCAAAAGCCTGCACTGGAGATTTTTCCCGTAAGATCTATTAATCATGGAGTTTAGCTATCTCAGAAAAGTAGAATGACTTCTTAGTGACATTCTTAAAGAGTGACAGTAAAACTTGTCTTCTATGGGCTGAATCTAGGACAAAATTGTTGAAAAAGATGCGGGGGTGATGACAGTGTACACAAGGACTTTAATGTCCCTGAATCAGTCACAAATGGAAAGTTGAAAAAAAAAAAAGACCCACAACACTTTAAAAAGTCTGCCTCGGGCAATCTCAAAACGTTTGACATTTCATTTATTGGAAAAATGTTGCTTTTTGTAATTAAAAAAGTTTTGACAACTGAAAGTGACTTTAAGACCTGTTAAAATCAGGTCAATGAAGCTGCTGATGATCTCAAAGTTTTTATCTTAACATTGAGAGAGTGGAGGCTGTGGATTTTGAGCTGTACATGTAATAGGTGCTGCAGAGGGAAAATGCCTCCCAATCAATGAAACATTTTTAGGCTGCAACGATGGTTAGGCTTGCAAAAAGCCTAGTGCATCCAAACTAAGTTTTAGTCACGTCCTGCTTTTATATAATAACTATAGAAGAAATGAATCCCATTTACCGTAGCATTCTGTTGCAAAAAGGAAAGCTTATTTGATTTGTTAACTGTCAACAAAATCTGGACAACCATGTTCCCTGGGGTCAAGAGGGCAGAGATAGCTATGGGCCCTCCTGTGTTGTCTTGCTTCCCTGATTGTCTTTGTCCACACAAGTGGATGTTGTGGAGGCTAATTCATTGCTCCTAGTTCACCCTGGCTGCCTAGTCTTTGCAACAGTAATTGCAAACTGCCTCTGATGATCACGCTGTAGCTTCACTTCATCTGCGTGGCTCTGAGATGCAGCCGCCTTTCTCAGCAGCTCTGTCAAGCCTCCAGCTTTCTGTGCTGGAGACTGTCAGAGGAGCATTCTCTTTTCCTGTGGTGGGAAAGGCAAGTTCCAATTTGGGTACTTAACAAACAAGAAGTCTCTGGAATGCTTAATTTCAGTTAAGAGTTTTTTTGTTGGAAGAAAAGTAGCAGACTCTTGTACACTTAAATGAAAGAAGAATTTATTGGAAGAATATGGGGCTGCCCACCCAGTTAGAGAAAAACAGACGTAGCAGCCCTAGGAAAGACAGGAACCAGGAGCAGGAATTAAGGAGAAGCTGAGATTCCAATTCCAGAGGTGGGAGGGAGAAGGGATTGTGCTTGTCTAGCTTCGCTGAGCTGGGGCCAGGGTAGGGGCGGAGCGTCTTGATAAACAGTTCATGGAGACTGCAATGTGGGAGGGGGGAGTCACCCAAGAAAATCTGACTTTCTGCTCTCCAAATGAGGTGGCAGGTCTGCAGGGTGGGCAAAAACAGCAGATGTTTTTACACTTGGAAATGCCTGCCATCGAGCTCCTGGGCAAGCATCCTCTTTGAGTGTAGAAATCCAGGGTTGTGATTTGAAAACATTCCACACCTGAACTTCATAACCTGCTCTGGGTAGCTTTCTTTTTTCTTAATTCTGGAGCCAAACTGTCTGGATTTGTGAAGCCCAGTGCTTACATATACTACCTGTGTGTGCTGGGAATTGTTACTTTTTTTTTTTTTTAAGATTTATTTGTTTATGCATAGAAGAACTGGGGTACAGGCCAGAGGTGTGGGGGGTGAGAGGATTCACCAGAGACAGAGTGGGGAGCAGAACAGGCAGATTAACTGAAATACACTGCTGAGGGGAGCAGTGGGCGAGACAGGAGAGGTCTGTTGTGCCATGTGGGTATCTCCCTGGCCAGGGATTGAACTCAAGCTGCAGTGGCTATGGATAGCTTCATAGGTTGCATCTTAACCCCGTGTGCCACCAGGGAGGCCCTGGAATTGTTACTTAACCTCTCCAAATCCTGGTTTCCTCATCAGAAAAATGAGGATGATTAAAGTCCTTTATGAGAGTTGTTATGATGATTAGATGAATCAATGCATTAAAAACTTTCAGGGTTGTGTCTGACACCAAAGAACTATGTACTTCTCAGGGAGAGTGCATTGATTGTTGCATTTTAGATCTTTAACTGTAGTTTAAAATATTAATTGTTGTTATTAAAACTCAGAAATGGCCTCCCTTTTCCTGGTTTCACAGGCCACAATTGTTTCCTGTTGGATTTCCCTAATGGTGGTGCTGTGCTTATAAACTATCAATGTATTTATTGTGAAAAAATAAACAAGGATGTTTAAAAAATAATTAAATAAAACTATCACCGTATTATTTTATTTACCATGGTGACACAACACCACACATATAAATATACCCCATACATATATATAAATATAAATCTATCCCATACATAAATTTGTGATCTAGGGCCTCCCCAGGTGGCACAGGCGCAGCGCTGTGGGGCTGTCCACAGCCTCTTCAGTGTTGGTTCGATCCCAGCTGGCCAGCGAGGGCCCTACATGGCGCAGCGGACCTCTCCTGTTGTGCCCGCTGCTCTCCTCAGCAGTGTGTTTCAGTCAGTTTGCCTGTTCTGCTCCCTGCTCTGTCTCTGGTGAGCCCTCTCACCCTCCCGTGCATCTGGCCTGTACACCAGTTCTTGTATGTATGGATAGAGAAATCTTTTAAAAAAAATCCTCTCAACTATTTAGAAAAAAAATTGTGATCTACTCTTCTGAAGGTTAGAGTGTCATTAGGCTAAAATCAAAGTGTTGGAAGGGCTGCATTCCTTCTGGAAGCTCTAGGGGAGAGTCTGTTCCTTGCCTTTTCTGTTTCACCAGGCACCTTGCATTCCTTGGCTGGTGTTACCTGCCTCCATCTTCAAACTCAGCAGTCACCACTCTGTGCTCTGCTTCTGCCGTCACATCTCCTGCCTTTCTCTTTTCCCTTCTAGGGATGTTTATGCTTATCTTGGGCCGGCTTGGATCATCCAGGATAATCTTTCCATCTCAAAATCCTTAAGTAAGTCACATCTGCTAACTACATTTTGCTTAACAGGTTCTGGGGATGTGGATGTGGGTGGGTGTGGAGGGGCCCTTATTATGCCTATCATAGCCATTTTTTTATGAAGATTTTGTTAGATTTATTTATTTATTTATACAAGAACTGGGGTACAGGTCAGATGTGCGGGAGGGCGAAAGGATTCACCAGAGATAGAGCGGGGAACAGAACAGGCAAAATGACAAAATACACTGCTGAGGGGAGCAGCAGGCAAGACAGGAGAGGTCTGCGTGCCATGTGGGACCCTCTCCGGCCGGCCAGGATCGAACCGGCGCTGCAGAGGCTGCAGACAGCTTCACAGCGCTGCGCTCAACCGCCTGCGACACCAGGAGAGGCCCTATGAAGATTTATTTTTATGCATAAAAGAACTGGGGAGTAGGCAGAGGTGTGGTGGGTGAGAGGATTCACCAGAGACAAGAATGGGGAACATAACAGGTGGATCTACTGAAATGCACTGTTGGGAGCAGCGGGGAGACAGGAGAGGTTTGCTGCACCATGTGGGTCAGCTCCCTGGCCAGGGATTGAACTCATGTTGCCGTGGCTGGTGGTAGCTTGATAGCACTGCGTCTTTAACCCCTGCTCCACCAGGGAGGCCCTACCATAGCCATTTAATAGTTAGTGGCTACATTTAAAATTTCTAAGTATTTCTTATCAAGAATGGCTAAACTTGCTCACTGAGAACAATATAGCTCTTCTGTTGTTCTTGGGGAGTAGATTTTGTTAGAAAACAAAAGGAAGGAGCAGTTTGGGGGTGAAAGAATACATTAATTATTGCAATTATTATTGAGTTAATGAAAGATAGATGTCCTCTGTTAACTGTCTCTTGGCTACACTTTGATATGCTGTTAAGAAAAAGATTTGCTGGGCCTCTCTGGTAGTGCAGGGGTTGAAGAGACAGTGCTGTCAAGCTGTTGCCAGTCACAGCAGCAAGAGTTTGATCCCCGGCCAGGGAGATAATCCACGTGGCACAGCAGACCTCTCCTGTCTTGCCCGCTGTTCCCCTCAGCAGTGTATTTCAATCAGTCCGTCTGTTCTGTTTCCTACTCTGTGTCTGGTGAATCCTCTCAACACCCGCCCCCACCTCCGACGTACACCCCAGTTCTTGTATGCATAAATAAATAAATATTTAAAAAAAGAAAAAGGTTTTCTCTCAAATATAGTATTGACAAGTCCTTGCAATTTAAAAATTTCAACCCTTGGGTTTGAATTATGGTATGTCCTGTGTACAGTTTCATGTTGCCACTCACAGACTACACCTTATTGTGAATGGTTTTGTATCTCATTTTAGTGCAGTGGTTCTCAACCAGGGAATGATTTTGCTCCAGCTCCTGACTCAGGACATTTTGGTTGTCAATGACTGGGGGTGGGTGGGTGTTACTGGCATTCTAGTGGGTAGAGGCCAGGGCTGCTGCTAAACATCCTATAATGCATGCGACAGATTGCACCCCCACAAGAAAGAATGATCACACCCAAATGCCAATAGCGTTGAGGCTGAGAAATCTTGCGCTAGTGAATATCTCAATTGTTTCCCTTGATTATTTGACTCATTCTAAGATGGTACCTTACAGATGACAGCAAAGGTTTTTCAAAATAGTGTAATTTAAATTTTACCAAAACATGTTTTCCTATCACTAAACAAATATAATTTGATCTGTTAAAAAAATCCCAATACTCTCTGATGATTCTTTTAGAAATGTAATAAGACTGAAGATAATTCTAGAAATAAGAGACAAATTCATTTTAGACTCAGTGCTTCAGCTTCCCCCCCACCCCTTATCTCTTACATAACATTGATTTAAATAAAACATTTAATTTTCCTTTCTGTGGGAGGGGAACATGACTATAATTGCAAATGTTTTCTCAATGGAGGGTTTGTGAATCTTTAAAGACATGGACCTTCCAGTATTCTACATTAATCCATCAGGCAATTGCCTGGTTTTGTAAAGGCACTCTGTATTTTGGGAGTTTTCTCAAGAGGTTATAAATTAGGTAATTATTTGATGTAGATGAGGAGACAGTATAAAATGGTCTTCTTCTCTCTAGCTGACTGGAAGGCATAGGGTAAACAACACCTCTCTCACAGACTCAGAGAGAGAAGTTTTATTAGTGAGGGTGATTTTAATTCAATGCTGTGACTTTCTCCTGGCATTTGGAGGACTGCAGCTGGGTGAAAAGCAATCAGTCCCCTGGAGATGGCAGTAGCAGGCAGGGATGGAGAACTTTTGCCAACAAGTCACAGTCAGAGCTGCAGACTCCTGCTCTGGATGTTGTTCTGTGCAGACAGGCAGCCATAACAGACCCTCACGGCTGCAGAGGGCTCATTTTGCTGAGTTGTTACCCTGAAATTCCACCTTCTCCCTCTGCAGTTCAGTTCTCAAGTGCTGCCTTAAGTCCTTTCTAAACAAGGTCTTGAATAAGCGAATGAATATATAAATAATATTCCCAGGGCCTCCCTAGTGGCCTAGGAGTTAAGTCTCAGAGCTATCAGCCCTGCAGCCTGAGTTTGATCCCCAGCCAGGTTGCTAAACCACATATGGCACAGCAGACCTCTCCTGTCTTGCCCGCTGCTCCCCTCAGCAGTGTATTTCAGTTAATCTGCCTGATCTGTTCCCCACTCTGTCTCTGGTGAATCCTCTCACCCCCTGCACCTCTGGTCTGCACCCCAGTTCTTCTATGCATAAACAAATAAATCTTAAAAAAAACAATATTCCTAGTTAAGCCCCGCTGCCTCGGCTTTGAGGGTAAGCCCTGTCATGTTTGCAAACCTATTGAACTGCAAGTAGAATATTGACAGGCACTTGGGTCCAAAAGATAGTAAGAGTGAGTCCTTGGGCCTGAGAGGTTTAAAAACACACAAATGGATGGACCTTGAGGGTATTATGCTAAGTGAAATAAGCCAGAAGAAGAAAAACAAATGCCATATGATCTTACACACACGGAATATAAAGAAACAAAGCAAATGCAGAACACACAGAACAAAACAATCTCTTAGATACAGAGAACAGATGGGTGGTTACCAGAGGGGAAGGGATTGAGGAGCAGGTAAAATAAGCAAAGGGAATGAATTGTATGGTGGTGGATAGAAAAGAGACTTTTTATGCTGATCACAATGTAGTGTATACAAATGTCAAGTACAACACTGTACACAGCAGCTTGTATACTGTTATAAACCAATGGTACTTCAAAACATTTAAGTTTTTAAGAACTACACACACACTAACAATTTCAGTGTGATACATTGTGACCAAATAACCTAGTACAAAGTATCAGTGTGTCAACCTAACCCAGCCAGAGGGGTCAGAAACATTTTTCTGATGTTGCGGCTCCTGAGCTGAGTTGAAAAGAATAAATAAGAGTGCTCCGGGCAGGAGACATGGCATGAATAAAGTTCTGGGGTCTGCGGCTTTTACTGTATTACTGGATTGCAAATTGCAAAGTGTGAGGCAAGGTGACCTAAGAGCCGAGGAGTCATCCAATCACGGAATTGCTAAAAAATGAACACTCTTAGTTACAAAAGATGTTCGTGGTGTGCAGAAGAACCAGTCAGGGCTCTAGTTTTCTGTGGCTATATTGAAAATCCCTCTCAGAGATTTTCTACATGCCTTGCCAGCTACTGGGCGTCATGCTGGAGTTGTCATCATTGTGGAAACTTCTTCTCGGTGTTGCTTATTTGCCGGCTTATTGCTTACTGATTTTTTCCCCTTCCTATCCCTGGTCCTCACTCCCTTTCCAGCTCCCCTCTGTGGATCTTTGTTTAAAAAGAAATAGTGTATTGGGCCTCCCTGGTGGCACAGGTGGTTGAGCGCTGCGCTATGAAGCTGTTCAGTCTCTGCAGCTCAGGTTGGATCCCAGCCAGCCAGTGAGATACCCACATGGTGCAGCAGACCTCTCCTGTCTTGCCCGCTATTCCCCTCAGCAGTGTATTTCAGTCAATCTGCCTGTTCTGTTCCCCACTCTGTCTCTGGTGAATCCTCTCACCCCCCACACCTCTGGCCTGTACCTCAGTTCTTGTATGTGTAAATAAATAAAATCTTTTTTTTTTTTTTTTGTGGGACCCTTGCTGGTGGCCGGGGATCGAATTGGTGCTGCAGAGGTTGTGGGCAGCCTTGCATCCCAGCGCTCAACCGCTGCACCATGAGGGGAGCAGCAGGCGGCAGGAGAGGTCTGCGTGCCATGTGGGACCCTCCTCCGGTGGCTGGGGAGCAGCTGGGGATCGAACCGGCACTGCAGAGGCTAAGGGCAGCTTCACAACCCAGTGCTCAACCGCTGTGCCACCGGGGAGGCCCCAGATTTCATCTTTTTTTTTTTTTTAAGCTGAGCAGTATTTCATCTTGTATATATACCACATCTTCTTAATTCACTCAGTTGGGCACTTAGGTAGTTTTCATAAGTTGGCTCTCATAAGTAATGCTGCATTAAACACAGGAGTGCTCATATCCCTTCAAATTAGTGATTTTGCTGGGTCCTATGGTAGATCTACTTTTAATAGTTTGAAGAAGTTGTTTTCCACAAGAGCTGGACTAGTCTACAATCCCACCAATGGTGTAAGAAGGTTCCTTTTTCTGCTTATCTTTGCTAACAGTAGTTTCTGGTCTTTTTGATATGAGCCATTCTCACAGGTGTGAGGTGGTGTCTCATTGTGGTTTTGATTTGCATTTCCCTGATGATAAGTGATGATGAACATTTTTTTCATGTGCCTGTTGGCTCTATATGTTTTTGGAGAAGTGACTACTTAGCTTTTCTGGCCATTTTTTGATTGGGTTTTTGTTCTCTTTTTGTTGAGTTGTGTGAGTTCTTTGTAGATCTTGGATATTAGTCTGTTTTCTGATATATGTGTGCAAATGTTTTCTCCCATTTAGTAGGGTGTCTTTTTGTTTGAGTGACAATTACTTTCACTGTGCAGAAGCTCGTTAGTTTGATGTAATACCAATATTTGTCTTCTCTTGTTTTCTTTGGTGTTCAGAAAGAATCCAGAAGGACATCGCTGAAGCCATTTGTCATGGATTATTTACCTTACATTTTTGTCTATGTATTTTATGGTTTCAGGTCTTGCATTCAAGTCTGTTATCCATTTTGAGTTAATTTTAGTGTATGGTGTGAGAGAGTGGTCTAGTTTCCTTCCTTTGCCTGTGGCTGTCTGGTTCTCCCAACACCATTTAAAGTAGAGGCTTTTCTTTCACTGCTGCTTATTCCTGGCTCCTGTGTCATAGATTAACTGTCCACATAAATATGGGTTTACTTCTGGGTTCTCAGTTCTATTCCCTTGGTCTGTGTGTCTATATTTGTTCCAATACAATAATGTTTGTATTCCTAAAGCTTTGTCGTACAGTTTGAAGTCTGGGAGTGAAACAACACCATTCTTCCTCTTATTTGTCATGATTGCTTTGATCACTTGATATCCTCCATCTGTGTTATTTTATTTTTTTTAATTTTATTTTTATATTCCCCATACAATTGCAACCCCCTTATTTTGACCCCAAATTAGGGGACCCCGCACCCCCATGTGATATTTTCTCATTTAAAGTTTCAAATCAATCATTTGTTTAATAATTTTACTTCTCAGGACGAACACTACATTTGTTATTCTGAGGGATTTTTTTTTGAACACACAGGAGGTCACTGGGGCTGAGTTTTCTTATTTATCTTTGATGAGCTTTTCTGCATTCTTCCATTTCTTTGAATTTCTTTATAAGGCAAATGTGAGCTTTCATCTGATAGGAAGAAAAGATCTATATCTCTGTGGCTGGATCATGGAGATTTGTTCTCTCCTTATGGTGCAATATTCTCCTGAGGACTCAAGTTGCCATGTGTTGTATTTTTCCTTCTCCGGATTACTGGTTTTGTAAGTATTTGGGTGTAGATTGTAGATATTCCTCTTCCCCAGTAGATGGCGCTGTACGACAGGGAGACAATCTGTAGCTGGCGCTGCTCTGAGCAGTGTTGGGTCCTGCAGATGTCCATCCCAGGTGAGCATGGTGTGCATGGTTACAGCTTGTGTCTGTGGCACTGCTGACAGCCTTTCTCGCTGGGTTGTGTTTTTTTATGCATACAAGAGCTGGAGTGCAGGCCAGAGATGCGGGGGAGTGAGAGGATCCACCAGAGACAGAGTGGGGAGCAGAACAGGCAGACTGACTGAAATACACTGCTGAGGGGAGCAGTGGTCAAGGCAGGAGAGGTCTGCTGCGCCACGTGGGTCACCACCCCTCCTGGGGCTTGAACTCATGCTGCAGTGGCTGCGGATAGCTTCATAGTGCTGAGACTTAACCCCTTGCACCACCAGGGAGTCCCCCTCTCTGGATTTTAGAACCAAATCTCTGCAATTTGCAGGCCAGGCTTCCCTGTGCTTTCAGCTCAGATCCACAATATCTGCTCTATCCTTGTATGTGCCTGATCAGGAGGGCTGTGGGTGGGGGTGTTGTCGTTTTTGGAGTCAGTGGGTTTAGAGTTTTTGGAGTCCTCGGGTTCACCCTGGGAAAGGCGTCACCAGTGCTCCCCTTTCAACGACACGCGGCGAGTTCCCCAGGCGAGTTTCTCCACGAGACAGAGACGTGTTTTATTCAAAGAGCAGGTTTATTAGGGAAAGGGACGGAAGAGTAAAAGACACTTGCATAGACACCAGCGGGCAGGAAGAGCTGCCCCAGAAGGGACAGGTTTGCTGAGAGAGGCCTGCGTGGTTGCAGGCGGGTGGCCTTGAGAGCAGCCTCCACTGAGGGGGGTCAGTGAGGAGAAGCCCCTACATGTACAGGTCAGGGGCAGGCAGGAGGCTGCCGCCCCGCAGAGAAGAGAGTGGGTAAGAAGAGGCACCTGCATAGTCACAGGTGGGCAGAGGGACTGCTGCCCCAGCCTGTGCAGAGACAGCACTGATACAGTCTTCCCTTTGGGAGGGGATCACTCCTTGTGAGCCTTTGGCTAGTTGCTGACTTTGGATAACTAAGCAGAATCTGAAAGGGACCAGAGATTCCACAATGGGCTCCTTCTCCATATCTTTACCCTTGGACTTGTGCTCCACACTCCCTACAGCAGTCTGATACCTGCTTGGATCGTTATGCTTTGTGATCTAGGCTTTGGAGCCTGAGGATCTTGGTTTCCATCGCTGGGTCAATGGCTATGCTAATCCCTCCTACCCCGCCTCCTTTTCAGTTTTTTCTATGCCTGTCCTCCATCAGGGGGAGTCACAGCCTTCTGAGCTTTGTCTTCCTCACTGGGAACCCTGTCCCCCCAGCTCACCCCTGCACTCTCCCGCGAAATTTCCCCAAGGTGAGTTCCAGAGCCAGCAGCTGCATGGGTATTGTTTGGGTTTTCCTCCCTGGTGGACGCCTCTCCCCACAGACCTTTTGTTGCCTAGAGTTGAATCTCCTCAGTGTCTTTTCTGCTGTGTGTGGTCAGTGTTTGTCTCCAATGCTGAGGAGGTATTTTGGTTTTGCCCCAAATCATGGGATCCTCTGAATCCAGTACATTTTTGGACTACTCTAGTTTATCCTCCTGGGTGCAAAGCGGGAACCTTCTCTGATGCCATATTCCCAGTCTCTCCTCCACAGAATTCTTTTTGAAAGATTGAGCCTCTGGTTTTAATTTTTGGGCAATATACCCTCAAATAGAATTGCTGGATCATATAGTGCTTCTATGTTTCTTTATTTATGCATACACGCGCTGGGGTGTAGGCCAGAGGTGGGGGGGCGGTGAGAGGATTCACCAGAGACAGAGTGGGGAGCAGAACAGGCAGACTGACTGAAACACACTGCTGAGGGTGTTATAGGACAGGGAGAGGGGCAGCCCAAACCCCGCAAACCTGCCTATTGTCTATTCTAAATGGGTTCTGCCATCCGCCGCATCAACACAAAACATATGACACTTTAATGGGAAGGAACTTTAATAAAAACTAGGAAACAATACAGGTAAGGCAAAGAGTCTAGTTTCTAAATGAAGCACCCAAAGTTACCCGTCCCCTCGTGGGTAAAACTCCATCCATATGGGATCGGCCCAGAGCAAGGCCCCAAAGCCTGCCACAAGTCTAAAGCATCTTCCAGTGGGGACCCACGGAAAAGAGTCAGAAACAACCAAACAAGCCCGGAAGGAAAAGAGCAAAATCAACATCAAGATAAAAGCTGCCATTGTCACCTCCCCACGGGTCTCACCCACATCTGTGTCACCCCGTCCTCGGCCAAAAGACAAGCACAGCTTCTTCACGTGTCTCTAGGCTCCATGCACCTCCTCCAGGTCTCCAGGCTCCATCCTGTCTCCTTCCTCAGTCTCTTCTGCAGCTTCTTCTCTCCCTGCTCAGCTCCACCCTCCCTTGGGTGGGGCAGGGAACCTCCCCCTTTCCTGGGGACCACCCTGTTGCAAGGGGAGCAGCAGGCGAGACAGGAGAGGTCTGCTGTGCCATGTGGGTAGTTCCCTGGCCAGGGGGTCGAACTCATATAGCAGTGGCTGCTGATAGCTTGATAGCGCTGTGTCTTTAACCCCTGCACCACCAGGAAGGCCCCTGCTTCTCTGTTTCTAGTTACATGCCTCACATCTTTTAGTTTACATTAAACAAGAGCCCAACGAATAACGCATGAGATATATGGTTAAAGCTCCCAGCTAAACAACTGTAATTATATCTTCCAGTGATCTAATCTAAAAGGTTCTACCCAATTCAATCTTCTGTTGCTCTGAGAAATGCACCAACTCTAGGCTTGGAGGTACTCAAAACATTTTATCATGTCTTTAGCAGAGCTGTTCTGACCCTAGATCTCTGCTATTTTTCTTCTCTGGCTCTTGGATAACCTGGCATTTGCGGCATAGGGATGCTCTTCTGGTCTCAACTATTGATGCTTAGCTCACCTAATCTGAATGAAGAATGTGGCCCTTTCTGAAGGGGACCATACTTCCAACCTCTCTTATCTGCCAGCTGCATTTTTTTTAAATTTTTTTTTTAATAGAGGCATGTTTTATTTATTTATTTATTTATTTGTGTGTTTTGTTTATACATGCACTGGGTACAGTCAGAAGCACGGGAGGGTGAGAGAATTCACCAGAGCCAGAGCAGGGAGCAGAGCAGGCAGAAGGACCAAAGTACACTGCTGAGGGAAGCAGCGTGCCAGCTGCATTTTATGGCATCTCTTGCAGCCACCAATGAGCATTTATAGCTCAATAGGTTGCCTTGCTGTGGTCAAGATTTGATGCTCATCAGCCTGGCTCTTCTCTATGCTGGGCACACAACTAAACAGAATTTCTCATCCATACTGGCATCTAAGTGGAATCATATGATTGTGTCTTGGTCCAAGGAATTTGGGCAGAATTGATGTACACCACTTTTGGGTCTAAACTATAAACCATTTTACATAGTCACCTATGTGCTGGTCTCATCTATTAGCTAGCTGACACTAGAGTCACCTTGAAGTAACAAAATGGAAGCACCTGGATCCCTGAGTCATTACTTGGAGGACAATGGTGCAGTGGAGCTGCTCAAACAAGAATGTCTGCATAGCACTTTGAGGGAGGAAGAAAGAAACTATTATTGTATGCACACGCTGAGATTACCTGCTCTGATGAATATATTTTTCCTTTGAGTCTTACCACTCCCTTTAATAGACTGAGACCAGGTGAAGTTGTTCTATGTAGCCCTGCTTGTGACAAGTCTATTAACTGTCTTCCATTATTCCCACTCCTGTGTCTCAGAGCAGATGCCATCCTTTGACTGCTGGGGAAACAAGCCAACCTGGTCCCAATTTTTTTTTTTTTTTGTGAATCTTGATCCCAGTATTTGCTAATCCATTCTTAGGCTACAATGTACCTCTCAAAATTCTTCCCAGAGGGCTTAGGAACTATATAAAAGTGAATCATTCATTTCCTGGCATTGACTAAATATGCACTAAGTATTATCCCATGCCATCCACCTGTTATTCTTTATTTTACAGTCATTAATTGAGTGTATGACCACTGTTTCTTTTTTATCACCACTAGCCCAAAAAAGCATTAGCAACAACATGGCAGTGGGAATTCTGAATGATTCATCTTTGTATTGCCAATAATGCCCACTGTGTTGTCTTGCAGATTGAAACACTGAAAGATTGTTGAATTTAATGGGGCAGGTAGTAGTAGTTTTATCAACAGATCTATGACCTCAGTAATTCAACCTACTTCCTCTAGCCTGCCAAATACATGAATACTTTACAGATCCACCTGTGTACTTTGGGAAAAAAGTATTTTCTAAACCCTTGCCTAGACCCAAGTGTGAACCTTTTAGTCAAGTTGATTGCAATATCATTTACACCCAGTAAAATTCTTAGGTATTAAGTATACCATCTGATCAGTTCTGACAAATATAAACAACCTGGAAACTACCACACCAGTGAAGAAATAAAGCATTTCCAGTATACCAGAAAGTTTGCTTCTTCTCCTTTAAGTCAATCCCCCTTCATCATTGCCACCCGTGTCCCAGGGAGATACTGATCATTTCTGTCACCACAGGTTATTTTTATAAAGTTCTAAAACTTTATATAAATTGAAAGGATATTTGTGCTCCTTTGTGTTTACCTTCCACCAAGCACATAACGTCAGTGAGAGTCAACCAGGTTAGTCCATGGACCAGCAGTTCACTCCTTTTTGTTGCTGTGTAGCAATCCACAGCACCAAGATTGCACAGTCCGTGTATCCATTTGATACAGGAATCCATTGATAGACTTCTACATTGTTTCTGATTTAGTGTTATGAATAAGAACTGCTCTGACATCCATCTTATATAAGAATAAGGTTCAAGTTTTATTTTCTTGTAGGGACACAAGTTTTTTTTTCTCTTTGGTAAATATCTAGGAGCAGAAATGCTGGGTGGATGCAGTTTTACTTTATAGGAAAATACCCAACCTTTCTCCAAGCTATCTGTGACATCTTATACCCTCACCAGCAATGGATAAGAGGTCCAGTTTTTCCATACCTTTTACACTTTGTATTGCAAGTCCTAGTATCAATTTAAAAAAAAAATATTTATTTATTTTATGCAAGCACTGGGTACAGTCAGAAGCACGGGAGGGTGAGAGAATTCACCAGAGCCAGAGCAGGGAACAGAACAGGCAGACTGATGAAGTACACTGCTGAGGGGAGCAGCGGGCGCGGCAGGAGAGTTCTGTGCGCCATGTGGGACCCTCACCCGGTGGCTGGGGATCGAACCTGCACTGCAGAGGCTATGGGCAGCTTTGCAACCTAGCGCTCAACCGCTGCGCCACCGGGGAGGCCCCCTTAGTATCAGTTTTTAATAGTAGAGATTTTATTTTTGAAGGGGAGGAATTGGGAGAGAGAAAAGGAGATGGGGAGAGAGAGAGAGAGAGAGAGAGAGAGAGCAGAGAGGAGAGGAGAGGAGAGGAGAGGAGAGAGGGAAAAGCAAGGAAAAGGCAAAAAAGTGCAGTGTCTAAGAAGTAGAGTCATAAATATAGTTAGGGTTTCCAGTGTCCGTTCTGATCTCTTATCAACTAGACCGCATTGCCTTTCAAGGAAGAAATATGAAGCCGTATTCTCCCTTTTATTGCGGGGGTGGTATGAGCTGGACATTGTAAAGAGTTTATTCTAGGGAGCTGGTAATTTTTCAAGTATAATTTGCACTAGAATAACTGCAATTCTGGAAGAATTATCTGCATGTCAGAAACTGGCAATAATTTTGAAGTTCCTGTTCGTGTTGGGAAACCTGGCTGTTTTGTACTCTCGGGAGGACACATCTTTTCTTTCTTCTGTTAAAGCATAAAAACGAAGGCTTTCCTCATTGTAGGCACGTTCAAAGTAATGATCAGCGAAGACGCAGAAGCCAGTAGCTCTGACAGATAACATGTGGAGAGGGAAAAAAAGGGCAGGAACATACATCCTTAAACTTCACTTCAACCTAAACAAGCTCAGAGCTGATTTTGCTCAGCAGGAAAATATAATGAACTTTATTATTAGGTATGACTCAAAGCGCCACTCTTTCTAGGGTGAAAGTGGGATCCTTCTGAGAATGATGAATTTGAATATAGAAAGCAAAAGAAGAATTCTAAGTAGTGATTCCAAAAATATGGCTTTTAAAAAAATTTCTTAGAAGTCACCAGCATTCTGAATATCTGTTCAGAACTGTAATTGTTCTCTGTAGGGAGGCATCATTTAATGGCACTGTTTTGTCACACTCCCCTTTGCTCCCTGATGCAGAAGTCTGGATTACCGGAAAAAAACCCAGCCACTTTACACCTAGAGTGAAGTGCATGAGATGAGGGTTCTCACTGCAGATTCAGCGGGTAGTGTCTCAGGGGACAATTGGCAGCGCCTCAGGTTTGCATTAAAAAGAGACATTTTTTGAAGGACTGGGATTCTTCATTTATTTATTTTTAATTATGTTTATTGAGGTAAACTTGGTTTACATCATTTGGGGATTATAGGTTTATTTATTTATTTTTTAAGATTTATTTAGTTAGGCATACAAGAGCCGGGGTGCAGGCCAGAGGTGTAGGGGGTGAGAGGATTCACCAGAGACAGAGCGGGGAACAGAACAGGCAGACTGATGAAATACACTGCTGAGGGGAGCAGCGGGCGAGACAGGAGAGGTCTGCTGTGCCTTGTGGGTATCTCTCTGGCTGGCCTGGGATCAAACTCGTGCTGCCGTGGCTGGCAATTTAGCTTCATAGCACTGTCTTTAAGCCTGGCGCCACCAGGGAGGCCCAGATTATAGGTTTAAACCTCTACAAATGTATATGTTTGCATCATGCCCACCACCAGTGCCCCAACAATCCTCTACCATGTTTCCCTAGGTTCCCTCCCTGTCCCACTCCCTCTCCGCCACCCTTCCCTTCTGGTACCCTCAGTTTTGCAGTCAGATGTCAAGGGTTTACTATGGGCTTGGCTCTGATTGACCCTTCGTATCATTTCTCTATATTCCATGTACAAGTGAGACCCCCCAGTGTTTATCTTTCTCCTTAGGACTTATTTATTTTTTTAAAAAGATTTATTTATTTATGCATACAAGCTGGGTACAGGCCAGAAGTGCAGGGGGGTGAGAGGATCCACCAGAGACAGAGTGGGGAGCAGAACAGGCAGATTGACTGAAACACACTGCTGAGGGGAGCAGCAGGAAAGACAGGAGTGGTCTGCCTCGCCATATGGGTTGCTCCCTGGCTGGCCGGGGATCGAACTCGTGCTGCAGAGGCTGCAGACTGCTTCATAGTGTGGTGCTTAACCCCTTGCGCCACCAGGGAGGCCCCTTAGGACTTATTTTGTTTAACATTACCCTCTCCTGTTCCAACCATGTTGTCACAAATGGCAAGAGTTCTTTTTTTTTTAATAGCTGAGTAGTATTCCATTGTGTGTCTATAACATATTTTTCTGATCCACTTCTCTGTCCTTGGGCATTTAGGGTGATTCCATAACTTTCCTATTATAAATAGGGCTGCAATGAACATAGGAGTACATATACCCTTTGGAGTAGTGTTTTTGTATTCTTTGGGTAAATACCCAGGAGTAGATTTGCTGGCTCATATGGTAGGTCTATTTTTAATATTTTGAGGAACCTCCATACTGTTTTACATCATGGCTGGATCAGTTCCTTTCCCCCCTACTTCCTCACTAACACTTTTTTTTTTCATATAGGTCATCCTCAGTGTGAGACGGTATATCATTGTGGTTTTGATTTGCATTTCCCTGATGGTAAGTGTTGGTGAGCATTTTCATGTGCCTGTTGGCCATCTGTATATCTTCTTTGGAGAAGTATCTATTTAGCTTTTCTGTTCTTTTTTTTTTTTTTTTGATTGGGTTAATTTTGTTTTTGTTGTTGAGTTGCATGAGTTCTTTATATATTTTGGATATCAGCCTTTTGTCAGATGGATTATGTGCAAATATTTCCTTCTATTCAGTAGGGTGTCTTTTTTGTTTTGCTGATAGTTTCTTTTGCTGTGCAGAAGCTTTTTAGTTGGATGTAATCTCATTTGTTTATTTCTTTCTTTTTTTTTTTTTTTTTAATAGAGGCATGCTTTATTTATTTTGTTTTGCTGGTTTGTTTGTTTGTTTTGTTTATACATGCACTGGGTACAGTCAGAAGCGCGGGAGGGAGGGTGAGAGAATTCACCAGAGCTAGAGCGGGGAGCAGAGCAGGCAGAAGGACCGAAGTACACTGCTGAGGGGAGCAGCGGGCGGCAGGAGAGGTCTGCGCGCCATGTGGGACCCTCCTCCGGTGGCCGGGGAGCAGCCGGGGATTGAACCGGCGCCGCAGAGGCCGCGCGCAGTTTCGCAACCCAGCGCTCAACCGCTGCGCCACCGGGGAGGCCCACATTTGTTTATATTTGCTTTTATTTCTCTTGCCATTGGAGATGAGTCCCCAAAGACATTTCTGAAACTCAGTGTCATGGAATATTTCACTTTTTCTCTCCCTCTAATGCAATTTCTAGTTTTGGGTCTTATATCCATGTCTGAAAGGGACATTTGACTCACTTATCACTAATCAGCTCTCAACTAACACCCTCATAGTCACTAGCAGTTCAAAGGGGGTGCATTGTCACTGCTCCTTTTAGCCTGTGAGTTTAATGTTGCTCATTTGTGTCCTCTTGTCCCTAAAACCTGTCCTTAACTAACTGAATTAAGATACCTGATGCAGGGGCCTCCCTGTGGCGCAAGGGGTTAAGTCTCAGCACTGTGAAGCTATCGGCAGCCACTCCAGCACAAGTTCGATCCCTGGCCCGGGAGGTGACCCACATGTGTCTCACCCCCTGCTTCCCTCAGCAGTGTATTTCAGTAGATCTACCTGTTCAGAGTAGTCCTCACTCTGTCTCTGGTGAATCCTGTCCCCCACCCGCACCTCTGGCCTACACCCCAACTCTTGTATGCATAAATAAATCTAAAAAAAGAATTTAAAAAAAGATGCCTGATGTGTGATATACAAGCAGCAGATATGAACTTTTGTTCATTCATTCTTTTCATTCATATTTATTGAGCCCTGTTGTGTAGCAGGTACTGTTCTAGGTGCTGGGCCTATACATATAACAGTGAATGAAAGAGAAAAAAATCTGCCTTCTTATTGCCCAGTAGAGGTGATAAATAATCAAAATAATAAATGTCATTCAGAGAATATTAGAAGGTGGTACATATGGAGAAGGGAAAAAAGCAGGATAAAAGGAACAGGGAGTGCCAGGGACAGGAAGGGGTACCATTGGAATAATTAATAAGCTATTACTTCTGTCCATGTCTATTGAAGTCAGATTTCACCCAGCCCACAGAGTGCCATTTTTCTCACCCTTCCCTACCCCAACACTACCATGTAAACCTAGAACCACGTCAAAGTGATTCTAGATGATCCATTCCCCACTCTGGAGAAGGAGGCGACATTGGGATATCATTGTGTTCTGTGAAACCAATGACATCACTGTCATGCATCTTAGTACCTTGTGAGTACCGTGTGATAGACCTCAGCCAGGAAATTAGGCACTGAGGCCATGGTCTACCTACCATTCAAGTCATGGTGTGAATCCTGCCTCACCCTGGGTGTCTGATGGTGCAAGAATTGACTGATAGCCTGATTTTTTCCCTTTTCATATAAGCAACATATTTTTATTCATACTTAGAAATATCTATTATACATAAGTTTATTCCTGACATAGTATTTCCATTTGTCTGTGTCATGGCTTTTGAACAAGTCCATTATTTTAGAACATTTACTTAGTTTCCAAATTTTCACTGACAAGATACTTATACATGCAACTTTGGATGCATTTCTGGTTTTATCCTTAAGATAACTTGCATATGGTAGAACTGTGGGTTTAGAAGATATGCAGACTTTGAAGCTATTTTGACACCAATTGCCACTAGATTGTAGGAATGTAGCTGCACCTCGTTAGTCATATACCAGAACCTTTATTTCCTATCTTCATACCAATGCTTGTGTCTTCATTCTTTTTACTTTATTATTTGAAAGGCGACACCTGCTATCTCACTAATATTTTCATTTGCTCTGTCCTCGATTGTGGGATTTACTGGTGTTTGTATTTTCCTTTTGGAAAATTTTTCACTGGAGTATTTGTCTCTTTCCTATGGACAGGTAAGCGTTCTTTAGATATCAAGGGTCTCAAATGTTTTCCCCCTATATGTTGCAAATACTTTCCCCAGTTTTAAAACTGTGCTTTAGTTTCCTTTACAAAGTCCTAAAGAGAGACATATTGATGTTTGAACACTTAAAATCTTATTTTAATTGACTATGGTCTTTTTAAAAAAAAAAAGATTTATTTATTTATTTATACAAGTACTGGGGACAGTCAGAAGCGCGGGAGGGTGAGAGAATTCACCAGAGCCAGAGCCGGGAGCAGAACAGGCAGACTGACGAAACACACTGCAGAGGGGAGCAGCGGGTGCCAGGAGAGGTCTGCGCGCCATGTGGGACCCTCGCCGGCGGCTGGGGATCCAACCGGTGTTGCAGAGGCTGCGGGCAGCTTCGCAACCCAGTGCTCAACCGCTGTGCCACCAGGGAGGCCCTGATTATGGTCTTTTTTCCTATGCTTGTTTTGAGAAACATTTTCTGTCCCCCCCCCAAATAATGTAAATATTCAACTATGTTTTCTTGATTTTCTGTATTTTAAACATTTCACAATATAGTGGTATCTGGAATTTTTTGTGTAACTCGGCACTGATGTCGGGCTCTTGCTCTCTTTCCCCCTCAATGCTTGCCTGATAGTTTCAGGACTAACTGGGAGTGATCCATCCCTTCCCCACAAACATGCATCATATACCAATTACTTACAGCATTGTATGAGGCTAAGCAATATGGATATGATCTCGTATACAATAGCTCTCTGGTTTAGAGGAGATTTTATTACCACCTTAGCCAGCCTATTTCCCTCTCCTCTTAGATATCTGAGCTCTTTGCAATAAGAACCCTCTTCCCTCCATTCCACAAGATGAGTTACCATTTTGGTTTTCAGAAGCTGCCAGTGGGTTCCAGTCAGTTGTATTATGATGTCAATGATTTTCTTACTAGATTGTTTTTCTTCTAATTTAATATCATATATTTAAAAGACAGTATCTTTTTTTAAAAGATTTATTTATATATGAATATATGCATACAAGAACTGGGGTATAGGCTAGAGGTGCGGAGGGGGCGGGGGGCGTCGGTGAGAGGATTCACCAGAGACAGAGTTGGGAGCAGAACAGGCGGATCTCGTGAAATACACTGCTGAGGGGAGCAGCGGGAGAGTCAGGAGAGGTCTGCTGCACCATGTGGGCATCTCCCTGGCCAGGGATCGAACTCGTGCTGCAGTGGCTGCGGACAGCTTCATAGGTTGCGCCTCAACCCCTTGCACCACCAGGGAGGCCCAAGACAGTGTCTTTTGTATTACAAATTCGCAGTGCAAGATGCACTTTTTTCCCTTTTATTGGTGTGTGCTGTGTGCTTCCTGTGATGAAAATTAACTTTTTCGTTATAAAAATAGCAGAATATTGACAATCCTGTGTGATTCAACCTCAATAACAGTGGCAAAAGTGAAATTTCCTTTTATTAAAGAGTGATGTTGAATATTTGAATAACTGAAAAAATAAACTGTGATCAAAGGTGAGACATATGTCACCAAGAAATCGGAGGCAGCATTTAACGAGCTGAGATGAGATGAAGGGTTGATGCTCGAGCATTTTTACCCCCTAAAAATAACAGTAAATGCTGCACGCTGCTTTTTGAAAACATAATCTTCCTTTCCCCTATGAACTTTTGGGTCCACTTCACACCAGCTGAGCTGGCTCAATGAGCAGGTCTCATTGGAAGGTCTCTCCTTCCCTACGTCTGCTCCCTGCTGGCCTCATTATTAAAAATGTGCTACTGTCAGATAGAAATGATGTTTCTCACTAAGTACACTCAATAGCATTTTCCTCTCACTCTGTTTTTCTTCCAAAGCTAACAATAAGCCATTTTGCCTTAGTGAAAAAAGATCCCAAGCCTCTCTGACTATTCCCAGGCTTGCAACTTGGCCTGACTGGCAGTTCGAGTGATTGATCCGTAACCTTTGGGCACTCAGGCAATTACAAGTTGCCCATAAGCTTTGCTGTGCCAGCAGAGCAAATAAAAAAACTGGGGCTCTAATTCTGGGTCAGCAAAGCTCTCCTTCATGGCGTTATATGAAATAAGAATTTTAACTGTAAGAGGGAATTTTTTAGAGAAGAATGAAATTTATTCATCTTTTTCCTTCTAATTGCCATAAAATGTGATAGTGATTACTTCTTTTTTTCTTTGTCCAATCTCAAGTTTTTCCTACTCCAAACCTGCAAGATTTCTTTCTACAGCCTTTCCATTAATCTAGAAAGAAGGATACAGAAATTCAAGTTTCTGGTGTTCAAAGAAAAATGAAAGTCAAAAAATAGCCCTTGTAAACTGAAGTTGCAGTATTTCCATTTCCATAATTCTGCAAGTTGTCCATGATTTTTATTTTCACTAATGAGGCAATAACTCAGTTACTCGTCCTCTTCTGTCAGGAGACAAATATTATGAAACAGAACTGTCATTTGTCTCCGCTCTGCCGTATACAGAGGCGTATGTGTATGTGCGTGTAAGAAAAAAGGGCATTTCTCAGCCAAGATGGAGTAAGCTGTAATAGACTGATTACTAAATGGTTTATCATGAAATCTCAATATTGGAAGAAAACATTAAAGGTCACAGGGTTCATTCTCCTGTCTACAAATATACTCATTCAAACAGAAGGGCCAATCTAACAAGTTTGAGAAGCTAATAAACATGATCATCATCCAATTGTATGACCTCTTTCCTCCTGAAATGTGTCCTATGACAGATATATTTTTCATATTGATCGTCTTTAGAATCTTGTGACATTGAGAAAAATTGCAGATGTCCTCCACTAGGTTATAATACTCTCAGGAAAATGATGTCTTTCCAGTAGAATAACTGGTTCACGCTTCTATTTAGTTTTAGTTTTTATTTTACTGGCTGTGAGGAGAGAACATCACGTCTCATCTCCTTGTGGTTGACCGTTCAATTTAAGGAGCTCCACGCACCCTCCTCTCCCTGCCTGCCCTTGTAAGTCCTCCTCCTCCCATAGACACTAGGCTTGGCGCTGTGACTCCCTATGTGACAATAGCAATCGGACGCTTCCATTAGCACATGTGACACTAGCAGATGGAGTCTTGGTGGATCTCACTTGCGAAACTCTCCGGACTTCTGTTGTTGTTGTTTTTTTTTTTTTTTTTTTTTTGGGTGATTTTGATTCCTGTTTCAATTTCCTTGCTTGTAATTGATCTGTTCATGTTTTGTGTTTCTTCCTACTTGGTGTCAGGTGGTTGTGTATTTCTCAGGATTTGTCCATCTCTTGCTTACTCAACTTGCTAGCATACAAGTGTTCATAGTAATCTCTTAGGATCCTCGGAATTTCTGAGCTGTCTGTTGTAACTTCTCCTCTTTCATTTCTGATCCTATTGGGTTGTCTCCCTTCTTTCCTATGTGAGCCTAGATACAGGTTTTTCGAAGTACCACGTTTTGGTTTCGTTGATCTTTTGAATTGTCTTTTTTATTTCTATGTCATTTATTTCTGTGCTAATTTTTACTATTTCCATTCTGCTCCTGATTTTTGGTTTTGATTATTCTTCTTTTTCTAGTTTCGTTAGGTGAGATGTGAGATTTTTAAATCCATAAAGGTTTACTTATTTATGCATACAAGCACTGGGGTACATGGCAGAGGTGCGGGTGGGGCAGGGGTGGATGAGAGGATTCACTAGAGACAGCGTGAGGAACAGAAATACACTGCTGAGGGGAGCAGCGGGCGAGACAGGAGAGGTCTGCTGCCCCATGTGGGTCACCTCCCTGGCTGGGGATTAAACTTGTGCTCAGAGGCTGCAGATAGTGTCACAGTGCGGTGCTTGACCCCTTGCGCCACCAGGGAAGCCCCAGATGTGAGATTTTTTAAGCTCTTTCTTGATATAGGCCTATATTGCTATATACTTCTTTCTCAGTACTGGTTTGGCTATGTCCATAAGTTCTGGAAGGTCATGTCCTTATTGCCATTTTTCTCAAGATTTTTTTTTTTAAATTTTTCCTTTGTTTTACTCATTAACCCAATAGCCACACAGTAGTGTGTTGTTCAGTCTCCATACAGTAGAGGTTTTTCCTGCTTTCTTTTTGTGGTTGATTTCTAGTTTTATACAACTGTGGTCAGAGAAGATGCTTGGTATGATTTCAGTCTTCATAAATTTGTTACTTGTCTTGTGATCCAATATGTGATCAGGCCTAGAACATGCCTCATGTGCACTTGAGAAGAATGTATTTTCAGCTTTTTGGGGGTACAGTGCCCTAAAAATGTGTATTAAGCCTATGTGGTCTCATACTGTGTTTAAGGCTATTGTGTCCTTACATATTTTGCTGACTGGTAGATCTTTCCATTGGTGAAAGTGGTATACTGAGGTCCTCAGCCATGAATATATTTTTCCCACTGTCTGTTTTCAGATTTGATAGTAACTGTCTTATAGATTTTGAATTCATTTGTTTGATGAGTCTTACATCTTCCTGACATATTGTTCCCTTAGTCATTATATAATGTCCATCCCTGTCCCTTGTTACCTTTTTAGCTGAAAGTCTGTTTTAATTGATGTAAGTATGGCTATCCCTTCATTCCTTTGGGTCCCATTTGCTTGCAGGATTGCTTTCCAACCCTTTATTCTGAGCCCGTGTTTATCTTTGGAGGTCAAGTGTGTTTCTTGGAGACAACAGAAAGTTGGACTCTTTTTTTCTGTGCTTTTTAATTGGAGAATTCAGTCCGTTTACATTTAGGTGATTATTGATATAGGAAAGTCTGCTGATACCATTTTGTATTTAATTTTCGGGTTCTGTTTTCTTGTTCATTTCTGTGTGGGTGTTTTCTCTTTGATTTAGATATGAGACCACCTTTTAATATTTCTTGGAAGGGGGGGTTTAGTGTTTGCAAACTCCCTCATCTTCTGTGTATCTGAGAAGGTCTTTATTTCTCCCTTATATCTGAAGTAAAGTCTTGCAAGTTAGAGTATTCTTGATAGGCGGTTGTTATCCTTAAGAATTTTGATCACACCCTTCCATTCTCTCTTTTCCTGCAGTGTTTCTTCAGAGAAGTCAGATGTAAGACTGATGGGAGGTCCTTTATAGCTTGTCTGCTTCTTTTCCCTAGTCAGTTTCCATTTTCTTTCTTTGTTTTGAATTCTTGGAAGTGTCTCTACTATGTGTCTTGGTGTACATCTTTCTTTGTTTAAGTACCTTGGTATTCTTCAGGACTTGTATCTTCCAAAACTTCTCCAAGTTTTGGAACTTTTCCTCTCTTTTTTCTTTAAGTTCTCAGTTCTCTGTTTCTCGTCTGTGTTTTCTTCCATTTCTTTATCTTGGCAATTTTGAACTCTGTATCTGATAGGAAGTAAAGATCTTCCATGTCTTTGTGGTTGGGTACTGGACATTTGCTCTCTCCGTGGTGTAGTGTGGTGTAGTACAATATTCCTCTGAGGACTCAGGTTGCTGCCTCTTTTTTTTTTTTTTTTCTTGCGCGATAAATGTTAAGCGTGCAGAGCTTCCACTTTTCCAGTAGATGGTGCTGTATGTCAGTGAGAAGTAATCTGTAGCTGGGTCTTCAGTGAGTGGGGGGCAGTCCTGGAGGGTTCTGTTGCTGTTAAAAGTGATGAGCATGGGCTCTGCTTTTGCCTTTGTCTCCCCTGCTAGCCCTCCTCTCTGGGTTTCAGACCCTTGTGTCTGCAGCGCGCACTAGGCCTTTGGTAGCCCTGGCACATTTCAAAGTGGCTTCACTGTAACTGTTTTTCCCCAAAATCCCTCCGCTGGGGGCGCGGGGGAGATCACTTTGTCTTCCTCACTGGGGTCCCTGTCCACGTGGCAAACCCCAGCACTCTTGCCCATATCTCTCTCTGTTAGATCCACAGCAATCAATTGTGCCCCCCACCTCCAAGACAAAGGTATAAACCACAGTTCCGGCTCCACTGGCTGCCTCTTCCCTCCCTTACCCTTTTGTTTTGCTCAGAGTTCAACTTCCTCAGCATCTCCTCCGTCCCACTGGTCAGCATTGGACCCCGGGGATCGTGAGGCGCTCCGGTTTCACGCCACATCATGGGATCTTCTGAACCAAGTGCCTGCCTGGACTTTTTTTTAGTTTATTTTCCCCAGAGTCAAGCAGGGAAATTCCTCTGATCTGATCTTCCCTGAGCGTTCTGGGGTATTTTATTTTATATCAATGAATAACTGATGCACTCCTGGTCTATAGTGGAGTCATGTATCCCTGGGGTTAGGTTTTCCAGTTAATGTATAAGGAAAACAATCTTGTAAAGTGAGAATTACCATTGAAAATCCCTTAGTCAGCTGCCATTTATAATCAGAGCAAACATTTCCCCCTTCATTATTAGAAGAGATTTCAGGTTTTCTTTTAAGTCCAAATAATGAGCTTGTTTGGAGCCATGTTATATGAAACACATATTCTGTATTTTTTAATATTCATTATATAACTCATTGGATCACTAAAATGATTGTTCACTTGCAAAAGCCCCTAGCCCTTTGTCCTTCTCCTCCTCATGCTTCCTTAGCCAAATTTGAACCCTACTTATAGCCAATTATCCTTCTACTTCATATCAGTGATGGAAAAATTGAAACTGGCTGAATACTCTCAATTTAAATTTTGTTACCACAAATCTTTAATAGGCCTTCAGCACGGCTGGCTAATCCTGTTATAATTCTCTTGTAAATTCTCTTTTCAAATCTGAGCCAACCATTTCACACTTTCTTCTGTCTTTGTATATCTCCAACATCCCTTCACTTCCCCCAACACTGATTTTTAGTGTAAAGTTCAATGAATTTTGACAAATGTATACATGCATGTATCTGCCACCGTGATCAAGGCATAGACTCAAGCTATAGAACCCCAGAAAGTTCTCTCAAGCCTTTTTGTTGACATGTTTTCATTTCTCTTGAGTAAGTACTTGGAATGAAATTGCTGGGTCAAAGGGTAGGTATATTCATCTAGAATATACCACCAAATATAAGAACTAATGATTTTCTTTGACATCACAATAGGCAACTACCAAGAGAGTTTCACCAGTACCCCAGCAGTCAGATTTTTAGTGAGTTACTCTGGCACTCAGACATTGGTTTATTGTTTGCCAGACCAAGCCTATGGAAACTCAGTGAACTTAGCCATTAAGTGTGTCATAGTCACACATACCCCAACAAGGTCTGAATCTCTGAATCAGTCCCCTCTTCTAAGTTTGTTCCTTCATTGGCTGTTCTCCCAAAGCCCTAAAGATAATGGCTGCTTCCTTCATCTGCCATTCTTGTTGAGTTAGCGTCACTCCTCTTCATAGTTAATCCTCTGTTACAATTTAATAATTATTTATATTAAATTTTCCCTGTTCAAATGATTGATGTGGTTTTTGATGCATAGATCTTGATTAATCTACCCCATATCAGCAAATCTTTTCTACTATGCATCAACAACATGCCCTGAAATATTTGCGCCTTCCATTTCTACTGTTCGCAGCCAAGCCTGGCCACCAGCATGTTTTATTTGAACAAATGCTGCAGCTTCCTCTCTGGTTTCTCTACTTTTCCATTCATCCTCTTCCCAGACTTCTAGAGTTCATTCTCTGTACAATAGCCATAGTGAGCTTTTAATGTAAATCCAATCCCTTTACTACACTGCTTAAAACTCTCTAATAGGGACTTATGGTTTCAGCTTAGTAGAGAGCTGGGACAAATCTCCCCTAACCATACAACATGGAAGATCTGTATGAACTGAGAATTGATGACTTTTCTCGAATAAATCAGATAAAGGAGGCAACTAGACAACCCCCAAATCTGAGAGAAGTTAGATTCCTACAGGGAGATACAGGACTTTAGCACTTGCTTATTTGGGACAGAGACACTGGACTCTATATAAACTGGTTAAGAGGATACACCAAAGTGTTCTTAATGAATTGCTCAAGGCCATGTGTAAGGACTTCATCCTCTTGCAGGATTTCTTCCCATGAGCCCCACTGGGCATTCGCTGGGAAAATCAGAAAATCCTGATAGAGTTTCCATCATTCAACTGGCTGGTGGAGGGGAATAGCAGTCTCTGTAGAAACTCTGCTCAATCTGTCTTTCCTACTTCCCCTATGGAACGCAAACCTATATTTGTGAGGGTAGGAGCAACAAAAGCAGTTACCTTAGGGCACTGGTGAAAAAAAAAATTCTATTCAGGGAATACAGCAGGAAAAAGAAGCTCTATCTCAAGGAAAGGCAAAAAAATCTGTGCTAGGCTAAAACTACCATGGGAGAATCCCACCTCTGAGATTCAGAGACACAGGATATGTCTAAGACTGAGGCTAATCAGACCATTGGAAAATGCTCTTGTGTCCTGCCCTTCATTACAAGGTGCACCATAACACTCTCACCACCGAAGCACCCATAGTCCTTTGCCATAGTCCACTGTGCTCTGCTCCTCCCCTTCCTCACAACTCCCCCTCTGAATTGTGTCACAGTTTTTAAGGCTTGTAACATAAACTGCCACATTGTCTCCCCTTTGCTCCCTACCGATTTAACATTGCTATAAAAAGCTTACACCAGCGTGACATATTCTTTTTAATAAGTGGTGTGCTTACATGGTTCTAAATTCAAAAGTATGCACTGGAAAGTTTTCCTCCTGTCCTTGTGCCCTAGGTGCCTAGTTCTCCACCCCAAGCTTTCTGGGAAAATTTTCCAAATATATTCTAAGTATACAGGGACAGGTAACAGAAGGTACAGTCCAATTAAGCAATTTGAGGAGCATTTAATACAGGGACTATTTGCAAAAGTGAAACAGCCACCTGGAAATCCAAAGGAAGTCAAGCTAGTCACAGGGGCCTCTTGGGACTGAGAGGGCGCAGGAGCTGAACCAGGAGGCAGAGGGCTATGTGGGGAGGGCTGGCTTTGGTGAGCTGTGACCTTCAACAGGGATGCAGGCAGCAGGAGGCAATCCCACAGGGAGGGACAAAACCAGAGTTCTCTGCTCTCCTGTGGGCGCCCCAGGCTGGCAGAAACCAGAGTGCAAGGGAGCCTGCTGGGTCATCCCCTTTGGCACTGACTTCCTGCAGCATCTCCTCTTCCCAGTGCCACATCCAGAGGTGCTCCCAGATCGTGCTGCCTTTCTCCCCAGGGCACTCCCTTTTCCTTTAAGGAAGTGTGTCCTGTGGGCCTCTCCTGAGAAGTGGGGAGCCTCGGTTGGTTCTTCAGTCACACATGGTAATCTATCCCTACATTCCCCCATCCCTCCCCTGTGACCTCAGTGACCTCTGTTCTCATCTCTGGATGGACCTCCAAGTCTTCCCAGCAATGCATGAAAACCGGTGTCGGGTTTCAGGTGTCCTTGCCAGGGGTTAAGCTCCAGGGGAGAGTGATGACAATAAATTCTTCTCCGTCTAAACTCATGACTCACCCCCTAATCCACTGGCACTGACCCCGATTTTCATACCCAGGAGCCTTTACAAAACAGAGCCCCAGTCAAAGTTTAAAATCCTTGTGCTATTGAGAGCAGGGTTTGTCTGGGATCGGTCAGGTTTTAGCATTGGTTGTCTCTTATCTTGGGAATCCCCTCAAACCTGGATAACTCATTATCCTGAGGTACAACCCCTGGGCAGCAAGAATGGGGGAAAAGGAGAAGCAAGGCAAGGAAGCAGAGACAGCAGACACAAAGTGATACATTAACAAGCTGGCTAGACTGTCCAGAGAAAATTGTAGCTGATTGCTTGGTGACTAGACATACTTCCACGCAGGGTGCGCCGGGAGCAGCTGTGGAAGGAGAAAGACTGTTGTCTGCTGATTTCTCCCTGTCTCTTAGCCCTCCTCGGTCAGAGCTCACTACGTGGTGTTCAGCTCCTGTAGCTCCGGGTCCCGCCACCCAGCCTTTCTGAACAGCTTCCTGGGAAGCCGCACTGCACACTTCCTACCTAGTCCTTCTGAATACGGGGGCGGTGTGTGTGTGTGTGGGGGGGTGTTGTGAAACTACACCCTCTGTGGTTCTGTTTCCATCAGACCCCAGGACACTGGAGTTTTATGCCTCCCACTGCCAAAAAATGCCATGGGGGCCAAAACATGGCCCTCACTCAAGGCTGAGGAAATTGCTGGCAGCAGCAGGTGGCAACTGGGAAGGCAGGGTTGGTAGAGGAAATCTGGGGAGGTGTGTAGATAGGGTGTGATACAGTAAATACACGTTTATTGGTGGATTGGTCAATGGGTGTCAAAATTTTGTCCAGGTTTTTGAAGTGGTGTGAAGACAGCATAACAGTGTGAATACCTGCACTTGAGTCAGACGTGGGTTTCTTTCTTTTTTTTTTTTTAAGATTTTATTTATTTAGTAGAGGAACTGGGGTGTAGGCCAGAGGTGCAGGAGGTGAAAGGACTCACCAGAGGCAGAGTTGGGAGCAGAACATGCAGATCTACTGAAATACACTGCTGAGGGTAGCAGCGGACGAGAGAGGAGAGGTCTGCTGTGCCATGTGGGTCCGTTCCCAGGCCAGGCATTGAACTCATCCTGCAGTGGCAGGCGATAGCTTGATAGGGCTGACTTTAACCTCCACACCACCAGGGAGGCCCCCAGATTTGTATTTCAATCTAGCTCTGCTATTACAAACAGTATCCTTTTGAGCAAGTTGGTTAACCTCCCATGTAAAATAGGGTCCCAATAGTACCTTCCTCATCTGTTTGCTATGAAGAGTCATTGAGATAAGGCCTACAAGATGATTACAAGAGTGCTTGATACTCAGAAAGCATTTTGTAGATGTTGGCAATTATTACTATTAGTGGTGGTATTTCTTTAAAAAAAAAAGATTTATTTTATTTATACAAGAACTGGGGTACAGGCCAGATGCCCGGGAGGGTGAGAGAATTCACCAGAGACAGAGCGGGGAACAGAACAGGCAGACTGACAAAATACACTGCTGAGGGGAGCAGCGCACGAGACAGGAGAGGTCTGCTCTCTATGCGGGTTGCTCCGAGGCCGGCGGGGATCGAACCGGCACTGCAGAAGCTGCGACAGCTTCACAGCGCTGTGCTCAACCGCCTGCACCACCAGGGAGGCCCAGTAGTGGTATTTCTTAACGTTGCACTACATAAGCACTTATCCTGGCAAAATTGCAGTAAGATTTTATTCCATTCATTAAGACCAAAAATAATAACCACCACCACTTTCTGAATATTAGCTATGTATCAGGAACTGTGCATTCAACATTCAACTCTACATAATACTCTGAGGAAGTTGTCTTCATTTTCCAAAGAGTGACCCAAGGTTTGGAGAGCTTATGTAACTTACCCACACCTCCGAAGACTGTAAGTAGCAGAAAGGATTTTTAAAAGTTTAGTTACATTTTATAGCAGTTGGGTTCCTGTAAAAAACAGATGGCAGGGCCTCCCCTGGTGGCACAGCGGTTGAGCACTGGGCTGCAAGGCTGCCCCCGCAGCCTCTGCAGCGCCGGCTCATTTTCCCCGGCCGCAGGCGAGGGTCCCACCAAAAAAAACAAAACAAAACAAAAACAAACAAACAAACAAAAAACCAGATGGCACATTGAAACTGGATCATGGAGGAATGTTTAAAAATTTGTGGCCAGGACAACCAACGTCCTGCTCACCTATATGTTTTGGTTAGATCAGGGTTTGTGGAAACCAATAGGAAGGTGCAGAAGCCTGGGATTAATGACAATTGATAGCTGTAATCCCTATCAGTCCCTAAGAAGAAGGTGGCTGGAGAAAGCGACTGCAAATAATCACAGGGCCAGGTTGCCTCAGGCACCTAATTACTAGGCCCACCTCTGAAGCAGATGACTTCTGGTTGGCATTTATGGGGATATAAATAACTTCAAACTTTCTTTCCAATTTGAGAAATCCATCCATAAACCTCTCTCCTTTCTTCCTGGTCATCAATTTTCAACCTTATTGTTTCTATGTCTCCAAACAGATTAACTTATTAGTTAATCACCTAGAATTAGTGAAGATCTTTATCTTAGGTCATCTCTCCTGCTAAAGGAAGTAGACAACCAGATTTATAACTTGACCTTGGGCCCTCCAAGGGGCTCCTCTTTCACCAATGTCTTTCAAGACCACCTGTGTGGAGGGCTGTGTGCTTGTGGCTATTGACTTCTAGTTGGTGCTAGCCTGCTATGCAGATCCATCTGTCAATCAGGCCTGAGTTTTTACCTCTTCCATTATATAGTGAGAAGGAACTCCCTGTGAGCCCAGGAGCACAGAGCAAAACAATATGGCAAAGCAGTAGGAACAGGAACCATAGGAGAATGAGTCTCTAGTTTGAACAGTTTATTGGTGCCTTTTCAGGATTTGCTTGGGTTCAGTCTTGTATATACCATTTCTACTTTACCATGGAAGGCTGCTGTGCAATCTGGTTTTATAATAATGGATAATAATAGTAATTTCGTTGCCTTGATCGGGCATTCAGTTTCTACCAGGGCTTGGCAGCAAGCCAGACATTCCTTTCCAAATGGAGAATTGTTGGTGGAAGATTCTCCTGTTACTGTCCTGTCTGCTGGAGGCTCCATGCAGTTCCACGAACTGCCTCCAGATGTTTTTAATACTGGTCTCCTGAAAGATAAGGATAACTAGTACTGTAGCCTGAACCTGCCTGAGTCTTATCTTGCTCCGGGTCCTACTTGAAGGGTTCAAGAAGAATGACAAAATGTAGTCTGTGTGGACTCTGAAATCATTGTGCTGCTTTCATTGTGACATTTGATTAAGGAGAGCAGCCTATCTCATTTATTATTATTTTTAAAAGATTTTTTTTTATTTTTATACAAGAACTGGGGTACAGGCCAGAAGCATGGGAGGGTGAGAAGATTTACCAGAGACATAGCAGGGAGCAGAACAGGCAGACAGACCGAAATACTCTGCTGAGGGGAGTAGTAGGTGAGACAGGAGAGGTCTGCGACGCCATATGGGAATCTCCCTGGCCGGCCGGGAATTGAACCCGCGCTGCAGAGGCTGCAGACAGCCTCACAGCGCTGTGCTCAACCCACTGCGCCACCTGAGAGGCCCAGCCTATCTCATTTAGAGGCAATTTTCAACATACTCCAGACCACTGGACCCCTAGAAACTTAACTGATACAGCCGGTCCCTGATCTTGTTGTTTATCTCACACCCTCTGGCATGCATATATCTTACTAACATACTCACTATGTCTACTTCCTGTTCACTGGGTCCAGTTCCTATAGTGTCTTAATTACACTGTGTCAGCACGCTGCTCTGTGGGACATGAAGATGATCAAGGACTCTCCAAACCCTATTATGGCAGAGACCAAGAGAGCTGACGAAGCCCTGAGTGCTCCTAGGTGTACTGCCGTCCCTGCATACAAGAGCAAACAGCTGCTGATTATCTTTTCTGATGGGGACAGGTGAAACCATTTTGTTAGCTCCGTTGCTAAAACCAAGTGCCAGAAGTTCTATTTCTTTGGTCCTATAAATGTAATCTATCCAGAACCACAGTTGTCATTGATATCATCATTGGATCAAGAAAGTCTGGATGTCTTCCTCCAGTGAAGGAGTTCAGGGAGTTTTGGGGTTCAAAATTCTCCGTTTTGTCTTCTTTGTCCAAATTTCCCCTGTTGCGCAGGGTCCCACTTAGTAGTTGTGAGCTGGACCCTCAACTCTATGTGCTCTGTGATTTCAGGAGATAACCAACTACTTAAACCTGCCTCCAAGGCTTCTGATTTTGCACCTGGGACCTTAGTTGAAAGCTAAACTTTCAATTCTTATCCTTCTCCACATTCTACAAGGTAGTTAAGAATATCAGCTGACTCCATAATCTTTATAATCACTGTCATGGTATGTTTGCCAAATTCCACAGTCATTTGTTTTCACAAAACCTTGCTCTCTGCCTGCATTGTGTGATAATTTGAATTATTGTGACATCAGTGAACGCACAGAGATTAGCAGCTTATGGGTGGCGGTCACCACAGAGAGTTTCAAGGATGGTGGGAGAAACATTTACTAATTTTTAAAGGCATATGTACTTCATACACTTGATATATTAAATATGTTTAAATAAGAAAATGATGATACTAAGAACCTGCATGACAACACAGCCACTTATTCATTTTGTGACTACTCATCATTTATTTATTAAATGTTTATCAAACTGACTATGGCCAACAAGCAAACACATAATCAAGACAAGCCCATTCATGAATTTCATATGGCAGTGGGTAGTCAGACATGGCCATAGAAGAAGGTTAGAGGCTCGATAATACAGTAAGGATTTTGTACTTTATTTGTGGGGTGATAGCAAATGATTGGAGGATTGAAGCAAGGAAGTAATATGACCTGATATATGTCGAAGGCTGTTAAATGATCATTTTGGCTGCTGTCTGGAGAACAGATTATGATAGAGCAAGCAGAAATGAGATTGATTTAGGAGCTTAGAAAAAGAAATGATTGTTATGAATTAACACATGAAAAAAGGAGGCAGTAAGAGGAGGGTACACATGGCATATATTTTGGATATAAAGCGAACAGAATTTACTAATGGATTGCACCTAAAGGGAAAGGGAAAGAATTGAGGACAACTTCTCTCCTTTTGTCTGGTCAGTTGGAGACGCCAGTAATTGATACCAAGCAAGCTGTGGCAAGAGAACGTTGGGGGTCTAGGGTGGGCATCAAGAGTCCTGTTTTCGACATGTTAAGTTTGAAATCCACGTGGCGACATCTAGTAAGTAGTTGGCCATAAGAACCCGGCATTCAGAAGAGAGGGCAGGAGTAGAGATACAAATGTGGGCGTTAATAGTTCTCAGATAGGCCTCCCCGGTGGCGCAGCGGTTGAGCGCTGGGCTGTGAAGCTGCCCGCTGCCTCTGCAGCGCCGGTTCGATCCCCGGCCACTGGCGAGGGTCCCGCATGGCGCGCAGACCTCTCCTGCCGCCCGCTGCTCCCCTCAGCAGTGTGCTTCGGTCCTTCTGCCTGCTCTGCTCCCCGCTCTGGCTCTGGTGAATTCTCTCACCCTCCCGCACTTCTGACTGTACCCAGTGCTTGTATAAACAAACAAACAAATACAAATAAATAAAAATGTAAAAAAAAATAGTTCTCAGATAGCATTTAAAACGACAGACAGCATGAGTTAAGCTGGGGAGTACTGTAAAAGAGAGACGATCCAAAGGCTTAGAGACCGGGAAATGGGGGTAGAACTAGAAGGGAGAAAAAGGGGCAAGAGTAGTAGGCCAGGGGAGTTTGAGATTCTCGTATCAGGTTCAGGAGAGAAGAACAGACAGAAATCCAACAGGAGATTAAGGATATTTAAGAGAAAGGAAGTGAAGACACTGAGTGTACACAACTCAATAAAATTTTCTGTGAATGGGAAAGAAGAATGAAGTTATACATCACTTAATTTTCTCTTTATGAAGAAAATACTTAAAGATGATACCTTTTAGGGGCTTCCCTGGTGGCGCAGGTTGTTGAGTGCAGCACTGTGAAGCTGTCCACAGCCTCTACAGTGCAGGTTCGATCCCGGCTGTCCGGGGAGATACACACATGGCGCGGCAGACCTCTCTTGTGTCGCCTGCTGCTCTCCTCAGCAGTGTATTTCAGTCAATTTGCCTATTCTGTTCCCCACTCTGTCTCTGGTGAATTCTCTCACCCTCCTGCGCATCTGGCCTGTACCCCAGTTCTTGTATATATAAATAAATCTTTGAAATAACAAGATTTATAAAGAAAAGATGATGCCTTTTATAACAGTTACCTTTTGCTACAAACCACCCCAAAACTCAGCAGTTTAAAAGATTTTTTTTTAAAGAAAAATATTTATAATATCTTATTTGGCTGGCTGTTCTCGTCTGGGCAGGCTTGGCAGGGATTGGCTTATCCCAGATGGCCTCATTCACATATCTGGCTGTTGGCTCTTTGTTAGGTGAGGTTGGGGATGACTTGGCCATGTGTCCCTCATCATCTTGCAGGCCAGCCTGAGCGCATTCACATGGTCATGATTATACTGCTCCCAAGAGCAACTCACAAGTACTTTTCAAGTCTTCACTGATGTCACACTTGCTATTGTTCCATTATCCAAAGCCAATGTCACAGACAAGCCACGAGTCAGTGTGGGAGGGAAATGCTCAAGGACATAGAGAGGAAAGAAATTATTGCAGCCCTTTTTCAAATAATCTCCTACAATTGTTAATGCATTGCTACTTATGTGAATTCATCCTCTGAGCTGCTCATATTAAAAACCTCAAAGTTATTTTTTAGTCCTCTTTTTCTCTCCTAGTGTAAAATGGCAAATTATTTAATTAGCTAAGTAAAAATGTAGTTTGTGGGAAATCATTTTCTCTCAGTACTTTAATAATCTAAATATTAATATAAACTTTGATCAGAGACCCATTACTGTTTTAATTAATTATATTCAGAAACTGGAGAAAAATAACATAATTGGCAAACTAAACTATGAAATTTATTTAAATCCCTTATAACCAAATTTGACTTAATATCCCAGTAATGCATTTTGTTTTATTTGTTTTCTTATAAATATGCAAAGAGGTAATCACCAATAAGTGGTAATATTTAAATACTTGGAAAAAGTACTAAGTGCTACTCGTGTCTTGGGTGATTGTGTATACACTTCTTATCTGAAAGTTGGCAGCAAGTGAAATTAAATGGTTTTCCAAATGACTGCATTGTTGATCCACCTTCCTTTAGCTAATTGACTGTTTTCTGTCAGTGCTAAGTCCCAACGGGGTCACTTGCATTGACAGTGGTGACTGACAATCCCATGTGGCCCTACAGCTAACCACAGCCATTAATTGTTGCAATTTTGCAAGGGCTTTTTAGCTAACATGGAATAAGGATATTTTCTTGCCAGAAGAGATAGCATGGGATGCAAGCATGAGATTGCAGAGAAGGCATATTATTGGACCCCACTCAAATTAGCCTCGTAACAATTCTGGACCTCTATTTGTTCATCTGGAAAACCGGAGATTGCTTTTAAAGTATTCTCTCAACCCAAGGCTCTCTGAGTCTATGTGTGCTCTGCCAGTACAACAGAATCAACACTCTATGAACATGGAAATGGAGGTAGGAGCCTTGAACACCCCAGTTCTGGCTAAAACAGAAAGCAAGAGCAATCACCAGAGCCTAGTAACATATTTACCTTCCTGTAGACACAAATCCGATGTTTAGCAGAATCCAAGGCTTCATGTACAACAAAAGGTTGCAGTCATTTGTGAATGGTGTTGGTTCCATAATTTTCACGTGTTAGAAAATGTTTGTAACTTCTACCATGCATAATTACTATTTCTTCTTTGTGGTGAACATGTTTAAGATCGACTCCTTTAGCAACTTTCAAGTATATGCAATTGTTCACTGTAGTCACCATCTTGTTATTCAGTCATATTGTTGACATCACTTCTGTCTAAGATGGCTGCCCCAACCATGTTGGGTAGACCCAATATGGTATGTTCAGTGGATTCAAAAGTTATAAGTTCCCACAGCAAGTTTCCCCAAAGCTGTGTGACCAGGGGCAGGTTTATATCTCTCTGAGATTCATTCCTTTGTTCAACAACTATTGCGATGTACTCAGCTCTTTATTGAAAATAGTTTAATGAAACAGTAATAGTTGATGTTTCAAAAAGCATACATGCAATTTCATGTCTGGTATCAATCAAATCCTGGAACAAGTAAACGTGCATTTATAAATTGTGGCAAATTTATGAAGGGGGAGAAATAAATTATTTCAAGAACCCTGGTGTCCTCATCTGTAAAGTGGGATAATACACATTTTATCTTAAGCTTTAAATGAGATGATATACAAAAAGCAACTTCGGTAAGAACTTAACAAATATGAACAATTTTGATATTATATTTTTGTCATGTCATTCCAAACTATAAATGTCTCATATATCAAACTATTGCTGATTTATAGTGATGGTTTCTACTTAGCAACTTATGGTCTGTTATTATTTACTGCAGTTATGATATTTACTATAGACAATTCACCAATTTGTTATTCTATCCTTTCATACAGAAGAGTTAAGTGTAGGTTCTATGCCCCCAAACAAACATATATGGTTTCTTCCTGTGTAATAACCAAGGTTCTACTATTGCTATTGCTCTCAGATAGAATTGACAAATTATGTAATATTATTTGCATTATTTTCTGCCACAAATACTAAGAATTCATGTTACTTCTATCATGAAAAAGTTGACGTCTACCTAATCCTTGTCAGTTTTTACTCTCAGTTATTTACTTAGGTCCATTTTAGCTTTTCCAGCCATCCTGCAATCTCTATTTGGATTTAGTTCAGCTTGATGCTACGCTTTTCTCCACTTGGAAGGCATTCCTGGCACAGGGCACTGGCAGGGAGGGTACTTTCCTCGGTAGTCTCTATGCCATTCCATGAGCATCCTGTGGGGCTGGGAGGGACTGTGTGTCTCTGAGGAGAAAAGAAGAGCCTTTCCCTTCACTGAATGGCAGAGCTGACCCCAGGCTAGTACTATGACTTGTCTCTGGCCTCTTTTGCTATTTGCTTCTGCTCATAAATTTGCAGGCAATTAAGCAGAACGTTAGGCCTACATCAAAGTCCATCTTGTCAATCCCCCAAAGTCCATTTAGATCCCTTCTTATAGCATCAACACTTTGATTGGTCATTCAAATACATCTTTCCCTCTGGAAGAGTTATGGTTCCATTTATTTGAGAAGAACTTTATGAAAAATTTAGGCACTGCCTTAATTAAATGGGATCAACATGTACTTGAAGACCTTTATAAACTGTGATGTAGAATTCCATTTTAGGGAAAGATTCTCCTGGTGTGTCATAAAACTAAAGATGGAACTATGTCTCCTAAATATATCATACAATAATAATGTAGCAATAAAATAATAATAATAGCTAAACTAACTAGCTGTTTGTTAAGTGTCCATGCTACATAGTGAAGGGAAGATTAGCGCTTTACTTATTGACTCATGCAATGTCAGCAATACATACATGTGGAAAAACCATTATTTCCATGCAGAGACAAGCAAATTGAAGCTTAGAAAAGTAGAGAATGTTGCCCAAGAACCTATTATAGAGACTTTATGTCACTGATATTTTTCTTAAAATGATGTTATATGTGTACTTGCTTCTTTAGAGTTTACAAAGTTCTTTATTTTTTAAAATTTTTTAAAATTTATACAATAGCTGGGGTACAGGCCAGACGTGCAGGAGGATGAGAGGATTCACCAGAGACAGAATGGGGAACAGAACAGGCAGACTGACTGAAATACACTGCTGAGGGGAGCAGGGCGAGAGACAGGAGAGGTCTGCTGCGCCATGTGGGAATCTCCCTGGCCGGCCGGGAATCAAACCAGTGCTGCAGAGGCTGCAGACAGCTTCACAGCATGGCGCTCAACCCACTGGCCACTGGTGAGGCCCTACAAACTTCTTTTACATACATTATTTTCATTTGATTTTCCTCCTCACATGCTCATGAAAGTCTGCTTCAAATATTCTTTGCCCGACATCTATTTTTGTGTCTTTTATTAGAGAAGCTGGAAAGCATTATTTTAGAATATCACCCACATCTTAGAAACGAGGAACTCCTGTCCTCCTGTCCTCCTATCTGAAGTCACCATGAAGCCAGGCAGAGCCAGAAGCTTGGGGGCCCCTTCCTGGCCGCTAGAGGCCAGCAAGGTGCAGTTAGACCCTCTGAGCCACTTCTTACATAGTGGCCAGTTCATTCCCAAAAAGGCAAATGATCCTAAAATGTTTTTAGGAGAAAAGACATCTGGTTTCGATGTAACACTGAGAAGCCTTCAATTTCTAAAGCCTCCCAAGGTTTCCTGAAAGTCAGCCTTAAGCAAATTAACAAGAAGAGAATGTGTGCCTTTGGTGTGTGTTCCTCCAAGTCTTCCAAAAGCCCTGTTTTCCTTCTTATCATGCTTACTTCCCGCCCCCCCCCCCGCCCCCGCTTACCTGTTTGAAATGAAAGCAATTGTTTGATTTCCCAGAAACAGTCTTTAACATCTCACCCTCCCTCTCTTCTCTTGAGGCTAAATGCTCAGCCTCCCCCTGACTCTGTTACTTGCTCTTCTTTCCCCATGTGTCACACTTCTAGAAGGGGTCAGAGGGAGGCTATTGGGAGAGTGCAGGTGGGAGAGGGTTTTCCCAGCTGAGCACTCTGGGGTACTTCTTTGGGACTCCCACAACCAGGAATCTCTCCTCTTCAGTGTTTGTTTTCTGAATTTTAAATCATACTGTGTTTGAGAATAATCATGTACTCTACCGGAACATTTAGGTGTAGAGCCACAATGTAATGCAATTTACTCTTAAATGGTTCAATAGAGAGAGAGTAATGGCATATATATATATATATATATATATATATACACACACACACATATATTTAAAACTATTTGAGAGTAATGTAGAGAGAGAGAGAACAAATGATAAAGTAGGTGAGATCAAGATGTTAATGATAAGTGACTCTGTTAAGGGGCCTACTGTTCTATGTGCCATTCTTATTCTCACAATCCTTCTGTGTGCTCGAAACTACCTCCAAATAAATTGTCAAATATTAAAGCTACTCTTTTCAAATGAAGCTTTTGTGTGCAATCAACTATTTTCTAAACCACTCTGCCCACTTTCCCAGGAACTGTGACTTCAGAGTGACCCTGATAGCCCTGAACTGTGGACTGGAGGATGGAAGGAGTGGAGGCCTGGGAAGAACCCTCCTAGGCCTGGATCTCCCAAGTCTCCTTTCTCACCCAGTCTGCTCCTCAGGAAATGGGTTACCCCCCATTCTATCTGCAGACACGTAGACCTGAATGGAACCTTCCCAGTCCAGAGTGTTCTCTCTCTCCTTCCCAGGTGTTTGCTTTGACCACCTTCCAAGGCAACACATGGCAAACCCCACAAGGGGCGGGTGTGAGAGGCCTTCATGACGTGCAGTCAGGACAGCCTTCTGTTTCCAGTCACTTGTTTTTCTGCTGTTACCTTCTGGGACAGTGGCTAAGGAGAGTTTATTGAGGCAAGAAAAAAATAGTCACAGATTCTTCTCATCTCTGTATGTGTGCTCCTGTTCAATGTGGCCTTGCAGATTCTCACATGCAGAGGTGACCTTTATTTTTCCACCTTCTGCATCCGGGCTAACTTGTGACCCAGCAGAGGTCTGAGGGCCCAAGTGCTGGGCCACGTTGTCTCGCTGCTCTGGGAGCTCTACGAAAGAGCCTGAGCTGGTCTGCTGGATTATGAGATATGTACGCATGACGAAGTCATCCCCTTTGCCCTGGCTTGAGATAGGAGAGCGCGACCATCTTAGTCCTTCCATACGCTCCTGAGCCAAAGGCTGGCCCCAGACACTGTGTGAGCCCAGCAGCAACCAGGGAAATGACCCTGGCAGGAACTGCCCTGCCAGCCTGCAGAAGAATGAGAAAGAACACCCGTTGCTGGTGCTAAGACACTCAGTTCTAGGAAGGCTTGGTCTGCAGCCAAAGCTAACTGCAACAGGGCCCAGACTCCGTCAGCAGGAGCAGTGTGTTTGGCATCTGAGGCCCTTAGCGTGGCACTATGTGCGTAGAGAGCTTCCTTGCTTACCTGCTTCTGGCTTCCCTCTCGGTCAGCTGGGCCTTGGTCAGTTGTCATGTGCCAAAATAAAGAACAAGGGAGTGCTGTGTCATGGGATACTTGATTCAGTTCCTTCTGAGATTTCTACTTGGTCCGAACCTAGTGTGCTTCCTCTTTAAGTTTGCAAAATCGTTGTCCTGAAAAGAGCAATTTTCCATTAGCAACTGCTTTTCTCTTTAAGAAACCAAACGGTTAAATATATACGTGACCTGATTTTATTAATGACAGGCTCTAAGAAGGAGTTAAGATGTAGATGAGCACAAGAGGGGTTACTGGAGAAGCACCCCTCTTCAGTACATTTCATAGTGGCAATGGCCCCATCTATCTCCAGAGAGGACACAGGCAGCAGCCAGAGAGGGTTTGGTAGTTCTGTGAATAAAGGTTTATTACTTTCCTCTCCCTTCCATCAATCAGCTCAATGTTAGGGAAAGGAAAAAGGAAAAAGCAAACCTAATCTTTGTGTCTGCTCATAAAATAAAATTGGCAGAATCTCCCTTCATTCCTGACCTTGAAAGTAACTTTTTCAAAGGTGGGGAAAACCAGGGAACATTATTTGATGAGAACTGGAAGCTGGAAGAGAGGATCTGTAGCTTATAACCTCATCTCTGACATTAGTCCAACCATCACAGTTCAAGTCAGCCACTGTCTATGGACGCCTGCTCTGTGCAGGGTGTAAGGTCAGTGGCACTGAGAACACAGAGGTAGACAAGACAGCGTGTTGACTCTCCTGAGACTCACAAGACAGCAGGGCATGGGCAACACACATATAACAGGTGTTCAAATCAAAGGACAAATGAATGAAAAAATGGGACAGGGACAGGTTAATTCTGACTTTGAGGCTAGGATGTAACAGAGCAAGGTGGACTGGGTGAAAGAACTTGTCCTTCAAAGGCAGAAGTGGTGAGGATGAAGACTGGATGGGCAGTGTGTGTGGGTCCTGGAAAGGTGAAGATTGAAAAACGATTATTGGAAATGTAGGTGAGGGTAAGGGTACTGGAGGCCCGCTTGTGTGCTTCAGATTATATCTGAAAATATAGTTCCTTTCACAGAAAATTTTCTTTGCTACTGCCAGGAGCATGGGGGATGAGCAATTCAGAATCGCTCAATCCACTTTTAGGGCAGGAAGTTTTCTGACCCACTTGGATGGCTTGAGGCAGGCCTACAAATTCATGGTAGATATGCTTCTAGCTTTTTTTGATTCTTAGTGTTGTTTTTCAGGGTCCCCGCCCTAGACTTCTGTGCCCCAAGCTCTGAGAATCTGTTAAAGTGTAACTCGCTCGATCAGCTGCTGGGGCAAGATGAATGATGTCCCTGCTGGAACAGAGCAGCCCAATACTGCTGTCACTTTATGCACTTCCTCTCAGATTAGTCTCTTGTCACATGTAATTGATGCCTTTAAGAAGATTGAAAAGAATATTTTGGCCAACATTTTGGCAGGAGCATTGTTCTCTATTACCTACTTCTCCTTTACCATGGCATGGAAATTCTGTTGAGTTGTTACTTCTGGTGTCCACCATAATTTTCTGAGTACTTCTTTACTTTCTGGGGCATGCGTACACACACACACACACACACACGCACACACACACTGATGTTTCCTGGCTGAAGTTTTTCTGATGTTTTCTGGCTCCTTTTATACTTTCTATGTCCTAACCCTGGAAATAAACATTCACCCAAGGATCCTTGATTCCATTTAGTGGGAATGGTATCAAAAAGCAAAATTTGGTGTGAGGTACTCTCATTGTTATTGTGTTTTGTTTCCCATAGAGTTGATAGAGCTATGAAAGAGTTGGAATTCATTCCAATTCACCACCAAATTTATTCTTCCGAGTCTTCGTTCAATCCATATTTACATCTGCCTTTTCCAACAGTGAGATACCTGGTTCCCAATATCACTGAAATATTTACTCATGTGCTCAACCCTACGACATAGACTAAAGAGTTTCAGAGTTGCAAACCCACACTGTTAAGAAAAGCAAAATAAAACTCATCAAAATCTCATTTGCAGTTCAAAAAATTTTGTAGTTCTTTTTGTAATTAGATTGAAGATGTATTGTCAAAGCACTATGTTCAGAAGTTAGCATCTCTTCTCAAATCTGCTCGGTGAAACCACATTGATAGCTTGAAATCAGTCATGTAGGATGTATTCACACCAAGGAGAATGACAAATGCTACAAATTGGGGCTTTAAAATTATTTTTTGAGTGCATTTTGTTAAACATTTCCCAGCATACTACTCACACAGTTATCTCAATTGCTCAGGGCAAAACCCTAGGAGTATTTTTTTTTTTTAATTTTATAGAGGCATGTTTATTTATTTATTTATTTGTTTGTTTGTTTTGTTTATACATGCACTGGGTACAGTCAGAAGCGCGGGAGGGTGAGAGAATTCACCAGAGCCAGAGCGGGGAGCAGAGCAGGCAGAAGGACCGAAGTACACTGCTGAGGGGAGCAGCGGGCGGCAGGAGAGGTCTGCGCGCCATGTGGGACCCTCCTCCGGTGGCCGGGGAGCAGCCGGGGATCGAACCGGCGCTGCAGAGGCTGTAGGCAGCTTCGCAACCCAGCGCTCAACCGCTGCGCCACCGGGGAGGCCCCCTAGGAGTATTTTTGATAACTCTTTTTCTTACATTTCATACAGAAACCCATCAAAGTAGGCCATAATTTGACCACTTCTGCTATGGACTGAATGTTTATGTCTTCCCCAAATTCCTATGTTAAAGCCCTGACTCTTAAGGAAATGGTATTAAATATAGAGCCTTTGGGAGGTAACTTGTATAGCTGGGGGTCATAGAGTGGAGTCCACATCATTTCTTATCCACCTAGCCACCAGGGTGCACTTTCCAAAAATTAGATCTAATCGTGTCTTTTTTTAAACAGTCATGCCTTGCCTTAATGTCTTTCTTGGATTGTTTTTTAATTTATAGAAGGAATTAAAAACTCCCAAACATGTACATTGGACATTGTTCCTTATTCCCCACTCTCCCAATCATAGATCTGCACATCTAAGCCCTTTGCCTGTGACTTTGCAATTCCTGCCATAATGTAAACACAGTGTACGTTCCCATCCCACATGACTTGCACTGGTAAATGAAATTTTGGATGATGTGTTGTGAGCAGATTTTTTTTAAATTTCTTTTAAAATATTTATTTATTTATTTATACAAGCACTGGGTACAGTCAGAAGCGCGGGAGGGTGAGAGAATTCACCAGAGCCATAGCGGGGAGCAGAGCAGGCAGAAGGACTGAAGTACACTGCTGAGGGGAGCAGCGGGCGAGACAGGAGAGGTCTGTTGTGCCATGTGGGACCCTTGCCGGTGGCCGGGGATCGAACTGGCGCTGCAGAGGCTGTGGGCAGCTTCGCAACCCAGTGCTCAACCGCTGTGCCACCAGGGGAGGCCCGTGAGCAGATTTTAAAATGTGCTCATATGATTAGGATTTCCCTCTCTGGCTTCCGCTATTGTCAAGAGAAATGCATACTCAGGAATGTACGCTCCCTTCAGGTAGCTACAGTTTCCACAATGAGATATATGGAGCAGAGCTTGTTTGCAACCTGGTGCCCAGCCCACCTGAACCAACCCATGCAGGCCCAAGAAAAAAATCAACTAAAATAAGTCAAATCTCAGCAGACTCATCTATTAGTTAGAATATGAATACAGATTGTAAACTATGAAGACTCTGGGGGTTGCTTGTTACACAGCATTTATTGCAGCAGTAGTTGAGATGTATGTATAATATACAAACCCTCCACAATCGAAACTGCCAGACTTTTAGAGTCAATCTTGATGCTGGTTTGGAGAGGTGTTGTGTTCAGAGAAAGGGTCCTTGGGTGATTTCTGAGAAAAGTTTCACCAGAGTTCCTCTTTTAGAGGCACACAGAGAGTTCTCCCGTGAGGCAAAGATGTTTAGTTATATCCAAAAGGGCAGGTTTATTATTTTAAAAAAAAAAGGAAAAGAGAAGAAGACGCTTGCACAGACACAAACAGGCAGGAAGAGCTGCCGCTGCAGTTTTACAAAGGCAAAAGGTTTGTGAAAAGAAACACCTGCATGGTCACAGGCGGGCAGGGGAGCTGCGTTTTGTCTTTACAGTGTTCTTCCCTAGGTGAGGTGTTATTCCTTTGTGGAATTGTCATCTATTGTTAAATTAATCGTTTTCAGGGTGTGACTGGGTTAATTTTGTAATGACCAGTGATTCTCTGTAGTGGCCCCCCCATCTCCATATCCTCACATCTGATCTGCGCCTCTGGATACAGTGTATCGCAGTTGCTTTTTCTTTTTTTTTCTTTTCTATTTAAAAAAAATTATATATATTTTACATTTTTGAACAATGTTTGCTTTCCCCGCCCCCCCCTCAGGTGCAGTCCCCATAGAATTTCTTTGCCCAAGGCACCCGTGCACCATCACCACAGTCCCCTGTACTCCTCCCTCCCTCCCTCTGATCCCTCTCCCTCCTCCTCCCCTGCAGGATGTCTCTGGTTTATAATTGTCTGTTTGTTTTTATTTTGTTTTGTATAGTTATTATTCCCCCCCCCATGTCTTATTAGGTTCCCCTATATTCCTCCTGTAAGTGAAACCATCCGATATTTTTCTTTTTCCTTCTGACTTATTTCATTGAGCATAATTCCTTCTAGCTCCATCCATGTTGCTGCGAATGGCATGCGTTTATCTTTTTTTTTTTAAGATTTTATCTATCTATCTATCTATCTATCTATCTATCTATCTATCTATCTATTTATTTATTTATTTATACAAGCACTGGGTACAGTCAGAAGTGCGGGAGGGTGAGAGAATTCACCAGAGCCAGAGTGGGGAACAGAACAGACAGACCAATGAAGTACACTGCTGAAGGGAGCAGCGGGCGGCAGGAGAGGTCTGCGTGCTACGTGGGACCCTTGCCGACTGCGGGGGATCAAACCGGTGCTGCAGACGCTGCAGGCAGCTTCGAAGCCCAGTGCTCAACCGCTGCGCCACCAGGGGAGGCCCATGAGTTTATCTTTTTTGATTACTGAATAGTATTCCATTGTGTATATATACACCACATCTTCTTGATCCAATCCAGTCATCTGTTTTTTTGGCATTTGGGTCGCTTTTCTATAGCAGTTTGTGCCGAAGGATTTTTTCATTTTGTGGCTAGCCTAACAACTATGTTAATCTTCTCTACCCACATCTCCAGTTTCTGATCTTGTGACACCTTTATCCCAGATTTGTTTTTCTTACTCTAAGCCTCCACCAACTGTTATTGAGGAGGACACAGACACAAGAGGCAAAGTAGCTTGCGAGATCAGACAGTGAAGCATAGATCTGGCATTCAAACACAGTTTGATGCCAGAGCGTCTGCTCCTAACCACGCTACTCAATCCCCCTCCACTGGTGCTGGCTCTCCTTGTCCCTCTACTTGGCACACACCTGCTTTACAACTCTGCACATTTCATGATTATTTATACTACTATTCCTCTCACTTGCGCGTATACGTTTAAAAGTTGAGGATTCAACCTTAGGTGTCCTTACGTGTCTGTTATATACCTAGTAAGGTGGCTGGCCCCTAGCTACTTCCCACTAAATGTTTGTGAATGTTATTTGCTATTGAATCGTTTTGTCATCAGTCAAATTTTCATCACAAATTGCTAGAGAACTGGCCCAAATTGCCTTTCTCTGAAACATGAAAATGACAACATATTTTGAGAGTGATTTATAGAAAATCATGTACTTCATATAGTTGGAAAGGATACAGTGATAAGGAATTTTTTGAATTTCCCTTCAGGCACTTGCCTTTTAAACATCAATCAAGCAATCAACAATGCTTGACTAAGCACCGCCTATGCACCCAAAACAGGCCAGCCACTTGTACAGGAGGTGGCTAACTAATTACTTTGTGCTTTGGTGGCTGTATGTCTTTTTTTTTTTTTTAGATCAAGTCTTGTTTTTGTGTCTTTGAGTTGGTGGAATCAATGAATATGGAAAGAAGTTAAGATAAAATAAAAATTTTACCTGACAGCCTTTTCTGGAAGCTTCAATGACTCTGGGAAAGTTTATTGATTCCTAAAGAAAAATTACCATTCTCTTTTAAGGAAGGGTGAAATAAAGGAGGATTTAGTGAATAAAAGGAATTGAAGCAATTAGCATAGTCTTTTAAAATCCGGGATTATCTCTATTGATTAGGTTGCTGTAGAATTGTTGAAGGTAATGAAAATTACATATGTGAGTGAGTCAGAAGTTAGGGCTGCAAACCAAGACCTACCATTTGGAAGAGAAAAGCTCAGGGTTAAGAGAATTCAGTTTCAAAAGTGAAGTGAGAATTTCTGAAGGTTTCAAACAAAGTGTAGTAGTAAAAATATCATTTTTTATAAGGTTAGGTGCTTATTGGCATGCATTGAGATTTTGGAGACCAAAAAACAAAATAAGAGCAAAAAGGGGACTTAGAGGCAATATTTATTCAACCTATTAGTCCTATCAAAGTGAACAGAGAAGGTGGCAATAGTAGGTAAAGTCTCATCCTTTTCAAAGCTCAGTTTCTTAGTTTATTTTCTTTCAGTGAATGTATGAACATTTCTTAGGAATGGGATATTTTAGGCAGATTCATTACTGTAGCCAAAATGAAAAAATGCGTAAGGTGGAATCCAAATATTTCAGCACATTCAAGAAAAAAAAAATAGATGAGCAAAATTTTCTTCCTTAGTATTGACTTCTTACCACTTCCATATGAATATAGTCAGTGAAAAATAGTGGATATTTTGAATGGCCTGGTAATTTGTTTGGTCAAATCTTGCCTGGGTTTTAGAGAATTAAAACAGACACACATTTCCCTTATCATATGCATATGCTGTATCAACAGAATGGTTTGTATCCCAGATGTGGGGAAAGCAATTTGGGAAAGGTAAATCTTAAGGTTGAAGAAGGAATATAATGATGAACAACATAATCGATGCAAGACAGCACAAGCTCAGTATTTTGCTAGTTTGAATTATGTTAAAAAATCATTTAGGGCCTCCCTGGTGGTCCTGGTGGAGCAAGGGGTTAAGTGTCAGCACTATGAAACTATGGGTAGCCACTGCAGCATAAGTTCGATCCCAGGCCGGGGAGCTAACCCACATGGTGCAGCAGATCTCTCCTGTCTCCCTGCTGCTCCCCTCAGCAGTGTGTTTCAGCAGATCCACCTGTTCTGCTCCCCATTCTGTCTCTGGTGAATCCTCTCACCCTCCCACACCTCTGGCCTACATGCCAGTTGTCCGAGCAAAAAATAATTTTTTAAAAAAGATTTATTTTATTTATACAAAAACCAGGGTATAGGCCAGATGCGCGGGAGGGTGAGGGGATTCACCAGAGTCAGAGCCAGGAACAGAACAGGCAGACTGACAAAATACAATGCTGAGGGGAGCAGCGGGCGACGCAGGAGAGGTCTGCTTCCCATGTGGGTATCTCCACGGCCGGCGGGGACCGAACCGGCACTGCAGAGGCTGCGGACAGTGGACAGCTTCACAGTGCTGCACTCAACCGCCTGTGCCACTAGGGAGGCCCGCAAAAAATAAAAAAAATTTTGTAACTGTGTACTCCCCAGAGAAAGGGGAGGTTCCAGGTTTGCTGCCCCACCTGAGGAACGGTGAAGGTGGGCAGAAAGGTGAAGCTAGAAAAGACCAGGAAAAAGATGGAGGGGGAGGAGGAAGCTGAGAGAGATGGAGAAAGAAGATTGGAGGAGGCACATGGAGCAGAAAGACATTTGAAGAAGAAGCCATGACTGCTTATTGGCCTTGGACTTGTACCAGGGACTTAGGGGACATGGAAGGAGACACATGGAGTAGAGACATGTGGAGACATTTGGAGAAGACATGGGTGAGAGACCTGAGGAGAAGTTGACCATTGCAGCCTTTATCTTGATTTTGATTTTGCTCGTTTCCTCCCAGAATTGCCTGGCCCCTTCTGCCCCTTTCCTATGGATTCCCACCAGAACGTGCCTTAAACTTGTGGCAAGATTTTGGGTTCTCAGCTTCCAGGCTTTGGACCAACCCTGTTTGGCTGGGCATTTACCCATGAGGGGATGGGTAACTTTGGGTGCTTGATTTGGAAACTATATTCTTTCTCTTCTCTCTATTGCACACTAATTGTATTAAAGCTGTTTTCTATTGAAGGTCTCACACATTAGACTATGTTCTGTCTTTATACAGCAGATGGCAATTTTGGGGGTCCCCTGGTACCCCTCACCCTGCTCTCTAGCAAAACCGTATTTGAATGAACAGAAGGGAGATTTGGCTTTGGATGTAAACCTGCATTCCCAGTGTCAGCTATCATTTCACGAAAACAGATGCTGTCATCCATCAGCCCTTCTCCATAAGCTGGAGGACTCCATCATGCTTTCTTTTGGTTTGGGGTCCTAAGATGGGACTTAGGGGCTACAGAGGACTCAGGAAACCGAGTCTATATGAAAAGGTCTGAGTGTATGGATGCTAGCAAACAATTTTTGCTAAATCCTTTGATCCAAACCCCCTAGGATTTATTGTGAGTCGGAACATCCTAAAGCTGAAGGATGGAGATGGATGCAGAATCCCTGGAGTTTTGGATCAAGAGGATGGAATATTACTCAGCAATCAAAAAAGACAAACTCATGCAATTTGCAGCAACATGGATGGAGCTGGAAGGGATCATGCTCAGCGAAATAAGTCAGAAAGAAAGAAAAATACCAGATGGTCTCACTCAAAGCAGGAATTTAGAAAACCTAAATAAGGGAACAGGAAAAAGACTAATTATAATAAAGTAAAAATCAAAATCAACGAGCAACTATAAACCAGAGACACACTACAGCAATGGGAGAAGAGTAGGATCAAAACAAGAGGGGTGGGCTTCCCTGGTGGCGTAGCGGGTTGAGCGTAGCGCTGTGAAGCTGTCCGCAGCCTCTGCAGTGCGGTTTTGATTCCCAGCCTGCCGGGGAGATACCCACATGGCGTGGCAGACCTCTCCCATCCTGCCCGCTGCTCCCCTCAGCAGTGTCTTTGGTCCATCTGCCTGTCCTGTTCCCCGCTCTGTCTCTGGTGAATTCTTTCACCCTCCCGTGCCTCTGACTGTACCCCAGTTCTTGTATAAATAAATAAATCTTTAAAAAAAAAACAAGGGGTGTGGGAATTGTATGGGGACTATAACCAAGATGAAAATGCATACATTATGCAAAAATGAAAATTGATGTAAAAAAATATATAAAATAAAATAAAATAAAATAAAAGAATCCCTGGAGTGTTAAAAAGGCCTCCAAACAGAGGCAGTAAGGGCGATGTTTCTCAAGCTATCTGCGGTAGAGGATAGAGTTAAAAATATTTCCAGTCCACAGCAAACTGATACTTTTGTAAAAATACAATTGAATTAAAATACTAGAAAACATATTAAAAAAGAAACAAAGATACAAAATTCAAGTCCGCTTTATAAGTTTCAACCGCCATCAAATTACATTTCAATAAACATAATCAAAACAAGTGTGACATAAAGAAGAAAAGAATTATGGAAGCCATACATATTGATGAGAGTGTGCAGTGAAGCAATTAATCTAATCACCACGACCCATAACTTCTTACTCTACAATCACAACTAAAGAACATTTGAGTGAAGTAGCAACTCCCCACATTAAATGCCTATACACATTTTTGAGCAAACATTGTATTTGTCAATATTTGAAATTTTGATATAACAAATAACTGCTACTTGCTTGTTAACTAATCTACTCACAACTATTCCCAGGACATAATGTATATCTAAAAGTTTCTATGGTTTTGTTTTAACTGCACTTACAGTGGAGAGATCAATCTTTCATAAGTATGCTGAGGGAAATGGAGGAAGATATTTTAAGGCAATTTCATCAAGTTCAGGATATTTGTTTTTAACTTTTATCCAAAATGAAATAAGCGATGCTGTATTTTCAAAATTCATCTTCAACCTTTCATTAGCTGCCAGCTCTAATAATTAATCTTGTAGAGTTGAATTTAAATTATCTTCTTACAAAATAAAAGAATTAAAGATCCATCAGTTTCCTGTGTGTGAATTTTAAATATTCTATCAGACTTTTAAGGTGTTCAGAGAAAACCTTTTGCACATAAGCAATATAAGGATCATTATCTAAGTCCGCTATAATTGTTAAATTTTGGAATATGTCATAACAATCTGTAAAATCTTTGTTCTTCTAAGGTCCTAACTTTTGTTTTGGTTTTTAGAGCTTATCTACCTGTGAAAACATGTACTATGTCTTTGCATGGGATAAGCAAATTCCTTAGATCATAAATATACTGAAACTATATCACACAGGGCCTCCCTGATGCCGTAGGCTCAAGGGGTTAAGCACAGCACTATGAGGCTATCCGCAGCCTCTGCAGCACGAGTTTGATCCCGGTGGCTGACCAGGGAGCTACCCACATGGCGCAGCAGACCTCTTGTCTCTCCCGCTGCTCCCCTCAGCAGTGTATTTTAGTCAGTCTGCCTGTTCTGTTTCCCACTCTGTCTCCGGTGAATCCCCTCACCCCCCACATCTCCGACCTGCACCCCAGTTCTTCTATACATAAATAAATACTTTTTTTAAAAAAAGAAAATATACCACACAAATAGTAAACTGGTCATCTAAATCATATCGTTAAAAAGTTGGGTTTAACTAGTTTCTTATCTTGACGGAACACTGAGAGTTTGTTCTGTAGTTTGAACATTTGAGACACAACTTTCCTCCTGATTATCATCATACCCAGTATGCAATAATCATTGTTTATGTTCAGCTTCTCTGTTATCACAAAATATGAGAATAATCTGAAATGTAATGCATTGGCTTTTATGTAATTCTCAGATTTTACCATATCAGTAAGCAAACTGTTTAGTTCTGCTGACATTATTTTCCTAGCAAGATTTTCTTGATGAAGGAAAGTGCATTGATTTACATTCTGGGGACACCTTCATCTGAGCAACTACTTGGAATGTTTTCTTGTAATTGCAGCTGAACCATCAGAACGTTGCTTCTCCACCAAGCCTAAACTTTACACCACAGAGAGTGACAATGCTTTATCATATAAAACACTTGTCTTCACAGCTTTCTACATTGCAGCTTCAGTGATGTTTTCAGCAATGAGGTTTAAAAAAACAATTCTTCCTTAATATTCACATCATACTAAAATTGTACATCTGCTAAAAAAATTGCAGTATTAGCTGTCAATGATATCAGGTTGCAATGGAAAATATTTTGCCAGCTTTATGTTTTTTATGACTTGGTTTTCCGTAAACAAGCTCATTCCTGTTGTAAAGCTACCGTCTTTGCTGCCAATTCAACCAACATTTCCAAGCAATCATCTCTGTTGTGTCCTTCTGTAATATCTTGGCAATTGCATTTGGATTTTTAGTCTTACCAAACCAAAGGGCTACTTTCTGAGAAACTTGCACAACATGAATGTTTATGTGTGAAAAATTGAATAGCTGCTTCTGTTGACTTTTTATTTCAATAGTTTTTTCCCAAGGTTTTTTTGAAGTTTTAAACTTATTTGGGTTTTGTATGTAAATATTGCTTATATTTTGATATTTTAACAGTATCCTCTAGCTAGAAAATCTCTACAAATAATATACTCTGTTTTAAGCACTTTACCATCAGTTATGGCCATAACATTGAATTTAATATTTGTAGGAGAATTCTTCTGAATAAAATTAGCACAAACTCTTTAGGCCTTTGGTTTTCAGGACTCATATTGGTCAGTCTCATTTAGTTTACCACCACTGCTGTCATCAGAAATGGTGTATGTCTTCTTGACAAAAAAGTCCAGTGAAACTTATTTTGCCAGATGTATAACCCAGCCTTAAAATTTACTGCCGTAATTTAGTTAATAATATTAATCTCTAAAAGTAAAATGATTGCAAAAGTAAAATATTAGTAAAAGAAACAACAGCCAAATGAATAGCAAGTCAATAAAATTTGATTTCAAGAAAGGAAAGAAATGCCAAAATCATCTCTGATTTTTACACTCTTTAAAGTTAATGTTGACAAAGTCATCCTAAACTACAACATATTGTAGTGTGGTCTTACTGTGCATACCTTGTGTGCAGCGTGCTCCACATGAAATTTACCAGGTGAGTGTGACAACGTGCAAGCCGGTCTTCAACGAGACAAGTCCACTGGTGTGCTGACATACCCTTCTTGGATGTTGCTGCAATGTCAAATTGTTATAAAAGTTTCCAAACATTAACTCTCAATTTCACAGATCTCAACTATAACACACCATTCTTGATATAGAATGGGACCCACTCTTTTTAAAGTACAGAATCAAATTTTCCTACTTACCAGTTATGTGATCAGGGGTAAATGTTGCAACCTCCTTTGAGATCCCTTGTAAAATGGAGATAATAATGTTCATCTCAAAGTGTTGTTGTAAAGATGAAATAACGCACAGGTGAATTGTTCATTAGACAAATATTTATTGAAACCCTAACATGTGCCAGAAACTACTCTAGGATCATGAGTTACATCAATGAACAACAGTGGAAAAGAGACAACAACAACAAAATGAGTAAATAAACTAGAAGGTGTGTTAAAAGATAGAGAAAAATACATAGTAGAGGATGTCAAGGACAGTCAAGAGTGCTGGTACGGGGTGAGGGTGGGGCAGGTTTCTGTTTTAATGGCGTGATCAGGGAAAAAATGTGATCTGATAACGCCAGCAGAATCACCAGCATAGAACTTAGTTAGCACTTAGTAGATGGGAAAGCCTTTATCATAATGAGCTCACAGGGACTTAATATTGCCCTTCAGGAAGCTCAAATGCCTTTATTTTGGGGTGCCTGTTACAACTGAGTGTGTGTACACAATTATGCACACACACATATACACACATTCATGCACACTCAACTGTCATAAAAATTTTATTTGGATCCAGCCTACTCCTTGTAGAGTAGATCTTCTGTTTGCATTACATCACTTGGGGGCCTAGGTAAGTTGGAGTTAGATAGGTTTTAGGGTAGAATAGGATGAAATGAGAAACTCATAATTGTTTTTGCTGATTAACATGTAAGATCTGTTAGAAGTTCGATTCTGTCTAACTCCAGTGTCCTTTCTCTTTGCTCATGTGTTGCTCACTCTTGTGATCCTGCAAGATGTACTACATTTGGCAAAAGCCAAGGAAGAAAGTACATCAGAGAAGTAAGAACTGTTGTCATCAACTAACCTTCACAGTTGATGTTTCTTGAAGATTCAACTGACCTTCACAATCTTTTCAAGAATTACTTACTCTGACAAAACTGTACACACAGGGTGATAAAATTTGCATTAAAAAAATGCAAGTCGATGCCTCTAGAAAAAAAAAAGGTTATTTTAGAGTGGTGGGATTATAGGTACTTTTCAATTTTCTATAGTCACTGTGCATTTTTAAAAAATAATCAGAAAAAGCCAATAAAATTTTTTTTGAAGTTTTTCTTTTTTTTTCACACCTAGGGATATTCTTTTTTTTTAATAATAAATTTTATTTTTATATTCCCCATACCATTGCAACCCCCCCATTCTGATCCCAATCCCTCCCCTCCCGCCCCCCACCCCCCAAAAAGTGTCTCTGTTTCATAGTTTTTTGTTGATTTTGATTTTCACTTTCTTATAGTTATTAATTTTCCTGGTCCCTTATTTAAGTTTTCTAGATTCCTGCTATGAGTGAGACCATCTGGTATTTTTCTTTTTCTTTTTGAAAGCCAATAAAATTTTTTTAAGGAAAGAAAATAACCCACTCTTACTAATTCAAGGAAGCTTGTTCTTTTGTGCTTTTGTTTCCTTCACAGAGGAGGTGGAGGAGTGGAATTTATTAATTTGGGGATTGTTTTGAGAATTTCTCTTTTGGATTGTATCTCCACATTCTCTGAAAAACTCTTTGTGAATTTACTACTCAAACTGCTTTGCTGTTTTATTATTAGACTGTCTTCCTCTAAACTTGGCCGGAAATCAAAGGCCCATCCAGATAAGAATCTCCACAATGTGCATTTTCGGAGCAAGTCAGAAGCTGCTTTGTTTTAAGAGTCAAAGAAAGCTTTTGTATTTTCAATTTCGAGTACGCCACAGTAAACCAACAGTCTATATAGATTATACAAAAGGGTTATATGTTGGTTTGAGTCAGTTTCTGGAGGGGAAAAAGTCACCACTGAGGAACAGCAAGTGTTTAAACAATGAACTGACAGCTGCCGGACCATTAGATCCCTCTAAGGGGCCAACTCCTGCTCTTTTCAATTTCACTGTGATCTGTAGATACAAGACTTAGTGGCTGAGCTGGTGGCGATGGGCTGTGTTCCAAAAGCACCTGCACTTATCAGAGCAATACCTTTTATCAGAGGACTTAGAAGGCAGTTTATAAGGAAGAGAAATCACGCCTGCTTGGAAAAGGAGAAAAAGAAAATATATACCTATTTCAAGTTTCATATTGGCCATTTAGATACTTGTAGAGTTAGAACTAAAAGCTTGAAGCACTTGATTTATACCAGATTCTCGTGGCCATTCTCAAAGATATTAGGATCCACTCTTAGCTAAAGTTTAATTCAAATAGGTAAACTGCATAGTTTGCTAAATTGAAGGCTAATTCAACGGTGGTGTCTGTCTTTAAAAAATAAAGTCAGAGATAGGCTTCTGATCATAGGCCTAAAGAAGTGACAGAAAAGAATATATTCTTCAGCTTCGGCATCAGGGAACTACAATCCTCTTAATTTTCTTTTTACAGGAGTCTTTACAGAATTCATGAGCAGCAACTTTTTTTTTACTAATTTTTAAAAAAAAATTATTTTATATATTTTTTACATCATTTTTCATTTTTGTACAATGTATGCATTTTCATCTTGGTTATATTCCCCGTACAATTCCCACCCCTTTTGTTTTGATCGTACTCCCTCCTCCCCCCACCCAGTGTGTCTCTGGTTTATAGTTGCTTGTTGATTTTGATTTTTACTTTATTATAATTAGTCTTTTTCCTGGTCCCTTATTTAGGTTTTCTAAGTTCCTGCTTTGAGTGAGACCATCTGGTATTTTTTTTTCCCTTTCTGGCTTATTTCGCTGAGCATGATCCTTTCCAGCTCCATCCATGTTGCTGCATGTGTTTATCTTTTTTGAATGCTGAGTAATATTCCATGGTGTATATGGACCACATCTTCTTGATCCAGTCATCTATTTTTGGGCATTTGGGTTGTTTCCAAAGCTTAGCTATTGTAAACAGTGCTGCTATAAACATAGGGGTGCAGGTGCTCTTTGGAATTGATGTTTCTGTGTCCTTTGGGTAAATACCTAGGAGTGGAATTGCTGGATCATATAGAAGCTTTATCTTCAGTAGGCTGAGGAATCTCCACACAGTTCTCCATAGTGGTTGGACCAGTTTGCACTCCCACCAGCAGTGCAGAAGAGTTCCTTTTTCTTCACATCCTCCCCAGCATGTGATGTAAGCAGCAACATTTTGACCAACTCAGGAGTTTGGTCAAGGAAGAGAGTAAGAAGACCTACATGAAGACAAGCATTTGATTTGTTTTACGCAGGTCTTTCTGCACCTTTGATTTGGCTCTCTTATGAATCGATCCTTTCCTACAATCCCGAAGATTGTCTTCCTTTGGGATCCCAAGTTTAGATTTTCGGTTGATGGGATACCTGTGTTTCGGCCTACTGCTTGCCCTGACCACTTCTTAAATCTTCCAAATCTTGGTTGCTTGTCCAATTCTTAACCCCGTTATGTTCTTTTACCTTGGATCCTTGACAACTGTACCACTGCTCTCCTGGGGACAGTTTTAACCTGTAGCCAGTTGTGCCCTCGCTGAACCTACATCGGTTTTAGTCCCACCAGCTTGAACAGAGAGTCAATTCAAACCAACCTTCAATTGGATTTATTTTCCAAAAATCAGTCACACTAGTCCTTCAAATCAATGGATTTATTGTTTTTTCATAATTAATCAGCAAATGAGTGCACTGAAGGAAGTCAAAATAGAAAAGGAGTCAGGTCTCAGACAGCCTCATTACCTTCTCCCCCACCCCCTACCCCGCCCCCCGCAAGATTACTGAGTAAATTTGGTAGATGTAGTAAGTGTTTTCAATTTCATAGGGACAAGTCATATAAAAGAGAGGAAAGTGGATAAGTGGATTTCTCTTTAGGCTAGTAAAAATCAAGCAAAATCGGAAAGCTGCTCGGGGTCTAGCTTCAGGAAGTCCACATGGAGCATGCCCAGAAGGTCCAGTGCTGAGGCCAAGCCACGCAGGCGTACTAAAGACCCCGCCGGCTGGACGAACTTTCCACCAATCAGAACTGCACTGACTAAACCCCTCATTTGCATAATATGGGCTGAAGCGGGGACTAGGGGTCTTTTTGTGCCTATCACACGCCCAGCATGGAAAACTCGAACTTGGAGCTCTAGGGCTTCCTGCCTCTGTGTCTTCCTGTTGCAATGTAAACACCCAGGGAGCTTTTTTGTGTGTTTGTGGTTTTTTTTTTTTTTTGGTTGTAACTCTATTAGGCTCCGGTTTCTTGGCCCACCATCGTTTAAAGCTTCCTAGTTTGAACCCCAAAGCAGAAAGAAGCTGCTTCATTTTATCAGACGAATATGGACGCTAGGCAGGACTTCAATATGAAGAGCAGAGGTGAGTGTAATTGATGTCGAGACACCTGCAGTAAGTAACCTCATTATGTAAATTTCTCCATCTGAAACCCAGTCTGCTTTTTTTAGTCCATTTAGTAGTTACTGGTGTTTGGGCTCGACAAGTGAAAAATGCCACGAGATTGGGCGTGTTCCATTTGTATTTGTACCTTTCCTGATACCTGGCACCAAATTCAGTGCCCAGTAAGTCCCCATAACCACGGAGTGGAGTTGAATTCCTGGGTAACTGAAGAAGAAAAAGGTTTGCATTGAAAAACATAGATTCATGCCTTTTTTTCCAAGGTGGTAAATGTTTATATAACACGGGGATGAAGGAGGATATAAATAATACCTTAGCAGAAGTACCTCAGAAGAACCTCAGGGGAACCCTTAACCACTCAGAATAGATTGATGTCGTTTCACCTTGACTGTGGAGACAGAAAATCAACATAAGTTTAGTATTCAGTCATTTAAAACCTTAAAGCTGCTACTAAGTAAATCCAGTATGATATTTTTACCAAAATAAGTCATAACACATTGGATGACAAAATAACATTAAAAGATTTGTTAGACCTGCTTGCTCCATTTGGAGTGAGTTGGAGGAAGAGCAGTTTTATCTGGGCATGGAGGCATCCAGCCTCCTCTGGATCAGATGGAATTATTCAGTCCAATGAGATAAATGCAAACACTGTGAAACATTTTCTGTATCATCAGAATATAGAGCAACATAAGTTATCCAAAAAAATGCTGAACAAAGTCTGAAGTACTACCGCTGTCAAAATGCTGACATTGATTTTATTCACTTCTTGAGATCTAAATTGGAAAATCAAAGAGGATCAGATGGAACACAGGTCTTTATGATATACTATAATCAAAGACAATACAGGGCTAGGACCGCGATGCATAATGGAAGGTCTTGAAGGATGGAATTTGCTGATTCTGGGATGGAGAAATGAGCTGCCATTATCAGAACGAGTGTTGTTCCACAACTTAGTGATTTATTACTCATGTTGCCAATTCACAGATCATTGTCACGTCACTCAGACAAAGAAATCTGAAGCTTTGTAAAGAATAAGTAAGAGAAAGGAAAAGATCTAAACTCACAAAATTATGTGCAAATAAAGGGAAAACCAATTTGCTATCAAATGGCTTTTATCTTCACTTAAAAAATACAGAGGCACAAGGAAGTGGTTCTTCCCTGTGGTTATATGTAAAAGGAGAGTAACTTAAACATTTTAAGAAATTAGCTTTCATTGAGAAATTTATAAGAGAAAATAGAGATGCCAAAATGGAGCTGCAGAGCTCAAGTCTGAATCTCTGCTTCCTTTGTCAGGTGATTGCTGCATTAATTAACTCCCTGGGTCTAGAGTTGGCTTCTGTACTGCCTAAGGGCTGAGAGTGCTTTGGGCATTTGTAGATGATTGCAAAACTTTTTATTTAAAGAATAGTATTTCTTGACACAAAATTTCGAATTTGAAATGCACGAATAAAATGTTACTTGGATCCAGCCACACCCATGTGCTTACTGAGTATCTATGGCTGCTGTCACGCCCCAGTGGCAGAGTTGAGTATATGTGATAGAGATTGGATGGGCTGCAAAAGCCAGACTCATTTACCAGGCACTTTATGGGAATAGGATGGCAATCTTGTAGTATATTATTAATGACATACTTCAACCCAGGAGGAGGACATGTTTAGAAAGAGGCTGGGATTTCATATAACTTTACATCTGAAGGAAACAATTGGTCTTCTGTGCAGTGTGGCAGATACACTTTTTTCCACACACACACACATACACATCTGGGGGCACCTACAGATGACCTGTAAGGGCAGCTAATACAGCTCTCCTGGGTGCTTTGATGGAAGGGTGAATTCACGTAGTGCCTTGAGAGCCACTTATGAGAGGGAATTAGCATTTGGAACAGATCCCTGGTGAATTTTCTCTATTCTTTTTATGACTGGACTAGATGGACTGCTTTTGACTGAGCTGTTTTATAGAATTTTAGACCTCTACAGCAAGAAGGAATGCCAAGAATAGGTCTTTCCAAATTTAAATATATTGAATATGACCAGTTCCAATGAGAAGTTAATTGTTCTTAGAAGCTTGCAACATTAGCAAATTGCAACCTCCTTGACCCCATCTTGCTCTCATACCCCAGAATGCATGACAGGTTGTGTGTTTTCCGAGTCCCTGAAGAGTTGGCTAGAGAGAAAACAGAGCATGCATAGGAAATATATTGTTGAATTTCCTGGTTAGTGCTTTCTTATTTTAGACAAGTCAAGTGTAAATATAATCCTGACCTTTAAACATCCACACGATGAAGTGTGAAAAATATACTATACAAGCAATAAACAACCAGTCAAGCATTATTTTTCTAATTTCATCGGCTACTGTCTTATAGCATGTTGATTTGCTAAGTATAATTTGTAGCCTTGCTATTGGGCAGAAAACCACTGCCCCCAAGCAGGCTCTCTGAGTCCCATAAAATATCTTTCATAGAGAAACTAGTACATTTTAAAAAATTTCACTTCTTGTATGCATGAGTCACCCTGAGAATAAAAACAACTGGTGCGTGGATGTAACGTATAAATCAGTGGATGATATGGAAAACTCGTTATTTTTATTGGAATTTTATTATGTCAGAATATTGTGATGTGTCTGTGGGCCCAATAACTTGAGTAAAGCAAGTGACCACAAGGAACGGGAGAAAAGAGCTGTTTCTTGGTGGTGTGGTGAGGAAGCAGGTTTATGCAGGAATCCAGGCAAAGTCTTTCCAGAAAACATTTCTTCTGCCACAGACAGCGTGGTTGATTGCAGAAAAGGCCACAGATTCCTCCCATGTCTGTATGTACAACCTTTGCAAGTTAACTTCACCACTCCTCCCATCAAGAGGGGGCGTCTGTTTTCCACCCCTTGAATCTGGACTTGCCCATGGTGCAGGAGCAAATGTGACACAATCTCGAATGGGCCCCACCCTCTGGAGCTGGTCCTGTAAGAGTCTCACCTGTGAAGGAGCCTGCACTAGCTTGCTGGGTTTCGTGCAGCAGAGATGAGCCACCCCAGTTATGGCCCCTTAGTCTCCTGGCAACCACGAGACTGGGAGTGAACCAGACTAGGCGACCCACAACAGAACCTCTCAGCTGACCCGCAGAATTAAGAAATGCTTATTCATTTCAGTATATAGTGTTGCAAACCAACATTATCTCAATTTAAACAAAAACAAAAACACGGAATTTTGGAGTGCTTGTTATGGGGCAAAAGCTGGCGCAGGTCCCAGGGTGATGGACCCTGAGTGGTTCCTGCTCTGCGGGGGGTGGGGGAGTGTACATCACACCACTTTTGGCCAGCGCTTGGCTGACTGGGAGCCACTACATATAAGGCCAGTGCAAGCGGCCGGGCTACATGCAGATTGCTGGGCATTTTAATGGTGTCCAGGGTTACCTCAGATAACATGGGTTCATGTAAATTCTGAGGGGATCTGCTTGGGGTGGTAGCTCCCCTCTGTGAAGGGTCTTATAAATTCTGATTCCCAAAGGAATCCTTTGCTGGTCTGTTGCAATGGCGCAGGTCCATTAAGTTGGAGATGCCTGTAACTTCCTCGCCTATTGAGACTTCTTTGTGCTCTGCAGCCGCTCAGGGTCCTCTGACATACACATATGTTTCCTGGCCTGGCCTTGACTCCAGTGAGAATCCGGGAGAGTCACAGAAGCTCCAAGGACAGGCACAAGCACAGACAACCACACCGTAGGTTCAGAGGGTGGGGTGGTGCCCCATTGCCTGCAGGCAGACTGTACCCATGGAGAGCAGGCTTGGAACTCTTCAGAGGACTGACAGTTTTATTGAGGGCCTGGGTTCGAGACCAAATTGGGCCACTAATTATCGCTACATCTCTGACCAAAAAATCTTCACTTTTCTGGGCCTCAGTTTCCAAATCTTTCAAGTGGGGAGAACTGAACTAGAGGGTGTTCACTGCCTTTTCTGGACTTAACAGTGTTTGAGGGTGATCCCTCAGCTCCCCTTCATGCCTCACTCCTTTTGGCTTTGCACTGCCATCTCCTCACCCAGAGTTGTGTTCTTGAGGGAGGAAGTGAGGCCTGTTTCAGGATGAGAGCAGGAGACATGCAGACAGACTCACTCGACTTGTCATCTAGGGATACTAAGTGTCTTCTCTCTGGGGAACATGACTGCTGGTCTCCCAAAAAAGGACTGGATAGAGGAATTGTTGGAGGGGGCAGCAGGAGCAGCCCAAGAAGAGGCCAGGGAGGAGGGTCTGATCTGTCATGCTCCCTTGGAAATAATCTCCTATCCGGGGAGAGGGTTGGTGGGTCGGTGTCTTTCTCCCTCCTGCCCTTTCTCTTTATCCCCTCTCTCCTTCCCTTCCACTCATCAACTAATCTTGCATTTACAGACAAGGACTTCAAACTGTGGGTTTAGTTAACCAATTTTCCTCTATGAATTCTTTTATCTCCCCCCTCTCCCGTTTGGTTTCTGTAGTAATAGCCTAGTTATTCTCAGTTAATATGTTTTTTTTAAAGATTTATTTATGCATACAAAGGCTGGGTTGTAGGCCAGAAGTGCGGGTGTGGGGGTGTGAAGAGTCACCAGAGACAGAGCAGGGAGCAGAACAGGCAGACTGACTGAAATACACTGCTGAGGGGAGCAGCGGGCGAGACAGGAGAGGTCTGCTGCGCCATGTGGCTGGGGCTCGAACTCATGCTGCAAAGGCTGCAGACAGCTTCATAGTGCTGAGACTGAACCCTTTGCACCAGCAGGGGTCTTTGTCTTTTAACAGGTTAAGGGCTTAAGGGAATCAAAAAAGCAACTATTAAAAACATCACCATTTAGTTCAGTTCAAGTATTTTTAAAATAATGAATATTTACAAAACTCATTCCCATTTCAAAATCTGCTAGTGGTTTCCCATAAAAAAAAATCTTTAGTAGATCCAGAGGAACAGCCTTTCTTTGCTGACTTCAAGTCTTACCACAGTCTCCATCATTCAGCCCGACTTGTTCCAGGAACACACCAAGGTTGCTTCCCCCTCGTGGTCTTTGCCCTGGCTATTCCCTGTGTCTAGAATGTTCTGACCTCGGGTCTTCTTGTGATTTACTGCTCCTCTGGGAATCAGGACTTTTCAAATTCTGCAACATATTCAAAGGTACGGTAGGGTTGACAAGAGCTGAGTTAGTCATTTAACTTATATTTGCATACAATCCACCTGGGCAAATCTTATTCTCATGCACATTCTGATTCAGCAGTGAGGAAGGGATGGAGATTGTCTATTTCTAATAAACTTCAGGTGATGCTTGTCTAATACCCTGAAGGTGGGCTCCCTGAGAGTAGGGAGTATACCTCAGTTTGTGTCACCTTTGAAGTAGCAGCCTGGAGTATGTTTGTTGACTGAAGGCTTTGTAGTTGCCATGGCTTCCTTTAATGGTCCCGTGCCACCACGGGATGACCTGAAATAAGATGGGATATACTCTGTAATCAAGATGTCAGGCTTCATAACTACACAAGGATGTTATAAAAGGACTTTACATTGGGTGAATGTTTTGTATTAAATCCTTCCATTCTAGAGCCAGAACGATTTTATTCTGGACCAAGAATGAAGCTTTCATCTCTCCTGCTATGATAAAATGGGCTCTTGTTCTCAAATCCTTCCCCGTGGCTATCATTATCCCCTCAGTCTTGCTGGGCTTGACATGGAGTGAGGTAGACTTCAGCCAGAGAGATTTTTCTGAGGGAAAAAATGGGAAAGTAAAGATGCTGCTCGCCTTTTGGTATCTAATATCTTCTGTATGGTCATAAATAGCACTGATTCCTGACATCCATACCACGGAACTAGATTTCCAAGTCTCAGTACTGTCAACAACTTCATCAATTGCCTTTAAAGCATTTTCTTCTGAAGTCTTCTTTGTACCACTTTATATTTCTTCCCTGCTCAGAGTGTCCTCACCCAAAAGTCATCCCTCAGGCACCACATTTAGTCACCTGCTAAATCCAAAATGAAGTCACCTCTGGTCTTGCCCCATGTTGCACCAGCAATGAAGATAATCTGATTTCAGGGGCTGCAGCTTCTCTCCTCCCCAGAGAATAAGCGAATGGAATTTCTCTCTAACGAGGTTAACAGGGATATTGTTGTTTCAGGGTTTGCTGACAGGCTGAAGATTTATCCTCTCCTCTTTTTCCTGACTCTGAAGAGAATTGCAAACTTGGAATCTACCTCTGGGTCACTTGGTAATTTAAAATTGATGACTTGGAGAGAGAATGGAGATAAAGATGTCCAGGAATGTGTCCTTTTATTGAGAGGTACTGTAATTTGGGAGACAATATTCTCTGGTGCAATTCTTTAGAAACATAGTAGTTTACGAATGCACTTTGAAATCAGTGACTTCATCAGCCACATACTCATAGCCAGCCCTTTCTGAGCAGAGGGACAGAGATGCCCATTATGCTGATTAGGATGGAGGATTGTGGGGGTGCCAGTTGCAATCTTATCTGCACTGTCATGTAGGGTTCCATTCTTTTGTCTGCCCCAAAGCAGACAAAACTCCCATGCTTTTAGAAGCCAGAATAGAGATTCCCTTAGAGTGGGGGTTAATGACTGCAAGGGAGCATAAGGGGTGCTTTCTGGGGTTCTGGTAATAGTCTTGATTCTTTTCTTTGGAAGCACTCACTTTGCAATTTCATTGGTTGATTGATACACTTGTGATTTGTGTACTTTTCTTTATATATCGTACTTCATTAAGATGTTTACCAATAAATAGCTGACAATTATAAACACTCTTGTAAATCATTTTCTACCTATGAATAAATCACAAGTGCAAGAAATCAGTGATTTGAAGAGTGGTTGGTTGCTCAATGATAAGATGGATTCTTCCCTCCTCTGTAATTCACATTTTCCTGCTCAGACTAAAGTGCCCTGTGTATTTGTCCTCTTCCCCATCCTAACAGCCTCACTTTGCACTCAGTGCAGAGACAGCCATGATTTGGAAGGAGCGGTAACCGTAATGGCCTTCTCTATCTTGTTGACAAAGCATCTCTTAGATCCATGCTTGTGTGGAAATATGCAGCCTTCCATCAGTTATTAGTTGCTGATCTCATTGACAGCGCTCACTATCAACACCTGCAGGACAAGATGAGGGACCCTTGAGATCAAGGCCAGAGCTTCCTGGATACTAATTACATCTCCTCACCACCGTGGAGCTGGCTTTGCTTAGCAAGTTAGGGAATGAATCAAAATGTTGACACAGATTACACTGGTGCCTGCTTTACTCCCTAGGAACAAACCAGATGTAATAAATGAATTCTTGTTTTCTTTTCTCCGTCTTGTAAGCATATTTATTTAATTTCTGGAATGAGTATACCTTCGCCTGGCTCACGAACCACAAAGCACAAATGGGATATAAGCAATGGAATTTCTTCCACCTTTGTCCTCCATCAGCTAGTGTTCTTTGTTCTTTTGGAGGAAATGTTAACTCAATATGGTCTCATTATACTTGTCATAATTTCCTCAGAGAATTTGCCCTTGTGCATGTATAAAATGATGTGCAATTGTCTTAGATATTTATGGCTCTCTAAAGACTTGCCCCTGTTTCTTCCATCTCTAGTATTTGAAGACTTTTGCCTGAGCATGCGTTGACCAGAATGTCGGGTGTCTGGGTACTGAGCAGAGGGTGCAGTGCCAACGAGGACCTGGCCTCACGGTCTGCCTAACAGGAGACTTTGGTAAGTTGCTGATTTCCCAGTCATCTTTCCCCAGACTCCCTATCCTGCTGCCCCTCCTTACGCTACATCTCCTTTGCTGACCTCAACTTGCCTTTCTTTGTACCTTGGCTCAGTACACTCAGTTGGAGGCAGCATTTGAATCCTCCCCAGCCACCATCTTCATCAGCCTTTGCTGTTGCTCTGGATGGTTCCTCTTTGATTCAGAGATTCTTCCCACAGCTTTCAAACATAGTGTCATCTTCTAATCCGAGGATTTGGAGCTAGAGAGTTTATCAACATAAGAAACAAAGGAGAAAAATTGCTAAAAATACTCGTTTTTTTTTTTTTTTCCCCCAACAAAACATCACAATACTGTTTATGACTTTTAGTGGAAGGGATCAGTTCCGTGGGCTGGTTACCTCTTGCATCGATGTGATCTCTTTGCTAGTTAAGTCTATTGGTGGTGGTGTTGTTTTTTTTAAAGATTTATTTTATTTATTTATACAAGAACTGGGGTACAGGGCAGATGCGCGGGAGGGTGAGAGGATTCACCAGAGACAGAGTGGGGAACAGAACAGGCAGACTGATGAAATACACTGCTGAGGGGAGCAGCAGGCCAGACAGGAGAGGTCTGTTGCGCCGTGGGGACCCTCGCTGGCCGGCCGGGATCGAACAGATGCTGCAGAGGCTGTGGACAGCTTCACAGCGACACGCTCAACTGCCTGTGCCACCCGGGGAGGCCCTGTTGGTGTTTTTTATTTTTAGCTTTCGTGCATTGTGGTTTCTCCAAGAAGGGGCATACTGAAACTTAACATGCTTTCTTAGTTTCCTCTGCTTTTCTAGGTTCTTTCCACAATAGAGACTAGTCTCAGATCACTCCCTTATACTACTTCACCACTCACCTCTACCCTTGATTTACAGTCATTAAGCATCTGTCACAGCCTGATGCTGATGGCTTTTTCTAATGATTTAGAAATTTAAGAAAATTTTATTCTGAGATGATCACTTAACCTGAGCACCACTCTCTTAACAAATTTTTAAATAGAGGATACATTATTATTGATTATAGGCACAGTGATATATAGTGGACCTGAACACCACTCTCTTAACAAATTTTTAAATAGAGGATACATTATTATTGATTATAGGCACAGTGATATATAGTGGATCTCTAGAGTGCATGCATCTTGCCTAACTGAAACTTTATGGCTGTCAGATGAGGTTTTTTAGATTATCATTATATGCGCAAAAAGTGCATATTTCATAAATGTATGTGATTACACCTATGAAATCATCCAGAGCAAAAAGCAGAGCATGTCCAAGGCCTCAGAAGGCCCCGTGTGCTTCCTACATCATCCCCACATGCCTCTGTGGGAAACTGCTATCTGGACTCCTGACAGTATATTTAACTAGTATTTGTATCTTCTATTTAAACGGCATAAGAGCAGTACATGTTTTCGCATCTGACTTCTTTTACCCAGTACTATGCTTGTGAGATCCATCTGTATTATATGGAAAGTTGAAGCTCATTAATTCTCATTGCTGTATTATTTATTCATTCTATTATTAACGACTGTTTTGTGGTTTCCAGTCTGGGGCTATTAGGAATAGCACTGCTATGACAATCCTTGCACATGTCTCTTCGTGAAAATCCATAAACATTTCTGTTGGGTATATACCAAAGATGAAAATTGCTGGGTGATGCTAACTTTTAATGTAGCAAGACTGATTAGTTTGTGCACATCAGTGCCAAAGAAATAAGGTATGTGATTAAGCAGGTATGCATGCATTCACGCACCCAAACATAAGAGTAGGAGCCGAAATCTTGCCTCCCCCATGCATAAAATGAACTTCTTGCCTACCAGCAATTTCTGAGCTCCTGCCTTATCCTAGCTTTCCAAGGATGCAGTGTTGATTGCTTTAGTTTATTTTATGATTTTAATGAGATCACCCCACTGCTGCAATAGCTTTTCCAAGCATGACACATCCTGGCTTCATAGTGAGAACTGAGTCAATTCTCTGCTGTGTGCCAGCGGCAGCTAAAAAATCGCTATTCATGATTTTCTGCTTTAGAATCTCCATTCTTGAGAGTAAATAATGGAGACAGGACCTGCTATAAGCAAATGACGTGGTCATCTCAGTGCCGTCATGGGAAACTCTGCTGGCCCTTAAATAGCCCTGTCATATATGCCCTCCACCTCCAAGGCTAGAATCCCCAACCATCAGGTTCAGCCACTGAGGCAGGGAAGAAGCCCCTGGTTGGCTACTGGGTAACTGTCCTGGTTCCCCGCACAAAGAGGGAGGATTTTTTTTAAAGATTGATTTATTTATGCATACAAGAGCTGGGTACAGGCCAGAGATGCGGGGGGGTGAGAGGATTCACCAGAGACAGAGCGAGGAGCAGAACAGGCAGACGGACCGAAGTACACTGCTGAGGGGAGCAGTGGGCGAGACAGGAGAGGTCTGCTTTGCCATGTGGGTTGCTCCCTGGCTGGCCGGGGATCGAACTCATGCTGCAGAGGCTGCAGTTTGCTTCATAGTGCAGTGCCTGACTTGCTTCATAGTGTGGTGCCTGACCCCCTGCACCACCAGGGAGGCCCTGTTGCTCCTATTTTTAAAAAGTATTCTGACTACTTGTCGTCCAACATGCAATATGCATATTAAATACATTCCCTATCACAAAATGTCCTGCTTGGCCATGGGCTATCATGGGTCTTGTGGGGAATAGAGCAGAACCTGACCTTCTTTCGGGCTCCTTTCCCTTGTTCCACTAAGATTTATGAAGCAAAGGGAGAGCCTTTGTAATGAGACAACCCCATATATGCAAAGAGACCTTTAAAAAATAAGAAAATTAGGGCCTCCCTGGTGGCGCAAGGGTTAAGACGCAAACAATGAAGCAATCCTCAGCCACTGCAGCAGGAGTTTGATTCCCGGCCTGCCAGGGAGCAACCCACATGGCGCAGCAGACCTCTCCTGACTCTCCCACTGCCCCTTTCAGCAGCGTATTTCAGTCAGTCTGCCTGTTCTGCTCCCCACCCTGTTTCTGGTGAAGCCTCTCACGGCACCCCCCCACACACCTCTGGCCTGTACCCCAGCCCTTCTACTGGTCTCACTGGCGGTCTCTTCATGCAGCCACATCAACTGGGATCTAGATGAGACCGAAATGTCCAGGATTGCCTTTTATTCTTCAGGACTTTCTTCCACATGGATTCTGTTCATTCTGCAGCACGGTCTGGAGTTCTGGCTTTCCAGCTGGGGTTTGAGAAAAAAGGAGTTGGATACTGCCAGCCTTAAGACCTGGGCTTGAACGTCCTATCACGTTCTGTTGGTCAAGTTCATAATATAATTTATGACTTACAAAGGGAAGTGATTGGATGTAACATTCAAGCAGAAGCTTTGAGTGTTTGCATAGAATAGCTTGGTCTTTGTTGTCTTCCACCAGAACAGGCACTTCTTATTTCATGATTGCTCCTTTGGTCAAGAAGACACATGTATTGGATCCCACCATTACCCAGAGTCAGGAGAACAGTCAAAGCAGCTTATCTATGTCAAATAAAGGAGAAGAAAAAAAGAAGAAAAATATTCATTGCTGTGATGAACATGTTTGTTAGGAAGCATAGCCCAGTAATTCTGACCAATACAGAAATGGAGCTAGGATTTGAATTTGGGTAATGTGGTTTGAGAATCCAGGCTCTCAGCCATGCCCCCTATACACTTCACCTAAAAGCAGTATTTCAGCCTAGGATTCAGGCCTTGAGAGATCAGAGACAAATGGGGAATGTCAGGGAGGTGCAAAGGGAGACATTCTGCAAATGGGAAGAGGTAGGAGCTATAGCCAGAAGTTTAATTACCATAAGGAGATGTGATCAAATTTCTATCAGAAGCTGGACAAGTGGGTCACTCTGCTTATTCAACTGATCTGTACAACATATTTCTCACCTCTACTATATCTTAACCCCCACGCAAATGAAAGGAAACTTATTTTCCACTTTCATTGCTTATCATTTTTTTTAAATCTTGGCAAAAAAGGAATTAGCAAAACTAGTTTACTCTGTAAGGAAGAAACACACCTCCTCCCAATAATTGTAAACAATTATTATTTTTTTAAAGATTTATTTTCATTTATGCATATAAGAACTGGTATAGGCCAGAGGTGGGGGAGGGTCACAGGTTTCAGCAGAGACAGAGTGGGGAGCAGAATAGACAGAACAACTGAAATACACTGCTAAGGGGCGCAGCGGGCAATACAGGAGAGGTCTGCTGTGCCATGTGGGTATCTCGCTGGCTGGGGAGCGAACTTGTGCTGCAGTGGCTGGAGACAGCTTGATAGTGCTGTGTCTTAACCCCTGCGCCACCAGGGAGACCCTAATAGTAAACAATTATTTCTGATAATAAATTTACTGATAATAAAGATTGACACAGAGAACTGCTAAAAATTTAATTTGAAACATTGAACATTTCCTGCTCACCAGTGCAATGATCCATGCTCAATTTTCCTGACACCTGATCTGCCAGCATCATGCCAGAGTCAAGTATCCATCATCCCTTCGTTACACTCCCCGTTGGGGCTGCACATGCACCGTGCTCAGGTTTCCTACCTCCCTGGCAGTTGCGCCTCACTCTCTGTCACCACCACCCGCATGTCTCCCTGCTCTCTCAATGGAGGAGTGGCCCACGCCTATGTTTCCAGTCATTTTCTCTCTTCTGTCTATACTTGACTCCTTTGGAGAATTCATTAGGTTTTTCAATACCCCCAAACCATCCCTATATCAGTGACTCCACAATTTATCTGCCGTCCAGGCTTCTCTCCTTGACTCTAGACATACACCTTGAACTGCGTATTTGACATGTCCTTTTGGACTTCAAATCACCATTCCAAACTGAGCTCCTCACTGACTCCCACTTAACTCGTGGCTTTGTTTCACCTCAGCTGATAGTGACTCCATCCTTTGGGGGGTCTGTCAGGCCCCAAATCATGGAGTCATCTACATTCCTCTCTTTCATACTCCACATTTAATCCATCAGGAAGTTCTGTGGCTTCTGCCTTCCAAATATATCCATTACCCTCTCAGTTCCTACTACCTCCTCATGACCTCCCTGGTCTGAGCCACTGCACTTGCCTCTCTAAGAGCATTCTTGCTTTGTTCTATCTTTGCTCCCTTTTAGTCTGTTGTCAACACAGTAAACAGACGGATAGTCTGAAATGTAAGATCATGGCAGTCCTCTGCTTCAGTGGCTTTTCATTTCATGTTAAAAGCCAAAGACCTTAATTGACTTACAAGACTCTATATATGATCTGGCTCCCACCAGACAGCGAGCACTTCATCTCGGACCCTGAGTGCTGGCATAGATCTAGACATAGTAGGTACATAGTCATTGAATGACTGGCTAAGTGAGTGAAACTGACTATGGGAGAGTTCTCTAAACCCCGGGTCCTATATAAGTTAAGAAACATTTTTTTTTTAATAGAGGGTTTTTTTCTTTTTTAGTTAGTCCAGCCAGGTGTGTTCATATTTTTTACAAAAGCTGGGAGGGCAATAAAGATGGAGGGGAGTTTATTTTCTTCTGTTCCCAGGATGGGGTTGAATGAATTCAGCAGCCCTCAGCTACACTTTAATGGCACATGGCCACATCTGGCTTCTCTGAGCTCACACAGCTGTTCTGTCAACTCCCTGCGGGTTTATGTCCCCTCCTCTTCTAGGAAATTGCACTGCCTATTGGCAATTAGCCCTAATGAAGCAGCAGGAGTTTCCTGAGGGGAATGCATTGCTGACAAGTATAATTACTATTAGCAGCTGTGGACCTCTGGCTCCGTGAAAGTAACCCATCCACCTGTCAGAGTGCACAGCCCGACTGCTAAACCTGCACCTAGCCGCCAGCCTGGCACTGCCAGCCTGGCCACTGTGTGATGCAAGCAAGAGACTGGCGTTTGCCAGCCCATTGAGAGAGTTTACTTGAAATGTTCACATTTCTGCAGCCCAGCTGTGTGGGCTGTGGCGCCATCGATAGTGACCAATTCTCATCTTTCAGTTCCATGTGATCATTGTCTCTTGCAAGCATCCATAATGCCTGCCTATACTTCAAAAGGAGTGGGTGCCCACACAGGGTAGCAGGAGTTTCTCATTGCATTTCTTTTTATCAGAAAGAGAAAGGAAACAAGCTTTGCTAAGATTTAATAACTGATTGACTCGTTTCTTTATCGGGTCAGTGTATGGGACTTGTTAATACATGGACTGCCATGTCCCGCTTCTGGGAGAAGGTATGGAGTTAAGCAATAAGGAGGGTTTACATGGTTCCCTTGTGATGATACATTTCTTTGGAAGACTAACTCTGAGGGCAAATTTTCTTCTCCTCAGAGGTGGGGTCTAATTGCCCTCCCACTTGAATCTAGCCTGGCCTTAGTGACTTTGCTTGACCAATAGTGTGTGTTGGAAGTCACACCATGCTAGATATGGGTCTAGCCAATAAAGAGACTAACAGTGGGTTGTACTTTTAGAACCTTGGGGCGACCATTTTGTGAAGAAGCCCAAGCTAATGAAATGGAGCGGCTGTGTGGAGAGAAATGGCGGCCTGGCCATACTGTTCTATCTCCTAGACAATCAATTTAGCCCAGCTGAGCTCCAGACATTACGAAGAGAGACAAGCTATCCCTCTACCTTATCCAAGTTCCTGACCATGCAATTTTAATATTTAATAATAACACTAAATTATTGCTTGAAGCACTTACACTTTGGGGGTAATTATAGAGCAGTAGATAGTAGAAACAACTCCAGTTTTTGTAAATCTAGTTGAAAAGATTTACTGACTGTATTAAGAAGTTCAAATGAACTCTTGAGACGTTGATAAGGGCCACAAGAGAGTCTTATAAGGAATCCTCAGATAGAAGAAAACACCAAGACTAATGCAAGAAAATGAAGGTGCTGACCCTCCTCCAACACTTCAGTCTAGATCTTCATCAGCTATATTATGAGGTAAAAATAGTGAAAACTAATGAAGTTATCTAAAAAATTTGAAATTATTAAAGAGGAGTATTTGAAAAACTAATATACCCAACTATTATCAACACTATACATCACCCTGAGTGTATATTAGTCTTGTAAAATTAACGAACATGAAGCTATCACGATTAGCAAGACATTAAAAGCCAAGTATTCAGAACATGAAGCCAAACTTCTACAATTTGATAGCAGAAGTGGTTTTCTTTGTAACCATGAATACAATTAAGAGTATTAAGAGAACTTTATTTTACCCCATTCTTTAAAAATGTTAGTTTTTATGTATGGCGTAATTCCTACAGATTAGTACAGTGGTTATGTATAAAATTTATGTATGTGTGTATATCTATGGTTATGCCCATTAATTTAAAAGTTATTATGAAATATATCATGCATATAAATCACACATATGGGGTGTAAAATGTGCACATGGAAATTAAAGAATAATAAAATAATACACACTCATGGACCTACCACCCAGCTTCAGAAATGGATCATTACCATTCCTGAATATCCTGTCCCTGAACCTCCAGATGACCAATATCTTGGATTTATATTGATAAATAGCTAATTAGCTGCATAGGGCTTTTTAAAAATATAATTATAGGTAAATATATTTCTTAAAAATATGTTGCTTAGTTTCTCCTGATTAGAATGGTAGTTAAGATTCATACCAGATACTGGATCCTGGATACAGTGATCCTATCACTGAACTTTGTATCTTTGACTTCCTTTCCTGTTGATGCCCGTGACTGTAGTTCATTCACACCTATTGTTGAAGAACATTTTAGTGTATGAATATGTCTTGGTCTAGTCATCTTTTTACTGATGATGAAGAGTTGGTTATATTAAGCATTTTGGTCTCAAGACTAAGATTCCTGTAAGCTTTCTCTTAGTATCTCCTGGTGCATATTCAGTAAGTTCTTTAGGGTAGATATCTGGAGGTTACTAGGTCATGGATATGTGTGTCCTCAACTTTATTTTTCCAAAATAGATGAGTAGTTGGATTCCAGAATCGTTCAAGAGTGAATGAGAGTACACTTTCTTTTCCATATTTGTCAACTCTTGTTATTATCTGACTTTTTAATTTTGTCAGTTATGTGGAAATGGTATCTTATGGTTTTCATTTGCATTTGCCTGAATACTTAGGTTCAGCATTTTTTCATGTGTTATGGCACCCATAAACATATGTTATGATCACATGTCAGTTTCCTCTGTGGTGAAATGGATGATCCCCTTGTCAATAGCATACTCTTAAATATTATAGCCATCAAATAAGACTTGATGTCTCATGGGGTAAATATTTTTTTTTTTCAGAGTGTTCTGGCTATTTCTGATGATGAAGAGTTGGTTATTTTGAGCATTTTGGTCTCAGGACTAAGATTTCTATAAGCTTTCTCTTTGTGTCTCTTGGTACATATGCAGTAAGTTCTCTAAATCTTTTTCCTCCTCCTCCTCCTTTGTATATTTCTACACAATTTTAGAATCAGCTTGTCAAATTCCACACTAATCCTATTGAGTCTTTGATTGAAATAGCACTGACTATATGGATCTTACTGTGAAGAACTGACATCTTGATAATACTGAATCTTCCAAACCAAGAATATGCCATATTTCTCCATTTATTTAAGTCTTCTGTAATGTCTGCCTTTACAGTATTATAATTTTCCCATCTTTTGCTAGATTTATTCCTAGAGACATTTACCTCCACTGCTAGTTTAAACGGTGGCGCTAAAAAACAAAACATTTTCTAAGTAATTTTTTTCTGGAATATAGAAAATATACTTATTTTTATATTTTGAGTTTATATTCAACAATCTTGCCAGTCTACCTTATCAACTCTAGTAATTGACCTGTAAATTTTCTTGATTTTTTTGTATAGGAAATTATAATCACCTATAAAAACTTGCTTATCAATCAATCCAAAGACTTTTTTTCTGTTTTTGGTCTTGTACTGACTAGAACCTCCAAAATAATGTTGACTGGAAGCCTTATCAGTAAACTAAGTAACAAGCAACCTGAAAATTTCAGTGACTTACAGAAAAGTTTATTTATTTGTGCTGCTTCTCCATGTTGGGCTGGCCATAGACATCCCCTACCTGGGGCATTGTTGGAAAGTCAAATATGGTGGAGTCACACTGTGACTCTTAAATCTTTCTTCAGAAGTGGGGTGCATCACTGCCAATTTCAAGACTGTTGGCCAAGTCCGATGTCAACAGGGTAGAGATTATATATTCCTAAACAGGGAGGAGCAGCAAACATTTTGAGTGATAATACAGTCCATCTCATAGGATGTGCCCTCAATATTTCACTAACAGGGGTGCATCTACAAAAGTCTTTGAAGAAAACTGGCTTAGAAGAGCAAATCCAGTTTTCCCATTTGAGCATTTTTACTTTCTCCTATCAACTCCATTTTCTCTAGCTGACTGCATCTTTTCTTGCACTAATCTCTCTTTACATTTCTGCAGATTTCCTCTGTTTACCACTCTGGTAATGCCCATACCATTGTTCTCATTCAGGCTGAGTCCCTCACTTTCTTCAGGTTGTGAAGAATTGACTTCTGTATGAGTCCCTCACTGAATAGGTCCAGCTTTCCTCACTGTAATCCCTAGAGTATGGCATCTGGGCCACCGAGCCATTGATAGGCAATAGATCACATTTTTCTGTTCTAAAATTGCTCAGTGCATGCAACATGTGTCTTTTTACATCTTTAAACAAAATAGAAGAATTATTATTATTTTTAAAAAGGTTTAGTTTTTATTTATACAAGAACCGGGGTACAGGCCAGAGGTGCGGGAGGGTGAGAGGATTCACCAGCAGCAGAACGGGGAGCAGAATAGGCAGATGGCCGAAATACATTGCTGAGGGGAGCAGTGGGCGTGACAGGAGAGATCTGCCATGCCATGTGGGAATCTCCCTGGCTGGCCAGGAATTGAACCAGTGCTGCAGATGCTGCGGACAGCTTCACAGCGCTGCGCTCAACCCACTGCGCCACTGGGGAGGCCCAAAAATAGAAGAATTAAATGAAAAGATACAGGTTTCCCCTGCTTTCTGAAAGAAGAAAATTCCTATTTGATATGATTTGTTAGGTCATTTTGTAGGTAGCTCATATTGACAGAGACAAAAACAGTGCAGTGACTATAAGTTATTGGCAACTTACAGCATTGGCCAGGCATACTTGTCTGTGTGTCTCACTGATAGAGCAAGAATGTATTGTCTTCAGGTATAACGTCTATTTGCTGAGTCATCTTGTTCATTGTCAACTCTGATCTCTAATCACATCGATGATGTGGCAGACAGATACAAGACGTACAATCTTTTTTTTTTTAAAGATTTATTTATGCATACAAGAACTGGGGTACAGGCCAGATGTGTGGGAGAATGAGAAGATTCACCAGAGACAGAGTGGGGAGCAGAACAGGCAGGTGACTGAAATACACTGTTGAGAGGAGCAGCGGGTGAGACAGGAGAGGTCTGCTGCTCCATGCGGGTCAGCTCCCTGGCCGGGTATCAAATTCGTGCTCCGTGGCTGTGGATTCCTTCATAGTGCTGAGACTTAACCCCTTGCATCACCAGGAAGGCCCAGTACCTATAATCTGTGCCTACCTGTGATTGAGATGTTATGATCCTCTCATTCCACCATACTCCATCCCAAAAGTGTTAACCCAAATATCACTTTCTCTTTACCATATTCCCTTTGCTTCTCACTGTATATTCTAAATCAACTCAAATTATATGATTTGAGTATTGTAATTTGTTCGCTGAGCCTTTCTGTTTCTTGTCCTCTAGGATATTCTGCCTGATCGTGTACCCACGTGTAGCCTCCCAATTCATTAAGAAAATTTCCCACCACGACAGTCCCTATCATGTAGTAGCTGTTCAATCCATATTAATTACTTTCATTTCCCCCGCAATGGGCTCTTTGAAGGCAGCAACAGTTTTTCCTAATTTCCTAATATCTTTACTAGCAACCAGAGTTGGTCATAAAATAAACATTTAATAAATATTTATTGATGGACTTTTTTCCCCCCAGTACTGAGTTGGCAGCATGCAAGAATGATAACCTTACTGTTTGTGTTGAACCTTATCAAGTTTTCTAGGAATACTTCCAGCTATTAATGCATATAATTTTGAAAAAGTATTGCTTTCTTTCATGTACAGCATTCCAAACAATTCTTGATCAGTGTGTGTATGTATATGTGTGGACAGGTGTGTGCGCACATGTATTTATGTGTTGACTGAGATGTGGGTAGTTTGGGCAGGTGGAGAAGCAGTGTCTTACTTTAAGACAATGCTGAACTCACATTCAGTGTGCAGTTATGTTGTGCTGTGCTGCCTGTCACTGTGCCAGAACATTTTCATTCATAGCATCGTTTAAGTCATTATAAACCCAGGTCTTTCTGGCTCAAAGTGCTGGCTCGAAGTGCAGAGGAAAAGAGAGTTCCAAGAGTTTTCTCATTGAACTGCACAACAGTCCAGTATGATGTTTATTGTATCCTCATTTTACAGATGAGAAAACCGCTTACAGACTTGTTAAGTGAGTGCCCATGGTCCCAGAGCATCTTCGGTTGGGTTTCTTAGAAGCAGAGGGAGATTTTTACTCAAATGCCTTATTTTTTTAAAAGATTTATTTATGCATACAAGAGCTGGGGCACAGGACAGAGGCGTGGGGGGTGAGAAGATTCTCCAGTGACAGAGTGGGGAACAGAACAGGCGGACTGATCGAAGTACACTACTGAGGGGAGCAGTGGGCGAGTCAGGAGAGGTCTGCTGTGCCATGTGGGTTTGGTCCCTGGCTGGGGATTGAACTCGTGCTGCAGGGGCTGCAGATAGCTTCATAGATTGTGTCTTAACCCCTTGCGCCACCAGGGAGGCCCCTCAGATGCCTTATTAAGCGAATGCTATTAGGAGAAGAAGGAGCTCAGACCGAGGAAGAGAGCTGAACTAGGCTCTGGTTACACTAGTGGTTGGTTTCAGCTTGATCATGGGGAGGCGGGGAAATCTGGGGCACAATTAGCACTGGAGATCAGTCCCCCTTGAGATGGTTTGCCTTTTGTACTCCTGGGACTGTACATAGGTTGTTGGCTATTGGTTGCCCCCAGGGAGGGGGCTTGCCTTGATCTCCTGGAAGAAGGGGCTCCCATTTGTCTGAGAGCAAGAAGAAAGTGAATGCTTGCACTCAGAGCAGCTAGGGGATGGGAGTGCCAGCCAGGGGGAGGGTATCTGGTCATGGCACAGACACCATCACTAATGCTAATGGACATTGCGATTTGAACCCCAGTTTTCTAGGACTATACTCCAAGGGGCTATATCTGGGGCTAAACTCCCAGGGAGTTTCCTGCCAGAGTTTTACCATCACAGGTGAAGGCATAGGATCCAAAGAGTAGGCAAAGGGCAGAGTGATGATTGAGAAGTTCTCATGATGTGGGGGTAAGGAGCAATAGCAGAAGATAATCTTGATCTTTTTTATTAACATTACTTGTATGGATTAAAAAAAGAATTTCTGTGTTCTGAGTTTGTGTCTAGATATTTTAATCCTTATAATTGGCCTCATTACCCATGTCTTCCATGTTAGAAATTAAATTGCAAAATGGGTAACATCAAAAAGGAAATGATCAAATTCATGTTAGAAGTGGGAGGTGGGTTGGTTGGTAAGGTTGCTCCTGGGTTTCAACCGTCTTTCCTGGATAAAACACCTAACTCGATTTCAAATGTTTTCATTGTCTCCTGTTCGCGAGCTTACTTTTAAGACAATGCTGACATTAGTTATACTTTGGTATAAAACGCCCAACAACTTTTCATGTCCATTTTCCCCTTCTTCTTTGACCTCAGGATAATTAAGTGTCTTTTTCTCCCAAGAAGAAAAGTGAAGCATGTGGTGAGCCTGCTGGCCTATTTGCTGATTTATGGGTCAAGTCTCCAGTTATTACAGACAAAATTTGAAAGTCTCTGATTAAGAAGCCCTGCTGATTTAAGGATCTCGCTAGAAATATGTGCATAATGAATTATCTACAGATAATAATTCAAATTGTCCCTGGGTGATTCATATCACTCGCTTTTATTAAATTATCCATTTTCTGGGGGATAGTCAGGTCTGCACAAAGTAAGATGTAGGGATGCACATAATATTAGAGGAGGTTGATCAGAAAACAGTCTTACCGCAGAAGAGCATTTACTCGAAATTTAAAGCTCATTTTCGCAGGGCAGTGTGTGTGATTTAAATAGACGTTTTCCAGAAAACTTTCTTTCATACATGCTTGTGTACTTGGCTTACTTAAATATAGTTTTTGCAAAAAGATAACCATTTTCTTGTGAGTGGTGATAGAGAGGAGCAGGATAAAAATAATCAAATTATTTCTTAGGGAAAAAAAAATGGAAACAGCAGTCCTCAGGGGCCATTTTTAGCAAGCACATGGGCCTGACAAGGCATTAGTTAAGAGAATGTGTCACACTTAAATATGTGGGTTTATTTAACAATGGAACAAGTAGATATATAAAGAACAGAGCTCCAGTACTGAGAATTCAGAAAGACCTATTTTTCTTTCTTTCAGGAATAAAGATTATTTTTTTTCAAGCTCTCTTTTTTATATAACTAAAGGAAATCTTGATGAAATGCATCAGCTTTTAAGGAGGCAGCTAGCAGGTTCAGGAAAGAGCTTCCCCCAGATTGTGCCCTCCCTAGGCACCTGGGGAGTGGAAATAGGGGGAGGGTGGTGGGTTTAAGCAGGGATTAAACCCATCTTCATCCTAAAATCTGGTCGAGGGCTGCTGTTCAAAAAGCAGCTGGAAATGCTGAGGGGGAGGAATTTAAAGTAAGCACACAAACTGTCTGGGAAGCTCATCGATGGCTTCTGCTTCTCCACGTTTGATTTTTCAGGTTATTTTAAAGTTTTCGTACCTCAGGCAAGGTGATTTATTATTATTGGGACCTTATATAACTCTTTATTTTTGCAAAGTGCTTTACAGTCATTTTTCTCTCCTTATTGTGCGCTGTGCCTTCCCTCTCTTGCCACTATAATTGGTTTTGGGGGAGGTGGCACTTCCTTTCCTAGGGAAAAGAAGATGCTGTTTCTGATAGGAGGCACTTTCTGAGGTTTTACCTTTGTTTCTCCTTTGCTTTCCTTCTTTTGATCTCATTCCCTGCAGCCTCCAGTCGCCTCCTGTTTCTTTGCTCCTAATGCACTCATTTTTATCCCACCTTTGTCCTCAAATGCACACAGCCCTTTTGTTCAGTGCCACATCCCAGCTGGACATTCTCTCACCCCTAAGCTCCAAGTCGTCAAGAAGCAGCTTGACATCTGTCCTTGGGAAGTGGGCATGCCTCCCGTGCCGAGTAGACCACAAACCACCTCTCGTGGTCTCGCTGCTAAGCACCCTGGACACGGGGACATGGGATGATGCTAGGGATGGGGGCTCGAGACCAGAGTTACTCCTCCACTTATAGCTCCATCTATTGAGATCTTAAATGAGTAGGAAGTATTAGTCCATTAATTCTGGGCCACTGATAAAATAATAATAATAAAAATCCCTTTAACATACAGATACTCATGTTGAATAGGAGGACTTTGTTATTTTTGAAGGTCAAAAATAGTGAATAGTAGCAGTTTCATGTACCTCAAACTAAATGCTAATCTCATGTGACCTTAGAGCTCGTCTGCGGGCTGCTGGGGCCCCAGGGTAGCCAGCCCTAACACTTTTCCCCGGCACCGGAAGGCAGGTGGGGTAAATTCTTTGATAAATTTGTAGCCTGCCACGCCCTCCATGTCACTTTTCTTCAGCCCCTCTTTGCTGTGATACTGGAATCCTTCCGGTTATCTTTCCTTTCCACTCATGCTGTACCCCTTCTGCTGGACCATTTGCTACTCCTGTAGCCCACAGGAGACTTCCCTACACCCTTGCACTCTGCACCCTCAGCCCTAACAAAACCCTTGTCCGTTGGGAGGTGGGGCAGGTCTTCACCTGGCTCTTTGCGTTTCTCCACCCATGGGGCTTTTGAGACTCACTTGGAGAACTAGGCCACTCAAAATCTCCTCATCTCTATCAGCTTTCTGGTCGGTCTCCCTCGCTCTGTGGCTGCCCACTCTTTTTTCTCTACCCCAGTGCTGCCATCATCCTGGGAGTGGTACCACCCATGCCGAGTAGGCAACAAACCACCTCTGTACTGTCAAGTTGTGCATCTTCACCGTTTCTGTGACCTTCGCTTATACTCCCTTCCACTCCACTTCATGGCTTTATTCAGGAACTGGGCCCTCTAGAACTGCCTGACCTCTGACATCTTATGTTCTCACTGTCCACTCTGACTGGTTTCCTTACTGTCTTTCCCCTTACTCATGTGCTCTCCACACCTGTTTGTCAAGCTCAAAGGAGATCTCCTCACTTGACCTACTACTTTCTCCTCACATAGTATCAACTCTCTCCTATCTTTTGCTGCCTAGCTTATAGTCAGTGTTCCTGCCAGAACCCTCAGCATCTTCGTTCCATCCCTTCTATCGAATCCACGGGCTCAAACCCTATTGGATGGATCCAATTTCTGCCTTTTGCTTACATCCAGACCCCTGAACGCTGTGGAAAAAATCACATCACTGGTGCTACTAGAAACCCATGACTAATTTCACCTGACTCCACCTATGGCGGCACCTAGAAGCACCCCCCATGTACCATAGTCACTTCGGTCCTTCTCAATCTCCACAGGGACCATTTCAAATCTCTACTCTCATCTTGCCTGTGGTCACTCTCTTGCCTGTTTGATCTCCACAGAAGACCAGTGGTTTCACTTCACTGAGAAAAAAGTCATAGGTGCGGGGGGGGGGGGGAGCGCAGAAGCACACAGAATTTTTGTCTGCCAGACCTACAAATATCTCCACACACTTTCCCTCCTTCCTACCCTTTCTACTCGCAACAAGCCTATTCTCCAGCTGCTTCCTCTCTTTTCTCCATCCCCACTCACATTTTCAAGACTGATCTTAAAAGAATCATCCGTACTTGCCACCTTCCTTTCCCATCTCCCATGGACTCTGACCCACCACAGTCTCACTTTTTTTCTTATCACACCATGAAAACAGCTCTGGCCAGAGTCACCAGTCAGTTTCTCGTCAAAGCCAATGAAGTTTCTTCCCTTCATTTCTTAGATGCGCTCCTGGTGTCTTCCTATGTTGAAATACTCCTTTCCTTTGATTTGGTGCCATGGACAGTCTAGCTTTTCCTCCTACCTCCTTGGACACTCCTTCTCAATCTCCTGCTCAGCTTGTGATTTTATTTATTTATTTTTAAAGATTTATTTATCTATGCATACAAGAACTGGGGGACAGGCCAGAGATGTAGGGGGTGAAAGGACTCACCAGTGACAGAGTGGGAAACAGAACAAGCAGGTGACTGAAATACACTGCTGAGGGGAGCAGTGGGCGAGTCAGGAGAGGTCTGCTGCACCAGGTGGGCAACTCGTGCTGCAGAGGCTCGAACTCATGCTGCAGAGGCTGCGTATTGCTTCATAGTATGGTGCTTAACCCCTTGCACCACCAGGAAGGCCCTCAGCTTGTGATTTTAATAGTGGTGATCCTTGGGGTTGATCCTTGGCAATCTTCTGTTGTTACTCCTTCGATGTCCTGCGGAGAGCTTACACATGCTCACAACTTTTGTTATCTCTAGCATGCCTCTCTCATCTCTGGTGGAGTCCATGTTGTGGTTTCTTTTTACTTTATTCTCTCCCAGCTATTCATTCCCTTCATCATTTGTTGCAGGACCACTCTCTGTCCCAGGACTATATCCTGCCCCTAAGGATTTCTAACACAACCTCAGTTTTCATTATCTGTCAACCAAATAAAAGTTTATTGTTAGCAAACTGCATCAGTGGCAGTTGATATGGTATGTACATTTTCAGCAAGATCCTGGTTCCAGAACTTACAATAATTGACTTAACGGTGATTGTTACAGACTAGTCTTGACTTCTTGAATGAAATTTGAAATTCCAAATTATATCCAGAAAATCTGTTAGGTTTTAAAAAAGGCATCTGAAATTCTTCAGCGCAAATGAACATATTTGAGCTTGTGTGTAATAAGCAGGAGTCTGAGACTTATTTTGGGTTACCCAATAGCACTCTGAGATGTCCCCCTGATTCAGTACAGCTTGGAGACAGATTAAGAAAATGAGTTATGTAGTTGTCCTCAACCAGCAACAGCATCATAACCAGTAAAGAGTGTGTGGTGCAGAAAGAGTGTGTGATTTGAAGATGGTGTATCGGCCTTGCAAATAGTTACTCCCAAAGAGAGTTGCAATTTGGTGTATGTCAAATGGATGGTAAAATGACTCTATTCATTCATTGCACGATCTCTAAATCTCTTGGGGGATGGAAAGGAAGGCTTGAAAATTCTTGGTTTTATGCTTACATTTCAGTTTGTAGAACACGAGTTATGATAGAAAAACCCTCACAACTTGATCCACTGAGTAAGGCTTCTCAGATGTTTCCAGTTGACAAGTCTTCTCTCGCCGAACATGTTTAGCAAGAGGAACAACATGCTTTGAAAATGTCTATGAAAGGAATTTAATCAGAGCATAAAGACTCCTGGAGTGAGCCTGGGTAGCGCAATCCTGCCTGTTCACCATTATAGGTTTACTTAATGTGTTCTGCACTTCATATGGCAGTGAGGATGCTTGATTTGGGCATTAGGATGTTTCTGATCTCCCAGGAAGCTTTTCTGCCTCAACAGGTTGCAAGGCTCCATGGCTGCCTTTGATGAAGTCATTTATCTTGGTGCCAGAGCAACGACGTCAGGATAGTACACATGGGAAGGTAGGCATCGGATTATGCTCGGGTTTGTGGAGTCAGGAGATGATTATTATTATTATTGGAAACATTATTTATGCATACAAGAACTGTGGTGCAAGCCAGTGGTGTGGGGGTGGGGGCGGTGAGAAGATTCACCAGAGAAAGTGGGGAGCAGAACAGGAGGATCTACTGAAATACACTGCTGAGGGGAACAGCAGGCAATACAGGAGAGGTCTGCTGAACCATGTGGGTTGCTCCCTGGCCAGGGATTGAACTGTGCTGCAGTGGCTGGTGATAGCTTGATAGCATTGTTTTTAACCCCTGCACCACCACCAGGGAGTCCCCAGGAAATTATTATTGATGGTCACCTTGGAGAAGATTTAGGTTATATGTGCTTCTGCACAAGGCTGTTGATCTGCCTTTCTGGAAACAACAGGAATTAGGGAAATAAGGAGGGGTTCTTTGATCTCAGCCCCTTGCCACTTCCAGTGTGTGCTTTGCTCAGGAGAGATGGTAAAGCACATTCTGATGGACATTGTACCCATGTGACCAAGTTTGACTGAAAATTTGCACAATAATGTCTGTTCATCTACCCCATTTGAGGCGGTATCTTTGAAAACCAAAGAATGCATGCTCGAAACTCTGAACGATGTAATGCAGCCTGTGCATGTAACGCAGCCTGTGCAGTAGAACCTGTGTTGGTTACTTATGCTGCATTATGACCTTCCTTAAAACTTGGTGGCTTTACATAGCAATCATTTGTGCAGCTCACAATTTGATGGGCTGCCTGGCAGTTCTGCTCTAGGCTGGCTCTACTGATCTCTGTTGGTTTCCTTCATGAGTCTGTGGTTACCTGGAAGGTCAGCTGGTGGCTGGATGATCCAGAACAACCACACTTATGTTTCTAGAATTGGTTGGCAGTTGGCTAGTCGCTGGCCAACTGTGGTGTTCTTCTTCCTGTGGTATCTGATCATCCGGAAGACTACTTGAGACTCAGTGGCCTTAGCATCCTAAACACAGCAATAGAATCAACCCCTATATTCAAGGGATCTGTAAGCCTTGCTTGGCTGATGTTGACTATTGTCCCACTGGCCAGAGGAAATCACATGGCCCAGAGACATGGAATGGAGGAAAATACTCCAGACCTTGAAGACCTGCAACATCAGTAGTGTAAGGGTGTGGATGTAGAGGTTGAGGGTAGATTTGGGGCCATTTTTACAATCTACTGCAGAACCAGTTAGAAATTGCAAAGTGTTTTTCATGAGCCTTAATCCGCACTACAACCACGTGAGACAGAAACTGTGAGTCCTATTTTACGGATAAATAACCTGGTTCAGAGAATCTGAGTAGCTTAACCAGATACAAGCAATAGCATTCTTGTTCTACATCGCAGCAGCCTGAATTTTGAAAAATAGGGAAACCCTATGTTATCCTGTTAGATCTAAAAGCGTGTTCTTGGTACTTTGGCTTTTGTTCATTTGTTTTCTTTTTTATCCGACGGTTCCCAATTTTATGAGAATCCACGTGATTGTCTGACTCTTGTTGAAATTCAGATTCCAGGGCTCTACCAGTGGATCTAATTCATTTCAATCTGCTGAAGATCAGGGATGTGCATTTTATTTTTAAAGATTTATTTATTTATTACACAAGTACTGGGTACAGTCAGAAGCGCGGGAGGGTGAGAGAATTCACCAGAGCCAGAGCGGAGAACAGAACAGGCAGACTGACGAAATACACTGCTGAGGGGAGCAGCGGGTGGCAGGAGAGGTCTGCGCGGCATGTGGGACCCTCGCTGGTGGTCGGGGATCAAACCGGCGCTGCAGAGGCTGCGAACAGCTTCTCAGCCCAGCGCTCAACCGCTGCACCACCGGGGAGGCCCAGGGATGTGCATTTTTAACAGGCATCCCCAGGAGATGCTGCTGCAGCTTCCTCTGTTGGAAAGTACTGGTGTGTATAATACTGGGGTTCATAGGAGGCACCATTTCCCTACTGCAGTAGAGAACCCAGACACGGCAGTTCCTTTGGTCACCATTGCAGATCCACAAATTATAAGAACTGATACAATATTTAACTTCTCTGGGCCTTTTTCTTGACATCTGAAAAATAGGGATAATAATAAGATTTAGCCTTATCCAAATCAATTGTGCCTTTGTGAACGACAGCCCTACAAAACCCCCCAGGGATAGTGTGAAGATGAAATGAATAGCCTAGGAAGCGCTGAGCCTGGGGCCTGTGGATGCTCTGTGTGATTTTTCTTGTGGCTTCATCCTGAGGCCCATTGATAAAGCAAGTCTAAGAGTGGAAAAATAGTTTCTAGAATGCTTTCCAGACGTGCACTGTCAATGCCCATAAATGAGAAATGATGGTTAAACATTCGTCAGCTCCTCAGAAAGCACAGAGCTCTGTTTGAGGGGGAAAAAGGTATCAGATTCTTCAGAAACCTAACCATCATGACTGGAGACAGTGCTGGGCTTGGTAGGCAGAAGCTGTTGTCATTAGAGGCCAGCTCTATACACAAGAGGCACAGAAGGACTGGTCATGCCTCAGCCCCTCCGGTCTTTTCCAAGTTGCTGTGAACTTCCGGCGTCAGCACTATTGTGTGTATGTTCCCAGACGGTGACAAAATGTATCATGATTCTATATTAAGATTTAGCCTTATCCAAGTCAATTGTGTCTTTGTGGACCACATCCCTACAAAATACTTCCTTATAATAATTTAAATGTTCAAATCTAAAATATGGCATGGGGTATGTTATTTCTAGAACTTACAGATATTTTGGGAAGCTTCTATGTGAAAAGGATGACCAAATAAAAAAAAATGATCACCAAATATCTTGTTTCTTGCAGTTTCACCATTTGGGCACTTTCCTGTTTTTTATGCTGCTTCTCCCATTTATGTCTCCATCCAGTCTGTTTTTCTTTTGTCCTCATAATGCTGCTTCAGAAGTGTCATGGTTTTCTTTCTCCGTTCCTTCTTTCCTGTTTTTTTTTTTTTTTTTTTTTTTAATGCCCTCTGTATCCAGACAACCAGACGCCGGTTTAAAATGTGTGTGTTTATTCCTTTTTATGGTATTTGCATCCCCGTCTGTGGTTGTCGACTGTGCCGGTAGAGGGAGCACACCTCCTACGTTAAACTCCACCGGAGGTGGTTGGGTGGGGTGTTTTCCCCTCATCTGTCATTTTTGCTGCAGTGAAATTGTAGTTGGAAGCCGGTGTAATACAAAGCAAAACTCCTCATCTTGCCTAGACTGGAGCACATACTTTTCTGACTCATGTCAGCTATGCAGGGCTCAACAGCAGCTGAACTAGATAGAAGGCAGCTGAGAAATAATGAAGGTTTGTGCACGCATGTGTGTTCTTTTTTTTCCCCCAAGAGTTAGCAGCTTCCTTCCAAACATACCCCTTTGGCCCGTCCTCTCCTTCCCATGCTCCCTTTCGGGTGTCCAGACCCCACCTCGCTGCTGTTTCCCTTTAGTGTCCAGGCTCCTTAACACACACAACATGCACTTGTCTAAAGACCTCAAAATTAAATGAAGGCTGCTTAGAGCTGCAAAGAAACCGAAACCTCACCCAATACTGGAAGCAGGAGGACCCAGGTTTACAGAGGATTCATATTGGGATTTGGGGCAGCCCTTTTTTTGAACAAACTGCTGTTATTGTCCTTATTGCTGTTGAACTGGCATCTCTTAGGAGTGGGCTCAAGGCATGGAGAATTTAACTAAAGTTACCAAATGATGCTGTCAAACAGCTGATTTGATCTTTTTCATCAAATCAACCAGCTGCTTTACGTTTTTTTCTGCGTTGGGGAAGATGCGAGTGTCAGCTTTTGAATGGATTAGTTTTCTGTATGTTGCCTGTTGCGGTATCATGTGCTTTTGAGTACCCGTTAGTCTGTCAAGGGTCCATCAGAATCAGTGGGGGTACTTAAGAAACCCTCCAATGTCCTGGGTCCTATTCCTATTCTGTAGCATTAGAATCTTTGAACCTAGGTCTTGGGAATTTGCATTTTTAACCAGTTCCCCCAGGTGCGTGTGGATCTTGTTTACCTGACACTTGGGACCAAAGACTTAAGGGTCATAGTCGTTGATTGCTGATTCTTTGATGCATCTCACCTGTTTTGGCTCTTGCCCGTACTTCGCATCCCATTCTGGGGAAAGAAAAACTGAGGGGCCACCCGCCAAGTGGAACTTTAGGCTGGGAACAAATAAAGCCAATTTATTTTACATTTTTCTGAGTTGAAGCCTGGAATTTTAATTTGTAAAAATAGTTCAGAAAAGTTCATTTGAGTCAACAACTTCTCTGGGGGAGCCTACCACGTGAGTCTATTGAGAATCAAATAAAGGGCACTTGTCCTGAAACTATTACAACCATAGGCTAGCATCTTTTTTTTTTTTTAAAGATTTATGCATACAAGAACTGGGATGTAGGCCAGAGGTGTGGGGGTGTGTGTGTGTGAGAGGAATCACCAGAGACAGAGTGGGGAACAGAACAGGCAGACTGACAGAAATACACTGCTGAGGGGAGCAGGGGGCAAGTTAGCAGAGGTCTGCTGCATCATGTGGGTTTTTCCCTGGCCAGTGGGGGTGGGGGTGGGGATCGAACTCGTGCTGCAGTGACTGCGGACAGCTTCATAGGTTGCGTCTTAACCCGTTGCGCCACCAGGGGGGCCCCATAGGCTAGCATCTTGTGGGCGAGAAATGAGATGACACTATAAGCAACCTCTCTCTTCCACATGTTTAAGGGTCATAATATTTATCCTCTATTATCCTTTTTGTACCAAAAAGCCAAAGTACTTAGCTACTTCGAATGGATTAGTGTAGAAATCTAATGATTTGACTGATTCCAAGATGTTTTCCAGGTTTCTCGGCATCTGCCTGGTGCATCTTAGAAGCTGTTACTGAGCAATGGATCCTTTACGCGACGTGTGTAGATCAGATCATGATATCAGCTCTTTGAGAAATCAGCTTTATTTGTGAATTGATTGGCAAGGAGATAGGAGATAAACTCAAATCTGCCTCTCTGATTAAGAAAGGACATGAGATCATGTGGGTTTTGGAGACCAGGCTTGAGAACAAAGGAGTTAAATTTTATTGACTCAAAAGTGGGTCAGGGCAAAGGATGGTCTTGACTGAAGTTGGTTGTGCGGCCCGGGGCACTTCATGCAAGAAGTATGAAGAGGCTTTTCTTCAGATAACTGGATTTTTAAATTTCTGTTGGTGCGCCCCTGCCTCTGGATGGGTAACCCCTGCCGCCCCCCCCCCCCCCCGGATTCCTGTGCCCACCCCCCACCTCTGCATTCTCAGTCTCCAGCCCACCTTGGAGCTTAGCTCAAGGTTATTTGCTTCTACTTGCTTAGGCAGTGCCAGATAGACAGCGTGTGTAAATCTAAGCCTCAAAGAGAAAGTTAGGTAAGTTTTGTTTCTTGTATTTGAGAGTCTGAGACAAATTTAACCATTTAGCCTTGTGTAGGGGCAGGAATGGACACGGTGCAGGTTTTCTGATCCAGCAGACCGGGTAAAGGAGGAGTCAGAGTCCTCAGTGGCTTTTGCAGGCCTTTTATTGGGATTTACCATGTACATGGCAGGCAGGGGTGCTGGGGGGCCGGGAGGCTGGCAGGCCTCTCAGCCCCAGCAAGTCTTCACTCTATCTGGGCTCTCCGGCCTTCTCTGCTTCTCTCTCGGCTTCTGCTGCTACTGGCATCCCCAGGACACCACCCTTAAAAATCCAGTCTTTTAACTCAGGTGGACCCACTCCAGGTGCCCGCCATCAGGCATGCATTCAAGACCGCAGGGTTCCCTCATCTATCCTAATGGCAGGAGGACAGAAAAGCCTGATACCTTTTACCTACCCTACACCTCGGTTTCAGTGGCAGACAAAATCAATTCTCCCTTTGCCCTTAGTAACAGAACCCTCATTATAGTCAAGGTGTGCAAAGACTGCCCCAGTCCAGTTCAGGGCTGCATTTCCCAGCCTCCTTTGCAGAGAGCTGTGGTCAGGTAACCAAATTCTGGACAGGGAAATGTGAACAGAAATGGCGCATGGGATTTCCTTAAAGGTAGCGGACTCATTTAGGGAGAATCTTCTTTTGTCTTTTCCCTTGCTTCTCCTGATCACCCCAAGTGGGGGGCGGGAGACCCCTCAGTGGCTTTTTCAGGGTTTTTATTGGATTTACCAGGTACATGGCAGGCAGGGGTGCCGGCCAGCCTCCTGGCCCCCAGTGAATCTTCACTCTCTCTGGCATTCTCTCGGGGCCTCTGCTTCTCTGCTGGCTCTGCTCTCGTTACCTCTTTCACTCTGCTGGCGTCCCCGTGACACCATCCTTATTAGCCCAGTCTCAGCCTAGGTGTACCCACTTACCTATGCCCACACCCTACTCCAGGTTCCCGCCATCAGGCCTGCATTCAGGGTTCCATCATCAATCCTATTGGTAGGAGGGCAGAAATGCCTGATAGTTTTTTTCCCTTACCCTACAGTGTCCACTGGGAGGCAAAACCTGTGTAGGTGGAAAGGGCAAATGTGTTCATTCTCATAGGCTAAAATGCTGGACCGAAAACGGGACTTCACCGGGGACGCCTGCCCCCAGGGAGTGCCGGCTTGCCCTCTGCTACTGGTGTGTGCGAGGAGCTGCTCGTCTTTGCATCTTTTTGCTGCCTGGGTTAAGTCCAGTCATTGCCCTATGTCCCTTCCCACCTCCTCTGTCCGTCTCCAAGACCTGCGGAAATCCTTTCTCTATTAATATCCACAAATCTTTTTTCCTAATTCCATTACACAGTGTACTTTAGAGTCTGTCCTTCCTGACTTTGAAGCCAGACTTGACTATTTACTTGCTCTTGGAGCTTCTGCAAGTGATAGAGCTTGGTAAGATTCAGTGACCTCATTTGTGAAAATGAAGCTAATCATGTCGCCCTCATACGGATTAGGTAGAGGTGAAATTAGGTGATGCTTATAAAGGACTCAAACACAGTCCCCAGCCTCTGGCTAGTGTGCAATACATGGAATCCGTTATGACTCATGGTAGCAGTTCAAGCCACTGAATAAAGCTTCAGTCCCTATATGATATGCTCCATGAAAGAAAAAAATGAACACGTTGACCGTCATCAAACCACTAACTTTTGTTTGGCAAAACACTCTCTTTTGAGGACAAAAAGAGTCATCAATTGGAAGAAACTATTTTCAAATCATATTCAACAAAAGACTCATATCCAGTATATATCAAGGACTCTTTAAATTCAACAGTAAGAGAACTAACAGTCCAATTAGAAAATGGACAAAAGACTGGAACAGAAACTTTGCCAAAGAAAATATATGGATGACAAATAGGCACATAAAGAGTTATTCGACATCAGTAGCCATTAGGGAAATGCAAATTAAAATCATGATAAGATACCACTACATTAGAGTGGCTAAATAAAAATTACTGATAATGTCATATTCTAGCAAGGCTGCAGAGATACTGAATCAGCATGAAAATCTACATTAAAGATTACTTTTCAGTCAATGAACCCATCACATATTCATACATTCGTTGTAGAAAATGGCAATTTCTTTAAAAAATTAAATATGCACTTATGCTATGGAGGAATCATCACATATTTAGACATGTCTCTTAAAGAAATGAAAACTTGGGCCTCCCCCGTGGCACAGCGGTTGGGTGCTGGGTTGTGAAGCTGCCCACAGCCTCTGCAGCGCCTGTTCCATCCCCGGCCGCTGGGCGAGGGTCCCACATGGCGTGCAGACCTCTCCTGCCGCCCGCTGCTCCCCTTAGCAGTGTACTTCGGTCCTTCTGCCTGTCCTGTTCCCCGCTCTGGCTCTGGTGAATTCTGTCACCCTCCTGCGCTTCTGACAGTACCCAGTGCTTGTATAAATAAATAAATAAATCTTTAAAAAAAAATGAAAACTTATATTCACAGAACAATCTATACATCAATATTCATGCAGTAGCTCCAAACTGGAAATAATCCAAAAGTCAATGGTAATACAAATCATGGTATATCAACACCCTGGAATACTACTTAGCAATAAAAATGAATTGATACACACAACAACTTGGATGGATCTTAAGGACATTATGTTGAGTGTCTTAGATTTTTTGGGCTGCTATAACAAAATAGTACAGACTTGAGTAGTTTATAAACAACAGAAATTTACTTTTCTTGGTCCTGGAAAGTGGGAAGTCTAAGACCAAGGTGGCGGCATGTTGCTTTAGTGAAGGCCCCCTTCATGGGTCATAGCCTTCTCAAAATGTCCTCACATGAAGGAAGGAGATGAGGGGAATCTCGGTGGGGTCTGTTTTATAAGAACACTAATTCCCTTCATGAAGAATTCACCCTTTTGATCTCAGCACCTTCCAAAGGTCCTACCTTCTAATGCCATCACCTTCAGGGGTTAGGATTTCAACATATTTACTTGAGGGGGTGGGCACAACATTCAGATCATACCATTGAGTGAAAAAAAAAAAGCCAGTGTCAAAAAGCTACATACCTATGATTCAGTTCGTGTGATATTCCTTAAATGACTACAATGTAGAGATGGAGGACAGATGAGGTTGGGAAGGTGTGACCCTCAATGGCGACCTCACCACTTTGCAGTGATGGTTCTGTAGCTTTACTGTAGTGATGAGTACATAGATTCACGTAAGTCATAAAATACCATAGAATGAAGCAGAGACATACAAAAAGGAATGCTTGCAAAAACTGGTGAAATCCATTTCATGTTTTTGGTGGGGCATGATATTTATATATGATGTCATCATGGAGTAGCTGGGTGATGGGTTCATTGAGTGAAAAGTAATCTTTAATGTTGATTTTCATGCTGCTTCATTGGATTAAAAACTACATTCTGAAGAGACGTGATTGATAATGGATTTTTCCTAAGACAATTACTTGGTTGAGTTTTTTTTCTTTCTTAAGCTGGCTATATGTCATGTTATCATCAGTGCTATCACATTCTGTAACAATACAGAATATTGACTGGGAATAGATTTTTTAAAAAGGATTTTTTTAAAGATTTATTTATTTTATACAACAACTGGGGTACAGGCCAGATGCGTGGGAGGGTGAGAGGATTCACCAGAGACAGAGCGGGCAACAGAACAGGCAGACTGATGAAATACACTGCTGAGGAGAGCAGTGGGCGAGGCAGGAGAGGTCTGCCACGCCATGTGGGACCCTTGCTGGCTGGCCGGCATTGAACCCGCGCTGCAGAGGCTGCGGGCAGGTTCACAGCGTGGTGCTCAACCATCTGGGCCACCAGGGGAGGCCCAAAAAGGAATTTAATGTTGAAATTATTTTTTAATCATAATACATCTTCCCATTGCACAAATGTCTAATTTTCTGGCCGGCTTTAAGTTCTAAACAGCAGTGTTGAGGTGACTTTCAATAACACCTTCCTAAGCATGAAGAGTTAAGAGTGAATGGCAGTAGCAGACAGTGTTAAAAAGTCACTCAGAGATGCAGCCAACACAAGAACTGCTTAAAAGAGGAGCAGAGCAACTCAGCCCTTAAGCAGAGATCTTATTTATATGCCACATTTCAGCTGGGAAGAGATTTTATGACCAACTCTTAGAGTCTTAAAGATGAAGTCTGTAATATAAACATCCTAGAAGCATTAACTCTAACAGCACAAGGCGGGCTTGGCACATACCCCCATGTATTATTTTGGTTCTCTTCTGCATGAAAGACATTTCCATAGTCAGTGTAACACTTCTGTTTATATGATTCTCATCTCCAAAGTTTTAGATGTGAAACAAAATTATGTGTAAAGTTGGTTTATAAATCTTAATGTCTGTGTTAGCCCACAATGTCTATTCAGACTTTGGGTTTTATTATTTTTATTTATTTATTTATTTATTTATTTATTTATTTATTTATTTATTTATTATTTATTTATACAAGCACTGGGTACAGTCAGAAGCGCGGGAGGGTGAGAGAATTCACCAGAGCCAAAGCGGGGAGCAGAGCAGGCAGACTGATGAAGTACACTGCTGAGAGGAGCAGCGGGCGGCAGGAGAGGTCTGCGCACCCATGTGGGCCCCTCACCTGGAGCCCGGGGATCAAATGGAGGCCGGGGATCGAACCAGCGCTGCAGAGGCTGCGGGCAGCTTTGCAACCCGGCGCTCAACCACTGCGCCCTCAGACTTTGGGTTTTAGACTGGACTTTGTTCACTTTTTGACAAAACAGAGCTCTGGTTTTAGGATGGGTGAAGAGTTCATTCGCATTTGCTCATTCTTGTCCTTCCGGAAAGGAGTCAATGACTGGGAACTACTACATTTTGCCTTCTGGGATTACCACCTAGTTTAGTTTGGTTAAATTAAAATAAAGCCATGAGTAAAGAAAGTAACAAAACTCCATCACTGATCAGCTTTTGGTAAACCCTGCCTGTAAGAGTCCATATGTGCTGTTCCCTCTGTTTGGAGGGCTGTTCCCACTTCCTCTCTTACCACAAACTCTGCTTCAATGCTTTCTAGTAAATTTTTAGTCATCTTTCAGAACTTCAAAATTTACATCCTGGAGGAGGCCCTCTATTGGATCAGGATCCCCGTTACACTCTCCTGGCATGCAGGAGTTCTCTTTCATAGTATTTATCACAGATATAAGTAAATATGTCTATAGTTAATTTGCAGGTTATGTCTTTTCTACTACACTGTAAAGTCCACTGGGACAGAGAGGTGTAGGATTTATACGTATGTCCGACTTATCCATAGTCCTACTACCAGCACAGTGCCTAGCATACAGGAGGTGTTGCACAGATAGTTTGTTGAATAAAGGAAAGAATGAATGAACACAAAAGCAGAAGCAGAAAAATGGTAATAATGGGAATGTCAGCATTTGTTGAGCGCTTCCTAGTCATAATGCTAGCAATTGAGTTGAAAGTTTTGCATATGTTATGCCACTCAGTTCTTAGCCCAACCCTAAAGTGAGTGCAATTCTTCGCCCCATTTAACAGATAAGAAAACGGTAACATCAGAGAGTTGAAGGAAGGAAGTTGTTCAAGGTCACATAGCTGGTAACATTTGGGGTCCCACAACAGCTTCTTTCCCATTCCCTTTCCTTCTTTTTTTTCCTCCTTCCTTCATTTGATATCTGTGCTCACCCTTTCTGTGTGGAGAAAATTCCTGATGTGAATGTCTGAGACAGTAACTTTGTTCTGGACATTCTTTGAGGACATTGCTCCCTAGAGAGAAGCTGCTTCTAGAGCACACACACATTTGATTGGGTGGCCAAGGGCAGATGGAGTTGCCTGAATCAGGGCTTCAGCACATCTCCGTGGCAGTCTGTGTGTGTTTTGGTGATACGCTGAGGCAGGTTCAAAAGCTCTCTTCTGCTCATTCCAATATATATGATAATATTGTACTTTAGTTACAGGGTATGTTTTTTAGCCGAGGGTCTGAAAGTTCTTTTTCAATATATCAATTTCAAAATACACAATATGCTTTTAAATACTGACTCATAATGCTACTAAAGATCAAATATGAGAGCAGCAAACTGCCAATATTTAATTGTTTTTCACATCTGACTCATGGCCCTCCCCGCACCGATGCCAGCCAGCGCTTTCATCGTGACTATCACGGTTACAGTTTTAAAATATACGGCACATTCCAAGCAGGCTGCAGTAGATTTCTCAGTGGCATTTGGAAGCATGTTAAAAATATGCAGCTTGACTTTTCATCCCCTTCACACCCTCTGCGTTTCCCTTTCGGAGAGCTCAGAGGGAGGCATAGTGGGAAGAAAATCAGCCCAAAGAAAGGAAAATAGAATTTTACCCCCACAGAAAACAATGTGCATAAACAAATCTATTGTTCTTAATTCAGGTTCTGATTCTCATGCCCGCCTTTTGGTGTCTATCATTTTATTTTTGCTTAATAATGACTTTCCATTTAAGAGTGTTCTTTTATTGACCTCCCTCTGCCTGTCTCCATACTCCTACTGTTCCATTTGATGCTCCGGCTCCAGCTCATTTTATTTATTTATTATTATTTATTTATTAAGATTTATTTATTTATTTATACAAGCACTGGGTACAGTCAGAAGAGTGGGAGGGTGAGAGAATTCACCAGAGCCAGAGCGGGGAACAGAACAGCCAGACTGACGAAATACACTGCTGAGGGGAGCAGCATGCGGCAGGAGAGGTCTGCGCGCCATGTAGGACCCTCACCATCGGCCGGGGATCGAACCGGCGCTGCAGAGGCTGCGGGCAGCTTTGCTGCCCAGTGCTCAACTGCTGCGCCACCGGGGAGGCCTTCCAGCTCATTTTCGTGTCGCTCTTGGTGGGTCTCCCTCTCCCCTCAGCACACTTGTTCACTTTATCGGGGTCCCTTCCTCGTCCCCGCTCTCTGAGCTTCCCAGATCCTAGACATGTCTTTTCTTCAACTCCAAAATATTGTTTCTCAACCTGGACCCTTTTGGTTACCTATTTTTTCCCCTTAATTCATCCCCGTGTGTTTTATTTTTAAAATCTCTCTAGTTTTTTTCTAATTGGATTTCCAGTTTCATGCTTCCTGTCCAGGCTTACTTTTGGCAGAGGGTTTTCTTCATTGCTTTCTTTTTTCTTTCATTCCTGAGTTGAGTTGGCAAGGCTTTTCATCCCTGCTTTGCTCTTCAGATGTGTACCAGATGAAGGATTTAAGGCAGCGAGTTGGAGGGCAAGTGGAAGGAGCATTGGATCTGGAGTCAGAAGGCCACGCTCAAGTCTGAAATCTGCCACTTAATCATCAGAATCTCATCTGTAAAATGGAAATAACGATGTTCCCAGGCCTCCTATCTCAACTGAGATAAAATGATGTAAAAACACTGCAGTTGTTTCCTGCTCGTGGGATTTGAGTCTTTGTGGAACTGTTATTTCCATAAATAGAGAGGCACCTCTTTTCCAGTTGTACAAGGCCAAAATAAAATGATGTAAAATGTTAACTGAAGCATCAGAAGTTTAAAATTTTATGACATTCTTCAAGAGGTTCGAATAAACCTCTTGCCAAAAATCCCTTGGTAACTCTGGCCTAGAGAATGTCCCCTGTATCTGTACCTCTCAGGTATAGCATGGACCCCAAGAAAGTTGTGGAAGAAGGGGCAGCATATGAAAATTTATTTGCAGTGTTAAAATTAAATTAGAATTAAAAGACATCTTAGGTCCTAGGAGCCAGAAATTATCATGCAAATTTCCCATACAAAGATGGAATCTTATCTTAATCACTCACTGAAGGAGGTTGTGCAAACTTTGCATAAATCCTTTTAGTAATCGGCACTTGCTATTTAGAGAAGCAACCCATTTCATTGCCAGATATCTAGTTTTGTGCAAAGTTGCACATATTGTTCACTCAGTGCTTTTAGTGACTCCCAGAACAAGTCCAATTCTTCTTACCTGGGCGAGCTCTTGGATGTTTCCAAACGGTTTCTGGGTTACCCTTTTCTATAGGCTAAGATTCCTGTTCCTTTAATGGTTTCTTGTAACGTGGATTTTCATGCTCTTCAACATGCCAGACTGCTCCATTTGCCAGTGTCCTCTGTAAAACTGAGCACCCAGAGCTGGATGCAGCACTCTGGACCTGTTTCCATCCTAGAGATCTGGACAGTATAATGTCTCACTTGCCTTTGGAACATGGATGCTCTCTGGGGTTTCCGAGTGCTGCATTGCAATTTATAAAACTCCAACAAGAGGGCCTCCCCTGGTGGCACAGGTGGTTGAGCGCAGTGCTGTGAAGCTGTCCTCAGCCTCTGCAGCGCAGGTTCGATCCTGGCCGGCCGGCGAGGGTCCCACATGGCGTGCAGACCTCTCCTGTCTTGTCTGCTGCTCCCCTCAGCAGTGTACTTCGTCAGTCTGCCTGTTCTGTTCCCCGCTGTGTCTCTGGTGAATTCTCTCACCCTCCTATGCATCTAGCCTGTACCCGGTTCTTGTATAAATAAATAAATAAATCTTAAAACAACAACAACAGCAACAAAAAACTCCAGCAAGAACAAGTAAGCTAATTTCCATGTGGATGTCAAGAACTTCCATCAGCCCACTAATTTTCAGTAAGATGATAGAGGACTTTAAAAAGTTCAAGTATTGATAATGAATTTATTGTTCTGTAGAAACCAGAGGTCTCCATTCAATGTAATTGGAACCATGGGGGACTACTTAAGTTTATGATAGCCCATGTGTCATTTTTATGCTAAAGACAGAATAGTAGGTATCAAGTTCATTTTTATAATTATTTTTAACCTTTATTGAGTTTTTACTCAGCAATCTCAGCATGTAAACTGTTTTACATATGCAGCAACTCTGTGAGGTTGTGCAATTATTATTCCTATTTTATACATAAGGATACTTAGGCACAGAGAGGTTTATTAATTTGTCTAACGTCATCCAGCTAGCAAATGGATCTGAGCCCAGGAACTTGGACTCCAAATGCTACACCGCCTCACCTAGCCCAGCAGTGCATATTTGGAAAACAGTCATGTTGATTGGTTGTTTTTTGCCAAGAGAGAAGATGTGAACAAGACTGTCCTAAAGTTCCCATGTTTCCCACATCCTTCCATGGAACATTGGTACCTAAGGATGAGCTGTTTTTAAGGCCACATAGTTGGTTGCCATTTTTTCTTAACTGAGCTACTTTGCCCATGCTGTGCTATTGCCTGGTTCAAATGTAAGTGACAGGGTTTCACGAGATAGTGCACATGAGAACAGTTTGTAGGTGCTGAATGTACTGTATATACTTACAGCCTCAGATTAATCGATGAATTTTACATGACTAAAAATGCCTTTTAAAACAGTTGCTTCTCTGATCATTTACATTTCCTTTACAAAGTATTTTAAAACTTGGTTAATTTATGGTTATCAGCTGCTGCAACAAACATAATAATAATGACTTCGGAAGTTTAAGATCCAAATGGGAAGCCTTTGTTAGAGACATTGGCAAAGGGCAAAATGGGAAATATTTTAAATCTTACAACGGTACTTTGTAATTCTCTGAAGCAGAAATTCAGTTAAGCTCAACTGTCTATGATGTTCAGAGAAGCACTGAGGAGAAATTTACATTAATTATGTTGTGCCACTCCTGGATATACTTAAATAGCAACCACAGTAGCAACAACAAAGCCCTAAGGACACAAAGAAATTCTCTCAATTAACATTGTGTTTTAATGGGACAGCTAATATGAATACCTTATGTCTGTCTTTATTTCTGACATCTCAGTCCTATTTGTCAGCTAACTTCCTTTTATCCATTTTTGTTCCCCATACACGATGAATAATTCTTTCAGTTATTCATATCATCTGCCTTCACACAATATATTTACTGAATTATCATGGCCCACTTATAAGCATCACTTTGGGAGACTAAACAAATTAAGTCCATTCAATCTCTCTGTGTAAATGACATTTTCAAAAACAAGTTGAAAAAAAAAATCAACCCATTCAGTATAAGACACCATAAAAATGTCAAGAAAACTGGGTGTAAAGTCAAACAAGCAAGTTTGTACATTTTTATTATTATTATCTTCCCAAAATGGAAAGGAAAATAGAAAATACAAGAACCTTAATTTTTGAGACCAGTGTGGGAAACTGTAATTACATTAGCAACATCCAACAGTGTTATCAACACGGAGCAATTCCTCTCATTTCAACACAGCAGCTGACTCAGAAAATCACACCTTCTAGCTCATGGGATTTGTGACACTTAGTAATGCATGTGTAATTGGGTAAAAATAGTCATTACCACAAGCTGTATTTTTATTTGCTTCTGTATTTCTCTAAAGGAAAAAAATACTCCTGGATCTTTTCCTGCTTCTTCAAGAGCTATGGCCAGGTTCCCTTTGAAGGAGTTGTAGGGGAAGCACATAATTTTCCCTCTATCCTTCCAGATTCTTGACAGAGATCTCTGTGTAACAAAAGATAGATTAGCAGGAGAAAACCAAACAGGAGTTTAAAACATGTTCCTCTATACAAGGGAGAGATCCAGGAAAACCAGCGAACTCCCTGAAATGACCCCAAACCAACCTTAAGTACCATCTTCAGCTAAAGACAAAAGATGGTGGAGGAGGACCTTTAGGGTAGGTTACCAGGCAAAGCACAGTAAACAGGGTATTGTTTGCACATTTCAGTTTCTGCCTTCTCTCTTGATAAGAATTTCCATAGGGCCTTCTTGGTGGCGGCGCAAGGGGTTAAGACACAATCTGTGAAGCTATCCGCAGCCACTGCATCACGAGTTCAATCCCCAACCAGGGAGCTACCCACATGGTGCAGCAGACCTCTCCTGTCTCGCCCGCTGCTCCCCTCCCCTCATAAGTGTATTTCAGTAGATCTGCCTGTTCTGTTCCCCACTCTGTCTCTGATGAATCCTCTCACCTCCCCCACCACACCTCTGGCCTGAACCCCAGTTCTTGTATGCATAAATAAATAAATCTAAAAAAAAAGAATTTCCATAGATTTGGCCATCTTCCTCTTCCTGGTTCAGAGAAGGAGACACCTTCACCAATGGAGATTTCCCTTATGAATATAAATGTCTCTTAGGAAAGGATAATTTCCACTTGGTTTTCAGAGATTTTCCTGTGTCTTCAGTTTCTTAATAATAACCAGCTCAAGATAATTCATATGCCAAAGAGGCATATTTTGGGGTGGCAAATTTTGCTTCCTTTCAGAGTATATGGCATGACTTTTCTCAATACTAGTCACCTGAGTGCTGTCATATTCCTGACAGGGAAGACGTGTACCAGTAAAACCCCTAGAAGCTCTTCTCCTTACAAAGCAGCTGGGGGTACTGGAAGATTCCACTCAGCTCTTAACCAGATCTCTTTGCTTCCACTTATGCTTACTTCTTGTTCTCCTGGATTCTGCTTTCAAACCATATTCCTGAAATATGAATTGTATAATGGTCCTCCTCTGAACAAAGGGAAAAAAAAAGCAATTATTTATTTTTAAGGGTAGAAGGAAAGGGAGAAGATCCAGTTACTGACTGATGGTTCACACTAGAGCTGCAATTACAGGAGCTAGTAGGGTGAGGCAGGTCGGCCCTTTTAAAGGTTCCCAAAATGGCTGCTCAGCTCTGCTCCCTTTCCCAGCAGCCAATTCATTCAGGACATCAAGGGTCAGTGATCACAGAAGTGTGCAATTACCACAGAAGTGTGCAAGCATAACCCCTCTGGCTTTGAGGATGTCTGGATGTCAGGGGGAAGAGTTCAGTCTCTCATCCTGGTGAGAAAAGAGGTTTGTGGTTTGTGCCAGACCAGGAAGTGCCAGCCATCCAGAGGACCCAGTGGTGCAAGGCTCAGCTGCCCTGGGCCATTCCTACACCCGTCCTGGCTTCTCATTGCTGATCTCTTGAAGTCTAAACTACCAAGCATCTAGCCAGATAATTTGTTAGGAAATCCAGTGCCATCCTCTTGATAATGCTTATTTTCTCCTCCACATCTTGGATCCTCTGCTCTTGCTTTTGGTACTAGTGTTCTATTTATGTTGGAGCTGTGTTTCTCTCCTCTGCCTGTCTTTCTGTCAGTCCCCAACCACCTTCCACACCATCCATAAGGGGAGTGTCTTTATTTTCCTGTCATTCAGATGAAGCCTGCCAGAAGGAAGTCAGGACATACAAAGGCAGCAGGGGATTGGGGGGTGGGAAAGTTAAGCCCTCACCTTTAATTCCATGGAGTCTAAATGTATAATTTAGACCCACATTTCATTCTATTTCCAGCTCCACCTAGATGTCCCATGGCATCTGGAACTTGAGAAGAGTCCTTGTCTTTCCCTAAAGTCACTATTCCTCCTTTTGTCTTCCCTTTCTGCAACAATAATGTCACCTTACACCAAGATCTACCAAAGCTAGAAATTCACAGTCCTTTTCTTTCCTTTATTATACATCTGTTCATCAAGAACTATAGTTGCTGGCCTCCAATATTGCTCAGTATCACTGCCTCCTCTCTTCACTGCTCTGTCTTCACCATTTCTCTCCAGCAGTCTTCCAATAAATCTCAGGCCTACAACCTCATCCGTGGTGGGATGTTTACTTTATCTTCCATATTTGCTTTTGTTCAGAAGGGAAAAATCTAATCCCTCCATGAAAGACTTCAGTGGTGACATTCCTTTGCTTTTCACATGTGATTAAAACTTTGTAGCTGAATTAGCAGCCTTTTCTGATCTGTCTTCTTTTCCAGTATCTTTTCTCTCTTTCTTTGCTCCCCGCGCTATCCTTCCCCACATTGATCCTGAACATGGGAAGGTCCATTGTGGCCCATATCACTCTCTCTAACTGTAATATATATTCCCCTGTTTCTTCCCCACAACATCTGTCAGTCTCTGAAATTCCTTTTATGTATCATTACACCCAAAGAAGCTTCCAGGATACCCACCACTTCCAAGGCAAGATAACATTCCATTTTTCTGTGTCTACTTAATCCTATCATAGCACTCAAATGTTCATGTGAATGTTGGTCTCTCCAACTAAAGTATGAATATTTTGAGGGTACAACACAATATCTAGCACAGCACTTGATCAAAATGAAGTCCTGATAAATGAATGAATAACATGCAAACCTAAGTTTCTTCATAAGATTTTTAAAGATTTATTCATTAATTTACATACTCGAGTATACTTTCTAAGATTATAATGACCTCAACAATCCAAGGGTTCTGGATGTTTAAATCTGCACTGGAGTAACCACACATATGAGACAGTATGATGGATACACTAGAGATCATAACTGAGAGTAAGAGGTCAAATATGTGAACAGATCAAGAGGCTATATTTACACCTTTATTCCTCCTTCCCGATCATTGTTTAATGGATACATCTTTGGCTTATCAAGCAGAAGTGTAATCATTTCTCAGGACATCACTTTCAGGTCTGGCCAAGGGCACCCATCAACAGAACCCATCATCAGCTGCGGTTGACCAGCGCTCTAATTTGACTGTTATCATTGAACTCTTTTGTAAGAAAGGTTGACTAAGCAGTGACCTTGTCTGTTTCACAAGATATAGAGAGCTCTCCCTCCAAGCTTTCCCATAAGTTTCAAGACCTTTCGTTTTAATATCTGGGAGCTGTGGATGAGGTATAAATAACCACTCAGGGAGTAGTGTGATAAAGACATAATAGCAGATCAACAGTCCGACAAGCCAGAATCCTGCTTTTGATGAAACTATTAAAATCAGAAAAATATATTGGCATAGTGATATCTATTTTTGAAACCTATATGGAATTTACAGTGAGAAAGAAAATGCATGTAATTCAGTAAGAAGAGTAAAATGCAAGAACTAAAATGCATTTAAAAATTTCACATTGTCAAGCTAGTCAGTTTCATGTATTCTATAGGACATCTGGTGGATCTGGGGCTCCATCATGTTTTATGATAATTCAAAACCTGGCACTTTCCATGCATTTGCCATACTACCACTATGTTAAGTTGCATCTGGTGAGTCTTCCGTCCCGGACAAATTGCTCCACAAATTGTTCCTTAAAACACCTCGCGCTCTACTTCTGCCTAGAATTCCTTTACCCCTTATGTCACCTCCTCTAAGTCATGCCCTTTCTTCAAGACCTAGCAAAATCTATAAAAAGCCTATATATAGTGCTAGAAAGGGGAAGGGGCTGCCGATTCTAAGAACCTTGAGGGCCATTGCAGCAGAGGAGTATCACAATTTGACTTATATTTTTTACAGCTCAGTCTAGTTGCAATGTTGAAAATGGACTCTAGGGTATAGGGGAGAAGCACGGAGATTAGTCTATTTCAATAACCGGGGTGGGAGCTTGTGGCAAGTTGGATATGGGTGGTTGGGAGGAGGTACCTGACTTTGGGTATATTTTGAATCAGATACGCTAATACTTTGCATGTGGGTATATGAGAAAGAAAGGGATTATAGATGACTTCATGGTTTGGGGGGAAATGTGAGAAGTTCTATGTGGTGCATTAGGCTTAAGATGTCCACTAGGCTCTGTGGGCTCTGACCTGATTTGTGGCAACATGACGAAACACACCAAGAAGGTCAAGGTCATTGGCAAATACTGGACCTGTTGTGGTGAAGAATATTGAGATCAGACAACACACCAAGTACATGTTCTCCTTCTGGGACAAAATCAAGGTAAAGAGATGAGCTGTGGGGACCGGGCACTGTGATTCCTGCATGAAAACTGTAGCTGGTGGTGCCTGGACCTACAACACCACTGCTGCCCTCACAGTAAATCTGCCACCAGAGGACTGAAGAAACTGAAAGACCAGTAGGAGCTCCACCATTTGTAATGTTGCTAGCTTATAATAAATGGGCTAAGTTATGTAACAGAAAAAATGATGTCTCCCAAGCATTCAAATAGGTATTTGTATATGTGGGTCTGGAGTTCAGGGAAGGGATTAGACTAGAGATACAAAACTGGGATCTTCAACACATAGAGGACATTTAAAATCCATTAGATTGATGACATTGCCAAAGGAGTGCATGTACACCACAGAGAGAAAAGCTTTAAGAAGTGAGCCTTGGGGCATTCGGATACTAAGATGTCAGGCAGATGATGAAAAGGGATTGAGGAACTCTCAGGGGGCAGGAGACAGAAAGAGAGGCTAGAGGAGTTTAAAGAAAACTAGGTGAGTACAGTACCCTGAAGGTCAGTTTAGGAAAGTGTTCAAGCAAGATGAGGGCTGCAAATTAACCCTTAGATTGATCAGTGAGTGTGGAGGAAATTGGAGACAGTGGCAAAATCTGTTTTGGTGGAGTTGCGGACAAGAAAGCCAAATAAGCATGAATGTAAGAGTAGTTGGGAGGAAGGAAATGGAGATCATGAGTATGGAGGGCACTTTCAAGGAGTTTAGCTATGAAGAAGAGAAGAAACACAGTAGCCAGAGAGTAGAAGAATATTTTAGAGTAAGATAAAAGGTATCATGGTTTTATTCTGAAGAGAATGATCCAATAGAGAGAGGGAAAATGATGCAGAAGAGAGCACGAGACCATCTTAGACCATGCAATCCATCGAAGTTACCAGACTACAGCATTGGCATGAGTAACTCCAGATGAGAAACAGAAGCAAGGTCCTTGAGTGGACAAGAAGGAGTGGGCTCTAGGACACAAATGGAGAACTTAGCCTTAGTTCTGAGGCATGGGGAGTTCATCTAGTAACAGGAGAGGAGGTAGAGCAAATGCCAGATGCTGATGTGTGGGCAGTATGGCGGTACGTGTCTGTGTAAATTCTTGCAGTTTCTGTTTTTTCAGCAAATAGGAAACAGTGATCCATTGAGAATGAGAATTGGGAGCATGTATGAATGGTTAGAGGCTCAAGAAGGCAGTAGATTGTTCCAGTAATAGCTACCAGTGCAACAGGCCCTGCTGTTGCTTTCCCACACTAACTCTGGACTTGGTCATATAATTTGCTCTAGCCAATAGCACATAGGCAAAAACGATGCAGGCAGTGACTTAAAATATCCTTGTTTCTGGATACTCGCCCACCACCATTTGAAGAAGAATAAGCTGACTTGCTGCAGGCATGTGGATCATCCAATAGCAAGCACCAATTGTTCTCTAGAGCAACCAGCCCCATTTGAGTCACCAGATGACCACCGCCACATGAGTGCCACCGAGCAAGTCCTGCAGCACTACCCAGTGGATCCTGACCCATAAAATCATGAGCAGATAAAATAATGACTGCTTGAAGTCATTATGAATCCAGTTGTCTTGCTATAGAGCAAAGGCTAAAGATACAGAGGAGAATGCATGAATGATAAACAGGGATAGTAGAAAGAAAGTAGAATAGGGAAATATAGTATAATTGTTGGCAGTGCTAAGGACCCACTTAAAAGTCATACTCGTTAGGGCCTCCCCGGTGGTGCAGCGGTTGAGCGCGCTGGGTTGCTAAGCTGCCCACAGCCTCTGCAGCACCGGTTCGATCCCCAGCCACTGGGCGAGGGTCCCACATGACGCGCAGACCTCTCCTGCCACCCGCTGCTCCCCTCAGCAGTGTGCTCCTTCGTCAGTCTGTCTGTTCTGTTCCCTGCTCTGGCTCTGGTGAATTCTCTCACCCTCCCGTGCTTCTGACTGTACCCAGTGCTTGTATAAGTAAATAAATAAATCTAAAAAAAAAAAAAAAGGAAACACCTTGTTAAAAAAAAAAAAGTCATACTCGTTAAATTTAAGTGCAGTCAGTCAGTATGGTTGGCTTTTTCTCTGGACACATTCAGTTGCATGGGTTCAGGTGTGGTATGTGGGGAAAATGGATTTAATCATGTAGGGTTTTTCCCAAGCCAGTACAAGGGGGACTGAACCTGAGAAAATAGAGACTATCAAGGGGTTCAGATGCAGTGAAAATGTTGTTGGACCAAATGATTTGATTTCTTACAGGGGTTAAAGGATTTTTGGCATCAGGACACTAGAGAGAATGAACTAGAAAAACAGGAGGTGGACGTCTCAGAGTCTGATGCATGGGCTAGGATAATGGAAGGAGAACAGTTATCACAGATGACAAGGTCTATGATATCATTATAGTAATGAGTGACTGAGTAGATTAGAGGACAAGAACATGGGAGGAGAAGAAATCAAGACAGTAAGAAACCAAATTGTGGAAAGGCTGATCTGAGCCGCTCCTGAAATGGCCAGGCATTAGAGCTCAAGCCTTAGAACACTGCCATCAGCCAGGAGCTAGATAGGAAAGGTGGGGTAGGGGTCCCTAGATAATTATACCGAGAAGGGATAGTGGGGGTCATAATAGGCGACACTGAATTCTAAACTGGGGACTTATGGGTGGAGGGACGAGAGGGAGTAGCCTGGAAGTCACTAAGGAAGGAAGAGGATTCCTACCTTGCCTTCTGGCCCAGGGGTACTGTGTGTTGGGGAAAATGGCCATGCCTTTGGGGGGCTGCCAGGGAAGCATGATCTTAGGGGAATTCCAGATGGCAGTCAGAGCAGGAAGGTAAAGGGAATGTTCAGGAAAGGGATTGAGAATGCAGGAAACATTACTCATAATGGTCACAGGAGGAGGATTTCAAAAGTCGGAGGGGTGAGGAAGGGTACAGAAAGGGGGAGGTGCCCTGTCTTGCAAGCGTGAATGTGTGATGATGAGGGAGTCCTGAGAAACTGGGGTAGGAGGTGACAGACTTCAGCCGAGATAAAAGGCAATTTGAGATTAGACCTTGTGGATACAAGGCACTGTGATGCGTGGTTGTCCATTTTGGAGGTTGAGGAATTTGCAGGTTACATGGGGAGGGTGGTTGTGTTTCGTTAGTTGGCTAGTCAGTTGGGTATACACCCAAACAGCCCTGCCCTTGTTCTCCGATTGTCTTGACTCACGTGCGTTCTCTGACAACCGGCAAAGGTGCATTGGCATCTTTCACACTTCAGGATTTGCTGAAAAACTTCCTTCTTCCAAATGTCTGACAAAAACAGTGAGCCATTTTTGAAGAGAGAGAGAAAGTGCCAGAGCTGAGTCTGATGCTCTTCCTCTGCGGTGAAGGGGACGGCCCTGTGTTGCTTTCACGCTGTTCTGAGACGCTTGTGGCGGCACCACTGTGCCTTTGATGTTCTTCAAGTGCTCCTGACATCCGACATCTGCACTTGTACGCTTCTGAAGCAGCAAATTGAAACAATAGTCAAACTCAGGTATAAAGAGAAAAAGGACAGCAAGACCTTATACAGAACTTTTTTTTTTTTAAGATTTATTTATTTATACAGAACCGGGGTACAGGCCAGAAGTGCGGGAGGGTGAGAGGATTCACAGGAGACAGAGCGGGGAGCAAAACAGGCAGACTGACGAAATACACTGCTGAGGGGAGCAGCGGGCGAGATAGGAGAGGTCTACTGCGCCATGTGGGTAGCTCCCTGCTACATGTGGGGATCCATGTGGGGATCGAACTCGTTCTGCAGTGTGCGGCTAGCTTCATAGGTTGCGTCTTAACCCCTTGCACCACCAGGGAGGCCCTCCTTCACTTCTTTATCCTCTTTTTTTCCACACACATCCACAGTTAAGGACAAGTGGAGAGGAAAAATAGCCAGTGAGTTTTTGGTATTAAAATCACCATGTTCGGGCCTCCCCGGTTGAGCGGTTGATTGCTGGGTTGTGAGGCTGCCTGCAGCCTCTGCAGCACTGGTTCGATCCCTGGCCGCCGGGCGAGGGTCCCACATGGCGCCACAGAGACCTCTCCTGCCGCCCGCTGCTCCCCTCAGAGGTGTATTTCGTCAGTCTGCCTGTTCTGTTGCCCGCTCTGGCTCTGGTGAAATTCTCTCACCCCCCCGCGCTTCTGACTATACCCAGTGCTTATATAAATAAATAAATAAATCTTTAAAAAAAAAAGAAATAAAATCGCCTTGTTCAGTGTGGGCCTATCATATTCTTATGATAAAACCCTCCTGGAGAGAGCATCCATTTTTGCCAAACTTAAAACCGTTATGAGTTAGACCATAATGATGATGATTCTGATTGGGGTCTCAGGCTTCCTGCCACCTTTGGGTCTCCTCTTCTCTCCCTAACATGTTAGTAAAGTTGGACATTCTCCTTTCCTCCCAAACTTCTTTTCCTGAAGGCCACCCTCCTTTGCTACCATGAGCAGCTCAGATAGGTGAAGTGGGTTTTCTTGATTTGTTCTCCCTCTTCTTCCACAACCCCCTCTTCCTACACATCTTTATTTTCAGTCAGATATAGGTTGATAGACAACAGTGAAACTCTAGTGCGAGTGTCCCTAAAAATAGCAGAAGCTTCTTGGGATCTAGTTCAGTGCCTCAGAAGTCTTCACCAAGGCCCCTGGGTCTGCTCACTGTCAGCAGGGTCCTGCCTGGATGGGATCACTCCTCCTGCCATGTAAGCAGCCCCTCTGCACCACAGCCCTGCTGAATCTGGGATGGTCCCTACCCAAAGAAGCTTGTCAAAGGACTTCCCAGAGTGCGGCAAGTTCCCAGGCCTCTGGTCTTCTTTTGCACCTTTTATAGTAGGTTCTTTTCCAGCAGGTCTCCTTTGGGAGCCTCCAGATGAAGAACTGAAAGTCCTCTTGGATCAGAGGAAATTATGTTCATGAAGAAAAGACACTTCAGAGCAAACAGTGAGAAAAAGGTAGCTCTGTTGTGAAGCCCACAGCATGGCTTCCCCAGAGGGATACATGACTAGTTCCTGTCTGAGAACTGACATGGACTTTTTTGTTTGTCATTGGTCCCTAGATGTATTAGTCCTAAATCACTCCTTGATCTACTCTCCTAGTGGATAAGTCTGACCTTGCCTGAGAACACTTCATTTTAGTGACTAATGTCGCATCCTCAGGACTATACTTGACTTGTCCCACGTTGCTTCCCTGTTTTGTTCTCATAAATAGCTAGCTGAACTTCCAAAGGCTTCTTGGAACAGCCTAGATCCATATGTGTACCCCATATTTCCACGTTGCATTAACTTTTTCTTTTCTTTTTTTTTTTTTCTTTTTTTTGGTGGGACCCTTGCCGGTGGCCAGGGATCGAACTGGCACTGCAGAGGCTGCGGGCAGCCTCGCAACCCAGCGCTCAACCACTGCGCCACCAGGGGAGGCCCCACATTGCATTAACTTTTAGCTTAGAAAATCTACCTCCTTTCTTTCTTCAAGAGCCTCGTTGGCTTCATTCACTGCAGGCATCAGACCCAGTACCAAGAGGGCACCTCGTAAGTTCCCGGTGATACATTTGAAGGCTACAAACACATTTTTTAATCTCCCATCATCATAGGGGGTCATAACAAAAGGCAAAAGAGGCTGGGTGTTTTGGCCAACAAGGGAATGAGAAATGTAAAGTGAACTCTTTCGACTTCAAAAGAGCAAGTTAACAGACAGAGCCCAAGGACCCAAGTTTCACCTCTTAAATATCATCAGAGGCCTAGAGACAGGGACACATCAACCTAGGAAACAGCCACCATCTTTTTTCTGGGGCAGAGAATCCATCCCAAATTATTGACTCCTTTACTCTTCACAGTCCCTGAGACAAAGTCTAGGGAAAAACACAAAAGTGAGGACCTGCAGGGCACAGTAGGTAATTCAAATCAATAAAGAGGCACATTTGGCACCTAAGTGACATTGCTTGAATGGCAGGCACCGTGGGGAATTGGAGGACATCTAGGCTTTAAGGAGAAGCGGAAGTAGCTCCATATGAAGGTTCCCAAAGGAATAGGCCTAGTGTGGCCAGTCAGAATTTCTAAGAGAAACCAGATAAAGGGTTTTATGAGAACTCTTTCAGTTAAAAGCCCACTAGTTTGCCAAGGTCTTAGTTTTTGAATACCATTTATGAAATGAAAGGAACTAGGATTCTCTGGAGAAGTGGCTGATTCTAGGTCTGAGCAGAGAAAATACATCCGGAGTTTGGAGCACCATGTGGTGCCTGAAAGCAAATGCTAAACAGAACACACACAAAGACACACAGACACACAGACACACCGATACATACACGGAGAGAGAGAAAAAAAGAAGGAAATCCTGCCATTTGCAACAACATGTAATGACCTGAGGACATTATGCTAAGTAAATAAGTCAGATGGAGAAAAACATAGACTGTATGATTTATATGTGGGATCTAAAAGTGCAAACTCACAGAAACAGAATTATAGCTGTTACTGAGGCTGGGTGGTGGGGGAGACGGGGGGATGTCTGTCAAAGGTACAAACTTCTAGCTAGAGGATGAACAACTTCTGGGAATGTCATGTCCAGCCTAGCAACTGTAATGAACAATATTATATACTTGAAAGTTGTCAAGAGAGTAGATCTTAAATGTTCTCACCAAGAAAATGGGCTATTATGGGAGGTGAAGGATGTGTTCGCTTTCTTTATTATGCTAATCATTTAACTATATATATATATATATATATGCATCTTTTAAATCACTTTTGTGCTTAGACTCATTGGTATCTCTTAATGTTGTCCTCTGAGCCATCAGGAGTGTCAGTGATGCAGCATTTCTTATAAGAATACCCTTCTCCAGGAATTTGTTCCTAACAATGACACTACTCTCTGGAGTCTTTTTTTTTTTTTTTTTTTAAATGCAAGCACTGGGTACAGTCAGAAGTGCGGGAGGGTGAGAGGATTCACCAGAGCCAGAGCAGGGAACAGAACAGGCAGATGGATGAAATACACTGCTAAGGGGAGCAGCGGGCGCAGCAGGAGAGGTCTGCGTGCCATGTGGGACCCTCGCAGGTGGCCGGGGATCGAACCGGCACTGCAGAGGCTGCAGACAGCTTTGCAGCCCAGAGCTTAACCGCCGAGCCACCAGGGGAGGCCCCTCTCTGGAGTCTTGATGCCCAATAAGTTAAAATGTGAAACCTCACATCTCTTGGAATAAGTGAAAATAAACTGCAAGGAGCTTCCACAGCAGTCCTGAACTTTTCCTCCATACTTCTTTTTTATTTTATTTTATTAAGATTTTATTGTTTGCCATTGACTTGCAATACTACATGATTTTTGGGAGTACATCTTCACTCCTCCATACATGTGTAAGCCTTGACATTCCCACTCTCAGATTGACCCCCTCTACCCTTTCCTCCCACCCCCCTTGCTGCTTCCCCCCCCCAACTCTCATATTTTTCTCAATTTCTAAGACTTACTTTTCTTGTGTTTCATTCATTTGACTTATTATTTCTTCTTCACATGTGAGAGAAACTATCCAACATTTGTCTCCTTTTTTTCAACATTTGCCTTTAACGTTCTGACTTACGTTGCTTACCACAATCACCTCAAGCGCCATCCATGTTGTCCCAAAAGACATACTTTCATCATTTTAAATAGCTGAGTAATATTCCATTGGGTACATTGAACACCACAACTGCTTTAACTGCTTTATCATCCGTGGCCAGGTGTTTATTTCGGTTGCTTCCCTGTCGGGGCTGTTGTGAGCAATGCTGCTATGAACATAGGGGTGCATAGATCTTTCTGAACTAGCCAGACTCATTTTTTTTAAAGTCACTGATTTCCTGGTCTTTGTTACTCATAAATAAACCCAATCTGAACTGATATGACAGTCTTAGAAATATGTTAGGTGTTATTACTTCACTTTCTCACTATAACTTACTCTACTTTGATATCCTCCTGGACGAATGACTCAAGCCTTAAATTTTTTTTCCCTTACCATTCAGGTGTCCTAACACTTTGTTAATCACTCTTATTTCACCTTCTCTTCAGCTTTCCTGAAGCAAATTCTCTATCTATCAGCATCACTCTGAAGTCGAACTCAGAACCGCAAGGAAAAAAACAAAAACAAAACCAATTTGTAATAAAAAATTATTTTAAAATCTGAAGCATAGTATCACTTTTGAGGTTAGCAATAATGCCTTCCTCCACTGAATACTCAATCAGCTGTATCTCTTGGGCTTGTGAAAAGAAATAGGAATTGCTGGCACATGGGGAAAAAAGGAGAATTAAAAAAAATCAGAAACGTTGAACAAATTTCAGGAGTAGAAAAGATTCAGGAGAAATTAATGGGCGCTTTGTGCTGCTTGTCACACATTTTTTGAGAGAAAAAATACTTTTCCTTTTTCTGGAAAATGAAGTACAAGTTGTCAGTGACAACCATCTATTAAGAAATTTCCTTTGTGATACAGTGAGGAATTTTTTTTTCCCCAGAGGTAAATTATTCAACACAGTTAATTTGAATCCGTGTTTGAGCCTGAGATGAAGTTATCAATTTTATCATTTTCCCTCAGCCTGTCCTGATATTATCATTGCCTGCGACTCCAGTCCCCATAGCAACAGCTACTATTTCAGACATTCCTCCAGCCACAGAGCATGGCCAGTGACTGACAGTCGCCCAGCTGTGCATCAGAGGTGGTATTTACCAGGCTGGAAGACCAAGTCACAACTCACACCCATGGGTCAAAAGTCATGATACCAAGGTTGGTGTAAGAGCAGGACGTGGTCACGGTGCAGGTTTTCTGATCCCATGCAGACCAGGTAAAGGAGGAATCAGAGTCCTCAGTGGGTTTTTGCAGGTTTTTATTGGGATTACCAGGTACACGGCAGGCAGGGGTGCAAATCCGCACTCTCTCTGGGCTTTCTGCTTCTGCTTCTTTGCTTCTCTCTCGGCTTCTCTTCGGCTTCTGCTGGCGACCCTGTGACGCCGCCCTTAAAAGCCCAGTCTTAGCCCAGGTGAATCCCATCTGCCTCTGCCCACACCCTACTCCAGGTGCCCGCCATCAGGCATGCATTCAGGACCGCAGGGATCCATCATCTATCCTGATGGCGGGAGGGCAGAAAAGCCTGACATTTTTTCCTTACCCTGCAGTTGGGATGGCTGGGAGGCTGTGGGAAGGTGGCACACCCACAAGACATTGGCTGTCCCTTTTGAGAGCTACGTGTGGGGGAAGGTGAGAAAAGGAGGACGTCACAGGGAGGACAATGCATGAAAGGAAAACATTGGAAAGTTCCATGGGGCGAACCAAGTTAGTCTGAATGTTTCTTCTTTTTTTCCGCCACTATCCCAGCAGTCCAAAGGCTGTTGGTAGACCCCAGATCTGGACCGAAAGGAGGTACTTAGATCATTCACTTTTGCCTCGCAGAGGAACGTGGCGAGAAAGAACTGAGCTGCCATCCTCTCTGCACTTCCCGCGGTAGGTTCTGAAAGAAAAGCTGTGAAAGGTGTCCCTACAAGTAGTAGCTTGTGGTAGTGTGATCACAACCCTGCTTGAATCTCACAGGCAAGGAAATCCTTTTCTAGGTAAAATAAGAGCATACGGGGGTAAGCAGACTAACCCTCATTATCCCAGGAAGTCCCCCTGAATCACAGGAAAGGGAAAGAGCAGGAAAGGGCTTCTAGGCCGAGAGGCAACCAGACTGGGGTCAGCTTTAGACCCCGGGGAAGAGGAGGGGGGCCATAGTTTGGGATCAGGATTCCGGCACCATGTGTGTGGCAAAACACTGGCTTTCTTAGCCCGGCTTGAGGTGAGCTAGATTTGCAGGCCGAACACGTCTTTTGCGGCCTCTCTCTTTACGATCGTGCCCGAATAGAAGCCATGCTCGGAGACTCATCTGCATCTGGGTGAATGGCGCGTTCTCTGGGGGATTTCCAGTGCCGAGGTCTCCCCAGGTATTCGGTGCCAACTCAGGTAACAGTGTGGCTGCCTGTGTGGGAGAGCCAGCAGGACAGGGATCCAGGTGTGCAGGTGCTGACTGCCTCCGTGGGAGGTGCCTTGCTCCCTCCTATACATTCTGTTGCTAATTTTGAAGACTTCATAGGAGGATTTTGGCTGAGGTTTAGAAGCCACCCCCACCCTAGGCTGGAAGGCACCTCTGTAATTAGGAGGGAGACTACAGTGATCAGGGTTGTCTTTGAAAGTGCTGGGGATTTCCCTCCCTTCCGGGCCTGGGTGTCTGGCTGAGTTCCCACAAGCTTACTTAACCCATTGATCTACCTGCGGTGACATGGACGATCGCTGTTAGTGCCCATCTTTCCGTTTTTCTCGCTGGTGAAGACATAACACCTGCCCTACTTCCTGAGGCCCTTATAAAAATCAAATGCAATGTGAAGAAAAGGACTTGGGCTTGCAAAGTGCCATGTGAGTACTGCCTGTGAAACCCTTGGCTATGGGGGAGCTGGCCTCATGCTCCTTCCTCATTGTTTCTGCAGCCCAGAGTGTGCTCGTCAAGGGGGCACCGTGCCAGGCTGGCGCCCAGGGCCCCCAGCTTGCTCTGGAGAATCAGCAGACGTTAACATCTGTGTCATTTAAAGATCATTTCAGATACAGCTGAAGCCCCCCTTTATTTTGATCCCTGCCAGATCCCATTCTCTTCCCCAGAGACAGGACTCTGAGGAGTTTTAGACCATGTTCCTTTATACTTTATGTAAATGCATCCCCCCCAGATTACCCAGCCACCCCCATTCCAACCACATTTTGTCGTCTTCTTCCCCCTCCCCCACCTCCCTTCCCCACTCCTACCCCCTCCCCCACCCCCTCCCCTACTCTCTCCCCCACCCCTCCCCTCTCTCCCCTACCCCCCCATTCTTTCCCCCACCCCCCTCCTCTACTCTTTCCCCCACCTCCCTCCCCTGCTCCTCCCCCCACCTGCCCTCCCTCCTCTTCCTCACTCCTCCCCTCCCCCCTTATCTGTTCGGGGGCGATTAACTTTGGTGTTTTCCTGGGTCCCTGGAGACCCTGAGCTGCGTGAGGCTGGGGCATGGGTTTTGCACACACAAATAAAGAGATCTTTATTTAAGAACCAGTAACTTTATTGCAAGAACTAGCCATAGGGGAAGAAAACTGCTGAAATGCACGTTTGGCAAAGGCAATACTGAAATCTGAGCGCCCGGCATGGTGACCAGAGGAAGGCACCCCGTGCCTGGTGCCATGGGCAAGGCAGGGCGGCCTCAGTTGTCCTTGGCGCCGTCTCCCAGGGTGAGCTTGTTGAAGAGGTACTCTGCCATGCCGTCTTCGGCAGCCGGCAGCTTGCGCAGGCTGGACAGACGGTCCCCCAGATCTTTGATGGTCTCGGTTTGCTCGTTGAGGAAGTAACACTCCAGAAAGTCGCGGAGGTGGGCATCTTGCATCTCGGTGGCCAGCTGGTGCAGGTCGAGCAGGTTCTGGTGGAGGCTCTTCTCCAGGTGCAGGGCGCACTCCAGGGCCTTGGGGCCGCTCTGCCAGCAGTCGTGCTCCGGCTTGTGGACCTCGTGGCAGCGCATGCGGGCCCCTCGCAGGTTCTGGAGCGCCATCAGCTTCTCGGCTTGCCCCCTCTTGTCGCGGGACAGCTTCAGGAAGTACTGAGCGAAGTGCTTCAGGGCCACATCCTCTCGGTCGAAGTAAAAAGCCATCGACTGGTACACATAGGAGGCGTACATCTCCAGGTTGAGGTGGATGTTGACGGTGGCCTCGCAGTGGGGATGGTAGTTCTGGCACACCTGGGATGGCGCCGGGGTCGTCATGGCTGGCGGCGGTGGCGCGAAGAAGAAGGCGGCCGTGCGGAAGCCGCTGGTGCTGGATAGGCCGCGGTGGTGACGCCGGAGGCAGCGGCGGCGACTGTGGCTGCCGTGGCAGGGACCTCCGAGTGATCCCAGGGCTGGTGATCAAGAAGTCTCTCAGGTCAGGTGGCTAATGATCAGTCTCTAGGATGGGACCGGAAGGAGTGTCCGTTGGCCGGGGTTGCTGGGCGGGGCTTCTGTGGGGGCGGGGCTTCCGTGTGTCAGTGCGTGTGTGCGCGGGGGTGTGTGTGGGGGGGTGGCTGACCCGGAAGCACTACCCTGGGCACTGACGGGTGGTGACGGAGGGGGCATTCTTTATGGTGGGGGGCGTGGGAACCGGGCAATGCTCCAGCTTCCACAGTTGATTGGGTGAGGCCGGAAACCCGGGGCATCCTGGGAGGAGTATCTCAAGACCATTTTTATAAAGTAACAACTATGAGATATAAATACTGTAAAATTAATCCTTTGACAATACACATTTTCATGGTTTTTAATATATTTCTGGACTTATGTGATCACCATTACAGTCTAATTTCAGAACATTTCTGTCACTCCAAAATGAAGTTTTCTACCCAATAGCAGTCACTCCCTACCCCCGCTCCCTGCACGCCTGGTGACCCCTACTCTATTTCTGTCTTGATGTATTTGCCTATTGTACATTTTGAATAAATGTAATATATAACGTGGATTTTTGTGTTTTTATAGAAAACAATTATTAATGTTTTTAATGTTCATCTCTTTAAATTGTGAATAGTATTCTAGTATATGTATATGCCACATTTTATTTATCTTTTCATCAGTTGATGGACATTTAGGCTGTTCCCATTTTGTTGCTATCATGAATAATGTTGCTATGAATATTTGTGTACAAGCTGTTGTGTAGACATTTTTTATTCTTTTAGGTAGATACCTAAGAGTGGGATTGCTGGGTTATATGATTTTTTTTAAAAGTATTTATTTATGCATACAAGAACTGGGGTATAGGCTACAGGTGTGGGAATGAGAGGATTCACCAGAGACAGAGTGGGGAGCAGAACAGGCGGATCTACTAAATACATTGCTGAGGGGAGCAGCGGGTGAGACAGGAGAGGTCTGCTGTGCTATGTGAGCTAGCTCCTTGGTGGTGATCAAACTCATGTTGCTGTGGCTGGTCATGGCTTGATAGCACTATGTCTTTAACCCCTGCACCACCAGGGAGGCCCATATATAATAATTTTATGTTTAGGGCCTCCCCGGTGGCGCAGCGGTTGAGCGCTGGGTTGCGAAGCTGCCCGCAGCCTCTGCAGCGCAGGTTCGATCCCAGGCTGCTCCCCGGCCACCGGAGGAGGGTCCCGCATGGCGCGCAGACCTCTCCTGCCGCCCGCTGCTCCCCTCAGCAGTGTACTTCTGCTTTCTGCCTCCTCTGCAACCTGCTCTGGCTCTGGTGAATTCTCTCCCCCTCCCGCTCCTCTGACTGTACCCAGTGCTTGTATAAATAAATAAATAAATACATACATACATCTTTAAAAAAAATTAATTTTATGTTTAACATTTTGAGAATCTTCCAGAATGTTTTCCAAAGTGGTTGCGGCAATTTATATTTCCACCAGCAACATATGAGAGTGCCAATACTATAATTGCTTTCAAAAAAAGTTTAGTTGTCTTAAGTGATGTAAAGTGGTATCACATTGTGGTTTGAACTTTCGTTTCCCTAAGGACTAATGTTGCTGAGCATTTTTGTATGTACTTATTGGCCATTTGTGTATCTTCTTTGGAGAAATGTTTATTCATGTACTCTGCCCATTTTTTTTTATTTTATTTTTTAAAGACTTATTTATTTATTTATACAAGCACTGGGTACAGTCAGAAGCACGGGAGGGTGAGAGAATTCACCAGCGCCAGAGGGGAGAGCAGAAGGCAGATTGACGAAGTACAATGCTGTGGGGAGCAGCGGGCACGGCAGGAGAGGTCTGCGCGCCATGTGGGACCCTCGCCGGTGGCCGGGGATCAAACCGGCGCTGCAGAGGCTGCGGGCAGCTTTGCAACCCAGCGCTCAACCCCTGCGCCACCGGGGAGGCCCTCTGCCCATTTTTAAACGGAAGTGTATGTCCTTTTATTTTTGAGATGCAAGAGTTTATTGTTGATGGGAGAACATTTTTGCACCCAACACTAATGATAAAGGACTGATCACAAAAATCTGCAAAGAGCTGATGAGACTCAGCAACAACAAAGAAAATAATCCAGTCAAAAAATGGGCAGAAGAGCTAAAAAGAAACTTCTCTGAAGAGGAAATGCAAATGGCCAACAGACATATGAAAAAAATGTTCAACATCACTTGTAATCAGGGAAATGCAAATCAAAACTACCATGAGATACCATCTCACACCAGTGAGAATGGCACATATTAAAAAAACTAGCAACAACAAATGTTGGCGAGGGTGTGGAGAAAAAGGAACTCTTCTGCACTGTTGGTGGGAGTGCAAACTGGTCCAACTACTATGGAGAGCTGTGTGGAGATTTCTGGACCTACTAAACATAGAGCTTCCATATGATCCAGCAATTCCACTCCTAGGTATTTACCCAAAGGACACAGAAACATCAATTCCAAAGAACACCTGCACCCCTATGTTTATAGCAGCACTGTTTACAATAGCTAAGCTTTGGAAACAACCCAAATGCCCAAAAATAGATGACTGGATCAAGAAGATGTGGTACATATATACCATGGAATATTACTCAGCATTCAAAAAAGATAAACACATGCAATTTGCAGCAACATGGATGGTGCTGGAAGGGATCATGCTCAGCGAAATAAGCCAGAAAGAAAAAGAAAAATACCGGATGGTCTCACTCATAGCAGGAATCTAGAAAACTTAAATAAGGGACCAGGAAAATGAATATAAGAAAGTGAAAATCAAAATCAACAAAAAACTATGAACCAGAGACACTTTTTGGGGGGTGGGGGGCGGGAGGGGAAGGATTGGGGTCAGAATGGGGCGTTTGCAATTGTATGGGGGAATATAAAAATAAAATTTATTATTTAAAAAAAAGTTTATTGTTGAGATGTAAGAACTCTTACATATACGTGCTTGTGTGTGTATTTTGCAAATATTTTCTCCCATTCTATGGGGTGTCTTTCATTTTCTTTCTTTTATTTTTTTAAAAAGATTTATTTATTCATACAAGAACTGTGATATAAGCCAGAGGTGTTGGGAGTTGAGAGGATTCACCAGAGAAAATGGGGTGCAGAACAGGCGGATCTACTGAAATACACTGCTGAGGGGAGTAGTGGGCAAGGCAGAAGAGATCTGCTGCACCATGTGGGTTGCTCCCTGGCTGGCCGGCGATCGAACTCTTGCTGCAGTGGCTGAGGATAGCTTCATAATGCTGTCCTTAACCCCTGAGCCAGGGCCTCCCTGGTGGCGCAGGAGGTTGAGCAGAGCGCTGTGAAGCTGTCTGCAGCCTCTGCAGTGCCAGTTCCATCCCCACAGGCCGTGGAACAACCCATTTGGTGCAGTAGATCTCTCCTGTGTCACCCACTGCTCCCCTCAGCAGTGTATTTCATTCTGTCTGCCTTTTCTGTTCCCAGCTTTGTCTCTGGTGAATCCTCTCACCCACCTGCTCCTCTGGCCTGTATCCCGGTTATATAAATAAATAAATCTTTAGCCCCTGAGCCACCATGGAGGCCCCCTTTTCATTTTCTTAATGGTGTCCTTTGAAGCACAAAAGTTCTTATTTATAATGAAGTCTGATATATGTATTTTTTTCTTTTCTCTTTTGTTCTTTTGGTGTCACATGCAAGGAACTGTTGCCTAGTTCAAGGTCACAAAGATTTACACCTAGGTTTTCTTGTAAGACTTACAGTTTTTGCTCTTCTATTTAGTTCCATTTAAGTCTCTGATCCATTTTGAGTTAATTTTTGCAAATGATGTGAGATAAGAATCCAACTTTATTCTTTTGAATGTGATTCTCCAGTTATCTATCTCAGAACCTTTTATTGAGAAGACTTCTTTCCCCACTGGGTAGCCTGGGTATTCTTGTCAAAAATACAAAAACCCTCTCTGGATTACTGTGGCTTAGTAAGTTTGAAATAGGGACAGATGAGTCACCCATTTTATTATTCTTTTCTCAAGGTTGTTTTGGCAATTCAGGGTCCCATGCATTTCCATATGAATTTTGGGACACACTAATTTCTTCTTTTAAAAAAACATCTAGGGGCCTCCCTGGTGGTGCAGCGGTTGAGCACTGGGTTGCGAAGCTGCCCGTGGCCTCTGTGGCACCGGTTTGATCCCCGGCTGCTCCCCGGCCACCGGAGGGGGGTCCCGCATGGCGCGCAGACCTCTCCTGCCGCCTGCTGCTCCCCTCAGCAGTGTACTTCGGTCCTTCTGCCTGCTCTGCTCCCCGCTCTGGCTCTGGTGAATTCTCTCACCCTCCTGCACTTCTGACTGTACCCAGTCTTGTATAAACAAAACAAACTAACAAACAAACAAATAAATAAATAAAAATGCCTCTAAAAAAAAATCTAGGATGGTGATAGGGATTGTAGTATTATAATTTAAGGGAGTATTAATATCTTAACAATATTAAGTTCTCCAATCCATTAACATGGGATGTCTGAATTTATTTAAATGTGGGAACCTTTAAAAATGGAGATTCTCCTCTCACCCTCCCGCACATCTGGCCTGTACCCCAGTTCTTGTATAAATAAATAAAATCTTTAAAAAAAATGGAGATTCTGATTTAGACTGGGGCCAAAAATCTGAATCTGTAAGCAAGCTTTCTGATGCTGCCAGACCATACTCTGAGTAACAAAGGAGGCCTCCATCTGGTGTTACCTTAGTCTGTCTGGGCCACCATAACAGAATACCACAGACTGGGTAGCTTATAAGCGACAGAAATTGATTTCTCACAGTTCAGGAGACTCGAAGTCTGAGACAGGATAACAATGTTGGGATTCTGGTGAAAACACTGAAAACACTCTTGTATGCTGCAGATGGCCATCTTCTTGCTGTGTCTTCGGATGGTTGAAGGGGTGAAGCAGTGCTCCGAAATCTCTTTTTTAGGAGCATTAATGCCATTGTTAAGGGTGCCACTCTCACAGTGTGATCACTTCTCAAATGCCCCACTACTTGGTATCAACACATTTCAACAAGTGAATTTTTTTTAGAAGGGGGAGGGGCCCAAAAGCAGTCTTTACCGAGGTTTGGAGTGAAGGGTGACACATATATATTTGTTGCTACAACCAGAAATACCTTTTCCCGCCTCACAGATGGTGTTTCTGATAGTTGCATGAGATTTGGGTTCCTATGGAAACGGGAGGGACCATCCTCCTGTCAGAAATTGACAAAAAGTTCACTGGGTGTCCTTTTTGGAGCACCTGTTGTGGTTTTTTTCTACCTTTCATTGATTTTGAGCTATTTTATAATGTAAATTATAGAAAATGAATAATAACTCAAATGATTCTTGTCCACAGAAATGCAAATGAATTGGATCTGGTGAAATGCAACTCATTTTGGCCTCATTTTGCATCTAGTTGTACATTTATCTCAACATTCCTTACAGTATGCGTGTGGCTCTTTGAATTCTCCTTTGCACCATTCGTTACATCTTACTGGCCTCCCCATTAATTAATGAGTTAAATCAAATCTTTATTTAATCTGTATTTATTTTATATTGCTATGACAGTCATGACTTTAATTACATTTTAGCATTCCTCATTCTCATCTGCCGCCCCACTAGGAACACAATCAAATCCCAGAGGAGATGGCTTAGCATATTAAACGTTTTTATGGGCAATTTGCCAGAGATAGGAGTCCAGGAAAGTATTTAGGAGCTAAATGCATAGAATTGCTGGCTGAGATATGTATTGGAAGGACAGCATCTCTGAGGAGAAGTAGTACTGAGGGCAAGAAAGGAACCAATGCAAACCAGTGGAGAAAGAGCGTGTATTGAGCAGGTCAGGCGGGGCCTCCACAGCAGGACTTTCTAGCCACCGTGGGCTGAGGCTGACCTAGTGCACACCAGGGAGGGCAGAGAGGGAAGGGCTCCCAGTAGAGATGTGTCGAATCCGACGCAGCTGAGAACTGAATGGTGAGAGCTTGTAGGCAGGGAAGGTAGTCATCAGAGACTTGACTCACTTCCATGGACTCTGACAGGCTGTGATGCATGATCTGGGTAAAAGTAACCCTGTTATGGAGGTGGGAACTTGAGCTTTTGGAAACAGGAGAATGGATTCCTTCATCAGCACTTTTGTGCTCCCTGAGTTATACCCTTAGGAGAGGTGGTGAGACCCACAGGTATGGCGGGCAAAGAGTATTCAGTACTGGACCGTGGGTTCTGCCTTGTGGAGAAGGTTCTTCCCAGCTGGTGCTCTGAGGTAGGAATGTTCTACTGCATTCTGGTTGACTCCATTAAAAGGCATTTTATTTAAGCATATAAAGGCCATAGGAAATATGTGGCCCCTATTTGGTTACGTACGAATGAGACACATCCAAAAGCCACACCCATTATATTCTGAAGAGGGGAAAGCCTAGGCTTCCAGGCCTACTTCTTCATTGTTCTAATTTGGGAGAAAGAAAGATTGGGGGGGGGGAGGAGAATCACTATCTCGAGAGGCAAAGGCCTCTAAAATTAAACATGCTGATTGTATGTATTGATATATGTACATTGATGGCCCACAATATATCAGTTAAATATAAATTTTCTCTAAGGTTTTAAGCTTTCAGTTTTCTCCAGTATGGTGGATATTCTCCATTTGCCTGTCCTGTACTGTTCTGGGGGCTTCTCCATCTTACCCTGAGCCCGGGAATGCTGACCTGTATGGACTGCATCCATTGGCCCCCGGGTCCTCTGACTTCTGTTTGGGTTCAGCCAATAGAAGGCACTGGCAGGGGATGGAAGGGCAGGATAGGAATGAAGTTAAGATATTCTCTTGGCTTCTTCTCTTCAGGGCAGATAATCAAGAGACAAGTCTATTTCCTTTTTTTATAGCTTTTACTCCCTGAATGAAGTAGGAACATTCTCAAGATGGGCTTTCTGCAAACACTGCTCACTTCAGAGGATATCACTCCAAAAAAAACCAAGGTGTTCTTTGGCGCAAGTTTAATGCACAATTTAAGAAATTCCTGAGGATCCAGGAACCAGTATGCAGGTAGATATTCCTTCAGGTCAGAGAATAAATGGAGCTGATAAAAGAAATAAAGTATGTCATCTAGGACACTCTCAGGAACAAAGTAATGGTGCAGGTGCAGCTGCCTCCAAAATTCAGGCTTTAGTTTTCTAGCTTGTCAATTTTCTGACCCCTGGCTTCCTTCTTTCCTTAGGCGATTGATTTTTGGTTACCATTCAACTAATTAGTAGGCCCATTAGAAAGAGGAGCCAGAAGGAAGAAGCAAGAAGAGTCATTTTGTACTTGGTAGTAGCCATGTAAAAAAATCTAGTTAGGAAACATATTGACTCAAAAAGCGTTGAGGATTATCTATTTTAAGTAAACCTTCACCTTTTCTTGCTCATCTCCTACTGCTGATGATTAAAGCTGTTGTAGTGTAGTCTACACAGCAGCACATGAGCGAGTCCAGTCAGTGTCTACACGGGGTTCTGTGTGCTGCATATTTAGTTAGACACCTCCTGCCTCTAGGCAGGAAGACATAACCTCAATTGTAGATAGCTGAAAGTAGATTTTAAAAGTTTATTTTGTTTGCTATCTTTTCTAAATACTTTTTGATATGTGACACTCAATTCCTTATAAAGAACAGTAAGTATTATAGTCGGGGAGGGTTATCTATGCTGCGGTAACAAACAAAACCTGAAAATATCAATAATGGAGGACATTTATTTCTCATTCACGTCAGTGAGGCAGGTGAAGTGACTTTCTTTCATGGCCCTTCAACAACAGTTAACTTGCAGATGTAGGCGCAGTTCCAGTGTGTAGTAGTGTCATCTCAATATTCTTTAGTTAGCTGCATAGAAGGGAAGGAAGAGGCATGGAGACCTCCCCCCTTTGCTCTTTACTGCCTTCATGAGAGATCATATGCACTTCAGCCCAAACCAATATAAGGGAAGCTGGAAAATGAAGGGGAAAACATGTGATGTTCAGTGAGCAATGTAATCTTCTATGCATGCTTTATCCCTTTCCCTAGATATTTTTAAGAAACTATTTAGAACTTGTGCTTTTGACCACTGTTATTTACTTATTAGCGTGTGCTTATACCAAAGATTCTTTTGAAAAGAAAATTGACTGTGTGTGTTTAAGCATACCAAGTAATGCAGCTTATGTGATTCCATCTCACATAATTACTTCTGGTATTCTACTGGCGTCATATTTATCTTCCATCCTAGGTCCTAGCTTGACATTCATACTCAAGTCCAAACTCATTTCCTACCTAAATCCTGTTCTTTCCAAAGCGAACACAGCCTCCTCTGAAGAGCCATAGGGATCTGTGCCCACATAATTAGCATGGCACTCAATCTTAGGTCGCCCAGTGATGGCTTGTCTGCAATTGCCTTGGACTATTAATCATCTCCTTTCTCTGCATCCCTTTGGTGCAATGTTTTCCCTGAGTCACAAACTCTTGGAAGGCAAACACCTTTCCTCAACTACACATCACCCAATAAGATAGAATAGCAGGGAGTAGGTGCTCAAAATCTAGGAGCTGATTTAATCTGATAGAGTGTTAAGTATCTAAGTACCATATCCTCGGATCTGTGCTAAAACCTCAAGAGGTTTTCAGAATTTAGGGATCAGCTGAGGACAGACCAACAAGGTGTGTTAGCTACTTTCCAAAGATGGTTTCGACAATTCCTCCCCTACCTGTTTTGAGCTGCTCCTTATCGAAAAAGCTGACACTTGTTTTTCCTGCCAAGTGACTGCCTTAACTAATAGCCTGTGATGGAAGGGGCATTCTGGAACTTCTAAAATGCCAGGCATATCTTATTTCCTTCTGTTGAGAAGTTTCATTCTTAGGATGTTTCCCCTCTGCGTCCAGCCACCGTGAGAAGTAGTGCGAGAAGACCCGATCACATGGAGGGGTAGTGAGGAGGGAAAAGAGGCTTTTAGCTCCCAGACAGTGACCAACACCAGCTGCCAGCCACTGAGTCATTTTAGATATTCCATATGACCACAGCCACAGATGACATCACAAAGAACAGAATAACCACTGAGCTGGAGCACTGAATTAGGACCAATAATAAAATGAATGTTGTTTTAAGCCACTATGTTTTGTAGGGGGAGAGGGCTGATTTCTAGCAGAAGATAGGGAAACAAGGGGTCAGAAAGTATTACCAGTACAAAGGAAGAAAAAGGGTAAAAGAAGCTCAAGGTTGCCCTGATAGAGGTGATACTGGAGTGGATGTGTGGAAACTTCCAGGCTACTTTTTGATGGGAAGGACTTTCCACTTAGCGATCCTAAACGGGGAAGAGCGTGGAAGTGTGAAACCATGTGGCGCATATAGAGAACTACAAGCAGTTTGTGAGGGATGATGGATGAATGCAAGAGAGAGCTGTGGGTCTTCGGAGAGATGTGAAAATCCAGGAGCCTGACCCAGAGACTTATTCTTTCCAATGGGCACTCGGGACTTTTCAGAACAGAACAGGAGTGTCAAAATCAGGTTTTTCTCTCATATTACTCTGGCATGAGTGAGAGGTAGACTACAGGGGTTTGAGGATGCAAAGAAAGAAACTTCTACGGTGACCCAGGCTGAGAAGATGGAGTAAAGTGGTGGCCAGGGAAATGGAGGGGGCGGATGGCGTGCAAATGTCATTGAGGTGGAAAACCAAAAAAATTTGGAGATGGGTGGGATCACAAGGAAAAAGCAGACTCCAGAGTGCCCAGATTTCAGGCTTGAGTGACCATTCTCTGAGACTGGCGAAGCTGGAGCCCATGCAGATGGGAGAAGGTGGTGATGACTTTTTTTAAAAAAAAAAGATTTATTTATTTATGCATACAAGAACTGGAGTACAGGCCAGAGGTTTGGGGGGGTGAGAGGATTCACCAGAGACAGAGTGGGGAACAGAACAGGCAGACTGACTGAAATACACTGGGAGCAGCGGGCGAGTCAGGAGAGGTCTGCTGCGCCATGTGGGTAGCTCCCTGGCCAGGGATCGAACTCGTGCTATAGTGGCTGCAGATTGCTTCATAGGTTGCATCTTAACCCCTGCGCCACCAGGGAGGCCCGATGACTGGGTTTTAATGGAGCCTTTGAGTTCTGGGACACCCAAGAGAAGAAGCTCTGTAGGAAAGGGACTACTGGGTTCAGAACTTAGAAGAAAGGACCAATTAACGTTAACAATTTTTACAAAAGGTGTCCAGGAACTGTGCAGAAATGAAGCTCCTTTGTGGCTATTTTATTTTATGGAGAGTAATGTTTTAGGGAAGAGCATGTCTGAAAGATAGTGTGTTAGCAGGCAGGACCCTGGAGAGATGATGTAACCAGCAAGAGGACTGCTTGGGCTTCTTTTTCCATTAGCAATAATGGGTTTTGGAGAGCTGCAGACATGCTTATCCTGCCTCCTCGGTGGCTAATTTGGCAGAATTTGTCTCGAGACCACAATTGTGGGTGTCGTTTGTGGTCATGAAAGATTTTCACTGCATGACCCACCTGGACTTAAGCACAGACTTGGCTTTTTTAAGCTCACCCACTCCAAACGCTGAGCAGTCGCCAGCAGAAGGCTGCACGATATGCCAATCACCCTAATTAGATAGATGTCTCTAAAGGTTTGCAGCTAGGAGAAATTACCTTTGATTTTCTAGAAAAGTTTTGAAAGCTCTCCATGGTCTTGTGAGTCAAAAAAAAAATCCAACTTTGTACCATTTGGAACTTAACTAGATGATTATTTTGAAGACAAAGGGACTACTTTTAGGCAGGTATCTAAAACACTGTAATAGAGAGGATTGCTGTGTTACACGGATGAAGCTGCTTCTACCCATCACTGTGTACATGCAAGCTTGATAGGACCCTGGCCAGAAAATTCGAGGCGGATCTGTGTGCATGGAATTTTCTACTTCTAATGGAAGGAGGAAGTTAGGAAATGGGTGTAGGCAGTCAGTTAGGAACTGGGCGCCCCAAGTCCCTAAGTCCACTTATCAGGCTGATTGAGAAACGGTTGGTTGGAACCAGGAGGGCACCCTTCCACACTCCCCCCACCATCCCTAGGTCCATTTATCAGTCTGATTGGAAAACAGTCCCAGACCAGGTGGGTGCCCCCACCCACCCTAATCTAGTAGAGAGCGGAATGTTTATACCACCAACACAATAGCACAGTGCTAAAGCAATGGCCCAAAGCTAGTTTCGGGCAGTAGGCCAGGTAACGTGGGCAAACTCTGTGGACCTTGGTAACCTAGGAGACCCCCATGGGCCCAGCCAATCATCAGGAGACACAACGAGGAGACACCCAACAACCAAACCCCCACTCCTTGCCCATGTAAGCACATACTTCTCACCACCTCATTGGCTACCCAATTGGGACCTCTCTCCGCTCAGAGAGCTTTCCTGTTCTTCCTCTTGTCTATCACTAAATATCTTTCTTTTCTTTAACCTTGGCCTGGATGTTGATTTCTTTCTTTACTGACGACAAGAATTGCACAAGAGCCCGCCTGGGGTCCTCGGACTCGTGGCCTGCTCCCAAACCCCTGATTCACAATGGGCCATGAGAGGAACAGAGTAGGCATCTGAGCTGAATCATGAGCAACCTGCTCGCCTTCTTCTTTTCTACCCACTCTTGGGTTAATCTGCAATGATGCTGTCTACACGCTCACCATCCCCCCGCCCACACCTTTATGACCATATCTGTCACATAGGTTGGAGAAATAGGTCTCCTCTCCCATAGTCAATTGACTCAGGAAATAAATTCTAGCTGTCCCAACTTTGCTTTGTTCAAGAGAGAATAAAGAGCTGCAGTGGGGTCTTAATCGGCATATGGGGTTGGCCAGTCTTTCCTTAGCGTATTTCCTGTTAACAGCTGAGGGTCACAATAGTGGCAGGGTACATTTATGGATAAGCTTCCTCTTTGGCTACGTAGAATCAGTAGAAATACATGACACCCTGAAAGATGAAAGCCAACCCCCTGGTTATCCAGGTGATGAAAGTGGAATGCACTGCTGCCATTCATCTTCAGGGTGTCCATGTCGTTGTGCAGGGGGAAGTACCTGCATCAGATTGGGCACAGCTGTGCTGCCTGCAGAGCTAGATGTGCAGGAAAGAGAAGAGAATGGAAGGCAGGGTGATTTTTCCTTTTAATGCCACAGAAGATCACACTCCAAGCTTGAACGTGGCACTGAGTTGGTATCTACTCTGCAGTTGGTATCTACTAGTTGGTATCTAGTTGGTATCTACTAGTTGGTATCTAGTTGGTATCTACTCTGCAGTTGGTATCTACTAGTTGGTATCTACTCTGCACTCACGGAATTATGAAACTTTCATGAGAAAGAAGGAAAAATCCCACACTTGTCTAATATTGTGCCTTGAAATACTATTAAGGATTCTGTATTTTTCTATTTTCTTTTTTGGTCCTGCATGCTTTTAAACTTTTTTAAATTAAACAGTCACTATTATGATATGTTACCCATTTATATCATATTAAGTATTTATATTCTTATATAATGTAAGTATGAATGACATACACTTTTAAAAGTTGGTTGTTATTGGTGATAAAAAGTAGCTGATGTAGATGCCATTGAAAAATGAACCTGTAGGGCCTCTCCAGTGGCGCAGCGGTTGAGCGCTGGGCTGTGAAGCTGCCCGCAGCCTCTGCAGCGCCAGTTCGATTCCCAGCCACCGGTGAGGGTCCCAGGTGCGCAGACCTCTCCTGCTGTGCCAGCTGCTCCCCTCAGCAGTGTACTTCGTCGGTCTCTCTGTTCTGTTCCCCGCTCTGGCTCTGGTGAATCTTCTCACCCCCCTCCCCCACTCTTCTGACTGTACCCAGTGCTTGTATAAATAAATAAATAAATCTTAAAAAAAAAAGAAAATTGAACCTGTAGTGAGTACACAGACCTCCTTTACTATTAGGGCAAGCCTTTTAAAATATGGGTTTATTTTAAAAATTCACTTACAGTTTGGTTTGTTCTGACTTCTATTTTTTTTTTTAAATTTATTTATACAAGCACTGGGTACAGTCAGAAGCGCGGGAGGGTGAGAGAATTCACCAGAGCCAGAGCAGGGAACAGAGCAGGCAGACTGACGAAGTACACTGCTGAGGGGAGCAGCGGGTAGCAGGAGAGGTCTGCGCGCCATGTGGGACCCTCCCCGGTGGCCAGGGAGCAGCTGGGGATCGAACCGGCACTGCAGAGGCTGTGGGCAGCTTTGCAATCCAGCGCTCAACCGCTGCGCCACTGGGGAGGCTCCTGACTTCTGTTTTCTTACATTGTTAACCCCTAACAAATTATACCTCCCACCATTTCATGACCTTACGTAGTCCCCTTCCATTTTGATGCTGGGCTTGGTCATGTGACTAGCTTGACCAATAGGAAATTAGCAAATGTGACACAATTATAGTCTGGCTAAGCACTTGAACATTGGGGCTTGTCCTCTTGGAATCTTCGCTCTTAGAGCCCAGCAGCCATCTGGGTAAGGAAGTTCAAGCAGTCATGTGGAGAGTGCTATATGGAAGTTAACAAAGGTCCCTGGCCAACAGCCAGCCCCAACTTACCGGCTATGTGAGTGATGCCATCTTGGCAATGGAGCTTCCAATCTCCAGTTGAGCCTCCCCAACTGATTCCACATGGAACAGAAATGAGCTGCCCCCATCAAACTCTGCCCAAATTGCGAATTGTGACAAAGGAAAGATTTTTTTTAATTCATTAACTTTTGGGTTGTTTTGTTACATATATCTGTGGGTGTGTATGTGTATTTTATTTAGGTATCTATCACCTCCTAAATTTAAGTTGGTTTATAGATTTTTAACTCTGCTTAATAGTTCAGTGTAGTCCCTACATTCAGGAACTCTGTGTTGAGGCGGATTCTAGACCGCATCCTTTTTTAGCAGAAAAGCATGTGTGACCCCGGTTTAATCTATTCTCCACACGACAATGGGTGATCTTAAAAAAAAAATCAATGTGATTGTGTCACTACATTGCTTAAGTTCTCCAGGGGCTTTCCCCTTGTTCTTAGAGTGAAAACCATACTCCTTATTCTAGTTTGCAAAGCCCTGCATACTGGCCTTTACTTGATTCCCTTTCAGTCTCACCTCATGACCATGCTCTCCCACTCAGTCACTTCCATGGTCCAGCCCCAGGGGTTGTCTTTCTGACCATATTTAGCCAGTTCCCATCTTGGCATCTTTTTATCCAGTTATATATTCTCCACCTGGAATGATAATCCTAGAACTGATTTCTTATCATTTAGATCTCAGCTTAAATATCACCACCTCAGAGAGACCTTGCTGACTATGGGGATCAGTTAGCTGTCATTATCACAATGTTTCTTAACAAGCTCACTTAAAATTCAGTGGCTTAAAACAGTAAGCATTAATCTCATATTCATAGGCCTCTGTCTAGGGCCAGATTGTCTCTTGGCAGAGCAAATGAAAACCCTTAAGCTACTTAAGGTCCAGTTTCAGAATTCCTACGCTGTCCCTCTCCCCATGTCCAAATCAACACATATGGCACCCATCAATGGAGAAAGAAACTAGTTTTCCCATGGAGGGGATATTTGTGGAACAATAATCTACCACACTATTAAATCTAAAGCAGCCGCATGGTCAGTCCTTATCTTCATCTCATTCAATTTTAATTCTCTGCAAATAATTTTTCACCCTCTGATATTTTTCCCTCATTCAACAAATTTACATTTATTATGTTTATTATCTGGCTCCCTTTGGTAGAGTTTCTGTAACAGCAAAGATGTTATTTGTCTTTTTCAGTGCATGTTTCCAGCACATGGTACAGTTTCTGGTTGAGAAAAGGTGCCCAATAAGAACAAATGTTTGCTGCAGATATTGGTACAGGGAGAAAGAAATGGAAATGGCACTATTCCCCCCCCCCAACATCAATTATGCAAATCTCTTGATCTCTTTAATTAATTGTTCCTCTTCTTGTAATTGCTCCATCTCTTTCAGTATTGTCTTCCAATAATGCAATCACTGCCATTGTGATTTGCCTTTAATGCTTTTTGGTTTTTATTACTCATGCATGTCTGTGAAAAATCTTGTGGAACCTGCATTTTCACTCAGCGAGGTATTAGAACACAAATCCTCAAATCAATTTGTTCTTCTAACTTATATGGGCAAATCCTTACCAGAGCTTTGGCCTGTCTGAACTGGGTTCCTGCAGAAGCTAAGCTTGGCACAAGGATTAGAGGGTGTATAGTTTCTTTGGGTGCATGGATGTGGGTAAGGGGGTGGAGAAATGATCCAGGGGAGGGAAGACACACCAAGAGTGGGTTCATTATTAGGCCAGCTGCCTCCGGGAACAGCTGGATCTTAATCCCACCAGTATTAACAACTCACCTCAGAATTGTCTTAACCAAGAGGCAAGGGAGTTGGGCATTTGTCCTTACACTTGTCAATCATTAAAAGCTGTCCAGGGGCCTCCCCGGTGGTGCAGCGGTTGAGCACTGGGTTGCGAAGCTGCCCACAGCCTCTGCAGCGCCGGTTCGATCCCCAGCTGCTCCCCGGCCACCGGAGGAGGGTCCCACATGGCGCACAGACCCTCCTGCTGCCCGCTGCTCCCCTCAGCAGTGTACTTTGGTCCTTCTGCCTGCTCTGGTCCCCGCTCTGGCTTTGGTGAATTCTCTCATCCTCCCGCGCTTCTGACTGTGCCCAGTGCTTGTATAAATAAATAAATAAATAAATCTTTTGGAAAAAAAAAAAAAGCTGCCCAGGAGACTGGGGGCACATGGACAGGAGCGGTGGGGCATGTTAACTTCTAGGCACTTCCACCAGGTTTGTAGGGCAACATGAGCTCAGGCTTCTGATAAAGATGTAGATATTAGCCTTTGGAAGTCGGGCTGGGTTCAGGAAAATATTTAAGAAGGTATAGGAGCACAGAAGAGCCCGACTAGCCATAAAAAGTTTTATTTTATTTTTTTGTAATTGACATAATAGGCTGGATATATTTAAAGTGTAGTATTTGATAAGTGTTGACATGTGTATATACCCATGAAATCCATGAAACAATAAAGATAATAAAAAGATAATAAAAATGATAGTAAATAAGCCAAGATAATAAAAAAATCATTATCTCCAGAAGTTTCCTCTGCCCTTTTGTCATCCTTCTTCTAGCCCTTCCTCATGCCTGAAAAATGACTAATCAGTTTTCTGTCACAATAATTTGCATTTTCTAGGTTTGTATATGGTTTTATTTTCTCTCATTAAACATGATTATTTTGCATTATCCATATTGCTGCATGTTTCAGTAGTTTATCCCTTTTTATTGCTGAGTAGTATTCTTTTGAATGGCTATGTCACATTTATCCACTTACTAGTTAAATAATGATACTATGAACCTTTTTTGTACAAGTCCTTGTGTGGGCACATGTTTTTATGCCTCTTGATATCACATTGGTATTTTGGAATTGGTCACGGTAGGAGTATTTACACCATGAAAACTGGCAGGCAGTACAAATTCAAGGCTTTGCCTCCAGAGATTGGGTTGTTACTCCACACCATTAGATACACTGTAAGACTGGAATTATTGACTCAAAAACTATGCAATTTAAAAAATTCATGAGGGCCTCCCTGGTGGCGCAGCGGTTGAGCGCCTCGCTGCGAAGCTGTCCGCAGCCTCTGCAGCACCGGTTCGATTCCCTGCCTGCCAGGGAGAACCCCACATGGCGTGGCAGACCTCTCCTGCCTCGCCCACTGCTCCCCTCAGCAGTGTCTTTGGTCTGTCTGCCTCTTCTGTTCCCTGCTCTGGTGAATCCTCTCACCCTCCCGCACTTCTGACCTATACCCCAGTTTTTTTTTTTTAACACTTTTTTTTAAAGATTTATTCATTTATTTATACAAGCACTGGGTACAGTCAGAAGCACGGGAGGGTGAGAGAATTCACAAGAGCCAGAGCGGGGAGCAGAGCAGGCAGACTGACAAAGTACACTGCTGAGGGGAGCAGCGGGCGGCAGGAGAGGTCTGCGCGCCATGTGGGACCCTCCTCCAGTGGCCGGGAATCAAACCAGTGCTGCAGAGGCTGCGGGCAGCTTCGCAGTCCAGCGCTCAACCGCTGTGCCACCAGGGAGACCCTGTACCCCAGTTCTTGTATAAAATAAATAAAAAAACTTTAAAAAAATTCATTGATATATACTGTCAAGAGACTTCCCAAAAGATTGCACTTCTTTTTTATTAAGTGTATTGTTTATGTCATTTCACTATGTTCAACTCCCTCTAAATCAAAAATCCACAAAGTCTTTCCCCAAGGTGATATTGTCATTTTTGTGTCATGGTAGTGAATAACAGGAACTTCTGAGTATTTCTGAAATACTTAAAACACATTTCTGGACCGTGTGTATATGAGACTTTCGTAACTAGGAAGACATTTAAAAAATTAAGACAGAAAGGTGACATAATCTACCAGGGGGATAGAAGACAAGAAATATGAGACATTACATTCTTGTTCTTCTAGTGCATGGCATTTTCCAACTCATTGCTTGTAAAGACACATATTTTTATATAGTTATAGCCCAGCAAATGTGACCACTTTTGCTGTACTCATTTAATATTATTTCACATCGCATCCCACAAATAGATGTAATTATTTTCATTTAAACTACTTCATAATATTCTATTATTATCATGCCCCTATTGTTGAGCATTTGAGTTTTTTCCAATTTTTCAGCATTATAAATAGAACGTCTTCCTGCAAATATCTTGTTTTGCTTTGTAGATTATTATGTCCTTGGATTAGCTTCCTTAAAGCTATCCATTACTTGATTTTGTTCCATATGGATATATTTCTTCTGTCTTCTGTGCCAACCCTATAGTTGACAGGATTATACATTCTTGCTTTGTATTGTCACGACACCTTTATTTCTCCCATGAAACCTCCCACACTTTCTTTAATAGTGGATTCGTTTCCCCAGCTAGATTATCCTCTTCATTGGTTGCCCAGTCTAATACCATAGGTGCTCAGTATACCTTTATTGGTCTCTGTCTGACTTTCTTTCCATCTTTCTTCAAGTCTCGTTTGATATTAATTCTCTCAGGAAATAATATATGAACGACCCTTTGTGTTTTATGCTAACCTACTGGCTTTGCTGTAGTTAGATAATTGCTAACCCTGACCTAAACCTCTTTTTGGCATCAACCCTTCTCTGCTGTAAATTGTAAGTCAAAGGTCAAGGCTAATTAGTACTTCCCTCACAGATGGCTTAATTATAGATAACAAAAATGTAAGAGAATTGAATTTGGTAAGTCTGAAAAATTATCTTTCTGACTCTTCCAAATGCAACCTTGTACACAGTGGGTGTGTCTCACGTCAAGTTCCCTGGAAACAAGATATAAGATAGAGATCAGTGGGCAGGAAGGTCACTGGAGAATACTCTAGGGAGATACACGTGTGGGAATCTGACACAACAGTGCTGGGTAGAGGCAGAAGTTGAACTGTGGTGTAGACCACTTAGGCAATTCCACAGGCAGCTGTAGCGGTAAGTGGGCCCTTCAGAGGTGTCTTAAACTGGGGTGAGGGAATCTAGACTTTGTGCCTACTTTTCATTGGCCACTCATTGAGTGCAAGATGCACCTGGAAAGAGGGTAGAGCTTTCCATAAGATAATGGCTTTCAACTGAGGGTAATTCACGGACAGGGACTGAACTGTGCGTCAGCCCCAGTGTTGCCAGCAGCTGGGAGGATGTGTCCCTCAATCCTGAAGGTGGGATCTGAGTAGGCACTGTAACCCCCACCCCAGGAGGTCTGAGTCATCTCAAAGTGGAGTGCTAGGAGAATAGATTGGCTAGGAGATTAGATGGCCGCGATGGCCACTGAATTCCTATTGTAGCCCAGGAGCCCTGAAGTCTAGAGAAGGTAATGGCTGAAATCACCCTAGTTTGTGTGGTCTCAGGATGTTTTTAAAAGCAACAGCAGCCATAGGCCTCCTTTCCCTGGAGGTATTACCCCCACCTCACTTCCACATGGCAGCTGTTTCCTCATTTCCAAGCCCTGGGAGGCAGAGGCAGGAAGGTGCCGTGGTAGAACCAGGAAGCCTGGCCTCGAGCGTGGAGCATCATGTAGGGGACCTCCAACAATGCCCTGAAATGGAAGATGGACCTGCATTGTCTGCAGACGCCTTTCCCCCCACAAACCACCACCCATGAAACAGTTTCAAAGGGAGTCGTGGACATGAATCCAATCACACAAACTTATTTACAAGGTTGAATTAGCTCATGTCTGCAAAACACTTGGAGCAATTTGGATAGACTTCCTAAATCGCTTGCCTCAAGTATTTACCTCATCCTTAAGTCAATTTCCTAGCAGTAGGAGGAGCTAAATACAGCTTCCAATGGAAAATAATCTCATGAGCTTTTCCAACATTTAATATGTTTTATCATTAGCAGTTGATGTAAAGTCTGCTTGTTGAGGCAAGACCATTATTTTTCGCACATTTTCATTTACTGTCTTTTGAGAATGGATTATGACTTCTGTGCTAAGAAATTATACCTTGTTGCAGACCATATTTAAATGAATACTTTCAGGCTACAAGAATCAGTCATATTTTCAACATAAGGTAACCAGATGTCTTAATTATGTGTGTGTGCATATGCGTGTTTTAGCAAGTTTTATATTAGAATCTCAGTTCTCTGGATACAAATAAGCCAAAAGTCCTCCAGGAATCTGGGGGGTAAAGGGCTTCAGAGGCACAAACACTGAGTCAGTTTCAAGTATGTATAGAGTATCCTTATGGATAGTGTCGCCACACTGGTTAATTTTTTTTTTTTAAAGGAGGTTACAAGGAAATCTGATCCCTGCTACTCTGGCTGCTGCTGAAGCTTCAGCAAAGGGAGAATGGTTATGTCTCTTCCCCACTAATGTGTAACTGATATGAGTTTCATGATATTTGATGGTTTGTGAGTAGGCTGGTTTAGGGCGATGAGGGGTAAGGCTTGGTAGATACAATCTAGCACTTCTGTTATTCATGCCCAGTGAGAACCACTAATAGGAGCCCCTCCTGGGCTGATGCAGGAGTGGACGTTCACTGCCTTAAGCCCACCAGGTCAGAAAGCTCAACCCAGATACCCGTGGCATTGAGGTTGTACAGTCATATGTCACTTAATGATGTTTCAGTCAACACCAGACCACACATACAATGGTGGTCCCAATAGACTTTTACCATCTAGCCTAGGTGTGTAGTACCTATATATCTAGGTTTGTGTAATTACACTCTATGACATTCATACAACAATGAATTCACCTAAGGATGCATCTCTCAGAACGTATACTAGATTTTTTTTTTAAGATTTATTTATTTTTATACAAGAGCTAGGGTACAGGCCAGACGCGCCAGAGGGTGAGAGGATTCATGAGAGACACAGCAGGGAGCAGAACAGTCAGACGACAGAAATATACTGCTGAGGGGAGCAGCGGGCACGACAGGAGAGGTCTGCTGCGCCATGTGGGTATCTCCCTGGCCGGCGGGGATCAAACCGGCACGCAGAGGCTGCAGACAGCTTCACAGCATGGCGCTCAACCCACTGCGCCACCGGGGAGGCCCCCAATCCCATTTGTTAAGCAATTAGTTTGTGACTGTTTTCCATAGCCACTCCTGGTCCTGTTTCTATAGCGTTCAGCTTCCGCTGTTGCAAATAACAGAACCCCTCTTATTAGTTTAAGTTAGAAAAAAGATTGGAGAAGTAATGTACACATGCTCTTCAGTGGGGTTGGAATGCGCTAGCAGAACCACTGTGGTGGAGACAATGCTGCCGCCATTTCTTAGGGGCCAGCAGCTACCATCACATTGCTCATGGGGACACTGGACACAACTGCTAGGAATTCTGCCACTGATGTTTGTGGAAACTGGATATATCTGCTGCTGCCCATGTCACAATGGCTCAGATGGTGTCTGAGGTTTCTTTGGGTTGCTAACTACTTTATTATATTTTTTTATTTAAAAGATTGATTCATTTTCTGTTTTTATTTTCTGTTTTACAATCCAGTGCTTGGGGAAAAGGTCACCAACTTATGATTCAAAGGCTGACATAGGTGTGTGTCACTGATGATGGTTAATGTTTTATTGTGTATCCTTGTGTTCTCTACCTCCCATAACTTATAAACTTCTTTCTCCTTATATTTTTAATTGGTTCTTTAGAAGTATGAGAGAGAGAGAGAGAGAGAGAGAGAGAGAGAGAGAGAGAGAGAGAGAGAGAGAGAGAGAGAGAGAGAGAATCAGAAAGGTAATTCTAAATCTTTGAGTACTTTTCACAGACCATTAAAATTATCACCTATTACATGTTCGCTCTAAGGAATGTAAAACAGTTATTTTTACCCTTGGAAGAAAATTTGGGGTAATTATAGAATCTTGGGAGAGGAATTTCTAAGCATGTTACCAAAGACAGAAGCCAACAAAGAAAAATATCCACAACCTTTAGTACTTCAGAGACAAGCGCCATAGTGTTGAAGATTTTGGCAAGCGGAAGGCATTTGCAACTTATGTAACAAAAGAAAAGTGTCCTTAATATAATAAGAGCTCTAATAAACCAACAAGAAAAATTTTAATACCAAAGTAATAAAATAGCCCCAGGCTATGCACCAATAATTCACAAAAGAAGGCAAGAGGTCATAGCCGTATAACCTATTATTACAAAATGCAAGCGAATACAACGAGGCATAATCTCCTCCCTTTCATATTGGCAGGGCTAAGAAACACATTGCAAACTGACCTAAATCAATTTGACAGTCCAGCAAATGTCAAGGACCTTTAGTGAATATATGAAGGTCAGGTGTTGGTTATACATACCAGTCCTTATAACCTTGCTCGCGGCTGCATTGATACTGTGAAATTAAATATTAAACCAAATTCTCTCAAATGTCCAAACATGTATTAGCCAGCAAGTACAAAAGATGATAAAAGGCTTAGTCTGCGATGGATAGATGTTGATTTAATCCCGATGTGAGTGGCTGGCTTGGTAGATGTAATAGCATCCTGTTGATAAGGCAGGATCAGCAGCACGCTGGAGTGGGAATACTGCTCACTGGAATTTGACACCTATGCTGTTATTTTACGCCATATTCCTCCGCAAGGGCTGTAGAGCCTCTACAATATTCCTAGTCAGACACCACTCATCTCACCAATAAAAATACCTCTTTTCATTTCTAAAGTGCTAGTACACCACCTCTGAAGGTGTCAATTCTCAGTGAGGGCCTGTCAAATGCTGTTTAACTGTTTCAAGATTCTTCAACTGCGAACCCATCCTCACCCTCATATCTTGAGCACACGGAATTATCTTGGTTGCATGCAGACCCACTGTTAATATAGCAATTGAAAACGAGAAAAAGTGCACATCGGGAACTTTCTGAAAGGCAATTGTCAATGTGTATAACAATGTCAAGTGAACATCCTCTGTGCTTTAGCAATCCTATTTGTGGTATTTTATCCTAAGGAAATAATTGACACATACGCAGAGCTTTGTCCATGGATGTGTGGCTGCATTGTTTTTTAATAGTGCCTGTTTGCAAACACTGTTTTGTTAGTAGGACAGTGACGTAAAGCAGACCAGTGATTAGTTGGTGGTGGGAGTGGGGACCAGGAGGGGTGGAAGGGATGCCAGGGCAGAATTACAAAGTGTCGGGGTAAAACTTTTGGGGTGATGGACAATTTCACTATTTTTGATTCTGGGGATGATTTCATGAGTGTGTGGATGTAGTAAAACCTTTTGAACCGTGGACTTTAAATATATGCAATTTATTGTCTGTTAGCTGTACCCTAAGTTTTTAAAAATAATTCTGTCAGTAGATAATGGAAGCATAATGTAATGGGCGGAAGATGTATTCAGTACTGAACATGTACCTGATATTGTCCAAGGTGTTCCACAAATATTATCTTTGATTCTTACCCTAACACTGCGACTTTAGACTATGACCCCCATTTGTCTTAGATGAGAAAATTGACTTCTAAGGACTAGGAGAACCTTTCTAAACTCACACAGGCAGAAAGTGACTTTGAGTAGGAGTTAACAAAATACAGCTCATGGACAAATCCCACCTACCACCTGTTTTGGTAAATAAAGTTTCATTGGAATACAGCCACACCCCTTTGTTTAAACATTGTTTATGTCTGCTACCCCATGACAATGACAGAATTGAGCTGTTCGCACCAGCGATCCTATGTCCCATGTAATGGTTAATTTTATGTGCAACTTGGCTAGTCCACGGTACTCAGATGTTTGTTCAACCATTATACTACATGTTTATGTGAAGGTTTTTTTTTTATGTGTGATTAACATTTAAATCAGCAGCCTGGGTAAAGCAGATTATCGTCCATAGTGTGGATGAGCCTCTTTCCAGGTTATATAAAAATAATTGGCCTCCTCGGAGGAAGAAGGAATTCTGCCAGCAGACTGCCTTGAGACTTGAAGTGTTAATCCTCCTTGGAACTCCAGCCTTCAGATTCTGGACTTGCCTGGCTTCACAGTATTGCGGGCTAATTCCTTAAACTCAATCTATCCCTCTCTCAATCTCAACATATCGATAGATATATCAATAGAGACCTATACCTGTCTATATCTATAAATCCTGTTGGTTTGGTTTCTCTGGAGAACTTGACTAATACAGCCCATAAACCTTAAAATATTTATTTTTCAGCCCTTTACAGAAAAAATTGGCTGATCTTTGGCAGGATCAAAATCCAGACCGTTTGAAATAGAACATAAACTCTGGGGCCACTAATTTTCACTGTCTCGTGGAACAAGCAAATCTATGGCCATTAAAACTTGTGATATCATACTGTTATTTATTGCTTTGGGAAAATGTTTAAAATGTATTGCTAAGCAAAAAAAAAAAAGTAGGCTACCTCTGCATTTATAGTATTAGCACTTCTGTAACAGAAAAATTATGCACGGTGTTGGGGGAGTTGTAGATATGTATACATGAATACGCTAACTGCAGTTTTTACTGGGTGCTGAATTATGGGTGATTTTTACTTTTAGCACCTCCTTGTATTTTATGAATATTTCACAATGAGCATATAATCAGAAGGAATAAAGAACAAGGCAATTTTCATTTTGAAAATGGAAAGAGCAGGTCCGATGATTTACATTTTAATTTCCCTGTGTCAAAATTCCAAATCAAGGTATGTACATCAAAATGTTCATAATGGCAAAACAGTGACAGCTGTACAGTAGCCACAGCCCTCATCCTTCTTCCTGGCAGTTCAGTTTCCATGCAGAAAGCAATCTGAGTGGTCTTCCAAAGGCACTCATCTGATTGTGTTACTCCTGTGCTTAAATTCCACCAGCAGATTCTTTTTCTATGAATTATTTTATTTTATATAATTCTTACATCATTTTTCATTTTTGCATAATGTATGCATTTTCATTTTGGTTATATTCCCCATGCAATTCCCACCCCCTTTTTCTGATCCTAATCCCTCTTCTTCTCCCCCCACCCGCCACTGTAGTGTGTCTCTGGTCTATAGTTGCTGTTGATTTTGATTTTTACTTTATTGCAGTTAGTCTTTTTCCTGGTCCCTTATTTAGGTTTTCTAAATTCCTGCTATGAGTGAGACCATCTGGTATTTTTTTTTCTTTCTGGCTTATTTTGCTGAGCACGATCCCTTCCAGCTCCATCCATGTTGCTGCAAATGGCATGAGTTTATCTTTTTTGATTGCTGAGTAATATTCCATTGTGTAGATGTACCACATCTTCTTGATCCAGTCCTCTATTTTGGGGCATTTGGGTTGTTTCCATAGCTTAGCTATTGTAAATAGTGCTGCTATAAACATAGGGGTGCAGGTGCCCTTTGGAATTATTAATGTCTCTGTGTCCTTTGGTAAATACCTAGGAGTGGAATTGCTGGATCATATGGAAGCTCTATCTTTAGTAGGTCAAGAAATCTCCACACAGCTTTCCATAGTGGTTGGGCCATTTTGCACTCCCACCAGCAGTGCAGGAGAGTTCCTTTTGCTCCACATCCTCGCCAACATTTGTTGTTGCTAGTTTTTTTTTTTTTTTTAATATGTGCCATTCTCACTGGTGTAAGATGGTATCTCATTGTAGTTTTGATTTGCATTTCCCTGATCACAAGTGATGTTGAGGATTTTTCATATGCCTGTTGGTCATTTGCATTTCCTTTTTGGAGAAGTTTCTTTTTAGCTCTTCTGCCCATTTTTTGACAGGATTATTTTCTTTGTTTTTGTTGAGTCTCATCAGCTCTTTGTAGATTTTTGTGATCAGTCCTTTATCATTAGTGTTGTGTGCAAAATTTTTCTCCCACCAGTGGATTCTTACTAAAGACCCAAGTTGTCAGCATAGCACACAGGACCTTGGTCCTTGGCCCTGTCTTGCTCACTCTTCCAGCCATACTCATCTATCTGCAGTTCTTGAAAATACCCTGGTTCTTATCCTGGACGGGGAGAGTTAGTCTCAGTGTTGCCACAGAAAGCAACAACTAGATTTTAGCTTTTCTTTTTCAGTACCTAGAATAGTGCCTATTATTGGTAGGCAAAATAAGTGTTTGTTGAATGAATGTATAGAGTGCAGAACCTCTATCATGACTGCTTTCATGATTTTTCAAAGTTTGATTTTATAAGATTTCAACTTTGGTCCTGGTAGGTAAGATGGCCGGAGAGGTGACATTTAAGTCATTGAGGTCTTACTCTATTAGCACCATTATTCAATTGCATTTTGGGTGGGTTGACTTAGGAATCTAATGATAATTTATAATATTGTTTCAATAAAAAATGTATTTTAAGTTCTTTCCCTCTGTGTGAAAGAGTAGCTTGATTGCCACTCCAGTGTCTTTACCTGGGAACTCAAAAAAGAATTGTTTGCCTTCCTTGCAGTTAGGTAGGGAAATTATGAGTGAATCCTGGCCAATGAGAATATGAACAGAAATGATTTGTCCTTTCTACAAATGTGCTTTGTACATATTTTCCTTTTTTTGGTCCATCTGACTGGACTTAAAGGCTTCTGAAGTGGTATAGTTGCAAGATGGAGGGTCCCTGATCTGTGATATGGACTAGAAATAAACCTTTGTTGGGTTTAGTGACTGAGAATATGGGGTCTATTTGTTATTGCAGCCCAACTTAGCGTCTACTGATTGTATCATTTTCCAAAAAACTTTTATAACTCTACTTGATTCTGGGTTGGACTGGACTTAACATGGTCACATTAATTTAACACTTCAGATTGCAGATGTCGAAGCACATCTCTTTATTCAGCGTCTTCATTTGTATTTTCCAAGTGATTTGAAAGAGAAACATGGAGTAAGATAATGACTATTCAGTAGAAAGCAAAAAATAGTACAGAGAACAAATAACTCACAATTAGCATAACAATTCTTGCTATTAATATGAATCATTTTTTTCTTTTTTATGGTTTAAAAATCTGCTATGTTTAATAGAAAGCACCAAACACACTGCCTTTTTGATGAAGGGGGGTTGTGCAAATCTATCAAACACATGAATATGTTATCTGTTTAATCAGTTGATTCATTTGTGGAGAATAAAATCCAACCAAAAATTAATTAGGACCTACTATGCATGTTTTGTTGTATGGCAATGCTCTTTTTGGTTAGTATTCAGATGGGACGTTGATGGATTCAAGCTGCTTGTAGTAATGCTCATCTGTTAAATAATCCTTGCTAAATGTGACCAGAAATGTGGAATTATTTAGTGGCAATTATAATCCTTAGGCTGCATGTTACTCTATTAGACATCTGGTTGCCAATTCCATACAGGATCTTTTCATGACCATCATATACTGCACAGAACATTAATTTACTCTGAAGATCGAGTTAATTGAAAAGGTCTTTTACAAAGAAAACACATAAAAAGGTATTAGCATAGTGGTTGCAAATGTAATTATTTGATCTAGTGTAGGAATCATCTCTGGAAATTTTGCCTGTTTCCCTCATTTGCTTAATACACCCTCCTTGTGCTACCACTTTAGCTTGTGTGAGCCTTTTATCACAATCTATGGCAGCTGCTTCCCTCCTGGCTCCTCCAGCAGACACTGAGACTCAAGAGGGCACACAATAGTCCTCCTTTAACTCCATATCTTAACTACTTGGCCTGACATAGAAACCCAGTAAAAACTTATTTTATGAATATTGATATGTTGTGCTTCTAGAGTTAGAAAAGTCCCTTAAAATAAACAATGAAATACTCACTTTACACTTACATTTTTGTACTGATTTTTATATGTTACCATATATAAACAGGTTAGGTTTTGCATAACCACATAGGGTTTTATATACAGCCTTAGGATACCAAAAATTTTTAAGATGGCGAGGTTGAGGAAGGACTTAAGTAAGAATTTAACATGACATAAAGATGCAAACATTGGGCCGAATTTGAGAAAAAATAAAGCCAGAATGGGCCACAGGGTGCTCACTATTTAGGGAATCGGGGTGGGAGGTCCCATTATATGTGGTAAAGGTCACAGTTACATAAGACATTCAGCCAATCAAGATAGTGAAAGATAAGCCACAGTATCTGAGGAAGGACAGGCTTGTTATGAAACCATTTCATATTCTTGTTTTAGCTTTTGCCCTGCCTATGTTGCTATCAGATGGGACTGGACTTGATGGGGAATTTGCTCTATAAAAACTTCCAGAGTCTGGTGATCCATTGCATCCAGTATTTAGCCAGGGTGGTTGTTATTGAAATCTCCCTTGTATGTCATCCCAAATTCCTTAAGCTATGATTGAAGCTGCCCCCGCCTTTTCTGGTTCTCTCCTTGGTAGGTTTGGAAAACAACTTGTCATCATCTTCGACGTAAGATGTTAAATCACCCCAGTTGTTTTTTTTTCCCTTCTGTATGAAATTCCAATTCCCTTATTTCTTTCTTTTAGGATCTCATGTCCTAAGCAGTCGTGTCTCTGACTCTTTGCTGGAGTGTCCTGTGCTGTTTCTTTCATGCTGGAGCTCTGGCTACCACTCCAGGAGAAAAAAAATGACTGACGCCCAGGAGAGAAAAGCTAGCATATGAAGTCCCTGAAGGTCATTCCCTTGTATATTTTGGCTCCTCCCTAGTTCATTCACTCACTCTGGACACAGTCTATGTGGCAGGCCTCCTAGGTGCTTGGGATCTCAGAGTGAACAAAACTGACCCAAATTCCTGCCCTCACAAGCTATGTTCTAGCTGGAGGTGACAGACAATATTCAAAATATGTAAGAAAGAGGGCCAGCTGATAAGAAATGTGACATCAAAAAATGAGGTGGGGAAGGAGAAAGACAGTGTTTGGACATTACAATTCTAATAGTGGCTGAGGTAGGTTGGACTGAGAAGATTATTAAAAATGATTGAAGAAGAGCATTTGAGTGACTCACACTATGTAACACTTCTTGAAATTTCTGTTCTCAAGGGCCAAGAGAACTGCCAAATGGGGTGAAAGGCAGGAAGTTTTCATGGGATTAAGAATAAGGAACAGAGGAGTAAATATAAAGCCCAGAGTTGATGTGGTGTTTGAGGATTGACTGTGTTTGTGGACCAGTGAAGCATTTACAGGGACATGGCTGTTTTGGTTTACTCCTGGCGGGAGTGGCTCTATCTTGGGTCTAGACATTTATTTCAACAAGGTGCATTTTGAATAAAGACTTCAAGGAGGCCAGGACACCAGCCAGACAGGGATCTGGGGTATAGGGCACCAGCAGAGAAAATAGCAAATTGAAGCCCTTGAGATCAGAACGGGCTGGGACGTTTGAGAAACAGCCAGGTGGCAGTAATACTGATGGAGCAGAACGTCGTTAATGAGCGGGCGGGTGGCAGGGATGAACACAGAACCGGGCGGTCAGAATGAGCTGAGCCTCACAGACTGCCCGAAGGACGCTGGCTTTTTTACACTGGGGTGAGAGCCATTGTGGCTTTTAAGGCAAGGGCTGGCCAGATCTGGCCAGACCTGATGATGCCTCAACAGGTTCCCCCTGTGTTGAGGACAGACTGAAAACCAAGGAGAAGGGAATGGCTTGGAGGCCACCTGAAGGCTTTTGTAGCAATCCAGCAGCATGGTTATAAGCGTCTCCGACCAGAGCGGTGGAAGTACAAGTGTGTGTGTGTGTGGGGGGGGGTGGTGGTGGTGGGGGTAAGGTCAGATTCTGGATGTATTTTGAAGGTAGGGCCAATAGAATTTTCTGATGGGATGAATGCAGGGACTAAAGAGGAGGAGGAGTCAAGAGTGACTTCGGAATTTGGGGCCTGAGCAATTGGAAGGATGGAGTTGCCACGAACACCTGGGACAGCCTGTTTTTGATAGCGGTGGGGGGTTCGGGCAGAGTGGACCAGGAGCTCAGTTTTAAAAGTAGCTCCGGAAGACTGTTTAAACTTCCAAGTTAGAGATGTTGAGGAGACAACTGGATTTACAAATCTGGAGTTCATGGATGAAGTTCTGCCTAGAGATACAAATCCTGGAGTCGTCATCATATGGAAGGTATTTATATGAAGCTGAGAGCACCCAAATGGCAGACATGCAAGGTTTTAGGGCATGCTATGGGGATTGACTAAAAATACATGCACGTACACACCACACACCAGCGCTTGGGTGGAAGCAACTGTGAGTGAGTAAATTTGGAGGAGGGTGTGTAGGGTAAAGAAAATGTCAGGCTTTTCTGCCCTTCCGCCATCAGGATAGATGATGGATCCTTGTCCTGAATGCATGCCTGATGGCGGGCACCTGAAATAGGGTGTGGGCACAGGTAGATGGGATTCAGCTGAGCTAAGACTGTGCTTTTAAGGGTGGCGTCACGGGGGGACGCCAGCAGCAGCGGTAGAAGCAGCAGCAGCAGTAGAAGCCAAAGCAGAAGCCGAAAGAGAAGCCGAGAAGCAGCAGAACGAACGCTAGAGAGCCCAGATAGAGTGAAGACTTGCTGGGGGCTGGGAGGCCTGCCAGCCTCCCAGCCAGCACCCCTGCCTGCCATATGCCTGGTGAACCCCAAATAAAAAAACCTGCAAAACCACTGAGGACTCTGACTCCTCCTTTACCCGATCTGCATGGGATCAGAAAACCTGCCTTGTGCCCTGTCCGGCCCTTACAGGGTGCTTCCTCAGCTCGGTGTGGGAGAAGGAAAGGAAACTCATGTGTGGAACATGATGGCTCAAATGAAACGTTCAAGAATAAGAATGTGGCATTGAGTGAAGATGGTGAGGCGGTGGCTAGACACAGATGAGGGGACAGTCTGGCTGTCATAGGCAGCAAGGTAGAGAGACAACATGGGTTACATTATTCTCGTTTGCAACTCTGTATTCCAAAAAAACAAATGTTTTAGCCTGGGCTCGCTGGAAACAGCCTCTGAAATGGGACATTCTCTGCAGCTGGAGTACTTCCCTGCAGTCTGCTAGGATTGCTCACCTGTGGAATATTAATTGGGGAGGGCTCACAGGAGACTGCCCGAAGCAAGTGAGGAGGGCAGGTGGGGCGAAAAAGCTCAAAAAATGATGTGATTACAGCTAAGGTCTCAGAGATCCCGCAGGGTGCTGTGGAGCTGGGATGGCCCTTCAGAATTGTCCCAGATCCAAGAAAGGGGGCTGGGGTTCTGTGCCATGGCATCAGTCAGCTATTGACCCTGCCTGGTCCCCCTTAAGAGGTGGTGTTACTTGGGGGAGGCAGAGTCGAGTAGCTGAGGGCCATGCACGCAGAGTCACAGCTGTGAGTCATCAGCAGCTGCTGTGTTCTCTGAAGCTGGGGTGTGGGTGCGCTGGCGCTGAACACAGGTGGGGCTATGGCCGAGCACCGCAGTCTCCACTGCAAGCATCTACAAGCTGAAGATGCACTGAGAGGTCAGATGTTACATTTAAACGAATGGAGATAGCTTCTTTCTCCACCTTTGGAAAACATTTACTGGCTTTTATCAGTTTGCGCCTGGGATAGTGACTTTATTTTGGAGAATGGACTAGAGGGCCGGACACAACAGGAAAAGTCTGCAAGAACTTGTGCTATTAAAATATATCTAAGAGCAGAAGCGGGCCAGTTAGGGATATGGTCCAAGAGTGCAGTTTGTATTCAGGCTGGAGAGAGCCAGTAATTCTCGACTGCTTCCCGAGGAGGCATTTGGAATTGTGTGGAGGCAGCTTTGCCATCACCATGACTGGGTGAGCTCCCCGCAGAGAGTCCTGTCTCCCAACTGCCAATAGCTTCTCTGTGGGGAAACACTGGTGGTGAAGGAAGTTAAGTGTGACCTGGTTTTACGTAGGATGGCCCAGTAATTTATTCTAAGCAGGTCATTTTTGAGAGTGAAGAGGTCAAGACAATTGGCATAAACCGTGAATGAGGTGGGCAAGCTACCCACTTACTGACTCCCAGTATCAGGGCTTGCAGCTCCCCGCACAGGAGAAGGGTAAGTCAGGCCGAGGAACATGGTGTGTGAAGTGGATCCTATTTGCAGAGCTTCTGCAAAAAGTTCTGTGACTTGGCGTTCCCCTACTGTCATATCGCCTATAAAGAGGGGTTCAGTGTTTATCCTCCTCTCGCCTAAGAGTTACCCCTCTTAGCCACAAATTTCTCACTGTTAAGAATTGTCAACATACCTAGGATATTTAGTTTTAGTGTGGACAGGAATTGAGCCAGTGACCTCAACTCTCATGTGGTAGTTATTTCCCCAGCGCCACGTGTCCCAAATGTTTCCACATTATGGCGGACAGAGAATTTGGTTTTTAATTGCAGGGTGTCCATGGTTAACCACAGGAGGCTGAAGCTTACGTCTGGCCACCTGTAAGACCGAAAGATTCAAGCCCTCAGCACTCCGGGGACACATTAGGAGTACGCCACTAGGAAGCCCTGCCTTACCAGGTAGGTCTTGAAAGCCTAGGAAGTTTAGGATAAAATGAAGCATGGCGAAGTAAAGCTAACCCATGGTTTTAATATTTTTGTGTTGAATTTAGAAATCTCTTTGTTTAAAGTGCTTTGAATGTGGCAATTTGGCAAATTCATGAATTGGAGAGATTAACCTGAGAGTCCAATTGAAAAGGGGTACTTTTACAGATGTGATTTAGAAAATGAGTGGTATGAAAAAGCAGGACTCAATTCTTGTGGTATATGGTATCACAGTGTTTCAGACAACATGTAGCCCGGACATGCGCAGTTCATTCTCCTGTTCTGGGAGAGGATGGGCCGATGTGTGCTTGGGTCAGGCCCGAGGCTGCCACGATCACTCTTCGCAAGGAATCCCAGTTTCACGGGGTTTTAGAAGACCTATGGGGGCTGGCAGGGGTGTCCTGGTGTAGAGGGCAGGACTGGACACAGTGCAGGTTTTCTGATCCCATGCAGACTTGGTAAAGGAGGAGGCAGAGTCCTCAATGGTTTTTTGCAGGTCTTTTATTGGGGTTCACCAGGCATGTGGCAGGTAGGGGTGCTGGCTGGGGGGCTGGGAGGCTGGCAGGCCTCCCAGCCCCCAGCAAGTCTTCACTCTATCTGAGCTCTCTGGAGTTCGTTCTGCTGCTTCTCGGCTTCTCTTTCGGCTTCTGCTTCGGCTTCTACTGCTGCTGCTGGCATCCCCATGACGCCGCCCTTAAAAGCACAGTCTTAGCTCAGCTGAATCCCATCTATCTGTACCCACACCTGATTCCAGGTGCCCGCCATCAGGCATGCATTCAGGACAAGGATCCATCATCTATCCTGATGGCGGAAGGGCAGAAAAGCCTGACATTTTCTTTACCCTACAGTCCACCCCCTCAGGGTTTTCTGCCATATAATCTACATATATTCAATTTAGCAAACAAACAATGCAGCCATGGCCCACAAAAGCAAATACATCAAATATAACAAAATACAATATAACAAAATACAACAGAACACAAATAAGTCCAGGCAGGGCCCCAACCTAGTGCAAAAGACAATTATTGGTACCAGCAGATGAGCCACCAAATCTGCTGCCGAAGGCACTGCTCATACGAGGGAGGGGACTCACTCACGGCATCTATTGCAACACGCCAGGAGCCGTCAGGCTTCCTGGCCTTCTCTGGCTGTAGTCTCGGCTACAAGCCACACACAGCATCCACCCCCAGGATGCACTAGCTCTGGGATTGGCAATTCTATTCTGTTGGGAGTAATCGCCAACCCTCAGGGTTTCTGTCTGCAGTTGCTCCAACACTCGGCCTTCATAGCCACCAATGCACTCGCAGACCCCTGCACTCAGGCCAACCCACTGCACAGGCACATGGGTCGGGGATCAAAACTCCACATTTGGCTTGGGCTCCACCCCAAGCCATGCTCCCCACCCGTCCCCCAAGGACAGGTTCCTCAGCTCCTCACCCTCACTCAAGAATGAGCAGGGCATCACCCACAGGTGATTTTACGAGACTCACAGGGCTTCAGCATACTAAGGCTGCTTAACAGCCGCTTAGGGTTTCTCGACTTAGCATCAGCATTTGCCTTCTTAGTTGGCTTGTCTCCTCCACCTGGCTGCTGGGCATGCACAGGCTGCTTTTGGCCATCAAGGCCCACTGGTCACCCCCAGATTCTCAAAAAAAAAAAAAAAAAAAACCCATAACCTGCCAACGTCCTCCGCCTTCTGGCGGGATTGTCAGTCCAAGTTTATCAGTCCATGTCCATTGGCCTCTCCCTGCTTCAGCAACGGCCTGCTGCCTCAGGGGTCATTGGCTGGTCCTTTCCGGTGTCGTTGGCTGGTCCTCTTGGGCATCTCCTCCATGCGAGGTCTCGTCCCACAGCTCTGGACCGTATCCACCTTCTGTGCCGCCATGGCGCCTCCAGTGTCATCACAGGCAGTCTGTTCTCCTTAGTCCCTCCAGGTCTTCGGAGGGCTCCAATACCCGTCTACATGGATCTTGCTGACTTATGCCAATTGTAAAGGGCAGGACTTGGACACGGGGCAGGTTTTCTGATCCATGCAGACTGGGTAAAGGAAGAGGCAGAGTCCTCAATGGTTTTTTGCAGGTCTTTTATTGGGGTTCACCAGGCATGTGGCAGGTAGGGGTGCTGGCTGGGAGGCTGGCAGGCCTCCGAGCCCCCAGCAAGTCTTCACTCTATCTGAGCTCTCTGGAGTTTGTTCTGCTGCTTCTCGGCTTCTCTTTCGGCTTCGGCTTCAGCTTCTACTGCAGCTGCTGGCGTCCCCGTGACGCCGCCCTTAAAAGCACAGTCTTAGCCCAGGTGAATCCCATCTACCTATGCCCACACCCTATTCCAGGTGCCCGCCATCAGGCATGCATTCAGGACAAGGATCCATCATCTATCCTGATGGCGGAAGGGCAGAAAAGCCTGATATTTTCTTTACCCTACACCTGGGATGAGAAACACCTGGGTGCCCAGGGTGCCAGAGGCACCTTTCCCAGACTTGTCCTTCAGGAATCTGGTTTACCCCACTATCAAACAAACCCCAATCCATTTTCCCCAAGCCCCCTGTCAGAGTCACAGTGTGGAGGCCTCTTGTCCCAGAGGCCTCATCAGATGTGGGGGACTGGGATGTGGGGGATCTGGCTCTGCAAGAGCGGGACTACTGGAGGCCAGAACTGTGCATAAACAGGCCTAAAGTCTGTCACGTTCCGTGAAGCTTAAGGTCAGGGGAAGCAATGCAGGCTACTGGTGTGGGCCTCAGTCTGAAGTCGGCCCAGACTTCGGGGCCTGGACAACTGTCCACCGGCCAGTTGTTCGTCTCAGCAGTAGCGAGGTGTCTAAAATTTGTTCAGGGAGACATGCATGCTCCTTCTGATAAAGTTCCACTGTGTAATTTTTTGTTATTAACCATTCTAACCTGTGAAGTGTTCCTCATTGTGGTTTTGATTTGCATTTCCCTGGTGATTAGTGACATTGACAATCATTTCATGTACCTGTTGGCCATTTGGATGTCTCCTTTGAAAAATGTTTCTTCAGACCCAATGCCTCCCCACAGCCCCTGCCTGTTTTTGCGAGCTGTGTGAGTTCTTTATGTATTTTGGGTTTTGGCCCCTTACAAGGTATCTGATTATCATGTGTTTTCCCTCATTCGGTAAGGTTGCCTTTTCACTTTGTTGATGATTTCTTTTCCTGTGCAGAAGCTTTTTAGTTTGATCTAGTCCCACTTGTTGGTTTTTGCTTTTGCTGCTTTGTTTCTAAGGTCAAATCCAAATAATCATTGTCGAGACTGGTGTCAAAAAGTTTACCCCTTATGTTTTCTTCTAGGAATTTTATGCTTTCAGGTTTTACATTAAAATCTTGAATCTGTTTTGATTTTTCTGTATGGTGTGAGATAGTGGTCTAGTTTTCCTAACACCATGTATTGAAGAGACTGTCCTTTCCCCAAGGTAAGTTCTTGGCTCTAGTATCACAAATTGATTGACCACATATGTGTCGGTTTGTTTCTGGGCACTGTTCTATAGAATGTCTGTTTTTATGCCAATACCTTGTGTTTTTATTACTATTGCTTTATAATATAGCTTGAAATGAGGAAGTATGATGCCTCCAGCTTTGCTGTTCTTTTTCATGATTACTTTTGCTATTCTGGGTCTTTTGAGGTTCCATATGTATTTTCGTATTGCTTATTTCTGTGAAAAATGCCATGGGGATTTTGATAGGGAATGCGTTAAATCTGTATATTCCTTTGGGTAATATTGTGATTTATAAGAAATTTATATTATGTTCACTCAGATGTCTAAAATATGTTTCATATACATATTTGTATCTTCATTCACAGCTCTTGGCACACAGCTTCCAAAAGGCTTGGAATTCCCTGAGTGGTGAGAGTAATAAAGGTGTCCCTTGTTACATTAATGAAGGTAGCTTTTGGAAAACACCTTAGGATGTGTACTTGTTGCCAGGGAAACCAACATGATTAGAGAGAGTTCTGCTTCTTAATTTCCAGGGAGGGGATTGGAGCTGAGGTGGAGGTCAGTTGCCTGTGGCCAAGGAGCTATTCAGCCATGACTATGTGACCAAACACTCCATAAGTACCCAAGAGAAGGGGCTTCAGAGAGCTTCTGGATTGGTGAATATGTGGAGATTTGGGGAGAATGGTGTGCCTGGAGAGGGCGTGGAAGCTCCACTGCTCTCCCTATATCTTGCCTATGCATATCTTCAATCTGGCTGTTCCTGACTTAACATCCTTTGTCAGAAATCAATCTGATGAGATGATCTAGTGAATAAACAGATTTCCTGAGTTCTCTGTACTGTTCTAGCAAATTAATTGAACCTAAAGGAGGATGTCCTGGGAACCTGTGATTTATTCTCTTGCCATTGAGTCAGAAACACCTTGCAGCTGGCCTCTGAAGTCTAAGGAGAGTGGATCTGGGAACCTCTGATTTGTAGCCATTTTGTTGAGAGCGTGGGTAATAGCCTGGGCTAGCAGCTAGAATCTGAACTGGAGGATGGTCTTAGGCAACTGAGTGCTTTACCTGTGGAATCTGATGCTATCTCTGGGTAGATAATTGTCAGAGTTGAGTTGAATTGAACTTTCAGACATCCTGCCAATGTCTAAGAATTATTTGTTAGTGTGGAATAAGACCCCACCTCCCCCGCCTCTGGAAATTGGGTTCAGGAACCCTGTAGAGGTAGTATGGACACTAACAATATGTTCTTCCAATCCATGAGCATGGAATGCCTCTCCATTTATTTGTATTCAGTTTCTTCTATCAATGTCTTATAATTTTCAGCAGAATATAAATAACCAAAGAAAACAAGCTGGTAAAGCACAGCAAAAATATTAGGCCATGAGAAAAATATACTTGTTATCAGAAGGAAAAGGGGAAAGAGGAAGGATTAGGGGAAACAAGAGGGTAGGACACCTGCCTGGGAATTTTGCTGGAGGCTACGTGAAGCACATGCAGGTGTGGTGTGAAAATATCCCCCAAAGATCTTGTTATGTAAATGACTGACAAATTAATAAAATTTGAGGGATTTCAGAGTATAGGCCTTTTACCTCCTTGATTAAATTTATCCCTAAGTATTTTATTCTTTTTGATGCAGTTTTAAATGGAATTGGTTCCTAATTTCAGCTCCTGAAAGTTCATTTTGTATAAAAATGCAACAGATTTTTGCGTATAGATTTGGTATACTGCAATGTCACCAAGAGTGTTTATTAGTTCTAACAGTTTTTTTGGTGGTCTCTTCGGGGGAGGGCTTGTGTTGTATGTATGTATATATGTATACATATAGATCTATGTATGTGCATACGTATATGTGTTTGTATATATTAATGTCATCTGCAAATGGTACCATTTTTACTTCTTTCTTCCCAATTGCCTTTTATTTCTTCTTAATTTCTCTGACTAGGGCTTCCAGGACTGTGTTGAATAAAAGTGGTTGAAAGTGATCATTCTACCTAATTCCTCACAGTTAGAGGAAAAGCGTTAAACGTTTCACTGTTGAGTATGATGCTGCTTGTGGGTTTTGTTATTTATGGTTTTTGCGATATTGAGGTATGTTTGCATAGTACCCATTTTGTTGAGAGCTTTTTTAAAATCACAAATGGCTACTGAATTTTGTCAAATGCTTTTCTGCATCTAAAGTGGTCATACAGTTTTTCATTTTGTTAATGTGTAGCAACTGATTTGCAGATTTTGAACCATACTTGCATCTTTTGAATAAAATCCTATTTAATCATGGTGTATACTCCTTTTAATGTATCATTCAATTTATTTTTATAATATTTTGCTGAATATTTTTACATGTATATTCATTAGGGATGGTGGTCTGTAGTTTTCCTTCCTGTGGCATCCTAGTTGGGTTTTGGTATCAAGGTAATACTTGTCTCATAAAACAAGTTGGGAATTATTCCCTCCTCTTCTGTTTTTTGGGGGAGCATTTGAGAAGGACTGATATTCTTTAAGTGTTTGGTAGAATTCAACAGTGAAGCCATCTGGCTATACTTTTGTTTGTTGGGAAGTTTTTGATTACTGATTCAATCTCCTTCCTAGTCATGAGCCTATTCGGATTTTCTATTCTTCATTCAGTTTTGGTGGGTTGTAGTAAGTCCCTCCCTATCTGGGACTATACATTCCAAGAACCTCAGTGGATGCCTGAAACTGCAGATAGTACTGAATTCTACACATACTATAATTTTCCTATAGATGCAGTCCTGTGATAAAAGTAATTTATAAATTAGACACAGTAAGAAATTAATAACTAATAAAATAGGACAAGTATAGCAATATATGGTAATAAAAATTATGTGAATGTGGCCTCTCCCACAAAAGATCTTATTGTATATAATATTTTTAAAGTGTGGGTAACCCTGAGTAAGTGAAATTGTGGAAAATGAAACCGAGGACATGGGAGGGGCTACTGTATGTTTCCAGGAGTTTATTTTTCCTAGGTTGTCCAATTGGTTGGCATGTAATTGTTCATAGTAGTCTCTTATGATCCTTTGGAGTCATATGGTATCAGTTGTAATTGTGACTTTCATATGTGACTGTTTATTTGGGTCTCCTGTTTTCCTTGGTGAGACTAGCTAAAGTTTTGTCTATTTTATCTTTTCATAAAACCAGCTTTCAGCTTCATCTATTCCATTGTCTTTTTAAAAAAAAAAAGATTAATTGATGCATACAAGAACTGGGGTACAGGCCAGAGGTGTGGAGTGGGGGTGGGGTGAGAGGATTCACCAGAGACAGAGTGGGAAACAGAACAGGCAGACTGACTGAAATACACTGCTGAGGGGAGCAGCGGGCGAGACAGGAGAGGTCTGCTGTGCCATGTGGGTTAGTTCCCTGACTGGGGATTGAACTCCTGCTGCAATGGCTGCTGATAGCTTCATAGTGCCTTCACTTAACCCCTTGCACCACCAGGGAGGCTCCCCATTGACTTTTTAGTGTGTATTTAATTTACTTTCTCTCCGATTTTTATTACTTCCTTTCTTCTAGTTCTTTAACTACATTTACCTTTACCAATGAGATGTATATTTTGGGGTTTTCTCTTACTAATAGAGGCTTTTTTTTCCAGCTTAATGAAATCCCTTTAACATTGTTTGCAAGGCCAGTCTAGTGGTGCTAAACTCCTTTAACCTTGGCTTGTCTGATAAACTTTATCTCTTCATTTCTAAAATACAACTTTACTAAGAATGGTTCATATCTAAAATTGTAGTTAGAATTCTGAGTACATTTCTGGTTGGACTCTTTTTTTTTTTTCCAGCACTTTGTGTTATTGTTCCCCTCCCTTCTGGACTGCAAAGTTTTTGCTTAAAAATCTGCCGATAGTATTATTGGGATTCCCTTGTACAAAACAAGTTGCTTCTGTTGCTTTTAAAATCCTCTCCTTACACTTGACAATTATAGTGTGTCTTGGTGTTGGGTGTCTTGGGAGTTTGCTTATTTGGAACACTGGTTTTCCTGGATCTGGATGTCTGTTTACTTCTTGAGGTTAGGGAATATTAGCCAAGTATTAAGGCCATTATGTCTTCAACTTTTTTTTTTAAAGATTTATTTATTATTTATACAAGCACTGGGTACAGTCAGAAGAGCGGGAGGGTGAGAGGATTCACCAGAACCCGAGCAGGGAACAGAGCAGGCAGACTGACAAAATACACTGCTGAGGGGAGCAGCGGGTGGGACAGGAGAGGTCTGTCGTGCCATGTGGGACCCTGCCGGCACTGCAGAGGCTGTGGGCAGCTTCGCGGCCCAGTGCTCAACCCCTGCGCCACCAGGGGAGGTCCCTCTTCGACTAAGTTTTATGCTTTTTCTTTCTCTTCCTTCTGGGATTCCTATAATGTAAATATTGGTCTCCTTGTTATGTCCTATAAGCCCTTTATGTCACCCTTTCTCTTTTGATTAGCTTCTTCCTTTATTTTACCTAGTCATCTGTTGAACCCCACTGCTGAATTTTTCAATTCAGTAATTATAGTCTTCAGCTCTGTGAATTCTGTTTGGTATCCTCTTGTATGTTCTGTCTTTGTTGAAATTCCTACTTTGTTCATGCATTGTTTTCTGACCTTGATGAGTGTCTTTATGACCATTTTGAATGCTTTATCAGATAAATCACTTAAAACCCATTTCATTTAGGTGTTTTTCAAGGTTTTGCCTTATTCTTTCCTTTGGAACATATTCCTCTGTGTCTACATTTTCCTTGACTATCTGTGTTGGCATCTAAGCATTAGATAAAACAGTCAATTCTCCCAGTCCTCAAGGATTGTTCTTATGCATGAAATGAGCCTTATTCAACCCTACCCAGCTCTAGATTGTATTGCTATTTCACACCTTCGTTATTGTGTAAGCAACCATCTTTGCTCTTAATGGCTCCTTGTACTTGAGTGTGTGCCAAGACCTGTCAGTTTCCCAAATGGGAGGACCTCATTCAGCACCTAGATGCAAGCCAGTTGGGGGTTGGGAGAGACTTTCAGAAGGCAAGGAGATGGACATTTCTGCCTCTAGCCTCTGTACTGTTTCTGAGGGATAGCTCGTTAAGGTCATTTTCTTTGTTTGCTATAGTCCTGTGGGACCTGTTCATATAAGCCCACTGGCCACTAGAACCAGGCAATCAAGGGATGTTCCCTGGACATTTGCCATCCAGACCAGAACACCAAACATGTGCACGAGCGCCTGAGAGATACTGGCAACTTAGAGCAAGACAGGGAGGGCAAAAAGATAGCCCCAGCTACCTCTGGGGTCTCTGCAAAGTATTGTAGTCAGTCCCTAGATATACGCTAAATTAGAAGCCTGTCCCTCAGGCTACTGCTATTAAGATAAACAATAAACCTCTCTAAAGGAAAGACTGGGCATTTCTATCTGCTGCATCTGTGCTGTGTCTGGGGTAGGTTAGCCATGGTGAGTCCACATGAGCCCTTGAACAGTCTCTTAGCTCACTGTAGCTTTGTCTGTGTCTTGTGGACATAAGCCCTGTTAGCTTTCAAAGATAGATATTTTGGGGCCCCTTGCTTTAAGTGGATGTGTTAAAGGTGGAGGGCCAGAAATGGGGCTTAAAACTTTAACTCCTCGGACAGAAGCTGGGAGTGTGTGGCCCTTCCTCCCCCAGTTGTGTATCACCACACTGGGGGTGGGGTTTATGGCAAGACGGTGTCTTGGTCTCTCCTCACTTTGTGGGTTTTTCCCCCCTCATTTCCCTGATACATAAGTTGCTCAGGTAATTTCTAGACTTCTTTCAGAGGGAGTGCAATTGTAGGTCCTACTTGTCCGTGAGAGGAGGTGAGGTCAGGATCTTTCTGTGTCTCCATCTTGAAGCAGAATCTCAAAGTGATTGTTGTTACTTTTCATAAGTCATCTACATTATACATATACAAATAATATTATATCTAAATTGAACCTAAACATTTAAGAACCATTAGGTTTTAAAATGTATACCAAGTGGAAAAACCTGGAGGTCCCATCTCAACCATGTGGTCAAAATTAATATCATTGAGAATAGGACAGATAATCATGGCATGTGTCTGTAGCACGTCACAGCAGGAGACACCATCTCTTTATTTAATAAGACTTATTTGTGCATACAAGAGCTGGGGTGTAGGCTGAGAGGATTCACCAGAGACAGAGTGGGGAGCAGAACAGGCGGATCCACTGAAATACACTGCTGAGGGGAGCAGGGCAAGACAGGAGAGGTCTGCTGTGCCATTGGGTCAGCTCCCTGGCTGGGGATCAGCTGCGGGTTGCTTCTTAGTGCTGAGACTTACCCCCTTGCGCCACCAGGGAGGCCTAACCATCTTTTGTTTTATGTCAGTACCAGGCTTACACCAGCAGGGGGACCTGGGTGGTGGTCGCTTCCGCCCAAGGATGAGTTGCTTCCGCCCAAAGTGGAGGCTGATGCAACAGTAACTGGATGTTGCAAATCAACGTAAAGCGCATGTGCAGGCTTTCCGAGAGATAGCCCCTCCCCTAGAATAAAGAGAGTTCCTGCAGCCATCCATGTGAGTAGAAGCGTCTTTTCATCCCCAGCCCCTCCGCCGTGTTCCTGAACCCCGTCGGCCTGCAGGCAGGACCGGCAAGTGGCGCCCAACGTGGGGCACGAGTACGAGGGATCCTCTGAGGGACCGATCAATCAGTAAGGTAAGGATTAGGTAAGTGATCGGCATCATGGGCAATACCATGTCCAAGGGCCAACTTGTTAGAGCCCTACAACTTCTGCTTAAACATTATGGAACTCCCGTTAAGGTTCAGACCCTTCATAATCTAGTCTCAGTCCTCGCAAATACCAGCAAATGGTTCTTTCAGCAGGACACCGTCTCAGTAAGAAACTGGGAAAAGGTCAAAGCGGACTTCCTTCTTTACAGGGACCTTTACGGACCCCAAACTATTCCCCCCCGTATTTTTTCTGTGTGGCAGCTAGTCCATGATGCCCTTAGTGATGGGGGAGCAGCTGCTTATGAACTAGTGGCTGAGGTATTGTACTCCGCAGCTCAGTCCGAAAGCAAAAAGCCCGCCACATACTCGGCCGCAGCAAGCTCAGCCACGGAAACCCCCCCTTCTCAATCCTCAAATCCGGGGGGGAGATTCCTCTTCAGACGAGGGGAATGTGGAGGACAATACAGACTATCCACCTCCCTATGATAGACCACCCCCATCAACCAAAAATCGGCGGCATCCCTCCCCCACCACTCTCCCCTCTACCCCTCCACTCAACTCCCATGGCTCTGACCCAGACCTTCCTGGGCTTATACAGTCCCTAACTTCTGTTCTTTCAAGATTTGTACCCTCCAACTCTGAAAATTCTCGGGAATCCCTTCTGGCCTGCCCGGTCTCGGTTGTTCAAAATGATCAGGGACAGCAGGTCCGGCAACATTCGGCACTGCCTTTCCAAGACCTCAAGCTCTTAAAAGAATCTATCAGAGACTATGGACTTCAGAGCCCCTTTGTTCACCAAATGTTAGACACCTTTGAAACCTTTATTATGACACCCAATGACTGGAAGGACACTTTCCGCGCAGTTTTGAGCCCAGGGGATTATCTTTTGTGGAAGGGTCAGTTTACAGAACTCTGTGACCAGTATGCTCAAACCAATATTCAAAGAGGTTTTCCCCAACAAACTAAAGAAATGTTAACAGGGGAGGGTCCCAATTATAGTACTAATCAGCAACAATGTTTATATAATCCTGCTGTTTTTGTGCAAGTAGCTTTGGCAGCAAAATCAGCTTGGAAGGCACTGGGATCCCGGGGACAGCCTCACCAATCCCTTACAAAAATCCTCCAGGGCCCCTCAGAGCCATTTGCTGACTTTGTAGCTCGCCTTCTAACAGCAGCCTCTCGAATTATGGGTGAGGGCGAGCCTACCTCGATACTAGTCAAACAATTGGCGTTTGAAAATGCTAACAAATGGTGCCAGGAGGCCATTCGCCCATGGAAGGATAAACAGGATATTTCTGGGTACATACGCTTGTGTAAGGATATTGACGGCTACCGTTACAGGCACCATCATGGCGGCGGCTCTGCAGCCATCAGCCCAGCACCCCCCCTCCTTTGCAACATGATTCATTGGACAATAGTTAATAATCGCCCTTTCCTTCTGCCAGTTTCCAGAAAGGGGGGTATTCTCCTGTCATTCTTGTCTACCAATTCCACCACTGGACTTCCTTCTATAGTGTCTTTCAATCTGTCGTTCAACAAACAATCCTTTCCTCTTGTTGGTCCAGAACCTTCAGCAATTCCTTTGTTGTCATGCGTTTCCCTAAGGTCGTTATTATGCCTGTCAATGTGTCTGAGTCTACTTCTCAGGTAATCATCTGAAATCGACAAGCAGGTCCGGCATTGGTTGTTGGCGCCTTGATCTCTGTCTTCTCGACGCTGGCAGCTGCGGCCGCAGTGGTCGGCGGCCTAGATCTATCCAACTTCGTACTCAACGCAGATATCAACAGCCATCTCCAGTCGGACTACTCCAGAGTCTCCAGCACCTTTCTCACACAAAATTCCATCAACAACCATCTCGCAGTTGGACTACTCCAGAGTCTCCAGCACCTTTCTCACACTAACTTCCATCAACAACCATCTCGCAGTTGGACTACTCCAGAGTCTCCAGCACCTTTCTCACACTAAATTCCATTAACAACCATCTCGCAGTCGGACTACTCCAGTTGAATCCACAAGTTTCCTTAATACAGGAAGAAATTGACTTACTGACTTTAACTGCTCATGTTCCTTGTATTCCTACCTATGCCTTCATGTGTGTTACAACTGCCATCCTTTTCAACTATTCCTTTCAAGTTCATACCCTTAATGCCTACCTGCGCGGCCCGTGGAACCAAACTTTCTCAATTTTACTGCACAATTGGCTAATCAAATTCTAACCATTAACAACATCCGTGCTTCAGTACAAAATCCTTGGGGGAAGCACTATCACTCCTAGATACAATCCTCTTCTGCCTGGAAATCATTTTCTACATCCTTTGGTGCCAGTGGAATAGGCGTGGTGCCAGTGGAATAGACGAAAAATCTGCAAGTAGCTCTCCAAAACGTGCGCTTTTCTCCATTACAGCCCACTGAAAATCCCAGGGTGTGGACAAACATTGCCCTTGACCACCTGTAGGCCAATGACGGGTAAGATGGTGGTGTACCCGTAGCAACCTTAGACAGCTCCACTACCTTACCTAGGATCCTGGTAGTGGGTGGCTATGACGGGTAAGCACGTGAGTACGACTGCCACAACCTAAGACAGGCCCAGTGTGTGTCCCCCCATCAATAAAGTAAAAACGGGGGAGATGTCAGTACCAGGCTTACACCAGCAGGGGGACCTGGGGTGGTGGTCGCTTCCGCCCAAGGATGAGTCGCTTCCGCCCAAAGTGGAGGCTGATGCAACAGTAACCGGATGTTGCAAATCCACGTAAAGCACATGCGCAGGCTTTCCGAGAGATAGCCCCTCCCCTAGAATAAAGAGAGTTCCTGCAGCCATCCATGTGAGTAGAAGCGTCTTTTCATCCCCAGCCCATCCGCCGTGTTCCTGAACCCCGTCGGCCTGCAGGCAGGACCGGCAGTTTTATATTCCTACATATATCACATATCCTACATCAAATCATGAAGACACAAACTCAAACTGAGGCATAACCTAGATAGTACCTGGCATTGGAAAACAAAGAAAGGCAGAGAAACTGCTCCAGATCAAAGGGAGATCAAAGAGATGTGGCTAAATATGAGAGGGTGAATTAGGTCTTAGACCCGACCAGAGACGCATAAATAACTATAAAAACATCACTGCACAATTGACGTTTGAATATTGGCTGTGGAGTTGACTATGGGCTGTGGAGTTGATGATAATTTGGTCCAGTGTTAAATTTCTTTATTTTGATCATTGGAGGGTGATTATGCAAGAGTGTCCTAGTTCTTAGAGAATATGCATGAAATGTTTAAGCATAAAAGGGCATACAGTCTGAAACATACTCTCAGTATATTTCAGGAAAAAAGCAGAATACATACATAATAGAGAGTAAATGGGCAAAATGTAAATAATTGTTGAATCTAGGTAAAGGGTAAATAGGAGTTCTTTATTCTTGCAACTTTTCTGTAACTTGGAAATATTTCAAAATAAGTAACAGGAGAACTAAAAATTTACCTACCTATACACACACACATGAAAACACATCTGTACGTATGTAGGTAGATATGTATAGATTTTATTTGATTTTTCAAAAAGATTTATTGATGCATCCAAGAACTGGGATGCAGGACAGAGGTGCAGGGGGTGAGAGGACTCACCAGAGACAGAGTGGGGACCAGAACAGGCAGATCTACTGAAATACACTGCTGAGGGGAGCAGTGGGCGAGACAGGAGAGGTCTGCTGTGCCATGTGGGTAGCTCCCTGGCGGGCCGGGGCTCAAACTCGTTGTAGAGGCTGTGGATAGCTTCTTAGTGTGCTTAACCCCTTGCACCACCAAGGAGGCCCCTGCATAGATTTTAAACCTAATCTTTCCTGTCCACAAAAGCTACCCTCAGACATCCCCAAACTTCACACTCACAGTTGTTGCTTGTTAGGGAATCTCCAGTGTGTTGCATTCTGATGCTGTCTGATCAGTCCTGGGGATCCCACCATGGTCAAGTTCTAGGAGTGATGGAGGATGTGTTTGTGGTTCCTACTCTGGTGCTTTTGCTCCTGTGGTAAAGAATTCAACTCATGTCCTTCCTACACTTAATTTGAAGGCAAAGTCTTTACAAGCGTGCCAGTGCTTGCCTTTGTATTCATCCCATCATTAGAGCATTACAAATTCAGGGAAATCCCATTGAGGATCCACAGAACGCATCCATTAGTCTTGGTTCTTTCCCCCAAACACACATTTTGCTTGCTGGTGCACAATCTGTGCCAGTTTGATCCGTTTTCATTTTTAACTGAACTAATTCCCTCCCCTCCAGCCAGTGCCAAGTATAGAGTAGAAAGCCAAATACCCTCCTTGGAGTCATCTACACACAGTCGTCTTAGACACAGTGAAGTGTTGAAAATTCCTCAGTGCCCTAGCTGAATGCCATCAAAACAGCCAGTCTGGTTTCAAACAAAGGCAGGTTTGAGGCATGTGGAATGGTAGAAAGGACAAATGACTTGTTTATTCAAATTTGGTGAAAGTGTAGTCTGGCTATGGGTGAATGCCTAAGGCTGCCATTAACTGTAGTGGTCACTTATGCCAACATACATGATTTATGTTGAAAAATATGCTGAAAAATTTAGGAAGTGATTCATGTCTGAGACGTCTGAGATGTCACACCCACTTGACGTCATTTTTATTTTTTAGGTATCTTTTTTCATTAAAACTCATATAGCATGTTTATATGATTTGTAGGAGAATATTAAGGCTGATTTAAAGAACAAGACAGTCATTAATATAGGGAAAGAACAAATGGTGTAGTTGATTCTTAATCACGACTGATACTCTCATTATTTGGTTTAGGCACTCGGGAGTATCTAGGTGTACAGATTTATATTAGGAAGACTTGTGGAGGGGTGGGGCGAGGGGAGATCTGAAGCACAGAGCATAGCGAAGCAGCAGGCACAGAGAGAAGAGACCTTCTGCTGCACCACATGCGCTCTAGCTCCATGCCCCCTTGCGGGGGCTAACTCCCACGCTCCTTGCGGGTAGCTCCCTGGCCGGGGATTCGATTCGAACTCAGGCCGCAGTGGTGAGAGCGCTGAGACTAACCCCTAGGCCATCCTGGAGGCCCCGCTAGGGGCTTAGTTAAATGGAACCTTTAACCTGTATTAGGAGGCTTCAGGAGCACTACTGACAGCTGCTTCTCCAGCAAGTCAGAAGAGGCTACGGCTGCCCTTCCCTTCCTTTCCTCAGTGATCATCACTGTCTCCTCCTAGGGCCCGTGGGCGCCGAGGGAAGATGGCTTTCAGCGGCACCTCCATGTCTTCATCGGTGACAAGAGGGGGCAAAGTATGGGGATTTTTCAATTCTAAAACAAGTATTTTTCATTGATGAATCAGAAAAAAACCTACACAGTTCAGAAAGTAATCAGGATTGTACTGATCCTGAAAGATTTCTTTGGTGACGATCATGTATAAAATCAATATTTAGAAGTTTCTAGAGATTTAAGTATGCAGATTTCTGGTGTCCTCATAGAATAATGAATGCTCTTAGCGAGCTGAAGAGACTCAAAAAAACAAAGTAAATAACCCAGTCACAAAATGGGCAGAAGAGCCAAAAAGGAACCTCTCCAAAGAGGAAATGCAAATGGCCAACAGGCACATGAAAAAATGTTCAACATCACCTGCCATCAGGGAAATGCAAATCAAAACCACCACGAGACACCATCTCACACCAGAGAGAATGGCACATGTTAAAAAACTAGCACCAACAAATGTTGGTGAGGTTGTGGAGAAAAAGGAACTCTCCTGCACTGCCAGTGGGAGTGCAAACTGGTCCAGCCACCATGGAGAGCTGTGTGGAGATCTCTGGACCCACCAAACATAGAGCTTCCATATGATCCAGCAATTCCAGTCCCAGGTATTTACCCAAAGGACACAGAACCATTAATTCAAAAGGGCACCTGCACCTGTGCTGCTATTGTTATAGCAACAATATTTACAACAGCCAAGATAGAGAAACAACCCAAATGCCCCAAAATAGATGACTGGATCAAGAAGATGTGGTCCACATACACCATGGAATACTACTCAGCCATCAAAAAAGATAAACACATGCCATCTGCAGCAACATGGATGGCGCTGGAAGGGATCATGCCCAGAGAAATAAGCCAGAAAGAAGACAAAAAACACTGCATGGTCTCACTCATAGCAGGAATCCAGAAACCAGCAAAGCACCTGTAGTCCATGACCTTAGTCTATCCTTTGCACTTGTTTTCTTCACGTTGTATAGAAGAAATGGATTAAGTAGAAGAAGCCATACATTTCTGGGCATTAAAGAATAGTTTGAGTGGTTGTTCAGAATCATCTTGGAAGGTGCAGTGATTTCTCTCTCCATATCCTCCAGATATTTCTTAGCTCGTAAGTGTCTTCTAGTACCACCCTCTCTTCTCCCATGAGTATACATTCTGTTTGCCTTCCTTGCTCCTAGAAGCTGCCCAAGGACATATGACATTCGTTATTAAAAATGCCACCTGCCAACATTCTAAGAGCTTTCCAGGCCCTCCATGGATGGCAGTGGTTTCATATCACGCTTAAAAAAATCTCCTGAGGTTGTGACCAGAGATTCGTCCATTGTCGCTGCTCTCACAGACGCGCGAGGGCTCGGGAGCGGCGATGGGGGGCGATGGGGTCCAGCACAGAGGACGGAGGCAGCTGCCGGGGTCCGGGAGTCTCCTGGCCAGAGCCCGCCACACACTGCCTCGGGGCGCACAGGCGCTCGTGGAGGCGCCGGAACTTCCGCTTTTTTTTTTTTTTTTTTTAAATTGAGGTGTCATTAGCTTACAACGCTGTAAACGGTCTAGGGGAATAAGCTCACATCAGATGTATGTCACCCCACCACACCCACCACCCAAGTACCCACAGTCCTTTACCTTTGACCAATGGGTCCCCTTCCCCCTTTATTCACACCTTCCCTGCTACCCCTCCCCCAGTAGCCTCAAGGTAGCCTTTGAGCTTGACCATCTCTAAGTTCCTAGATCACTAGAATAGGCGGTGCCTAGTGGAGTTTGGTATTTCTTGGGCCCCTCAGCCTCTGAACCGCCGGAGAGCTGCGCACCATGGATCTTGGTGGAAGTCAAGGTTGCCTCCACCTGGAGGAGCTGACGTTGCTGCTCCTTTGCCTGTTCTCTGTAGCTGGGGCAGAAGCAGAGGAGACAGGGTGAAGGGGGCTCTTCTCTGGTGGTGGCTGTGACGACGGTAGGGGGTCTTCTCCTGTGACATAAACCCTGATCGCTGGCTTTTCTTTCTGTAATGCAAGTGTCTGACTTAGCAGTTGATCCCCAGGCATCCACTCCAGAGAAGGCTGACTGAGTAAACACATGCCCGTCACAGGACTAGGTAGAGAGCCAGGCTGCCTCTGTCCACTGAAGCGCCTTTGTTTTCTGGAGCCTGGTTGATTTAGATAACTGACCATTTAAGGCTACGTATTTCTCCCCCTTGTTTCTCTTTCCACTTTAAATTCCTGCTCTTATGTTGTAAATCCATCAATAAAGAATGAGTCCATAAAACCCTTCACTCCCAACTTTCACCCCCAAAACAGCATGACTCCAGGCTTATGTGCTCTACCTGTGACCTCATTGTGTGGTCTAGATGTCTGTGAGACTTCCAGGCCTTGTACGTAATAAACCTCTTTTTTTCCCCATTTCCTAATGGTTATGGTGAGGGGCATCTTACAATCACAACAAGGACCAGTACAGCCACAATATTGGTTATTGATAGATTGAATGGTACACCTCTCACCTCTCCAGAATCAGTTCTGAGGCATTCTTTTAGGTGAGACCACCTGCCATTCCCACGTTCCCTTCTGTGTGGCGCCATTAATAGTAACAAAAGTGATATGCAACTCTTTTTGAGAAGCAAAATGTAAATTTCAAACTGGTTAATTCAGGTACTTGTTATTACTAAAACAGAAAACAAACAAAATAAACCATGACTACTGTTCCATAAACCACAAATGCTTACCACGTCTGAGGCAGAAATCTCACTTCTAAGTATGTGTCCCAGATATATTTTTGCCCAAGTGACATGGTGAGAGGAAAGATGTGCAGTATTGTCATAGCAAAAGCTTGAAAACAATCCACACATCCCACTAGAAGGGACAGCTTTACTGTTATTCCACAAATGTGCCATGGAATATTATACAGCTATAAAGGAGAATAAATCATTTTATCTACTGGAATGGGTTCATTTCAATATAATTAAAATGGCTCTTAAGTCCATTGCTCAGCTTAGAAAGGCAAGGTTTATAACTGTGCATAAAATGCTCTCTTATAATGACAGGGAAAAAGTAGGAGCGTGCTTGTAATCGCTTATAAAATAATTCTTTGGAAGGATACTTCAGAAATGAGTATTTACTCATGGCGGTGAGGAAGATGTGGTAATAGAGTGGCTAGGGTATTTTGTTCACTATTTATCTTCCTCGATTTTTCATTCTCAACCACAGGAATGTATTATCTGTTTAAGAATTAAATAAGTAAATTAAAATGAAACAAAGTACTACAGTCCAACCCACACATTTTTGTAACATAACTGCGTGCTTTATTGAGATACACAGTAAAGCAGTAATATAATACAATAGTAAGGCATATATTTGGTGAAGTCTGATATGTTGTGAAAATGCAGTAAAACTGAAGTTTAAAAAAATAATTAGTAAATGTTACAGTGTTGGTGTTAAAACACAATATATTATGATACTCAAGTAAGAACCCAGTACCTGAAAACAATGACATAACATGCCATGTGATGTTTATGCTTCAGTTACATTGATTATGATTTATAGTTTAATACTCGGTGGTTATAAAGAACACGAAAGAATGTCCAAATTATGCTTAAAATGTAGCAATAAAGCTCTCAGTTTTATTCAAATATTTTGACAGACTCACTCCTGAACTAATGTCTAAAAGATAAAACAAAACAAAAAGATTAAAAGAAAATTATGCACTCTACTTCTGATTTTAGAATGAAAACTTAAACTTAGTAGGAAGTAAAATAACCCCTTGTTTTAAATTGTGGTTAAAAAAAATTCCTTGGGTAAAAGTCCAGTGTCACATAAAGAAAAAAAAAAAAAACGCACGACTAAAACCAAATGATATATAATTTGTTACCTTAGAGCTTTTGGTTTTCTTTTGGAAATTATAAAGGAAAATGAAAATGGAGAAAAAAGTTCACATGATGGACAAGTGGTGAAGCTGTGAAATCAGGTGTGCACAATTATTAGGAACACCCCAAAACCAAAGTGAGGTAGAAATAGCATGAGAAGCCATGTTTAATGTTAATTATCATTAATCAAATAATGGACAAAACCCACTTTCCAAAAGTTAATTACACTTGATGTAAGAGGTAACAGATTTGTAAAATAATAGGTCACACGGTGATTTCTGCTATATGAGTGATTCCAAAAAATCAAAGACTAATAAGATGAAGTAAAAGAGTAAAGCTTTTTCCTAGCAGTCCTTAGCTTTTCCTCTTGAGTTTTTCTCCTCTTTTGATCATTTTTTGTTTGTTAATATATTTAACCTGCCTGATCCACCAAAGTGGGTTTGGAGTATCCTTTGGAACATTTGAACCAATTTGCGTTCCCACTTACAAACCTGTGTGGAATTATTGGTAGAGAAATTCAAAGAAGGGACACACAGTTCCTGGGCTTCTGGGTTGATGTTTAACAGTATCACGATGTGATGGGGCTATTTGTCTCACACTTTTTCCCAAGGGTGGTTTTAAATTGTGTCTCTTGGCATTGAAACCCCTTTGCAATGGGGAAAAAATCTTTAAAAAAAAAAAAAAGACAAAAGAAAAACCCAAACACCCACTGCTGTTTGACTGTGAGAAGGAGGAAGGAATAATTTTGGTATACTCTGTGTATGGTTATGAACATGCATCCAATTTTTTACTTCAAGAGTGGCCCACTCCCTCACAGGGATGGGCGGGGAACTCGCAGGCTTGCAGCCCTAATCCTCCTACAGTCCAGAGTCTGGGAGTTAAAAATGTCTTATGATGCTCTGACTTGCACTGAAGCATCATTCAATCTAAATCGTGGCATTGCCAGCAGCAGGAAGTGGACTAGATCAACCAACAGACTACTTTGACATAATAAGTCCTGTGTATTCATTCATATGCTCCTTAAAAAAATTCAATATTCTAGTTGTCAGTGGAACGTTTAAAATGAGAAACATCTGGAGCCCTAGACAGTGTTTTAGTGTGATAATTTCCTTCTGGCTTCAGGCTCCAGGGAAAATTCAAGACCAAGCAGGTAAGCCTGGATGACCAGAAGCAATTTCTTTTCAGCAGGAAGTGGCAGAAACATCTGAACAAGAGTTTTAAAACGTCTCTAAAAATTGATCGATATGCCCATAGTATTTACATACTTCTAGACATATAGATGGAGAAAATGAAAACCCACAGCTAGTCCCACTCAGTCAACAATTCCAAAAGGAGCAATATGAAGTAGTCATTTTGGCGGTGTTAGAGGAAGTCCTATCTTTAGTAGGCGAGGGAAGAAAAAGAAGTCATGAATTTCATATGAATATCACGCTAAAAGGATGCAAAACAATGCACTGCCTCAAAGTTTGTGTGTTTGTGTGTGTGTGTGTGTGTGCACGTATGTTTGTTTTTAGGGGTTTTTATAAACAACTTTTTTTTTTTATAAAGCACACTTTAGTTTACAATCTTTCTTTATAACTGTTAGAAATTTTTAAACAACCCAAAATGCGTTCCATATAAAGAAATGGCAAGTTATTTAGCTATCAAGATTTTACATGTAGTTTTCTTATAACTTTTTTGTACAATTGCATAGACGTGTAAAACCTGCCATTGTTAACAAAACAATAACAGACTTAGAAACTACTGAAATCTACAGTATAGTACCACTACCCTTCACAAAAATATAGATTTTTTTTTTCTTGTAAACTCTTACTGTCTAATCCTCTTTGTTGTATGAATATTATAAAAACCATGCGGGAATCAGGAGTTGTAAAACATTTATTCTGCCCCTTCTTCATCTGTCATGACTGAAACTAAGGACTCCATCGCTCTGCCCAAATCATCTGCCATGTGGAAAAGGCTTCCTACATTGTGTCCTGGAAAACAAAGAGAAGGACAGACTTTACACAAGGTGCGGACGTCATCACCCTCCTCGTTGCCATTTTGGGAAAACTGCTTCCCATTTCTAGGTGGAGACAACACAGAAGCTGCATCGATGGTACACGCGGCAGGGTTTGAATTTTCACCAGTATCCAGGAAGAAGCAAAGCCTTGTTAATGAAGCTAGTCCACACTGTTAGTATCAGCATACTATTGGAAGAGGCAGCTGGTGTCATTTAAGTGGAAAATGTTCAGGACTGCACTTACGTTCTCAATATAAAATTCTTCTAAAGGATTCCATGGATAAGCACAAGACTCCTATCATAATAGGAAGATTTCATGCTGGGATGCCACCCATCCATCTTGCTGGGGGAAATGATTTACTATGAACTTGTAATAAAGTGCATAACACCACCAGCCTGTCAAGCCACCACCAGCCTCCTACCCATCACCACCCCTTGACGGCCATCAGCATCACTACAACATGAAATCTTGATTCTAAGGCTGTCTCCCGCTATTGGCTCACTCTCAGGCTGTGATGGAGGCCACTATTTTCTCTCTGCTTTTACTTGGATTGAAAAATAAACTCTTGAATTGACCTTTTTGCACACTATTAACATTTGAATTAGGAAGCTTTGGAATAAAAATCACTTTTCATTCTAAATTACTCTAGAGCCTAATTATAATATGACCCGCATGTATAGCATGGAGCTGGGTGTCCTGTGAATCCATTTTGGTCTTCTAAAGGAGGGTTAAGTATCAGGATAGCCTCTGAATAATAATGGGACATGGCCTAGCATTAATCCCCCAGCATGGAGCTTAAAAGCAGTGCCATGTCCCTGGGTACACTGGAAAAATCAGATCTAGAGCAAGATCACCTGAGACATACTTTAAGACTTGACTTCTTCATGTATGCCCCCTATTTTTATATGGCTAATTTTAATTCTTGGACGTTAGTCAATCATCGCATGATTTAAGTGCTGCCTCTGGAACTAGTTTTGCTAGGCTATTATTACCTTGCCATGCATCCACTGTACAAATTCCCCCAATGACTGTTAACAATCCCTCCAGAAATAAAAGACAGGCTAGGGCAGGTATTTCTGTTCTAATATTTATTCCAAGAGACAGATTATTTTTGAATAAATGAAAGGCTCATAGGCAGGCACTTAGGTCGTGATGGCACCAGATGAGGTTGAGACTTCTTTAAAGTTTAATGTCTTTCAGTTTTTATATTGATATCAAGTTTGTAAATCTTGTTTTCCTAGCGCAAAGACGTCCAGTGAGAACGAACTGGTTTTTAAAAATCACTTGGATTTTGGTTGAGACTGCAAATACAAAAACTTGGTTTAAAAACATATGTACTATTCAGTGCAGAGTGGGCGATAGTTTGGCACCTTTCAGTGAATAACTGGAATCCGCTGGCTTTTTTAAACCATAAAAACCACAGGAGGACCTAGGGGGGTTCCTTTGCTGCTCCTGGAAGCACAAATCTATAACTGATGCCACCGGGTTAGAGAGCTTCCCTTGACTCTCTTTCCGACTGCCCAGCGACCCGGCGAATCAGCACAGTTCCTCGTGGACGAACTGCAAAATTTTAATTGCTTGCAATCTGAACCGCTATTAATGAAAGCCAGTAAAAACCAAACCGAAGACCCTTACAACTTGATATCTGAATATAATCCAAACTTCTTTTTATGCCCACATCTGACTATAATATAGTCCACCTGGTAGCCAGAAAATGTATTATGAAACATAAACCAAATGAGGAAGAACTCACTTGTTCCCCGGCGACTTGTTGATTATGATCAGAAAGCGCCTTTTTTAGTGTGTGCGCTAGGGGGTGTGGACTGCAGTTCAAAGCTATAAAGACAACGGAGTGCATTTACAGCTTGTAGAGCCAAGTGTTCCTTGACATGGTGTTCAGTTACTACCTAGAAGGAAAATTCTCGAGTTTTTCGAGAGGCAGGAGTTTTAGGGGTATTTGCTATTTAAAAAGTTACCAGGGAAAATCGGGCTTCATTATTCTTAACATACCACATACCTTTCCACAAAATATTAGGTGGCCCTTAACCTGTGTAGGCTGGTGAATGTTCTTCAGTGACCTCGTGGTCACACATTGCTAAAGTCATCTATCTCACCCTGTCTGTAGTAGGCCTTGGTCACTTTATTTACAGACACGTTTCACCCAAATAAAGATTCTATTTTTTTTTTAATAGAGGTTTACATTAGAGCCAAAAAAAAAAAAAGAAAAAAAAAAAAAAAAACCTCAAAATACTGCCCCAGATAATGGTACCTCAATTGATGGGAGGCATAAAATTGTACTGGAATGCGGCTCTGGAAAACAATTTGGATCCTGGTCCTATTGTCCATGTGTGTAAGGCAGCGAATGAGTGAGGCCATTAGTTTTACCTGGCAGATTTATCTAAAGTCAAAATTAAAATCTCATAGTATGAGCACAAGAGGCACTGGAAAAGCGGGCAAGGTGCAGGCATTTGCAAGCAGGCTTCAGGCACAAGTTGACACAAAAATAAAAGTCTATAGAAAGTATTAATTTAATCCATTCTTAAGCAAGGATTGTTGAACACAAAGGCACCATGCGTGGAACATTAGGGCACTTGTGTGTTTTTCCAAGTTGGCGCTAACTGCAACACTGTTAGTCTCACACACCACCGCTGCCTGAGGGAGTTGTTTTCCGCAGTGATCGGAACTGAGACTTTCCGGCAGAGCGCCAAGACCTCAATAGCAATCTGGCACTCTATTTTTTAAAAATACAATTCCCAAATAAATGGTTAGCATTCAATTGGCCAGAGCAAAGCCAGAACAACTGCAGTGAAATTTGCTTATCTTTTCTGCTCTATAATCTTAAAAAAAAAAAAAAAAAATCACGTCTACTGACATTTGGGGTATTTTCAAAGCATTAAAAAAATCATGATTGTTTTGATTTTTCTGGCTTTCTGGCAACTTATCTGACTATAATACGCTGCAGGTAGTAAAGTTTCCAAATGCCTATGTGACTTCAATTACATTTGCTGGCCTTTTGTAAAATCGTGCATAAGAGAAATCTGTTTGGGGTGGTCAAAATTATGGTACAACTTTCTGCAACAAGTTAGAATAAATTTTAAGGGCCACTTACCGTAAGAATGAACCCAAGAAATCTCATGTAAGATTACATGAGCCAGGCAAACCGGCAGGAGCATTCAGTGCTTCACCGATTCAAGTTTCATTACTTTCTCCTCCCAGCCTACAACTCCCTTCTTGTGGTCTTACTGCCCCAGATCTCAGAAGGGAGCACTGGTGTAGGCACACCGAAGGAGCATCAAACTTATTAGACTTGTGTGGCATGGCGTTGGCAGGATTTCTAATACGATGCCGACTTATGTTTAAATGGATTAGTGCCTACTCCTGTCTGTCCTGTTGCTCAGGATCCAGAGCACTCTTATGTGAGGAGTCTCCATCCATCCAACCCATCTCCCAGACTAGTACATGCTGTTGCCATCCAAGGAAGCGCTTTCCTTCTCTGGGCCTTCACACTAAACTGTTAGTGAGGATAATCTTGTTTCAGTTGGGCTATTTTACAACTCTTTGTCATGCAATAGTCATTGGATTAGGTGAACCAGTGTGTAAATACAATTTCTGGTAGAACAGGAGCATGAAGCAGCTTGCACTGTAAAATCCCACTGAACTACATTCAGTGATCATGCTGTATACTACCTTTCAGTCCATAAATAGTCTTTTTTAGAAAGATACTCAAAATTCCAGCATTCAATTTTTTTGCCCTAATTGGTTATTGTTCTATCTGGTTCCAAAGGCCAAAAAAAAAAAACAAACAAACAAACAAAAAAAAAACAACAAAAACACAAAATACAAAAACATTATTCTCTAGAGGCAAGTTGAGATGACAAGCCTTTCAAACACCATTTTCTAATGTGATGGTAGAGCCAAGAGTAGAGTGGGTAGAGAGCATGGCTCTGGACCTAGACTGCATGGATTCTGACCTGGCTTTGTCACCTTGGTCATACTGCTTACCGGCTCATTGATTCAGTTTCCTTATCTGTGAAATGGGCTAATAAGTGTACCTACCTCATAGGTTTATCATGAAGATAGCATAGTGAAAAAAGATGGCAAGTGCTTAGACTAGAACTTGGCACTTAGTGGGTAAGAAATAATGTAAGGACGGGGTTAGGGAACAAAACCAAATGAAGTCATCCCAGAAGAATAAAAATCAAGGGCACTGGCAGAAAAGACTAGGGTCCTAGAAGTAGAAGGAAGTTTTATGACTTATCAGCTATATTCAAGCTAAATTTGTATTGAAGATTGTATTTGTGTTGCAAATGGCAACAGAGGATGGCCCGCAAGATTGCAAAGTAGGGACTACTAAGGGTTGCCACTTCAAAGAGATTCCTGTTCCCCCATCTCTGGCCCTGTTGTCATGGTGATGACAATGGCAGTGGACATTTGAACGTGTCTCGGGAGCTGTAAGCAGAGAGATGACTACTGTCCTGACGTGATGGCGTGTGTAATACATACATGCGCGTGCACGCACACAATCCTTACATAAACACCAAACACAGAAAGCGGATGAGACAGACAGAAGCCATGGCTGTGAGCCTGAATCTCACTAACCTCTCTCATTGGCTTTCCAGGGGGATTTCTTCCTTTAATGATAGAGAGAGGAAGAGGTAGATATATCAGAAAGGAAAGAAATACCATGCATAAATATACAGTTTCATAACAATTTGCTTCTTTACCAAATAAGTGTTGAGATGACACTTCATTAAGTCCCTTCTGAAAACCACCCCTCCCCCAACCAAAACCCCAAGGATACATCCAGTCAAATAACTTTTACATACACTTAAAATCAATGTAAACAGATAACACGATCCAGGAGACATCACTTATGGAATCCGTAGAGTTCATTTCTATGGCACAGCATAGAAATCTGACAAATTGAGCACTGTTTTTAGGGGAATTGTCAAATATCAAGCCGAAGGTCCCCAAATCTCAGACTCCCTTCACTCTTAACTGGACAAGCAACACACAGAAACCTAAACAGGAGCTGATTTTGTGTGCCAACACTTGGTACCCCAAATACAAGGCTGACCACTCTGCAGAGGCTAAACTCCAGCCTCTGGGGTGGATTTGTTCTCTGACTGAAGCTGAGCAAGCCCATGGTGGAATTAGGGAGGGGCATCTGAGAAAACAATAAAAAGCGGGAAGGAAGTTACGCCCCAGCAAGGGACAAGCCAGAGTCAGATCCAAGCATGAGCCTTTAACTTCTCCTCAGGTTTGACAGCGATCAGGGGCCTTGAGGGTCAATGGCTAATGGGCCGCTGGCCTTGTTTGTTTACAGAATCTGTAGGAATTTGTTCATTTTTGAAAAGCAGGTTCTGATGAGAAAGTTTTCTATGATATTTGTAACTGGACAGAAATTTAGAGGCCTCTGGCCATATCTAGAATGTCTGGGGCACGTCATTTTCTTTCATCTCCAGGGTCTTCAAAATGAAACATTGGTTTTTACTGTTTGACTTTAGCCATGGGACATTTCCTAAAACGAAATCCTACACGTAAGTCCAGTGTTTAGAGTGGATAAAATCAGAGCTGTGAGAGATCCTGTCCAGTATTTCTCTCCCCTAAAACTCTCTGAAACTGTCTGAGAACTACCAGTGTAGAATGAGGTCTGGATGCCAATAGATATCTTTTGAATGTTTAGTGTTCCAAACTCCCAGTATCCATTTAAAGGCCTTCTAAATATGACCCTTCCTCTCCTCCCCCACCCCCACTTCCCCTTTTCCTTCCTTCTAAATTTTCCCAAGTGAGTCAGAGATTTCTTAGAAGTTAAGACAACTGCATGCTTGACCATGGAAGTATAGTCAAGATCTTCACGGTACTCCTGAAATCAGGGAAGAGACAGAAAAATAGGTATTGGCTCCTCAGTTGTGGGCATTACTGGTGGTTGGCCTACACCACAGGGAAGGGAAAGGAGAATATCATTTCATTCTTGATGGCTTAAGGAATTCCAGTGTGAATTACTGACCCATTTCTTTTAATTCCCCGATAAGAGGGTGAGCTCCTTGAGGGCAGGCCCCACTTCTGGCTCCCTAACCCTTGTCCCTGTATGTACCTCGACTCTAAGGGTACTTGGTACATGCTGACTGGACTGAATTAGTAAGGTAATGGGTAGGCCACGGTCAAGGGTCCTTCTGGGTTTTAGGCAATTTGGCCTCGCTTTCTACCCTTTCCCTGGGATGCCAAGAACTGGTAACTTGTTCCGGATTGTTTTCTTTGGCCTACTTTTAAGACTTCAGAACTTTAGGAAGGATGGTGTTGTTAGTGTGATCCAGTTTCAGAATGTAATCATGATTCCTATAATGATGAATGTTGTATATCCTAATTTTTACACCAAACCATCTTCACAGATCAATATCAACTGAATATGCGGCAAATGATGTGGGTTTATGCATCAGGTATTTCTTCAGAAACTGTATTTTATGTAGAATGGGGCTCGCAGTGCCATGTACCCTAATCTCTTTCAAACTCCTCCCTTATCACTTAGGCTCCAGTGTGCTCATTCGTATGGTATAAAAGGAAGGTCCTTTGTGTGTTAAAGGAACTTTCGTGTATTCTACTGCATCAGGAATAGCTGTATACTGAGAAAACAGAGGTAGTTGGTTGCAACACTAAAAAAATGAAATAAAAATACTAGATAAAAGTTTTACTTTATAAGTCTATTCTTTGCAATTGAGTTTCCTAAGGCCTTCACACAGAGTATCCATCTGGCAATGTGGTATGTTGTCAGGAAATGAATCAAGATTAAAAGGAAGTGTGCTGGGGGAGTCTTAGTCTTTAAATAAAGGGCTTGTTCAGGTCTGGAGAAATGAAGTTTCCTTTGGGTGTACGAACTTCAGATGATTGATTGTAGTTCATTATTTCAAACTGAGAATCACAGGAGGTTACTGTTTTGGGTACCGTTCAGCTTCTTTATCTCAGTTCACTGACTGTTTGAAAAAGTTAAGGAAGTCCCTTTTTAAAGATTTCTGTTTCATTACAAGTGAAAGATGATTCAAATGGCTAACCTTTAAATATTGAAACATGCAGGAGCTTTGGTGAACAAGGTTATAATACATAAATCAATTCAAAGCACAGTTACATGAATTGTAAGGTGATTGGCACTAAAGTCTGACTACACACACACACATACACACACACGTATGAACTAGAATGTTCAATAATAGTGTAAAGCCAGGATTGGCAAATTTTCTCTGTAAAGAGACTAAATATTTTGGCTTTGCAAGCCACACAGTCTCTGTAGTAATTATTCCACTCTGCCACGACTCTGCCTTGACAGTGGGAAACAACCATACCCCACATGTAAATGAAAGGGTGAGGCTGTGTCCCAATAAAACTTTATTCATAAAAACTTGTCGTGGGCCAAATTTGGCCTGTGAACTGTAGCTTGCTAGCCACTGGGGTAAAGTAATAAATGTTCAAATCCTTTATGGGAGCATAGAGGAAAGAGAATGGTGTTTGAAAGGGGGCACATGATGCTTCCATCTGCTTTTGTTCCTCATTATTACTCCGTGTTGCTGTTCCGTAAAAGAATCACAGACAAGACTTGAATTTTAAAACATGGCAGGTATTGCAGAGCTGTTGGGTTGGTAATTTAGAGACATTTAACAGAATGTAGATGGGATTATTTGGGAGGAAGGAGTTTGAGGGGCAGAGGATAGCATGGGCTATTGGAGATAAAAATAATGTAGCACAGGTCAGCAGGTTAAGAGAGGATACAGGCGACAGAAATACTGGCATAGCCTGCTAACTGCTCTCTGAATTGTCTTATTGCACTAATAGGATCTTGGATCCTCTCATTATCATGGATCCTGGCATTCATTAACCTATATAGAGTGGCACCTCATTTTGACAGAGCCTAATACCATACCACCAACTAGGGAACCATTTCTTCCATTAATGCACATGCATGTAAAAATACCTTTGTTAGACTTCTAAATGATCAGGGACGAACGGACAAATCACCTACAGGGTTTATTTTTAAATTGTTTATTGTTCTTTCTACCCATGTAGTGTTCTCAGGAATAATGGAGATTTAGAAAGTACCTTATAGCAGATAATGATTTTTATTACAGTAGAAATCAATTTCTACCTATACTTAGAGACAGGGGCAGGTTATAGATGACCAAGTAGATGAGCTGGAAACTGGCTAATGTCCAGTGTTTAATATACAAGAGCCTCTCAAATCCCCCAAGTGGCTGTGCACAACCGTATCTAGAGTTAATCAGCAAAGATATCATCACAAAGTTAAATGAGCACACGTCCATGCCTTGACTCCTGTACTTTTTTATTGCCTATTATATAGACAGTGTTGGCCATCAGTTTATCAGTAAATGGAGAAACACACAGCCTCCTTATTAATTTGGGTAGCAGTTTAGCAAGGCCATCAAGATCAGATCAGAACCCTAATTTAGCTTGCTGAATGGTCATGAACAAGGCACTTAACTTCTTTCTTTGGACTTGCAGGTACTTTTAGTGAAAACAAAAGACAGAGATTATCTGACCCTTTAAGATTTGAATTGTAGTCATACCTGTGGCAAAGGGTAACAAAAAAAGTTGTACATTTAATGTACACAATAACTCCCCTATCTATATAGTTCATATTTATGAACAAAGTAATTTTTTTTTTTTAAATCTTTTCCTCTGTGGGCAATTATCTAGCAGGCTTAAGTAAACCATGAGGTGGTATTTAATTGCATATTTCCACTAAATGTCAGACCTCTAGCTCTGACATCTGTTTAGAGTTACTCAAACAGCTGTCTAAAACAGCTGGAGCAACCCTGAACGTCATTTTTTGTACACAACAAAGGGAACATCGATGGTAGACTGAGATTAAAAGTGCAGTGTCCTCTAAGGCATTAGTAAGGTCTTGGCAGAAATTTCCATTTTTAAAAAAGATAAGAAAACCTGAGATTCATAGGTCAGTATTTTTGCAATAAGGAGTTTGTGTTTAAAGAAACCAAACAACGTGAATTATATATAATGTGGACACTATTTCATGAAACTTTTGGTTCTGATCTTTGTACATGTAGTCACATGTACTTATGTAACAGGGTGGTCCCCAGGAAAGGGGGAGGTTCCAGGTTCCCTGCCCCACCTGGAACCTCCCCCTTTCCTGGGGACCACCCTGTTACACTTACATATACCTATATGTGTGCTATGTATGATAGGTATATGTATGTGTGTATACATTTATTTTCTATCCTTACCCAGTTAAAGATGTAAAATGATAATCTTACTATGGATGGTGGTCAAAAAAGCTTGAGAGACGTTGTATGTCATATGACCTTTTAAGACGCTTCCATCTGAGTTGTTAAGGTTCTCAACATTTCCTGCTTATTATCAACCTAAAATTCCTACTTAAATAGTAAGATGTTCCAAGTAAACCCTAATGTGTATTTTCATTCTCCATTCTTTCCAAAAAACACTTTTAATCATAAAGCATCCAAGAAACATTTTTAGAGTGCATTGGTAATTAGCCTATTTTTATAATGAGACATTTTATCTATTTGAATTTGGGGAGCAAAAGGTATGACACTATAATTTATAATAATGTGGTCTTCATCCCCATTCCTAGCACAGAGCTACTAAAACCTAGGAATTTCCAGAGACAAGAAACATCAAGGTGGCTTTTGTTATGTTAATGAGGTGACTGTTACACCTCCCCTAAGGGCTGGTTACCAGGGGAACCAGCCAAGTGATTAGAGAGTTGGGTCTCCAGTGTGGGGCCAGGGGCTGGAGGTTGAGTTTAAGGGCTGATAGCCAGTGATTTTATCAAGCTTGCCTATATAATGGAGCTTCCATAAACACCCAAAAGGTTGGGGTTCAAAGAGGTTGCAGGTTGGTGAACACGTAGAGATTTGGGGAGAGAAGAATGGTACACCAGGGCAAAGCCATGTGCTTCTTCCCCATCTTTCTTGCCTGATGCATCTTTTCCTTCTGGTTGCTCTGGAATTTTGCCCTTTTCTAATAAACTAGTAAGCTAATAAGTAAATACTTCTCTGAGCTTTGTGGGCCGCTTTAGCAAATTAATAGAACCCAAGAAAGGGAGTCTTGGGAACCTCTAATCTATAGCCGTTCAGTCACACCTAGGTGACAATATGGACTTGTTACTGGTATCTGAAGTGGGAGTGGGGTGTGGGAGATCTTGGGGGACTGAGAGCCCTTAACCTGTGGGATCTGGTACTATCGCAGGATAGACAGTGTCAGAATTGTGTTGAATTGTAGGACATACAGCTGGTGTCTGAGAATTGCCTAGTGTGGGGAAAAAAAACCCCACACATTGGAATTGGAAACTGAATTGTAAAAGGCCTATAATAAGGCCCAATTTGGCAGAAAGTAGCAAAAAATAAAAAACCAAAAAAAAAAAAAAAAAACCCAAACCACCAAAAAACAAGGCCCTATGGCTACACACAAAGATGAACCAAATCTTCTAACACCTTATTTATTCTCTTCTTGAGTTTTTTGTTTGTCTATTTGTATTTTCTCCAGGAAAATGAATTAATTCTCTCAAGCCACCAGGGTCCTCTTGAGTAAGTAGGGGCTTAGTTAAATGGGCGTGGTATCAGACAAAGCCTCCTTACTCTGTATTTGAGAGCTCAAATTGGCACTTACAGGATGATATGCTTCCATAAGCACTAATTTAGTAGGCACTATCCAGGCAGCCTGAAGAGGGTTTCCATGAAGTTAATCAACATCATCCAGTCAATATAACAGAGATGCTGCCAAGTACCATATCAGAGGAGGTATATTTTTAGTTTTCTAGGCGGCTGCACCCACATCCATGTGTACCTAGCTTCAAGGACTCTAAAAGGGGGTATGCTGGAAGAGGGTGCAAAGGGTTTCACCTTAAAGATAAAGTGGACGAGAGAGAGATCTAGTAAAATGGGGGTCTCAGAAGGTTAGGCTGAGGGGTAGCCCTTTTTCTGTTAAGACTCTAGCTACATACATGTGGACTCCAACAAAGCAGCTACTAGCTTCCCACAGAGCAGGTAAACAGGTTTTCAGTTCACTGGGCTGGGACGGAAAACGGTGTTTATGACCTTTAAGAGAAAGCTTGGGGTCAATGTGCGTTAGATGTGGGGGACCAAAGTCCTGGCCCCACCAGTAGCCCTGATTTCGAAGAAGACTTGCTCTGCCCAAGAGTAGTCCTTTCCTGTTTATCTCAAAAGGGTGCTCCTGGGATTTATTCATGTTGTAGGCATACCCATTACTGCAGTCATAATACTGTGCAGTGATTTGAACTTCTTTGGAAGTTGGTATCCCCAATTGACTATAAAGACATTGCAGGCAAGGAGCTTGGTGTGTCTCCTCTGTATCCTAACACACTGGTACGTAGTAGGTGCTTGTAAAAGCTGGCAGGGTAAAGGTGAAAACATCTGATTTATGTCACACCTGCCTGTGGTCTTCTCATTATGAATTACGGCACCCAGGGAGAGGTGACAGCTAAGAGAGTCCGGATGGGGATGAGGGTGTGTGTGTGGGGGGGTGTGTAGGAGGGGTGGAAGACATGAGATTTTTATCTGTTAAAATCAACACATCAGAGGTGCTCAGAGGTAGAAAGATGGCTGATGCAGACGTTTAAAATTAGCTTTCCCTGACGGTTCCTTAGCAACGCTCTATCAGAACATTATTGCTTTTAATGCACACCGCACATACAACCTTCACTCGTACATCAAATACTTAGGAAATGGCCATTGTTAACTGACACTGAACAAAAAGATAGGAAAAACACGCGACTCAGACACCCTCTAGCCCAGATTTTCTGCCGCCCTACCCTCCTGGGCAGCCCATTAGGAGTGCCAATCACTGGTCACGAACCCTGGTGTTTTCCCTCTTCAGCTTCTTTCTGCTTTCCTGCTATTTGATCACAGGTGACTGCTGCCATTCTTTTTATTCACTGAACGGAGGTGGGCCAGTGACTTTGATGTCAGGACAATAAACCAAAATAAATACTCCAAGAAATGAGCAGCAGTAAAATACTTCCTTGAAAAAAGCAAGACATTAGACGCGCCTATTGGCCAGTGGGAAAATTCAGTGGAATAAAATGCTGCTTCTGCATGAGGGGCAACATACAAGGTGCTGGGCAGGAGTGACTGACATTATGCCTTGGAGAACATGGAGCATATTTCATCTGTGGAAGTGACAAAGAACAGAACATACCTATAGACCAAGATTTATTTGTACCTATATTTAAATGAGGGGGTAGGATACAATTTTTCAAAAGAAAAGGTTTGAGACTACAAGTCAGAATCCCCAACAGCACCATTGCTAGGCAAGTTCTAGACCTTACTGTATCGGGTAGTATGGGTAAAGTCCCTGCAGAGGCACCATGTAAGCATTAATTTCCTTGTCTGCAGAAGTCACATCATACTTGTTCTTAAGTAAAAGCTGTCTCATAATTAACTTCAGACTGGTGTGCTAAGCAAGTAAAAAGTACTCTTGATTGCACAAGTAGTTGAATCCAAAATTCTCCACGACCCATTAAAAATAAAATCATCTCAGAATAATCCCAAATTGGCATTCTTTCAGCACGTGCTATTTACATATGGAAAACTCATACAATAGCCAGGCATGTACGCATGGCTTACTTCTAATAAGTCTGAGTTACTTCTAGTGGTGGAACTCACCTCTGGAACTAGGAAAGGAGTTGTTGAGTTGCTCCATCACCTCCTCTAACCCTGTGCTTGCATCCTGGGGAGGACTGAGAAGATCTTCCTCACCTTAGTAAGAGCAAACACAAAAAAAATGGCAAATTACATTTAAGGCAAAATTAGAGAAAAGTCCATGACCATGTTTTAAAATCTATAAATTCATTTTTACTTGTTCATAAAAAATTAGCATAACCCCCAAGCTTAAGCATTAGGGAACAATTCCTTGGAAGGCGGGAATTTATCTTTGGAGAAGAAAACTGTACCTCTACTGAGTAGTTAAGATAAAGTTCAACATAAGGGTCTTGTGACCCATTAACAAATATGAGATGTTTTTCCTTGCAACAAAATTTATCGCTAGTATTGCACATTGGCAGCAATTTTCTGAAGCACAAAAGAAAATAATGTGACATTTTGCATTCACTTTATGAAGGAAAGAAGGGAGTGGAGACACAGGTATTTTTCCCCACTCTTTCCTTTGACATTTAACCAAAAATACAAACAAAATTCAAGTATCTTTAAAATCCAGTATAAGAGAGAGAAATAAAAGTTGTATGTGACCTATATAGGTAATGAAATATTAATATTTTAAGGACATCAATGTGGGGTCTACTGGGGAGTTGTGTTCCTCTTTGTTATAAGGGGCTACTTTACAAAATGATGTCTTGGAGGTTTATGAAGGAGAAACTTTTTTATTTTTTGAAAGTTTTTTTTTATGTGAGGAGAAATGATGGTTTGGAAGGAGTTTAGGGATGAGTGATGTTCAGGAATGGGAGATTCCTTATAGGTTTTATTGATCTGTGTCTCTTGCTTATTCATCTGTTAAAAATGCTTCAAAGAACATCTCAGTAAGGGAGAAAGTTTTTAAATTCAAACAAAATTAATTTGAACTTTGAAGGCCCTTTGAAGCAAATTTTTCATCACTGTCAATCTTCTAATTGTGAAAATAACTCCTGTTCAAGGTCTGTTTGTCCAGCACATTGTTACTTCCATCTCAAGCAAGACCTCACTTCAGCAAATCAACAATATTGAATATGCTTAGGGAAAATCTCAGGCTCATATTTGACATGAAATGAAATGACCAGAGATTTCATGCCTTAAATATGTCATTTATTTTGGTCTGTGCTACTCAGGTTTTGTCGATGATTATAGTCCTGCATTGATTGACTAAGTTTTTGTCCTTGTATTTTTTTTTTAAATCACAAGCTAAAAGGCTCCTTGGGAATCCTCACTATTAAAACAAATATCAGGGCCTCCCTGATAGCCTAGGGGTTACGGCTCAACGCTATCACCACTATGGCCTGAGTATGATCCCCCGCCAGGGAGCTAACCCACATGACACAGCAGACCTCTCCTGTCTAACCTGCTTCTCCCCTCAGCAGTGTATTTCAGTGGCTCTGCCTGTTCTGCTCCCCACTCTGTCTCTAGTGAATCCTCTCACCCCCAGCACCTCTGGCCTACACCCCGGTTCTTCCACACAAAAATACAAATCTTTTTTTAAAAAGGCAGCAATGAGATTCTAGGTGGACCATTATAAAAATGGAGGATTAAGAACCTACACAGACAAAAACTCTATGGTCTGTCAGTCCAGTGGTAATACACAATAGGAAACCTCTTTGAGATAAGTGCTGAAGAACTAAGGCTACAAGGTAGAAAAGGGAGAATTGCCATTTATGTCTGTCTACACACACACACCCCTTATATTTAGGCTTTTAGAAAAGAAAAATGAAATTCAGCATTTTTACTTTCTGTTTTTCTGTGATTTCAAGCTACTACTATTTGTGAGGATCGAATGAATGAAATACTTTCATGAGGAACAGGATCCTGGCAACTGCACGTTTGACTACATGTCTTTGTTCCATTACTGATGCACTTTTTTGCCGAATAGGAAAACACGAGGCATTTTTAATGGCAGCTTGTCTGCTGTAGTGAGAGTGCGCTTTACAGAATAAATCAGAACCCACTGAGACACTCTTGAGCAACAATGTTAATATTTCTGACAGTTTAATTACATCATACTGGAGCTCTAGAAACTCAATTCTACTGTGATAAAGTACAGTTCAATGAGGTGATTGGCATTCCTCTCCCTGAATTAGTTCAAGTATCAAATTATCAAGTATAAACCTAGTTCATCTTTACAGGTAAACTTTTTCAAATAAGTGTCCAGTACAGATGAAAAAATGGCTTGTCATTTAATGAAAAACTCATGGCTGTTCTAAGAAGAATGTGTCTCTCCAGAGTGCCTACTGCGTTTTAGGTAGCACGTACACGAGTAGAATCTGTTTGATTCTTTCCTTAAGATTTTACAGTATGTAAGAAATTCTCTGGGGTTGAGTAATCTCCTTTTAAGAACAGAAACCAGATTTATCACACATATGCATTCGTAAAAGTGAGTCAACACACTGAAAAATGCTAAAAATACCTAACATTTCCTGTGTCACATTACACTGGAAAAATTAATACAGTTAAACGAAACCTGAAGTTAAAGTAACCCATTGGGTTATTCAGTACGGGATCATATTTTAAATGTCTAAAACAAAAAAAAATCATAGAAATTTAAAAATAGCAGGCTCAATTTATTCATTTCAATATTTATCAAAAGCCAGTTATGTGCCAGGTGCTTTTTTGAGTTCCTGTCCCCGTTTGCATGGAACTGACATTGTTAGGGAGCTACACAGGCTAAACAAATACACAAATAAATGATGAGGTATGTCAGATGGTGAAAGCATTGGAGAAGAGGGTTAGTGAGTGCAGTGAGGAAGACCCTCTAGAAAAGGGAGTCTTGGAAGCCGTCACTGATGAGGTGCAGTTGAACAAAATCTTTAAGGACTTAGGGAAGAAGGCGGCCAGTGTATACTGAAAAGAGTGACTGAGGATGGGTGGGAATGTGCTTCCTTGGCCCAGGAATTGGCAATTGGTCATATGACCTGCTTTGGCCAAAGAGATGTTGCAGATGTGACAAAGAGGCTTGTAATGACCCTGGATGATGGACATGCCCTCTCGTGCTTATATACCACAAGAAGCATGTGGCCCAGGCAGCCTGCAGCTGCAAGCATGATAAAAGACTTTGGAACACTCTTGAACCCAACCCACACCTTGAAGTCAGCCTAGCCGAGCTCTAGTCAAACGGATGCATGAATGAGACATTTGGAACTTAAGAATTTTGTGGTTATTTTGATACAGCAATAGCTGCGCGATAGAATCACTTTTAAAACATCAAACCCAGCTCTTTCTGCCCGCTTGTGTCTGTGCAGGCGTCATCTCCCTACCTTTCTTTTAATAAACCTAACCTTTTTGGATATTAAAAGATATTAAAAAAAAACCTCAAACCCGCAGAATAACAGTGTTTATGGGTTGTTGAATCATACACTGATATGTAGCTACATGTAGGTAACCAGAAGTGTTCTGGACTCAAACAATACCTGTGAACCTAAGTCTCTTCCCCACAAAACAAAACAAAAAAACCCAAATTATTTCATTCAACAATAAATTATTTACTGAATTCCAACTGCGCCCAGCAGGAGCTTAGGCAGTCACAGTCCTCATCCCTATGTCACCTATTCAGAGCTTGCTCAAACAGCATGTTGCACAGTTACAGGGATTTCAGACTTAATGGAAATTCTTTACCATTTACACTTGAGTTTGATTCTACTCCAAGATGATTCCCACGAACACAGTGAAAATCTATTTTGGATTGTTCGCCGAAACCTTCATGGCTTCTAAAGTTGGTTCCAAAAAGTGAAGCATTTTAAAAATGAATGTTTCAAAATAAGTTAAGCCATCGTCAAAGGTAAAAAAAAAAAAAAAGTAGTCTGATATAGCAAGAAGATAAAAGAAGTGAGGTGACTCAGTGTAATCTGCAAAAACATGAAATGAGATGGTTTGCTATGGGCAACATATTCTTATAAGTCCCGAAACCTCACCTTGGTTTTAGGCTTTTTGAAGGAATAATGTAAGACCTGCCTTATTAATCTTTCTTCAATTCAATTGATGATAATCGTTCTACTTGCTGAAAAAGTGACGTTAGCCAGAACCTATGCAGCCTATGCAGAAGAGACACAAGAATACTTAGACTCTGGTGACCTTCCTTTCACCCAAGCAAATTATTTCCATTTTATAAAAAAAGTTAATGTACAAGCAAATTATTTTCTCTTACAAAAGAGTTGTGTAGGAGTAGAACTGCCTACCATTAGTTGTCTTAATATTACCGAGGAAGGTCACGTATTGTTTTATCCAGTTTCCAACCTTATCATGTCTTTCTTGCTGTTTTCTATTTTACAGAAAAAAATACGATTTATCGGTCACTGATACATCACTTATTGTTTTACATTATGATTTGAGGTGGCTGCTTTTGTTTATATATAAATGCTGTATAAAATTACTTAATGCATTATGTAGTATATATATTATGGCGTGTTTGCTGGTCATCACACACACCATGTATTGACCTATGGACACCTGGGTTGTTTCCATGTCTACACTATTATAAATAATGTTGCAGTGCACATGGGGGGGGGGTTTGCAGAGGTAGTGATATTATTTCCTTTGGAGAAATAACTGGAAGTGGAATTGCTGGAACATATGGTAATTATATATATATATATTTTTTTTTTTTGGGGGGATGCTCCATGTTTTCCATTATGCTTACCTCTTCTCTAACTCCTGGCCAGCTCTTCTCTCTTGTGTGTTTGATAATAGCTATTCTAATAGGTGTATTTCCCCAATTATTAGTGATGATGAGCACCTTTCTAGTTGTTTTCTGTTTGTATGCCTTCTTTTGAAAAATGTCTCTTCAGATTCCCTGCTGGATTATTTTCCCCTATTGTATGCATTCCTTTTATTTTTTGGATATTAACCCTTTATCAGATATATAATTTGAAAAAATATTTTTTCTCCATTCAGTAGATTGCCTTTTCATCTTCTTGGTATCCTTTGAGGTACAAAAGCTTTTTAGTTTGATTAGCCTAATTTGTTTATTTTAGCTTTTGTTGCCTTTGCTTTTGGTGTCAAATCCAAAAATACCATTGCCAAGATCGCTGTCTAAGAGTTTAGTCCCTATGTTTTCTTCTAGGCATTTTCTGGCTTTGAGTCCTACATTCAAATATTTAATCCGTTTTGAGTTACTTTTTGTATATTCTATAATATAGTGATCCAGTTTCATTTTTTGTATGTGACTATCCTGTTTTTCCAATCATTTATTGATGAGATAATCCATTTTCATTGGATATTCTTGAATTCTCTGTTGTAAACCAAATTTGATATTCTTGAATTCTCTGTTGTAGACCAAATTGAGTGCATGCATAGGATTATTTCTGGACTTTCTATTCTATTCCATTGGTTTATGTGTATGTTTTTATGCTAATAGCATGCTGTTTTGATTATTATAGCTTGTAATATAGTTTGAAATCAGGAAGTGTGATGTCTCTACTTCTGTTGTAGTTCTTGAGATTGCTTTGGCTAATCGGGGTCATTTTATTCCCATATTAATATTAGCATTGTTCATCCTATTTCTGTGAAAAATGTAATTATAATGTTGCTAGAGAATGAATGGAATCTATACATGGCTTCTAGGTTGTCCAGTTGGTTGATTTATAATTTTTCATTCGGAGTTTCTTATAATGCTTTTTATTTCTTTGGTATCAGTTATAATGTGTCTCTACTTTCATTTAGGATTTTGAGGTTTTGTTTTTTGTGGTGAGTCTAGCTGAAGGTTTGTCTATTTTGTTTATCTTTTCAAAGTCCAATTCTCAGTTTCATTTATTTTTTTTTTCTGTTGTCTTTAAAGTCTCAAGTGTGTATATTTTTGCCCTGTTTGTTATTCTTTTCTTCCTTCTACTAACTTTGGGCTTTGTTCTTTATCATGTTCCTTGTGATGTAAAGTATAGTTGTTTCAAATCTTTTTTTTTTTTTAAGATTTGTTTTTATTTATACAAGCACTGGGTACAGTCAGAAGTGCGGGAGGGTGAGAGAATTCACCAGAGCCAGAGACGGGAGCAGAGCAGGCAGAAGGACCGAAGTACACTGCTGAGGGGAGCAGCGGGCGGCAGGAGAGGTATGCGCGCCATGTGGGACCCTCCTCCGGTGGCCGGGGAGCAGCCAGGGATCGAACTGGCGCTACACAGACTGCGGGCAGCTTCGCAACCCAGCGCTCAACCGCTGCACCACCGGGGAGGCCCAAATCTTTCTTTCATAAAAATAGGCATTTATTACTATGAACATCCCTCTCAGAATTGATTTTGCTGTATTTTGTTGATTTTTATGGTTTATAGCAATTTTACTTTTTCTCTAATTATTTGAAAAATTTATTTGACACAGTAGCAGGTTGTTTAATATCAACATATTTGTGAATTTTCTTGTAATTCTGAGTTTCTGATCATTGTAGTCAGGAAAGATTCTTGATAAGATTTCAGTCTTTTTGAATTTATTATTACTTATTTCATGACCCAACATATGATCAATCCTGGAGCAGGTTTCTATGTGTGCTTGAGAAGAATGTATATTCTTCTGCTTTTTCATGGAATGTTCTGTACATGTCTTGTAAATCCATCTGGTTTAAAAATGTCATTTAAATCTAATGATTTTCCTTATTGATTTTCTGTCTGAATGACCTAGCCGTTGTTCAAATTTGGGTACTGAAGTCCTCCACTATTATATTGCTGTTAATTTCTCCTTTTAGGTCTGTTAATATTTGCTATAATTAGGTTAGCTAGGGTCTCCCTGGTGGCGCAGGAGGTTGAGCACAGTGCTCTGAAGCTGTCCGCAGCCTCCACAGCACAGGGAGATACCGCATGGCCTGCCGCCCAGGGAGATACCCACATGGCACCACAGACCTCCTGTCTTGCCCGCTGCTCCCCACAGCAGTGTATTTCACTTATTCTGCCTGTTCTGCTCCCTGCTCTGTCTCTGGTGAATCCTCTCACCAGAGGATTATGTATAAATAAATAAATCTTTAAAAGAAACAATTAGGTTCTCCTATATTGAGTGCATATTTATAAATGTTATTCTCTTTTTGGATTAACTCCTTATTATAAAACAACCTTGTCTTTTACTGCAGTCTGTCTTAAATTTTTTTTGTGTGTGTGATCTAACAATGCAAGCTTTCCTTTGATTTCCATTTGTATGGAACAGCTTTTCAATCCCTTTAATCTCAGTCCATGTGTGTCCATTTCCACCTATGGCTGAAATAAGTCTCTTGCAGGCAGCATGCTAGTGTCTTTATGTCTTTTGATGAAGACTTTAGTTGCTTTACATGGAAAGTTATGAATTTACTACCATTTTGTTGTTTGCTGGCAGTTTTGTAATTTCTTTGTTCCTTTTTTTTAGTGAGTTGATGCTTTTCTGTAATTGTATGTTTAGATTCCTTTTTTATTTACGGTTTTGTAGCTATTACAAGTTTTTGCATTGTGGTTACCATAAAGTTGAAGGAAAACATATTTATGGGGGCCTCCCTGGTGGCGCAGGGGGTAAGTCTCAGCACTATGAAGCTGTCAGCAGCCGCTGCAGCACCAGTTTGATCCCAGACAGGGAGCTGACCCACATGGTGCAGCAGACCTCTCCTGTCTCACCTGTTGCTCCCCTCAGCAGAGTATTTCAGATCTGACTGTTCTGCTCCCCACTCTGTCTCTGGTCAATCCTCTCCCCTCCTCTCCCCCCATACTTCTGGCCTATGTTCTTGTATGTATAAATAAACTACATTTTGAAAAAAATTTATAAGTCTAATTTTAATTGCTAGCACTTTAAGTTTGCATTCTTACTCTCTACATTTTATACTCTTCCCTCCATATTTTTATGTCTTTTTAATGTAGATATATTAACATATTTTGTGGTTATAGTTTTTATTACTTTTGCCTTTTAAATGTCATACTAGATTTACAAGTGATTAACTCACCAACATTATTCCTAATCCAACTATAAATTTACCCTTTCCAGTATAATTTATACATTTATACCTTTTCCAAAACAATGTATATATGTTTTATGTTATTAATTAGCACCCCTTAGTTTCAGCTTAATGAAGTTCCTGTAACATTCCTTGTAAGGCTGTTCTAGTGGTAATGAATTCTTTAGCTTTTGCTTGTCTGAAAACCTCTCCTTCAATTCTGAAAGGCAACTTTCTTGGGTAAAGTGTATTTGTGGTTTGTAGAATTTTTTTCTTTCAACACAGAATTTATTACACCATTTTCTTCTGGCTTACAAAGTTTCTGCTGAAAAATCTGGCACTCTTATGGGGGTTCCCTTGGATATATTTTTTTTTGTTTCTTTAAAATATTTTTGTGTTTAGCTTTTGATAATTTAATTAAATGTGTCTTGGTGTTTCGTCTCTTTGGAGTAGTATCTTATTTACAACCCTTTGGGTTTCCTGGATCAGGCTGGCTATTTTGTTCCCCAGGTTAGGGAAATTTTTAGCTGATGATTTCATCAAGGGAGTTAGCTGACCCTTTTTCTTCCTTCCTTCTGAGATTCCGATCACGTGCAAGTTGGACTGCTTGGTGTTGTCTCCTAAGTCCATTAAGCTATCTTCACCCTTCCATTTTTTTTCCTTCTTGCTCCTGACTATATGATTTTCAGTGCCCTGTTTTTGAGTTTGTGGATTCTTCTATTTCATTTGGTCTGTTGTTGCACCCCTCTACTGAATTTTTTTTTTATTTAAGCCACTGTCTGCTTCAGAATTCTAGTTAGCGTTTTCTATCTCATTGTTCATGTACTATCCTCAGTGAGCACGTTTTTAACCATTATTTTGAGCTCTTTATTAGGTAAATCACTTATCTCTGTAATATTATGGTCTTCCTTCAAGTTTTTATACTGCTTTCCTTTTTTTTTTTTTCAAGATTTATTTTATTTCTGCATACAAGAACCAGGGTACAGGCCAGATGCATGGGAGGGTGAGAGGATTCATCAGAGACAGAGCGGGGAACAGAACAGGCAGACTGACGAAATACACTGCTGAGGGGAGCAGCGCGCAAGACAGGAGAGGTCTGCTTCGCCATGTGGGACTCTCACCAGCCGGCATCGAACCGGCGCCGCAGAGGCTGTGGACAGTTTCACAGCGTGACGCTCAACCGCCTGTGCCACCAGGGGAGGCCCTGCTCTTTCCATTGGAACGTGCTCATTTTCATTTTCTTGATGAAGTCGCCTCATGTAGGAGACGAACCTCCTCAGTTAACCCTAATGTAGTTTGTGATTGTCCTTTCACCCTTGTGTGACTCTCTAAACAGGATTCTTTGTACTTAGTGGCTCCTCATACTTGAGCATGTGACAAGACCTGTTAGTGTCCCAAAGGAGAGGATGTCAGTCAGCACCTTTCAAGGTACGCAAATATACGTCTGTCATGGGAAGACTTAAGCCAGTTGTGAAGTGTTTGTTTGCTACTGTCCTGTTGAATTTGTGAACACAAGCTCTGCTGGCTGCTAGAACCAGGTTATCAATGGATGTGTCCTCTGGGGTGGCTACAAAAGCGGGGCCACCAGATTTATGCACCGGGTCTTTGAGTGAGATTACTGGTCACCTGAGGAGAGACTGAAAGAGAAAGATGGTGCCTGTTGGTCACCACAGTCTGTGAAGAGTATTGCAGTCGGCCCCTAGGTATGATTCAAGTTAGAAGTATCCCCTTCAATGTGTACCTTTAAGATAAGCTCATAGGTCTTTTTCAAGGAAAAACTGGGTGAATTTCAGTGTGCCACCTCTGTGGTGGTTTGGTGGGGCGAGGCTAGCCACAATGACTCCATGAAAGTCCTTGAAGAACTGTTTTTTGTTTTTTTTAAAGATTTTTTAATTTATTTATACAAGCACTGGGTACAGTCAGAAGCGTGGGAGGGTGAGAGAGCTCACCAGTCAGAGTGGAGAGCAGAGCAGGCAGGCTGATGAAGTACACTGCTGAAGGGAGCAGTGGGCAGCAGAGGAGGTCTGTGTGCATGTGGGACCCTCGCCCGGTGGCAGGATCGAACTGGCGCTGCAGAGGCTGCGGGCAGCTTCTCAACCCACTGCTCAACCGCTGCGCCACTGGGGAGGCCCCCTTTAAGGACTGTTAATCTGCTACAGCCTTGGTTGTTTCATGGACACAAGTCCCATTGGCTTTCAAAGGTAAATATTTTTGGGGGGAGGCCACCTCTCAGGTTAAAGTCTTAAATGTTTGGGCAGCAGGTATGAGTTTCAAGCCTTTCACGTGTCAGGGAGAATCTGGGAGTTGTAAGTTCCCTTCTGATTGGCTGTCAGTGTGCTGGGGCAGGAGTTCTGGGGGGATTCTCTCAGTCTGTACTGTGTTTTGATGTGGGATTTTCTCATTCAGCTCATGTGTAGCAGTTGCTCAGCTTCTGAATTTCTTTCAGTCAGTTGCTGCATATATAGCTGCAGATTTGGTGTGTCTACAGGAGAAAGTTCAGAATCCCACTTGGTCACCACCTTGGACTGGAGCTTTGAGCTAATTTCTTCAGTGTGTGAATTATTTCATGTCTGCACAAGGATATATTGTGCTTGATTTCCAAAACAGTCATTCAGCAAGCACTCCTGAGTGTTTTGTAGAAGGTGCTCAAGTGGGAGAGTGAGACTTAGTCCTTGCTCTTGGGAGCTTGAGTTCTAGGGAGAAAGAAATGCTAATTGCCATAAAAGAGAATAAAATATATAACACAGGATTAAGCCTTGTAATGCACAATGACATTCCAAAAATGAGACTAAAATTGAACGAAAAGAAAGGATGGTATATTTCAGGGGAGAAAGCGTTGTGTGTGCATGGTACCAGAGAGAACTGACAGCAGAGACACCGAGACATGTGGCTGAGTGCTGGATCTGTGAATGGAGCCAGAGAGTTCATGCTTGAGGGCCGTAAGAGATTGGGTTGGAGAGGAAGGTGGACTCTGAATAAAACGCTAAGGAGCATGGACTTTATTTTGTAGGCAACAGAAGACTTAAAAAAGCGTAAGGAGAAGAATGCTGATACAGTTGGTGGGTGGGACTTGGCAGTGATGGCTGCATGGGTGAATAGAGATAACATGTGTGCAATTTTTTGGTGTATCATTTATACCTCAATGAAGGTAAAAAAAAAAAGGGGGTAGGTAAAGGGAGAAGGTGTGGAAAATGGCTCTTTGTATAGTTTGGAAAACTGGAGTGGTTCCAGCGGTTGACCATGAATTCAGATTGGGTTACATTTTCATCCATGGTTTTATTGGGAAGATACTCAGGAGGGAGATCTGGGTTGGCAATATTGACTTACAATTACGAACACAGCAGCGTCCATGGAATGGGGAGTTTTGAGGAAAGCCTTGAGGTGATGGCACATTGAGAATGCTACATCACCTCTATAGTCATTTGGTGTAAAATATTTAACGTGAATCAAATCAGGATGAAACGAGCAGGCAAATCCAAATTGAGGGCCATTCTACAAAATAACTGGCCTGACCTTTTCTGAAATGTCAGTGTCATGAAAAATGTAGGGAGACCGGGGAAGTGTTCTAGATGAAAGGGGACTAAAGAGAAGTGATGACTAAATGCAAAGCATGACCCTTCACTGGCTCCTGAATGGAAAAAATAAAAAGAGTGCAATTGCCAGAATTGAGGGTATTTGAGCATAAATTATATAATAGTATTGTATCAGTGTTCATTTCCCAAAAGTATCTTTTCACTTCCTGAGATACGTGGTGCAGTGTTTAGGTGTGAGGCGTCGTAATCATTAAATGGGTCAGTGAACCAACAAACTATATACATAAACATATCTTTAGAGATAATGTATTTAATACACATATATACAGAAATAGATGTTACTATAAGTAAATGGATGCAATAGATATATAAACACTAATATTCAAGTGTGTAAATAAATATAAAAGAAAATGTAGCATTAATTGCAATTCTGCTGTAAGAAATTGTTCTAATAAGCTAAGGAACCTTTAAGCATTTTTAATTAAACAAACAAAATATAAATTGCTTTTGGAAAAGACTGGGTAGGAGTTAAGGCGTCGTTGGGTAGTCATAGACTCCTGTCTGTAGCTCATGAAAGCTAAAAGAAGATAATCTTTGTTAATTTGTCTTTCCTAATAGAATGTAAGTTTCATTAAAACATGGTCTCAGTTTTTTTTTTTTAAACTGCTTGGAATACACATATAGTGCACAGAGACTTAGCAGTGAAAAATATTTCATGGCTGATGAAGCAATCCAAATCATTAGACAGGATATCTAAGAGGACTTCACCCATATTTCACTTTAAAAAGTCATCAAGGTTGTATACTTAAAGAATACAGCCATCCAGACTGTGGTTCAGCAAATCCCAGCCTTACCGCATCTCAAACCTTCAAGGCACGAGGATACACATTGCATTTATTTAAATACCTGTGTGCCTCCTTCTGGAAGATGGTTGGTTTTTTTCCTTCTTAAGTCAACTTGGTTTATACAGTTGGAAAAAAAAAAGTCACCTTTGAATGCAGTCTTTTCTTTCAGAGAGCAAATATAACAACAGAGCTTGTCCATTTTATACTGGCAAGTTCTCTCTTAGCCTAACTCAGCCACTGGAATGCAGCACTTCTGTTTACATTCACTACACTTGGTTCTGCCATGATCATCTCGGCTCCACAAATCATCAGGGCCACAGTCTGATGTGGACTGAATTTGGGTACTTTCCTGGGTATGCTGCCTCTCTGCCAGTTGTTGACAAGCCTAAATAATTAATGCTTCTAAGGACCCAGGGCTCTGAATCCGACTGCTAAAATAGGCAACTCAGTTTCACATGCTTTGCTTACTTAAAAAAAAAGGAAAAAGGAAAAATCCTGCATTAGGAAATAACAACAGAGGTACTAAAACTCAGCTGCTTTCAGAAGTTAATAGACTTTTCAAAGGCATATACTATATTTGCGTATCCTGAGCGATCATGTGTAGTTCCAGCAGTCCATTAGCCATATGCAGGTCTCATGTGGAGAAAGAGAATCTGATGCAGAGATTGCCCTGAAACACTGAGGTGTGCTAAGGCCCCAAACATTTCCTCTTTCTTTACAAAAGAACTGAAACTTGGCTTTCCTACAAGGCTGACAGCTCTGGAGGAGGGTCTGCCCCTGACCACTTCTTTGTTCTCCGTTCCCACCCTGGTCTACCACCATCAGCTCCTCCCTACTCTGTGCCTGAGCCCAACAACCCTGTCTTATCAATCCTACAAACTGTGCCCCGAGGGGGTCACCATGTACAATCTCAGCAGCTCACTGGGAGGCCCCCAGGAAGATGCAGGCCTCTGCTTGAAAGTATTTTACTTCCATGATTTTTGATTTTCATATTTTCCTGACTGTGCTCCCCTAATTTTCCACCATAAAACTCATATCCTTGACTCTTTCTTTTTGGTAAGGGACTGTGCCTCTTTTATTTCACTCTCTTGGAGGGTGTTAAGTATGACGTGAATTTCTCAACACACCATGATACTGAGGCAACAGAACTCTGTGAGGAATCAAGGAGTCACAGGTCTCTTCCTTTCTGTGAGATAAGGTCAGAGAGGGCCAAGTGTAACCAGTTTAGGACCCGCGGGGAAGGAAGCATAGGGCATGTGGCTGATTCATGCTGTGTCTGAAGAAAAAAGGAGAAATGAGGGGGATGAACCAAGTTTTTGTAGCCTTCTTAAAATCCCCCATTGTCTAGCCGGGCAGAGCAGGAAAAAGCAACAAGCAGATGCCTGGCTGCCCCTTTCATGGTTATTTTAACAGCACATTCGTTACCACTGCCAAATACTGGGCTCACTTTGACCTTTTATCCTTTTAGTTTTCTTAGAACCTAGTGCTAAGTAAAGAACACTGCTGAAGAATGACAGACCATGTTGACTATTGCCTCAGCAAATTCATCTTTTACCTCAGCCTACACTACTTGGTAATGTTCTGAAAGTGTCTCCTCAAACCTTGCTTATTTTTACAATTGCCTGGTCTTTTATTTCACTGAAAAGACCAATTCTCCAACTTCCCTTCTCTTGGCTGAAAATGCTTTCTCAGAAGTGGCTGATGCATTTACAGTCATCTAGTGAGCTCTCACTCCCATCACACCCTTTCAACATGTGCTCTTTTGACCACATCTTCCTTGAACCTACCCCTACTCCCCCGCTTCTGCACCCAAAGGGAGGTCTTCCCTGAGGCACAGTATCCAAGCACCAACTCATGCCCTTCAGCTATAAATACTATGGCGTCACTTTCAAATCGCTACAGCCTGCTCTTTACACTCGTTATACACCTGCACTTTAACTTCCCTCCAGACATGTCCTTCGATCTGCCAGTTCCTAAAACACAGTATGTCCATAATCAAGAGGATATATCTTTACACCAGCCACATCATCTCTTTTTCCTCCATTTTCCAGTCAGTTCCTGGGCACACTGTTGTCCAATAATAGTTTCACAGTCATCACCTCCCAGTCCATCGCTCTCCTCACTCAAGCCTAGGCCCTCAGAACTCCCCATATCTGGGCCTCATAATTACCACCTATGGAAGTGTTACTGTGGGCAAGATACTGCCAGAATACACTGTTTTTAGAAACTGTTTTTCAGATGTCTCTATCCTGGCGTGTGATTTCCAACGGCTCCGACTCTTATGAAAGAGAATCACACATCTCTACCCAACATTTGTGCCACTGTAATGGGACTACCACTTTTCTCTGCAGCTGTTTCCCCTTCTACCTCCTCCTTGGGCACTTTCTACTAACTGGACTCTTACTTCTTTCTCACCCTCGTCCCAAGGGCCTTATCTCTTGTGATATTCCTTCTTCACAGTATGCTTGGTTCCCACTCCATCCTTCGCCACCCTTCACAAACACCAATTATCGTAAAGCCTTCTCTGGCTTCCAAGATGAATGATTTGTTAATACCATGATAGCTTTTTTCTGAATAACTGAGGGGCCTGCTCTTTGAGGGCTAACACTCTGTCATTCAGTTTTGTATCCCCTAAGGCATCAAGGCAAGTATGATGATGTCTTAGAACTGATATTAAATAATTGAGCTAATGACTTGAACCTCTACACAAATATTTCACCATTTCCAGACCCTAACAGATAACAAAACTGGGGAGCAGTTAAGACACTTACCCATGGATTCTGAAGTTTGACTGCCAACCACCCGGAGCAGCATAGGCTGACTGCTGTCTGACCTCTGTAGAGAGGTAGAAGGAGAGGACACCGTTGTACCATTCACCTTGGCCTCTGCCTGGGGCTAAGGCGTCCAAAAGAAAACAGAATTATTTTTCATAACACTCAAAAATATATAGAAACCTAAAAATATCAGAGACTCAGGACTTAGAAGTTATGACCTTTCCTACTTAGAAACCTCCCCAAGATTACTGCCTTTGGGACATCACTATTGATACGAGTCATGGCTATCATCTTAGTATCTGAGTTGTGCCCTCTTATAAGTTTGGGGGGGAAAACCCTATAGTGACAAAAGAATAAAATCATGAAACTCATGTGAGACCACAAAACTGTTAATATTAACAAGATGGAGAGAACGTAGCTCATTATTTAAAATTTCCAGAAAGCCAAGACCATGTGCAGGTTACAGCCACAACAGCAACGTCGTATCTTATTGGGCCTTCAGTGGAGGTTAAAAAATTATAAGTTAGGGGTTGCAAGAAAAAAATCTAAAGGATCACCAGATAATAAGTCTAACTGCAGCCAGAACATGGGACTAATGGCAAAAAAGAGAGTTCCATTTGAAGAGGTAAAATTATCCCTTTTAGAGAACCAGTGGAAACCTCTTGGGATTTTTCTTTTCAGGATGAGTTTCACATTGGCCAAAGAGAAAACATTTCTACAGGATACAGTCTTGAACAAATATGAAAAGCAGCAGTAGTTTTCCTTCTGCACTTTGCTAGGCATGTACTACTTTAAGTACTCCACAAACTGGTGCCTGTCACACTTACAGAAGGGACTAGAGGCTACTGTTTAGTTTTGTTTAAGAGGGGGAAAAACCATGTTTTGGAAATCTCCCATGTCAGAGAGATGTGGGCCTCACTTGCTCCAGCAGCTGCCTGAGCCTATGTAACTGTGACTCCAGCTGTTTATTGTGATCCTCCAGGATTTGCATCCTGGCCTCCAGACGGCCTTTGTGTTGACGTAGTAGCTTGGCCTCAGCGATGAGCTCAGCATCCCGGGGACTCTGGGGAGAGGTGGGCATCATTTCAGGAGGGGACGGCAGTGGGGACAGGCCTTTATGTTCATGCTGCTGCTTTAGACGGTCATATTCTGCTTGAAGATTCCTGTTTGCATCAAAGAAGTAAAAAGAAAACAAAGGGAAAGTTGACTATTGTCACCAGATGTCATATAGCATGGTAGAGAGATGCATCTGACCACCACCAAACACAATAGCAAGCAAAAGAGAGGCACTTAATGAATGGTTTTTATGAGGACAATCTTAGCAAATGCTTAAAAAAAACAACAACAAAACAACAAAATAAAATTTGAAGCGTCTGCCCGGTGTGTGAAGGGAGATGCTTTTCAACCTTTGACTTTATGCTAAAAGCCTTATGAGTGCTATGTTCAGATAAGGAAGCAGCAAAGGATTTAGTCGTTTGTAAATATTTATAATGCCATGAGATTACAACTTCTATACCTCTGTCAACACTTCAGTTTGCTTTTAAAAATCACCAAATATTTTCATCAGCAATGTCTACGAACACAGTAAGAATACACCCATGTACCCAGCCCACTGCTTTAATAAATGTAACATTTGTCTTATTGTCTTCAAAGTTTAAAAAATATATATGACAGTTAAAAGTGAAGCACCCCACAGACCCGCCTCACCCTTCCCTCCCAAGGGGCTAGGGCTAATACCATCCACAATTCCACGTCCATCATTACCGTGAAAGTATCCACAAATATTAGGTTTCACTTAATAAAGATGTTGCTATCCAGCTGTTTTTTTTTTTTTTTTACTTACAAAAATGGCCATCTCAACCTAACAGCATTATTTCGCATGTTCTAGAACTTTATGTCTAAAAATGTACATACCATTCTAAGAGTTGTTTTTTTTGCCTTCAACACCGTTTTGAAGATTTATCCATGTTGGTACTTAATAGTTGGTGATTTTAGCTGCTGTATTTGTTGCTTGAATATGCCAACACCATTCTCCTGTCAATGTATATTTAGGTTGTATCTAGCTTTTCACTATTGGAAACCAAGATGCAACTTCCTTCTACCTGTCTCCTGGGTACCTGTTTAAGAGATTCTTTACAGATGTGGAATTGCTGGGCTCTGACAGCACCTTCAGCATCGCTACTTATTACCAAATGGCACTCATAAGCGATATTATACCAATTTTTCTCTCCCACTAGTAGTGACAGGGTTTTCCATTTGGTCACATCATCAAATACTTGGTGCCGATCTGTGTGTTTTAATTTGAATGTCCTATCGGTGAGGGTGAACTTCTCTCAGCCTCTTCATTGGCTCTTCATGTTTCCTTTACCCATCACTGGATTGCCTTTTTCTTTTAACTTTAAATTTCTGCCATATTCTGGATGCCTCTCATTTGCCAGTGATGTGCGCAGTAAAGGTTATCTCCTACTCATAACTTATCATTAACTTTGCTCATGGCATCCTGTTGTATGAAAAATCTAAATTGCAATGCATTCCTCCACGTTTCCTGCTTTTAATGTTTTATCAAAACCTTCCTCAGAGCTACATTTTAAAATATAAAATTTTGTTTTGCACATTTAGGACCAGAATCTTGTGTCTTTGGGGTGAATATATGATCTTATTTTACTCTCTGCCCCACACGATGCTTACTATTAAACTAGGCTGGCTCCATTCAATGTATAGCCCTCCATTTCTAATGGTATCTATGCAATACATCAAGTGTGTGTAAATATACACATGTTCTCGGAGCTCTCTGTTCTATTCTGTCGGTTAATTTGTGTGTCTCTGCTGTATGTTTCTGTGCAGATTCCACACTATGGCTTTAAATAACTCGGTGTCTGGTAGGTCCTCCCACGTGATTCTTCCTTAAAATGGTCTTGGCTCCGAATATCAGATGGTGTCACTTATATGTGGGCAGTAGAGAAACCAGACAAAGGGTTAGATAAAGCTAAACTCAAAAACTAGCCCTTGAAAGCTGACTATAGAACTGAGGCATTCGGATGGACAGCGAGCACAGTGGATTATGGTAGTGGACTGTGGGTGCACTACAGTATCTATACCCGAAGGGGGATACTATACTTCCCAACTATAAACAATCCATAACAGCATTACCTCAATTAAAAAAAAAATGGGTTCTTTTGCTCCCTTCCACCTTATTTGAGTCCAATTTTCATATTTCATGAAAATCCTTGCTGAAATTTTGGGTTTTAAGTTACACTGAAATTAGAGGTTAGAATGGGGAGAACTGATTTCCTTTTTATAGTCTATATTTGATTTTTATGTTTAATACATGTATGGTTATAGATTTACTTCTTGATGGTGCCACGTGAATTGCATACATAAGTTTGGAGATCTCTATCTTGATTTAATTGAGTCGATTGCACTTTGTAATTCCTATTGCGACTTTTTGTTCAACCCATAGTCATGTAGGAATACAGTTTTTATATTTCCAAATGGTTTTTCACTTATGTTTTTCATGGCTTAGCTCATACTCATTTTCTGTAAATGTTCATTGAGCATTGAAAAAAATGATACTTTCCCATTTGAAAGGTAGAAGCTTTATACCTAGAGTGCTGAAATAATTTTTGATTCCTTGCAGCTATCATTTTTTGTTATAGGAGTGTTAAAATGTAATTGTTACTTTCTCCTTTTAATTCATCAGATGCATTAAAAGGTCTTGATTGTTCCTTACGTAATATAATTTTACTCAAATGTTAATTGCTATGGATTTATTTAAGTATCTCCATGGCTATTTCACTTTGTTTTGATTATATTTCTTTTGACATCACTCATAATGGCAGTGGTTCCAAATACTTTAGAATTTGCTGAGCATACAATTCAGTTGAGGGTACTTTTGTTCCATCTCCAGTGACTGATTAGAATCTTTCTTCTACTTGTGATTAACACCAATGAGAAGACAGATTTCTGATATTTCAGTAGGTGACACGACTTCCTATCCACAGATGTGGGAGATCTAGATCTTTGAGATAGAAGTGCTGAGCAGGCAAGAAAAGTTTCCCCATTGTCCAGTTTGACAAAGTAATATGATTGCATGACCGGGTTCCCTGTTAGAAAATATTTTCTTCCAGGTCTGGAATAAATGTTCCACAGTGCTGGATCTTTGCCTTGAAACAGAAGTAAAATTTCATGCACTCTTTTTTTTTTTTTAAGCTCTACCCTAGACCCGATGTTACATATTTTCTAACAGTTTGTTTAAAGACATGCAGGAGAGCCTCCCTAGTGGCTCAAGGGGTTAAGACACAACCTGTGAAGCTGCAGGCAGCCTCTGCAGCACGAGTTCCATCCCCCCGCCGGCCAGGGAGCAACCCACATGGCGCAGCAGACCTCTCCTAACTGGCCCGCTGCTCTCCTCAGTCAGTCTGCCTGTTCTATTCCCCACTCTGTCTCTGGTGAATCCTCTCACACTGCCCCCAAACCTCTGGCCTGTACCCCAGCTCTTGTATGCAAAAATAAATATGTAAAAAAAAATAGACATGCAGGAAATCAATGTCTGACCTTTTTCATCTCCAGGAACATAATCTCTTACTGTATTGATTGAAATCCTATCTGCTATCAGTCTTCAGGTACACCTGTCGGTGCAGTTTGTTTCATAGCAATCGACTTTGACAAAGCAATAATAAGAGATTTATCAAAATAAGTTTACCCTCAGCCAGACTCTGCAAGGTAGTCCTCTGGGTGTGAAACAATGTATATAGTTGTCTACATTAATTAAATCCAATTTCTAACCAGCTAAAAGTTTCTGTGAACCTGAAGCAACAGCAAGTGTCCACTAGGTTTCATTCATCAGGAATCTTTTTTTTTATTTTTTCCCTTGCCATTCCTCACAGAAAGAAATCCACCTTCATTGAAACGTCCCAATTGACAGTCCCTTTTTATGCAGAATTCTATTCAAGAGTTTTCTTTTTGCCAGATTGGGTCATCTGTGATGTTCTTTTTTGAAAACATTGTTTTTAGACACAGACTTCAGGATACTACAACAATGACTGTCTTCTCGCCTACTTTTCACACAGGTACTGACAAACTATCTTTTCTAGAGGGGTCTTCCTTGGTATTTAGATCCTCTGGGTCTAGTTGGCCACAAAACTCTCCTTTTATGAGTTACTTATGAGTGCCTTTGTTCAGAAAACATGCCTTAATATATACAACACATTACATTTCTCCTTTTTTTATTCCCAGAGAAAAATAGAACAGATTCATTGGAATCAGCCAGGGCTTCCCAAAGCTACATAGAATACCAATTACTCTACATATGCCTTTTTTGCCTTCCCAGATGTTTGAAATTTCTCTCAGGAGACCATTTCCTTAAAGACTCACATCTTTCTTCACTTCTGGAAGATCCTTTGCTGTTATAGCTTCAAATATTGCTTCTCTACCATTTCCTGCCATTCCCTTCTTCTGAAACTAGATGTATTTTAAAGTCTCAGGGTCAATTCTCCATCATCTTTCAGTTTCCTTATCTTCTCTGACTGGATCCAGCCTTTATTTATACTGTTTATTGAGTTTAGTAACTTCAGTGACGATAGTTTTTATTTCCAGAGATATCTTTTTCAGATCCATCTGTTCATCTATTTCTGTTTTCTTAGTTTCTTGTTTTTGTGCATCCCAGATGTACTTAAAACGTCGGTTGTACTGTTGTCTCGTTTTACTTTCATCTGGGCTTACTTCATCCCTCAACGTCAGTTTCGAGGGGCTGGCTCACTTCTTTGATTTTAGATTTTGAAAGGGGTGGAGTCTGCTCTCCTGAACGCTATGGATAGTTGTTTGGCTGCTGCTCCTGTCTGCCACTCAGGGACTTCTAGTGTAAGGCTAGATCATACATTGCTAGTTTGTAGCTCCTTTGTGGTGTAGCATCACCACTGATTTCATCACCCGGTTGTGATGCTCTTCCTGACTGCATTCCTGGTTTCTTTCCCAGGCTTCTGCATTGGATCCATTGGCTGCCTAGAAGCAGTCCAAGTTGTTCTCTTTATCATTTTCCTTTCAAGTATAACCGTATGTATGTACATGTCTCTCTGTCTCTCTTCAGGTGTGAATTTGTGGGACCCTGATTTTAAACGCCTGACTCTGGGCCCTCACCTTGTGAGGAGAATGCAAGTCCCTGCTGTTACAGCAGAAGCTGAAATCCCACAACCTAGGCCCACACATGGCTCACTGTTCTCTGTTCCTTTCTCATCCACAGTGATGCGCATCTTGTTTTAAAGCCCAGGTATGTCTTTTTTCATTTCACTCCATATAATATCTGCCACAAGATAGATGGTAGGAACAGAGTACGAGGCCTTAAAACAAGAGCTCATCATCTTAGTGTAACCTGGAGCCTATCAGGACAGGCTGGTGTTATAAACGCTGGTCAAGGTTCCCTTAGTCTTCACTAAAACCTGAATTCACTGGAAAGGATTAAAAGAATCAAACAGGTGCCTTTCTCCTGAACAAATATGTGACGTACATAAGGCTTCTGTTAATCTCAACAACAAACTTCATTTTGAGGGACTGGTTTTTCTTCTTTGGTCTCTGAGGCAGGACAAACTGTCATGCCAAAGGTCTTAAAAGCCAAAATTAGCTCGAGAGCCATCCTGATCAGAAACCAAGTCTTTCGCTTTGAGTAAAAATGCTCTTTGAAAGGTATTTATAAACTGTTTTGAAGATTATCAGCAAAAAAAAAATGGGTATTTAAGGGGTTGAATTAGAGAAGTTTTATTCCATTTTCTCTAATAAATATGGTCATGGTTACAGAGCTGTGTTGGGGCCAATTTTGTTGGGGGTTGTGAAATGAGGCCATTTAACCTTACTGAATTCAGTCATTTTCTTATATTTAAAAACATCTATGCTAATGCCTTTAAAAGTATCATCGTGCTTGACTTTCTGGGAAACGAACGGTATTTGTAAAGCATGGCAGGGAGATCATTCCTATAAAAGATCAGATACCACTGTTCCTAGGAGAGTTGTTTGATAAAGCTTAATCACAAGTATACTCAACAGTTAGCTGTCAGTCATTATCGATGTATATTTTGCTTTTATTCAACTTATACACGTATGCCTCACCCCTATTGATACTAATTGTTGGAGTGTATTTATGGAGTCATTTCAACACAGAGGAGTATGTCGGCGATCAGATGACACTTCCACAGAGAATCTATTTACGTTCTTGATTATCTTGTAAATTATATTCCTTTGGTAGCTCCCTAAAGAGCACTAATTCAGATTCACTGCACGTGGCTTCTGTCACCACGATTTCTTCCTGCAGCCAGTCATCTTCAAAAAAGGCTCCCATCTATTATTAATTTCTTAATCTTCATAGGGCTTAAAATGTTCATCCGTTCTACAACTATGTGGCTATAGCTGATTAATTTTACCTCTTATCTCTTGACGTGTATAAATGTCATCCAGATACAAATTTACATTTACAAATTTCTTAATCAACTAAGAGAAATCAAATTGGCTTTACCTCTACCTGCTGAAAACATGAGTGTCCCTGGCCCCTCTAGCAATCACAGCCAGCTACGTGCTAGTTATGATAAAGGATATTACAACAATCTGTGTATATGATTTCTATTAATTTAGAGGTCAAGTGTTTTCAATGTAGGTCATCTGCTCTTTACGTGAGATTTTCCTATTATGTGTAATGAGAGTTATGATGGTATTTTGGAACTAAAGAACTGAAGGTCACTTTTTCCAGTGATCAATGACTGTATATTCAACTGAGTACCAAGCAAGAGCACACACAGGGTCTATATGAAAAGCACCTAAATCATAGCTACCAATCTGGTTTCAGGCAAATGTAGTAAATTGCGTAGAACTGAAACGTTAACAAATGAGCAGTTTCTAGAAAAAAGACAAATTCTATGAACAGGATGTATTTATACTATAAAATTTCATCAAACACAAATTCAAAAATACCCCTAAACTGGACGGGAAGAGTAATTAATGGGCTTTGGCACTATCAGTGTATAGGAAGCAGCTCAGAGGGTGGGAAGTAAAAGCATGCTTATTTTAGGTTGGCCTTAAGCAAAACAATAAGAATGGCAGGGCCCCTAGGCCCCTGCAGCTCTTGTTTCTAATTTTTTTCTGTAAACACTGCCCCCCCCCCTTTCATGTATCCAGAGCTCTTAACTCCATCCCTTTTCCTACTAACACTGGCTCAGTACAAAGGTGTGATGTAGGTCATTTAAACATTACTGGGGTTTTGTAAGTCCCATTTCTTTCAGTGATGCCTGCATTTTTAAAGACGTGGAAACATGTAAAGAAAAATAACATTTTTTGACATATTTCCTTTTTGGTGCCTCTTACCACCCATGGCTGGGGAGAGAATTAGAACAGGGTTTGAGAACATGGCTATGGAGTCAGAAGGAACTGGACGGAAGACTAGGCTCTGCTACTTGCTGGCTCAGGCAAGGGATTTAAGCATTAATCCTACAGGAGGATTCGAGAAGCAGTGTGGCTTACATTCTATCTGTACAACCTTCTCCAGTCCATGCTAAGTATACATTGTTGGTATTCACTCTTTCCTCTATATTCTGGACCTTGTACATTCAGAACCTCACGTGTGCTGAAAACTGCCCATCAAAAGAAAGCACTTAGTGGATTGCTTTCATTTCAGGTGATCTTAGAGTTACTGAACTTGGGCAGGGGGAGAGAGAGAGAGAGAGAGAGAGAATGAATGAATGAATGTACTCAGCATGTAGAAACTGATTCATCATTTACTAATGGAGCTCTAAAATACTTGATTTTAGCAGCAACCCATTCAAGCAATAGCATCCCCAGAATTTGTGAAGTGTTGTAGTAAAGTTTATCACAGATGAGCCTCTGGGCAAATGAAGTCTCTGTGCTAGAATCACAACGATGAGATTTCCTTAGATCTGACCTAATCTGTTGGGCATGTGACAAAATCACCCAATTAGGTCCATTGATTACTAGGGTAATAAAATATTTGGACCAAGTGTATAGGATTAATATATCTCAACACATGAACCTATAATTTCTTGTTTGAGTTTCAAGAGACGGAACCTGACAACAGTAATTGGCTTTAGTTTCTTTAATGAAAAGTTCAACAGAAGAAGAATTTATAAGAATCCCTCATTGGTAAGCTTGGAAATAAAGTGGACAGGCAAACCCCAAGACAAAAATGACAGCAGCTAGTCTTCATCATTCCAAAGGCAAACTGGGATTGGAGAGGTTTTAGAAATGGGAAGTCTAGTCCCCAGGAATAGTACCATTGGGAGAAGTCTGGTTCAGTTTTCAGACAAATACAGTAAAATAGCAAGCTTTCATTGTCTGTGGTCAGCAAAAAAGTCCTAGCAATCTCTCAGAGAATCATCGCTTTAAGTTTTGTGTGTCCCAACCTGAGGCCCTTACGAGTAGTTAGAGTCAGCTTTAAATTCTCCCAGTAAACTCACCCTAGATGGCCTATTTTTCACTCCCTGGCATGCACTGCTCTGCTCTCTTGCCATATCTGATCCTATAGCCTCGTCTATTACAATGACAGAAACTACAGAATCATTTCTTTAAAATAAGGGCCAGGACTTGTACAGAAAAGTTGATGGCAGCATTATCCACAATAGCCCATAAAAAGAGACAAACAGAATGGAATTGAAAAAATGGGGGTTATTGATATGATGCAGTTTTATATTAATCAGTACTCATCCATGCTGTAACATAGATGCCCCTTTAAAACATTATGGTACAGGAAGGAGCCAGTTACAGCAGATCACATATCATATGATTCTGTTTGTATGAAATGTCCAGAATAAGCAAATTCATAGAAACAGAAAAGTAGGGTGGTTAATGGAGAAATGGGGGAGTGACTGAAAATCGGATGAGGAGATTGGGTGTTGAAGGTTGTGCAACTCTGAATATACTAATAACAGGTCAATGATATTTCAACAAAGCTTATAAAAATGAGTTCTAGATTAAAAACAATTTCCTAATGCTTTCTTCGACTATGGAGGAATTAAGTCTAACCTATGTACATAAAAGAAAACATTGTGTAAATGCCTGCAGAATTATCTACGTAAACACTTCTAAATATTTTCAGATGATGAATTTAAGAGAGTCTAAAAATAAGCACAGAAAACGCTCAAGCCTGTTTAACCTAAACAACTTAGATGATTTCAGTCTAATGGAAAACGAGATGATGACCTCAATGGGCAGTGTAAGTATTTGGGCAAAGAGCAATGACAAATGCCAACAAGAAGGCAGGCAGTTGAAAATCAGCTCAAAAAATTCACCAGGGACCTGAAAACCCCCAAGGACACCCTTCCACTCCTTTCAGCAACACAGTTCTACACATAGCACTACAGAGGTAGTGATGTAAGACACTGCTCCTCACCCTGTAAGGGGTCACCTGCTAAAATGAGGATATGGTTTAGTTCCACCACAGTGTCAACCCTTCCACTAAAGGAAAAGAACTGGGAATTAGGCTCAATTCCACCTTTAGAGGAATCACGTTAACGTACTAGGAAATTATAGTACAAAGTAGGATAAAAGGTCATTGGGATTTTACTTATGAGCTATAGTTAGCAGACAGAGTGGTACCTAAGGGAAGCTCAACTTTGGAGAGACAGGAAAATGTCAATCTTATTAAGAGGAAAAAAAAATGTGCACGTGTTTAGCCAGCTGCAGAAATCACCCCTTCACAAGAGCAATGCACACCAGAAAATGATCTGTAGCTGGTGGCGAAATGGGCATACTAAACCACAGTCAAGCCCACCAGGAGGCCTGAATATATATTTTTTTTGCTTTCTAGAAGGACCCTTTCCTCTCCTAGGTTTCCACCTCCTCTAAGACCACAATCTACTTCTAACCCATGTGTAAATCGACTCCAGACTTGTCTTTTCAACAGTTTCTTAGACATCAACATTAGCCATGGGCTTTATAAACTGGGACTCGCTAAACACAGGTCACACAGGTTGATATAGCGATCATTTATTCTAACATTTCAGTGCCAGAAAACGAACCAGCTTCCTCAACAAGTATTACGTATTACGCAGGACTATGTACTAGAGACACATTAAAAAAAAATTCTACCTTAATCTCTTGCTACAGTGACTGCTATAGGGGCACCCTTAGTACAAGATAAAAGAGAAGAACTAACTTCTCTATTGACACATTTCATCACTATCTGGGACAGACATCGAGTAACAGTTGGTCTTTGCATCTAACTACTTAAAAATAAAGTGTCCACAGTGATGGTAATAGAAGTAAAAGCTGTTTTGAGCTTCAGTAATAGTTAACTGGTTAAATTTTGAAGGATGTTTACGTAAGGTCTACATAGCAAGTTAATTTTTTCAAGTTACCGTTGGAAATTTTTGTTGGTAGTTTGACTGGGAAGCCAGCTTACTAAGTGGGATATGCCTTGAAAGAGTACAAAAGATTTTCCATGGTCATGGGTGTTTCATCCCCACCTCTGGATTTTCCAGACTAAATCATTCTGGTCTCTGGGTTTACAGGGTGTTTACTACTACAGCAAGTCAAAAGTTAGGTTTGTGAGAAAAACTGGGCTTCATCTGCAAAGACACCTGTTCCCAGCAGCTTCCTGTGATGTCCCCAGAGAGACAGTGGTGGTTTCTGAACCACCTCGGTGGAGAGTCAACGCTGCTGTCTCCTTGCCAGGTCTTCAAAGTTTAGAACAAACCTCAATTTCTTACTCAGGTGTGTTCCATAGAACACTCTGAGTGGGCTGAGGTCAAGTATGTTATATTTTAGAGTATCTTACAGTCATTCTACAGAACACAAGGGACAACTGTGACCTTTATCCTTGGAGAACTGCCATCCTTTCTTTGCTCTTTAATGTTGCGCTTTCCACAGTTATCAAAGGCCACCAGGAAAATTTCCTCTGGTCTTTGTTATAAAAATATTGATTTAACAAAGGCCACGAGTTAAAAATCACAAGCATAACATTGTTCAAGAGCGCAGGATGGCCTGGATTTGAATCCTGGCGCCAGTCCTTGCTAACCAGTGACGTGTCCTTCATACTCTGACCCATGGGGTCTTCATTAGGGAAAGAGCCTCTCTCTTGCGGGGTTGTTGGCTTAAATAAGGTTGTAAGGATTAAATAAGGTCTTACATGTGGTTAAAGGAGAGACTGTCCACAGCAAGCACTCAAATGACAGCTGTTTGGTTCTGTTGTTGCTATTTAGAGTCAAGGTGGTTCCTTAGGAAACTGCTTGCTTCTTTCATGCAACATTAAGAGACAGACAAATCATTTTGTTTCCTCATGTCCCCCTGGCTGCAGGGAAGTCAAATGCCTAGTATGCTCATCGACTATTTGTAACGCAGGGATCTTAGTGCTATGCTTTTTATTCAAATTCTCATTTGGAAAGTGAGTACATGAAACCATTATAGGACATTTCCACCTGAACGTCCTTGGGCGAGTCGAACTCAGCATGCCTGAGATGTAGTTCTTTATCTCTGCCCGCTGACCTTTGCAAATCAGCAGCTTTTCCTATGAGTACTATGTTGTGGTTTTGTTTGTTGTCCAATGGTCATTTTTCAGTCCCCTTATTTTCAAAGTTTAATATCACTCAATTCCTCTCTCTCCCTGGCCTCATTCATTCAGCTACCCTCCAATTTCTAATTTCTCCACCATTCCTGTTTTTCTGCCACTTGCCTAAGTCATCCTTAGTTTAGGGCTTGACTATATTTCAATAAGCTCTTCTTCTGCTATCCTACAAATGTCCATGACGTTGGCTCCCTGCCTAACTGCTTATAAGATAAAATCCAAGCTCCTGAGCATGACATGTAAAGTCCTTTAAATAGTAGTCTCTACCTCCCATTCCTACACTCTTATTCTCTCTTCTGTGCTCTGGCCACACTTAACTCACTGCTCTACCAGTCTGGAATGCTCACCCTGTACCCCCTCTCTTAGCCTGGAAAACTCCTAGTCAGTCTTGACCCTTCACCACCACTGCTGAAGGTCTCTCCAATTCCTCAAACAATGAATCATTCTTCTGTGCTCCCCGAGCACTTAACACTGGCTTATAATTAGTTGCTTATATTTTTAACGTCTTACTACAGTCTCAGCTTCATGAGGGCGAGCATCGAGGCCTATTCATTTGTGTAGAACTGGTACTTTAGAAAACATATTAAGCGCTCACTTCCTATCTGCTGAATTGAATGGGGTTATATGCTCCAGCCTGGAAAGTAAGAAAGGTATGACGGCAATCAATTCTACTAGAGCAGGATGGTCTGATAATGAAAGTAAAAAGGAGGAAGAGGGTCTTCAAGGAGGATCTGAAAAGGGAAACTGTGGTATAAGAGCTTCAGCTTTTACCCAGCCTGTTCGAGGCAGATGGCAGCTCTACATGTAAGTCGTGAATATTCTCAATCACCAGAGGAATGCTTTAGTTCTTCTGTAGTATGAAAGCCAATTCTTCTGCCAAGATTTTCAGCTGACCAGATAATTTCATTTTTATGCTGATTTCCAAGATATCTTATTCTAAGACAAGGATAGGCCCCTGGAATGGAGTAACAATTCCAGTCTCTAAAAACACTCCTATTCCTCAATTTAATATTTAGTATTTGTACTCAAACTGCATGCTATTTCTGAAGACTTAAGGCAACAGTAATGCCTTTGTTGTTATAACAAGATACTGAATAAGGGGTGAACTGTCATTTTGGAATTGGTCATCTCGGACTTCTACTAATTTATTGAACTGGTTAGGTAGAAACTGAGCCTGTGGATCATGCTGATCCCTGAGCCACAGACTCATCCTGCCTGAGTGAGGTTGAGGCTGTTGACGCTTGCACAGCTTACTAAATGCATTGTGCATGCCCTGGAGCTTCCCTGGTCATAAAAAAAAAAAAAAAAATTTGTAGCCACTGATTAATGTGGGGAAACTAGCTCCCTTTATCTAAAAAGACTCTGTGGCCCCTTGTTTTGGGAAGCCATGTTGTCAAGTGATATGAAGGCCTTGTTTCAATGGATTTCTCAGCTACTACTCTTTCCCCCGGAAAAAAATGGTGCCGACCAGCTATGAGAATCAGTCTCTACTAATTACCAGTGATGCCTACTGGACACTTAATACATATCCTCCCAGTCCCCATTCCTTACCCCACGTTTCTCACCTACTACATTATCTTCGGAGGGGGCCCTTAACCCTCCTCAGGGAATATGCTCCCATCACCCCTCCTCTGTAAGCTCGTTGCTCCAGCAGGTGGAAAGTCATTAGGTCTCTTGGAGTAAGAGGAGATGTTCAGAGTGAACACTACCCAGATGTATTTCTCAATATTTGTATATGTGGGGGATGACTTTGAGACGGTACAGAAGCATAAGGTGATGGCTTTCCAGTCTTGGGCCCCACTTTAGTGTTCCCAGCTCTGGAAAAGACTCGCTTTTCTCTGTTTGCCTTTCATATAATGTGCCTATATCACTTGTTGTTAATAAGACAATTAAATATTTCAATATTCAAGTCTTTCAGAGTTCTACCCAACCCAGCCTCCTCTTCCTGCTATGCACTCCCTGGGGACAGACTTTACTCACAGCTTTAATTACCTCTTGTGAACTGGTGACTCACATGTCCAAAATCTGTGGACCTTACCTCTCTTGCAAACTTCAAAGTTCCATTTCTCACTATCATTTACACATAGGTCACCGAGAGCTTAAACTCAACCTCTCCAGTACCCCCAATCACCATCTTGCGGCTCCTCAACCCTGGAGGAAGGACCGCTATAAACACTGCTGAGTTAAAAAATGGACCGGCCACGCCTGACTTCTCAGCCTCAACCAACTATTCCCTCATCATTTACCCACCAGATCTGGGCCTCGGTCTCTCCCCCACAAATCCTTTGACCCACCAAATCAAAACTGCTCTGCCCCTGCCCTGAAATAATGCTGAAATTCCACTGGTCTCCCCCATTTCTATTACCTTGCTATAGACCAGTGATTGCTCTCCTGGGTTTCATGCTACCTCCCAGTTTGATCTCCAGTATTGTTCTTTTCAGAGTTGCAGCTGCCCTAGTGATGTGCCCAAGTGCAAATCTGACAGCATCGCTCCTGGCTCACATCCTGGAGAGTTCCCTATGCCAGGCGAGGAGGCACTAACTCCTCTGCTGGCACCTTGCCCTTCCGACCTGCCCTGCCTCATTTCCTCCCCTTCCTTGTCTTGTTACAATAATACAAACATTCCCAGCTCTCCTCCACCCTGACACCCTTCCTTATGGTCCTCCCTCGGCTTGCATGCATCTTGGCTGTCTTCTTACCATCATTTGAGACTTACACAAAGTCCTGAGGAGGGAACATGGACTAGATACATCCTGACATAGTGAGCACTGAAGATGGTGAACCCCAAATCACTGCTTCATTTACAAGGTAAAGCAACAGGATCATGAACTGCAGCTGGTTCCATCTAGTGGCATCGTTAATCCACCTAGAATTTCTTGGAATGCAACACTAATAATCTTGTGTAACCGTTGGAGGAACAGAAAGAAGTAAGGAAATTCAGAAGTTAGGTTGCATAAAGTCTGCTTGTCCAGCAAGACATGGAAGGTACTGAGTAGGTAGTAAGACTCTAATAAGAATCTAGAGTTCCCTGCAGTCATGGAGCATCTACTAACAACTTTAACTTCAGAGTAAAGCAGGTTGGCATTATTTACTCTTCTTTCAGACTTTGGAAAAGTATAATCGATTGGCTATGCAGACAGCAGGAAAATGATGACTTTTTGTTTCTTTTAAAGGATACCTTTTCGTTGGTGGGGTCACAGCTAGGATTTCAGAGTAAGTCTTAGTTCTTTTAGTTTAGAGGAAAACCATTGGCATTTGACACTGAATTTAAGGCTGGAGATTACAGGCTTTAATCTATGCAGGAGGGAAAAAAGCAACCCTGGAGTTTGCAATGTTAAGGGCACAAATTCTCAGCATCAACTGGTCTCAACCAAATAAAGGTGGATCTGAATTATCTGTGGTATGAGGGAGAGAGCTAGTATGCAGAAGTGAAGCATTAAAGACTCCATATGTCACCAGTCACCCAAATTTATAAGCAACACTATCGCGAAAATTCAGAGTCAGATTTAGCTTAGTTTTATGGCATAAACGAAGAAACATGCGGAGCCTGGGATTTGGAAAATGAATTTTTAACATTCTAAATTTACAACAAAGCAATGCTTGGTGCTAATCAGAGAAGTATGAAAAAGGGAAGTATTTCGAAAAGCAAGCAGAAGAAAAGCTTTTGAAAGGCTTTTCTCTAGGAAATCAGGTTTTAAAAAGAATTTTAGTTAAAAGTACATGCATGAGTGCTACAATTAAATTCAGCTTCATTTCATTTATTCATTAATGTATTCAAATATTTATTGGCTGCTATGTGCAACAATTGGGAGAAATGGAATTCTAACAAAAGACAAGACACCCTGGGGCACTTCTAAATAGCTACTCTTTTTCAAGGGGGTTGTGGGGAGGCATCATGAATAACAGTAATTCACAGAATTCAACATACCTAGCCAGGAATGGGGATCGCCTCTTTGCTAAATGGCATTGGGAGATATGGGACAATTTCAATTTTAAATATCCTTTCCCTTTTTCTCTAAAAATATGCTTGTAATTGATTATGTAGTCAACTTTACTTGGGACATAGAGCCAGCTTGGCATGCGCTGATGGTACCGAGTAACCTCCTGGGTTCCCGTAGAGGAAATGGTGGGTTAAAGGCTGCTTGTGCAACCTTGACTTGTGTGGTCTTGAAGGCAAAACTATGGCTCGGAAGCTCTTGGAGCAAAACTAACGAAGAGAGCACAGAACAAAGGAAAGCAGATGGGGTCTTTTCAGAAGGGGCGCACCTTAGAGACATTACTTTGGCACATTTTCACTTCCTGCCCAATCCCAAAGTGGAGGAGAAAGCAGCTCATCCGCACCTTTACTGGAAGATTGATTTCACTTACAGTAAGTAAGACACGCAGCATCAAGACTAGACTTGTCAAGCAGCTCTGGTGTGATTTTTCATTTCTAGCTCTCAAACGATAAACCGTCATATTCCTGGAGCATGACCTTAGATGTCTTTTGGGGTAAAGTGGTGGTCACTGCACCTCAAATAGATGAACTAGTTTATTCCTATTTAGTCCTTAAAACATCCCCTCAAGTTAAGGTGTATTCTGGCGACACTGCTGCGATTCTGTGTAAATGATAGTGCGTTTGTTATTTCATACTCATAGAGATGGAATCATTTCCTATCTGATACATTCCGTAGAACGACTTACTGAATTCTTTGGTGCAAAGTAGAGTTGGCTATTCTGAGTAAGAAAATCTGGATTTGACCTTGGTTCTGCTACTAGCTGATTGTGAAGTCTGGCTTAAGCTGTTTGAACCTCTGTATTCTCCTAGCCATCTTCTTTACAATGCTTTTAGGAAGACTGACCCAAAATACATTAAAGTGCTCTGAAAAGAATAAAATGATATATGAATTATAGTTATCGGTACTCTTCACCCACACTTTTGGCTTGGCTGTCACGGTAGGAGGGAGACTTTGTGACCACGTGAGAGAACTCTTGACTAACGAGATAAAAATATATGCATCGCCAATCTGTTTTCCTATTTGACCACTAACAAAATTAAAAATTGAACATACATGGAGACTGATGATCCTGAATACACAGAGGGAAATGATTTATCCCTCACAGTCCCCATTGCCGTGCCTCATGAATATGGCCAAAAATGATGTTACCATTAAAATCAACAAAATGCTCAATATTACATGTTGACTGCTACTGCTGAGACATCCTTGTTATATTTTTAACTTAGACTTTTACCAAACATTTACTAATTATCCAGTAAATATTCACACTGTCATAGGTATTCCGGGGGTGCAATTAAGGCAGCTCTTGCCCCCCAAACATTTACTGTTTCCCATAGACAGAGGCATTGGGAAAAGGCTGATAAAAAGGCAAACTGTCAAGAGAAGGTCCAAAGTGTGCTGAGAATATAATTTTGCGCAAGGCCGTGGAGGCTGGGGCGAACCTCCATGGAGACACGAAGGTTAGCAGCTAGGCTGAGAAGCAAGCTCGAGCTTGATCCAGAAAGTGGATGAGAGCGGGATGTATTCAGAAACAGAAGCTCCAGCAGCATGTTCAGAATACAGGTACAGAAGAAGATAAAATTGTAAAAGCAGGTCAAGGGAAAATGGTGGAAGGTTTTCAATGCCCAGCTTCTCTTTTTTTTTTTTTTCCCTAGATGTTGAAATTCAATGACGAGAGAATGCAATGATGGGTCTTAGTTCTGTAAAGTCTGGCAGTATGGAGGATTTACTGGAGGGGCAGGAAAGAGACTAAAGGAAGCCAACCGGATCAAGAGCTCTGGCCATAGGTCAGAGGTATTCAGAGTGAGAAAGAGGGCAATGGCAGCAGAAAGCGATGGATGAATGGCAGTTTGCTTTTTCATCTCCAGGTGACATACCCCCTGAGGGCACTGGTCTGAGACACACTGCAGTTGCCTAGATTAAGAGGTCTTGGTGCCTTGGGCTAAACCAAAGGGATGAAAGTACTCAAGTCTTACAAATTCGAGCAACCGCTCTTTTAAAGACTTGCCTGGTGGCATTTTGTCGAAAGAAAAGGTGCACTGAGTTAGACGTGATCACGCGCAAAAGCCTTTCTTAAACAAGGGCCCTGTGATAGGGACTTGTAAACGGTAAGGGTAATACAAAAGTCTATGGCCGATGATTTGCATTATCCTGACAGCACACGATACCCCAGCTTTTCCCATCTTTGTTCTCGCTGCAGTCATGGTGAATTTTCTTTGGTCTCTTATGTCTACAATTTCTGCTCTCCTTATGCAAATATCTTTCTCAGGTGATGATTGACAATTGGAATGAGCCCCCTAATCTGCTATGATAGTGAGCATAAATGATTTCTCTACATTTGCTGAGAACTAAGATGAACTATTTCATTCCCAAACATGACCAAGCCAACAGACCTACTTTCTTCAATGGTTGGAGATAATATGGCCAAACACATATACAAATCATATAATTATAAAATTAAATAACCTGCTTTGTTCTTAAATTCTATTCTCAAACATAAAGCCTCCGAAACACATGCAGCAAATCAAATACCACTGTGAGCATTAATTCCTTTCACACCTAAAATATGAGTTCTTAATTATACTCTTGCATTCATTTTCTTCTTTCGGATAACAACAAAAAAAGAGAATCTGTAAATGGAGCCAAACAGATTATTGTTGAACACAATTAGACATAGAATGACTCTAAGTGAAGATTCCTGGCACTTTTCTATGTGCAAGTGGATGCACGCTGCATACCAATGACAAAGCTAGAAATAAAACTCACCTGTTTTCTTCCTCAAGATCTGCTAGGATTCTTTCTAGCTCCCCTCTTTCCTCACTCTCTAAGGAAATCAAGATCTGGGCAGGACTACGAGGCTGGCTCAGGGGGGAGTCCTGGTTCAAACTTTGGCAGTAATGCTGGATTAACAAATGTTCATCATCTCTGGAAAATAAAATCAAAGGTTTTGGTTTTTTCCCCCCTTATTTTGGATTGGGGGTCAGGGACTCAGGTGTGTATTTAAAAAGAGAAACATTTATTTGCTCTTAACAATTACTTAGACCCTTTTCCCTGCATCTAAGAACATTTTGATACTGTCAAGGCTCCTCTACCTCCTACTGGTAACAATTCAAAGTGTTTCTTGCTCAAATTTTCAGTTGAATCTGATTGGCCTATTTATATGGGTAATGAATGGCAGAATTACAAGAATACTGGGACTCTGTGTTGACAGTTGAACCAATACCTAATAAATATTCAAAGACATAATAATGGCTGTATAATGCCTTTGTTACGAAGCCTGTCAAGACAATCTGTTCACTAACCCATGGTATTGCTGATACTGAGCAGGGAAACTGCGGCCCTTAAAATAATAACTATCATGTTAAGTGAAATGTAACTAAAAGTTGTTGCTCTGGTTGAATCAGTTCGTACGTCAGCAAGCCATCGAGGCAGGATGGTATCAACAAAACTGTAGACGAATGATTGTTTCATTTGAGTACAGTTTAGACAGAAAACCAGAAATTGGAAGGGAAAAAAGGCATTAAGGCATTTTTCAAAAATTGAACAAGTCATTCCTTAGAGCAGCTTTTGAGGACTCATCTTGGGGAATAAAGAGGCAAAAGGCTTCTATGCTGGAATCTTTCCCCGAAACTAGGAATTCTCTAACACACTAGAGAAGTAATTTTCTAAATGCATTATTCCTGGCTCCTGCAAAGCCTGTGTGCCTCCAAGTAAAAAGAACTGCGTCCAGTCTCATGAGAGGCTGCATACTTCGTTTCCAGATAGGTATCATTAAGCCGCTATAATTCATATTTCCTTCTCACCTCCGTGTCTTCTGAATTGAAGAAAAAAACTCATATTTGAAGAAAAGGCAAAACAAAAACTCCTCCTGATTTAAATGACTTCGGTTCGTGAAGCCAGGTAATTGGTTGTGAAAGTGAAAAGTTGACTAAAAAATCATTATGGGGTACAAACAAACCTTTAGGTGAATTCGACCAACCTACTAAACCACTTCCCCAGACCTGTCCCTAAAATATCATCATTTAACCATCCAACATTGAGTCAAAATGAACTATACGTCCTCAGGATGAGTAAAAGCTAAATTCTGTTTAAAAATAAAACAAAAGGACTTTCACCACCTAATTAGCTCATCCTAAGGTCTCAAATTTTATTGCTAGAACTTCCCAGTGAATGGCGGCCATTATCACATAGATATATCGTGAGTGAGTGACCATGGCAGAGTCTCTAGTGTCACTCAGGGGCCTAGAGCAGCACATCTTTCAGGTTGTTAGCATTTGGTTGATTCTCTGGCCACATATTTTCCTGTCAAAGTCTTTTATGCAGTCATACTATTACTACTTTTCCTCAGAGGGAAGCCAGAGCTTGCGCCACCATCGTACTTGGGGGAAAAGGTGGTTTTCTTTTAACTCAGTCATAGACAGACATGGCTGGATGTTGACCTGATTCTACATTATTACCTTGATTGTCTTTATGACCCAGATCAGATGTTTTATTCTCATGTCTTCAGAGGTCTCCATAACTCGTTGGTAGTCTTTCTCTCAGCCTAATGCTTCTGACGGCCCTTTTCTCATCTGAGAGCGACTTGGGTTACCACACTACTACATATAATAATCGGATCATTCGCCCCTTTGCCATCGCTCCAGGACAAAGTAGTGAGACATTCATAAGTTCAAAAACACTATTTACTTGGGCTAGGTTTCTTCTCACTACATGATCTATTTCGCTAGCAGATCCTTCTTTTCCCCTTTAGATTACCTTCCTGAGCTGTTTCCTCAGGCCCTTCATTCCTGGCACTTTTCCTCTATGCTCCTAATTGTGACTACTTCCCCAGTCTGTAATGAGGACTCTCTGCCTGCCATAGCTGTGTTCTCTGCAACTTTTAGGGTTACTTGCACTCCTTCCTTAAATTCAACAGAGCTGGCTTATCTATTCCACTAACCCACAGTGACCTGAATCTCTGCTGCCTCTTGTGAAATCCTTCACAAGGTCACCTTACTTTATTTAGCTCATGAAGTTGCTCAGTCACAAAAATCTACTACTTTGGATCGCTGAAGGAAAAATGCCCAACTCATCTACCCTATGGGATTACCAGTGCAACTATAACAGGATTTAAACATCCACTCCCCACTAGTAGAGGATTCACTACTTAGTTTTCACTTTCAAAATTAATATCCCATCCCTTTAAATATCTGGCAGGGTTGGCTAAGGATAAGGCAAACTGTATTTGCTACTCTGTAATATCAGTCACGCCAGAATTTGGATGCACACGTTCTCTGTCAGGTTGGATTGTTAAGACGTAAAGAAAAAGGTAACTGAACTGAATGGCTCGTTGAAAGATCAAATGGATATAATGCTCAATGGATATAATGCTCATCCCTATCTCCTGCACTGCCCTACCTCTCAATCCCTCAAAGCAATTTCATCGTCAGGAACATTTTGTAAAAAGATACGGGATACTTACATGCTCTCATTAGGAGAGATGCTATCATTTAGATAAGATCCATTGCTGTTTTCCATTTCTGCTAGCCTGATAAAAAACGTAAAAGCTCATTAAAACTTATGTGACTTCTTAGAATCTATTCAAGACCTAATCGAACATTCCTGAAAACTAAAGGATAAATCGCGTCAAGAGGAGAAAGGAAGCCTTGAAATTAAAGGATGCGTGTGCTGGCTAACCATTTGAGGCAGTGAGTGGTAGACCACAGCTAGTTAGTAGAGCTTTACGCTTATGCTATGCCTTCTAAGGGAAGTGGTGTTTCATTGTTGTGTCTCCCGAGATGGATCTTCCTTTTACTGAGAACAGGCCTTTTGTTTGCACAAGAAAAGGTTCCCTAAGAACAATTGTGCTCCATACCTTCCACTACCCCTTGTTTTTTTTTTTTTTAAGATAACAGCTTTCCACTAATGACAGGCTTAATATATAGCTAGTTAATGCTTTCCACAGTTGATAAAGTTCAGCAGTTACAATGTTGATAAAGAATGGATTCACAGTAAGCTTTCTAAACTTCTGCTATCAATTTTTACCTTGATTTAACCTCCTTCACCTCAGGCAGTCAGTCTTCACAATTTCAAGTTAACCAAACTCTGACAGATCTCTTTAACAAGCATTAAGATAGCTTAGAATTAGCAATACAGTGCTTAGGTATAAAAATTATCATGAACACAAAGAAGGTGGGACAGAAAGGTCCAAGGAGCAAGAAAATTAATTATCCTCTTTTTTATGGTATAAAATGCAAAATCAACACTCAGATGGAAAGCCAAGGCTTTCTTTTTCTCCATATAACACAGCATCATTTCTTCACATATGTATGTCTGGTCTAGCAGTTTTATAAGCAGGTTAGACGATTTTTCTAAGTCATTTTCTTAAGCGTGCTCAGTATACAAAACATAACAGAAGCTATCAGAAATGTTTAAAGGCCAGGGTTAGGGGAGATTGCTCTGGACTGATGCTCTTATTGGTGTCCAAAAACAACATGCAGTGGAATGGCATGCACGTTAGAGGGCAAGTTGATTAGTAGAAATCAGACAAGATTGGGGAAAAAAGAAAATAGTTGTTTAAAATGATGACAGGTTAGCTTTCCTTGGTTAGTTATTTCAATCAATATTTGCCTGGCATTCAACTAGTCTCATACCTGCTAGCATAATGTTCAATGCGTGAATGAGTATCATCGTGTGAAAGCTGAGGGGACGAGGCAGGCCTATAAGGCAGAAAATGTGATTAGTCACAGATACCATCCTTGAATGGAGAAAAACAACCCACCACACAGAATGCGCTTATTCTGATTCTATGGAAAAGGAACACATTTAGTTGTTGCTGTCTTTTAGATATCATCAAGTTTTTTTTAAATCCATGTTGGAGAGATGATTTCTCATACTTGAAGAGATTAAAAGCTTCTCTGGAAAATTTCAATTACAGACAAGTTTGGGGAAGACAATTCTGTCCTCCTACCTTGTAATTTCTTATATGCTACCGTTCTGAAATTGTGTGAGTATGATGTGGTTTAAAAGCATACACCTGTGCCATGGATTTCCTGCCTTCTTATTGAAGGGAAACTCTACCTTGGTTTAGCACATTTACAGTCAACAATTTTGGTTCCAAAGAAGGCACTCCAGTCTAAAAAAAGGCATTCCAGTCTATGACTTGGATTCCATGTGTCAAGATGACTTGGTCTGGCCTAAATTCAGGAGACTGTCAGACAATAGCTGAAATATTGAGCAGTGATACTCTGTGATAGTATAACAGAGAGGAGAGCTATACTATGAATAGTCTATATACTTTGGGGATACAAAAACTTACTTTGATTTTCACTCTGTAGAGTAGAATTTTTGTAGGGTTAATATTTTCCCACCCTTTCAGATCTAGGCTACTAATTACCCTTGAAGTTTTTATAGTATCTTTTGGATTAACCTTAGGAGAAAAACCTCTCCTGAAAACTAGCTTGGGCTTGTGCTTTTTATATTTTAATTGGGCAAAAGGTCTCTTCCGTTTCTCTCTTGACACTGGAAGCCTTTAGGTAAAGGCAGGAATCCCAAAAGTCAACAGTAATCTAATCAGTGAGGACGGTTGTAGTCCAGCGCCCAAGCAGCAGCATTGAAAGACTTGGTCAGAACATTATGTTTGCTTTTTCTGACGTTAAAAAAAAAAAACAGACAGACATGTAGTTACCTAGGAAATACACTAGACATCCATATTTGTTAAACAACGTGCATAATCATCAGATGATTATAGCAAGTAACTAGGGAGCTGAAGTTTTCCCTGAGAAATAAAGGTATTATTTATGAAACCAGTGTCCGCATAATCCAATTTGGAAGGAATCACAAAGATATTTAAACCACTGTGAGGAACCAGAAGAATGGCTACCCCATTTACTAGGCAGCTCCAAAGATCTCCATGTGAATCTGTATACTACAGTGTTGGACAGTTATTTTGCTCATCCCTTATAATTCTGGGACAACCCTCCATTAGAAGAATGTTAAGGGATTGTTGCTGTTTTTGCAATATTCCCTGCTAGTGAATTTATTACGTGGGTTATTTGGCTTAGAAGCCCTATCTTCTGCTAGAGACCAATCTTTCAATTACATACTGTATATAAGCTGAAAGCCCACCATCAAGGAAAACATGTTCATGTTTTCCCTCATAACAGTTGCTATCCTGGTGGTACACAGAGGAAGAAAACCTGAGACCTTGGAGCATAACTACACTAAGAAAACTTGGCATGTAAATCTAAAACACTTGTAATAAAACCACATACAGAAAATCTTATGCAGAGCTTTCATCCTTAGCCTTGAGGATAATTCCATGTTGTTTTTCTTATTAATGTATGTAGCCTCTAACATAGCATGCATAAGCACAAGAACTCATAATAACCAGAAATCTAAAAAATATATATACACTAAGGGAGGTACTTAATAAACCAGAAAATGAGCCAACAGGGAGTACTGGACAGAGAAGAGCCATTTAAAATCCAAAATTAGTAAAAAGTACAAAACCACTTAGTCCAGAAACAAAACTAAATGCGAAGCCTTCTAAAACCGTCTTCCAGCGAAGGTAAGGATACTGTTCTACCTTCCTACTTTCTAAGTACATAACAATACACCAAGAAGGTTTGTTCTTATTATATAATGGGAAAGTCTATCCCACCAATCACCAATTCTCTTGTGAAAACTCCATTAGTAAGTTTTCATTCGTTTAGGTTTTAAAGCATAATAGCTCCAAGAATATTGCTTTACTATCCTGTATGTGGATAAACACTATATAAAAGGTCTGCCTGTAGTAGATTTAGTTTCAAGTAATGACAAACACGGGCAAGTGAGGGTTTTGTCTGAGGAGAAACAAAATATCTATATTCTCAGTAAATTTTCAGATTCTGTGATCCTTATTAAATGGATTAAATGCTGGCATCACAGGATTTGTTAATATCAGATAGAATGCTTACAAAATGAAACACCTTAGGACCTGGCTCTTCTGCCTAAGAGGATAGCTTACAATATATTTTATGCATTATTTATAATCCCATGAGTAAAGACTTTAATAAAATTACTGGTATTAAAGAAAACAGGGATTTAGTCTGCTAGGTTTGTTTTCTTCCTCCAAACTTCCACTTTCTGAATAATCTGACTTTTTATAAACAGGCAAGTGGAGGTATACGTTGCTGTTAGGGAAGACATTTTAAGAAAGGATGTTATTAATTTTTAAGTTTCAAGCTCAAGGAAGACAAATATCCTCTACATGATGTAAATTACATTACATTGTCAAATAGGCTGCTTTCAAGGAACTGTTATTCTTTAGTATCTTGTGCTACTTTAGCCATACATTAAAAAAAATTAATCTTTAGCATATGTCTTTTTAATTGGTTAGACCTTATTCCAATACACTACATCCATGTGCTTATATCCAAGGAAGCTAAGGACTTCAGCATAGCAATTTTTTTTAAAGTTTCTTATTTATGAAAGGGTCAACTTTCTATAAGCAAATATACAACCTGGGCTAGGGAAAACAATTACCCATAACAAGAAAATAATTGGATCTAAATAAATCCCCAAGTTTTTTAAGCATGATGATTAAAGAAAGCAGGCAGTTCACTACTTATAGCTACCATGTTCAAAATTAAAGGGCACAGTCATGCACCTTTAAAAAAGAAAGGAAAGTAGTGTTAAACTTCCTTTTGGCCAATAAAGACTTAAAATAAACCTCAATTAATAGTTTGCATTTATCACGGCAGGATTTTTAAAAAAGGATCTACTTTAAATTACATAGTGGAACAATAAAGACCCAATAAAAATAAATTGAATTCTCACATGTGCCAGTCTTCCAAATTGATCATTTCCTCCATTTCCTCTTTACATACTAGAGCTGTCTGGCTTTAAATATTTTCATAAAGTATACTTTGAAATACCAAAAAATTGTTATAAAAATCCCACATAAAGTAAGTTTAAACCAGGCTCCAAAAAAAGTTTGCTGATCAATTATCTGTTGGTAGCTCAGTAAGGAGTAACACACACCAATCTAGTAATCACCAAGGCTAACACAGTACACTGTCTTTCCAGTGTACATGTTTAGCTGCTTATGAGCTGAGTATTTAGCTTGAAGAGGAGAGCCAAGTGAGCTAGGATCACAATTGAGAAACCCATGTATATAAAGATCAATCAAATAGCATGGTTTCACCTGATAAAGAAATCCACACGGCACACTGAAATTATTCAAGAAACTCACCCTCAACCATCAAGCACAATCTGCCTGTTTAGAATGCTCCACTTAATGACAGGCCCTAAAAATCAGCCATCGTCCTTTTGAATGTCCTAAAGCACTGACTCTTGAGAAGTCTGGCTAAAGAAGGTTATTATGTAATCAGAAGACTCTCTCCTGTTTCTAACTGAAGGACATCTAAACACATCTCCCACGAATACAGTTAGCCACCACCCAATAATTTCTTTGATGTGAACTTGAACTCAAGGTCAGGATTTCTGCTGGTTCGAATGCGACCGGGCGGGGCCCTGAACCCCTCCCTCTGATTCTTCTGATCCATGGTAGATGGCACTGGCCCAGTGTCACCAAGGGAAGGAAAACGATTGAAATGAAGGAAGGGAAATTAATATGTCTTTAAAACAAAACCAAGGAACAGAACAAAAACTTTAAAAATCGAGCAAGCGAATGTGTTGGTGGTAGCAGCGCCCTTCAGCAGAGGTACTCACGCAGACTCTACCGGCCAGAAGTTGATCAGAGTAACAGGACTGCAAAACAAAAAATGAGGTGGTGAAGAGAGACACAAGCACACTCAGCCGCAAAAAAAAATTACTGAAAGGTCCAAATAAATCGAATCCAACCAATTAAAGTGTGGACTATGGAAAGCAACAGCCAAACCAAGGTAGAAAGTGAATTAAAAGAAAAACAGACGGTGGTGGGATTGTGGTTAGTTATGGAAAACAGAGGAGGTTTACGAGAGGGGAAGACATCATCGCCTTGATCATGAGAATCATCTCTACTTACGGTGAAGAAATTTCCTGTGACTACTTGTAGAAAACAGCGACTAGGTATGACCACACAATCAGATACAAAAAGACACATGTCTACTGGTTTGTGAGGGAGGAAAATCAAAATGAAATATTGGAATCACTCATTTGTAAACAGTCCCATATTTCTTAAAGGCCTTGTAAGGTCATTAGCGGCAATGTGGTTGTTTTTTTTTTTTTTTTTTTTTCCTCCCCTGTGACATAAGGTTTAACTTTTGGAAAAGGTACTTGTCCTGGGACAGCTGACATAGGACAATGGCAATCGGACATTAGCCTGTTTTTCTCGTTTCAGCTCGAGTAAATCTAGCGAAAGAAATAGGAGAGACTGTTTGCATTTGGGAGTGAAGGAGAGTATTCAGCTGAGAGGAGCTCAAATACACATCAAATGAGAGTCTGTTTTGCTTTTGCCACTACTCACGTTTCCATGTTGTCCCCCTCTAAGACAGTCTGCACTGGCAGGTAGCCCATTCGGGGATGCTTCGCAAAATACCTTTTGGTTCGAAATTTGTTTTTTAGTACCTTGGCAAAGTCGCGAACATCTTCTCCGGATGTAGTCTGCAAGGGAAATGACACTGACATCAGAGGGGGGGGGGCAGTGAAATCTCCAGGCGGAGGACCATGACGGTGTCCTGCCACAGGGTGCGTGCGTGGTCATTTAGGAGAGCGTGGGAGTTCAGAGCAAAGGTTTTGGAATCAGACACAACCCGGACTTTGCAACCAGACTTGGCATGGACTTGGACGAGTGGGTGAGCTTGGATGAGTTCTTTACCTACCCAGACTCACCATCTGTACCATGGGAACATATACCTCAACCAGCTGTTATGATGAATAAATGAAATACACCCACTACTGGGTAGTTTCTAGAAGTGTTCAGGTCGAAAAGTTGACCTTAAATGTTGCCACACTTCATGATATTTAAAAAACGGTTCTGTTCACCTCAGTCACGTTTCATTCTATTCACAGCATGGTACACCCTCCATCGCTGAACAGCTTTGCGAAAGGAATCCAAGAACGGACAATGAAATCACTGGAAGGATTGCTGGTGATGGATAGAGACGCTCTAAGCAGAGCTGCTCAAACTTGGATGTGATTGGATGTGCGGAAACCATCTGCAGGTCTCGCTAATGTGCGGGTTTGGGACGAGAAGGTCAAGGGTGGGGGCCTGAGGGTCTGTATTTCGAATAAGCTCTAAGGCGAGACCAACGCTGCTGGTACACAGATCATACGCTTTGACTAGAAGCATCTAGTGTTCACAGAACCTCAGATTGGCACCCAGGTCTCTCTGTCCATCGAGCCCATGCCTTTCCCATGTCACTAGTGATTTTTTTCATGTTCTATCAGCTACTGAACATTCTCCCAAAACAACATCTTAGGATAAAGCGCCCCTCTTTATTATAGACCTTTAGGCAAATGATTTAACCTGAGGACCTCAGAGGCCTCCTCTGTTAAGAGGAGCTAATGATAATGTACCCGTTTCACACACAGCAGTTTAAAAGGTAAATGCCTAGCATTTAATTGGAAAGTGTTAAACAGATGAAAGATATGCAAGATGGAATGAAAATGGATGAATTTGGAGGAACCACCACCCTGCTTACCACCACCCTCCCGCCCCCATATTCAGTATGCCTCGTGGCTATATAACCTCTCCTCGCAGCTGCTAGGGCTGCACAAAAAGAATCGTGAGGACGTCTTTCATCCAACCGTGTAAATAGAAGAAAAGCCTCTTTATTCACTCTACAGTATTAGTTGAGTATTTGTGCTGTCCCCCAAGGGCTGGGCATCACCCTACACATTAAGGAGTAAGGGAAATCCCAGAGCCTACAATTTGGAGCCACTTTAGCTGGGGAACATCTGGGGAAACATCTGGGAAATGTATAAATCACAGTATCACCCCGAGACCTGCGGTGTCGTACGAAGCTGAAACATTGCCCAGGTGAACTACCTCTCAAGTCGGTGGGCACCCCACTTACCGGAGTGCAGTATTCCACCATGGGGTAGTGCATTTTGTGGCCCTTTGCAACTCGACCAGAAAAAAAGCAACTTTGGCAAATGTCATAATTAAAGTGCTTCAGACTCCTGTACCTGGTAAAGAACAAATACAAACACACATGAATTTTTTTCACATCAAATTTCCAGAAAACATGCTTTCATAAGCCTTCTACACTGACTTAGAAACAGAATGCAATGTTTATTAATCCCCAAAGGTAAGTGATTAACTTCCTACCTCCAGATTTCTCTGGTGCGTCTCCTACAGTATCAAAACATTTTGGCAGCAAGATTATCCTAGAAACATATGGAAGAAAGACTCTGCTCTTATTTCACCACCACCAGGAACTCTTTCAGATTAAGTAGGAAGGGACTGGCAAACTGCCAGCCTTTTGAAGACCCAACATGAGAACTGAAAGAACTTTCAGGAGAGAGAGACTTGATACATTGCAGGTCCCCCTGACCAATGCTGGGGCCAAACATGTTTGAAGTAATAATTTCCCCCCAAATTATAAATATGAATTTCATAAGACAAAAACTAACCAAGAACTGTCAATTAAGTCAAGTCTTTTTTAAGTACTTTTTCTGATGGACAGACATGACTTATCGTCAGAGAGTTACTTGGGTGATCTCCTTCTAATCTTTCTCTCTCCAGAAATCCCTCAATATATTCCCCACGGATGATACTGCAGCCCCAAGAAAAGACAAATTTTCAGTGAGATGAAAGAATTTAAAACTTGTATGTACTAGTAGGCACATCTCCACCCCATTCTCAGAATACTGTATTCTTTTTCATCCTCTCCCTGCCTGTTGCTTTCTCAGATAACAACCATAGCCAATTCACATAAATGTACACTTTATGGTACATCCAGGAGTGGTGGGGAGGGAGGGAGCTATTTTAGATCCCAGCCATCTTTTGATGGAGGGGTGTCGGGGAGGAGAAATAAAATAATGGGGCAACAGAATTCAATGTGAAAATGTGTAGCTCCTCCAAACCATTCTCCTTTTTCATTTTACTTCCCCTGGTTTACAAATCCCACTAGCTAGGACAGCTGAGAACAGAATGGCCAGAAACATAATGCAGGATCCTGTGGTCACCCCCTCCCCGCTCCACAGGACATCATCCTTACCTGCCAAAAACCAGGAAGGAAAAGAAGGAGTCCCTTGCAAGCTTTGCCTACTCAATGTTGTCTAGCTAGGCTTTAGAAATCGCTCGAGGTTTTTGTAAAACCTCTTTGTAAACAGCATGAAGTATGGAAGGACACACACACCCCAATGGTGAAAGAATACAGTGAATAAAAGGCACCGTGAATAAAAAGCACACAAGTGGTACAAAGCTATTATTAGGAAACAAAGTAGTAAAACAAGTCGAAGCATAACTAAAAAAGAGTATTTACTTAGCTGCTAAGTGGATTCTGAACAGGCACAGACTATATAGCTAGTTTACAGCCTTGTGGCTTATTCATCACTATGGAAACCTTGATGTTGATCCAGATGTTTAAATACATCATCGTTTCAGAATTTGAATTCGAGAGTATTGTTCAATAAGATGAATTCATTTAAAAATATCCTCTCTCCCCAAACTGGTCAACCGGGCTGAAGATTTTAAGAGCCAGTTGTTTTCCAGGACATTTTAAGACTATCAGAGTAATAACCTGCTATGTTTCCTCTCTTTCACTTTTCAATTTATAAAGAACACTTTATTTAGCTGCTTTGTGAATCTTTCATTTATTTGCATATTTTATATTCCCTTAGAAGTTCATTAGGACACGATGCAAAAAGTAATCAGATCACGGAGGAAGAAGTTCTAGGGTGCTTAAAACACTTCTTGTTACTTCAGGGGGAAGAAAATGGTGCAAAGTGGGTAAGGAGATGGAGTGACTGCGATGGGTCTCCTCAAATAGAATCGTGTCTAGTTTTAGAACTGATTTTTGGAGAATTTCCACAAACAGGAAAAACCGTAGCAAAAAGAGATAGAATGTCTGGGGTCCAGGAAGGAGGAGGCACAGCTCGTCTGTACACCCCTGAAGGACAGACATCTGCGTGGAGACAGCCAGCAGTCCTGCCACCAACAATGTGGCTCCGAAGAGCGAGGGTGGAAAGGGACACTGCCTAATGAGTCAGAGCCACCGAAATAATCCAGCCATCAGGGGAGCAACAGAGTGATCGATGTTCCAGCCCAGTCACCTCCTTGCCCACTCTGCAGGAGGACGAGCTAACAGCAACTGGTGCAGGAGATTAAAGAGCACGTCATTAAAAGGTGAGAAACAGGGCCTCCCCGGTGGCGCAGCGGTTGAGCGCTGGGTTGCGAAGCTGCCCGCAGCTTCTGCAGTGCCGCCGCTGGCGAGGGTCCCACATGGCGCGCAGACCTCTCCTGCCGCCCGCTGCTCCCCTCAGCAGTGTACTTCGGTCCTTCTGCCTGCTCTGCTCCCCACTCTGGCTCGGTGAATTCTCTCACCCTCCCGCGCTTCTGACTGTACCCAGTGCTTGTATAAATAAATAAAATCTTTTTTTTTTTTTAAAAAAAGGTGAGAAACAGGACAAGAAATGAGTTCTCTTGGTTCCTAATACCTGAATCCGATGATCGGACACTCCTTGCAGATGTTGCACTTGGCCTGATGCTTGGCAGTTTCTGCAGCAGCCACTCTGTGCAGGACGGGCAGCCACACCATGGACTGGGGCTCCAGTCTCATCCAGTCGAGGAAGAGGGCTGCTTCAATCTCAGGTTTATTGTTAGCCTGCAAAGACAGGAGGGAGAGCGAAGCGGGGCCAGAGAATGCAAGAAGGGAAAGGAGGCATATGTCAGTCCAGGTAAAAGTAAAAGAAAGAAAAAAACCATAGTTGCACAAAAGGCCCACTTTTCACAGCCTGTGTCTGCACATGTTCAGGGAACAGCCGCACGCACTACCGCCCCTCCCCCCCCAAGGCTTTGGTAGACAGCTCTGACTCTGCTTGGCTACTAGATGACAAGAAAGCAAAACAAAACAAACAAATGGAAAAGGTAAAGCAAAACACACACTCGAGCAAAACTGTACTTAGCTCTAGTTTTTTGAACTGACAGAAGAGTTAGCCAGAAGTAAGATGTGAGCATATATTGCTGTTTCAAAGGGGGGGGGAGGGAGAAGACAACACAGGAACTCCTGATTGCTTTTTTTCCCTAGAACATTTAGTTCTGTGTTTCATAGAACCGTAATGAAGAGGCTTTCAAAGTCAGCTGGTGGTAACATTTCACTTTGCAGACGAGAACACTGAGCCATAGATGAGAGGGGTGGCTTTTCAGAGGCCATGCAGCTAAATGGCAGTAGAGTTAAGACTAGAAGCCAGCCCTCCAGGCCCAGTGCCGTGCGCCGGTGGGAGGGGGCCTGCTGCTTCTGTCTCTTTCATGCTATCGTGCTTTCAAAATCTGATTTCATACATACCATTCTGCTCAGACCGCACAATTATTTCCGAAAATATGAACTATATTTATCACTTGATTTATATGTTACTGTAGTCATGCATGTTAATTATTTTTTTAACTGGAAAAGAGCATGTTTTAATGTTTCATACTGTCAGATTGGCCCATAGATCGACCACATGGTTTTTTGTTGCCTCCTTCATCTAATACATTCCATGTGGAATATCCCAAGTATAGCCTCAGAGTTTCTTTCCTCTGGTGAGTGTCTCTTGGTGGCAAATTCCTCAGGTTTTCTTTGTCTGAAAATATCCTTTTTTTAACCCATATTCTTGAGAGCTGTCTTGGTGATGTACAGAATTTTAGACTGCAAAGTATTTTTGTTTTGTTTGTTTTTTTAGCACAACTGAGCTGTTACTCCACCTTCCCCTGGCTTCCTCTTTTGCTACTGTTGAAAAGTCAGCAGTAGAGCTGACTGCTGCTTCCTTGAAGGTAATCTGTCCCTTTCCAATCTTGTGATCCCACGGTTTCATTTATGCTTCTTAGGAGTCACTGCTCTTCTTCAACCTGTAGTTTATAGAGTCTTTAGTCAGCGCTGGAATCCTCTCCACCATGGTCTAAACAAGCAGTGCCACTTCTCCATTCTCCCTCTTCCCTGCTCAGAGAAATCGAGTGGATAAATCATAGTCTTTCTCAATGTAGCCGCCATTTCTCTGAACAGGCCTTCCCTCATTTTCCCTTTTTGGCATCCTTCTGTATTTCACTCCTAAGAATTCTTTGTGCCTGATTGCGTGGGTTATCTATTTTTCTCCTTAGCAGCATCCAGTCCACTATAAGCCCGAACAGTAAGTTTTAAATGTTCGGTCCTTATACTTAAAATAGGGCTTGTTCTCACTCACCTTAGCTTCCTGTGAACTTATTATTTTTTTTAATCCCATTGCCCTTAAAATATTTTCTGGAGATACTTGCAGCTTAGGAATGGAAGTGCCCCCTCCAGAGATGATTTGCTTTTGCCAACAACCAAGGGGCACTACCGATTCCAGGGCCAGTGTCAACTGCATTTATGACAGGCTATTTAGAGTCAGCATGTTCACCTGTTACTTCCACTGGAATGTGTCCCCTGATAAAGACTCAATTCACATTTCAGACAAAAAGGCAATAGGTTTTGCACCAACAGGTCATTTAAGCTTCCACACCGCCCACTTCAGCAGAACTCCAGTCTTTTACCCTGATTGCAAATTTAACAACATGATAATAAGCTGGTTAACCTTGGATTTCCCAGAGGCAAAATGGTATCATTCAAGCTACTGATCAAAAGCTTTCATTGAGCACTTTCTCTGTGTAGAGTACCATCACAGAGGTACTTCGTGGAAAATTTTTTTAAAAAATTAAAAAAGAATGATAGGACCTAACGATGAAAGGAATCGTGTGAGTTCATCCTCTCTGAATGGCACCATGGAACTCTCAGACCTTCCACAGTCGTCAAGTCCAAACTCTTATTCGAATGCCAGTGTGTTCTTAAAGCCACCATAGAAAACCACCCACGTGTGGGAGCAAACTTCCGTGTACAAATAGGCCCATCTACAGTGCTCCATCACGTTGAGCTGGAGTCTGCCAGTGCGGCAAACAGGAGCGGAGGCTCTGGGGTGGAAGCCTCAGGGGTCCAACCCCACCACTGCCACTTCCTGGCTGTGTGACCTGGGGGAAAACCTTTCTGTCTCTCTGTCTCCATGCTCCTCAGACATGACATGGAACTATTCATAGCACCCACCTCATAGGGTTGTTTTAAGATGTAAATGAGTTAACAAATGAAAGGAACAGCGCTGGACACACAGCAAGAGCCCGGTCGGCCTTATCCATCTGAGCAGAAACCCAGAAGCTCTCAGCCTTCACACAACCCTTTCAGTATTGGATCAGAGCCGTCTCGTGTCCATGCCTCTTCTTCCCCCTTCCTTTCATATCCTCCTCACCTGACATGGCTTGGTTTGCATTGTTCTTTAGAAAACTGTTCTCCAAACAGGATCTGCTGGAAATGCTGCCTCCATCTCTCGGGACAGTATAATGGGACGACTTTCTTTTGTTTTCCACTATAGGCTCACCTCGGGCTTCCACTCAACTAAAATCCCTGGGTCAGTGTTTCCCAGTGTGGCCAGCAGATCAATCATGAGCCAAAACACTTCACGAAGAGGGCAAAATAACTGAGGAAATCTCACACATTGTAGCTGCCTCTTAAAATTCTTAACCCCCGTTAACATAGTAAGAGCTGAGGAGGTTGTCAGTAAAGAAACACGTTGAACTTCCTTTAACCTCACAATTTCCCACACTACAATTACTCAGCCATTCCAAGACCTCTCGCTCTCTTGCTCTCGCTCTTTTTTAAATTATAAAGCCTGTGAATATCACAAGGTACCGATGCCCTGTTGGGCGTGATGGGAAATGCTGTTCTTGGCTTTTGCCAGTGATTCCTCCACTCTGTACTTGGTAATGTGGGATTTGTTTCCATTCTGCCAAAGACTTTCCTGTACAAGCCCATTGTACAAGCTCATCGATATCTTAAGAACCCTGACTCTGACAGTCTGTGAATTGGGCCATTCTTTCCCACTCTGTAATTTTTACATTTTAAAACGAGTGTGTTCTGGCTGCCTCAAAAAGTCACTGGCGAAAGCCTCAAACAGGCCAAGGCCACGGCCAAGAATGAGTCATACCTTCGCCTGCCATCAACACAAAGCCAGGATTCAGTCCTCTCTGGGTGGTGAGCTATGACTCGTTCCAGTCTTAGTACCACCTAGTCTCCATCTTGTATGCAGGCACAATGGGAGGCTATACAGAAGAAAGGTATGTTGCAGCTACAATATGTCCTATAATCTCTTGCTCCACTGGTCTAGAAACCAACTTGATCAAATAACTCTTTCTAAGCAGGAGACAAGCCATAATAAAAGGGCAGTATATTCTTTCCCAGGAGCACTAATTCATCCTATTTAAAACATGGGTTCAATTGTTGCTTAATCTGAACCTGCATATTGTTTCTTAGGTTTAAGTGGTAATTTAATAAATTCAAAGACATACTACAGAGTTAGGGATTGAGGCTTAATACTAAAAGTGTGATAAGAACAGAAGGCTTCCATTCATTCTGGAAGCCTGCAGAAAGAATCTGAACACGAGTCAGCAACAAATGGAGGTGTAAAATAAATACATACATACATAAAAAGAATACCACGTCTGTGATGTATAACTGGGGGCATGGCCAAGTAGAGTGTGAGGAAGTGATCTAATTACCCTCAGTCCTGTTCAAATCCTTCTCAGAAAACGGTACCTGGTGGTGGTGGCTAAGGCTGCCCCAGAACTCAGAAGAAGCTTGGCAGAAAGGCAAAACGATAATTAAAGGGTTTGAAAGACCTATGAGAACAGCTTAAGGGAATTGGGATTATTTAGCCATGGAAGAAAAAAAAAGTGAACAAGCAAGAAAGAGTAGCTGAAGGGGCGATTTAAAAACAGTTTTCAATTATGTGAATGGCTCTCACATAGGGGCCTGTGACCAGCTGTTCGATCCCTCCACTGAGGACAGAACAAGAAGGAGCAGGCTTAAGCAGCATGAAGAATTTAGGCTGTGACTCACACGGAAGAATTTCCTGATGCTGAAAGTTGTTAAAGCATTAGTGTGAATTAGCAAGGGAAGCTATAGAATGTTCTTTTCCAAAATGCTGTAGTTTCTCCTGTGCTTAAAAGTTGGAAATTCTCAGGGTTCTTTTTACCTCCTCGGAAGCAAGATGCATCATTTTGGTTCTTTCAAAACTGCTTGCCTATGCCAACTGACAGCACTGGAGACAAGATAGGAAGATTCACATGCTCGTTCTACTCCGATCTTTCATTTTTACTACAAACCATTATGTTTCCTAATGGTATAGTCCCTCCTTTTGTTTGGCAGCAAAAACCAGGCTAGCTTCAATAAAGATGGAAAAGGTCTAGAATTAAACCCCGGCTGAAATTATACTTCCAGCATTCTAGGAAAATTAAATAGGATAGATGGGAATGGTAGGAAGTCACTGAGGTCAAAAGACAGGCACGATACCATTGGACTACGATCACCCTTGCAAGTGTCATGGTTTGCTGACACACACATAGACTTCGGATTATCTCCTCTAGGGAGCAAGGATGACTTTGTCTAGACACTGTGCCACTTTTATTCCATTTAGACAGAGACTCTTAGAATGGGTCATTTGGTCCTGGGTTTGCTTTGGTGTTCTGTTTTGTTTTTGGCCTACCTCCTCCTCCACATGCACACACAAAAAGCAAAGCTATCACAGCCTTTTTCATCGTTGAGACCACACTAGGGACATATCCTGGCTTCAGAGGACTTCACTCCGTTGGCCCTTACCTCTCAGCAACCGTCCATACATGAAGGCTGAGAGCGGGATCTTTCCTGTCTTTGTCATGACTGCTGTTCCATTAAAGCAGGTCACAGTGTGGTTGATACTGATGTCATTTTAATAAGGTAAAAAGGTGGTTAAAGCAATTCTAATACCTGGAATCTGGGACCAAGGGATGTAATTCAAAAGACATTATCTGGCAAGTCTGGAGTTAGAGGATCTGCAAGAGTTCGGAATAACATTTGGATCTCTTTCATGTTGTGCTCCCCATAAACCCTTAGGCACTGAGAGAACAAGCCCCAAATGGCGGCCAGGGGATCAACTTGGACACTCATTTTTCTTTCAGCATCACAGTATCAATTCATGGCTACAGGAGGTATGCGATGGGCAGACTTCTCCCCAAGCACCACACTGCAGCTGCCATAAACACATGCACGTATTTTTTAAAGAGGCAGCCATTGGTATCTCAATTGTCAGGTTTTTGAAAATAAACAGGTCAATTCTTAATAAACTGGAAAAAAAAAATGAGTAGTGAGAGAAGAGATCACACCCAGTAGATTTGGGATGATAAAGAAGAGAAATGTCCTGGAAATAATGCTTGGACTCAATGTCCTAGATTGCAGATTACTTAAAAACAGGAAAGGTGTTTCTATACCTGCCACAAAAGTTTGCTGAAGTGAATGATGGGTGGCAATTAAGCTGCAGTACAATCACAGAAAATAAAAGAGTTATTATAACTGAAAGAGGCTTGGATGGAAAAAAAAAAAAACCTGCTTACTCATTGTGGAGCATAAAACAATCTCAGTGGGCTCCTCTAAGAGGCAGGAGACAAAATTACATCTGCAACTTCCCAAAGTTTACTTTTAAATAGTTTTTAAAGTCAGTGTCTCCACTGATTCGTCTGTTATGCTGTCACATACTAAAGGTGAATAGCCTAGTTCTAGATTTGGAGAATATGATCAGAATGATCTGGTTTAAAATATAAGAGGACACAACATTCATAATGGGGGACCCACAGGCAGGCAGCCATACTTTATGTCAGAAGTTCTCAAGCAGAACCGAATCTGTACCCCAGAGGACATCTGACAACGTCTGAAGACATTTTTGGTTGTTACGACCAGGAGAGAGGGTGCTATGGGGGTCTGACTAGATGGGGGCCAGGATTCTGCTAACCAGCCAACACTGCCCAGGACAGCTCCCTACACTCAACAATTACCCAGATCAAAGTGTCGGTCATGCCAAGACTGAAGATCTCTACCCTAATGTTAACATCTTACATTACCATGGTTCATTTGTCAAAATGCTAAAACTAACACGAGTACATTTCCAGTAACTAAACAGCAGATTTCCCGGAGCGCCCTGCAGGCACCTAACAGGCAGGCAACTATACTCCGCAACACTGAGCCTGAGCAGCCCTGACAGGCCTGGTCAACTGCTAATTGGGAAAGAAAGGCCACGCTGGTTAATATATTGTGGAGAGAGGGAAAAACAGGGACTAACAAGAAATCCCAAGCTGGAAGTTACAGAACATGCTAAAATTGTACACCCTGATCAGAAATCAAGCTGCTTCTCAGACAGACAACTCAATGTACTATATCCTAGGATAAACAGTAGCAGACATATATTAAATCATGGCAAATAATTATCCAAAGCAAGGCAAAGCAGGTCAGCTAGCACGACAGAGAGTATGTGTGTGCAAACATACATGCGTACATGTACGTGAGTGTGTGTTTTCATTCTAAACAAAGTTCCTGCCCATTAAGCGGAAACCTAATAACCAAATATATCCATAATGCATACATAGAATTTTGAAGCATTCTTATTGGCAGAAAAAGGTAAATTTATGGAAAACACCGGGGACAAACCAGAGTTTTTTTTTTTAAAGGTTAATTTCTCCATCCTGGCCATTTTCATTTCCTGTATTCCTGGTAAAATGTTTCCTTCATAGATCCAAATAACCACTTCAATATTGCTGTCATTCTTAATAGGTAATGGCACTAAAGGATGACAACCCAGCTTTTCTGGAGAGCGTTGTAAAAAACGCTGGTGTTTGGAAAGGTTTGCTAAATTTAATTTTCTCAAAACTGTTTTGTGAATTGTCATCTGTACACAAGGATTGAAAACTACAAGGAGAATAGCTAGCCAGGGTCAGACAGCATAGGACAGGCAGTTCCTGACTGTTCCCTGAGCTGTTATTACAATTTCTTTAACAACCTCTAAATCTACCAAGGGCATCGGCAGAATATTTTACATAAGAGAGAAGTCTGTACTAGCAACGAACATAAAAGGAGAAACAAGAACAAGTTGTAAAGAATATTAATGACTCTTCTTCCAAACAATCCCAATTTTTATGAAAATCAAATGAGTGATAAAAAAATCTCCTATAAAAATACTTGAAACCTGCATGTAACAAATGTAAACAGTAGCAAGGTGGCATTTTGATCCTCTCAGGCATAAGATTCTTGTCTTACCCTTGAGTTGCTGAGCAGACCACGGTGGGGCACGAGGATCCATGGGATGTTTTTTCACATCTTGTTTTTAGTGTGGGCTCCTTCTGTTCAGAGAACAGTTGGTCTCGTGTGAAAGGCCACCCTCCATTTACAAGACTGTTTCCTCTCATATCTCAGTTACAGCTGGTACCAGCAGGTCAGGTAAGACTTTGCTGATAATGACCAAGCTTTGAGATAAGTACAGTAATTCCTTTCCCTTTCTGCTTTTCCATTTATAACATTCGGCGTGGCATCAAAGAAACTCGGGGAGAAGTAACTCTTGAGACAAGTCTGTTGAACTTTTTGTTGCAGATGAAAAAAAGGTTCAAAGAGGTTAAGGAAACAGCTCAGGATTATCTATTGTTTTAATATTTAAGTAGGTATGTTTAAAGTAGTCTTAAAAAGAGAGGACAGAGTCATTTCCTATGGGAACATGCAGGCCGATCTCCAAAATCTTCGGAGTCTTTAATTTGTTTGAGAGCGCTAGGAGTCCTGACAGCGAGGGCCTGCCTGGGTTAGTGCCCAGGCACCAAGTTGTAAACGGAATCTCTTCTGATCTACCGAGAGCCAGCTGAGGGTACGAGTCCACGAAAACTGCTGTGCTAAATGCAAACTCTTATCTCCTGGAATCACCTCGCCCCCTTTCTTGTAGGTATAACGTGTCCTTCCTCCTACTGTTAAATGCTACCGCATGTCTCAGCCTCATGGATCTATGGGTGCCGTTATACCAAAGTAGCAGAAAGGAAAAAAAGGAAACAAAAGCCCATGAGCTTCTCCTTAGCACATAGCTTGCACTCTATGTTTTGTTCAATTTGTCACTCCCACAAAAGAGTTGGCGAATATGAAAAAAGTATCAGGCATATTGCTATGGGGAGAAAGTACTGTCAATTCTATGTACTGACATTTTAAGCAATGACATGGCAAACATAGTCTCCAAAGGCAGTTTAGTTAGAAGCTCCATTGTTTGTATACGGCAAGTCGCCCTGGATGTTCATAGTGATACCCCCAAAAAGAGGGGGAAAGTGGGAGTTCTTTTTCCCCTCCAAAAGACCAGCAGAAAGTATCATAGAAGTAGAAACTCATCATTATATAAGCACCAATATAAAAATTAGAGAAGATTCATCAATGGAGGTTAAACCATAAGGCGAAAGGCAATAGAGGAATAGGACATTCATAGGGTCTCAAATCTCTCTCTCTCTCTCTCTCTCTCTCTCTCTCTCTCTCTCTCTCTCTCTCTCTCTCTCTCTCACACACCCACACACACACACTATGATTACAAAGGGGAAGGATTGTAATCGAGTTATCTGGCACACTCTACCTAAATACTGTTAGCACTACCAATAAGAACAGAGTGTTATTTGGTCCTTCCAGGTGTGATGCAGTGGTAACTATACAAAATCTTCTCTAGCGTCTTATCAAGAAACTTAAACCTGAGTCTAATAAGGAAACAACCAGAAACATCCAGAGTATGGGCCATTCTGTAAGAGAACTGGCCTGGACACGTCAAAGGTGTCAATGTCATTAATAAAAAAAAAAAAAAAAGCTGGGATACTGTTCTGATTAAGTGAAAGCACAGACATGAAAAGGAAATGTAACAAGAACCTTGACTGGGTCCTGGAAGAAAAGAGGCAGCTGTAAGGAACATTCTGGGGCAGAGGGGAAATTTCCATGTGGACTGCATGTCAGATGATACTACTGAGTTAATGTTCAACTTGTTTGTGATGAGGCTGTGAAAGTGATTGGAGCATGGCTTTTTAAAATGAGATGCATGGTGAAGTACTTAGGGGTTCACGGTTTATGCTATGATGCCCCATTACTTTTAAATCTATCTCTGTGTGGATATTCACATACAGGTATATGCTGTAAAGAGTGGGGACGGAGGAAAGTATAAATAAAAAAACCGCTAAGTATGGGGGAGAGATGTCTGAGAAGTACAGGTGTTCACTATACCACCCTGTCGACTCTATCTTACACTTGTAACTTTTCCAAATTAATAACCGCTTCTTGGCCTTTTGGCTAAGATCAAGGGTGGTGCCTTACCAGAATGAAATGCTGCTATTTCTTCCAAGTCACCCTTCCATGGGGCAAACGAGTTAGGCAGAGAGTGGGTAAGAGTGACTGAGTAACTGTGAAAGGGTCAGGGGAATGGCAGGAATGTCAAAGGTATAAAATGTGAGAAGCTCCTTGGGGTTAATTTTCTCAAAAACACCAGAAGTTTAATACCAAACTGATTTCCTTCTTGTTCTCTGACCTTCAATGTCCCCAAAGCATCCCCTGATAGAGTCTTGCCCATGTGTGCTTTTCCCCAATGCCAATTGTGACTTTTTGGCATAAAACTGAGTTTAAGAATCCCCATATTTATGGCAGTTTTTCATGTTTGAAGTATGGATGGGGAGGTTAAGAGTCGTGTTCGTGAAATAAGAAGTAAAAGTCTTCCGATAACTGCTGTCTTGGGTAGAAATCAAGTATTTTATTTAAAGTTCTAAGATAATGAGCAGGTTGGAGGCCAGCAGTCACTGCTCTAAATATTAATCAGGACTCTGAAACATCCATTAAAGATAAAATCAGCCCAAACAATAACACACAGGGATTATCCACTCTTCATTTACATGTTCAAGGACAACTGTCCTGATCTCAGCCTCTCCACTCCACCTGACTAATAAACCAATTAACACCACAGCTCCAGGGAACATCAGCACAATTTTAAAATCTATGCAAATCCATAAGTATACTCAATGCTAGTAATTTATGCTAGGGAGTTCTTATTTAACAGAAGAGTTTCACATATACCTGGTGAAGCACATCTATCCCGTAGGTAACATGGAATAGACTTTCTCAAGTATATATCACGACACATTATGCCAGATTACTGGATAGGAAGTTAGGACGAAAGTGGAAATAAAGAAAATGGAGAATGTTGAACTCAAATTTTCTTGTTTCCCTGAGCTTTTGGGTAAGTTTCAATGTGATTTAGAATGAGTGGTCATCTGATGAAAGGGAGGTCCGAATACACTTCTTACTAGAAGCATGGCTCTTAAAAATGACTTTTCAGGGCCTTCTCGGTGGCGCAGTGGTTGGGTGCTGGGCTGCGAAGCTGCCCACAGCCTCTGCAGCGCCGGTTCGATCCCCGGCCGCCAGCGAGTATCCCACATGGCGTGCAGACCTCTCCTGCCACGCCTGCTGCTCCCCTCAGCAGTGTACTTCGTCAGTCTGCCTGTTCTGTTCCCCGCTCTGGTGAATTCTCTCACCCTCCCGCATTTCTGACTGTACCCAGTGCTTGTATAAATAAATAAATAAAATCTAGAAAAAATGACTTTTCACTAGCATCTCATGCATAAACTTGGAAGGGAGAGACGAGAGAATGAGGAAGGAAAATTTAGTCATAACAATGAACTACCACTTTAGAAGGCGGAGAAGGGGAAAGGGAATGATGAGTGTTTTCCTAAGCAACAAATACATGAATGAAACAGGTTTCAATGACAACACAATTCTACTCTCAAAATACTGTTGAAGAAAACATCCATCACGTCACACTGAGAAGTTAACCAAACAAACCACAACAAATTAAGCGGATAATTATGAAGCTAAACCCACCATAGCATATAATTAAGGAAAAAAACAGCAGTAATTCAAAAACAATAGTCAACTCAAGGGAATGCTGATAACACTCTGATAAAAGATCTTTTTCAAAAAAATTGTAGGAATTTTAACTAACTGTTCACGAACTGGCCCAGTAGGAGTGCAGCGATGCTAACGTCTTTATGAATATCAACAACTGTAGTGACTTACTGATAGTGAAGTTACTAATGAAGCTCCGTCAGTCCAAAGGGTCATAAGCAGAAAGTCTGTGGAGCCAAACAGCCCATATTTTGATTGCTGAACAAAAAGCCAAAGGAAATCTCAGCAAAGTGGAATTATTAAGAGTTATTTCAAGGATAGAAAATGTAAATGATGATCATTTGGCATGGGAAATGCTGTCAAACTGATTAAGAAGTGTCCTGGCATGGTATTTTTAACACTCAGAGAGAACAGAATGCCAAGTCTCTCAAAATCTTGTCTACAGGGACTCGGTTATAGATAAAAGGAACTGTTCACGTAGCTGGCATTCTGTCATGTTACAATGCAATTTAGATTAATTATAGCTACCACTCAGTGAGCACCTACTGTGTACTCACTGTACCACCACAACTCGAAGGACTGGGACTCTATGGGCTCACAACCCCTGCGCCCTCCCCACCCCCACCACCCACCAGCAAGAGCTTAGAGTCTAGGATCATTAAAAAAAAAAAAAATAGCAGAGCTGGGATCAGAACCCAGGCAGTTGGCTTCTGGTCCTATGTGTTAACCACTCTGCTACTCACTACTCCAGATATCAGATATTCTGGAATGATTTATTGTGATATTGCGTGTGTGCATATGTAATGTTTGTTTCTCCACAGTTGAGGTTGTAATTTATTCTCATTTCTATATCATTCTATATTACAGCAACTGTGCATAGATGATATTCATTTTTGTCATATGAATATAAAAATTCAGAAGAGATGAGAAAGCCACTTATTCATTTTGAATGCATGAATACAACAGAAGGCAGAAAACAGATGTAAAATAAACAGATTTTGACACCAGGCTCTTGTAGGTGAAGCATATTGAATATAAAGTTGGTATACTCGATTCCATCTAAACAATCAAGTCCTTAAAATGTTTACTGAAGAAAATACTACAAAGACAATCAATGGGGGAAGGGAAGAGATACGATTCAGGACACTGCCTAATACCAACTGACAGATACATACCCTTTCCTGGAGTCACAAATGGGAAGTTTTACCACCTAAAAGGGAGTATTACTTGGTTTCATTTGGGGGTACACTGGATGTCTGCAACTGGAAATAGATTTTTTAAACAAAGATAGAGCATTGTGTGTACGCATGTATTGGGGTACAGGTATTCATTTATCCATGTCATCGTCTTACAACCCGGAATTCATACAAGGGATCACATTAATACTCTCTTAGTTTAGCAGTCTAGTATTTTAACTTGTTGAAGTCATCTATTTCTACTCAGACAATTTAGCAGAAGGAAACACTGGTTTGGAACATATGGAGTTTGGGTTTGATGTCTCGTTCTGACATAATATAATTACAGGATGTAGAATATACTCACTCTGCCTCTGGGCTTTAGTTTTCTCATCTGAGAAAAGAAGGAAGGGGGTGATCTGCAGGGTTCCTTTGGGCAGTCTCTGTGACTCATAGCCAGGCAGACCTGGCCACCAAGGTCCTATAGACTGATCTATTGCATGGATGTCTCTATGGACGATGAAAGAGGAGCACCCTGATGAGGCATTAATGGAAGCTGTCATTGTGAAACAAGTTAGTTTCAAAGCTACTTCTAGTACCATCCAAGAGTCTATTTGCCAGGAAATGTGCGGACTGCAGTGTGCTCCCAGCATAGAAACCTACCCTATCACCTCATTCACCGTCAGTCACAAGACCACCATCAAATCCCTAAGTTGACAGTGAAACTTCCTCTTTAATAGTCACAGAAATGACTTCATTTCCTGGCCTAATGGATAATTCCTGAAAGAGCCTAAACTGATTTTTAAATAGGCAACATTTTATTTGAACTTGATGGGCAATTTTATTCTTTGTCTCTCTCTTTTCTCTAAGTTTTTGGGTTTTCCCCACAATTTTTTTTTCATTGTGGTAAAATACAATAGCAACATTGACTATCTGAACCATTTTAAAGTGTCCAGTCCGGTGGTGTCAAGTACATTCATATTAGGTAATCATCAGCACCATCCAACTCCAGATTAGAGAGCTATAGGCTGAGAAAATCTTTCAAAGATCCTGCAAAGAACACTGCACGCGCAAACACACCCTGTTCTCCCTACCGCCACCAGACTCTTGTCTAAATCAGAAGCTACAATGTCCCATCTATACCAACCTGAAAAGAAGTTTTCTAGTTGGTGATGAGAAAACAAAGGAAATCAAAGAACCAAAGTTTGAAATTATCCTTTGCAATACAAAGAATGCTGGTTTCTACCGGCTGCCTTGGAGCACAAGCTTGGCAAGGGCACCAGCCGGCCAATTCCCAAGGTCTTAAACTTGAAACAAAGGGTAGAGGGCATCTCCATGCCTGCTGTCTTCCCTTCAGAAAACATGTCATTTTCAGGGCCTCCCTTGGTGGCGCAGCGGTTGAGCACTGGGCTGCGAAGCTGCCCGTAGCCTCTGCAGCGCCAGTTTGATCCCCGGCTGCCGGCGAGGGTCCCACATGGCACCACAGACCTCTCCTGTCTCGCCCGCTGCTCCCCTCAGCAGTGTATTTTTTCAGTCTGCCTGTTCTGTTCCCCACTCTGGCTCTGGTGAATTCCCTCACCCTCCTGCGCTTCTGACTGTACCCAGTGCTTGTATAAATAAATAAATCTTTAAAAACACAAAAAAGAAAATGTCATTTTCATACATGTGGCACAGTGGAAGGCAAGGTGGTTGCTGGGCCAGGATGTTGAGCCAGAAGTAATTGTTCACAGTGGATCTGTTCAAACCTATTGCAAATTGCTACAAAGTTGAGAGGTTCCCCAAATTTAAGTCATATAAAACACGTACACCTCTCCTGGCTGTTTATACAGAACATGCACAACATCATCACTAGAAACATCGATTTGCCAAAACTCACCTTCTTGAAATGAAGATTCCTCCCCTTCCTCCCCTATGTCTCCTATGTTCATTGGTTTGCTGTGGCATCTCAAAATTGAGCAGGGACCCGGGATAGATGCCTGTTATTTCACTTTGGGAGGGGGCACAGCAGTAGCTTCGCAAGTGCATATTTGGGGAAGAGGTGGAGAATGGGACATGGACAAGCATACAAAGTCTTCCACCAGTGGAGGGACTTTAGGAACACGGACAAATCGTTCAGCCATGTAAACAACAATAAAAACAAAACCCAAAGTCTGCCAATTCTAGTCTCCCCAAAGGACTGGTGAGGATTAAGCACAAGAATGCGTGTGAGCAAAGGCCAAGTATTACCATCAGTAACGACAGTAGCGATACTATGTCTAAGCATGGTGGGTAGAAATGGTAAAGAGAAACTGTTTCACAGTAGTGAAAGCACACTGGGTGGTTATGGGCAACAGATCTGGAAAGCTCTGAGAGTCAAACAGCAAACTCAGGATGCCTTCAATAGACAAAGGAAAGAAACCGATGCTTTCTAAGGATGGTGCCACATGGTGAGGGCATCTGTCCAAACCAGTAAGACCATGGACGGGGAGTAGGGTGTGGCGGGCAGCATGATCAATGCACTTGGCAAGGCCTGAAAATGTGTCAGGGTGCAATGAAAAGGAATTAAACAAAAGATGTTCCTTTCCCTAAAAAAGGAAAAAGTGCTTTACTACGTTTTGTCCAATTTGAAATGTTCAAAGAAGACCATTCAGAAAATACCCACGAAGAGAAGAAATTAAAAACCACCTGTTAGCACTTGAGATCTGGACTGGTATCTTTTCACCCCTCTCCCCCCACCTCCCCAGTCTCACCAAAGATGTTCCCAAGAGCTTGGGGATTGGTCCCCCAGGATGTGTTTTCTCAGCAGGTAAGGGTGGATGGATGGTGCTCAAAGTTTGGACACAGAGATGAGAGCGTTTCTTTTCCAGAGACAGGAAGTAATGAAATAAGAAACATGGGGCTTGGGGGAGGGAGACCTTCAGTCAAAGAAAGCAACAGGCAGACATGGAACAAAGGGCTGCACTCCTGGTGAGGGGCTAGCACTGGGAAAAGAAGACCATCTGTCCCGCAGCCCCTTGTCCAGACAACCATATTCCAGCAAACCAGCAACTAGATCTTCATTATTACTACCAGCAAAATAACTATGTGACTTGAGAGCTGCTGTTGCTACAATAGCCATCATATTACAAAATTTAAGCAAATCAACTGTTATATACTTCAATGTAAACAATAGTATCTGTCAAACATATTTCAGTAAAAGACGGGCAGGGCGTGGTGGCTGCTTGAAGACCGAGGGCATGGCACGCAGTGGCTGCAGGGCCCCCCCACCTCCAGGCACAGCAGGGCCCACCACTGCATGGAGATGGCTGTGCACAGCCGTGGCCTCGCCTTCACTCTTGACTAAATTCACAAAAGAGGCACAATTGTGTGTGTGTGTGTGTGTGTGTGTGTGTGTGTGTGAACACGTACATGAGTCTCACAGCCAGAACTCCAACAGTTAACTGCAACTTGACTAAAGAGACAACATCACCGAGGAAAACAATCCTCGTGTCAGCACAAGTTGTTTCATGTTGGAATTGGGCTAAAAAATGTATCTAGATTATTGTGACTAATTTTCACTGTACAGAAGTTACTTGTGTCTCCATTCTGGTATAGAAATATGAATGCAGTCACATGCAAAAAAGAATCTAGAGGAAGTGATGCCTATTCACATTTCTGTGCAGGGGGGAGGTTGAGTAAGAGCAGCAAAAATGCATTTATGTCTCCGTGCCCATTTCACATTTACAGCTAGGTTGCTATAATTTTGGCCAAACAATCAGTATATCCAACTCTACCTAAGTGGGCTTATTATGTGTGCATTTAGTCAGTTTGCCTAGTTAGTCATTAAATGGATACTCAAACTGTTTTAAACATCTAAATAATCACCATGTCCTTCCCAGGAGGTCTCTTCTAGTTTGATTCTAGCCTGTAGTTGAAGACAGCAGTCTAACCCAGTGATTTCTACTGCTAGTTCTATTTGTTCATGGAATGAGAATAGATTGAAAAACCCCACAGAAGAAAAACAGCTCTTAGCAATTTTTTTTAAAGAAAACAACATAAGAACACTGTGAATTTTGTGATACTGGATATATCTCACTCCTCTGGTGCTGGTGGCATTACAAATAGAAAGAACTTTTTACGAAAAGCCATCTGGTAATGTATAGCAGAAGACACAAAGCTATTTTTATCCTTTAGTCTGGTAATCCCAGTCCTGAGAATTTATCCTAAGGAAAAAACTTCAATCACGGAAAAAAACTAAATGGATAAAGATGCTTGTTGCTGCATTACTTACCTTAAAAAAGACAGACAGCAACTAAGTGTCTGTCAATGCAGGGCTGGGCCATTTGGGAGGGAAAGGGTGGTTCTGGGGCACCAGTGGTGCTGTGAAAAAGGTAATGGGGAGCCAAAAGAGTCCAGACCTCTGACAATGCTCCAAGGTAAGGGAAGTCACCGTTCAGGCCTTAGAGTAACAGAGGTGTTGCCCAAGCTATAAAAAGATCTTATTTTTTCAAAAGGATAGCTGTGTTAGCTATTTATCAACAGTCACTGAAAAGGAGGCTCTCATGATAGAACCAGGTTAAAATGAAAACTAAGAGTTTCTATTTCCAAGGTCATTTTTTGATTTACGAAGAGATTTCTATGGCTGTGAGATGTAGTTTCTCCCTCACTGAGCCACTGGAGACTCCCTTTCCCAGCACCTTACTCAAAGTGGGATCTCCGCTGTACATGGAAATTTCTTTTCCTTCCTTTGTTGTGTCCTCTCTCCCCAAACCCAGAGTCTCAAAAGTCATCACTTAAAGAGGTCTCAGGTATCAAAAATGCCCTGCCAACCTGCCTACGGGAGAGCTCGTGTGCGAAACTGAAGTTCTGTTGCTTTCTTTTTTTTTTCCCATTCATTTCTAAAATACAACCGAATAAATAGGTTACTTAGAAGGGTGAATCACTTACAAATTGGAAGCAGCTCCTGACACTCGGCTCAATGTTACTGCCCCCAAAGGATGCAACTTCACCCAACTGTCTTGGGATTTGGATAGAATCATGCAGGAGGAGGCCCAGTCTGCGCTGGTCACAAAATCCTGTTGAACTTGCCACTTGCTTGAAAAGGTCTATAAGAGAAAGAAGAGAATGGCCACAATCAAAAAGCAACACCATGTGGATGCCAGCAGAATCTACTGATGAACTCAATTCCAGTACCAGTTCTCCAGAAGATCCAATATTGCCACTGAGAGCCCATTTCTAAATTTCTGCTGATCTGGACCATTATTTTTATGGAGCAAGTCAATTATATGCACAGACAGACAGACAGACACACACACAATCACCAAATATAAACTACAGCCCTACAAGAAGTGCAAACTTACAGTATTGACACACTTGAATCTTTCCTAAGCTAGAATACAATTCTTTGGGAAATGATTTTCCATGGAGGATGCAACCTTTATCATAAAGTAAGTGTTTTAGCATTAGGGGTCGTGGAACTGGCCCAAAGCATCATCCTCTTTGAACATCAGAGATTCATAGAATGTACCAAAATTGGAACTTCATGGAATCATAGAAACACTGAGCTGTTGCTGTTTGGTGTGTCGTTGTAAACAGCTCATATCCCTGTACATTGTCACTGATTTAATATGTATCTGCCTTTTGGGCTGAAGAATGATATCCCCTCGAGGGCAGGGACATTTGGATGAATGTGTATTGGGAGTGTCTAAAGTAGAACAGCAGTACCTGATGACTAGCAGGTACCCAGTTCAGTGGGTTCAAGACTGAATATCCCAAACACTTGCAAGCCATGTTTTGTTCTCAGCAATGAAATCATTCAAATCATACCTTGTGTTCAAATAAAAGTTGCCCCAAATGTAAATTCAGCAAAGCCTTTCCTACTCATTAGCTTTAAACTCTACGATATTAAATATTTTGTAATGTGATATCTACTATGGCAGTAACAAAAATGAGATCTCACACACAGCCTTTTACCATCTCTCCAACACACACACACACACACACACACAGATCTTCTTTGCAAAATTATGAGTTATTTTTACATGCCCAGTTTGGAGTTAATTTTTTTTTTGTGTGTGTTCTCTCTTAATAGTTACTTGAAACATAGGCTCAAAGCTCCCTTGATGATTCCATTTTGTATCACAAGGGGCTAGTACTATACCATCGATAAGGTTAGATTATAAAGTAACCCAGGATAAGTAACTACAATATTTACAGGAGGAAACCCACAGAAATACTATGTTATCCAAAGCACCTCTTTACATGGTTAACAAAGCGGTTCGGTATTTTTTCCTTTGGTTCTTAGGCTGAGAAAACTCAAGTGGAAACATTAACAGGGAGAGCTAACAGGGTTTGTGTATTCTGTGGCTGACTCCTAGGGGGGAACTGAGCAACAACACACAGAGTGGCTTTGGAACAACTCGATCTCTTTTATCTCCTGCCTGCCCTTATGCGCAGCACATCTCATCCCTGTGTGGCTAAGCCTTAAGGGAAGAGAGAAAATACACGATAGACTACGTTTGTTTAATGGTCCTACCGAAGAAATTTCTTAGAAGCCCATATAGGGGGAAATCAAGTATGGTCCTTCACAATGGAAATGGATGCTGCTTCCTCATTCTCTACCTTAAGCCATCTAGCACATGCTTTTAATTTGGGTCTAAAATTTTATGCAGAAGAACCCAGTGGCTAATCAGAAGGAAATTCTACAAGGTTGCTTTTACCCTGTAGAAAACAGCAAACCTATCTGTCTTTCAAATAATAAAATTTTCGTCATGTCACAGAATTGGATATGTCAGTACAAGCTGCAGTAAGGTGATTAAAAAATAAACAATGTTTCTTGAACATGAATGCTAGATAGTGTTCTCTAAATACAAATCCAAAGTCTAGGCAAGAACAGGGATTAAACCTTCCTATTTATTTTTCTGACTTATACAAAAGGGTTAGGAAATCAGACTTTATCCCCGGGGAACATGTGTTTTATTCAGACACAGTCAATGTAACGTAAAATAATACTCGGACTGGAGAAGTTAATCCTCGTTCTCCATTTAAATACCTGCAATTTAATGTTTGACAGGGAATGGCACACACCAAATTTTATGATACTCTAAAAGCAGTTGTACATCTTACATGAAGAACCTTCTGTCAAATAAGAACACTATGTCATTCCCCATTGAGAACTGAGGTAATTAGCCAACATTAATAAAAGAATACAGAGTTAATATACATGACTTACATCTGTACTTGTCTTCCAAATGTGCTTTACACAGAGAAATGATGCCAGTTTTAAAAGACAGGACTCGGATCCTCCCCGTTCGCCCCCTATTAGGAATAATCAAACCAGAAAACAATTACCGTTACTCGAGCAGATGGTAAACGCTTCCTAGTCAAGAAGAAAGCCTTGAGAATGGGGACTCTTAGCCCCTCTTTTATTGTGATCTTTAAGGACTTTTGTGACTTCACTATCTATTTGGCTGACGACCTAGAATGAGATGGAAATTTGGTCAACTCGACCAATGAATATTTCCCAAATTTTCAATTCTTAAAAGCTCTTACTTGAACTGTAAAAGTAGGTCTACAAGAAATAGGGGGAAAGAAAATCTCCTTCTATTCATCCATGACGAGCCACCTGGGTTTCAGTCGGTCAAAGGAAGAATTGCTACCAGGCACTTAGCTATTTTGGTTACTGAAGCAAATTACCTACTTTGGTTAGTGAAGCCAAAAAAAATTCCCAGCAACTCACGGCTCTCCTCTCAACACTCTTAGATTTTCATCAGATTGCCCCTTATTGAGAAGAAAATTAATCACTTCAGGCCACATGACACATAGTATAAAATGTGAACATTTATCTCCATAAGAAAAATGATATACTCCATAGAGCGCATTCAAATACATGCTCTTACAGAGCAATTTAAAAATAACCTATTGCTATATCAAAGTTTTAATATATGTATGCTTTCTCTTTACACATAAAGCAGAAACACAGCATTCTGCATAACGAATTTATGGGTAAGTACATTCTATCCATGGCGTGGGGGAATGAAGGTAAGAATGAAAGGTTTTTATTTTGTAGAAAATGTCAGTATTTTGTAATGGAAAGCAACTGACCCTTAGTTCTGTGTTTTGGTTTTTTTTTTTTTTTTTTTTTTTTTTTTTTTTTTTTTAAGCAACTGAACCTTATGCCTCAGGTTAAAAAAAAAAAGATTTTTAGCCTAATTCTTCCATCTAGCACCTCAGAATTGCAAAGAATATTTCCAAATTGGGGGGATGGGATGTGCTCAGTGAACGACATGCTCAATTTCAACTAGTACAACTCAGTAAATCCTTTAATCCAGCAGAAATCCTGGATCCTAATGCATTAATAAATTTCCTAGACTACTGGAAGGTTTTCTTTTCTTTTTCTCTCTCTAAAAAGGGCAAATCAAAGTTGAACAAATAAACACTGTCATAGAATATGGTACAGTAAGTCAGGTCTTCAAGACGCTAAAACTGTCCCCATATACTTTGGAGGTAGGTAGAAAGGAAGTTACATAGTTAGAATCCATTCACATGTCATCTGCAAAGTCAACGGTGCCAAAAAATACTTGGGGGAAAGATGTGAACACAAACCCTCATCAAAGCAAATGTAAGTATAAGCTACAATCGGCATGCAGTATGTTCAAGAGCTTTGTATATAATTAATTAGCAGAATTCAATATCCTCGTGGTCTTGGGATGTTAAAAGCCATGCCTTATTCAAAATGGCAATGAAAAAAAAAAGGAAAACTTTTTTTTGAACATTTTTTTCACAGCCATTTATTTACTTATTTATTTATTTTAAAGATTTATTTATTTATACAAGCACTGGGTACAGTCAGAAGCACGGGAGGGTGAGAGAATTCACCAGAGCCAGAGCGGGGAGCAGGGCAGGCAGAAGGACCGAAGTACACTGCTGAGGGGAGCAGCAGGCGGCAGGAGAGGTCTGTGCGCCATGTGGGACCCTCCTCCGGTGGCCGGGGAGCAGCCGGGGATCGAACCGGCACTGCAGAGGCTGCGGGCAGCTTCACAACCCAGCGCTCAACCGCTGCGCCACCGGGGAGGCCCGCCATTCATTTATTTACAAATTCTTCTTGACCCAGTGACTGCAATAATTGCTGTATCCCAAAAGGCTTAATCTAAGTTAATCACAACTATTTAAAAACATATTTTAACTTTGTAACAAAACATATTTTTCACTGACTTAATGTCCGTTCTTCATGAAATAACACATTTTTTCTTAATTGCACTAAGGAATTTGTGGCGAAGTCTTATTACCATTTAAAATATGTCGAGTATATTAACAAATTCCATGCATTCATTTCATTTTATTTGTATTCCATATGATCATTTTTTCTGAGTTTTAAAATTTTTTTGTTTTTTAATTCTGTATATTTTTTATATCATTTTTCATTTTTGCACAATGTATGCATTTTCTACTTGGTTATAGTCCCCGTACAATTCCCACTCCCCTTGCTTTGATCCTACTCCCTCATCCCTGCCACCCCTCCCCCATAGTGTATCTCTGGTTTATAGTTGCTTGTTGATAAAAAGGTATAATTTTAATCAAGGCAGTGGCACAAGTTTATGACAAAGGCAAAAGGTGACTCCTTTCAGAAAACCTCCCCAGATTTCCAAATGGGGTATGTTCACATAATGGGGCATGCAGCAATTTTGAGGTCTAAGGAGAATTCAGTCAAAATGAAGGCCCATTGCTTTTGCTACCCTCTTCAATTGTCTTCATTAAGCTTAAGACAACAATTAGTCCTGGGACTATGTGTGCAATCCAGAAGAAATGAACAGCTGCCCTGGAAACCAGAGAGATGAATAGAGGTGCCAAGCTGAAACTTCATAAAACCTTATTAAAAAAAAATAGTCTTCAGTCTGAGGAGCTGAGTTTGTTGCCTGAAGGGCTTCTTTTCATTTTGTTGGGTTTATCAATTCATAATCGGCTGCAAAAATCTCCTGTGTATCAGGTACCACTATTCAGACCTGGTGACGGGTGTGCTGCCAGGGAGAAGGAGCCGCCCCAGGAGTGGATGGAGGAACGCAAATTACACAAGCAAGAAGGGGAACAACCGAGGGCTACACGTGGACTCATTCTACTGTTTGAAAAATGAGTATCTCAAGGTTTTGTTTGTTTTCTAATCTGAGAGCAATCTACGTTCTAGCGCTTACCTCCAAGCTTATCAAAATATATTCAGCTCCAATAAATGCAGAAATGATTTATCACAGTGATGGCATCTGGGGGTCACACAGCTTCACGAAACTTTCATTGTGAGGACCCTATTTCTAGACTGGGGCCCTGTTGTGATGCTAATTATACCTTTGCCACTTCTGTAACCTAAGCCTCCTGTGGCAGAGTCTGCAAAAAGCTGGGCATACGTACGTATCATAAACATTCAGCAGCCAGTTGAGACACATATCCACGCAGAGAGGGACGTTGACCAGATTGTTGTGCTCTTGCTCTAGGCGATCATAAATGGTGGTCAGACAATTAATGATCTGCAGGATGTCCATGGGCTGGTCATTTTGCTTGAGGTTGTGCTGGTCCAAGGCATCGCACGCAGCTGACAGGCTCAAGAGATCCACTGCAAAAGCCACATAAAATCACCAATGATTCAGAGGGGGAAAATCTTTCTTTTGCTATTTATTCTTTTCATTTGAGAATCCTGGTTGGGTTGTCTTCTACCCTTTAGTATTTGTTCTTTGTGAACAGAGTCATTTCTGCGTATATAAGAGGGGAAAAGAAAACCCCTGTGTTACTAAAGATTTTGAAAGCGTTCCCGACAACACTCTCTTGTATTAGTTTTAGAGGTCAGTTAGACTAATCTGTATGGTTAGGGCTGTGTAAACTCTACTTGCAGCTATGCATTCATAATCATTAAGGCTCTTTCTCCTTGAAATATCAGTTACCTCACAATCTCATTGCTACTTAACATTAGGTGAAAAATAATCAACTTCATTAAACTACACCGAAACTAAACTATAATCTATTGAGTTTTCAGATCTCAGGCTCACTTATTTCTCCTTTCACCTTCAAATTGTATTTTACAATGTACTTTTTGAGTCCTCGAAGAATTTTTCCAAAACTGGGGGGTGGGGGGGGGACTGGCTTGATATGAGGTATTATTTAAACACATATGCTGAAAGACAGAAATTTAGCACAAGTGAAATCTCAACTTTGTCCAGCATCAGCAAATCACAAATTCCCAAGTGTTATGGACGGTGGCATTTCTCTGAAGCCAATTTATTAGCCAAATCGGATATGCAACAGCACTGCTCTTGTAACACCTTGACACCTAAGGTCTGGTCTGAACTCTCAGTTCTTTGAGAAAAGGAATCAATGATAATTAAGTAAATCTCTCACACAGCAAGTGGGAAAGAGGCAATACAATATAAATATAACTGCAGATGAACAGCTCACCAATAGTACTAAATAGAGACAAACGTGAAGCCTCCATGTATTTTACTAGTTGTAGCGAGTTGTAATCAAATGTTAAGAAAACAACTGATGTAGTACATGTTTTTCTTTCTTTTTTTTAAAAAGATTTATCTATCTATCTATCTATCTATCTATCTATCTATCTATCTATCTATCTATTTATTTATGCATACTAGAACCGGGGTACAGGTCAGATGTGCGGGAGGATGAGAGGATTCACCAGAGACAGAGTGGGGAACAGAACAGGCAGACTGAAGAAATACACTGCTGAGGGGAGCAGCGGGCGCGGCAGGAGAGGTCTGCTGCGCCACGTGGGACCCAGGCTGGTAGGCCGGGATTGAACCAGCGCTGCAGAGGCTGTGGACAGCTTCACAGAGCGGCGCTCAACCGCCTGTGCCAACAGGGGAGGCCCATGTTTTTCTCTTTTAGTAAAGAAAAAATGGTAACCTTTAAAGTTTCCCTGGAAGCATGAAGGACACCCGATGGTGGAAGTGAGAGGATTTTCTCCTTTGTCTTTCATCCCAAAAAGTAAGGGGCTGTTTTCCCAAAATGCCCTGGACTAATCAGATTCATGAGATTAAAATAAAGGCGCTTTTCCTTTTGCATTAAAAAAAAACTCTAAATGCATGGGCCTCCATGGTGGTCCAAGGGGTAAGTCTCAGCCCTATGAAGCTGTTAGCAGCCACTGCAGCACGAGTTCGATCCCTGGCCAGGGAGCTACCCACGTGGTGCAGCAGACCTCTCCTGTTTCACTCACTGCTCCCCTCAGCAGTATATTTCAGTTAGTTTGCCTGTTCTGCTTCCCACTCTGCCTCTGGTGAATCCTCTCACCCCCCACACCTCTGTATGCATAAATAAAATAAATTTAAAAATACTCTGACCATAAGGACTTAACCAAGCTGAGACGTTGTATAATGTGAAAGAAAGGAAGCTAACGTGACTTGAGGGAGGGAAGGGCGAAAATGAATAAAGGATTAAAAAATAACACGGGTAGGCAGAGGACGTGAGAAGGCGAAGGCCCAGCCGGACTGCAGGAGAAAGAGTGAGGCATGGACAGAAGGACTCACATTCATTCTGTCCAGTGTGCTGGCCTTGCTTCCAGGACACAATTTCCAGTGCAGGTAGGGAGAACATTTAGTCACCCAGCACACCGTTCCCATTAGCGGGAGAGAGGAATGGATTCCTCCAAATACTAATATACCCCACATATTTCTGTATTGAAGGAATGTATGGGTGCCTTGCCACTTTTCTGCTATTTTCTTTCTTGTGCCTGTCTTAATAAATATTTTGCTTTATAGCCAAGGATATAAGAACCAAGAAGTGAGCATTTTTAGACTACTTTTGTGTTAAGTGTCTAATTTCCCTATGAGATGGAAACAAACAGTAAAAATGCATGAGCTTGTTTTTATCGGGTCTATTCTTATCTGTGTACAGGTGAATGGGTAAAATAGAAAATCCAGAGTATAAATAGCTCCAAAGGGGAGCAAAGCAATTGCTCTAAAATAACAGGAGCAGAAGGTGACACTGTTAGGAGAGAAATACTGTGCAATGTGCTCTGCTAGAACCGGATGTGGTTCAACACCAGAACGATCCCTCATAGAAGACTGGAGAATAAATTTCCCCAAACAAACCTATCAAATGGAATTCCACTTTTATGGAACAATTCTTCAAAGACTTGTTTAGGTATAGATAACTGATACTAGGAATTTGAAAAGACATAGGGAAATTGATAGGCACAATTTAATTGCCACCCAGACTTATACTTACTGTTCAAAACGAGCATTTGAAAGAACACGTTGAGATTTTTTTACTGAAACATTAAACATAATGATTGGCTGTTTCTTGAAGCCTCAACAAGCAACCAACAGATAAATTTTATGCAACTGTCCTTTCAGTTCATGCTAGGAATTTCCATGTAGAGAGGAAAAAAAACATATATCCCCTTCAGTGTATTTGCTAAGGAATATATTTCAAAACTATGGAAAAATCCAAGTGTGGTCCAGTTAAGCTTCCTTCAAAAAAATTCACAATGGAGGATGCTATAGCTTTTGACACCAATGAAGTACAGGGGCCATTTGATGGGCCCGTCTGGTATGAGGGTTACTGGGGTGACCTTATTTGCTGTGCAGGAAAAAACAGAAACTGGAAAGAGGGAGACCTAAGCCCAGGAAGCCACTGAAGCCAACTGAAGCACTGGTTTCGCCTGATCCTCTCCCTGTTCTTTCCAGTGCTAACTCTTTCTTTCCACATATGCCACCAGTGAGCTGAGGCAGAATTTGTGTGTCTTTTAGGGAATCCCAGTCGTTGAAAGCTAGAAAGCACCTTTAGAATCATTCTCCACTTGGGAACGCTGACCTCAGAGGTAAGGCCACTTGCTCTGGGTGTTATGGCAGGACACCCAAGTTTGTCCATTATTCGTGGAGGAACATACTGCAAAGCAGAAAGTGACTAACAGAAAATAGCCTTATAGACTTTACAGGATAAGAAAACCATCTTACACCCCCTCCTAGAACAGTGGAAGAAAAAAGCTACAGCAAAAAGTTGATTAGAAAAGACCCATGGTGCCTATACAATCCAAGCTTATCCATGGGTCACCGTAAGATTCTGTTAATATATAAATAATCCTGTGACCAGGGCTTCCGTGGCAGCGCAGGGTGAAGTCTCAGCATGTGAAGCTATCAGCAACCACCACAGCACAAGTTTGATCCCCAGCCAGTGAGATAACACACCTGGTGCAGCAGACCTCTCCTGTCTCGCCTGCTGCTCCCCTCAGCAGTGGATTTCAGTGGATCCGCCTATTCTGCTCCCCACTCTGTCTCTGGTGAATCCTCTCAAGCCCCAGCACCTCTGGCCTATACCCCAGCTCTTGTATGCACAAATAAATCTTTTTATTTATTCATTTATACAAGCACTGGGTACAGTCAGAAGCGCGGGAGGGTGAGAGAATTCACCAGAGACAAAGTGGGGCACAGAACAGGCAGACCGACGAAGTACACTGCTGAGGGGAGCAGCGGGTGGCAGGAGAGGGCTGCGCGCCATGTGGGACCCTCGCCCGGTGGCCGGGGATCGAACCGGCGCTGCAGAGGCTGCGGGCAGCTTTGCAACCCAGCACTCAACCACTGCGCCACCGGGGAGGCCCTCACAAAAAAAATCTTTTAAAAAATAATCCCGTAACCTAACTCCTGCGGATAGAGAAAGGTCTCGGGGGCAGGGGGCATGGTGGGATAGCTGCTCTGTGTTTGCTGACACTTTTGCCCAAACCAATAGGTGCCTATGGGAACAGGAGACTGTTGTTGAAATGCACCATTCTATAGGCACTGTACTTTCAAGGCTGAAGGACATTCCAAGCAAATATTTGCACAGCAAGAAAGTCAATGCACTTTGATGTCGTCATCTGTGCCATGAGGGTTAATTCCAGAGGATCTGGAGTTGGCATGAGATGTGCTAAAATAGCTACACAGTGCAGGTCTTGATCAAAGCAATGTGAGGTCACTTACTGTGCTGACGTGTGGCTGCGGTGTAGAGGTTATCATCCCAGTTTCACTGCTAGCAGAAACACTGGCCATTTTTACCTGGCCTTGGTGAGACCCGTAGAAGCCACTGGGTTTGGCAGTAGCTATGTAGAAGACTATGCGTAGATGACCAGTAAGCTACAAGAGACCCTGGCTCAGACTCCTGGTTTCCAAAGTGGTTTGTGCAGTGGTTCTTGATCCAAGGGAACAAAGTGCATTCCGGTGCAGCCCTTACTCAGGGGGCACTTGGAGCTCGCACCTGGCCTCTGCAGACCAGGTGTGCATTGAGATAGCCTGCGGTGGGGGTGCATGTCCCAGCTTCACGTTAGAATACTGCAGCCGTTTCCTGCAGGGAGCTGCCAATTTGCAAGCACTGTCACATGGGTCTGCAATTCCTCTTTAGCAACAGCGCCTAACTGCCGTCACAGGGCAATTCGTGTCAGACTTGAGTCTGTTTACAGGACCCCTGCCTCATTTTCAGCTAAAAATATGATGAAGGCACTATTTACAAAGAAAAAAAGGTGATTCTGATAAAAGGGATGAAAATGAGCCGTTGATGCTGGATGCCACACTATGCTTGTTTGAAGTAGCACAGGCTTTGAAATTGGTTCTTGATAATGCCACTTTCTAGTGGAATTTGGAAATAGCAGAACTTGATCCTCAGGAGCTAGTAAATTGAATGAAAGGGGGTGGCAAACTGCTGGCAGGTCTGCCCAAAATCCAGCTCCTTGGTTGTCTAGCAAAAGCGTGGATTTCGGATGGTCTCCTCTTGTGCTTCTCCTTCTCCTTGCCTGGTTTGCAGGTGGAGGTCCCAGCAAAGGAACTGGGCAGCGTTTGCTTTTGAGCAACGGGCTACCCCGGGCAGGCCAATTACAATTCAAAAGATAACTCAAGTGGGGAACTTGGACGTATTCCCTACTTTACCACAATTTTCTTTTTCAGCACCACACTTCCTAGAGTCTGGATGGGGACTACAAATAAGTTTCAAAGGCTGGTAATATCCTGAAACAAGAGATCACGGCTATTAGCTGGCATGTAAGGGCAAGGATTCTGCAGGGACTGATGACATGGATAACTCCTTCCCCACACCTCACCTAACTGGGACTGTCACAAACTTTTTTGTGACCTAGCAGACAAGATAGACCCATTTTTTTCTGTATTGATCCAATCTGATGCCTTATAATTGGGAAGGGATGGAAGGGGAAGTCCTGGCATGTCTTTCTTGCTACCAATTCAATACGAACCAGCCCAGAAACCCAGAAACCATGGGACATACTTTATGTGTGGGTGGGGGAGTTTTAGAATAAAATTAATAAGGAAGAAAGGTAAGATGTTTGCTAAAGACAAGAAAGCCACCAAACAGGTGTTTAAAAAGGGAATCTAACGTAATCTCTGTGCCTAGAAAGAGATTTTGAATGAGAGACTAATATGCTCCCTTAGCTATGACTCAGATGCCCTTTGAAAGAGCCAAGCGGGGAGCAGGGCAGTGGCCAATGTATCAAGGGCACTGGATGGAGCGATGCGCGTTGTCACCGTGACCATGAATTCTCAGAGCAATACTAAAGTGGTTATGCCTTTGGGCGGTTTCACAGATAGATCAGTTATTAAGGACCTGTGTCTGAAAGCACTCTTTGGGAACATTTACCCAGTGCATTCTGGAGAACACCGACTTACAGTCACCTTAATGAACTTTGTATGGCCATTAATTGTGAAGGATTAAGTGAGGTATTGGGTATCAGGTAGAAAGACTTATCTGCTATAATTCTCATCTGTCATAATATAATGTGCAAAGAAGACCATACTGGTTTGCCCTGTTATTGTTTGAAAAAAGTCACAAATAGGTGGAGAAACAATAGGGCAGTTTGATCACAGAGGAAGAATTAAATTTAATTTGGTGGGCCTACTTTCCCGAGATTGAAAAGCCAAAAATTTGATGTAGATGGTCACAGAGATTTCAGTGGCACACCCAAACCCAAATCCCTTTAGGAGTGGCTACTAGTCTTAGGCGCTTATCCTGGGAGAGTCAACACGCTAGTGTCTCACATTTATTTCTAGTTATATAGAAGATACTTGTATGCAAGGGCAACGCCATGTCTGGTAGATCAAAGAGCATGGCACCACTTGAAACCCAAAGCCCTCAGAAAAATTGGGAATTGGGCTAGGAATACCTGGCCAGGTAGAACTTTGAATGAGAAAAGACCTAGTGTAAAGAGAGCACTTGCAGGGCATCCAATTCCAGAAGAAACGGAAGGAACAGGACATTCAAGGTACTTTCTAATAACTTCGGTATCAGGAGCTTGAGTCAACTATTCTTTCCCTAGTGTGCAACTCATGGGCATTGGGTAGATTTTAAACAGAACTGCAGTGTTTTCCCCTGGGGATCGTGAAGTTTCCTGTTATGGAACCCCCTCTCCATTTTTGGCCCCTAATTGTCAAACCATGAAAGCTAAGAATATGAATGTAGTTAGTTCAGTTACATCCTCAAGATGTTTTGAAATCTGAAATAACAGAGACACAGCCTTTGACCTATGTGAAAACTAATACATGGTATATGGGAAAGTAGATTTTGGCAGGGGGAGGGAGAAAGTAATTACACTGGGGGTCTCTTGCCTTGAGGCGGGCTGCAGCTGTGATCCACAGCCTGACTTTAATGCTGTCGCCTTAGTGGAGGCTTTCCCTGCGATAGTCTCCATCTGTAAGTTATATTATTGGGGGTGTCCCAGTCTTCTTAGGCAACTTAACCTAATGCCACCCTTGGTGTGCTCCCAAAAGATGAGGTGCATTTACCAAGAAGGAAGCACACTTTTCACTTGGTTTGTGATAGTGAAGGTGTGTCTGGCTGCTGTGACTTTATTCAAATGACTTCAGGCTGTGCAAAATCTCTCTGCTCTGTGATGTAGTTGCTGAACAGAAGCAAATTGTTCTCTATTCCTTGTTTGCAGAGTATTTGTCACATTTATCAACTGCAGTATATTTAGTCCTATGGTTTGGGCTCTCTCCAACCCACCACACGCTAATAAACCAAACGCACGTGCTTTGTTAAGTGCACTTTTATTCCTGCTCTTAGAAGTTGGTTGTATTTTTAATTTTAGATGCCTCACACCCAAGGAAGATCATCAGAAGGACAGAAGGAGAAAGAAAAAGCTTAGATTATCTTGCTCGTAACTTTCAGTGGGTTACCAGCCCTATTAACCAGCTAATAAATCCTTCTTACCAAGATTTTCTTTTTGTCTCTGCTTTTCTGTCAGGTTTAATTTTCATTCACAATGCGTTCAAAGGCCGTACAGAGTCATGCAACATTAAACCGATTACCAACTGGGGACATTACAGGCCAGTAGTAAACTCGCGACATAAATAGCAAATTCTCTATCGTGGATAAAATTGTGTTATTTGGGTTTCTGGAATATTGAAGCTTTGATGAAGTGAAAAAAAAAAAAAAAAACAAGAACAAGTGCTTTATGGCCATAGCACTGCATATTTTCTAAGGTATCTGTAATTCAAACTCTTCACTGGCATCAGGAAATCACTAAGATAACATCATTAATTTTCATTAAAGTAAGAGTTGGTAGAAGCCACCTTTGGTTGGAAAGCTAGCCAGGCCAAGTTCTATTTGCCTGCACCACAGACAATAGCTCTTTATCATGGCTTTGCAGAGAGATATGATGGAAAGGCCGGAAGATAAACATAAGCAAATATAAAATTGAGGGGAAGTTCTTAAATTATCTATTGAGCAGTTCATTAGGTAATGTGACCACACATGTTTTCAATAGTAAAAACATTCGTGAACTCTTCCTACCATATGCATACTACACAAGAAACCCTCCTGGCATTCTTGAGCATCCAGTATTTAATTTAGATAAAAACATCCTAATTTTGCAGATCTTTTCAAACATGAGGGAAGTCACGCTCAGAAAGGGAATGCTGAGAACTTCATCTGCTTCAAAGTGAGAAATCCTACACTCTCCACACACAGCTGAACTTCGCGATGAGGTTATAACCTTAAATGGGCAAAATTGTTGATGATATGAAATTTCCTCGTTTCCCCATGGTTTATCAGAAGTGTTAATATAAATTGAAATGACAATGAGACACATGTGAAGAGAACCACTTTTTAACAGCAGAACTGAAGGGAGAAGTATGCAAAGCGGCAGTCACCAAAAAGTCCTCCATCTTGTTTCTGCACATTTTCCTAGACTAACCTGGAACAGGTGATTACCTCTTTGGAACATCTAGGATCTCACAGAAAATACTGTCACTATAGCGCTTCCAAATAGCCATTTCTTAATTACCCTGAGATGAGGCTAGGCCCCAAGAAAGAGACAGATGACTTTCTCCATCCTGCCTTCTGACTCTGCCCTTCCCAAACTGCCTCTTTCCAGCCATGCTAATATTAACAGGTCCCTAAGGAAATCTTCGGCCTGGGGAATCCCTTAAAAGCCACTTAAACTTGGCAGCTATATAGCTGAAACCTGAGAGTTTCAGACTATAATCTAGAAGGAAACAGAAGCCTAAATTCACTTTCATTCATGCATCCATTCCATGAAAACATATTAAGGCCTCCTCTGTGCCAGGCAGAATTTTTGCTAAGTACTGGAGAGACTAAGATCAAGAAGCCACTCTCTCCTTGCAAATAATTCCACTGCTAGGACGTTGCTTCTCCATCACCATGTAAAAAAGCACAGCAGATCAACAATGACCCTCCTTGATCAGCCAGACCCCATTCTTTAAAACTTGGCGGCCAGGGTTCAAGGCCCTTCTCTTCCCTCAGCTCTGGCCCAATGCTGGATGATTCCACATCGGTAGGGACACCTCCAGCATCACTCGAGCCTCTCAGTTCCTCAACTTCCTATTTCATCTCCATGGAAATTCACATCCATTCCACTTCTGCCATCCACTCAAATGGCCACGGCCATGGCCTATTCACCCGGAACTGCTCCACTTCTGAAATCATGCTTGCGTGTATGCTCTTCTCTCACCACAACTTCTTGGCCTCCCAGTTACTTCCATGCTGCTCTTTCCTCTACCCACTGAATTGGCTGCCTCTTGATCCTTCTACCTCCCAATCACCACCTCCAGCTGAATTCATAGCATCTCCTACCTAACACAGATTTGACAAATATCACTTTTACCACTTAACCAGTCTTTTGCCTAAATCCTCACTTCTCTTGCCCAGCTGTCCTCTGCCCACCCTGGGATGGAACCATCTGGCTCCTGACGGCTGCGTGTGCCTGGAGAAATATTGCACCCTTGCAGACTGGAGCTGCTGCAAAACACTCAGCGGCTCTGAGCTCGACGATGCTGCTTCTCAAATTAGCCCTCCCTCATGTTCTCCCCACAAAGGTAGATCCAACGTCGATGTTACCACCTTCCCCTGTAAACCACATAGCAACTCTCCTCCTCCTTCACACAGTAACCCCAACAAGGGTATCCTTCACCTTCCTACCAGGTCTCTTCAGTTACTTGGACCTCAACCCCACCCACCAGGGTAGAAGAGAGGTGCTCCTTCCTTCTCTTGGGCTCCAGATTACCACCCCTAGCTCCTGAGAACTCACTTTTGACTAGCTCTTCTTTTTCTTTTCAATTTTATTTTATTTATTCTTATATCATTTTTCATTTTTGCACAATGTATGCATTTTTGCCTTAGTTATATCCCCCATACAGTTCCCACCCCCTCTTATTTTGACCCTACTCCCCCCCCCCCAATAGTGTGTCTCTGGTTTATAGTTGCTTGTTGATTTTGATTTTTACTTTATTGCAATTAGTCCTCCCTGGTCCCTTATTTAGGTTTTCTAGATTCCTGCTATGAGTGAGACCATCCAGTATTTTTCTTTTTCTTTCTGGCTTATTTCGCTGAGCATGATCCCTTCCAGCACCATCCATGTTGCTGCAAATTGCATGAGTTTATCTTTTTTGATTGCTGAGAACTCATATTTTTGACTATCTCTTCTTGAGTTAATAATTACAATCTCATCCTCTCATATCCATTTAAATAGACTATAATATCCATGTACTTTGTGGAACTACAGGCTCTTTGCATCTTCCCTCTCCCCCTCTGGCCATCCTCTGTCCTACGTATGCTATTCTTACTCTCCACTCTCCCTGATTCCTGCTCTTCACTCTCCCTGAGCGTCTATATGCTCATGATTCCTAAGGATTGCTAGAGTCTCCCTAGCTCCATCCACATCTTTATGTCCAACTCTATGGTGCAAGCTTAGATACTAAAACTGCTCAACAAGTCTCTCTCCATCAGTTATAAAACCCATACCCCATCCCATCCTTGGTCTATTATACATCCAGAATGATCTTTCAAAACGAAAATCCCCTCACATCATCCCTTCACCCAGACCTCTTGGAGGGCTCAGCACTGAGATCTAAATTCTTTATCTGGAGTTTAGAAAGCACTTCACAGTGTGCCTCCTGCTTGTCTCTCTGGAAAATATTTCATCACTGCTGTTCCCTGGACCTCTATGCCTTTGCCATGCTGAAGTATCTTCAGTTGTAAAACAAATCTCTGGACTCCAGGTCTCAGCTCATGTTATTCTTTCTGACTAGAAGACTTCTTCCTTGAGAGAGCTCTACTTTGTAATTGTCTCTTTACTTTCCCTGAGGGTGCCCACAAAACCTGGAGATAAAAGACAGTATCAGGACCTTCCTGGTGGCGCACCATGAAGCAATCCACAGACTCTGCAGCATAAGTTCGATCCCTGGCTGGCTAAGGAGCTACCCACCTGGCGCTGCAGACCTCACCTGTCTTGCCCGCTGCTCCCCTCAGCAGTGTATTTCAGTCGGTCTGCCTGTTCTGCTCTGCACTCTGTCCCTGGTGAATCCTCTCATCCCTTGCACCTCTGGCCTATACCCCAGTTCTTGTATGCATAAATGAAAATAAATCTTTAAAAAAACTCAGATTGTAGACAATCCTGAAAACTTCACATATATTCACCCTGTGCACTCCCTGTATATCCCTCCTTGAGATTCTAAGTTCTAACAGGGTAGGAACTCGTCTGTTTTATGATCATACCAATGCACGAAAGCACTCAAACATTAGACTATAGTTCACTTTATTGATAACACTTATATAAACTATCTGTTAAAAAGATAGAGCCACATGACACTTCAGAATGTTCCCTCTCATGTATAATATTTAGCAAAAGTCAAAAACCAATTCTGTCATCTTTCTCTCACAGCATTCATCTGAACATTAGCATGCAAGCTAATCAACCACACACATCTGTGAACTTCAGTTTGAATAAGGCAGCCACAGTCTCCTAATACTAAATACATTTTGGAAGAAGAGGAAAAATAAGAAACGAGGGAGAGAATTCAAATCTCCTAAGATAATTCTCCATGCTAATGCCATTAACCACACAAGAAAAATGGTCAACAACTTATAAATTCAACATCAGTAGTTGAGGAACCATCATATAACAAGAATCTAGCATATATTAGGTAAAAGATACTTTAAAAAATGGATTCTATGTTATAACTGGACTTTTGTCGGCTATTTCTCACTTCTCTAAGTGAAAATAGCAGAACCCACCTTTTTTTTTTTTTTTAAGGAAAGAGTAAGTATCAAGATCTTTAAGTACTGATTAGTACTTACAGCAAAGGGCCTTCTGCAGCCTCCGGAGCTTCATTGCAGTCCTATAAGCTGAGAACCTGACATTATTCAGGTCAGCTGAAGGGAAAAAAGGAGGGAAAACAAAGATCATTTGTTATTTCATTAGAAAGCACAGACAAAAAATCCCAATGATTTGCCAACAAACAACAAAAATTGGCTAGCAAAGAAAAATCTCTTGCATATGCCTCAAGTTTTGGGAGGTGAAATTCTGTCAATGTGGGGAAAGAAGATAACATCTTCTTGCTCTTCTTGCTCAGGAAAGCTAAGTTCTATGAAGAATTATGGTGGCAGAGTCTGCTGGGCATTCATTCCCAAAAGGGTAAGAGCCAGCCCTTCCTGCTCTCTAGACTGGAATATTGATTCTATTGGACTGAATCTTGGAGTGAATCTACCCAACATTAAGGAGAACAAGAAATACATTAAGAAAATAGCTATGAGGACTTAGCAAACAATCAAGTAGCAATGTGATGTTTTTCTCTGATTCTAAAAGTTAAACATGTTCGCTGGAGAAAACTTAGAAAATATAAAAGACAAATCATCCATAATCACATTACCCAAAAATATGCACTGTTAACATTTTGAGTATTTCTTGCCCAAAATATGTGTGAGAAACATTTTAAAATATTGTTTGAATTAAAACAATCATTCTAATATTCAGCATAGACTAAAAACTAAACAATTTAGGGCCGCCCCTGGTGGTGCAGCGGTTGAGCGCTGGGCTGCGAAGCTGCCCGCAGCCTCTGCAGTGCTGGTTCGATCCCCGGCCGCCCCCAAGGGTCCCACATGGCGCGCAGACCTCTCCTGCCGAGCCCACTGCTCCCCTCAGCAGTGTAGTTTGTCAGTCTGCCTATTCTGTTCCCCGCTCTGGTGAATCCTCCCACCCTCCCACGCTTCTGTCTATACCCAGTGCTTGTATAAATAAATAATCTTAAAAAAAAAACCCAACATTTTATACTTCTGTGGTTTCTACAGTCACCTGTTTATTAAGTCCCAACTCCTCTCACATATAAGAAGCTATATTTGGGAGATACCCTCACTCCAATCTATGCATGTCTTGATACACACAGGCTGATTTTTTTTTCTAGCATTTCTATGCACTTATGTTTAGAAACCAGTTCCAAAAATCCCTTGAAGGCAAGTACTCTTCTGTCATATTTCCCAGTGACTTAATTGGAAAAAAGCAGGTATGAAACAGCTAAGGGACTGGTGGACTTAATGAATAAATGAACAAAAGAATGAAAGGGAAAGCATACTGGCAAAAACAACAAGCTGCCGTAATCAAATGGCACTCACAATACCAATTTTAATTGAGTAGGAGAGGTGATAATTTAATCCATATCCAAGTCACTTGGGTCAACACTATTAGCATTATAGCCTTTGCAAAAACCAAACCTAAAAACCTGACACTGAAATTAGTGGGGGGAAGAACATGACATTTGTAATATACTTTATAATATTTATCATAAAAATAAAAAAGACTGACAATAACAAATTTTGGCAAGGATGGAGCTGCTAGAACTCTCATACACTGGGAATATAAAATAGTATGATAAATAGTATGATCTGGAAAAGCAGTGTAGCAGTTTCTTATGAAATTAAACATGCATCTGTCTTATAACCCAAATATTGTACTCCTAGATATTTACCCCCAAGAAATAAAAACATGTTCACAAAAAGATGTGTGCATGAATGTCTATAATAACTTTTCCTACAATCGCCAGAAACTGGAGACAAATCAATAGGAGTATGAATAAATAAATTGTGGTAGTCACATAGTGGGACAGTACTCTACAATAAAAAGGAATTAACTATTTATATTGCAACAATGTGAACTGATGTGAAAAACATTATACTGGGTTAAAAAAGCCAGACACAAAATTGTAAATACTGTTTGATTCCACTTATAGGAAATTCTAGAAGAGGCAGAACTCACCTATCGAGAGAGAAAGCAGGAGACAGACAATAAGCCGAAGTGGAGTGGGGTGGATGAGTAACTGACTACATAGGACAGTTTTAGGTCATTGAAATGTTGTCTGTCTTGATTGCTGTGGAGGTTACATGGGTGTACGTGTTTGTCAAAACTCAAACTATACATGTCAAATGGATGCTGTTTATTGTGTTTAAATTATGCCTTCATAAAGTCAATTTTAAGAGTTTAACAAAACCCTCCCGTGGACAGTAGCATATGATGCATGCGTGCTTTGGCTTAAGCTGCACTACAGAGGCGGTCAGTTGTCTTAATCAAGAATGCAGACTCCAGGGGTGGTTGGCTACTAATTCATCAAAAAGCCTCACTCCAAAGGCGGCCACTATAAATGCTTCAGCTATCTTTAGCTCCTATGACACCAGGGTTTTCATTAATTATCCTAATTAACATTAGATGGGCTTGCCTTGGTGATAGTAGTGGTTTGCAAAATATGAGGCCTGCGACAAAGATTTAGAAACATCCCCCACCTTACATTAACAGGGTGTAAGAAGACTATAGCATGCCTTCCACCTTAAAAATGGTGCCCTAGGCTGGATTCCCAAATCCACCGGCTGTGGTTCATTGGATTTCTTGGTTGCCTGAATTCCATGGTATGGGTGACAGACTCCTGCTGTTACAGAAGAGGTTCATGAGCTCGAGTGCACATCAGAATAGTCTGGCAGGCTAAAGTACAGATTCCTAGGCCCCCGCTGTCTGAGTCTGTAGATCAAGAAGGGTCTGAAAATATGCATCTCTTAACACGGATCCAGGTGGTACTGCTGGTCCAGGGACAACACTTCAAAAACCACCATGTTCGAGGACTGTGGCCAGTGTACATTGTGGGCCTGTCATGTCAAACACTCAGAAAGGCAGAACTGTGACTTCATTGTGCCTTTGGCCCAGGCTTTAAGATCATTTTGTGCCTTGTGCAGATAAATGTTCAGGTATGTGGCAGAGCTGGTTCTGAGACTTACTTCCATTATAAACTCGTAGCCGAGCTATGGATAACAAGGCAGGCCTCACTTAGAGCTACTCAGGGCTACCAAACACCTTCTAAGGAGAACAGATGAAGGTCCTTGTTACCCAGAGTGCCATTTGAGGACCCACGGCATCTACATCTCCATGGATCTCCTTAGAAATGCAGAATCGCAGGCTCCACCCAGATCTAGAATCAGAATCAACATGCTAACTAGATGCTTAGATGAGTCATATGGACATTCAAGTATAATCAAGTCTATAATTGTACATTTTAATAATGTTTCATGTTGTTAAAGTTCAAGTATAAGCTCTGTATAAAGACCTGTGTTGTCTTTTGTTTTCCTTTTTATCTTTCTACATTTCATTTTGTGGGCTTTTAGATTATTTAATGACTGTTAGATTCAGTCACACCAAAAACTCCCCTCTGGGATATACAGGGGGATCTCTTGTTTATGATGAATAATAGCAAAAGGTGTCCAGTCAATTAAAAGTGACTGCAAGTGTCTTGAAAGGCTATATGTATGGGGTCCTTCTCCACTAAGTAAATGAACTTTTCCCTGGCCTTGCTCTCCGGTAAGCAGAACTTGACTTATCTGGGTCTCTCTGGTCTTCCTTCATTCTCTCTCCCCCATGAGTCAAGTCCTTTTGTCTCTTTTCATCAGACATCATTGCCAATCTTTTTGGTGGTCTCAGTCACTTTGTGGTATGAGTTATCTTATAGCTCGAATCCACCAGTAATGAAGTCCTCAGCTCCCCTCCAGATTGGTGGGACTCCATTCACTAGGATGACCAGACTTTTCCTATGAGTGCTAGCGCAGAGTTCTTTCACGTGCGCTTATAAATGAGCCCTTTTGGCTCTTTTGTAAAGTAAGCGACACAGAAACTCAGAAACGCACCTCTAGTCAAGTTCAGATCACTTTCCCCTTCACACCAGCAATTTCCAAGAGATCGGCCACCAAGTTCATTGAAAGTAAATTTCCTTTCATTCACTTACTTTTATGAGAGTGTGGACTGTGAATTACGTGCCAGTCAAACATCTTGGCAGAAGACAGTGGCAAAAAGTTGCTCTTCTTTTTCCCTTTCTTTCTGATCCTCCTTTTCAATTGCCTCTTGATTCATTAGTCTAGTTTCCCACTATCTTCTTTCTCTCATAAAACTACAATCCGTCTCTTATGAATCCAATTCCATGTCCCTTCCCAGCCTTTCTGGTTCTATTCAGAACAAATGGTCTAAAATGAGGTCAGAAATTCCATCCAAATATCCCCACTCCTGTCAGTGAATTCAGCACAGTTCTGGTGCCCTGGAAGTCCCACTCAAGAGAGTTAAGGATCTGTGTTGTTGGTGTCTGTATGTGTTGCTAGGAATCTACAGCACCACTCCCTCTGGATTACAGCTGGAAGAGATAAGTCTCTGCCTTGTGAAAGTGTGTAGGGTGCGCACAGAAAGCCCAAGATGTGATACAGCTGCCGACAACGTGACACTGCCCTGGGCTGAGGCCGGAGCTGATCTTGTAGCTAAAGTATGTGGCAGAGAATGGTCAAAGGCCCGCATCGCCATCCCCCATGGGAGGCTGGCCTCCGCTTTCCCTGGCAGCTGCCTTTCCAGGACGCGGATCCAAGTCACAATGAGCTCACTAGCTCACCACCAGAACTCAAGAGAAGTGAGACTAGGCAAGAAACGAGTCACACGATGTTTCCATGGCAGCTGGTAAAAAGCGTACTTCAGAAGGATAAAAATGCTGAACTGTACATTCCTCTCACTTCATGACTTGAATTATTTCATCCAGGGTTGGCTTTAGCCTAAAAATAGAGAAATCTAGAAACTTAAAGAACAAGGGCAAATATCAGACCTTCTAGACTCTCCAGCTGAAAGCCAGCTACCGAAGGGACAGTCCATTTGGCCTTGACTTTGAGCCATGAGACAAGTGATAGAATCGTGTGCCCCTTTGCTTAACCTAGGACTCGCTCTTGACTTAAATATTTCTGTTGTACGATTTTTACTGTCATTCTGTGCAAGGTAGTGACGGGAGATGTCAAATTCACCAGAAAAGAGGGATGGCCAAGTTCAAGTCACAAGTCAACACATATTGAACATAGACTTTCCAAAATAGTGGAAAACACCCCAGCATTTCAGAGTCATTGGAAAATCTGGAAAAAATTACAGAAATAAAACATTAAGCCCCTTCATTTCAATTTTACAGTTGGTTTTTGTCTGTTAATCATACTTCAAAAATCCTGCTATCTATGTCTAACTGAAGTCTAGAGTTTAAAACAAGGAACAGTTCAGTCTAGCTCTCCAGAGGCCTGTGGAGACTTTTTGGAAAGGCCCAAAGTTTCAGTATGTTTATCTATTAGGTAGAAAGAATGATAATGACCTCATAAATGTAATGAGTGGAAAGAGCTGGATGGCTAAAAGATTATTCCAACAGATAAATTAGTGTTGTGTTCTTTGTTTCTTCCTACCAACTCTCTTTCCCAGAAGAAATTTAATCTAAATCACTCAGGTGATCATGAGTGAAAAATAAAATTTAGAGGAAGTATATTTTTGGTACAGTTCCAATTTCAGTGCTTGGCACAAAAAGTGGATTAAACTACTACCGCATGTCTATTTTAATAAATTTCTCAAAATTTCCAAAGAAGCCCAAACAAGGCAGTCTACTCCCCCCCCACCACCCATTCCCCTCTATTATAGACAAGTGGCAAATTTTGAAATATAATAATACACCTCTGATTCCCCAGCCTCGTTCTGTCTAAAGCATTCTAGTGGCTGCTCCACATGGCAAGGGTTATTCTTGCCAGCTCAAACTCACCAGAACAGACAAGAACCACAGGTCTTAATGAGGCTTGAGATAAACTGAGTAATTTAAACCAACTCTGGCTTGAAAGCAAATGAAGCCAAGATGTCCAGGCTTCAGAAGTTTTAGAGTACAATGTAGATTTACTGGGAAGTCTTCAAGAACTCTGCAAGAATGGGGAACATTTCTGCAACCTATCTTTAAAGAATTAACTGAGAGAGAAGAGGTACATTAACACATTATACTTGGTCTATAATTTTAAAGATATATTTGAGCCCTTTTAATATCGAAACTCATTAAAACCTCATCATCAAAATAGAGCTTTACTTAAATGGGCAAAAAATAAACCTACACAGAGATAAATAGGAATTACACATTTATACTTGCAATGAACTGCAGAAAGCTGAGTGTGTGAATTCATAATTACTACATTGAGTTATGTCTCCAGATGTGAAATATTACTTATTTGCCATCAGTGACTCCCTAAAATTCTTCTTACAAATGATGCATGAAAGTAACCATGGTGGCAAAAATGTGGAGGACTTAGAATTGTAGAAGAAATAGGTTGCAGAACAAAACTAAAAAATTGAGACGTTCAACTGCGAAATAAAAGAGAGCACAAAACCCTGCCTGTGGGTCGTTCAAGGCCTTTCTGGCTCCCTCCTCTTGCTTGGCCTTCCTCAGCAGAATCTCACTACTTCCTAGCAACACTGCTATGGGTGAAGAGTTGAAATTCAAATGAGTTTTGCTCCTTGTTGGCTGCTCTGGTAAAAAAAAAAGTTTGTTGAGACAGCAGCTTCTGTAACAAACAGCCAATGTATAGTTTCGGGAGGAGGGGGAAACTGTATCTTCAATACCATATCAGAGGCTCAACTTCTCCCCGAATAATAAAGAGCTGAAGCCCATGAACTGTGCCATTTTCCTTCTATGCTCAACTTCTCCCCGAATAAAAAAGAGCTGAAGCCCATGAACTGTGCCATTTTCCTTCAATTTAAGCTTGAAATCAGAAAGGTTTTGGGCTCTAATTCTCAAAACCATCAGAGAAACAGAGAAAATAATAATAATGACTTAAAAAGAGTCTTCAGGCAAAACTAGTTTATAACTTGTAAAAGACATCCACCTATTCATCACCCTTGCAACCTCTCCTTTTCGTGTGCATGCACAGGGGATGCAGGCCAGGCCACTTCTCAGGGAAAGTTGAGTTCAAGCAAAGATCTGAAGGATGATGGGAGTTAGTTAAGTGAAGAGAAGGAAGAGCACAAGAGAAAAGGTGAGCACATTTACAAAAAAAAAAAAAAAAAAAAAGAAGAAGAAGAAGAAGAAGAAGAAAGAATAGAAGAATAGACAAGCCCTTAAACAGAGAAGAGGGTTGACCATTAAGAATCCTAAGAGCAAGAGTATGGAAATCTCAGCAAGCACAGAGCGAGAAAGGCCCTAGACAAGGCCTGCTGGGTAGGCAGGAGAAAGCCCAAGCCCGGCCCTGAACTCATCACGTTACTAGGCCTAGATCTTGGGACTTAATGTCAAACATGGCAGATAAAAGAGATCCATTTCTCTCTTGTTATTCCTGAAACTCTCCTAGGAGAACAGAAAATGAACTCAACTGGCAGGTACTCCAAAGAAAAGAAACAAAACTAGAGAGATGAGAAGAGACCAGAGCACAAGGACCCTGGAGGCTAAGAAGATGATCTGGTAGGAACAGAGAAGACCAGAGAAATCCCCAGGCTAAATTAATGTGAGAGGAAAAGGACGAGGTTATGTGTGTGGGCGGGGATGGGGTCTGGCGGGGTATGGCAGGACGCTAACAGGAAACAGGTCAAATTATACAGCCAAGATGTGTAAGAAATTAGAGGCCCCAAAATTTCTCTGAAGGCTGTAATGTGCTTGAAAATACAAGGCTTGTTGCGAGGTGCTAAGAACCCCATCCACTAATTCCTGCCTCCTGTGCAGCCATCCTAGCCACCTCCTGCTTCACTGCGAGAGAAGGCTTGAGGATGAATCTCCAGAGGAGCTGAAGCAGGTGTTAGGGCAGGCAGTAGGCGCAGCTACACCCAAGAATGAGACAAGGCACTGCAAGGAGAGGCATCACACGTCCTGTCAGTGACCGAAACAGCGGAAATTCCTAGCTTCCTTCTCCTCTCCCAAATTCCATTTTTGGTCGGCCTTTCTGCCTGCTGTCAACTCATTGAAAAAGGTCTTCTGGGCCTCCCCGGTGGCGCAGCGCTTGGCGCTGGGTTGCGAAGCTGCCCGCAGCCTCTGCAGCGCCGGTTCGATCCCTGGCTGCTCCCCGGCCCCCCCGGAGGAGGGTCCCGCATGGCGCACAGACCTCTCCTGACTTGCCCGTTGCTTCCCTCAGCAGTGTATTTCGTCAGTCTGCCTGTTCTGCTCCCCGCTCTGCCTCTGGTGAATTCTCTCGCCCTCCCGCGCTTCTAACTGCACCTAGTGCTTGTATAAATAAATATTTTTTTTTAAAAAAGTGACCACACATTTCAGATTGTCTAGAGCAGGGACAGCGTCATTCAATTTTACTCTTTAAACAGAGGTGAGTCATTTAAAATGACCAAGTGTGACTCAATTTGTATACCTTTAAGGAGTTTTTCAAATAACCAAATTCACAAATCCTTTTTTAAAGGCGTTTGCATCTCATTCTGTCTGCATCAGAAAACATACTTTCTTTATGATATGGCCGGCATTATTTGGAGCTACCATCTTTCCTTAGTGTTGGGTAACACTGGAAAAACTACTTAAATAATGGAAATAAAAAGCTATAAATATCCCCATTTCTTTGAATTCTAACCTCATCTCTGTTCTTTTCCAGTTTTAGAATGAATGACTCAGCCAGATTTTCCTAAATTCTGACATTCCTATCGCGGCCTCACCTTCTCAGCTCACTTATTTCTCCACCCATCCTTAACTCCCAAGATTTCAACACATGTTTCTCCCAAAGCTCCCATCTCTTTCAATGATTACTCTGGTAATGACAGATCAGAGGTTATAAACTGGCTGAGTTTAGTTTTAGATTTTTGTTTGTTTGGTTGTGAGGGGGAGCTGAGTTCGTGACCCCAAAATCTGCCACTTTGGCTTGTGGACCATTTTAAGCTAAAGGCAATTAGGATCCAAAAGACTCAGTCAGGAAGGGATTTTTACCTTCCCCCACCTTCAGTACTTAAAATAATTTATCTTATTATGTTTTTTTCTATCTGAAAGAATTTAGTTAGCTCTATTCTAGGAAGCCAGATATCACCAGAGTTAATTCCAAGGGATAGGAGTTAAATGTGCTAGGGGAAAACTTCCAAAGGCCTGTGTTCAAAATCTTTTCTGTGGTCTATCGTTTCTGCGTGGCCCAGCAAATATATGTCTATGAAATGTTTAATCCTCTAATTTTCCTGTGAATTACCATTCTTCCCTTCTTCTCAAATCACAGACCCCAACTCCATTTTCTTTAGTTCAGGATGGCTTATACACCTGAGATCTCTGGGCCTTCTGTTACTGTGAGATCACTGTAGGTACCTAATTAAATTGCTTCTCCTGTTAATCTGTCTCATGTCAGCTTAATTATTTTCCAGCCAAAAGAACATAGAAAGTTAGAGGACAATTTTTCCTGCCCAACAGTTGCCTTCAGCTCCCATAATGTTTTTTAAAACTGTTGAATGATTTGCCAATATTTACAAGCCCAGAGATTTCCCATAGCCTTGCTGCCTTTCTGGAAGAACCCACACACTCACATTCTTGCATGACAATGTCAGCCACTTAGCCAGAACAGAAGCTTTTCAGGTCACCCCAGCACTTCCCCCTAACCTTGAGTCATTTAAAGGACCAGTTTGGCCTGAGGGAGCTTAGGGGCATTTCTTTTCCTTGCCTCAGCCAGCTCACTCCCTTACTGCCCTGAGAACTTTACATCTACCCTTCTTTTATACCCTGTTTTTTACATGTTCATATCAAAGTTTTTATTGTGGAGTTCTTCCAATAACTAGCTATTATCTGGCCTATACTCAAATTACTTTATGGAAACAATTGTTACTGGGTTTTCCAAAAACTTTCCAGCTATTAATTCTTTAGACTCTGCCTTTTACTAATGTATTCACACTGAATGACGGTGTCACCAAAAATACCGCCTGAATATACTCAAATTTTAACAGGGTGGTCCCCAGGAAAGGGGAAGTTTCCAGGTTTCCTCCCCACCCAAAAGGGAAGGTGGAACTGAGCAGGGAGAGAAGAAGCTGCAGAGGAGACTGAGGAAGGGAGGAAGCAGGAAGGAGAGCCAGAAGGAGACCTGGAGGAGGCATATGGAGCAGAGTGACACGTGAAGGAACTGCACTTGCCTTTTGGTTGTGGACTGGGTGACACAGATGTGGGTGAGAGACCCGTGGGGAGGTGACAATGGCGGTTTTTGTCTTGATTTTGATTTTGCTCTTTTCCTCCCAGACTTGTCTGCTTGTTTCTGATCCTTTTCTGTGGGTCCCCAATGGAAGATGCTTTAGACTTGGGGCAGGCTTTTGGGTCTTGTTCTGGGCCAATCCCGTTTGGGTGGACTCTTTCCCATGAGGGGACGGGTAACTTTGGGTGCTTGATTTAGAAATTATGTTCTTTGCCTTTCCTGTATTGTTTCCTAATTGTATTAAAGTTCCTTCCCATTAAATTCTCATATGTTTTGTGTTGATGCGGCAGATGGCAGAACCTATTTAGAGCAGGCAGGTTTGCGGGGTCTGGGCTGCCCCTCTCCCTGCCCTGTAACACATTCTTTGGTACAAGAATGGGTGGGAAGAGATACCCAAAACCCAAACAATCAGTCTAGAGGTGATATCTCATTAAGTCACAACCACTTAGACGGTTTAAAATCATTAACACTTATCTAAACTCCTCTCTGGTCCTAACTTTGTACTCAGGGGTTAAAGGTTCAGACTTCTAAAACACTGGGGAAAACAAGACACATTTTCTGCTCACATAAAATTAGTACCTATTTCTTAGGTATTTGTGATGTTCCAAGCAATGTAAACACAGAAATCTCTGGTTCTATGAGCATGCTTATGTACATACACAAACAGAGAACACAAGTAGACTGTCAGGTATTTATAGGTAATCAAACACAAAGGTAGTTTTATTATAGCTGCACCTCCACAAGGGGAGGTACCAGCTCCCGTGACCCCATTTACATGCACCTAGGATGTCCCACTATGCCATGACTTCCTGAGCTGGGGAGCGGAGCTGAGCAGCCAGATGGGCCTATAAAACATGGAAGGCAGGTGTGCCAACCATCATGCTTTTCTGGCTTCAACTTGTGCCTTGGCTCTGCTAAAGGTACTTGGAAGAGACATGAATAGGAGAGAGATGTAGAGACACATGGAAGAGATACTTGGAGGAGACACATGGGTGAGAAACGTGGGGAAACAGCCTGCTTCTGGTCCTTGGCACAGACAGCCTTGGCAGCTATTATCTTGAACATGAAGTGTTGGATGATGTGGTACATGTTGAGTTTTGAGTTTCTCCTTCTGTCCTAGTTCTCTGGGAACCGCCTAACCCCTGTCTTGGGGTTCCCCACCAGAAGGTAACTTAGACTAGTGCAAGCTTTTGGACCTCAGCAGCCCTGCTTCCGGGCCAACGTATTTGGCTCGGCATTTGCCCGAGATTGGATGGGTCATTTTTAGCATTTTATTGGGAATCTATTGCTTGAAATCCTTTCTTCTCTCTCTCTCTCTGCAAGTTCTATTAAAAATCTTTCATACTCAAAGTATGCTTTCTTTGCCTTTCTGCATGCAGATGGAAGAATCCCTTTTCAACATGCACCCCTCAGTTTGGGGTCCCTGGGCGGTCCTTGGTACTGTGCTAATAGTTTCTAACACGACTTAAGCTGTATTCCAGTGAACATCTTAAGGTTAATGGCACTGAAAAATTTCCATATAGGCCACATCACTTATGAAATAGTGATTAATATTTCAGGCAGTCCAAAAAGGCTTATTGAAGGTTAAACTACTCAATATACAAAAATAAAAGTAAAACCTATAGTAATACTGATAAAAATGAATAACTAATCAGAAATATAATATCCCCTTGTCCTTGGAGATATTTTCTAAGACCCCCCCAGTGAATGCCTGCAGATAGCAACAAACCCTATATCTACTCTAATTTTTTTCTATACATACATACCTAGGACAAAGTTTAATTTATTAATTAGGCACAGAAGGAGATTAACAATAATAACACAAGATAGCAGAACAATTATAACAATATAGTTTTTCTTTCTGAAGGTTTACTTACACACAGTCTGGAAATATTAGCTACAGATATTTTGAGAGGGACCACAATTGTCTTACTTTTATCACAATATTTTGTTATAATTGTCCTTACTTTAATCATAGCTTTTAAGGAGTTACTTTTTTAAAAGGCTTTGGTAACTTTCAACTATTCACATGTTTTCAAACTCAAATGAAGATGCCTTAATCCACAATTTACAGGATGATATAATTTTGAGGTTCTGATCGAAAATCATGTGCCAGACTGACAAAGGATTGCCTGATAGTAAATTTAACATGTAAAACAGCATTATAATAGAAGGTTTGCATGGATAAGGCATTCTTCTAGATATAACTACATCTACACAGGGTCTAACTAGCTATTTGCTTTGAATGTGATGGTCACAAGTCTGATTCAACCCAGATGTAAGGCTTAGAATTTCTAAGTATACACATTATTTCTCTGGAAAGTAATGTCTACTTACATATGAACACATAATTCACTTTTCATGAACTCTTTAGACAGGCAGCTATCTTTCTCTGCATTAGTGCAAAATCTTTTAAAACCCAAGTAGCTTCTTACTTTAATCATAGCTTTTAAGAAGTTACTTTTTTAAAAGGCTTTGGTAACTTTCAACATGTTTTTTTTTATTTACATGTTTTTAAACTCAAATGAAGATGCCTTAAACCACAATTTACAGGGTGATATAATTTTGAGGTTCTGATCGAAAATCATGTGCCTCCTCTGTCTGCCTGTCTCCATTTCTCTGGTCTCCAGCTTCCTCAATACCTTTATGAAAGAAATGGATGCCAAGGTGATCACTGATGGAAATTAGACCTTGGTTACCATAGGAAAAGCAAATGAACCGCCTGGCAAAACCAAACTTTTTTGTAACATTTCTGCCTTAGGCTGGTACTCACATTTTAATCTTATTACAGAAAATTAATTGTTTGGGTTTTTATCATCCTTGTCATTGTTGTTTGAGAGGTGAAAGAAGAAAATCTGTTCAATCCCTCAACATAATTAGTTCAAGATAGCATACAAACCAAGATAGTTAAGCCTCTAGGAACTCAGTGACATTTGCACACTTCAGTGTTTTGTAGAGTCTGGTGGGAAGGGGTGGGGGGGCATGATTCAAGCTGCCCAAGCCCAGTTACAGTATGATGTTTAGAAAATGAATCATGTGGCAGAGAATAATGTTTTCTTTCTGGCGTTATGTGTTAATTTTTCTGCAAACAAGATACCAGTGAATAGATTCTGATAAAGATGCTAATATGTAAATCATGCTTTAAATAAAAAAAAAAAAGACCAATCGCTTAGCAGCTGCAGCTGTTATGAAATTAATCAATGACAGGAGCTCTTCATCAGATAATGGAATGCCTTGTCCCCTGACATAGACTGAGCTGCTTTTAATAAGAAAGGCTGCCTTAGGGATGGAGCCACATTCTCCTGTCTGGGTGTGTGTGGACAATACAGTTGAATCAAGAAATGAAATTTTCAGCCTTATTGGGGAAAGACTCTTTTTCACCATCTCAAAACTAGGGTGTAGTTGGATACTGCTTGACAGAAAGCATGCCCACTTGTGCAGTTTGAGGGCTCGATGCAAAAAATGAGGCCCCCAAACCACAGGAATGAATGTCACCCACTTCCCTCGTTTGGTGGCAAGCCCAGGGCTTCCTCCTATTTTTGATTGTCTCCCACTTCACAGCAAGCAGGAGCCATTCCCCTTTCTCTACCTCTTCATTTCTCCTTCCTTGTATCACCTTTCACTGGATGTCACCCAGCATTCATTCTCCACAGACTCCGGGATGAAACTACTTGGGGACAAGTTTAAAGCAGACTTTTTTTTCCCCCTAAAATGTAGGTGACTCTCCCTTCAGCTCTTTTTGTTTCCAAGTTTTCCCTAGAAAGACTAAGAGAAACTAGAGGTGGCGGGGCCACTAGCAAAAGTACTGCTAACATTTGAAGGCCCCCCTCGTCCCCACGAGATATCTAGAACAGGCCTCCTTAAACATTTCACTCTGGCACGAGGATTATTTATGATTACTTAGGATTACCAAGGCCCTTTGGGCTCACAAGAAACTTACCAATTCCCTAACTACCTAGAAGAATGAAAATTGGGGTATTACCTGTAATTATGATTTTTTTAATCAGAAACAACCTTTCTATTTTTTTAAAATAAATTTTATTGTTATATTCCCCATACAATTGCAGCCCCCCCATTCTGACCCCAATCCCTCCCCTCCCGCCCCCGCCCCCCTAAAAGTGTCTCTGGTTCATAGTTTTTTGTTGATTTTGATTTTCACTTTCTTATAGTTATTCATTTTCCTGGTCCCTTATTTAAGTTTTCTAGATTCCTGCTATGAGTGAGACCATCCGGTATTTTTCTTTTTCTTTTTGGCTTATTTCGCTGAGCATGATCCCTTCCAGCGCCATCCATGTTGCTGCAAATTGCATGTGTTTATCTTTTTTGAATGCTGAGTAATATTCCATGGTATATATGTACCACATCTTCTTGATCCAGTCATCTATTTTTGGGCATTTGGGTAGAAACAACCTTTCTATTAGAGAACCCTATCTGTATGGCCGTGCAAACACTGAGTGACAGATCTCCTCAACCCTGCCTCCCGACGTCCCAACTCTTTTCTTTCTTTTTTTTTAGATGTATTTATTTATTTATACAGGCACTGGGTACAGTCAGAAGCACGGGAGGGTGAGAGAATTCACCAGAGCCAGAGCGGGGAGCAGAGCAGGCAGAAGGACCGAAGTACACTGCTGAGGGGAGCAGCAGGCGGCAGGAGAGGTCTGCGCGCCATGTGGGACCCTCCTCTGGTGGCCGGGGAGCAGCCGCGGATCGAACTGGCGCTGCAGAGGCTGCGGGCAGCTTCACAACCCAGTGCTCAATCGCTGCGCCACCGGGGAGGCCCAACCAACTCTTTTCTTTAGCCTGAGCCCCTAACCCATCCCTTAGCTAGGGGTGAATAGCCTCAATTTGCCCCTTGGCTATAGATTCCTCGCATCACCCTTGTGGACTCTCCATACCTATGCATTTATATTTGTTCCGTTCTCTAACTAATTTGTCTTCTGTTAATTTGAATTCTCGACCAGGCCAAGAAGAGTCTAGAGGGGTGCGGGAAATGTCCTTGGACCCTACATATTGGTGGTTCACTCAAGAGCAGATGCTGTGTCTTCCTGGTGCCACTGAGCCCTAAATACCCTGAGTTGCACATTATCAACCTTATTAAAGATAAGTAAGATGAGGCTCAGAGATGCTTAGCAATTTCCCTAAGGTTGCACTGCAAAGTCTGGATTCAAGGCTAAATCTTTCTGACATCAAAAGGCCTTGATGGCCTTCCCCACTCCTCTGCTATGGCAGAAAGGAGTCTTTCCTAGCCCTGTTTGTAATCCTAGTCAACATCAGGCCCTTGGCAGCACCTTCAGAGGGGTCCTGACTCTGGGCAGGGGGCACGTGGGGGTAGGGGAGCAATCTCCTAAGAAAAGTAAGGAACACAGAGAGGGAGGCTGACAGGTGACCAGGCAGGTGACAAGGCCTCCAGGAATTAAATGTCCCATTCTTATTCACAGAAGCCTGGCAAGTAAAGGAGTGAAGCCCAGGGATGGGAATTTCTACCAAGAAAAAACCATTTTGTTCCCACAGAAACAGGTAACTGAGTTCCATTCAAACCTTGCAGTGTATCAGGTGCTCTGAGGGTTAAATACAATTCTATGACTTGGGGACCTAACCACCGTTTATAACACATTTTATTCCAAGTTGTACGCAGCTAACTTGCAAATAAACTTTTGGAACACAGCCCGGGGGTAAGTTCCGAAATCTCCTCTCAAGGCAGGAATGTGAATCTTGACTGAATGCTGAGGGATTTAATGGTTACTGGGCAACCAGGAATTAAATTCTTTAGGTAGCTTTAATTTATCTCTCCCTACTCCTCATGGGAACTTTTTGGGGGATTTAAAAAAAAAATGTTTACCAGGTAAGAAAAATGAAATTATAGCATCTAAGAACTAGAAATTTCTAAGTCTAGATCATCAGTTTCCCAATGAGAAAGCTCAGCACTAGAAAGCCCTAGGTAATTTGTCCTGGATCCCCTAGTCAGCTTGCAGAAAAATCAGGGACTAGAAGCCAAGACATTCTCTCTCTCTTTTTTCCCCTATCTTAGTAGCAGCTGAGGAAGTCAAAGAGGCAAATGCTAAATATTTTTTAGACCAAAAGCATCATTTTCCTGCTTCTTTGGTTTATGCATTTTTAATATAGTTCATTGTGGTGAGAACACTTAACACCCTGTGGCAGTGTCCCTTCCCTGACAGAGCCGTGAACAAAACACAAAGGCTCATTCTAAGCGGGACTTTCAACTACTCTCAGGCTTCAGGGCTTCCAGTCTGAAGACAGACCATGAATTTCTTTAAGTGTGACAAATATTTGAAATCACATCAACACTGGAAAACCAATTTTCTCAGAAGCAAGTGAGGCCTAATGTTCCCCTGTTAGAGCGGTTTCTAGACCTTAGGATCTCCTGAAGTTTCCAAGATTCAACTCCTGCGAACTCCCTTCCCCACCCTATGTAGAAAGTGGTGATTGTTCTCAACTGGGTGGTGTCAGAGAAGGAAGTCAGGAGCATGTGAACAATCCTTTTAAAGAGCAACGGCTGCTTGTGGACAGCCTCGTCCCAGACACTCCCTTCCACACATCAGCTAGGCCTCTGTGCTTTTGACTATCATCTTAATTCTCCATTTGAATCATTTTACTTTTTTTTTTTTTTTGGTTTGAGAAGTCATGAGAACCAGTTAGCATTTACAAGGTTTTGAACGATTGTCTGGTTTGACTTAAAGGTCGCGACTTGCCAATTTTAAACTGTTTATTTCTGGGTTTATGTCTTACAAAAATACATAACTCTCCATGTAGTAGCTTCTCATTCACAATCTGTCAGGCTGTTACTCTACAGAAAAGAGTAGAGTGATGATATTGGGGTGATAACATCAAGGAACAGAACACTATGTCTATTATGCTATCAGTGTGTAAAAAAGGGCGTATTTCTATGTACGTATGCTGGAACATGCATAAACTATCTATACAAGGAAACACAAAAACTAAAAATTGCCTCTGGGAATTGAGGTAGGGGTTTTGAGATCAGAGGCGAGAGGAGAACTATCTTTTATATTACCCTATTGTGTTGTTGCATATGCAAAAATCATATGCATGTATTTAAAAAAAAAAAAAAAGACTGAGTGTTATCTACAACAGGCAAGCTATGGAAACCACCTCGGTACCCAAAGGTGGATGAGTAGATTAGAAAGGCGTGGTATATATACATAGTGGAATAGATAGGTGTGGTATATATTCACAGTGGAATACTGCTCAGCTGTATTTAAAAAAAAGATGCCTTCTTGCCATTTGTGACATCACGGATGGAACTGGAGGTGATTACGCTAAGTGAAATAAGTTAAAAGGAGAAGGACAAACACCGGAAGTTGTCACTTGGATGTAGAATACAGAGAAACAAACAAAGGATCAGATAAAACCAAACAAGCCCTATAGATCTGAGGGAATGGAGACTACCAGCAGAGGGAAGGGAGAGGGAGAGCAAACTGGCGGAGGTGGGGGGGGGGGAGAGCACAATGGACTATGGTGGAGGAGTAGGGGTGCCTTGGTGGTGGGTGTGTGAGGCGTAACACCTGAAGGGTATGATCTAATTTCCCTGTATCACATACAGTCTTGTAAAGCAATGTTACCTCAATAAAAATACATAAAAAAGATTAAGTGCTAAATCTCTTTCTCTTCTACACTGTACTTACTTTCCTCTAAATTCTTGGTTTCATCCACTGTCATCTGGGAAAATATTATGATACAGTGGAAAAGCTAATGGATAAAGATGACATGCTGATGAGGTCTAGTTACGCTTGCAGTAAAAGGACAGTAACAATGGCTATCATTTATTGGGTACTTAACTCTATGTTGCAATAAATATATAAATTCTCATTTAATACCCCCAACTTTGATATTATTTCAGTCCCATCTTAGAGACATGGAAACCAGAGGCCTACAGGATGAACACACAAATTAATCTCTTTGACACTAAAGTCACTCCTCTTAATATGACATAGCTTGCCAGTGTGCGTGGGCAAGCAACCTTAACTGTCCCAAACCTTACTCTTCAGGTTCTTCCTTTGTAAAGGGAACAATAACAGCAGCTCTTCAGAGTGCTACTGTGAAGGCTACATGAGGTAGTGTATCTTAAAAGCTCCTAGGAGAGCTATATCCGGGATATATACTTGCTCAGTAAGAGTTAAGACCCCTACCCTGCTCCCAGCATTTCCTACATAAAGTGCCATAAAAATATTAACACAAGGAATCTTTTTATCATGTTGATGACTCTGATATATTTCTTCACATGCTCTTTCCAAACAGGGAATTTCCTGTTCAAAATCCCTCTGTCCCTTCTCAGGAAGAAAGTTTAGCACAGGGCCTAAATCACTGGTTTAGGAATTCAAAGTACATTTAAATGCCAGCTATGCTATGTGAGCAAATTACCTTTCTCTGGGTAGTTTCTACACAGCGAAGATAATCTATTTCACAAGGCTTTGGAGATTAATGAGAAGTATATGCATATGGTATAGATTTCAGACATTTACATAAGCTGCCTAAAGCAAATGGTTGTAAAAAGATGGAACTATATAAATTAATTCCTAAGTACATAAATCAATAAAATTCAGATCTACTTCCTCTTGCCGCACTTTGTAATTTTCTCATTTTGTTCCATGATATCACCATTCTCTAGGTCACCGAGGTTGAAAACCTGGAAGACATCTTTAACTCTTTTCTTTAAAACCTATGCAGTCCTTTCTTTCAGGCGGCTCTACCTTGGGAAATTACTTCTGGGGTCCCACCCTTCTTTCCCCCATTGCTAACCCAAGACCCTCATCATCTCAAAGCAAAACAGAGTAAAACAAATCTCTTCCCTCTCTAGACAGCCTCAAACCATAGTCCATCAGCCTTTAATTCCTAAAAACGGCACCAACTTCACTGTCTTTCTTTGCAAGAGTCCGCAGTGTTTTCCCATTGTCCATCAGGTGTAATGTGAATTTATCGTTCTTTAACTCATCCTATAATTTAAGGCACATAATTTATCCTTAATTTAGTCATGCTGAATTTCATTTTTGTTCACAAATCTGGAGTAGATTCTTCTAGAACAATGGCCTCACTGGCTTTCACATAAATTTGGCTTTCTCTCAACTATATTTTGGTTTCTGCTGTTCCACTTTCGGGACTATCCTAGCCTACCTTTTAATTTATCTAACTCTTATAAAACTCTTTCCTAGAACATGTTTTTTTTTCTATTCTCCAAAAAGACTTCCCCAATGATTCTAATCAACACTGCTCTACCTGTATAAGGTAACCTACATTTGAACTTGATATTATATAAGTCAGTGTACATAAGTTTATAGCATGTATCAACTATTTCATATATGTCCATTTTATCCCCCCATATAGAAAGGTCATTGGTGAAGCTGACATACACTTTTTTAGAATCCATATACTAGCAGAAAGATATCAGGCCATGATAAGCTATGTGTGGGCTGGGGAGGGAAGAGGGGAAACTTGAATTTACAGCTTCAGTCATTTTACTTTAAGACATTTACATTTGCCCTTGAAAAACAAAATGGCTATAGACTGGCATCAATAAATTATTATATAACTTCCAAAGGCTGAAAGGACTTAAGAGTAACTTAAGTGTTCCCTCACTGGCTACAAGTAGGGCTGGGGTGGGCCCTTCGCTCTCACAGGCAAGGAGTTCTATCACATCCTGAGTTCCATTGCCATGTCCAAGTTCACACCAACCTGGGAGCTGGACAGGGATCATGCTTTAAGTTTCTTGGTACCTGTCACTCAGAGCAAAGTACTGTAAAAGTAGACTGTCCACACCTGTGGTATGTGTGAGTTTCTATCACTCAAGAGGCAGGAAGTAACTTTCTGCCTCTACCCATAACTCAATAGCTTTCATTAAGACAATAACTGTAGTTCAGCACGTTGCGTGTGTGTGTGTGTGTGTGTTTGTGTATTTAATGTGAAGAAACTGGAGTTGGCATAGAGAATAAGAAGATCTAACATAATGGGTGGATAATAGGTCCACTGAGGATGAGAAAGGGATTAGACTTGTCTAGCTTGGAGAAAAGAAAGCAAATGCATAACTCAAACACTAGCGATACAGTGAGGAGTCTCTCACCACCGAGAATCCCTCAATACAATGAAAAAAAGCTTGCATTAGATCAGAAAAATTTAGAACAGTTTTATCTGTATAAATGAGTCATACCTTTATAAAGGTAACTCATAAAAGAGGAAATAATGCTCAGTATTTTTTTAAATGTTCATGATCACTAATAATCAATGGCATGCATGCAATAATAAGGTTGTTTTATTCTCCCTATTGCAGTAGCAAAAGTAAAAAGAATGCTACACTCTGGCAAAGGCATGGATTAAGAGTGTAAACAGGTGTAAACAGGTACAACCTCTTAAGGTCATTACCCTTTCACTCCATGTTTCCGGCTTCTATGAATCAAATATGGAAAGGCTTTATACAAGAAGGTGTTCCTTCCAGTCTTACTGAGTGCAGTGAAAGAACTGGAAACAATCGTGGAAATAATCATTCCTTCCATACTCTTCAATTGTGTCCTGCCCAGAAAATCTAACTAACACAAGAAGCTATGAGCCTTAATTGACAGTGTAACAAAGAACCTTGAGCAACACGTGATCATTCCAAACACAAATATTTTGAGAAGATAAAGCTAATCTGCTAGCCATTCTCTTTCCAGATAGACAAGTTAAAGGTAAATTAATTTTTTACCTATCAGTCATTGTAAAAATGGAAACTTAGAGAAACTCATCATAAATTGGTTTCTGTCTAAACTTGTTTGTTAAGAAGGGCAAAGATTTCCCTGTAATAGTCAAAATTTTCAAGGACAGCTGCTCTCATCTTGAGGCCATAAATATTTTGTAAGGAAATTTTATCCATTAAGGTATTTGTGGAAACAACCTGCTCAGTTAAATTTATAAACTACATTTATCATAGGATAAGCTTTACACATCAACCTTCAGATTCTTAATTGCCCATTTTTGAGCACACTGACATCTGTAATATAACAGCTGTAACTTCTCTAATATACAAGTGGCTGGTTGGACTGAAGGCATCCTAACACATTACTTGATTTTTTTTCCTCAGAAGCCTTTTTGTAATAAAGTTCTAAAATCTTAAAGATTTACTTCCATAGAGCCAACACAAATTTCACTTTCCTTAAGTCACAAAAGTAATTTCTGAAAAATGGGAATTACTTTTAAAAGGTGGTACTCCAAGAAAATGCAACATGGGAAAAATAACATCACTGAAGAATTAAGAATGAAAGAAAATTTATACTTAGTGAATAAAGCAGCATACAATGTTATCACCATAGTATTCTCTCAAACAACTATAGAATGATGCAAAGAAAATTGATTGGAAGCAATACTCAAAAGTGTAAATGGTGGTTATTTCTCGGAGGTGAGATGAGGGGATTTTCTTTTCATACTTCAACTTCAAAAATTTCTGCAGTAAATATATACATATTAATGTTAAAAATGTAAAGTTACTTAAATTTTATACGTTCAATAAGTTTTATTTCCTTAGTATTTAAATTCTGTTGTCCTACAGTATATGCCAAGCATTGTGAATCTTACTCATAAATGTTTACTGAGTCAAGGAACCAAAGAATAAAAGAAATTATCAACACATCAAGTTGTCTTCAGTGTTTCCATATTATTTAAATTCCAGATCCACAGTGACACTTCCTTTCCACTTCTGATCTCCTTGATCATCAATTAGCTATTCCTTTCAGGATAAAATTAATTCTAGAATAGCAGTTCACTGGGCTTTACTAGGATATCAAATTACCAATAAAATCAACATAATTGATAGTCCCTATATTTATAACTACAAGGCCTTATCTTCTACTTTCTGGAAAGGACTCCATCTCTCAAGAGAGTGCCATCTTGCCAGTTTAATAATCTTCCTTAGGAAATATCATCTACATCTTTCCATCTTCTTGAGCAGTATTTTTGTCAGCTTCCCCCATAAATTCACTCTCTGTAGCTCTACTGTGTTTCACTTAATGAACATTCATTTATTCAAAAGCTACCATGAGCCAGACTGGTGACAAAGATGAGGAAGACAGTTCCAGCAATGAAGAAATTCATTAGTCTGTCTTCAGAGACTTGAGCAGAGACAACTCTAACCACTGCAAGTGCTCTCATCAAATGCACGGGAGCTCATACTTAGTGTTTGGACTTCCGGACCGAAAACATCTTTATTGCTGCCTTTGCAGTCCTTTTCTCTAGGTCAGTTTGCCTTGAACCTAGAGTGACCTTCTAGTCGCTCAACGAAGTCACCTCAGGCCCAATAAGCCCTAACAAATCTTTTCAGGCTTTCTGTGTTCTCTGCTTGTTCACGGGCACAGATGGTGGGCTGCGTCACCCTCCATGAGGTCTCCTGTACTTGCGTCACTTGCTAGTTGGTGATGCTCTGTTCTTCTTTCCCTGCTCCACTCTCCAATACAGACAACAACATTTTCTTGCTCCCTTACTTTTGCCCTGGGCTTTTAGGTAAGTTTGGTCAATGCAAGTCACTGACAGAAGACCCGAGGGCAGGCTAAGCGAGCGGGCTGTTTCTCCCTGTCTCTGCCTTCAGCGAAAGCTCTGGCAGAGCTCCAGGGAAGTCTCCTTCTTCGCTCTGGCTTCCTCCCACCAGCCCCTCCTGGTAACTGCCCAATAGTCTTAACTCCAGCACTACCTTCTGGGGCTCTGGTTATTGCACCTGCAGCCTTAGAGATAGCAGAAGTCCCTGCCATTTGTTTGGCTTCTTAGCTCTGGGTAGCCCATTCCCTGCATCAAATTCACTGTGTTTGAAATAACAAGAATGGGGCCTCCTTGGTGGTGCAGGTGGTTGAGCGCAGCGCTGTGAAGCTGCCAGCAGCCTCTGCAGTGTCGGTTCGATCCCCGCCAGCTGCAGAGATGCCCACATGGTGAGGTAGACCTCTCCTGTCTTGCCTGCTGCTCCCCTCAGCAGTGTATTTCAGTCAGTCTGCCTGTTCTGCTCCCCACTCTGCCGCTAGTGAGTCCTCTCACGCTCCTGCACCTCTGGCCTGAGACCCCAGTTCTTGTATAAATAAATAAATCTTAAAAAAAAAAAAAAAGAAAGAACGAGAATGGCTTGTTTTCTGACTACATGCTCACTGATCGTCACCCAAGTCAAAACTCTTAGCATCAAAACCTTCTGTACGTCATATACAGCTTTTTATGGCCTAATCCCTCCTTATCTCTATAGCTACTCCCTTGTCCCCTCCTCTGTTACTACAGTGCCACTGTCATTTGTTAGGTGTTTACTATGGAAGGCATGTTTTTGAGCCTGCCACATGATTTTTATAGGCTTTCGCTTTCACTTATAAATTATTTACTAATAATTTGCTTATAAATTATTAGGTATGTTTTGATGACATCAATGACAGACTCATATGTGACTGTCATTTATTTCAATTTTTAAGGTCTATGAGACAGGGGAAGAGAGATAACCTTACAAACATATATATGTATTAAGAAAGTTATTTGCATTTACGGTTAAAGTCTATAATATTTATTGTTTTCTATTTAAAAAGGTATGTGTTTTAGAACTGGGAGAAGCTAGAGAACACAGCAGAAAATGTATTATTCTAATTTGCATTTCAAAGTAAAGTGTCTCCTTGCTAGAAGTTAGGATAAATTGTGATGGGGAACCTTGGAACTTTTGTTAAGAGGTAACTACTTGAGAAAAATTACAGTGGGGCCTCCCTGGTGTCAGCACTATCAGCACTATGAAGCTATGCACAGCTACTGCAGCACGAGCTCCATCCCCTGCCAGGGAGGGGACCCACATGGCACAGCAGACCTCTCTCCCTGCTGCTCCCCTCAGCAGTGGATTTCAGTGGACCAGCCTGTTCTGCTCCCCACTCTGTCTCAGGTGAATCCCCTCACCCCCCACCCCCCCACCTCTGGCCTGTACCCCTGTTCTTGAATGCATAAATAAATCTTTAAAAAAAGAAAAATTAAAGTGGCTCTGTGAGTGCCAGACTTGAAGACCAAAAATTCAGGTGTCCCTCACTAGCTCAACTCTTGGTATCTGAACTCAGGAGACCAATAGATTTTGGGAAAAAAATGAACCCTGGCATATTGTAATAACACTAAAAATAATAAATAGTGCATCATCATCGTTAATAGCAATTATAATGCCTTGAGCAGTTGTAAGTCAGACATTTTGTCACTTTACACGTTATCTCTAATTCCCATAACACTCCCCAAGGAAAGTATCATCATTACTACTTAATAAATCAGGAAATTAGGGTTCAAGATTGTTAGTGCCTTTGTCTTTGACCACAGAAAACTGGTGGCAGAGCCAGAATTCACATCTATGTCATAATAGCCTTGAAGTCAAGGAATTATTTTACTGCTACTTCACATTGCCTCCAGACTTGAACTCAAAGGGACAATAGTAAAGTCACAGGAAATCAATCAGTCTCCCAATGGCTTCTTTCCATAATGTGAAGAGTACAGATATTACATTTAATACTGTGCATCCAGACAAATATTTATTTGAAAAATATCACTTTCAATATAATTATATTTAATTACAAGACAGCAGGGGTCCTGCCACTTAATATTTGACCTTTTCCTACAACAAGGTGATTCGATCATCTTGGCCACCAAATTAATAGCAAAGGACAACTGTGAAATGGGAAAGCAGCTAGATCCCTCCCTTCTTAATGCCTGCTCTTGACTCAACTGGCAAAATACAAAATCCCATATGGGCCTCCCCGGTGGTGCAGCAGTTGAGCGCTGGGTTGTGAAGATGCCCACAGCCTCTGCAGCGCCGGTTCAATCCCCGGCCACCGGGCGAGGGTCCCACATGGCGCGCAGACCTCTCCTGCCGCCCGCTGCTCCCCTCAGCAGTGTACTTAGTCTGCCTGTTCTGCTCTCTGCTCTGGCTCTGGTGAATTCTCTCACCCTCCCGCGCTTCTGACTGTACCCAGTGCTTGTATAAGTAAAATAAAAAAAAAAATTACAAAATCCCATCAATAACATTTTTCAGGTGTTCTTGTTTGGTGTCAATTATTTCCCAGTCCCACCTGAGGTCATCTGACTTGAATTTATGTTTATAATTTCAAAAAACTAAGTGCTCTAGAACACTGCTATTCAAAGTATGGTCCCTGACAAGTATAAGAAAAGTATACACCACTTTTATAGCAACCTAACACAGCCACGGCATCCACAGGCATGATCAGTGGCTTCCGATCACCTAACAGGGTTCAGATCAGATTGAGTGCTGCTGAATTTGCATGGTAAGTTACATAGGGTCTAAGTGCATACTAGTCAGTTCCAGAAGGACCTCCCAAAAGTCTGTGATGCATAACATGCTAAAAAAAAAAAAATACTGCCCTTCACCAGTTTGAGAGGCACCAGACTCAAACTGACAGCTTCTTTAAAAAAGAACTAGAAAGCAAAACATAAAACTAATCACTTTTCCACCAAAATCACTTCTTGACAAAAAATATGCATGTAAATATAGAAATATATGGGAGTGCACGCACACACACCTATCTATCATTTATTCCTGTTCCAGAAGCTCTGATTTATGAGGGGGCACAAGGACTACCCTGGAGTTATGCAAGGGCTCAAGGCTGTGGAAAGGCATATTCTGAAACATTCTCTCAGCATATGACCAATTCATAAATAAGCTAATGATTCATTCACTATGTCATAACTGAGTCTTTCAGAATATTTTTAGGTCATTTTATTACTACCATAGAGGGTATGGACTTTAAAAACTCACTATCTATTTTATGTGAGTGTTCTGAATCTCTTTCCAGCAAAATTGCAGCTCCCCAGAGATGCACGGAGGTAATCAGACTTGTGCGCTTAAAAAAGAAATATTGGAAATGTCTGAATAAGAGCAGCCACGTTTTGAGATGCCTTTACTTCGTGTGCAAAAATCGCCTTCTGCAGACCCAGCCACATAAAATTGTACACACCCAGCACTTTTCTCACAGCTGCAGGTGTAACCTTAAGGCTCCTCTTATTTAGAGCAAGTAAACTAAAATTTGACAGCTTTCTAAAATTATAAAGCAGCCTCAGTCTACAAGAGATGCCTTTTGAGTTACCTGTGGAAATTAACTTTGGAAGGTGCCATTCAAAAATACCTATTTATGTCCTTCAATTAGAAGTCTTAAATCAAGTTATTTGAACAAGGAAAAATATTATAAGAGAGGACTCCATTAAAATGCCATAAATTTGATTTGAAAACTACATTTCAGCTTTACAAATGGGGACAATCAATTGATCCTCACCAAAGTTAAAAGCAGTACCAGGAGGAATATTTATAAGAGCCTTACTGTCTTATATCTTCTATTTTGCAAATCTGAGTAAATCTCCTAGGCTAAGTTTGTCAGCAAGGGAATAAAGAATGTCATTTGAGATCCCAGAGCTTAATTATGCTGATAAAGCATTTTATAAATCATGCTGGGGGTAAATGGATAGCCCTCTGCGAACAGTGTGCCGGGAGCCAGAAATGTGTGCTCTTGACTTGGTTCCTTATCTTCTGCCCGTATGAATAAGTCAAAGTAAGTCTTGCTCTATTCCAAACAGAAAGAAGGAAGCAGTTGGCCCAACCACTGCTATGGTAGCTTTATTTTCCAAATCACAAACCAGAAAGTATATGCAAAGGAATGTCAGGGCAGAAGATCTGAAACAGATATTGACAGAAAAGTCAGGTCTTATGCTAGTATATCACTAATTTACCACTGTGTAAGGATTAAATACGGCAATGTCTGAAAGTCCGCTTATTATAAATGTGATAATTCTATCATTCTCATCTTCTAGGCAAGTGGTGACAAACAGAAATTGGGGGGTGATGGTGTGGGCATAGCATTCACAAGACCAAGTCTTATTCCAGCTAAGAGTTAAATTAAAATCAGACCACTAGAGATAGAAGACTATTGCCTAAACTGGCAAGTCAGAAATCCAAAGGCAAGAGAAAGCAAAGGACTTGGCCACTGCCACACCCAAGCTGAGATTTAAATTTATTCTTTCCGATTCAAGACATTACAGTGGTAGAAAACTGAGAGGCAGGGGGGTTTAACACTCAACAATACTTAAGGAACCAGAGATAAGAAATAAGGGAAGGGTCCTCCCTGGTGGTGCAAGGGGTTAAGATGCAACCTATGAAGCTATCTGCAGCCACTGCAGCATGAGTTCGATCCCTGGTCAGGGAGCTACCCACATGGTGCAGTAGACCTTTCCTGACTTGCCTGCTGCTCCCTTCAGCAGTGTACTTCCGTCAGTCTGCCTGTTCTGCTCCCCACTCTGTCTCTGGTGAGTCCTCTCGCACCCCCTCCACATGTCTGGCTTGTACCCCAGTTCTTGTATGCATAAACAAATAAAACTTTAAAAAAAAAAGAAATGAGGGAAGAGAGATGCTAAATATTCAGTGACTTGGTTGAGAACAGTTTAGTTGACAAAATATGCTGAGATAAGCATTCGGCCCAGCTCCTAATGCAAAACGAATTCATAGTCATTCTAAATCCCCCAGTTACTAATAGTAGCGCATTCTCAGGAGGGAAGACTTAATGGAATGTAGAAAGTCTATCAAGAGAGGGAGAATAAGCTAACTCATGTTCCTTCCTCTCGGGCAAATGGAGGAGAGGCACAGTAGTTCCATGACAGTATTCCTGACTATCTCGGCAGTTGCAATTATTCCTTAATAATGATATTGTGGTATTTTGAAGCAGTTCTCAGCCTCCTGACTTCACTGGTCCTCTTAACTAGAACTGCTGAAGAATCATGTCAGCCTCAGACCTCTCAGGTTTAAACCTAAGCCTTCATTTGAACATTCTGAAGCTCTTCATGAAGACATGAAACTAAGGGCTGGTGTTGATGGGTTTTTAAGACGACTTTTCCTTCAACACTTCCTTCAGCCATTTTGAAAATGGGGAGATTTGGCGTCATTCACGTGAGCATCAAGGGTAATAGGTCCCAAATTTTGGGCAAGAGCAAAAAGCACGGTATCCTCCTGAAGCAAGCCAGAACTACAGGAAGGAAGGAGAACAGTCTTCCTCAGGGGAAAAAGCAATGTGACTTCCATTGAAGACAAGAGAATTGGAAGAAGCAATTCCAATTAGACTGCTGGAAGGGATGACAGACTGAGGTATTTATAATCAATATGCTACCAATACAGACAAAAAAATACTTTTTAAAAGTATTTTTAAGCAACACATATGTGTGGAGGGGGAAGACATTTTTATTTTCACATTTACTAAAAATTTCAGTGATGAACTTAAGAACCTAGACATAAATTGTGAGAGAAATGACAGGCTTTTAATCATGGAACAGCACTTCCATAAATCAATACTATATTAGTATTTCAAAGTAAATTCCAGAGCCCATTACTACCTACCATCAACTGATTTTGTAAATGCCTTTTGGAGCCTTAAAGAGCTTTAGGTTTTAAATCACCAAAATAACCTATTGGAACAAGAATCTTTCTATTACATTTGTAAAACTGCCCATAGAAACCTGCAATTCACCTCATGAATCTAGTGCAGTATGACTTCTAAGGAATGATGAAAACAAGTCCTTCTCAACAACAAATGGGTAGCCCAGGAGGTCTTGAGGGAAGCATCCCAAGAGCCTCCCTACTTGACAACAGCCTGCCTCAGTCTACCTGTAAGAGTTGGGTGGGTGATGTGTTGTTTTCCCAGAATGCAGTTTTAGAGATGGGAATGAGTAAGCTTTTAGAAATCCATTTGTGTCTGTGGAGTCAGCCAGAAGGTACTTCTTGACGAAGTTATGATCACAGCAAATTTTGCAAATAACCTGCGCCATACTCAGCCCATAGTAAGAGATAAACAAATCCAATTCTTATTATAGACACTTTTGGCCAAAACCTTCATCTCAATGGTAAGGAGAGTATATACATAAAGAGAGGGGAAACTTTGTTTTCATATGCCACCCCATCACCCCTTTGGAGGTAGTCATAGAAAAACATTGAAAGACAACTGTTTTTAAGTTCTTCTTATTGATTTCTTCCTTGTGAGACTAAGATAATGCTTTTGCCAAACTGCTAATGTTGCGTACAGAATTTTATGGAGATTTTCCAGTGTTCAAATTCCTAATGACCGTTGGGTCATCACCGTGAACAGTGCAATGATTTCTTTACTACACCTTGTTTTGTGTTTGTATGGGAGCTTGACATTTTTTTTCCTCCCATAACTTATAATTTTTTGAACAGGTACAGAGCCTAAAAATAATGGAAAGCATACACATTGCTAACATCTGATGAAAGCTTACTTTTGAAAAACGTTTCAGATCTGCTGTGAATAATCTGAAATGAATTCTTACTTTTTTATAATCAAAATTTTTTTGCCTTCTCTATCACTTGTTTTCAGCCTGCTTTTTTGTGAATGGATATGACTAGAGGCTAAAAACATACAAGGTGATCTCCTATGTTTACATATACCCATCAAAGTCTAAGGAATCAGGGTATTGAACCAAAAATTCTGCTTCTGTGTATGTAAGTGAGATGGGGGGGGTGGCCTGCTGCTTTTCTGTCATAAGTTCTAACTGGAAAGACTGGGGAAGGGAGCACTGATGAAGAAACCTTGTGTTACACAGCTAATTGCAAATAATGCAAATTCACTGCAGAAAATTGAGGTGAGGTTAAGAAAAAAATCACCTAGAATCCCACTAACTAGAGGTCTCCACTTTTAACATTTCAAATAATACCATACCCGTCCATCCATTCATGCTCAAATACTATTTTTTCAGTCCTTACAAAATGATTTTGGCTCAAGCTTGGGCGGGGAGAGTGACTGTTTTTTTTTTTTTTTTGGGGGGGGTGCAATGCAGTAAACAACTGTGTTGAACAGGCTGCTTGGGGATTTAGGCAAGTTAAGAGAATGAAAACCATCAGAAGAGGGCATCCTTAGGGATGTGTGACATTTCATATATACCACGAGCCAGGGCAGCATCTAGAGTAGAGCTGTCCCTGGAGGAGAGCTGTACAGTGGGGATAAGCAACAGCTTGACATTTTCAACATGACACCACAGACAGCAGGTTAAATGTGTATTAGGAGAGGGACCTCAATTTGGTCTAGAAAACTTAACACACCAGGCCACAATGCCAGTTTTGCTTTCATGGTACCTTTCAAGAACTGAGTGCAGCTGAAGGCTTTAGACCATTTCAACTAGCTCCAAATAGCAACCTGGACCTAATGGGATACCTCTTGAGGAAAAACAGAAAGCAATCTATAAAAATTTAAAGGAAAGAAAAGGTTCCTTTCCAGTATGTCATGCTTATATTTTTTCTTCACTTCATCTTGTAGATAGTTATCTCAGTGACATAGACACACAAGAAACTAAAACAAACATTCCACATGTGCCTGGCCCTTGTGAAAGGAAGAGTGCCTACTAGTGGCTAACAACCCCCATACTTTTTCTGGAAATGCAATGGTTTGTTGCAGAAATGCCATTCAAATAATTGTCTATCCACAGAATCACATTGGTCAATCACTCATATTTGTAGCAGGTGCTTAGTAACCTGCATGGACATACTAATTTAATAAAATCAATGAGATCACTGAAAACACTAATAGGCAGCCTCCCCGATGGAGCAGCCGGTTAAGCGCTGCGCTATGAAGCTATCTGCAGCCTCTGCAGCGTGTGTTCGATCCCGGCCAGCCAGGGGGATACCCACATGGTGCGGCAGACCTCTCCAGTCTTGCCCGCTGCTCCCCTCAGCAGTGCTTTTGGTCCATCTGCCTGTTCTGCTCCCAGCTCTGTCTCTGGTGAATTCCCTCACTCTCAGCGCCTCTGGTCTGTACCCCCGTTCTTGTATAAATAAATAAATCTTTAAAAAAAAAGAAAACACTAATAGAAGACCCAGGACAAATCCTACTGTAGCCCTGCATAGCTGTCTTGTGCCAATAAATGATTTTTCTACCCTTGATTTCAAAGGCCTGTGAAATAAGGCTGCTGAATTCATCCCCCATGCACAATGGGTGCTGATGTTCCTTGTGTAGCACATACACTAGGCTCTCTATGAATGGAAGATGTTATTTGATGAGTCACCATTTGGATAAAAGTGAGCCCAAGGAATCATAATAAAAATAAAGGAAATATTAGTTTTCAAAGTTGAAAAACACATTTAAACACCTAGCTCATTTCTAAGATGTTTGTGATCAGGATACCAAGAAACAGAATTACAAAGGGAGTGGCAGTGACCACATATTTATGATGGATACATTTTATTCCATATAAACTATATCTCAATTAAGTTCATTTCATCAAAGAAAAACTTGGTTATATATGAACTCTAAAATCTCCAGCAACTGTAAACTTCCATTATCTTCCAAAGTCAGGTGATTTGCCCAAGGTCACAAATCATGCTAAATTACCATTGCTGAGTTCACCACCACATTGGCGCTTGAGAAGTATGAGTGAAAAGTATATTGATTTCCCATTGAAGGTATAGATACCTATTCATGGGTAGTTCATAATTAGCTTTTTACTAACCATGTTTGTGAGATCTCATTACAGAGTAATTAAAAGTAAGCCAGTAGAGAATACGTTCAATGAAATGGAAAGATGGACATGGTTCATTACCTTTAGGTGGAAAAAAAGCTGATTATAAAACAGAACACTCCAACTTTTGTGAAACTGTATGTAGAGAGAATTTTGAATATACTTACTAGATTATTAAACGTGAATTAAACACTCTAAAGGTGAATTCTCAGTGATTTCTCTTTTTCATTTGCTAACCTGCTTACATTTTTTAAATTAAAAAAATGGCTAAGTACAAATTCTGTAGGAGTGATTATTTGTAAGTAAAAGTGAATGAAAATATTACAACTGGCGATCACTGTGATTGAAGCCGAAAAATTCAAGTGTGTGCTGAGACTGTGTGTAAACCAGAGCGTATAATCGGGAAGACAACAGACTAGTTTATATTAGCACTTTATTGACAGATTTCTAGAGTCTCTTGAAAAATCAGAAGCCCCGAGGGCACTAGATTAGGACCACTAACTCCTTCCCTGCACAGCACTCCCCACTTCAGCTGAGGTCTTCATTCCCTCCTTTGCCAAAATATAAGCACTCATGATTTCCATCTGTGGTCTAAACAGTGCATCAGTATAGTCAGAACTAGTCTGTAGGAGTTGAAAACGTAGCATTTGAAGATTAGTTGATTCCAAAGTTCTACAAGTTTTGAAAAGTGTGCACATACATATGTGCACACATGCATGTGCACAAACTTCCTACTACACTGAAATGATATCTTACCTGCCATGTACTTGATAGCTCTGGAGAGAAAAATAAGTGATTTCTCATCTTTTTCATGCTTTGCATTTGTATTTTTCAGATTTTGTAGAAGGAACTTATAACACTGATAATTAGAAAAAGCTTAGGAAAAAAATTGGGGGTGGGGCTAATATCTCCTGTCCTGCTCCTTACTGTCTCTAAAGCTGCAATCCATCAACCAAGGGAAACCTATGACAGAAAGGCTGTATAAGGTGCCACGGACAGACACATGTACATACACAATTACAAATCCACCCACCCAACATACATATAAGTACACAGAATTTACATTTAAACACCCTGATTCCCACAGGCTTACGCATGTACATTTCAACCCAAACAGTTCACATCAGGCATTTTAGTCTGCAAATATGCGCATTCACCAAAAAGCAAACAAAAAAAAAATCTTTTAGTAACAGAACAGACTACTTAAACTTATCACTATGCAAGATAATCCGCTTCAGATTATATCCTGATAGACCAAAAACATTATAGGGTTTCATCAAGCATTAAAAAGATCGGTGTTTTCCCCTTATTCGGAGGCTTTGTGTCTGTTCAAAAAATTCCAAGTTCTCAGGGAAAAAAAAAGTCTGACAATCTCTCTCACAAATACAAAATGCACCATAGTAGAGGAATCACTGAGATGTTCTCAGTGATGACCGGACAGGCTTAGGAATTATGAGCACTGGAAAGAGGGCAGAAAATTCCTTCACAGAACATTCGTGGTTTGGCAAAAATCGCTGTCTTGGTTTCATAAGGAAGAAATCAATAAGAACAACTTGAAACAGTTTTCTTTCTTGGTAGGGAAAAAATTGCCATAAATTGCAAGTCTTTTTGCCCATCCCTTAGCAAAGAAAACTACAAAGACCTGTAGGCTTATTGAATGTTTAGGAATCAGTGACATTCTGAAACTTATTTTTTTCAGGAGCCTCTAGAAAAAAAAGAGCTGATCGTCAATTTTGGATAGAAAGGTATCGTTTTCATCCTTTATAGTGCTAGTGGCACATTTAGATGACAGATGTCTTGCACGTTACCAACCACTGTAAGGTCATCTGTCATTTTACCTGGAGGAAACTCAGTTATGCCCTTACCTAAAGACTGGTACAGCTCTGTCATTTTGGGATGGTCCCAGCAAGTTGTTTGGGTCTCATGGCTGAAACATAAAAGACAAAGAGAGACTTTAGTTTTGAGTATGGGTAGTAGAGAGAAGAAAAAGAAAAAAAAAGCATGGCTTGCTTCTGAATCTTTCGGCATCTTTACCTCAGAGGACTTCCATCCTATGGGGAAGAATGTTTATCGCAAGAGAGTCCCCCAGCTTTGTTTTTAAAGGGAAAAGCCATATGAAAGCTATTTGGTAACCAGAACATGCTTCACGTTTGCACCCAAAAGTCAGTTGCATTGCTGCCACAATAAAATGCCCTCATTGTACCATCAATAATCAAAAATCAGGATTTCTTCACCTGTCCAATGCGGAACCTTCACAAAGAACATTGACAATTTCATTAACTCTGTCAAAGAGATACTGGACATGAGTTCAGTAAATAAATCACCTTACTTCTCATTTGCTTTCACTGCCCCAGACATTTGGCCGTGACTCTTTTTTTTTTTTTTTCATCTCCAGATTTCCTATCCACGATGCCTGCATTTCATGTCAGCTTAGGCATAGCCGGTGCCCAGGAAGCTAGCCCAAGCCCCCTCTTGCCTGTGTGTCTAGAATGTCTCTTTAACTCAGTACCCTCCATGTCACTACACCTCTCCCCCTTTTCCTATATTTTCTTGGGCCTGAATGAAGCATTCACAGTTCTCTTCCATTTCTTGAAGTTTAGCTGAAGTGCTGTTGCTGGCTATCAGCGCCAGCCATAAAAAAGAACAAAACACCTTTGTTCCTTGTTCAATTACACGAATAACCCTGGGAGAGATAACGACCTATACTTTACCTTGGCCTATCTACATAAATCACCATAGCATCGGATTTCCAGTTTGGGGGATTACCAGACGGACTCTGATACAGGGAAGTGCAGCCGCAATGATATTTCCGTGGGCAGATGTGAAGCCTATTCATACTCTTTGGGGGGAGGGGGGAGAAAGAGGGGACAAATAGCTTCAAATTGGCCACTTGAAGGGAACCAGAAAGCAAAGAGGTCTGACACAGAAAGGGGGAGTCTGGGGAGGCAATGATATGAAGTGCCTTCAGCGCAGGTTTCAAATCTGTGCCCCTACTAGCTGTGAAAGCTGGGGTTTGCTCACCTGGGAAAGGTAAAGGATTAGTTGCTATTGAGAAGTGACAGGCACTTCTGGTGTGCAATACATGGCAGTATTTGTTGTTATGTGTCCCCCAAAGTATTGCCCACTCAAATTCAACCTTTTATTAGCAGATTATAGTATAGCTGTGGCTCCACCTGTGGGCAGTCAAGTCTAAGACACTTGGCAGAGAGCAAAATCAACACTCAACATGTATTATGTCTGTATTAAAAAAAGGAAAAAGGAGAAACACTTATTGTGGTTTGAAAAGAAGACTACTTCAGAAAGCATCCCTCTGTTATTTACCACTCAGTTATTGAACAGTGAAAGCAACTGAAATAAATTTACAAGAAAATGTTCACTTGCAAAGGGCTGTTTCAGTCTCTCACAAATATGTTCATTTCTGGGTGACTTTTCCGCAGAGACAGTTTGAATTTGAGGAGTACGACAGGGGCTTCTTCTCAGTGCAGGGAATGTACCAAAGTGACATCCAAAGTCTTAATGCGCAAGAAGAACAGAAGAGGCAAATCATGCTTTTCCGGGGTTTTGAGGAAATCCCATGACCAAGCTGGTTTATGATCTGGAGAAGGGGTGGGCGGGACTGGTACTTTATATGCACAGCACAGGGAGGCTGCAGCTTGCCGCTTCATGGAAAAAGCGTTGCTTGTTTGCCTGCGTTTTTGAGCTCAGAAAGTGATTGTGCACCAATTCCGCACTCGAATGCTGAGCAAGGGAAGGTTACCTTCTATTGAGACCACCCTGCATTTAGGCCTCCGTCATCTCATCTCCAAAGACCTTCCCTCTGTGCACACCAGGGGAGGTGGAAGGGAGAAGAGGGTTGAAAAGTACTGTGCCCACATGTCAGGGCCCTTATTCCATACACTGCGCAAGAACAATGTCCCACGTCCAGGGCACGTGGGAGGACGGAGCATCTTCCGTAGATGTGCAGGAAAACGTCTGTTAGAGCTGATAAACCTGACCAGAGACAGAGGGAACCTTGCTGAAAAGCCACCATCTGTAATGGACTGCAAGTCAGAGGAACAGGGCAAAAAAATGAAACTGCCCCCAATGCAATTCGACAAGGGAAGAAAAACTTGCATACAACTGACAGGAGAATCCTAGAGAGTGAAAGGGAGCTTCATGATCATCCCTCACTGCAAAAAAAGAAAAGCCTCATGACAGTTGACACCTACAATTCTACCTTTTGAAAGAATAGACTGTGATGTGTTAAAAATTATGAAAGGGATTTCAGCAATTATTTTTTAATCCACCAGTCCTCATAGAAACTCAAACTTCCTTTGCTGGAAGACATCCGAAATCGTCAGCCCCCACTTCTATCCCCACCCCGTTTGTCTGTTACTAGAAATACTAGTCCTTTCTAGGTTCGCATTCTCTCAATCACCCTCGATGCTGGGGGACCCGAATAACCTAGATAAATGAACTCACACAAATCCAGTGGACAATCTTCTTTCACCTTCTTTCCCTCTAGTATACAAACCTTTTATTTTTAAGCAAGGCAGAATAACTAGGAAAACATTAACATTTCACCTTGTAAGTCTTAGTTTCACCTGAACTGCAAAGTAGTGCTAAATGAAAGAAGTGAGCATGCGTGGGGGGAAAAAAGCAAGGAATAGAGGGTGTGACTAATCATCAAAACCAGAAAAATAATCTTTCAATCATTTAATGCTCAAAGCGATAGCAACAGCTGAAATGACTTCAGATATTTTTGGTAACTATCTGATGAACCAAATATTCACTTCACTGTGTGTGGGTATTTTCGATCTGTGGTGAACCCGAAGCTCTCCAAATAGATAGGAAAGATGCATGGGAATTGGATGAAACAGTAAACACAAATCTACATAACTCACATCTATATTCTGCCTTACAGGATAAACCATTGTGGGGGTCTGGGATCAGAACAGATTTACAGATGGCTCTGTGGCTATCTTGAAAAACAGTAGAGAATTCTCAGTCGCTCTAGGAGAAGCAGCTCAGGTTTTCCTGGAATATACAGACAACACAGAAAAATATTCTGTGCTAGCAAGGTGGTGGTGGAAGGTTGTGTGGGACTGTTTTTGGCAACTCTCCTTTTTTACATTTTACTTTTCACATGGGAAACGCACTCCCCACAGAGCGTGCCCAACCAGAAAAGAGATCCTGAAACCTGTTCATACGTTCATGGGTTCATCTTTGTTCAGTCTTCCCGAGAACAACATATTCAACACAGATCCAAATTCCAATGTACATGAATACAGAGACTGGCTTCATCTACCCTCCTTGAAATGCTCTTAAAAATCTTTTTTTTTTTTTTTATGTTAGTGCTTTTGGCCGGACTGTTTCCTAAGCCTGGCATTAACCACGACTCCCTGAACAGCCTCCAAAGTCTGACTTCTTCTCTTTAAGGTGTAGGGGCTAGAGTCATCATCTTGCTTCTTCCCTTTGATTTGAGGCCTCCACAGTAACTTGATGTAAATGAAAATACAAAATCAGTGGATGTGACAAAAGACAACACCTACTTGTCAATAAGAAAAAATTAAAACATTACTCTGCTGAGCACAGGGCTGACCTAATTTTCTACCATACAATTTAAATTTTCTCTCACCTTTTTAGTTTCAAGTGGTGTGCAAGGTTATTATAACTGCCTCAGAGCTGTGCCTGCTGTCACTGCCGGAATAATCAGACTTATTGGAATTGCTTTTTTAGTTTCTTAAAAACAAACATTAAACACTTATAAAAAGTAACAAATTTCTACTGCTCTTGCCTGGGGAAATGGCAGTTGCCTAATTAAAATAAGATTTCTTCTGCCACCACTGTTATTTGGTACTGAAAATAATCCAAAGAGTTGCCTTTTAAAAAAAAAAATCATTTCACTACTTCCCAGGAAGAAACTAATCTCTATGCCACGATATAAAAAGGTAGCGTCCCCTTGTGATTTGCAGAGGATTAGAGTTTGGCTTCATATATAATCTGGAGTCCACCGATCCACATATACAAACTCATTTCCCTTTAATCTGGGGATCAGGCTCTTTTTCTAGAGGAGCCTTGGCATTTGCATGCTGAATGTTGAACTTGGCTTTCATTGCTGGAATACTGGCAGGGTAGGAATGGGAAAATATATCTAAAAGTTTCTGCTACTGTGGGGTGGGGGAGCTGGTTAGGTGGTGAGGGGAGGTCAATGTAAGCATCAGAAATTTTATTCTAGTCCCCATTTCTTTCTTCCTGGGATATGTAACATTTGATTCTATTTGGCTCAAGCCAGGGCAAAGATGATTGCCTGGGTGACTGGTCCAGCTGTTACTTGTCTTCCCTTCTATTTGCTTTTCAGGGCTTAACTCCCACCCACCCTCAACTTTGGCCAAAGCAATTTCACTTCAGGGTCGTGTCCAATCCGAGATCAAACAATGATGACTAAAACCAATTCCACGGTGATCAAGGGTCAGAGACCTTTCATATAATCGTGTTGTTTCATTTGCTCCTCTGTTCTGTAAGAGCAACTGTAGCCTCCAAAGAGGGGATTTGGCCCCCGGAAATAAAAAATCTGGGCAAAAGAGAAAGGGCGATGGGGGTGTGTGTGAGGGGTGACACGAGGTGATAGGCATAAAGCAGCAGAGAGCCCAAGAAGAGCTTGCTGGCCAAGAAAGAATGTAGATTTCAGTTAAAGACTTTACTTTGCTATCTAAGTTGGATGGGTTATTTTATGGTAAAACATCTTATAATGAATAATATGCTCCCTCAAGCAACTAAACCCCTTCCATTGAAGCTTCAAACTTTGCTGCAAATTTAACGGAGATAAACAAAGTACCCTGCCCTTTGCCATGCCGTGATCTGACTGGGAATGACAAAGTTTGCTTAAAGACGAGCAGACACCTGGAGAAAAGCAAGAGGACACCCAGAAAAGCCTCCACAATCAACCCCAGAGGGCTAAGAAGAAATTAAAAAACCCTCGATGCTTTTCTCTAAGTCAAATTCCTGACTGTTGGGTTTTAATTGCTTTTTCTTTCTTTACCGATTTCTGCAAGTTTAGGGGACAAACACAGTAGAAAACGCAGCCAGGGAAATGTCAGTTGGAATCCTCGGAAGAAATCAGGCAGAAAGTTGACCTTTTGGCACTTGCAATGCAATGGAAGATAGAGTCGCGCACGCTCCCCTTCCTTCCCAGAGGTCCAGCAGGGATTCGGGAACAGCCTGCTTATTCACAGCCACACAAACAGCCCGGGAAGGAGCAAAAAGCTCCCGTGGATGTCCCTGCATGGGGAACGCGCTGTCCCCTCTGGGTAAGGCAAGAAATCAGCTTTTTTTCTCTCGAGGCGTCCCAGAGGCAGGGGCAGGAGCGCGCCACGAGCCAGGCACTGGGGGAGGGGGGCATGAAGCCCGTGGGGGGGGTGGTGGGCGCACCTGCAGTGGCGCTACGGAGCCCAGGGGGGGAGATTCCGCGATGCCCTGCTGCCGGGTGCCCCTGTCCAGCCGCTTAGCTGTCCAAGTTTTGGCCGCCTTGGTTGGCCCCCAGCTCGCGCCACAAGTGCAGGGATTGCTGCCATAGGAAGGGGCCCTAGAGCACTTACCCTTTGAGCTGTTCCCTCATGGCTGCAAGGGCTCCGCGTCTGGGAAAGGCGCTAGAGGAGGAGGAGTGAGCTTCCCAGAGCCAGCGGGCTCCCGAAAGTCGAGCGCCACCGCCCAGGCTCGAAGCTGAAAGCACTGCGGTGGAGCCGGGGCGGGCTGGCAGGCTGGAGGGCGGGGAGGGGGCGCTGCGGGCAGACGGGGCGGGGCCGGGCTGGCTCCGCCCCCACCTAGGGACCTGGGAACCCGGACTCCTAGAGACCCAGCAATCCCATCCAAGGAAAGGAAAAAGGGAAAGAAGAAAGAGCGAGCAGGGGATTTAAGGTAGTCCCAGGAAGCTGGAAACCACACACAGCCCTGCCAGCACCCCCTTAAAACCTCTAGCAAGACTACTTGTTGCCTAAATAATAACCCAGGTGCCAATGACCTCACCACATATAATTGAGTGTGTGGGTTCAGAGTTTTCTTTTTAGTGAATGAAAGAGAAAAATCACAAGCAGTACTTCCCCCCTCCCCCAAAGGAAGATTAAAGTGTGCAGCAGCTGTAAAGACATGAAATTCAGGTTACACTCATCCTGGGCTAAAAGGTCTTTTGGAGAAAGAAAAGAGGGGAGAGAGAGAGAGAGAGAGAGAGAGAGAGAGAGAGAGAGAGAGAGAGAGAGAGAGAGAGAGAGAGAGAGAGAGAGAGAGCTTTTTAAGAAGTTGTGTGTGTGTGTGTACTTGTGATAAAGCGGTGGTTTTCAAATCATAGCCCAGAAACCAGCAGTATGAGCACTGCCTCTAAACTTCTTAGGAAGTTCCCGGACCCCAGCCCCACAGAATCAGAAACTCTGAGAATGCTGAATTTTCCAGCCACTAGTATAGACTCCAAACAAAGCAAAACAAACATACCAGCAATGGTGTGGTGCATTAACTCTTCTCTTTTAGAGAAATCTAAAAAGAAACCATTGCTAATGGAACATTATATTGGAAAAGTGATAAGGCCTGGGAAGTTCAAATATTCTGACCTTAGGGCTTGGGATATGATGATAAAGGTTGATGTGCAAAAATATTTCAAGTTTGCAACTATTCTGAAAACAAAGCCTTCGTTAGCTAAAGAACTCTCCACCCCCAACCCCCCACCTCAACCTCCACATAATACCTTCACCTCGAAAGAGCATCTTAGAGTAATTTCCCTGTGTGCTTTCATTATCCCTCTTTGTCTATTTATTTTGTTGTCGGCTTTTCTTTTTAATCTTCTTTCAGCCATTTCCTTTTTCACTCACTTCTGGGTGATCCAGTCCACTTCGGTTTACAGTTTCAAATGTGTTGCTGTTTTTCTTTTTAAATATCCTTTTCTGTTGTTGTTGCTCAACATTTTCTTCCCCCATAGAATGTTCGAGCTGAAAGGACTCTAGATTTCAGTCTCCCTTTATGCTCCAACAGGGCAAAAAATAATGTATTGAAGCGAAAGGGACTGCAAAGTTGCTTCATCACCCTGCACAGAGTGAATAAAACTGTAAACGTTATCACTGAAGACATGTGCTTGGAGGCATGATTGGTGCTGTTTTAAAGCAAACATGGTCCTTCTTCTGGCATTCTGTCTCATAAATTGAGACATCAGTGCTGTCCTTCAGCGATTTTGAATTAGTGAGTTGTGGAAGCAGCTGCTGATACAGTCTGTGGGGGGCAGACGAGGACTCGGTTTGGGTGAGGTTTTGTCTTGGCCTAACAGGAGATTCCAGGTCTGGCCCTATCTTTGAATGGAGGGGAAAGGACTGGACTTCCTGATGAAGAAGTCATAGCTGCTGCGATTAATCACTGATGTAATCTCTCTGTCAATGGAACAAATTGCTTTAAGTATAGCTGATGTTTATTTCAATGAATAACCAAACCTCACATTATGGGCATTTGTAAATATTAGGAATCAACCAAGTAAAGGTTTGCCACGCCTGTGTGGCTAAGACATGTTGTTATTCTCCTCCTTTCTTGTGTTTTGCTTGTTTGTTTTACGCTTTTAAATTCCCTGCTCAAGATTCAGGAATTTCTGGTCTGATGTCCTAAAACTGAGATGCTCAAATCTGTTTTCTCAGTGACCAACTAGAAAACTACTAGAACAATTCGTTGAGGGGCGTGGGGGTGGGGGGGAATAGAAAACAAGAAATCACTATTCAGATTTTTTTTTTCCTTAAATCTGACAGATGGCAATCCTCAAAATACATCTTTAAGTTCTTTTTTAGACTGGAGTTATAGGCACTTGAAGACTTGTTCCCATATCTTGGTGTTATTTTAGAAATTAAATACTGAAAGCATTGTTAAGAAATGACATGGGCATCACAGCAACTGTTTCGTTGTCAATTTTGGTTAGATTTTGAATTTTGCTTATTCGGGAAGGCATAAAAAAGGTAAGGACATTATTTATCTTCATTTCAAATATAAATTATATAATGATATCATGTATGATCATATATGAACTGCTTATTTATAGCAGCTGTTATTAATGTTATTACTGTTTTGATGTGAACCACAGACCTGAATGGAGCATATGGTTCTGCCACCCAAAGGAAAACTTAAGTTGAAATCTTGACACCAGAACTGACCTTGAGCTACTTGTCCTTGATGGCATGGCTAGAATGTGGCAGTGCAAGGGTTAGAACCAGGGAGGCTGGCTCCAAGGCCCAGGGCGTCAGCCACTTTTAAGCTGACATGGAAGGACGTGGCTTCTTGTACTGTGAGCAGAAGAGCTGTATTTTCTGGTGCGAGCTCATAAGTGATCTCACTGCTGGCTGAGAGCAGAGAGTACATTTGCTAGAAATAGGGGTAAGGGAGGAATGAGATGATTGGATAAGGTCTAGAAGGTGATCCAGTAAATTGTTTCAACCTCAGCTCTCATCTTTGAACCACTTAAAGGCTGTAGGTACTTTAAAAAATGAGGGCCACTCTGGCCTACGGGGCTGTAGGAGAATCCTGCATTCTCTACTCCAGCTCTATTCTCTGCCTTTTTCTATGCTACTCTGCACCCTGGAGCCTGGATCTCTGTGCATGGCGTCAGACAGGCTTCTCTTGCCAGTTGGCTTCCTCTTGTTTTCAGCCAATGGGAGGCAATGATGAAAGGCCTACAGCAAGAGCTGAAAGGGCAGGAAGAGAATGCTGTTGGGTACTTATTCCCAAGCTCCTCCTGCTGGCCTGAGACCTGGCAGTGGCTGAGTTCCTTTATCCACAGCCACAAGTCTTATTGGTTAGTCATTGCCTACAGCAATAGCATTCTCTGCGTTCCCTAAACCATTCCCTCCCCTTGCCCTGGTTTTTCCCCTACCTTGCCCAGATTTTTTTGTAAATAGCCTTTTCATTACATTCTCTTCAAGTACCACTTTTGAATGTACCATCTGTTTCTCCCAGCACCCTGACCAAACAGGAGTTCATCCAGCAAAGCCACCCTCCGGGGCATTGGATTGGATGTTAAGTGGGAACTCCTGATGAAAGAGAAGGGAAACCCCACCTGTTGGAGATGAAAGACAGCCTTATTCATTGGACAGATATTTCTAGAAGCTTCCTTAGTAGGCCCTTTGTAAGCCCCAAAGGAACGTCTAGCAATTTTGAATAGAGCAGAAGATATGAAGGAAAACAGGCCACAGATAGTTTATTCCTTCAAAGAGCTTTAACGAGCTGCTTCGTCTTTGGGACAGAATGTCAAGACAGAGATTAGAAAGGTGGGTAAATTGAGAAGGACCTAGTGTGACAATCCAGGGTATGATCTGTATCCTGAAATGGGGGTGGGGTGCACTTTTTTCAAAAGATGGAATTTAAACATGAACGAGGCTCTGTCAGATTTATCTTTTAGAAAAAATAACTCAGCAGTGGTGTGGGGGCTAGATCAGAAGGATCCAAGTTGACTGCAGTATGACCAAGACCTGAGCAATGAGAGTGACGGAAAAATAATAAAACAAGGTAAAAATGGTGTGGACAGCAGTCCTCCAGCTTAGCTGCTCACTGGACTCACTGAGGGGTGCTAAAATCCACATGCCTGGGTGTCACCCCTCCCCCCTCATTCAGACTGAATCCATCTGGGTCACTAGGATGTATAATGCCTTCCAGGCATGCAGCCAAGGTTAAAGATCACTGTTCTAGGGTGACTCCTGAGATTGTAACAGGGTGGTCCCCAGGAAAGGGGGAGGTTCCCTGCCCCACCCAAGGGAGGGTGGAGCTAAGCAGGAAGAGGAGAAGCTGAAGAAGAGACTGAGGAAGGAAGCAGAATGGAGCCAGGAGACCTGGAGGAGGCGCATGAAGCCTAGAGACACGTGAAGAAACTGCGCTTGTCTTTTGGTCGTGGACTGGGTGACACAGATGTGGGTGAGACCCGTGGGGAGGTGACAATGGCAGCTTTTATCTTGATGTTGATTTTGCTCTTTTCCTTCCGGGCTTGTCTGGTTGTTTCTGACTCTTTTCTGTGGGTCCCCACTGGAAGATGCTTTAGACTTGTGGCAGGCTTTGGGGCCTTGCTCTGGGCCGATCCCATATGGATGGAGTTTTACCCATGAGGGGACGGGTAACTTTGGGTGCTTCGCTTAGAAACTAGACTCTTTGCCTTACCTGTATTGTTTCCTAGTTTTATTAAAGTTCCTTCCCATTAAAGTCTCCTATGTTTTGTATTGATGCGGCGGATGGCAGAACCCACTTAGAATAGACAGGTTTGCGGGGTTTGGGCTGCCCCTCTCCCTGTCCTATAACAAGATGATGGGATGAGTATCTTCACCAAGCCAAGAATCCAGGCTGAGGGGGCAGGTTTAGGCAGAAGAGAGCCAGGGCCAGACAGATGATGAATTCAGCCGTGCATGTGAATAGTTTGGAGTGGCAGTGTGGTGTCAAAGTGTAACAGAGACATCTCCATAAAAACGGTCCCTGCACCACTTAATGAGGGGCAGAGCTGAGGGGCCAGGCGAAGCTGCATCACAGGGAAAGCAGGTGGCACCTAGAGACACACACCGAAGGGGAGATGTGTGGAGAAGGGTACACTTGCTTCTCAGCTTTGAACGTGCACCAGGGACTTGGGGGTCATGGCATGAGACACGGGGAGGAAAGACATGTACAGACACTTGCAGGAGACACGTGGTGGGAGATTTGTGGGTGAGCAGCGTGTGGGGAGGTTGACAGTGGCAGCCATTATCTTGATTTGTACTGTGATTTTGCTCCTTTTATCTTAGACTTGATTGCTCTCTTCAGCTCCCTTTCTATGGTTCCCTGCTAGAAGGTGCCTTAGACTTATGGCAAGTTTTTGGGTCTCAGTGGCCCCACTTCAGGCTGACCCTGTTTGGCTGGGCATTTGCCCAGGACGGGAAGGGTGACTTTCTTTGTTTTATTGAGAAGTGATTATCCTTTTTTCTCTCTGTGCACACTAACCTATTAAAGCTCCTGCATGCCAAGTATGCTTTGTCTTTGTGCACATGGATGGCCAGACTCCTTTAGAGCATGCAAGTTTGGGGGGGCCTGGGTATCTTTCACTCTTGCACCAACAAGAGCAAAGGGATCCAGGAGGCAGATGGTATATAAGCCTGGGGCTCAGGGAGAAACTCTGATAAGAGGCCTTGTTGACTTGAAATGTCCACTGTAGGGCCACAGGTTCCGATGAGCCCATCTAGTGGCAGATGTGGCTGCTCCTGTCTTCCACAGACATAACTTTTTCCTTTCTAGACTGCTTGTGGTTTCAATGTCAGCCTAAACTTATCCACATAACAATGAGGAGCAGAGAGGGCAAGTCTGAAGCTGGCACTGTTAGGCACTGGGCACTGCCTGGGGACAACCCTCAGAGACTTCACCAGCCTCTAGGGTCCCACCTTCCCCTCTCGATTCAAGAACTTCTATCTAAATTGCTCTTTGTCCCTAGCCAATCTTCAGTATAATCTGTATTATTTAATAGACATCCATTTGGAATGTCGATACTGCCTCAATTAAGCACAATACATATTTTATAGTAAAATCTTACCATTTGGGTATTCAGTAAACATAGGATTCCATGTTCTTCTTTGCATGGTACAAGTATTAGCCATGAACAGTCAATCAGATAATGATGGTGAGTCACTGCTAGTTAGGGCAAATACTGTGGTATATTAACACACATATAACAATCCCTTTAAATCAATCTGAAACCAGCATCTTCTGGATATAGGAAGATCCAGTCAGCTCACATTAACTAGTACTTGGAAAAGCCTCTGCATTCAGACACAGAGCCCTTCACTCCCACACACTGGAGCCTATTTTTCCAGGCCCTTTCTCTGCAGGGAGGCAGAGTAAGCCTGGCTCAGGCAAGTCCTCTGAGCCAGCTGCCATCTCAACCAGAGATTTCACCACACAGGTTCTAGATAAAGCCGAACTCACTCTCAGGTGGGTTTTCTTTTAATAAGATTTTGCAAGGCTTCTCAGAGCCACCTCCATGAAACTGAACATCTAAAAAAATGGGAAGTTTAGCATCTTTACCAAAATAAAACCACACTACATTCACCTCACAGGCCGGTGGTGGCTTCATGGGAAAGAAGTCTGTGTAGCTATTAGCCTGCCAGCTACAGCTACCCCTTGGAAGGGAAGCCCACCACCTCCTGCTAAAAATGGATTACTGGTTAAGGTGGTTCAAGCAGATCCAACCACAGTGTTCCTGGTCCACCTTAACGATAGCCCAGAGCTGTAACTATTTGTCTGCCTTTCCCAAACCATTGTGCCAAACAACAGGAATTTCAGAAGTAGGCAGAAATTCTGACACTCTGCATAATCTGCCTTCCTTTTCAGCTACAAATAAGGCTTTGTATTCGATTAGACTCACAGCAGGTGAAAACCCCAATTAGTGAATTCATTCTGGGGCCTCTTTCTACCTTCCTCCTACATACCACAGTTAAAACAAAATAAGTCTTCTCTCAGATCTCAAGTGACTTAACCCTTTGATACACCCAAATCAAGCCATTTACCCCAGGAAGAATTTTCACTGGAAAAAGGGAAGATGTAGAAAGATTTGTCCTTCCTGACTTCAGGGTGGGGGCTGTGGAAGATTTTATTTTCCCAGATTTTATTGTTTTCTTCAAATTCATAAATACTTGCATTTTCTGATCAATCTAGAAATTACACTTTTTTTTTTCTACCTGAAAACTTACAGAGTCAATATTATCTCAAGAATGATTAATGGACAGTCTGCTGCAAGAGAGAATTATTGTGAAGTTATGTTCTTATTTTGGTGTATCTGAGGTGAGAGAAAATATTAAATTTTAGTTTAAACAGTATGATTTGGCCTTAGGAAGTGCACAAAGTCTATATTTCATACTTTGTAAATATTTGTTTGTCAAAGGAAATTCATCATTGAACAAGGATAGAGGTTTGGTTTGAACATCCTCTCCCCCACCCAACAAAAAGCAAGACAGCTTTAGTTCTTAGAGTGATTTACTTAGACTTTGTCAATTGCTTCTCTGAAATAATTCACAAGCCAGCTTTATTTATGAGCATGTTATTAAAAAAGAGCAGCTTTGTCTTTTTTAATTGTTTTAGTCCCGTCACTTTTCTTGAAACAAGTCATAGGACTTATTATCCACAAGAAAATACTGAACATATATCAAATAGTAACAGGGCTTTTAGAAGTAGTCATCTGTTACTGTCAGAGATTCGTTTCATTTTGACGCTTTTTAATTAAAATGCAAAATTCTATATACACACGCCTGCCTAAATTACCCCTTTCTAAAATACTTGAATTTCATAAAAAATGTTAAATGCTAATATGGACATTTTTAATACTTATGCCTTGGTTCTGGAGAATTGGAAAAAAGTAAACAAAGGAATTACCAGTCAATTAAGCGAACAAGGAAATCATCCTACATTGAACTAGATAAGGAAAATCTAATATTCAAATACTACTGAATGAAGAGACCAGTTTTTTCCCCTTTGAGATGAATATCTACCAGAATCAAAAGCAGCTTCTTAATCTTCAGCAAGCGTAGCTGTACATTCCAGCAGCAGCGTCAGGGCAGCACATCTAGACTGATTGGGCCCCTAAGAGGCCAGTCACTTAACCCCTCTGTTGATTCATCTGTAAAATTCGGATACTGCTGCACAGGCCATAGTGCAGGTCAAATGACCTAAAGACGAGGAAGGCAATTTGAAAGCTGGGGAACGCTATGATAATGCAAAGGAGCCTGTCCAGGAGATGCAATTTCTTAAGAGAAAACCCAAAATACCCAGAATACTATTAGAAATGTAGCACAAAATGAATTCAGCAGTCAGTCTAACTTTTCATTTTTAGACTGCTGTATGAGGGAAAACGAGAAGTCTGAGAGTTTCGGTCTTCTTTCTTTAGCAATTTGTTAAAAGAACCTTTCCTCTTATTGTTTTTTTTTACATTTAGGAAGGAAGCCAGTGGGTAAAATAAGGTTTTGTTGGGGGTGGGGAGGGAGTAAGATAAATCAGTCACCAGGAGCCTGAGATAAGAGTAAACTTCACATTCTTTGCTATCATGGTTTGGGGTTGAGGTTAAAATATAAATACAATCCACACACCGTAAAAGATGTATTCCCATTCATATTGCCAGAGGGGAATCCTGGAGTAAGGAAGAGCAAGTGCATATTGACTTTGTGGGATACAGTGAGAGGGAAAGATCCCCAAAACCCTGATGGAGAGGTCCGTTGAACAGCCCAGATGTAGTAGGAATTCTCCACAATAATAGGAATTTCTAAAAGGGGAAATGAAGGTGAAAACAAATTTTACCAATTAATGATTTAGCAAGGGCTGAATCTTGTACTCCAGCTCTGGTTTATTTTTGTCAAAGCACTTTTTTGAAGATTAAAGGAAAATATGAATGCATAGAATTCTGATAACTCAACAAATGTCCAAGAAAATTTTTTCATGGGATGGGATGCACCTAGGCTAAGAATCTCTATTAACTGTCACACCATATGCATTGCTTTAAATGACGACAGTCCTGCCATATTTACAGAAGATTTGCATATATCCTTGCTTATCTATCAAACTCTTCTCATTCTTCTTTACTGTAGGGAAAAACTGGGAAGTGTTTGGAGGATGGATGTGGACTATATAAATATTTGAACACTAACCAGATTTTTCTACGAGGGGAACCCAAATATGACCTTGATTAAGGAATTTACAACCTTTTTTGGGGGAAGGTAAGGGGTCATAATGCTCATAAATGACAAATACAATAGCAGATAACTTGTAAGTCCAGAAATAGAAAAATTGAAAAAAAGGAAAAAGTTTGACTGCATATATTTCAATTAAGAGCTAACTAGGCTTAAATCACCAGGTTTCAGTAATGTCTGCTAGTACTTGAAGAACTAAAGCATGTTTCTTAAGTCGACTTGTGAGCTAGTCTCTCATAGTAATACTTTACTAAGTATATATTTTTCATGGTAATGCACTGCTATATTATGATACCAGATTATACTTTTTGGAACTCAAAAAAGTGTTGTGCCAATATTGGGCTTTTTATCTCAGGAAGACAAATACACATAAAATATTTCTGCCCCCATTAGAATATCAAATCACATTCTTGAGTTAATATCAAGACTCTTGCATGGGAATGTACATTCTCATAGCTTGACCTACTCTCATCCCTCAGAAGCCAGCAAAGACTTGGAAGCCTCTTTTAACATGAGGATAGAGAAAGAAAAAAAAAAATTGTTAACACCTACACTTATGAATAGCTTTCTTTTAAAGTAGAATTACATTTGGAGCAGGAAGAGACAAGCATGGACAAGAAGGCATGCATCAAAATGGGAACGAATACCAAGGAAGCCATATTCCAATAGTCCAGTTAAGAGAGAATGAAATGAAGCCCTGAACGAAGAAGGCAGTGCTGGTAGACAGGTTGTATTCAAGAGATGTTATGGGATAGAATCAATGCTACCTTTTGAAAGCTGGAGAAAAGGAGGACTATATTTTTTTATGGTATCATTTATGGTATCATTTTTATGGTATCAGTTAAGGATCCATATGTACGCTGATACTATGTAAATATCCCTTACATTGTTCTATAAAGGCTTTAGGGAAACTTTTAAGAATATATAAATTTTATAAACAAATAAATTCCAGGATTACAGTAACATAAAAAGAATGAAACATTAAGAAGGGAGGAAAAGTTAGATCACAGAAGAGAATATCATAAGGCTCAGTATGATTAATTAAAATTACTAAAATTTAGCTATGTATACCCACCAGACTGAGAAAGAAAAACAATAAAAAGTGTTGGGAAGGATGTGCACAACTAGAGCTCTCATGCTTTGCTAATAGGAATGTAAATTCGTACAACCACATCGGAAAACTGACAAAACGCACAAGTGATGAATGTGTACATACCCTTATGACCTAGAAATTCCACTCCTTGATATATTTCCAAAAGTGATGCATGCATATTATTAACCCAGTGATCCATTTTAGAATGATAGCAGAGTCATCCTTTGTACCAAATGTCTACCAACAGTAGATAAGAAATCACAGTGGAATATTACACACACAATGGAATATGCACACACTGGAATATTACACAGCAATGAGAACGAACAACTTCATACAAATGTATGGATGAATCAGTTTTTAAAAGTCAGATACAAGAGAGTGTATGAGGTATGATTTCATTTATATAAAGTACAAAACTAGGACACATCAATTTGTGGTGTTCAGATCAAGATCGTGGTTTTCCTTGGTGGGTGGGTAGTGACTGGAATGGGGCACAAGGGAACTCCTGGGGGCTGGTAATCTGTTTCCTGATCTATATACTGGTTACATAGTTGCTTTCAGATTGTGAAAATTCATTGCAAGGTACATTCATGATTAAAACTTTTCTGTATGTCAAATCTATTTCATTGAATTTTTCAAAGGGGCTTACAATTTGGCTGTGTGCTTTTTGGATGCCAACGCAAAAAATTATAAGAGGAAATGTGAATGTGACTGATTTTATTATTTGGATTACTGATGAGGGGGAAAGAATCTAATTGTTTAAGTGCAGCAAAGCAAAAATCTAAATCCAGTTCTTAGATCAGAATGAAAATGACTACACGGCTTTTCAGATGGGAGACACTGTATGACGTCAATCTTCAGCAAATTCCCTTCAATAGATGTCTTTATAGTGCCCCTCAACATGAGCTGAGTATGATAACACTCCAGTTGAAGCAAATTTATGGGGACCATGGCAAGGTGATCTGAGAAGGCAGCTTTCTGACTGCCAGGCTTGGGGTGGAGATAAAACATAATTCAGTGTTTTTCCAAAGTGCATGTCATGAAGCACTAAGAGGTCATGAGATTTATATAGTGGATCATCACTAATACTGTTTTTAATGAAACAGAGTAGAAAATATGAGTGAATTATACAGTAAGGGTAAGTAATGTTTGGGAGACTCTTTTCCATTATATAGAGCTTTATAGATAGAGATTTCTGTGTGCGTGCTTGTGTGTTTGCTCCTGGATAATCTAAAATGTAATTTTTAGCGTGAACTGGTCAAAAGTTACGACCACCAGAGACCTCTACTGCATAAAGATATGGAGAGGTGGCCTCCTTGGTGGCAAAAGGGTTTAAGACTCAGCACTATGAAGGTACCCGCAGCCACTGCAGCACTCCCGGCCAGGGAGGTGACCCACATGGCGCAGCAGACTTCTCCTGACTTGCCCGCTGCTCCCCTCAGCAGTGTGTTTCAGCCAATCTGCCTGTTCTGTTCCCCACTCTGTCTCTGGTGAATCCTCTCACCCCCTACACCTCTGGACTGTACCACATCAGATTTTTTTTCACCAAGAAAAACAACATATTTATGCATTTCCAGTTCTCGCATGCATAAATCTTTTTTTAAAAAGAAAGAAATGGAGAGAGTGTGTTCCAATCATGGAATCACGCACAAACATAACTTCTCTAGATTAGGATTTGGAAGTAAATTTGGGCCAGGAAACTCGAATTCTGTTTCACAGGTAAAGGCTGGAGCATTATGAGAGACTAGAGGGGGATTAAAAAACCCAAGAGGGAGAGCAAATTGGGGAGGCGTTCATCACATCTGAAGTTCAGGTCACAGAAGGTGCTAATGGGGCTGAGAAAATGCTTCAAGGCAGTGTCTTTTCTGCCAGCTGTTTGTTTGGGTGGTGGTTTGAGAATATACTTGGAATAACTCAGCCTTGTCTTCTTATTCCAAATGGCATGGTGATATTGTCACAGTGCAGAAGGAAAAACATCACTGCTAAAAGTATTGTCAGGGGGAGTAACAAGTAGCTCACAAGACTACACACAACTGCATGTTGCCTGTCTGAGCAATACACTTCAAAACATAAACTGAGAAATAATCCTTCTGCTCTCATCCTGCAGTGGGACCCAATTTGAAGCCCTTCCTAGTGTGCCCTTGTCTAGGCCAACAAAATGACAAGTGTGTGGCTCACAGAATAGTGACATTTTAAGGCTGAATGGGCTCTGTTCTCTTTACTCTCTAGAAATTCATCCTATTAAGTGGTTGGGGAAATTTATCCACATAAGTATTTATAAAGACTGACAATGACTATGCTTTTAAAATAAAGAAAAAAAAATTCTCTAATGACTACATGAACAATTAATCAGTCTGTGAATATGGGGATGTGAAGCATATTAAGAATAAAAATAATAACAGCATTGAGAATCACATTCTTTTCAAAAGAGTGGCCAGCTAGAAGAATAACCAGAAAGCAAGTCATAATCTTTCTTTCTTCAAATTTAATCAGAGCAGCCATCATTAAACTCCCAGTAGTAATAAGTGGTTAATTAACTATATTTCTCATCAGTGTTTTTCATGTTTTAAAATAACTAGACTATAGATACTGTATTTTTATTATTGGCTGTGAAGCTACAAACCAATTGTCTAGTTCAGCACTGGTTACTCACAAAATCAGTTATCACAGCACAGCTCATTTTGCCTGTGCCTAAATTTAGAATCCTCTCAGTCCACAAAAGTACCTACAGTAACTTTCATCAAATACCTTGGGAGATACTGCTCACAGCTACCAGCTCTGGCTTCCTGCCTGCTATCTAGTACTTGGAGTGTGACTTTGTTTCTCCTCCCATCAGAAGGTAGTCTTTCCCCACTCCTTATATCAAGAATGACCCTATGACAGGACTCACTTGGGCCAATAGACAAGACCGAACACTACATGAGCAGAAACTTGGCACATTTTCACACAAAGTAGCCTGTTGACTGGCAAGACACATAGACCGAGAGGCACGTGTTCCTAAAGACCTAGCCTGTCAACCCCCTGACAAGCCAGTCAGGCTGTGGTGGCTTCTCCAGCCACCAGCTGACCGTAGATACGTGGGCAGGCCCAGCAAAGAATGGAATCTGCTCCAAACCCCCAAATGGTCCAGCCCATCCATGAAGTAGTGAGCTAAACAAGAGGTGTTTTATTAAGACATCTATAAGATATGGCTCATAGGCCTACTCTAGACTGGCCTGCTTTTAGCCTCCCACCTAAGTTTTACTTTATATTTTAAAAGAATTGTAGAGGGCCTCCCCGGTGGCGCAGTGGTTGAGCACTGGGTTGTGAAGCTGCCCACAGCCTCTGCAGCACTGGTTCTATCCCCTGCCACGGGGTGAGGGTCCCACATGGCGCGCAGACCTCTCCTGCTGCCCGCTACTCCCCTCAGCAGTGTACTTCGTCAGTATGCTTGTTCTGTTCCCTGCTCTGGCTCTGGTGAATTCTCTTGCCCTCCCGCACTTCTGACTGTACCCAGTGCTTGTATAAATAAATCTTAAAGAAATAAAAGAATTGTAGAAAAGAAAATGCAAAAGATACCACATGTGGCCGAAAAGCCTAAATTATTTACTCTCTGGTCCTTTATAGAAAGGTTTACTGATCTCTGTGTTAAACTATTCAATTTTGAGGAGGTTTGTTATATGGCAAAAGGCAAAAGATAACTCATACACATGTAGTCCCAAGAAAGAACATTAGAAAGCAAGACTTTCTCAAAGAACTCAGTGGACACCACTCAATTTATCCTTGGTACTTGCCAGCTAGTGGCTTGGTAACTAAGGTAACACCTGAAATGAATGCAATAAACAAATAAACATATAACTCATGAAGTTATTTTTGTAGTGTGCTTCTCAAAATGATGATTCCTAAGGGTATATAGGAGAACAATTGTACGGTTTCAAGCAACTTTATTCATAATATTCCTAACTGGAATTTTGTCCGCTAATGGGCAAATGGATAACCAAAATGTGGTATATCCATGTAACAGAAAGTACTCTGCAATTAGAAAGGAACACACTAGTGGGTCTCCCCGGTGGCACAGGGGTTGGGACACAACCTATGAAGCAATCTGCAGCCTCTGCAGCACGAGTTTGATCCCCGGCTGGCCAGGGAGCTACCCACATGGTGCAGCAGCCCTCTCCTGTCTCACCCACTGCTCCTCTCAGCAGTGTATTTCAGTTAATCTGCCTGTACTATTCCTGACTCGTGGTGAATCCTCTCACCCTCCACACCTCTGGCCTGTACCCTACTTCTTGTATGCATAAATAAATAAATCTTAAAAGAAAGGAACTAGTGATTTTCAAACTCCTGATGTTGAAAATCATTCTGAGCACAGAATCAGAAAACAAGACATAAAAAATATAATTCCATTTGTATAAAAATCTGGACTATAAAAACTCATCTATAGTGACAGAAAGTGGTTGTGTGGGCCAGGGGCGAAAGGATGTGTCTTGCAAAGGAGCATGGGAATGAGAATGTTCTGTATGTACTTTGATTTTAAGAGTGATTTCATGGGCACACATCTGTGAAAAATTAGTAAATTGTACAGTTTAAATGGATGCAATTTATGGTGTATAAATTATCCTTTAATAAAATGTTGATTTTAGGTTTTCTAAAGAGGTGTTTGCCCAAAAATCAAATTTAACATTGAAAAATGTATACAATGGGACAGAAAATGAGGCGCATTACACAGGATGTTTATATAAATATAGGACAGATTCAGGTCACGCTGTCAGTCCCTTCTGATTAATTCTGAAAATATCAAAACATTAGATTCAGAAATGACCTTAAAGGTTAATGAATTACATCCTTTCCTCCAATGTGGAAATTGCCTTTAGGGGTGAAACACTTGTTCCAGCCTTGAATATCTACTGTACAGGCAGCTTACTGCTTTCCAAGATGGCAAATTCTGTTTTTTGGCAGCTCAATTACAAGAGATTCTTTAATATTTAGTTAAAATTTGCTTTCTTAAAACTGCTAGGTATGTAGCTAATGCTGTTCTCAAGGCTAAATAGGAAAGAACAAAATAAAGAAAAAGAAACACAAACAAAAATTCCAACAACCACAATGCTTTAAATATTTGAGGTCCCCCATTACATTCTCTATGATGTGTCACTTCTCTGTAAGCTAACTCTACCTGCATTGAAATCTCTCGCTCTCTCTCTCTGTCTCTCTGTCTCTCTCTCTCTCTCTCTCTCTCTCTCTCTAGTTTTGGCTACTTTGGCAACACTTTGAGAAACAAGATCACATTTAAAATGTGATATTCAAGGGGCTGTGGTGGAGGACTATGGGTGCCTTGGTGGTGAGTGTGGTGTGGTAACAGACATCTGAAGGGTGTGATCCTGTACCTCTAAATCATGAATGATGATGTAAACCAATGTCACCTCCATTAAAAAAAAAAGTGGTTATTAAGAACTGAGTACATAGGCTGCTTGTATCCCCATCTTTGCGACCTACAACTGTTATAACATTTTAGTTATATAAATGCCATGTTACACTTTTTGTTCACACTGAACCTGCAGATTTCTAAAACCAGTATCTGATTTTCGTGTTTTTAAATAGGCTACTCCTGTGTTTTTAAATGGATTGCTTGAATCTAAATGTGAGATTTAGGTTTTATTTAAATTGGTTTCACATTTCATTTTGTAATAAAAACTCGTCTTTCTAACTGATTTAAATCTATTAGAATTTTGACACATCCATCATATAAAGTAGTAGCAACTGCTGTCAATTTCAAATTTATTAGTAAGTATAGCTATTTTCTACAATCATTCCATTGAGTATCTTTTGTGTACTCGGTTCTATTAGGTAGTAAAGAGCCCAGAATGGATTGAAGTGGTGCTTATCTTCTTGGCATTCATACACCAAAACAGGAAACAATTGTATCAACAGTCATATTTCAGATAGAGAAGTGCTGGTGGAAAGCTGTGCTCATTGAATACAGCCAATGCAGGGTTCATGGATGTGGTGATGCATGGGCATAATTAGTCAATTTAGATAGAAGGTCAATCAGGTAGAAGACTGAGGTGAGGTGGAGTCTTGATTGAAAAAGAAACAGCATGTGCAAAGGCCTCGATATCTGAAATGCAGGGCCAAGGACAGAGACTAATGCTTGTCAATCCTGATGTATCAATTGACATTTTCTGGATGTCTTTGTCAGCTGCAGATTTATCCTATGACCTAACCCACGGCTCTTCATCTTGTTCCCAAGACTGTCAAAAGAGTACTTGAAATCCTAAGATACACTGTCTAATGCAGTCCTCTCCTCTAACCATGGAGTAGCCATAACAAAAATGGAAATAAGGTGAATTTCGCTTGGCAAATTTTGGGGCTATGAGGTGGACTCCCAGGAGCAACTTTTCCTAAGTACTCATTATTAATCACTTCGATTTCATTTTCTAGGATTTACTGCTCACCACCATCAAGCTTATTGATTCGTAATTTTAAAAAATTCATCTTCTCCTTATTTTTTAAGTGCCAAAACAGTGCTTTCTTATATCCTGTACGACATCAATTTGCTTCCCATGCTTTCTCCAAACCTACCAGCAGCAGCTTTTTCTCATGGGAGGAGAATTCAAGTTTTAAATGTGATGAGGTAAGAAGAGTGCACTCTACAGAGGGCTGCGCAACCCAACAGAGGCTGGACATTAGAATCACAGGGCAGCACTTCTAACAAATTAGATCTGGCCTCTGAGTTGATTTTATTTTGCAATAAAGACATCATGAATTGAGATATCTAAAAGTCTAGAAAAATATGCTGTTCCCGTGACACTTGAACAGACTTTTGGATGGACCTCTGCCATTTAAAAAGTCAGAATGCCTTCCCAAGAAGCCAATGATTTCAGTGTTTCGGATAGCATTAAGTTGTTCCTCATTTAGCGGTGGCCACCTAATGGCCCTCTATGACCTTCAGTAAATCAGTGGTTCTCTATTTCTGACCATGGCAGTGGAGGGTGAAGGAGGTCAGAAGAGATGTTTCATGGCACTTTGGTTTTGTTTTTTTTGTTTTTTTTTTTTTTTGGTGAGTAAACAAGACAATATTCTTAGCATCTTTCAGTCAGAGCAAAATTTAGGTTCATTTACACTGCTGAAATTGCATCCTATATCATCCTATATCTCCTAGATCACCCACAAGCCTCCTACTTCAGTTGATTTTAACTAGCACTGCATAATTGGCATATATTTAATTGTAATTAAATGTAAAAACAAGTATGCAAAATATAAACTTTGCTCAAAACTTATTTCATTGATAAAATGTGACTGTAGAACTTGACAATGGATAGTCACTGGGGGGAGAGGGAAAAGTAGCAGACCTACTCATTGCCTCTACTTTTCTACCCTTTGGTGACATTGATTGTATTTCAAGATTCTGAATGCTGTAAATAAACACTGTACTGAAGAAAAATATCTTTACCCCTGGCAAATTGAAATGTGCTACTTAAGACTAACAAATTTGAGTTTTGATGAAAAGCAAACACAGATGGTAAAAAAAAAAAAGTCCATTATTTATCTGCAGTTAAATCTAACATATTTTGGTAAAACAGTCATCACAAAAGCTCTACTTATGTTACTTATTCCTAAACCTGGTTGCAAAGTATCAGTTCTTTCTAATATATAATCAAGGGAATTTTGTGTCAGGAAGAAAACATCTCATCTTTGTAAAGGACAGTTAGAGGAGAGGTACGGAAAAACAAGAAAAACCATGCATGAGGATTAAGTGTGAAGATGTGAATTGAATGGATTTCAACCATTATTTTCAATGATTATTTAAATCATTTGTTAAATGATTATTTAAATCATTTGTTAAATGATTTAAATAATGACCTGAAAAGCCTGTTTTAAAAACATTAATTTTTCTATAATTTTATTTTTTATTGAGGTTACACTGGCTGATGACACTGTATATGATTTAGAGGTACAGGATCACACCCATTAGATACTTGTTACCATATCCACCACCAAGGCACCCGCAATGCTCCATTGTAGTCCATTGTTCCCCCTCCCCCTCTGGTAGCCTCAATTTTACAGTCAGATTTCTAGGGTTTGTTTTTAGTTTGGGTTTATCTGACCAAAAGGGTGTTTTTTGAATCAAGTGGACTATGAATTTCAATTTTACAATACTTCCAAATTTAGCAATAATATACATTATTCTGAAGATGAAGGCAGATTTTGACAAAATCGACTAATTTTTTTCTTAAATTTCATACCTTTCTGTAGGAATCTATCAACTCATGGTTTTAAACTTTTCTAACTGAAAGGAACTTGACCAAACTTTAAAAATGATGAATTTGGTCCAGCTAGAAGTGAAGTTTCTTAGTGAAGGTGTCAATAGAGTTTGATTAGGTTGTGTGTAAAATTTCACTTTTTACATTAAAATTGACAATAGCAGGAGAATTGAAATTCAGCACCAAAATCCAAAATCCTTCACATGGATGAAAATGGTTATGTTTTTGGGCCTCCCCTGGTGGCGCAGTGGTTGAGTGCTGGGCTGCAAAGCTGCCCACCCTGGCAGCTTTTGATCCCTGGCCACCAGGTGAGGGTCCCACTTGGTGCACAGACCTCTCCTGCCGCCCGCTACTCCCCTCAGCAGTGTATTTCATTAGCCTGCCTGTTCTGTTCCCCGCTCTGGCTCTGGTGAATTCTCTCACCCTCCTGTGCTTCTGACTGTACCCAGTGCTTGCATAAATAAATAAATAAATAAATCTAAAAAAAAAAATCAAAAAGAAAAAAAAGAAAATGGTTATGTTTTTACAGATAATAGGGTTTATATGTTTATGTAGTTTTTCAGCCTGAAATAATTAAGTCCAGGATACAAACTGAGATATTAGAGTGTCTAATGATGAATCTAGTCCAAAATAGGGCTAAGCCAACTAGCCCCAATGAACTAAGTGATATTTTTAAAAATTTTATTTTAAGGCAGGAGGTTTCACTCTTAGGTTAGCTTTCTCTTTCTGAAAAGACAATTATAAAAGTTTTGTATTTGCATAAAAACTCACAATTTGGTCCTCATAACTGCTCTTGCCTGGTCTACTTTTAACCTTAGTCACCACTTATTCTCTGAAGGATTCCATGCAATGAGAGTAATGGTAAGGACCATAAGCATTATGTTGAGAATGATAAAACAGAGGCTAATTATTATGAAGGACTTTATCAATAGAGAGAAAAACTGAAAATAAAAAGCAAATAAAGAAAATACCAGTTTTGACCCCACCTACCAACAGATCCTAACACCTTCCTCCCCATCATAATGGCTAGCCGGAAGATGAACACCTGTGGTTGGCATTCCACTGGGGGAAAACTTGATATATGGAAGCATTGCTAGCAATATTTCGGCTCCAACCCAGATATTTTATTGACAGTTCCCAGCAAAGTTCAGCATCAGAGGGAAGAATAAAGAGGAGAAAGAAAGTCAATGAAGACAAAGAATCTTTGGTGATAGGTTGCTGAGAAGGAAACCGAATTTGTGGCATTCAAGAGGCTGAATCTCAGTCTAGAAATTGAATATATGTTGAGACATAACAAACTCAATTGTCAATTTGGTTATAATTCCTTTGCTATTACTGCCATGGCAAGTTGTCAGAAAGGAAATGTAAACTCCTTCAAGAAGTGTTCTTACCACTCCAATTCCCCTTAAAGATACCACTAAGGGTTCCCCTCCACCTATATATATGTGTATATCTACACATACACACACATACATTCTTCTCTCTTTTTATCACTCTTCTATCCATCTTACACCTTGTTCTGGAATGAACTGATGCTTTGCATCGCCAGTCATTTATCACACATTGTGTAGACCGAGGTTTTAGATATTAAGCCATTCAGTCTGTCAATCTACGTAGGAAGCACCCTCAATGTCTTTAAAATGCTATTCTGAAGCATTTAAAGAGGGCCATCTGCAATAAGAATGATCATTAGATGATGATAAACAGTACTGGGTCACAGATGGAGAAAGTAATAGTATCTGAGAGCCATTTTCATGTTAATGTTATAGATTACATATTAAAGAAATGTGCCAATAATGAAGCAAAAAAACAAAGAGGGCCATTGGAGAAGAACAGTTATGCTATTGAAAGCAATGATATAATAAGCAAAATGGCCCCAGGCCATCTGCTTCTAAAGCTTACCATATTTAGCCTGTTAAGACCATTCCATTGTCCATAGAGGTGCTATTTTGAGATAACAGGGAAGTGGGCAGAGCTAATATGAATTAAACCATTGTCCATAATTAAGAAAATTTTATTATAAATTGCCCCCTCCAGAAAAAAATCTAATGCTCCTAAGGTATCCCAGTGGGATAATATAAACTTTTCCTTTAGAGTTGATACTTTTCCTTTGATCTATTTAATGTACTTGGTCTTTCACTAGTCTGTGAAGAGACAAACAATTCAGATAGTTCTTTCAATCTAAGGATCGCAGCTCTGCATGAGGTATCTAGGGATGGAGATAAGGATAATAAACATCTACAGTTATAGAAATAAAATGATATAGAAACAAAAAATTTAACAAATGGGGAAACTCAGTTGCTACCTTTCTAATTAATGATCACCACATGCATGACAGTTGAAGGGCTTTAACTTTTCACATTTGGGACTTTTTTTTATGTCTCCTACTCTAATGCACATCACAACTCTGAAGAGGCTAGAAAAGCAGCATAAACTGTGAGGCTCACAGTCTTAAAATGAGGCTTTTTGGTATTGATTTTCATTAATGCTCTCCTCTAAAATGGTTTTAGTCTTTTGTGCTTCCAAAATTAAAACGTCATCCTTAGGTTTGGCAATTTGGATCTTATAAAGAGATAAAGAGGGAAGGAATACAAAGTTTATGATTCAGGGGAGTAATAAATTCCAGCTGCCATATCATGGGCCCAGTTATGTCAAAGTAAATAAATGATCAAAAATAATCTTATTAAAAACAAAATCATATCGGGCCTTTGGAAAATAAATGTAGGTAAAACAAGTGAAATGAAAACAGGAAGGATATTAAAATTCAGAACCTGATTGATTATGTATTAGCCAGATCAAAGCCTCTGGGTGATAATGAGCCACTGAACGGGGATTACCACCTGTCCTGTTCAACTAGCAGCTGGACCTACCAAGAACAGCTGGACAAGAACACTTACATAAAATTAGCCTTTAGAAGCATAAGCTAAGTTTTTTCACCTGCTTCTCATTCTGCATCTTTATCACTCATGCCAGAAGTAAAAAGCTTTTTATATTTTGATGCTGTTTTTGCCTTAGGGAAAACACAGCTTTGAACACCAATATTCCCAGTAGCTTGCTTCTGAGTAACAGGGGTTGCCTTCTAGACCTAATAAGCTAAGATGTCAGAGGCACTTGGGTTTTCCTGTCACTGGCTCATCCTGTGCTCTTATATTAAAGCCACAGCAAAATCTTTCCAAGCAAGTAGCAGCATAAATTCTAATAAAAAAAAAACCACCACAATTATTAAAAGTCATGTGTCCCTATCCTTCTACTGAGATATGACATACTCAGTATGTCATAGAAGCCCATTTAAAGTGACAATAGAAAGGCACACCTGGAAAGTTTATCAAGTGATTTTGATTCAAGATGGTAGGTTAAAAAATAAGGGGCACGACACTCTTTATTTGGTGCTCTCAATTGCTTTAAATTCAGCAATCCATTTTGAGAGCGGTCCCTGGAACAAGTGAGGAGGTAAATCAAAATAATCTACTGCCTGGCTGTTCAAAATATGGTTCAAAGGCCAGCAGGGTACCCCCGAGGTCCAGAGGACATGTGGATTCTCAGCTCTCACTCTAGACTCACTGAGTCCCAATCTGGATTTTAACAAGATTTGCAGGTGATCTGATGCACATTAAAATGTGGGAAATGATGATTCTTTGTATTTAATCAGAACCTCTCTTTGTTAAATTTGTATTGGAATGCTTTTATTTCAATATGGTATTTCAGCACAAACCAGAATCCAGGAAGCCTGGTTGTTAAAATAATGAATACTTATACTATGTCTACTCCGGCTAAGCACAGCCCATGCCAAGTGAACAGAAAGAGGAGGTTCAGCATGAGTGTTATAGGAAGGTGTCATGATGTGAGGACATCTGTACATCCGCATAATGGAACAGCTTTTTTTCCCCATTAGACTGTAATCTGACAGTTTCTCTGCCAAAAGGAACTGAGAATAGAATCCTTCCACACTCACAATGCAAGGTAGAATACAGAAGAAGGGGAGAAGGGAGGGCAGGGGAGGGGAGTGGGGGAGAAAGAGAATGAATATTCTAGGTGGAAAGGAGTCTGTGGCAGCAGGAACTTTGTATAACACCTTGGAAGTAGCACACCTTACTAGTTGAAAAGGAAACTTTACTTCAGATCGGCACTTGGAGCAACTGTAGACAGAGACACCAAGAATTCTAGTCATCGAGCATTAAATGCGATGACAGAAGAGAGCAACACATATGTGGCTCAGGAGTAGAATAAAACACAATGAAAAGGAGCCATAAAAATGATGTTGGGGGGAAAGTACAATGCACAGCAGGATCAGGATAAATCCTTTTGTGATTTGTCCAGCTCCTACTTAGGGCATGCTGATATGCACTGCACATAGGAAAATAGGAATTTATATTCCTGTTTATTTTAATTTTATTTTTTTAAGATTTTATTTATTTATTTATACAAGCACTGGGTACAGTCAGAAGCGTGGGAGGGTGAGAGGATTCACCAGAGCCAGAGCGGGGAACAGAACAGGCAGACTGATGAAGTACACTGCTGAGGGGAGCAGCGGGAAGCAGGAGAGGTCTGCGCGCCATGTGGGACCCTCGCTGGCGGCTGGGGAAGGAACCGGTGCTGCAGAGGCTGCGGGCAGCTTCGTAGCCTAGCGCTCAACCACTGCGCCACCGGGGAGGCCCTATATTCCTGTTTAAATCCCTATTTATATTCCTATTTAGGAATTTATTTCAGTTTTTTTTTAACTTATGTACGTATCAAATCAGATTTCAATAACGTGTAGCAAATATAAGTAATTCTCATTTATATAACGTGAGTTCAGTCTTTCTGAATGAATCTTTTCTGATGTCTTAAAATGTCCAATTTAAGACTTCTTCAAATATTCCAATCAAAAACACTAAGGATTTTTCCTAATTGATAAACATTTGAAGCAGGCAGTCAGTCTTCCTGATAACTAGTGACAGGATTCCAGTGTTCGAGAAAGATCAGTAAACAGTCTTCCAAGCTGAATGACTGAGTGTCACAACTTTACCCTTGACTGAAGGGTGAGAAAAGAACTGCTTCAGAGCCTCTGGGAGTGCTGCAGAACAGGAGGACAAGAAAAAAGGGTGGAGGAACAAGACTTAAGAGGCAATGGAACAGTAAGATGTTATATAACAAGTCAAGGAACAATCAGAGGTATGCAAGTGTTTTTTTTTTTTTTTTCCTCTCAAAATAGAAAATTCCATGTGGGCCTCCCTGGTGGCACAAGGGGTTAAGTGTCAGCACTATGAAGCTATTTACAGCCACTGCAGCACTAGTTAGATCCCAGCCAGGGAGCCATGCAAACCTCTCCTGACTTGCCCACTGCTCCCCTCAGCAGTGAATTTCAGTAGATCCACCTGTTCTGCTCCCCACTCTGTCTCTGGTGAATCCTCTCACTCCCTGCACCTCTGGCCTACACCCCAGCTCTTGTATGTATAAATAAATCTTTAAAAAAAAAAAAAGGAAATTTCCACGTACCTCACACAAGCCCTTCACTAGTTAAGTCGGCTTAGGTATCTCCTACTTAGGGCAGATAGGTCAATGGGTATCTTTAATCTTTTTCAAAGTCCTGAAATGTGGTAGGTGCATCCAGGAGTAAGAAAGCTGTTCCCTCCACTACTTGCAAGATAAAGCTGGCCAACTGTTGAATGAGTTTTATGTCAGTTAAAGGAGTAATGTGGGTAGGTTGCCAACAACTTATCAGATAACCAAGTAAAATCCCATTAAGATAACGGATATATCCTTGAATGGAAGACTTACACAGCCATAGAGTGGTGGCTTTTGTCTAGAAAGAACAAAGAAACTGAATAATATCCTCAGTTCTTTGCCACAGAGACATTAAGACAAACCAAGAGATTCTGTGTGCTTTAGTCATTTTTTTAGAAGTAACAGGCAATTTTATTAGCTAGAATCCTGTTCAAGCTGACAGCTGCCAATTCTAGAAGGAAGATTTCTACCAGAATAATTGAATTATTCAATTAGGCTAAAATCTAAAATAAATCAATAATAGAAAATTCCTAAATCTAATTTTTAGGGTTTTTTTGGATTATAATTACTGCTAACCTTCTCTATCATTTCTTTTCTGCTTTTTTTTTTTAGATTTATTTATTTATGCATACAAGAGCTGGGGTACAGGCCGGAGGTGTGGGAGGGGGGTGAGAGGATTCACTAGAGACAGAGCGGGGAACAGAACAGGCAGATTGACTGAAGTACACTGCTGAGGGGAGCAGTGGGCAAGTCAGGAGAAATCTGCTGCGCCATGTAGGTTGCTCCCTGGCCAGCTGGGGATTGAACTTGTGCTGTGGAGGTTGCAGATAGCTTCATAGGTTGCGTCTTAACCCCTTGCACCACCAGGGAGGCCCCTCTTTTCTGCTTTCCTAAAGAAATGTAAGGTCATGAAATTTTAACATGCTGATATGCAATTATAACAAAGTACTTATTATAATTGACAAGATCCAGTTGTGTTTATTTGGTTGTTTTCATAGTTTTAAATGGAGAATAATTCAAACTTTTATGAGTTCTATACAGAATTAAAAAAATTAAATAGAACATTTAAAGTTATGGTTTAGCACAAGAAGAGGTGGGATCCTTTGATTTATGAATCATATGCAGTATTGTAAACCAATGTTATCTTAATGAAAAAAATGTATATATACATATATAGGTATGTTTTATTCCTTAATTTGCATAACAGGACAATTTTTTATAAGATGAACAGATATGTAAAATATGTGAAGGTTTGAGGACCTGGTCCAATTCTACTCAGTTGTCTCTTCCACGGACCTTTGGAATGCTTATATGGAATAAGGAGAGATAATTTTAGATTTAAAGTTAGAAAATGCTGGTTTGAACATAGGACCTAATGCTGTGTGGTGTCAGGAAAAAAATCACGCCTATTATATGAATGTTTTTCTCTCTAGAATTCCTATGTTGGGCCTCCCCAGTGGCACAGCAGGTTGAGCGCCCACACTGTGAAGCTGTCCACAGCCTCTGCAGCCCAGGGTTCGATTCCCGGCCAGCCAGGGAGATTCCCATATGGTGCGGCAGTCCCCTCCTGCCTTACCCCCTGCTCCCCTCAGCAATGTCTTTGGTCCGTCTGCCTGTTCTGCTCCCTGCTCTGTCTCTGGTGAATTCTCTCACCCTCCCGCACTTCTGACCTGTACCCCAGTTCTTGTATAAATAAATAAATCGTTAAAAATAGAATTCATATGTTGACATTGTAAGCCCCACAGGTGGTGATGTTAGTAGGTTGGCCTTTTGGGAGGTGATCAGATCATGAGAGGTAGCTCTCACAAAGGGGATTCTTGTTCTTATAAAAGAGACCCCACAGAATTCCATGGCCCCTCCTTCGAGGACACAGTCAGAAGCCTGCCAATTGAAAGAGAACCCAGTTTCAACCATGCTTGTGCCCTAATCTTGGACTTTGATCTTCGAGGATTCTAAGCAATAAATTTCCCTTGTTTTTAAGTTACCCTGTCTGTGGTATTTTGTTATAGCAGTTCCAAAAGATTAAGACCTCACATTGTCTCTTATAATACTAATAATATTGACTGTAAGATAAGAACAATGCAACCTATCCTACACACCTTATAGTATGCTCTTGAGGTTAAATGAGGTAATACACGTTAATGCACTTTATAAAGTAGAAAATTAATGATATTTTAGCTTAGCGAATGATGCAAAAACACTATTTAACTATCAATTAAGTGATGTAGATTATCTTATCATTTTTAATAAATTATTTCTGTTATATTCTAATTTCCTAAATTTTTCCTAGAAAAACAAAGATTTCCCTAGATAAATAGGTAGTGTCTTTGGTGGTAGTGCTAGTTATGATAAGACCTAATTTAAAAAATATATAGCTCAAAAATTACCTTAGGCACATACTGATTCACTGAATACCTGAACTGTTGTCTGTCAAATAAAAACAATTTGAAAATGATTTATTTGTTCAAAGCTCTTATATTTTTAGTGTGCTATTTTATTTTTATTTCTTTATTTTTTAAAAGATTTATTTATTTATACAAGCACTGGGGTACAGTCAGAAGCACAGGAGGGTGAGAGAATTCGCCAGAGCAGAGAACAGAACAGGCAGACTGACGAAATACACTGCTGATGGGAGCAGCAGGTGGCAGGAGAGGTCTGCCATGCCACGTGGGACCCTCGTCTGGTGGCCGGGGATCGAACCGGTGCTGCAGAGGCTGCGGGCAGCTTCTCAACCCAGCGCTCAACCGCTGCACCACCGGGAAGGCCCTAGTGTGCTATTTTATATTCATGCATGTGTTATTAGATTACAAGGACAGTAGTCTTTCTGCATCGTTGTGGTCTCCATCTGCCTACTACAGTGGCTATAAATACTTGAACAAAAAAATATACTTAGAAAGGTGTTCCTATTATTTTTTTAGATATGATACTTGTGTTATAAGCACTTCACCTATGTGATATGAATAAAAAGTAATCTGAATTCCCTAGAAAAAGTGAAGGGAATCTGATATTCCTTCTTCATATAAAACCTTTAAAAGTAACTAGGCAAAAAGACCCACAAAAGCAAACAAACAAAAGTAACGTAAAATAAGAGTACCAGCTTTACTTTAGGGAAGGTAGACTGAGAACTAGACAACTGCAAAACTTTGAGTGAGGAAAGTTTAATTCCAATGAGGCCTTCAAAAAGTCAAAAAGATAGTTTCTCAGAAAAATTAGATTTCGGGAAAACAAATACAAAAATGTAAGAGTACATGAAGCTATTCCAGCTGTTCACAAAGTTGGGTGTGTCAAAATGTAAACTTAAAAAATGGTGTTATCATTTACCTGTAAATGACAAACGAACAAATCCATACTTAGGTGTGAGTTTAAATCAATTTTCAAACACAAGTGGATTGCATATTGAAACTGTAATATAGCTGAGCTATTGTACTTTCCATTAGTTTGGAGTAAAAGTTGCAAACTAGCAATCTTTGGGCTAAATTTGGCATGCACACGTTTTGTGTAGCCCACAGAGTTTTTTTTTTTTTTATTTGAATTACTCAAAATTTAAATATTCAGGTTTTTTTAATAGAGAAATCTAAATTTCCTACCTCTCATTTAAATGGAACAGATTTGGAAATATTTGGCTCCCATTCTTACGTAGTAATCATTAACTGGAACTGGGAGCCATGACTGTAAAGGGGCATGCACTCTACAGTCTCCACCAGTTCAAATTACCTAATACTTGGAGAACCTACCTCATTTACTTTAGCAGGTTGTTTTGTTGGCATTTAAATTTGCAACCTTTGGTTCAGAGCAGCATGGCTTGAATACAGCAATCTTAGATGTATCTTAGTCTATTTTAAGCCAACTAAGACTGATACATGAAGATATAGAAAACTAGAATAGCTCTATAATAATTAAGAAATTGACTCCATAATTCTAGAAGAAAAACTCCAGGACCAGATTATGTCACTGTCAGAAATACCAATCTTACATAAATTCTTCCAGGGACTAGAAGAGTCAACACTTCCTTATTTCCTTTTATGAAACCAGAATCATCCTTATACCAAAGTTTAACATGAATTACAGATGGATAGCACTAATGAACATGAATACAATAATCCTGAACAAAGTACTAGCAAATCAAATCCAAAAGCGAATATTTACAATCCCAGATCACAACCAAATTGGAATCATTTTTAAAATAGAAGTGGCATTAGAACAATTGGGTATGCATTTTGTAAAAAATGAATCTCAATCCTTATCTCCTGTGGCACAAAACAATTAATTGAAGCTAGAATGCAGTTTAAATGTGAGAGAGAAAAAGAAAATAGTTTTTAGAAGACAGTATGTGAGAAAATATCCATGATCTTGGGGTAGGCAAAGATTTCCTAGATTGGCACCAAAATTAATCAACTATTAAGGAAAATGTATATATCAGACTGCATTAAAATTAAGATCTATCCATCCAAAACCCAATTAAGTGAGTTAAAAGGCAAGCTACTCAATGGGAAAAAGTATTTGCAACACATACAGTTTACAAAGGGCTATCACCCAAAATATGTAAAGAACTCTTACAAGTAAATAAGAAAAAAGAGGGATGAATGATTAAGAAAACAGGCAAGACATTGAATAGATACCTCACACAAGAGAACACCCCAAATGAGTAACCAATAAATGTAAAAATATTCAATCACATAAGTAATTGGGGGAATGCAAATTAAAATAACAGTGACATTCTACTACACATTCACTGGAATGGCTAAAATTTTAAAGAATGGCAATATTAAGAACTGTTGAGATTTGAAGCAATGAGAATTTTCAGTATATTGCTAGTGGGAGTGTAATCTGGTAGAGGGATTGTGGAAGCACTGTGGAAAAGTGGATGTATGTACTAAAACTCGAAATATGCATATCCTTAACTTAGGTAATTTCACTGCCAGATATATGTACATGTGCACCAAAAGGCACACAAAAGAATGTTCGCTGGACTCTAATTTATAATGTGTCCAAACTGGAAAAGACCAAATTGTCTACCACCAACAGGATGGATAAATTATGACATATTTTATAATGGAATATCTATAGCAATGAAAATGAATGATAGCTACATACAACAACACGGATTCATCTCAAACCCAATGTTGAATCACAGACAAAAGTTTCTATATTGTATGAATCCATTTTTATAAAGTTCAAAAAAACAGGAAAAATAAATCACAGTGTTGAAGGGCAGGGTACTGGTTACCTTTAGGATAATGGAGGAATACTGACACGGGAGAGGGGTAGGCGGATGGTTTCTGAGGTGTAGTCATGTTTTATCGTTTTCCCCATCTATCTCATCTTAAGGTTTTCAAATCTACCCAAAAGTTAAAATAACACCCATAAGCCAAGCATCTAGACTGATCGATTATTAATATTTTGCACACTTGCTTCCATTTCTCTCTTACATAGATAGATGGGTAGGAAGGTAGGTATGTAGGTAGGGTAGAATGTTCTTTTGAGACACTGAAAATGTTTTTTTTTATGTATTTTATTGTTATATTCCCCATACAATTGCAGCCCCCCCATTCTGACCCCAGTCCCTCCCCTCCCGCCCCCGCCCCCCTAAAAGTGTCTCTGGTTCATAGTTTTTTGTTGATTTTGATTTTCACTTTCTTATATTCATTTTCCTGGTCCCTTATTTAAGTTTTCTAGATTCCTGCTATGAGTGAGACCATCCGGTATTTTTCTTTTTCTTTTTGGCTTATTTCGCTGAGCATGATCCCTTCCAGCGCCATCCATGTTGCTGCAAATTGCATGTGTTTATCTTTTTTGAATGCTGAGTAATATTCCATGGTATATATGTACCACATCTTCTTGATCCAGTCATCTATTTTTGGGCATTTGGGTTGTTTCCAAAGCTTAGCTATTGTAAACAGTGCTGCTATAAACATAGGGGTGCAGGTGTTCTTTGGAATGGATGTTTCTGTGTCCTTTGGGTAAATACCTAGGAGTGGAATTGCTGGATCATATGGAAGCTCTATGTTTAGTAGGTCCAGAAATCTCCACACAGCTCTCCACAGTGGTTGGACCAGTTTGCACTCCCACCAACAGTGCAGAAGAGTTCCTTTTTCTCCACACCCTCGCCAACATTTGTTGTTGCTAGTTTTTTTAATATGTGCCATTCTCACTGGTGTAAGATGGTATCTCATGGTAGTTTTGATTTGCATTTCCCTGATGGCAAGTGATGTTGAACATTTTTTCATATGCCTGTTGGCCATTTGCATTTCCTCTTCAGAGAAGTTTCTTTTTAGCTCTTCTGCCCATTTTTTGACTGGATTATTTTCTTTGTTGTTGTTGAGTCTCATCAGCTCTTTGCAGATTTTTGTGATCAGTCCTTTATCATTAGTGTTGGGTGCAAAAATGTTCTCCCAGTTGGTGGGGTTTGAGACACTGAAAATGTATTATCCTAGGTGCTGCACATGTGTTCATTTTCTGATGATTGCATTGAAAATTTATCATTTATGTATACTTTCTAAGCATGTTATTCTTCAAGTTAAAAAAAAAAAGGTCTGATTTAAGCAACTTATTTTGAAAAAGCCCTTGAAAATAATACATTCAACATTAAACATGACTGAGATAGCACTGCCTAATGATGTGCTGTTGTTTCATTTAGGAAAAATTACACCATATTTTCTGAGCCATTTATTGAGCTCAGATACTTTTATGTGGTACTAAGGCTTAGGTTAAAATGACAGTGTCACAGCCTCACCTGCTGGTTGTTTTCCGTAGCCATGTTATATACTTGACTATTATATGGAGATCAAAAAGTTCCCCGTGCTTACTGCTTTAAGATGTATATAGGACAGATTGTTCTGGGTACACAACAAGATACAGGGCAGAGTTGGGGGGCTGGTGGCAATGTGGGGCGAATATCAAATGGCCATATCAGTTAAGTCACTGTGTAAAACAGTTTTCATCATCAAACAAATGGTTAAACAAGCATGATAAAGAAAGGACATCATCTTTTCTAAAGCTTAGATGAGAAGTGGGATATCTGACCTGGGGATGAAAGAGGGACATGATTATAAGTTTTTTTTTTTTTTTTAACAGATTTATTTATTTATTTATACAAGCACTGGGTACAGTCGGAAGCACGTGAGGGTGAGAGAATTCACCAGAGCCAGAGCAGAGAGCAGAGCAGGTAGAAGGACCAAAGTACACTGCTGAGGGGAGCAGCGGGCGGCAGGAGAGGTTTGGCGCCATATGGGACCCTCATCCGGTGGCCGGGGATTGAACTGGCGCTGCAGAGACTGCAGGCAGCTTCGCAACCCAGCGCTCAACCACTGCGCCACCGGGGAGGCCCAAAGAGGGACATGATTATAAAAGGGTTTCCTTTGAGTTGCTTTCCAACAGGAATGGGTTAACAATATGCACAACACACTTAGCCTCTGGCTTAGAGAAAAGCAACTTGGGCCCCACCATTTTACTCCATGGTAAGCAAGCTTAGGAAAATCAAAATATCTGAAAGCCTGTTTACACATCTCTAAAATTGAGAATTAACCACATATGCTATCAAACCTGCCATTGGATGTTACAAGAATCATGTGGGATCACAGATGTAAAAGATCTTTGTAAAGTGCTATCTAAATGCATGGGACTACTTGTGGCTTGCCTACTTGCACATGCCCTCAATGGCAACAGCCATGGCACTGCGGAGGGACCACGGGACCAGATACATGCAACCTGGTTTTCTAGGCCAGTTTAGTAACCTCAACCAAAATTACTTTCCCCCTTTTGGACTTCTGTTTTCTTATCTGTAAGATAAAGCGTTTGCCTTGGATTATCTCTAAGATACTTTTTCGTCTTATATATCATGATTTTATCTCTTCACACTAGAGTGCACCCATATCTGTAGTCTTATTAGCTGACTGTACATGTCAGGCTGATGGCACATTATAGAGGTGTGCTACCAGAGATAAGCTAAAGGACAAGGTTGCAGGCTTAGGGTAAAGCTAGGATCTTTGGAGGAAGAGATCTGATTTCTTGAAGAACAGCAGGAAGAGACCACTGAAGAAAGGCAGGAATTATCTGGTTTATTGCCATGCTAAATTGATTTCCTTACGTAGAACTCAAATGTAAAATTCCTGTACTGAGTGAGGTAATATTGACTGAACAATGCTCATCTAGCAGATGATGGTTAAGTGTCCAGTGTGCGTGTGCATTTTAGTAGTGCACACGAAGTTGAGTATTTGTGTTTGTAAGAGACATTTTAAGTTTACTTGTAATATAACTTTAGCATGTGTGAACTGTGTGATCTATTGATGACACATGCAAAGCTTTTATAATTTTTTTGGCTACTCTACTTAGGGAATAATATGCTAAAATAAATTAGGACCTATTTACCAGCCAAAGAATGGGAAGTTCTTAATTATGAATGCCAAGAGTAAACTTCCAAGAGAAATTTAACATTGATGATAAAAAAGATTCACTTGCATTTTACCTAAATCCCGAAAGCCAAAGCTCTAAGCACAGAGAAGTGTGTACTCTTGGGAGAAAAAAAAAAAAATCCCAAAAGTGACCTTTACAATGGGAGACAATAAAATGTTTGGTGACTAACTCTTCAATATGGCAATGAGGGTAAACCAACAATTTAAGATCAGAAGAAGCTATAAAGAAAAATGTTCCTGTGGTGTTAAACATTGAACATGGATTTATCCATGACAAGATAGGAATCTCCTTTCTGAATCAGAAGAGAACAGATTTTTGTTGATCTGGGACGACTGCAGTTTAGCACTGCAATGGGAATAAACAGAATGCCCTACAATTGAATAGTCCTTTAAACCATACTCTATAAATTCTGTAACTATCCATAAGTATGGCATCTAAAAATAAGACTGACAGCTTGAGAGCTACTGAAACTATCACAGAGAAGGCCCAACTTTTTTCATTTTCAAAAAGCTAAGGGTAACGTATTTTTTAATCCAGTGGATGATGACTTCAGTAAAGACAATTTTGTCACAAAGATTTTTATGGAGACCTGCAGTATATTGAACAATTCCCCTGAGAATACTCTGTTACTGCTCTCTTTACAGTGGGTCAAGATACTGATTTCCAGCACTGGCATCTTTCTAAATCCCATCTAAAGGCAGACAAGGCAGTCCTAATGTTACAAACAACCACTTTTGAGTTAAGCGAAAGAATTACAGTTGAACAAGTGGAAACAAATAACTGGGCTTTAACTGCAATCCTTGCTCACACAGATTTTACTCAATATTTCTGGTGCTTACTCATAAATGATTTCGCATCTCATTGAATGGATAGAACACTCTTATTGTCACCAGAGTCCCTGGCTTTTCATTATCCTGTAGGTTTCATGCTCAACACATGGATTGGCACGTTCTAAATTGGATTAAACCTTAGGGGACAAGAGGTCAAGTAGGATCTTTCTAAAGCATTAGCTGATCTTCATCATGTGAGTTTCTATGTCACAACACATAGTTTGGCATTTGTAGAATGAGCTAAGAAACTTAAATCTTTTCTAATATCTGTACTTACTTTCTTGCATTTAATTGTGTGTAAAGCATGGTCACTTGAAAATGCTTATGCCTTGACCAGGGAAATTGACAGAAAACTGGAGAGAAGTCCCTGAAAACTCAAGTTTATGATTATATACTCCTTTTTTAACTGAACTAATGGTATCTGCGTACACCCCATGCTTTTCATACCATTTCTCATACAGTGGTCAACTAAGCCTTTTCTAGTCCATTATATCCCTCAAAAAGGAAGAAAGAACTTGAAAAAGAGTAGGAAGTATAGATGCAATCCAACAACCATCCCCAGAGCAACATGGCATATGACTAGCAGTGTTTGTGTGATTTCTTTGGATATCTGCAGTATAATTCTCTTTGAATATAGATATAAGAAACATCAGAATATTGGAAAGACAGAGATAATGTTAGGGGGTTATTTCTACTGGGAGTCTACTTACTTTTCTATTTCATAACATCAATGCCAATGAACTGCTAACTTCCCACTTTCAAGAGAAAAAGGATAGTAGGTGCTGGTACTACAAAATCAGAGGTAGATTTTATAGCAGTTAGTCATAGATGCCCTGCCTAATGGATTTGAGTTTTCCTTATTTAGTGCATATTATGAATACAGACATCTGACTGGTTTGTCCTAACTCTTGACAGAGTCATGGCAGATGGAAGATCTAAAGAAACTTTTTTTCTTTTTTTTTCGGATCACCATTTGATGACCAGGCATGGATTAGGGCAGTTTGGGTATAGCACTGAAAGAGTGGGGGATGCATGTGTATGTATATGTACACACACACACACACACACACACGAGATCCATGTTCCTGTTTTCCTGTTTTCTTGGAGCACACAGCACACAGTATATGTGGCTTCTGGTGGTTGCTGCCTTTCAATAAGCCAGCAACACTGGGTTACAGCCCACTGGCTGAGAGGCTCAAGTGCTATAGAGACCCATCCAGTGTAGGACAGAACTAGTGATTGCACAGATGCATCCCTAATGAAAGCCATGTCCTTAACTACATTTTGTTTTGTTAGTGCAGGCTAGCAGAGTCTTGTCTTAAGGCACCTCCGTGGAATGCACATATTCTTGTCCTTACATGTAATGGGAAGACAGCTATGATTCATGTTGAAAAGTAAAAGGTACATGCATACCTGTCTACATCCAAGCTTGGGGCAATACTTCTAGGTTTGAGCTATAACATTTTTACATAATACATGAAAAAGAAACTTCATTTGAGTTTCATAATTACGTGCTACTGGTGTGATTTAGAAGCAGCTGGTAGGTCAATATGGTGCACTTTTGATGAATTTTAGAAATAAGAAAAAAAATAAATTCTAGATAAACCACTGTTAAAGTTTCCCTGAATATTAGAATTCAAGTAATACACACACACAAATAGTGTGACACCATTGCCTGAGACTCAGCTAAGATATCACTGGTCTCTATTTGACTCACTTTTTAATTCCATCTAGAGATGAATGAGAATAATCATTGATCTATATCCAACAACATAGGTCTGTTTTTTTTTCCTAAATGTGTTCACTACAGAATCTAACAGCGTAAATCTTTTCCCCCTGGATTAAATGAAAAATCATGTATGCATATAATGTTTTTAGACTGAACCAAATATTTTCATGAATATAGGTTCTTTCAATCCACGTACAAAACTGTGTGAGCAGCAGCAGGTTGGCAGTGAGTAAATGCTGCTCACAGGTCAGACATATATAGCTGTAGAAAGACCATGAAATTTAGCTAGAATATAGGGAAAATACAAATCTAGAAAGGAGACAATCCATGCTGCAATTAAAAAAATTTCATGGATTTCAAAATCTAGTACAGTAAGTACACATACACACAAGAAACATAAATAATTACCAAGAGATTTTCAGCAGGCTTCGCCTTTGAAGATTTTTTTCCCCTTTTTTTGGAAAACAAAACACAACAAAACACCTCCTGTTGCCCTGAATGCTAATGATGGAAGACTGTTGCTATGGTGATGCTAATTTCAACACTGTTGCCTGTGGACTTCACATGAACTCGCTGTTTTAACTTCTGCAAATGTCATTTACAAAATGAAAACCCATTAATGATTAGCGAGGGCACAATGTTCCACTTTAATTAGAATAATAAGGAATGCTGATGCACAAAGTACAGGTTTGTGAATCGCTACTGAGCCTACACTGTCAAAATTAATTACTACCAAGGAGGGTTTGGTTCTATTTTTTTAAAGGATGCTTTAGAATAGAACAGTTGTATTTTGACTTAAAAGGAATTTAAAACTCTCCTCTTTTTAATTTGAAGGTTAAAAAAGAAGAAGAACATTTCCCAATAGTACACATGAAAACTAACTGAGAAGAGCAAAACGGAAGTTACAATCAGGGGTCAGATATTTCTAACTGAAGAGGAACTGAAGAAAAATCAACTCATTGTTAGATTAAAAAATGATGGAGACAGTTGTTTAAATATTTACAAATTAATTAGCTGAGAACAAAATGCTGCAAAGGACAAATGTCTTTATACTGGATATATTTTGATTTGTGTGTTCAGAAAATACAGTGAACACCTAAAAACAACTTGAATTAGACAGGAGGAACAAAACTAAGTTATATTCTCTCTGATGGCAAAAGACTGACTACCTTAAAACATCTTTTTTCACCTGCACAAATTTTGAGGCAAAAATCTAAAGATGGGAGAGGTACGTTCCATATTTAAATTTGTTTCCAAAGCATTTGCTGCAAAGATTCCCTAGGACTGCCTTATTTGAAATGTTCTGAATTCCCATTCTGGGTCATTCTTTACTCAGTCAAATAATTTTCTGTTAGTGATGCAGCTATCCAAATGCTGGTAGTTTTTTTACTGGATATAGGAATAGCAAAACCACAGTTTCGAGTATTATACAAATCTTCCTCCAGAAGTTCCAAATCTGTGGGCCTTGGCAAGATATGATGCAGGAGGATGCACCAATACTCTTATATAGTCTCTGTGGAGATCCATTCTGTTCAGGGTGCCGAGACAAGCAATGTGATAGGTTGTGTGTAGATCTATCAAATTACCTGTGTTACTGAGGTGAAGGCAGAATTTGTTATGGACTTAACTGGTCTACCTGATACTAAGTGAAGAGTATTTCACATGGAAAGACAGCTGACATCAGCCTTCAGGAGGGTAAGATCAGAAGTTAGAACACCTCGTATCTGAGTATAAACTTACATTGCTCAACAAAAGGTAGGATGCAAAAATATATAAATGACATCTTCCATATTTTATTAGGAAAGTTAAAAAAAACTGGGAGATAACATGTTCATAGCGTTTGTCTGGGTGAGTCAAACACGTTTTTTATATTTGCTTATCTTCTCCACAGTGAACGTTACTTTAGTTATAAGAGCAAAATGTTATAAATATTAATTTTCCAAAATATTATGCAGACTTACAGTTTCAACTGAGAGATATAAAGAGCTGCTTACAAGAAGAAGAAAGCTGGGCAGATACATTAATAACTTTCCATTAACCTATCAGAGAAATGACATCGTAAGATGAACAGCTACCCTGAAATCTAGAAATAATCCCCTTTGGCAAGTCACAGGGCCCCCAAATAGTTGGATACCTAGGGCAGGAGTCACCAGCGATCCCATGAACTGACAGGGAGATTAAATTCCTAGAGGCCGTGTGAGAACCTGAGAGTATGAATCTGCCTAGTTCCTTCCCCCTTAAGGAAGCAAAGTCTTAATTTGTAAAAAGGAAGGCTATCCACTGAGGGCACTGGTGAAATTTACCAATTGTATTTGGTGAGGGGGGATACCACCCAATTCACCTAGGTGAGAAAATAAATAAAACTTAACTGCAAGGGACAGGGCCTCAGGGCCATAGGCTGAGAACACTGGTAGATACCTACAGCAGCTGGGAGAAGGGGATGGAAGGTTGAGGAAATTATATCCCTGAAGGAGAGGCACAAGCAACTCTAAGGAGTGCATCCCAAGATCCAGATCAACTGTGATATTAATCAGAGCATTAGAGATTGCCCCTGCCCTACACCCCATCATGATATTAACATGTCTCTAGTTTTAAAACAAGGTTACCAGAAGAATGTTTTGAATGTGAAGGTTCTGGTGCCGATAGTAACAACATGCCACAACAGTGATATCCACAGCAACAACAAAGTTCCAACACAGCTCAACTCCCAACGAGAATAAAAATAATACCCCACAGTGAAGGTCTATTTATCTCAGTTTCTATTACTGTACATGAGATGTCTGCATTCCACCTAAAAATATAAGATATGCATGAAGGAAGAAAAATCACAGTCTAAGAAGACACAGCAATCATCATCTGATCCAGACTTAGATATGATTGAGTGTTGGCCTTCTCAGACAGGAGATTTAAAATAACCATAATTAATATGTTAAAAGCTATAATGGAAAAGGAACACTGTATGTACGACCAGATAGGTAATTCAGCAGAGAGCTGGAAACTCAAGAATGAAACAAATGGAAAATGCTAGAAATAAACACACACACACACCAGTAACACAAATGAAGAATGCCTTAAATGTACTCTTACGTAGATATGACAGTCACAAGAATCAGTGAATCTGAAGAAAGGGCAATAGAAATTACAGAAAATGAAAAAGTGAATAAAATTCTGCAGTTTTAATGCAAATGAAATAGTTTTGCTTCATTAGATCAGATTAGACAACAGCCACTGTTCATAGAAAATTTGGTCCAATTGTGCTGATCATGTATAAAATAAAGAGTTTGCTCACTAAAGACCACAGATACTAATAGGCGGCTGAGTTGGCACAAAACATTTAATAGGATACTGACATTTCAGTTGTTTATAATGATGCATTTTAAAATAATGCTAAGGTTTTGAAACTATTCGTTTTAGACTAAGAATTTCAGACATTAAAAAAGGTCCAGAATACAAAATAACAAGTACATTTTTTCTCCCACTGTTCAGAATTAGTAATGGTTAACATTTTGCCTTTGTACAAAGCTCCTTTTTAAACAACAAACAGAAGTTGAAATTCAGGTCCCGTTTAATGTCCCCTCTCTATGCTACCACCACTGTGATGATTTCAATGTGTTTCTTTACAGACGCTTAAATTATTTTCTTTCTTTTTCAGTCAGTCTTAAAGTTTATTTTTAACACTGCAGCTCTACTTCAAAGAGCACAAAGCTTTAAAAACTACTCTTGCAAAATTTACTATCAGAACTTCATTCACACCCGTGGTTTCACAGTTACCAGTTACATATAAATGATATCTCAATTAAAAACACCAACTCAGAGCCACCAACCTGTCTTCTGGACTCTACATACTTTCTGTCTACAGGACAGTGCTCCTCAGATGTCATAAAACTCCTCAAACTCAAACGTCCACAATCAAATTGCCATTCAAATCTGTTCTTTCTTCAATGTTCCCTATCACAGAAAAGTGCCAACTGTTCACTCTTCAGTAAACTAGGCATTATCCCTTGACATGTTTTTCGTCCTCTTTGCAACTTCTTTTCTTCCTGTGTCTGTTCTCCAGTCCTAAGAGTTTCTACCCCCTAAATCTCTCTCAAATCTCTCTTTTTCTCACCATCTCCAAACTACCATCATCTTGGCCCAAGCACCATCTCTCACCAGATTTCATCAACAACCTTCAAATATTTGTATTCATAGGGTCCCCATACAACACACATGTATCAGAGTTTTTCAATATTCCTTCCACCCTCTCCAGCAACATTCATTCTATCATTTTAATTTCTTGTATCAACAAGTTCTTGCCTGTTAAAGTGCCTTGACACATGATCTCCCCTCTGTTCTGTGCTAATATTTATTCATACTTAGTCTCTCAACTCCATTTTCTACCCTCCAGCTATATTTTAGAGATAGCAAGGGTATTTGCCAAAGGTATGCTCTGCATCAAGTATGGTGTCTGGTGTACATATTATGGTAAATAGTGATTGAATGGATAAATGAATCAGTAAAGAGCATATCTTTAACTGCTTAAGGTTTTTCTTGAGCAAGGAGAATCCTACCATTTGTTTAGTACATTAGGATTAAAGAACATTTTAGCATTTGTAAGAAATTCTAAAAGCAGTAACACATCGCAGTTTTTGTTTTTACAAATATAACTGAGGTTAAACAAAATATAGCAAGTAAAAAATAACTTCATACTAAATTGGCTAATTATGGGTGAAATGGCCATTTATGCTTTGACAGTGATCAGAGACAATCCTATAAACTCTGCCTCTTTAATGAATAATGCATTTTATAGTTTTATGCTTTCATTTTTTGCATTTCCGTGTAGTTCACAAATATACCAATTAAGCTCTGCAATGGTACTGTTTTCCCATATTAAAGGCCAGTTCCAGGAAGTAAATGGCACAACAGATTTCAAAAGCACAGGGAAAATTCTTGGAAGAAAAATTTCTCTACTTCCTGCGCCTTGTTTATATACGTGTTGTGTCTCATATAGATTTTTAATGTAGAATTTAAATAGAGATTTTAGTCACCTAAGTCCTATGCAAATTTACTAATTGATTCCTTTATTTAGGGGGCATGCTTTAATAATCGATTTACTATTGATTTACAATACTATATGTTTCAGGAGTATAACTTTACACTTTGATAAATATGTACAACATGAAATTTACTGTTTTAATCATTTTAAGGTTGTACAATTCAGTAGCATTAAGTACATTCACAATGTTGTACAAACATCACTACTATCTTTTTCCAGAGCTTTTTAATCATCCTACAAGCTCTAAGTCCATTCCCTCTTTGCCCCATCACTAGGCAACTGCTAATCTGCTTTCTACATTTATGAATTTGACTCTTTAAGGTACCACATACAAGTGGAATCAGACAGTATTTGGCCTTCTGTGTCAGGTTCATTTCATTTAATGTTATGTTTTCAGGACTCATCTGTGTCACAGGAATGGAGAGAAGACCTAAATAAATACTTATCCAAAGACGACATACAAATGGACAACAGGTACAAGGAAAAATGCTCGTCACCACTTATCATGAGGGAAATGAAAATCAGAACCACAATGAGACACCACCTCACACCTGTGAGACAGGGCCTATCTCAAAAAGACCAAAAACAACAAGTGCTGGTGAGGGTGTGGAGAAAAAGGAACCCTCTTAGACTCTTGGTGGGAACGTAGACAGATCCAGACACTATGGAAAACAATATGGAAGTTTCTCAAAATATCAAATATAGATCCACCCTAAGATCTGGTAATTCTACCCCTACCGGAAGAATGGAAAAACACTAATTTTAAGGGATATATGCATTCCTATGTTCACTGCAACACTGTTTACAATAGCCAAGCTATAGAAACCACCTAAGTACCCGAGGACAGAGGAGTGGATTAAAAAATGTGGTGTATGTGTGAATGCACACACAAAGTGGATTACTACTCAGCTACAAACAAAGATGACCTTTTGTCAGTTTTGAGAACATGGGTGGAAATAAAGGTGGTTATGCTAAGCAAACTAAGCCAAAGAAGACAGACAAACACCTGGAGAGTTTCAGTTATATGTGGCATATAGAGAAGGAAGAGTCAGAGAATACCATAATAAAAAGAACCCTTAGACATTTGATTGTAAAACTTAGGCCACCAGAGCAGAAGTGGGAGTTGGAGAGCAAAGTGAGAAGGGGCCCAATGGACTAGAGTCGAGGACCATGGGTGCCTAGGTGGTGGGTGTGGAATGGTAACATTACTGAAGAGGTGAGAGCCTATATTTCTGCATCATATAATGTGTTGTAAAACCAGTGTTGTTTTTAAAAGGCTGAATGACATCTCGTTGTATGTACATACTACAGCGTGTTTATCTGGTCAACTGCTGCTGGACATTTGGGTTGTTTCTTTCAGCCATTTTGAACAAAACTGCTATGAACATTAGACTACAAGTATCTCTTTCAATGTCTGCTTTCCGTTCTTTTAGGGCTATATCGAGAAGTACAATTATTGGATCATAAGGTAATTTCATGCTTACCACTTTGAGGAACCACCAGACTGTTTTCCACAGCACTGTGACATTTTACATTCTTCCCAGCAATGTACAAGGGGTTCCAATTTCTCCATCAACATTGTGCATTACCCTGATGACTAGATGTGAAACATCTTTTCATGGGTTTAATTCCTTTCTGAAGGTTGTTCCAGTTGACTGCAGCATTAAACATTTTGTTTTTTTTTTTTTTTTTCTTATTGAGTTACTATTAGTTTATGTCTTTGTTCCCCTTCAGGAAATACAGCCATAGTGTGACCACCACCAAACCACCCACTGTCCAACACCACAGACCGTTGTGCTCACCCCCTTCTTTGTTCTGATTTCCCTCCTCCCTTGCCGTCCCCCTATCTCTCTTGAAGCAGTGAACATTTTGAATAAGTATTTTTACCTCCTTGCAAATATATGCCATGCCAAAACATGCTAGAGTAGTTAATGCCAACTGCCTTGCCTCCCTGGTTCATCTTAGGCCTTGGGTGTTATTTGTTCCCTGTCTGCTTCCTCCCCTACGCGGACAGGGACTGTTTTAAGAGGGCAAGGGCTATGCCTGTATCATTAGCATCTCCCTAGTATGATACTTGCCACAGTATCATTCAATAAATATAGTTTGGTCAATTAATTTAATGACTTCCATTAATTAACATATTTGCCTTTGGGTTAGCAGAAACAAGTTTAATATTGAGAAGTTCAAGGGTTTCTGCTCTCATTTCATTGTGATAGCATCCCTTCCCCTTATCTTTACAAATCATATATTGATGTGTCTATGTTGACTCCAAAAGTTATAGCCCTCTACCTTGAACTTCAGATTCTATTTCAGGCAACACACTTGAAGACTCAATAGGTACCTCAGGCTTAACATGTTGAAACCCAGGTGATCCAGAATTTCTATATAGAACAGTTACCTAGTGTTCAGACTCAATCATTTGTTTAGCTTTTATGTCTGGCAGCCGTTGCTGGAGACAAAGAGTGGCCAGTGGGCATTACTGGGGGTCCAAGCTCTCCAAGTCACCCCTTTGTGCTGTCAGTGGTGTCCAAGGCAGAGAGATCTCTTGTTTTCTCCTCCCAAACACGTTCATTTTCAGGTACCTGTTCTAGCCACAAGCCCGAGACTTGGGCATACCTAGCCCTGTTTCCTTTACTCCTGACTTCTAGTGCATCAGCAAGACCTGTTGATTGTTTTCACAATACATCCCTACCACGTATCATGTTCTCCACCACCACAATTATCTAGATCTAATTTGCCACCAGTGCCTTCCAACACTCTTAACTGGTCTCCCTGCTTCCATTCTGGCTCTCTTTCCCCACCTTATCCTATATTCCACCAAGTATACCGACATGGCAGTCAATTTTGTCCCGCTAATCTCATTTCCTCTCAAATTGCATGGTAGCAAATAGTAGCATAAAACAAAACAAAAACAAAATGCCTCCATCAAACTTTTCTGAGGATATTGAGAAAGGTCAATATTTGTATTTTAAAAGTTTTCTTTTGGGGGATGCAGAACAAATGTAATCAGGGCTGACCTTCATGAGCCTTTTTGTTTTCAATCCAGGTAAATTTCGCAAATTTGTAACAACACTTAGATTTGGCAATAAGTTAAACAAACTAAACATTGTTGGCCAGAGTGTTTTTTGCTATAATTGTTATTTATAGTCTTATGATTTGAAATATTACAGAAGATGATCAAGGGACATCTTAGGTAACTAGGCATTTAAAGAATTAGCATCTTTCTTTGAAAGGATAAGTGGAAATTGGAAAAGTATATTGGCTGTAATAGCTCAAAGAATCAAGAATTGCCCAATGAAGGCTTACATAAAGTTATTTTGAAAATTTAAAAACATGGATTAAATTATACCTTTATAACATATATTTTACATGGAAGAGTGGCCTATCTATCTTCAGATTGGTTAATAAACTCTTGTGTCAGGATGGCGGCCCTCATTTCCCAGAGTAACAGCACTCAAAGGATAATACAACTATGTAAAGGTAAACATTTTATAACATCTATAGGATTTGCACTTTTAGATACGTAGGCCTAAAATTGATCTCCTATCAGTTTATTATTTCATCTTTGCCTTATTTTGGTGTCTTACAATATATCCCAAATTAAATTTCCCACAGATTACCTCAGGTTTATTATTAATCTACAAACAATAAATAATCTGCTCACTATAGTCACCACTATAACTTAATAGCCTTTGCAATGATTTCACCAGGTCTCTTTTTGTTTTGGGATACCTATATTTAGGCAAGGAGAAGCAAAAAAAGAATCCTAAATTGAGAAAATATGATGATTCTATTGAGTAGAAATTGGAATAGTCAAGCATGAAACTGAATTGAGTCACCATTTTTGAGAAGTGTATACAACAAGCCTAAGTACCCTTTCCTTCACTCTACTGTTTATGAAACTAGGTGATAAAGGTGTTTGTTCACCATGAAACTAGACATTATTTGGATAAAAATATTGCTGCTCTGGGATTCCTGCTTCCCCAAGCAATATTGATTTGCTGGAGGATTTTTTTTTCTCTGTTCTTATTCCGTGTTTTTAATTTAAAATATTTTATGTTTATGTTGTTTTTTTCCCAATGTTTTATTGAATTAATTCTGTATTTTTCAGGCCACAGCAAGGACTGTAAAAGTATGGCCCAAACTGTCAGATCATATTATTCAGTATTCCTCTGCACATCCCAGATCCTTCAGAGGTAGCTATTTTTACACTTTCTATTAGACATCAGGATTTTTAGGTTTTAATTTTGAAGAAATGTTCCACATCTGAGCCCTGTGATATACCCTGAGTTATAGTTACAGTCAGATAACTTCTCAGGAAAAATGACTCTGTAGTATGAACCATGTTTTCTCCATCCTTCCATATTAATTTTTTCCAGTTCACAAGTCGAAACAACATTAGTATGCTTTGAATCTACCAGCCAGTATAAAAATATCAAACCTCTACCACAACAGTGAGCTGCTTCCTTTTAGCTTATACATCTTCTTCTCAAGCAATACCTTCAAGGACTTGGAATATAATTGGCAATTTTGTTGATGATGAACGAGGCCGAGCAGAGTAAGGAAGACTTCTGCTCCTCTGCAGTGTTTATAGGAAAAAGCAATGACTTGGCTCTGAGTATATGAAATATGAGTTAGGCAAATAATTCTAAGTTCCTTGATAATAAAGTCTACTTAAAAAGATACAACAGGGCGGTGTTTCCCCTAAACAACAAGACAAAGCCATGTTTGAATAAAAAACTTTTTTTTTAATGAACATTGGCTTTTATGCAATTAATATATTTTCAATGGACTTGGTAATGACATCTATATTGGTCATGGAATGGTAATATCTGGGTGCACATAGCTCGATGCCAAACTTGAATTCTCTTCTTTCCTACTGGATGCCACTATGGCTCTGCCTCAGTATCTCTCTCCTATTCTACCACTGACCTCACCCCAAAGTCTTGCAAAATCTTTTAATCTTGAGATATAGGCTCTTGAAGGTAGCCTGCGTGTTATGAAAGAAATTGGATTTGAAGGCATTTTCTTAAGAAATCCTCACAAAAGTGTAGCAACAGAAGTAGCTAAAGGATAATAGTCACATAGAAATTCTCTTTCTCTCTCTCAAAAAAAAAAAAAAAAAGCAAAAGAAAAAACAAGAAACAAAAAAAACAGCACTTGGACTCTGACAACAGAATGGAAAGTGCCGGCAAGGAATAGCTTGGGGGTGGATGGTCTTTTGGTGGTGGGTGTAGGGTGACATACACAGTCGGAGTTAGAAACTGTGCACTTGAAGCCCATACAGTGTTGTATATTAATGTCACCTCAAGAAAAAGAAAAAAAACACTTTCCCTTAAACAGTGACTTTCTCAAAGATTTCAGTTTATAGGATATTTCAAGCAACCAAGCTCATCAAGCATTTCTTTCTGTCTTTAACTAAAATACAAAACATGAATGGACTGATGGCTGAAATTGCTTCCAAAATCGAATTCAATCAACTATAATTTCAGTGGGATTACCCAGAATGAAAACATTATATGGAACTCCTCCATCTGTTATTATCTGTTCCTTTATGAAAATAACCTTCTAGGATCATAGCTCAGTTTCCAAGATGTGCTTAATCCTCAAAATGAAAACTATCAAGTATTTACTTAATTTCTTATGTGTGTGCGAGACAAAAAGTGTCCAGGATGATACAAAAGGATGCATAGGGCATGGACATTGTCAATGAGCTTACATTAATTGGGGAAGCAAGCGATTGAAAAGTTAATAAAAATATTTTAAGAGTTAAACAATAAAGATGAGTTGGGGCCTTAAGGCAATTATAAGAGGTCCTTGCTACCATCCCCAAGGACCTGGTTATCTATTCTAAGGTAACTTGAAAAACTCACTTTTATGCTTTTCAAAATAGAAATGTATAACTGTTTTATCCCTCACTATTCACAACTCTGACCTTCTCTTGGACCTGTGATTCCCCAGAACTAGGAGCAGCATGGAAAGGGGAGACACATGGGATATTCATCCTGCTTTTCTTTTCTCTCATTGCAAAGTTGATTTTTAAATTAAAATACATATTGTTTTAAGTATGAAGGGTCAAATTTCAAAATGGACTCACAGAAACCAGAGATTTGTCTTTGTCTCTCAATCTTTACTAATGATTCAAAGGGTTGTAAGAATGTACCAGGAACAGATAAAACATTATTTTCCCAGAGGAATCTGAATTAATCAGATACAGCTCCCCAAATGCCCCTGTTCTTTCACATCATGGTATGTTTTAGTTTCATATTAACATAAAAGTTTGTTTTAATTATGCAGAAAAATTGACATTGAAAGGAATTGGGGTGACCTAATGCTCACTACCTGGGAAGTTAGTGGGCCATAAGGATTCACTTGCCTTATGAGGTTAGAACCACAGACCTAGGATTATGGTGCCAAGTTCAAGGGCATGTTCTAGTTTTGAAAAAATTCCTGAAGAACTGTTGTAGGCCAACTGAGTTGATCATGTCCTACCTGTCAACAGTGCTCAGAATTTGGAGTGAGAAGAGAAACACATCCTGAGAAATCCATTGGGTTACTTGTCTCGGTCATATATCTTAGTGAGGTATTATGGAGGTGATTCCAGAAAGCCTCTCCTTACCAGCCTCCATGGCAGCAGGAAAGCATTTAAATTAGGACTGACCAATTTCTTGCTTTATTTTGTTTTCTGTCCCCTTTACTGCCTAATTAGCAAAGAGCAACTTAGGTCTCTGCAAGAGCATAGTGGCAGGGATTGCTCAGGTAGGTAAGTCAAAGTAGAAGCACCAGAAATGTAGGGTGGGGTTTGGGGGGGTCCTAGACTGGGGGTGAAGCAAGGCAAAGCCAACCAAAATCATACAGTTGGTGGGAAAGGTCTAGAACAGGTTATTATTAGAGCAACTGGGGTAAGCTGCCAAGCTCAGAGTCTCAGCTATTTTTTCTTTAGTGGATTCTAACTGGTGGTCTTAACTTCATGAATGGGAAGATGCAGCTAGTCTGTTACTACTTAGCACTTAGTTGGTACACATTAAAATTTGCTTTTCATTTGGTCTAGGAGATTGTATGGACTAACCACGAGCTACTCCCTTTACAGAAAGCTCAAGACAAAGAAAAAGCCACTAAACCAAAAGGAAACAAAACTATAACAAATTCCTTCTAAAACAACAAAGAAGAGAGTTAAAAATTGCTCTTTGCACAGACAATCTGACATGAGTGGCTTTGGGGACCAAGATAGATGTGGATAAGCTGAGAAAGAAAAACAGAAAAAGCAATTGAAAGTTTCAGGAGGAGCAGGAAAGCTTCTTTGTTTCATCCACCAGGGAGTTCATGGTATCACAGAAGACATGATCATTTCCAGAGCGCTGAAGGCCAGCTAACCCCATATACGATCTGTTCTTCGAAGCTTTCCAGACTGCTAAAAGTCATCCTTTACAAGGATTTGAAACATTTGCAATGTGATGGCACTAATTTATACAATGCACTCAGTTGATTTTAAAATACGAAAATGTATGTGTGTGCTCGCGTGTGCATGCACGCACATACGGACACTAAAATTCTTGCAGAAAGAAGCATTTAATTCCTTTTCCCTCCCCTACTCCTTGGAATGAGGAATTGGGAGGCTCAGTGGGATTTGGAGGTTTCCTGCTGAGAATGGGACATTTTCTGCAACCAGGTCAGTGTTCAGAGGGCTAATGCTCTAAGGAAGTTATCCAAAGGGGAGAGGCAGTTTGAGGTTATTATTTTCCAATGTTGCCTGGACTGTGGCTGCCTTTTGTGAAGGCCAACAGGATGCTGCCTCCCAGGGGGACAGGATGAGAAGCAATTAGAGATGCCTAGAAGGGGCTCAGGAATGTTTGGGAATTCACACATACCCTAAGTTATGTGGGAACTCCAAGAATAAAAATAAACTAATTTAATCAAGGGAATATTGGTGTTCGAGAAAACATTTTAAACACATAGCTTATAATGGATCTATCTGTACGAGCAGTTTCTAAACACCCAACACTTCGTATCCAGTAGATTTCAGTTAGACTTCAATTCCATTTCAGAGAAGAGAATGAAAGCTAATTAATATTCTTGGAGTGATAGCTTTTACATGTTGAAAAGTAGAATGCCTGTTAAGTAACTCGTTCAAATAATGGAGTCACAATATGATAAAGCTGGGTTTCAAAGGCAGATCTGATGTCACAGCCATGTCTTTTTTTCTACCATGTGATTATTCCAGAAAGTACATGAATAAAAAAAGGGAAAGAAAATGAGGGAGTAGCTAAAATGATTCATTCTTCTTTTGGGGAAACACATGTAAATATATCTGCTTTTTCACATTCCCAAGAGGGTCATGAGTGAGACCATGTGTAGCAGAGTGATTTTAATCTGTACACAATAATGTGTTTCAGCTATCACACATATATGTATATGCTGATCCTCTTAAGCATTGCATATAGTAAACAGATTATTAACATCTTCTGCAAAATGAAAACTTATCATCAATGTTATTCCCTTAAGGCTCAGTGGCTACTACTAGATTTGAGCCTCAGCAGTGTATGCTAGACACAATGCTTAGCAAAGCTGGCATTGACCAATTTAAAGCTCAGCTCATCACCACAAAGTGAGAAACAGCATCCTATGTGACATTTAGAAAAAACAGGACGACCCCAATTCTACTGACACAAGAAAAGCTGGTGCACACAGTGATCTCAGGCATCCTGGAGATCTATTTCCTCATCGTTGGTGGGGAACTCAGTCCTGGATGGGCTGAATTACACCCCGAATCATCTTGTTAAATGAAGACAGAGCAGAATCTAGACTGCAGGATTTGGGACATACTACTCAGAGGTATCGGTTAAGGATCACTGCTTGGGCACTAACTGTGGAGACATGAGAAACTATTTTCAACACGTCTTCTTTTATATATTTTTTAAAGATTTATTTATTTATGCATATAAGAACTGGGGTACAGGCCAGAGGTGTGAGGGGTGAGAGGATTCACCAGAGACAGAGTGGGGAACAGAACAGGCAGACTGACTGAAATACACTGCTGAGGGGAGCAGCAGGAGAGGACTGCTGTGCCATGTGGGCAGCTCCCTGGCCAGGGATCAAACTGGTGCTGCAGTGGCTGTGGTTAGCTTCATAGTGCTATGTCTTAACCCCCTGCGCCACCAGGGAGGCCCCCAGCATGCTTTCTATAATAGTGTTAAAGCTGATGGCTAGAAGCTATGAGAGACATTCGAATGGTAGATCTCAACTGACACATGGACACTAGAAGAATTTTTGAAGGCAGAAGGGATGGAAAACTAGGAAGCACATGGAATGTCGAGAATGTGTTCATTCATCATTCAAATATCCACTGAGCATGTGTTAGGAAAACAGAGAGCACCTTGTCTTTCACTTATGTCAAGATTACATGTACCAGCTTATGCAGCTATAAATGAGGTTATGAGTTTTTCGTACTAACCTGTAAGACACAGAAGATACCCAAATGTGCAACTACCAACAAGGTCTACAAAACCAAAAGCTAGAATGAGGACTCTGCACAACACGGTGGCATCTCACTTACTCTCTTTAAGTTAATGTCTTAAATGGAGTTGTTTCCAGGACCCTATCATCAATTATGCATTACTCACTAGTCCTTCATTGTGGTTCCAGAGTTTAATGAGACTCAGCTTCTGTGACCTTTGGAACCATCACACTGTGGAGGAGCGAGCAGAGCTGAGAAGACTGACCTCTGGGTTATATCTGTGTACTAAAGCCTTTTGAAAAGTCAGAGCACCAGGCTTTTGGCAGCAATTTCACAAATTTAATTACCCAGAGATATTCACCAGTATCCTCGAAGACTGACAGCTGAAATTAGACAGCTGATTCTCTGTTACATCCATTTCCTATGTAAATGGTGCTAAACAGTTAAATAAAAGATTTAATATTATTTGTCCTTTCTATCCTGGGAAGATTGATGGTGCAATAAGAATCCTCAAGGGCGATATGAAGATTCATTTTCACGTCTTTGGAAACTGTCACCAATGATTCCTACTTCAAAAATCAACATTCACAAAATCAGAGAATGTCAGGAATGGAGATAACCTGTGGCATCATGGGATTCAGTCCCCTTAGATGACAGATGGAGAAACCGAGGACTAGAGATCACACCCGATCAAACAGCTAGCTGGCAGAAAGGCTGGCACTAGAATTCCAATCTTCTGATGCCCGGTCTATTTTCTGTTTCCACTATTTCATATTGTCTTGTCAGCTGCTAAAAGGCATATTTTGAAGGAAAATGCACAAGCGAAAGATTTTACCAGAAACAGTACAAAATGATAGACCACAAAAGGAATTTGTATTCTAAGAAAAACTAAGATGGCCTCTGCCAATTTCAATCAACATTTAATCTACATGTCAGAAGATGGGTATCATTTCTAGAACAGTGAAGTATCAGGAATGAGACCTGGGGGAATGTTCTCTGAATTGGATGTCATAATCCAGTGTTCTTTATAATAAGAGCCCATCTCATTCTCAGATGATATTGCCACCAGAATCCAGCCAGCACAGATCTTTAGCAGACTGATCACTGTGAAAGCACAAGCATTACTAAACACTGCTTCCTCTGTATATAAACACAGGTACCGAAACAGCTATCAGTAACTGAAAGGAACAAATAAACTAACCAAAAGTTAAACTAGAGCCACTCTTGGCCTAAATAATAGGAAGCCGGAGCCATATTTAAAGCATATCTTGCTTTAAATCTTTAAATCTTTAAAGCAAGATATGCTTTAAATATGGGAGGGATTTAGAATCTGAAAACTTGTCCATGGGGCAAGTAATGGAGGCAAGATGGCACGGAGGGAGGCGGCATCAAAACTCAGATGCTACTGGAGTTAGGGAGCAGGGCCGAGATTCTCAGGTTTCAAGGAGAATGTAGACCAGCAGAGCACAAGAGGACACAAAAAGCAAAAGGTTAGACCAGGCAGGTGACCACAAATCCATGCAGACAGGAAAATAGATTTACTAGTAGAGCCACAGGAATGGTTGCCACAAGAAGACAGCACAGTCAGAACTCCAACTAGCCATTTTGGTAGCAGGCATCACAACAGGCATAGGAAATGCTGAAGTGACTATTGGCTTCAGCCAGGTAGGTTTTATATTGCATTTCGCTAAAACAGAAGGTGGTGAGCAACTCAAATGCAACAGAAGGCTATGGCATCGTGCCTGGGATTGACAGTGGAGCGAAGAGCATATGACCAAGGTCATTAAGTCATTGGCCAACATCTGTAGCAATGTATTCAACACTCAAAATAGCCAGCCATAGACACTCCTTCAGACATGAGTTACTTGAGCACTACATGGAATAAAGAGCGGAAGAGATGAGCATGTTCCCCCAACCCTATTTCCATTCTTTGGAAATATGTAGACAGGAAACCTGATGAAATGCATTACTGGTGATTGAGTCAGCAGGTTTACCACCAAGTTTCATTAGTGAATGCCTCCCAATATTTAATAACCGCAGCATCTTTGAAAGAGGAAAGGACTGGCTTGTCTAAAAATCAAATCCTTCCTAAGGGACAACTGGCAGAAATATAAGGTCAAACATTTCAGCTGGTGCTACAGAAAAGTAGCAGCAAAGCAACCTTCAGCCAGAAGTAATGTATGTAGAACAGGTTATGCCCTCCATGGGTTTCTCCATTTCTGCACCAACGGGAGACAGCAAATAGCATTTACTTTCTTCATGAGTGAGTGGGAACTAGAGACAATGCTAACCAATTTAATAACCAATATTTGGGCAGTTTTAGTCATGACATCCCAAGGAAGATATAAGAGCTGGAAAAAATTCAGAGAAAAGCAAATAAGTTGATCAAGGGGAATGCTTCTGTTTCCTTCAAGGGCAGACTCAAAAACTAAAAAGGATTAGATTTTCTCAGACTGGGAAGATGAAAATGCAAAGGGGTTAGTGAGGGGAAGCAAGATTAAAGTTGCCTCTGAGTAAATATAATTGCATTCAGTGAATACCATAACACTAATTGGGGCCATCCCTTGAGGTTAAAGTATGGAGATTGAAAAAGACACTGAAACATACCTTTATTTAGTTATACAGAAATCAGTAAATTTATAGAAAGCATTACTTAGAAGACAAGGTTGAAGTGCAGGATGGGAAATGTTTAAGACAGCATTGGATAAACTCATGCCAGTTTGATTTACAATGTATTCTTAAGAAATGGTCGAGCATCCTTACTTTTTAAATGAAAATTACCAGGTTAACTGCCAAAGCATTCATTGGTGCCTACATCTGGGACAGAGTTCTGGGCTGGTTGCCCTGTTGCTCTGACCCAGTGTGCTATTTCTTATGTTCTTATTATGTCACCTATGCAGGAGCACAATGCAAGTAAGTTTGGGATTCCTAAGTTCTTTTGACAGTGCAGAATGCAGAAGAATAATTTCCTAACTCATTAAGAAAGCGGGAAGAGTCCCAGCTCTTGGCTCCGTTTGGTTTACCCATATGGGAGTATGTAACATAAAAAGGTGAAAGAAATCCTAACAGAATGCAGCAGCTGGTTAAAGGCTATTATATTGAAATTTTCATGAGTTTGACAGTAGGCCAAAAAAATTACAAAATGGCAGCAGTGGAAAAGGCAGTTGTAACAGGTTGAACATTGTAACATTGTTGGTGATTATTTTTTTCAGTGGCAATGAAAGCTGTAATCAAATAACCTGAAAGAGGTGCTGACAGGAATAAGAGCCCCCCAGGGGATAGGAAATATGAAAAGTGTAACAATGATGTATGCCACGGATTAATAAACTAGACAAACATGTAGTTGGCGGTATCAAAATCAAGGCTCTTTGCCTCCTATGAAAGGCTGGTGTCAGGATGTGGGCTAAGCACTGTCTGATTTGCAGTCTAGAGCAGAAGATGCTGTTAATGACTTTCAGCCTCAAGGATAAGCACACAACTCAACAACCAACGGGGAACTGTGCTATTGTTATTAGATGATCAGTGCATCCCAGCACTGAAACGGAAATATTATAAAGTACTTTAAAGAACAGCCAGAGAAGACACCTGGGTTTGCAGCTGAAAATGTGTGGTAAAAACTCTTGGGTGGAAGGCAAGATAAACAAATGAAGAAAAGGGGAAAATGAGGACTCGTGGAAGTAATGTCATCAGAAAACATAAGTATTGTTATTTTTGGACCAAAGAGGAATCTCAAATTAAGAATGGCATTTGCGAGCTCACAAAGTCCACTGAAAGTCCATCGAATTTAATGTAGATTATTGTAGATGACAGTATTGTCATTGTAGATGACAATAAATCACAAATGACATTAATAATTGCATTACTGACTACGTAAATTTTATAAAGATATGTTCTCCCTGTAATACAGCTTAGCATTTTAGAGATGTAGTTGAGAAATTTCATAATCCCTAATTTATAATTTTATAGTTGCAGAGAGAATTGTTCTCCATAAAGTTTCTCAGATATTACTGAGAAATTATATGGTTCCTCATTCCAAGTATCTGGTCACTTCAGAGATATTTAAGGACTCCATACTCACCTTTCTACTAAACTTTCCTATTGTTCTATGTCTCTTTACTTCTAAAGCAGGAAGAATAATAGTTCTAAATTATACATCAAGATTTGAGTTCTTTAAATAAGTAGCTAGAGAAATCGGAGTGGGTTGAGAAGGCCATCTGAAGCTACTGAAACAGCTACTGAAAGCTACTGAAAAATAGAATTTCTATACTTTCATTAAACTAAGAATTGATATTGTTAATAAAAATAAGTAATTCAAACATATGATATGTATAATTAAAATACAGAAACCTGAAGACAAGCTGAGACCTTAGGTTTTTAAATGTGGACAAGACCATGGAATGAGTGATATTGATTCTTGGAGCTATGAAAGAATGTAGATATCATTTAGTCCAACTCTTCTCCTTACTTTATAAACAAGAAACTAAGGTTTGTATGAGATAAATGACTTTCCCAAGGCCACACAATCAATAAATGAGAGAGCTAGGATTAGAACTCATGTTTTCTTATCCTCAGATATGTGCCATTACCAATACCACTACCATGGTCTTCATAGTTGCTAAAGGAGGATTCCAAGTAGGAGGATGAATACAGGAAGCTATTCTCGAATTCCACTGAGGAGCTGCAAGAGACTAATTCACAGGGATAATTACTGAATTCTGGGACTGGTTTCCTTTATATCTTTTGAACTAATTTTTTTTACTTTCCCACAGCAATGTCCTGGGATCTTCTGTAGTTGGTACACCATTGGAAAGCAGATAAATATTTAAAGGACTGTAGGACTAGGGGGATACTCTAGGAATCCCGGTGAGACATGGAGTAAGCTCCGAACAGGTAATTTCTTGGAGAATAATAGTTTAAAGATGTACTGGATTCTTAGATGGCCTTAAAACCCTATCCACAGAGGGAGAGTATTTCAGTTCACACAAGAACAGGATAAAGTGAGATCTCTATACATGGCCTGAAGAAGTAGCAGGACTCAAACATCTTAGTCAAAAATGAAAATTCGTGATGATGAAGCTAGTGATGTAGAAGATAACTGAAGAATTTGAACAAAATGTTTCCATAAAATATACAATGGAGGTAAAGCAATATGGTGCACACTTAAATCAATATATTATTTAATGAAATCCATGATTTAAAGACCTATTTAAAACATGCCATTTGGAGCAATATTTGCATACAACCAAAATAACCTAATTAAAAATAAGAAAATTAAATAGCAGGATCAAAGCATATTAAAGGAGAACATTTAAAGAGACAGCTTGACGAGGAAAGGTTTCATAAGACAAACCTTTCCTAAAGGATGTGTCTCTCTTTGAAGAGCCAAAGGAGTCCCCTCAACCCCCATTCTTCTGAGTTAACAAAATTGAGGCATGAAATCAAATTTCTTAAGAATTATAGTAATGAAAATCTAGGACTGCTCTTATGGCTTTAGAACTTAATTATGAAGAATTGATGGACAGAGAAAGAATAAAAACAGACTCAATAAAAAATGGCAGGTACTCAAAATGGACAAACATTTAATATTTTTAGTCAGACTCATGGTAGAAGCAAGTTCAGTCTTTCATTGGTATTGAAGACTATTTCATGAATCTGACTAGTTTTAATTGCTGGTGATACAACCAATCCTAAATGAAATTTAAGTTTGACTCCATTCTCAACCCATGAGAGACTGTTAAGGCATCATAATAATTCAATATCCTCTCTCCTCTCTCATCCATGTTGACACAATGTATTATAATTTGTATTTCATGCAGCATCCTGCAGAAGGTGCTTCAAGCACCTGCGTTCCTTTGGCTGACATGAATGACCCCAGAAAACAGCATCATTCTGTGGTTGTTATTGCAAAGATGCTGAATGCTGTGTCCTGAGTCTCAGCTCCCCAAATCTGGGACTGCTGTTGACTGCCTTTTGGGCACATGAAGTATTCATTCCCCTAAAACAGCCTGCACACATATAGCTGCAGAAATCTTCCATCTTTGTCTGAAGGAGAAATGTGTGGGAAACCTCTCAATAGATGGAAATTCTTCTTGAAATACTCACTCCCACGCTCCGTAAAATAACCCATGGCTTTTTGCTTGATTGTGAAAAATGCACACCACCTCCCATCACAAAATACAACATACACATTGCATGAAATGGATTTTTCCTAAAGGCGGTTTCCTATTGCATCAGCACATTTTCAGGGGTAATTTTACCATGAGTTGACGATCCAGATTCCTCAGGGAAGAAAGAACTAAGTTTTATAAGCCAGGCTACCATTGTGTTTTCAAAAATTCATTTGTGAATATACAGATCGGACACAACAGATTGTGCCTTAAGAATGTGATGCTGCCAACTTACTTGATATAGTAGGGCACTTTGTTTGGTGAGATGGCTCTCTCCCAGGGACCCTGGACAGAAGCTGAAAGAAAAAAAAAAAGGCATGGAGGTCAAGTTCACTGTGAACAGTAAAGACAACATTAATCTCCAGAATTACAATTTTACACTGATATTGGTCTGTTTGCTCAGTTACCCATGAAGACAGGACGGATTAACCTGCTGTTCTGAAGTTTCTGTCCTAATCTAAGTGAAATTGAACTCATTCAGGCACAAAGATAAATGCAAAGGGAAAAAAAAAACTCTCCACTGCCAGACCTATAGAAGAGATAAGAAAGCGAGTGAGTAGACTGATGGCTTTCCCTTTACGTGTCTCCTTTGGGTGTTTTTCTTACACCATCTCCTCTTGGTGCTTCTCAGTACCTTTTACTACTTGATTGACTGGGTTGTATTAGTTTAGTAGCTGAAACATCCTGTGATATATTTACATTCTAGATAATAGAAGCTAACTTACTCCATTTACATCTCTCATCGCTCAGCTTAACAGAATCCAATTTTATTTACTGATTATATTTTTAATTGTCGCTTCAAAATGTCAGCTAACCAGCATCATCTTATTGGAAATGATAAACAAAAATGAGAGACTGGTAGTCAATTCCAGAGTGTAATAAAACTTTTGTGTTCAATGATGAATCCTACAGGTGAGATTCAATTTCATATACTGAGAATTCATTTTATAATGACTTTATCATGTATGACTGTAATCAATGATCTTTAAACTGTGTTTTTTATATTTTTTAAAAGATTTATTTATTTATGCATACAAGAGCTGGGGTACAGGCCAGAGATGCAGGGGGCTGAGAGGATTCACCAGAGACAGAGTGGGGAACAGAACAGGCAGACTGACGAAATACACTGCTGAGGGGAGCAGCAGGCAAGGCAGGAGAGGTCTGCCTCGCCATGTGGGTTGCTCCCTGGCTGGGGATCGAACTCGTGCTGCAGAGGCTGTGGACTGCTTCATAGTGCGGTGCTTAACCACTTGCGTCACCAGGGAGGCCCTAAACTGTGTTTTAAACACTTGAGTTGTAGTTCCTCCCAAAGCTAAACCTCTAACAATACCTAATATATACTGTTTAATACAAAGGCTTTTTGTTCAAGACAAAAATAATCGTGTTAGGAAGCAATATAACATTTCGCCAACAATAAAATGTTCCTCTTGAATAGTGTCTTAAGACATTTGAGTTTTAAGAGACATAGACTATCATCAGGAATGTAAATAAAAGAAGCATTTTTATTAACATGTAGCAATGTTACGTATATGTTCATTCCCCCCCTAAATTTCCATTAGCTTATAATTTGAAGCACAGTGGAAGCTGACCATTATTTCCTCCTATGAAAAGCTCCCTTTTAAATTAGTCTCACAGTAAATTCACTCCACAGTGTATCGAGAAGAAAACATCAAAGCTAATATATCCTTGACTACACAGTATAATATGAAAGAATAGCTTTTAATGAAAGTTAACTTCACCCACTGCCAGACAATTTAAGGGTAATGAAACTACAGACTCTTTGTTTTATATAAAGTAATAGAGGAATCTAATCATCCAACCTTCAACCAGACATACTGCTTTGTACCTTGGTGATATGTCATTTATAAAATACAGAACATAGATTTGTACTTAGCTGCTAATTATGCCTTTTCATTTTGGCAGACAGATTTTTAGTATGAGGGAAAGGACATTTATCTGCTGTTTTGAAGTAGTCCCTTGCTTCAATCTCCTTGTCCTTTTTGTATTCCCTCCTCCCTTCTCATTCTCTGCTCAACTTGTTGGTTTTCCTTTTCTTGCCCAGATTAATTCACAAAGACCTGATTTGAGAACCTAAGCTGGACTCCCTGGCCTGGCCGATCAGAGTGTGATGTCATGGGAACCAAACACCCAAGTTCCTACTAGCAGGAAACACAATAGAGAATCAGCAATCACAGCTCCTGGCTGCTCAGCGCACACCTGTCCTCACATCCTTCCAACATAGAAGGAAAAACTCCAGAGAGCATTTGGGTGTCGACCTCACTGACTGTATGGCCAAGCCTCTGAACGCCAAGCAGAGGAAAGAAGGGCTCAGGGGCCTCCTCCGTGGTGCAGGGGGTCGAGCACAGCTCTGTGAAGCTGTCTGCAGCCTCTGCAGTGTGGGTTCGATTCCCAGCCGGCCAGGGATATTACCACATGGCACAACAGACCTCTCCTGTCTCGCCCACTGCTCCTCCCCTCATCAGCATTTTCGGTCATCTGCCTGTTCTGCTCCCACTCTGTCTCTGGTGAATTCTCTCACCTTCCCATGCCTCTGGCCTGTACCCCAGTTCTTGTATAAATAAAAAATTAATCTTAAGAAAAAAAAGAAATGCCTTTGAGGGCTGAGGTCCCCAGACGTCTCTCATTCCTTTCTAGTTCCTTATGATGTGAACGGGTCAGAAATTCTTTGTGATTCAGAGGCTGCTGGCTATGGACTCTGGCAACCTAAGTGGACATTTGGATGTTCTACATTATTCCCAGCAGCTCTCAGAGAGAAGTATGCAGAAAGGCCTACTGGTAGCCTGGCTGGGCCACGGGCTCTCTGCCTGAATGGAACAATCTTGAAGCAGAAACTCTCAAGAGAGGGAGGAAGGGGCGGGGGGAGAGGGAGAGAAGCAGCAGTGCATGGCTGAGCTGAAGGCAAGGCTGCCACAGAGTACCCATAGCGGGTTTTACATTGTCAAGCATTAAAAGGAAACAAAAATCAATATAATGCCTGAGGAGTGATCAGAATATGCTTGAACTAAATAGTTGAAAAGATTTAAAAAGAGTATTCCAAAGACTGATCGCTGTGAAATTTTAAGCATTTGTAATCATTCTTAATTGTTATATTTTTAACACTGAGCACATACATAGTATAGAGAAATTGTTTCCAAAACTTAAAACTTTTTTTTTTTTGTAAATGTAAAAAAAAAAAAGCTTTTTGTCTTTCTGTGTAGCTAGCAAATAGAACCAATGATGAGATTCAGTTTCACTGAAAGGAAACTATTTGCCAATAAATAGTTTGAGTCTTGGACTCAGTTTATAAATGCATCTAAGCAATTGCTTTGCAGTCATCCCTTGAAACTGAAATTTCATATTAAAAACGTCCTTGAAGCATTAAAAACAGAAAAATGACAACATCCTTCCCCCGGTCCCCCTCCCCACCCCAGACACACACCCTGGAAGCACTTGCATTAGAACCCCTGCCCCCCTAGGGTGGTATTTGGATCCAGCGCTCCCTTCCCTAGAGACTGTTGAGGAATTGTGGGCAATTTTGCTCGGGGCTGCCAGATGATTCTGGTCTTGCATCTACTCAGAAGTTGATAAACTAGATGGTAACTCTCCTAAATGGATCCCAGAATTATCATCTCATTTCTTGCCTTAATGTCGACACCAACAACAGCTGTTTCTTATCTCAGTGTGCCAGTGGGCGCCTGCCATCTTTCACAAAGCCAACATAATAGACACACACATCTTTTATGCCTGATGTGTCCATTTTTTAGTGGGCCATCAAAAACAGATTTATTGGCAAATAGTTTTTATATGACACTGTGCTGTCCTTTGGTATTTTCTTATACAGTTGTTTCTCTAACCACTATGGGTGATCCCAGTGCAGCTTTGTGATTCAGATTCTGGAATGTAGAAACCAGCGATTATCATAAGGCACCACCGCTGTGGGGATATTGTCTACTGAATTGAAACAGCAACGGATACAAGGTTTATTTATTCCAAAACCCACCTCTGAAATTCCCCTTGCGTCACAGATGCAGTGTGTTATTGAGAGCAAGAAAGGGTGGCAGTGCTACCTTCAAATGCTTTCCTTCCTCGAGGTGACAGGATTCAATATTGTGCTCAAGGTGGTTTTGAAAAATCACAAATCCAGGCCATGCTATCAAGGGGAATTTCTTATTTCAATCCTTTTTGGATGTGCCCTGTTGTTAAGTCATATTTGAATCGACAGGAGGGTCTACCCAGAACATTAAAAAGAATGCTAATGTTACTTAAACCATGCCAAAAGAGCACTCTCTGGAATTCAGACCCAAATACATCCATTCATCTTTCTACTTCCCTCATACTTGGTGGATTTGGAATTTGGTAACACAGTTGGGTCAAAAATGTGGGGGCATGTTAGAGAAATAAGTAAGATAGCATTCACTGGAGACAAAACAGAAACCGCACTTCTGGGGTTAACAGGCATCAGAATCAACGAGTCTCTCACAATTGACTCCTCAGAATTATGTAAATTCCAGTAAAAAAAAAGTTGTCTCAACATGTTTTCCTCTGTGTACCTCCTCCCCATCCCATCCCCCTGCTACCACCTAGGAATCTTCTAGACATTTTTTCCTAATCACCCATGAAACTGTAATACCATGGACGTACTGTTTATGTATGGGATGTATCTGTGCTTTACATTAAAAAAAGATATTTTTGGTCTTCTGGGAACCATGTTTCAGGCCCTTGGGGACAATATCGCTCCCATTTGGAGTGCTTCGTCTAGAGGAGGTGATGGGGCAGTGCAGGAGGGGAGGGGGTACGAGCCTCTGTGTGCCTAAAACATGACCTCAAATCACACATGTGATACAATGCACTGTGCGATTTTTTTTTCATTTTGCAGATGATGAAACAGTTACGAGCACATGGAATTTAATGTGTACAGTTCTTAGTAACAGATCCTAATTTTGGTTTATTACTCAAACTGGAGTCAGATGATTTAAGAAATAGAGAAAACAAACACGTCTGTAGCTTGTACCGTATGTTCCTTAATGTAGCCTCCCAAGCCCTATGATGTCGTGCTGTTCCATTATTACACATGAGGAAATTGAGGCTTAGAAATGTCCAGGGAACTAGCCCAGATCATACAGCTAGTAAGGCAGACACCCAGGATCACAAGCAGGTCTGTCTAGTCCTTGTAACTTTTTTCTGTCCTATTGTGTATGGTCTATAAATATTTGCCCAAAGAACTAGGTCAATAAACATCTTAAAAAGGAGTGCATCGTCATCCAACCCAAGTTTGCGACACTGTACCTGAAATCTAAATTTACCCTTCATATGATTTCCACCAAGTGACTGAACAACTTCACTCTCACCACACCTCACAGGCGTTTCCCATAGTTTTATTGCAGATTAGAAACAAATTCCTTTTATTCTGATCAAACTTTGCCTCACTGTCATCAACACCACCGGTGCAGTTCCAGATGTCTGAATTAAATTATCTGATCAGCTCAGAAAAGCTAACTTCAGAACAACTAAGACGAGACCTATTTTCATTTGACAGGTCAAAAGGGAGGCCTAATTCCTGAAGAAACAAAACAATAGCTACCATCACTTCAGTCATCCTGCAAAGTGTGGCTCTAATGCAACAGACGAGCTGGGCACAGTTCCTGCTACTGTGCACTTAATTTTAGCCTCTGAGCATTATTTCCCAATAAACGCGTGTAATATCCCAGCCTTAAAATCAACTGCTATCTGTTGAGCACATATGTGCTCAGCCCCGTGCTGGCATTTGCCGGGGTCCTAACATGCCCAATGCCCTCAAGACCTTTTTTTTTTTTGCCACTCATGTTTATTGATGGATGCGTGGATACATCAAATGGGATACCTGATACCTACACTCTGAATCAACATCTTTATCAAATGCCCTGTTTTATTTAGGATATTTTTTTCTGTGTATCTTTTTTTCCCTATCTTTATTTTCATCTACTTATGTCTTACTGTTTAAAATGCTGTGCTTGTAAGGGACCTCCCTGGTTGCAAGGGGTAAAGTCTCAGCACTATCAAGCTATTGCCACTGTATCATGAGTGTGATTCCTGGCCAGGGAGGTAATCCATATGGTGCAGACCTCTCCTGCCTTGCCCGCTGCTCCCCTCAGCAGTGTGTTTCAGTAGATCTGCCTGTTCTGCTCCCCACTCTGTCTCTACTGTATTCTCTTAACCCTTACACCTCTGGCCTGTACCCCAGTTCTTGCATGCATAAATAAATCAATCTTACAAAAAGGGCTATGCTTGTGGCAACATGTCCTTGGGTCTTGCTTTCTTTCCCGATCTCATAACCAATAATATGACTTGATTTTTGGCTATTTTGAGGCTGCACTTGTATGTTTTTTTAAGTAGAGAGCTTTTTTTTAAAGTTCTGTATACTATTGACAGGGTTTTATTTTGCTACTTATTTCTATATATTTATTTCACATTATTGCTCATATTTGTACAGTTTGCTTTCACCTCTCAGGTGCAGTTCCCATAAAACTCCTACCACCAAGTCACCTGTGAACATCACCATAGACTCTTGTGCTCTTCTTGCCCATTTTAATCCCTCTCCCTCCCTCCCTATTTCCTGCTGAATGTCTCTGATTTATAGTTGCCTGCCAGTTTTGTCTTTTCCCCCTGATCCCTTATTTGGTTCCCCTATATTCCTCCTATAAGTGAAACCATCTGGTATTTTCCTCTTTCCTTCTGACTTATTTCATTGAGCATAAACCCCTCCAGCTCCGTCCATGCTGCTGTGAATGGCATGAGTTTATCTTTTTTGATAGCTGAATTGTATTCCATTGTGTATATAGACCACATCTTGATACAGTCATCTGTTTTGGGGCATTTAGGTTGTTTCCCTATCTTAGCTATTAGAAATAGTGTTGCAATAAACATAGGGGTACAAGTTTTCTTTTGAATTAATGTTTTTGTGTTCTTTGGGTAGATTCCTAGCAGTGGAGTTGCCGGGGCATATGGTAGCTCCATTTTTAGTCTGAGGAACCTCCACACAGCTTTCCACAGTGGTTGGGCCAGTTTGCACTCCCACCAGCACTGCAGGAGAGTTCCTTTTTCACAACATCCTCGCCAACATTTGTTGTTGCCAGTTTTTTAAATATGTGCCATTCTCACTGGTACTAAGTATTATCTCATTGTGGTTTTGATTTGCATTTCTCTAATGATAAGGGATGTTAAGCATTTTTTCATATACCTCTTGGCCATTTGCGTTTCCTCTTTAGAGAAGTGTCTCTTTAGCTCTTCTGTCCATCTTTTGACTGGATCCTTCGCTTTGTTTTTGTTGAGTCTGTGAGCTCTTTGTAGATCTTTGAAATCAGTTCCTTATCAGTTGTGTGGAGTGCAAATATTTTCTCCCAATCAGTAGGGTGTCTCTTTGTTTTGGTTGTGGCCTCTTGCTGTACAGAAGCTTTTTAGCTTGATGTACAGAAGCTTTTTAGCTTGATGTAATCCCAGCTGTTGATCTTTTCCTTCACTTTCTTTGCTTCAGGGGATGAGTCTATAAAGATGTTTCTGAGATGGGAGCCTCCCTGGTGGCTCAAGGGGTTAAGACGCAACCTAGGAAGCTATCAGCAGCCACTGAAGCATGAGTTCAATCCACGACCAGGGAGGTAACCACGTGGTGCAGCAGACCTCTCCTGTCTCGCCCTCTGCTCCCCTCAGCAATGTATTTCAGTCAATCTGCCTGTTCTGTTCCCCGCTATGTCTCTGGTGAATCCTCCTACCTCCGCACACACCTCTGGCCTGTACCCCAGCTCTTGTATGCATAAATCTTTAAAAAACAAAAAAGATGTTTCAGGATTGTATGCCATGAAGTGTTTTGCCTATGTTTTCTTCTACATATTTTTATGATTCCTCAGGACCTTATTATTTAAATGGGATGAGGTTTTTGAGAATGTTGCATGGACACTAAGAGTCAGGGTCCTAGCTGCAAACAGATGGCACATTCAAATCAGGGAAGTTGAGAAGAGTCTTTAGTAAATGGGCTGGTGACAAAAGTATGTGCAAGGCACATGGAAATCAGAGGAGATAACAGGATAATAATAGGGAGACATCACCACCATTGGGTCTGAGGGGTGAGGAGAGGGCAGAGAGATAAGGGGGAGGGGAACGAGGGGGCGGAGGGAGAGCCCAGCCCCAACTGTACTGTCCACCATCCAAGGTCCCAGAGTGAGCAAGAATGTGTGCATGCTGTGTGAAGAGGTGCACCTGACAGGATCTTGGGTCAAGGTAGGCAGACAGGAAGGGAATAAGCATTCTGATCTCAGGATCCATTTTCCTGTCCATCTCCTACCATGGCTCTCCACTGACTGAACTCGATCTGAAGCTAAAGGGTTAGAGATCCCATTGATCCAGCCCACTAAAGTCAACCTTCCGAGGAAGTGTGGAGCACTGATGTGGTAGAGCAAAGCACAGGCACTTCCACATGCTGCTGCTATGGCAACAGTCTTCTATCTTTCCCCAGGTTCTCCCTCACTTCTCAGCTAATCCAGTACAGCATTAATGGACTAATTTCTCCAAAGTACTCTCCCTTACTCAAAAACCTGCCATAGTTCTCCTGTATATAAACTATTTAAAAGTCCTTCTCTTGGTACCAAGGCCCTTTATGAATTTAGCTGACCTTTTTCTCCTAGTCCTTCCTTACAGGACCTTAATGCTTCTCCTTGTCTGAGCTTTCATCCGCTGGTGCCTAATGACAGAGACAGCGTCTGTATAATACCCAGTGTCCTCTTCTTTAGCAACAGGATTCCAACTGTTGAGTATGACAGTGTTCCCAAAGCCTATGATGTGAGCTGAGGATACTCAAGTGAGGCATCGGAGAAAGTTCTTTAAAAACGGCTGAATCAATTAAGAGGCAGGTTTTGTCCTTTTCCTTTCTTTCTTTTTTTTTTTTTTTCCTTGCCTGGGACATGGATGTGATGATGATGGCCGAAGCTATAGTAACCAGGAGCATAAAAGCCATCTTGCTCACAATCCCCCAGTAGCAGACACAGCGATGACAATGTGCGTTCAAGTAATTTGAGTGGTGATTCAAGCAAGTACTGGCAGAGCAGCCGGAAGTGTCTGGGAAAGGAAGAAAGCTGCTCATGGCTGCATTATTGCTCTGGGCACCTGGGGCTCAGTGCAGATGGGGGCGTCAGTGGAGAATACTTTTGAATTATCCCACCCAAGGGACAAAATACTGGAGTATTTGATCTACAATTGTTTGATGGCTATTGTTGGAGTTTGGGGTGGGTTGGGGTGGGGGTGATTAATTCCAGGGCCTGCCTCATGGCTGCTCACATCATTCTTGGTTCAGCTTAGGTACCAACTCCTATACCACACCTTTGTTTTTAAGAAATCATTTTTCAATAACATTTCTTTCTTTTTGATTGCAGAAAAACACACAGAAGAAAAATTTAAATCTCCAGTATTCCCATCACCATGTAAGTCATTTCCCATAAACACATATTATTTTGTGAAATTCAGATATTGTCATAGACAGGTTTTTACATGGCCTTTTCACTTGAAATATATTGTAGAAAAATATGTTGGCAACTTTCCCATATCTTCATATATTCTTCCATATTTTTGTTCTTTTAAAATTATACATGTAGCAAAATTTTTTTGGGGGGTGTAGAGGTTTGTGAATTATCACACATGTACAGATTCATCAAAATGAGGAGAGAGAACAGTTCACTCAGTCCCAAAATTTTCCTCTCGCTATCTCACTGTGGTCAATGTCTCCTTCGAACCCCAGCACATGGTGGCCTTTGAGTTGTTCTCTCTTCATACACTTTTGCCTATTTTGCAGATCATCTAAATGGAATCATCTAGTATGTAACTTTTTGAGAATGAGTTCATCTCGTCAGCAAAATGCATTTGAGATTCATCCCTACTGTTATGTGTATCCATACTGTGTTCCTTTTAATCACTTAGTAGTACTCCATTATATGGATGTATCACAATTTTTCCATGCAACTGTTGAAGGATGTTTAGACTATTTCCAGCATGTAGCAATTATGAATAAACCTGGAATTGACATTTATGTACAGGTATTTTTTGGTGAACATAACTTTTCACTTTTCTAAGGTAAATACTTAAGAGCAAGCTTGCTGGTGCATGACACATTTTAAATGGCTGAACGATAATCCATTAATGGATGTACCATGGTTTATTGAAGAAATTTGAGCATTTACATTGTTTTCCATTTTTCACTGTTATAAGTAAGGCATTTTTGTAGCTAAATCTTTGCATGCATTTCGGTTAATTAAGCAAAATTCCTAGAAATATCTTTGATTAAGGCTATGAACATTTTGAAGGCATTTTATATACATTGCACTCTTGACAGCAGAAGTCTTTTTTCATTGATCCAGGTGGAACAAAAATATTTTCTATAGGTCAGTGGCATTTAGTTGGTTTAATTCTCAAGGCATGTTAGATTTACCGCCTGATACAGTGGACTATTTGTGAACATGCCTCTCATGTTCACCATACTGTTTTGATCACTATAGTGTTGCTGAAGAGTTTGAAGCCTGGGACTGTGATACTACCACTCCTCTTTTTATGAAATTGTCTTAAAAATATTATACAAAAAATGTCATTTTTCCACACTTATGGGATGATGGTAATACTAGAAATCAGTCTCTCTGTCTCAACTGGCAATATTTGTCCTCAACCTTGGACCCATTCTTAACTATTAACATGACACACATATGTAAATTATGACAGTGAGAAATGCCTTTGAACACAAACTGCCTGGGCTTATGGTACTTCTTTCTACATCTCTGCCAAGAAGCATGGCATCTACCCAACTGTTTATTCTTAGCTAGACTGTTTCTGCACTATTCATTAGCATAAATGATGAACAGATTAATTCATATTTTATACAATGGAAAGCAGAGGGCCATAGCCTGTTCTACAAACATAAGATTACCTTAATGAAAAGATAAGAAAATTGTGGTACTCTATACAATGGTTTAGAGATTAAAGAATGGAGATGCAGTGTTGTAGTTCATTAGTGAACTTGTTGTGCACCGAAGGTGGGAAATAATGGATGACTGTTCTTTGAAGACTTAGTTACTAGTTAACTGGGACAATCATTGGCAGAACAAATAAGCTGAGAGGTGAATTTCAGATAAATTATATATTTAAGTTAAAACAACTGGAAAGCAAATGTTATTTATGAAATTCAAATAAAAGGACAAAACCATAAGTAGTAGAAGATAGCTGAAGCTGAAAAAATGACTGGATTCATTCAAAGTGGCTGTAAAGAGAACTATACCTGGCAGCCTACCCCACAATGGTAGAGACAATAGAATAGCTGTGAAAGAAATACAGTACTGAACGTAGAATAAAGTAGGGTAAACACAAGGAGGACAGCTAGCTGGTGAGGTACAAATACCAGTGGGTTCCAGTGGACTGATCATCTAGAAGATCACTGCTCTCGACTGGGCAATTTTACAAGAGTGGTGAAGGCCAAACCGGATCACAGAAATTGAATGGAGTATACAGAAGGCAGCAGCAGGATTTGGTCATCCTCCCCAGGCATTTGAAAAGTGGTGCATAAAAGGAGAATGTGAGTGGAGATGGGGGACATCTCAGGGCATCTTGCCCTCTGCCCTGTTCTGTAAACTAGCCTACCCACTTCATTGATTTATGGAATTTCTTAGGGTCTCCTTTCATATCTTAAGTCCCACAAAAACTTAGTTTCCCTTTTCCATTTCCTAAGGTCATAATCAAGACTGTACTACAGTGTTCACGTAGTCAATACCGAATGGATGTGTATGTATGTATCATTTCTCCCCCACTGCAGTTAGTTGCTCTCTCTCTGATTCCGATTTCCTTTTGATGTGATGCACAGAGTTGCTGTAGCAAGGGTAAGTTTCCTGCCATTTAACCGAAAGGCCAAGTTAAATTTAACGCTTTTCAAAACCTTAAATTAAAGTAAGAATAGTGATTTCTATGTCTGATTGTATATCAAAAGTAAAGATTCAATGAAAACTTTAAGATCACTTGCTCAACTTTCAAAGATGGGCAGATTTTCCATAAAGATTTCAATAGCAGAGACAGATGGGCTACATTCCAGAGGGGAAGGTCACAAGAGTGATGAATGAGACCTCTAATGTCTGCCGTAGCTGTGAAAATCTTTATGGCTAACTAAAATTCCTCACGCATAACAACCTGTAAATATTATATGAGCTGTCAGACAGATAACACTGAGCTCGGAGACCATCGCACATAGTGAACGGAATACCCCGCCATGGGGTTTGTCAGTAGATTGCCAAGTCATTTAGAGTATCAGGCTTCCATTTGATCTGGGAAGCCAAGAGTTCACACTAAACTACTTGGCAAGGTGACTGAGTTGCAGAGAGAAACATTCTCTCTAATAGCCAGTGCTGTTAGCTGTGCAGTCACACAAAGTTTCATAACTAATGTTTGATGGAATTACTCTTGGAAGAAAAGCTCCTTCAAACTGACTTGTACAAAACTTCAAGAAACTGATTGTGATGTTTAGGACAGTTGGGAGGAAATCAAGCCTTCTAAGGCCAGAGGGAGGAAATAGGTTTGATTATAAATGGAGCCATGACTGACTTAGACTGATGGAACTTCTGAATAATTTCCAGCAGAACTGGCTGATGGTATCAGCACAGAACATACCTCCAGGTAAAGGTGGCTACCACTTCCAGTAATTCGGGTTAATACCAAGTCAGTGCTATAATGCCAGATGCCTTCAGCGTTTCTCCAGATGTGCTTTTAAAAGACAGGAGGTAGTCAACATCATTTGCTGAATGCTTTCTTTGTAAATGGTATTGTATTAGGCACCAGGGAAATTTCAATGAAAGTAAAATTTGAAGCCTGAGACAGTGGGGAACCACTCAGATATTAAAAAGCAAATAACTAGAGATGGGCTGTACCTCCATTTAAGAAGCAAGATAAGAGTGAGAAAGAGCTAAAGCTATGAGAGCAAATAAAGGAATAAGAGAAGGAGTAAAATTAAATGCTGGTCCCAATTCTTTACTCTTTTGTGAAGGAATTAAACATCTATAACTGAGCCATAGCCTCATGGTGGGTGAAGTGTGCTTTCTGCTCTCTGGGAGCTTGACCGCGTGACTTGCTTTGGCCAATGGGGTTTTAGAAGACAGAATAGGAACAAGTACCCTTGTGCTGTGGCAACCGGCCATGAGACCATGCCCCAGGTGGCCGCCAATCCTTCAGCCTGGGCCTCAAAACCTTGCATATTTAGAGACCATCTGAGCTGAACTCCTATCCTATAGCCAAGTCCAGCCGACTTGCCTGAAGCAAGATTTCACAGTGAAACAGCTGGCCACAAGCATGAGAATTGAAGGTTACTATTCTCAAATAAGAGAGGGAGAGGGAAAAGATGTGGGGAGCGGATAATAAAGAAATTATAGAATAGAGAAATATTCCCCAGTCAAAGTCTTCTCGATCTGTTACTATCCACCTCCTCCACTACCACCCCATGATTAATGGGGATTATCCCCTTTAGCCCACGTAGCTGACACTTGTGGATTGCAACTGACAAGTCCTTGGAGCCACTTCTTGGAAGCTGATAACCCACAATGGTTATACATATGACCCTGAATGTATTATTAAAATTCCCTAGTCTCAGTTATCTCTTCTAGGAAATGGAGACAATAATCCTTATTTTATAGGGCTCCTGTAAGGATGAAATAGGTTAATCCACACAAAATCCTTCCTTAGTGTTGAGAGCAAACAGTGCTCATTATTTCTATTCCTATTCCTCCCCTATTACTGTTATCATGAATGTTGTGAATTATCAAGATGTTTATTCCATTAGTTTACTGTCAGTATAAGGAAGCTTGGGTAACGAGGTCAACGTGACGGATGGACTCTCCTACAGTTGATTTGACTGGGATCCACCAAAGCAAGAGCTAGGGAACAACTCCAGTAAACAATCCCTCCTACTCCTTTTCCAGCCATTTTCTGACACTTCAAAGGATTTTATGCAGTTCTCAGAGTAGTAAAACATAAAAGGAGACAAATCTTCCTTTTGGCATTCTGACGCTGGTGTCGACTATGAGAGTCAACAGTGTTTTATCATTTTATATTAGTGTTGCTTAGAATTCAAAACAAATAGCTAAGTATTTTTGGAAAGAAATAATAAACAAAGGCATTTTGGTTTTGACTTCTGTTTTTAGTTCTGATTTTAAAATTAAATCTCCCATTGCTAAATTTACTGTCTTTTGTTTTTGTTTTTCTACTTAAATCAGTGTGAAAAAAATAGTGTGGCAGGTTCCTGTTAGAGAAATTCTCTGACCTGAGGTTATGTTGAAGACATAAGCCTTCTTGTCTCATTTTGCCCCAAGACAGCAAGATTTCTAGATAGCTTTCGTGTTGGGTTCCAGAAATAAGTGAAGATTTGGTTCAAAACTTTCACCTTCCCGACACCTCTAATGGATGTACCTGCTCCAGACCTCCTGGGCCAAGTCTTTTAAATTAGTCTCTTTCCCTTGATAGCTGGCCTAGGTCAAGTTCCACAACACAAACAGTCCACTCTTTATCTTTTGAGACTAAATTCCTTCTGTCCTTAACTCACACCATTAATTAGTTCATTCCACTCCTTATCAAATTTTTTTCCAGACATTTCCTGCTCAGATTTTCTCTTTCCAAGTCAAATTGCCCCCGTGTTGACTAATCCTTCAATTATCCTCTCTCTCTCTCTCTCTCTCTCTCTCTCTCGTCTGCCTATTTCTAGTTCATTAAAACATTAGCACTTTCAAAAACCTATATTTATATTCATTATACATACATAAGAAATCCCTTTTCTGGACAAAAGGGCTATAAGGAGGCTACATGGAAAACTGGAAAGGGGTATATTCATCATATCAGAATGGTTAAGTAGAAAGAAGAACCTGATTCTCATCACCGAATACATCTTGTGAATCCTGCTAAGGGAAATCAAAGGCCAAGCTATGAGAAGCATTTCTTGCTAGATTCGTCTCATATGAAAACACACCACTTTGGATTTGCATGTAGCACCCCAGACAATGTACATTAATACCAGTTTATGTAAAACATCTCATTCCCCTCGCTGGACAGTTCCTTCTGCCTTCAACTCTACTCCTACGACACCCACTACTCATCACCATAGTAGAATGTCATGGATCTTTTTATCAAGTCTCTTTTGGTTACAATTTGAGTGCTCCAAGGTCAGAACTCTGTCATCTTCATATTCCAAGTGCCTAGTGCTTGTTGATTAATCTATGAATGAATAAATGAATAAGTAGATAAATGCCACAGATACAGTAAGTCAGATTATGTCACTTCTTAGGTAGAATTCTCCCAAAATCTTCCCTTCTTACTGAAAACAAATCCAAAGGCGTTTTCAATCCTTGTCAACATGAACCTATCTGGTCTGGATCTTGCTTGCTCACTGACCTATTATCACCATTTTGCCTCCCCGGCTTCAGTTCTACTGGCTCCTGTTATTCTGCTACCCCTGTAAACCACGCTTCATCTCCAGACCTTTGCACTTACTGTTCCCTAGACCTGGAACACTATGCCTCACCCCCCCACCCCATGCATGGCTTGCTCCTTCACCTCTCTAGTCACAGGCACCCACCCTGACCACCCCCATTTAAAGTGTTCCCTTGCCCTATCACCTTCACCCATTTAGCCTGCTTTATTCTTCTTTATCAGAATTATTATGACATGATTGCCTTCTCATATTAAAATTTAAGCCATATCAAGCTATCACCAGCCACTGCAGCAGGAGTTCGATCCCCAGCCGGCCAGTGAGCAACCCACATGGTGCAGCAGACCTCTACTGTCTTGCCCGCTGCTCCCCTCAGCAGTGTATTTCAGTAGATCTGCCTGTTCTGCTCCCCACTCTCTCCGGTGAATCCTCTCACCCCCCACACCTCTGGCCTACACCCCAGTTCTTGTATGTATAAATAAATCTTTAAAAAAATAAACTTTAAGCTCCACGAGAATGGTATTTTCTTTTATGTACCGCTGTTTCCCCAGTACGTAGAACAGACCTTGACCTATATTGATCATTGAATGGACACTTGTCAAGTGACAGAATCAATCAATTCTTAGCTGGCTGAAAATAAAGCTTATAACTTTTTCAGGACATTAGACTAGGCAACAGATTGAGTTCTCGCCTCTTGTATTAGAGGGAGAATAATCTTTAGAGTACCTAGGTATTTATTCAATCAAAGCCTACCCTGCATCTATCAGTAAGATGTTAGATACAAGAAATCAAAAAAAAAAAAAAAGAGCAATGCAAGCTCGTTGCCCTTACGGGGCTCACACTCCAACCCGTTTCCTTTTAGGATCTATTTTATCGACTGTTTCATTCTAACTCTTGCCCGTCATTGGGATGTGTGCTGCTGAGCTTCAAGTATAAGGCAAGAGGGCTGATGTAATATTATATCCCTGAAGTCCTTACTCACTAATGGAGATCATGTGGTCAGGCACTACATATACTGGACCAAATTGTCAACCTCATTATTGACACAAGAGTGGATCAAATTACCCAGTGACTACAAGGGGCCTCTCGCAATGCTTCCTGTCTTAGATGCTTTTAAAGATTTATTTATTTATACAAGCACTAGGTACAGTCAGAAGCGCGGGAGGGTGAGAGGATTCACCAGAGCCAGAGCGGGGAACAGAACAGGCAGAGTGACGAAGTACACTGCTGAGGGGAGCAGCGCGCGCCAGGAGAGGTCTGCGCGTCATGTGGGACCTTTGCTGGTGGCCAGGGGATCGAACTGGCGCTGCAGAGGCTGCGGGCAGCTTCTCAACCCAGCGCTCAACTGCTGTGCCACTGGGGAGGCCTCTCTTAGATGCTTTCAAATGCCTGGCAGTTGCAAGACCCACTGGCAGACTGGGTTCCTCAGGCAAGAGACACTATGACAAAGTTGAGAGAGCCGGATATTTAGTGAGGTGTGCCCATGAGGTCCATGGAAGCAGAAGATGGAAGGAGGATGGGAACCAGAAGAAGTCAAGCATGGCTCAGTAACCCTTTCAGTCAGCACCATGGAGCTGTGCAGTTAGAATGCAAGCGTTCTCCTGAGTTTGAGCTAAATGTCCAGGTCTTTATACTCTTGCACTGCTTATGAGCTGCCTGTTGAAGCAGTCAAACCTTGGGTGGGTGAGGAAGCTGAAGCAATTCCTGAAGAGACAGACAGCTAAAGCTTGTTTGCTGAGGACATCTTTCTTCAGTGAAAGGGATGTGGGTGCGCAGAAAAGAAGTCTCACAGGATGGCTCAGACACAGGTCACCCTACTGAGTGTTCCATGTGACTGCACTGACATGGCTGTGAGCTGTCCAGGGTTGTATTCAGGCGTGGTTCTCAACCACGGGCAAGTTTGCCTCTGGGAGCCATTTGGCAATGTTGGAGGACATTTTCGGTTTTCATGTCTGAGGGAGGTGGGTCCTACTGGCATGTAGTACACAGAGGCCAGGGATGTTGCTAAATATCCTACAGTGCACAGGAGAGACCCCATAACAGAAAATTGTCTTGCCCCAAATGTGCCCATATCAATAGTGCCCATATCAAGAAAGACTCATTTATAATCCAGCCTGTGGCCTACGTGGTGATCTTAGATAGCAAATAACTGACCCAATCAGGTGCTCTTTCTTGGAGAGTTTGATCACAGTACATAGAGAAAAATTTAGATGGTAGAGATGTGGCCAAGTTAAAAAAAAAAAAAAAAACAGCAAGCTAAAGAAAACAGAAATCACAAGGCGATAGATATTAAAAGTAGAAGATGGAGAGAAGACAGAATCTAAGATACTGTGAGAGTTTGAAGTCTACAACAGCAAAGGCATTCACAGAGAGAAGCAAATATGGGGATGTTTCCTGCCCCCATGTTTCCACGTATCCTTATGATACCCTTCAGCCCCCAAGCCCATTCCTGTTCTTTACAGTCTTAAGGAGATACAATCTGATACAGAGCAGTATCTGCAGGAGACTGAAATCAAGAGGGCTGTTACTGCTGATGTAGTTAACAATCGGAGAAATTGGTGTTTAAACCAGGAGCAGTTTATGTAAGTCTACAAAAGAACAAAATGCTTTTGTCCTCACCTCAAAGTTCTCACCAAAAAGTATTTTGTAATCCCAAACTGGTTGTGTTCTGAAAATGGAAAACATCCAAATGGAAAAACAAAACTAATGATTTTTGCCCACAGGGATGTGATTCCACCATTTCTGCTGTGCAAAGCTTTGTATTTTGGGACAGATGACAAAATGCTACCCTAGGCCAAATGCACAAATGCCTTCACTCTCTGGAAAGTGTAAAAATATACCTTTCCAAGATAGCAGGCCACTAAAATAGTGCCTGCGTGTCATGAAACCAATTCAGGACGGTGGTCCAGCTCTCCCTGCCTTAGGGACGCATGAGGTCCAGGGGAATTTGTCACCATGAAAAAGATGAAGAAAGAAATAGGCATTTGTTTCATCTCTTCCATGTCACCAGACTAATTTCCATGCATATATGTGATGGAGGAGTGGCGGTGAGTGATCAAGCTAAATGTCACCATCTATCTGTAAAGCCAGCTTGTGCATGTGGCATCTTGGTGGCTTCACAAAATCTGGGAGCGGTTAATGCTGTTGGTGTCAGATTCCTTTCTTCAATTGCTCTGAGTGTTGGCTGCAATGGGTCCATCACTCCCACTTTCAGGGAACCTCCCTCAATGAAGTGGAAATGGTCTTGCTGCCCCCCTCCATGCCCCCCAATCCACAGCCAATGGCTTAGCGACACGGGAGAGCAAAAGCCCAACTCCCTGGTCTCAAAATGAGGCCAACTTCATGGCACAATGTGTTCCAGAGCTCCCCGTGGGGGCAGGTTGGAGTTAGTCTTCAGCAACCTGATCTGCAGCCCCACTCAGGACTCCCTGATCAGCATCCCCCCTCTTATCCCTGCCTGCTGCTCTGTCCAGAAACTACTGATAGCCCGATCCTGGTCTACAACTCTATTTCCATGGAACCTGACATAAGGCTCAGGCTGCCAAACTCCTGATATGCCTAGGATGGAGGAGGTTTCCTGGGATGTGGGATTTCAGGGTGAACACCAAGAACAATCTGGACAAAATCAGCCTACCCCAGGCAGAGAGCTATTTGCAGCCTGAGCTTTTGCCTCTAGGGACTGGAGATCTGAGTAACACAGATGAAGTCAGTGATGTTCTGGTAAATCAGAGATGCAAAATAAATGAACAACTAGAAAGAAAGGAAGCCTGGATCTGCTAATGTGGGGGAGAGGGGTAAATACTTCCATGATGCTGTGAAGCTACCTATGGTTAGTTTAACAAACACCAGCTCACGGGGTCTCCCCAGATGGCGCAGCGGTTGAGCGCTGGGCTGTGAAGCTGCCCATAGTTTCTGCAGTGCCAGTTCGATCCCTGGCCACCAGCGAGGGTCACACATGGCATGGCAGACCTCTCCTGCCACCCGCTGCTCCCCTCAGCAGTGTATTTCGTCAGTCTGCCTGTTCTGTTCCCCGCTCTGGCTCTGGCGAATTCTTTCACCCTCCCGCGCTTCTGACTGTACCCAGTGCTTGTATAAATAAATAAATCTTAAAAAAAAAAAAACCAACAAACACCAGCTCACAATTCCTCTCTATTTAACAATGGGTTCTCACTAGCTAGTGTAATCCAGCTCCAGGGCTTCAATAAATGGCTGTGTCAGGTCGGTGTTGCACAATCTCACTGGTAAGGACACTGAAAAGCAACTACATCCTCAGTCTTATTGGAGAATATCAACTTAAGCACATGGTCAAAGGGCCACAGAAAGCAGTGTTGAGAAAACAATGTCATTGTGATTACCTGGACTTCTTGTGGGCATTGGAAGGGTTATCTTTGAATGTAGGGAGGTGTTGCCAGCATACCTGACAGGTTGGATGCCATTTAGCCCTAACTCCCAATAATTGGACAGAAGTGATTGCTGAAGACATTGCCCCCCCCCCCACACTCCTCTTTTTTTTTGTCTGGAGCTTTGACCTGATAGGGAGCTTTAGGCGGAAAATCACCTCACATTATACCTACAAGTTTCTTCCTGACTTTTATCATGATGGCTTCTTTAAGCCGACCTGAAGCTTTAAATGATCAGTCCACTCATATTTCAAACTCATCCATCCCCTGAGGACAATGGTGCACAGATTGGTGCACTGTTAAGCAAAATGCCAGCAATTATTAGATGTGCTTAAAAATTTTTACTCTGCCTTTTTTTTTTTTTAAATGACATATGTGAGTCAGGGCAGGAGGAGGTGAAGTTCTAGCAATGCTCAAGAGGGATACAAACTTTTCAGCCCAATTTTACCCAGGGGAAACTGTAAAATCTTGGGTTGCTTTAACAAGAAAGAGTTAACCACGGGCCTCCCTGGTGGCACAGCGATTGAGCGCCTCGCTGCGAAGCTGTCCACAGCCTCTGCAACGCCGGTTCGATTCCCCAGACCTCTCCTGCCTCGCCCGCTGCTCCCCTCAGCAGTGTCTTCACTCCATCTGCCTGTTCTGCTCCCTGCTCTGGCTATGGTGAATCCTCTCACCCTCCCGCGCTTCTGACCTGTACCCCAGTTCTTGTATAAAATAAACCTTTTTTAAAAAAGTAGACTTAAAAAAAAAAGAAAGAAAAAGAAAGAGTTAACCAGGGATTTGATTAAGGCAGTTAAGATTATAAAACCTGCAAGACATAACTGATCATATATTTACAGTGTCTCCTCATATGCGAACAAGACGATACCCAATGAAACTCACAGCTTTTAAAATCAGAATAAACAGTAGAAATGAAATTAATCTTACAGAGTTCCAGAACCATCAATAGTTTAAGAGGTCACTTGGCTAAAAGCTATGGAATACAAAATTTTACCTTTATTGTTTTTCCCATTTTAAAAATAATGCATGCTTATTATAAAAAATCTGTACAAGTGAAAGAAAATCACAATAGCTCCTTGCATTTTGATGTACTCTACTTTCAGTCTTATGTATACTTTTCTCATTTCTATTTTACTTTCTAATAGAGTGGTGATCAGGTTATAATTTTGAAGTCAGCTTTTTTCCCTTAATATATTATACATCTCACAGTAGACTTTTATATATAAAGTACAAGTAAGTACTTTTTACTATTACCGAAACACATCTTTTCTACTTTTACCCAAACACAGAGCTATCCTTCTTGGTGAGAAAAGTAAAATGTAGAACAGAAGCCCAGAGAATTGAGAAAATGGCCAGGAAGAAAAGGTCTTAAGTTCCTTGTTTTTAAAGTTCTGAAATACTTCAAAAATAACCAAAGATGGATGGTTTCCAGACTACTATGCCAATGAATATTATAGTAGAGTAAGTTCTCACTTAACATCCTCAACAGGTTCTTGGAAATCACTACTTTAAACAAAATGAAATATAATGAAAGCAGGTCCTTGAATAATATGGTTTCCTTCAAAAGCACCAGGGACTGTGGTTTTTCCCTTTTCCTCATCGATGTTAGAAGGAAACAACATGGAAGGAAATGTTATTTGAGGACCTGCTGTACTTTCTTGATCATTGACAGATGAAGTGATTGGCACTGTACCTCCTGCCTCTCCGCACGCCCCCCTTTCTCTATCACTCACACACACACTGTGTAACATAATGTGTATACATTCTAATAGTGTGACTTTTAAAATTAACAAATGAACTCATGGAATTTCTCCTGGGGGGTGGGGGTTAAATTGCGGACACCAATTAGAAGCAGTAGAATATTAAAGATCGATTTAAAGGCAAGGTAGAGATATCTCTCATAGTTTACAATGTTTTTGTCATCTCATTTTCTCTCAGATCTAAGATAAAAGAAACTTCTTTTACAAGTAGAGGTTGGGCCACCAAGAAGAAACAGTGAAAACTTTTCTTTAGTAAAAGGCTGCTTCTCAGTATTGATGAAAAACAGAGTTGAATTTAATTTTCAAAGATGGGGGGGGAGAGGGAGGGAGGGGTGTGTGTGGCGGGGGAGAGGGAGGGGGCATAGAGGTAATGGGATGGTGACAAAGAATAAGATGAAAAGAGACACAGCATGAACATGTGTTTGGGGTGGGACATAGCTGACTTCTCACTCCTATTTTTCATTGTAATTTCTAAGACTCAGAAATCACCCTATTATTATTCTTACTAACCTGGAAGTAAATTACTAGGCTTTGTTGAAGCTCATTCAATATGACCTTAGTGGTATTTTTTTACATTTGTTTTGGGGGAAAAGCTGTTTGTCTTTTACAGAATACAATTCAACAGCAAGGAAGGGACTTCAGAGAAGCCTTGCCTCAAATAAGGGTTCCTTCATGTACCCAAATTCTGCAGCAACTTTCTCAGGTCAGTTTGGGGATACAAATCAAAAGCCTTACAAATGCAAACATCCTTTAACAAAGCAGTCCTGTCTTCAGGCATTTATCTTGTAGAAAGAATGTGAGATGTTTATTGAGGTGCACAGAGGATGTTAGTTACAATGTTGGCAATAACAGTGAAGAGTTGGAATAACCTTAATATTGTGTGATTCAAAATTGGCCTGGTGAATCTGGTACAGCAACAGAAGGAAATACCATCTTGCCATTAAAAAAATTACTCTGCAGAGGGATATTTAAACACAGGAAAATATTTTTATTATATTTCCGAGGGAAAAAGGCAGTTCATAAACTGTAATGTGTTTTCATTCCTGTTTGGCTTAAAAGAAAGAAAATCTCTCTCTCTCTCTCTCTATCTCTCTCTCTCTCTCTCTCTCTCACACACACACACACACACACACACACACACACACGCCCAAGAGAAAGACAGGAAGTATACAACCACACTTTTTACACTGGCTATCTCAGTGCTCATTTCCTCTCTACATTTTGCTTTCTAAAACGTCCTTCAAGGTCATATATTACATCTATTACTTTATAATTAGTCTTTAGTCTCACTGCACTATGTCTTAACTATTCCTTAAACCAAATTGGTATCTTTTGATACCCACAAGCAAAGTTCCTAATCTTGGATTGATGTTTCACACGAGCACCTAAGAAATCTGTGGTTTCCAAGGTTGGATCCATTTAGGTAGGCAGAGCAGCATCTTTATGATTGTCTGTGTCTGGAGGCCCAACCTTCCTGGAAGTGGGCATCACCAGTGTGACATGGTTTGCAGGTGTAAGGGTACTACTCTATCTGGCCCTAGAAGAGTCTCTCTTCTCAGTTCAGATCATGGCTGATGTCCTACCATCCGCAGAGCCATTTCTCAGGCTTATGGCTCTCCCCCTATTTAAAATGCAAACAACAGAGCCTCCCTGGTGGACAAGGGGTTAAGTTTCAGCACTATCACCCACTACAATGGCCTGAGTCTGAATTGGATCCCCAGCCTGGAAGCTAACCCACATATGACACAGCAGATATTTCCTGTCTCACCCGCTGCTCCCCTTTGCAGTGTTTTTCAGTAAATCTACCTGTTCTGCTCCCCACTCCATCCCTGGTGAATCCTCCCAACACCCCTGCCACTTCTGGCCTATACCCTAATTCTTCTACACAAAAATAAAAATGCAAATAACCCAGTAGAAGTACATATTAAACCTTACTTGTCACCTGGGTTAAATGAGTATAGCATATACTTTTCTGAGAATAGGTTTTAGGGAAAAAATGGGAATTTGGAAGAAGTAGAAAGAATAGAGGATGAATGAATATACATGGTATCTGATGAGTAACTGATATTCATAATAGTATATAAATATTTTTATTTATGGTTTGAGTCACTTAGAAGCATGTTATTGTATTTCATCTCAAATTGATTAGGATCACTGTCACCAAGACAACTTAAGCAGATCAGAGCTTTGGAAAAAACACAGAAGATAAAACCTAAAGGCTTTGTAACTGTTCTAGAGCTATTCTTAAATAGCCAATTGCATTGCTTTAACTTGCCTCCTTTCCCTTGGCACCTCCTAAAAACATGTTACTGTCCACGTAACAACCAATGAGGACAATAAGTTAGATCTAGTTAAGAAAATAAGACAGCTTCTTACGGAATACATTATTGATGTGTAGCAACACCACCACCTTCTAGGAATTTGTGTTCTAAAAGACTAATGGCCTCCTGGAGAAACACAAGTACCTTAAAATGTGTACGTGGATCTTTTGCTAATCTACAGAAAATGGAAAGATAGGAAAGGACTAGAACATAACAGAAGACTGAAGAATGATGATCATACAGAACGAGTTCCTCTCTAGAAAATGATACATTAAATAAAAGAGTCCAGTGTAGTGGTTGAAAACACAAACTCTGGAGTTGATTTCTTGTGTTTGAGTCCTGGGTCTGTCATCTGCTTACTATGTGACACTGTGCCTCAATTTCCCCATCTTTGAGCTGGGTATAACAATATCAATCTCACGGGCTGCTATAAAGATTAAATTAGTTCATATTTGTAACACAGCCAGGCACAGAGCAATTGCCTTTAAATAATAGTTAAATCCCCATACATACTCATGTATGGCCAGAAGGAAATACACCAAAATGTTAACAGATGTTAACTCCATGTGGTAGAAGTATGACTTTTAAATACCAAAATAACTCAACATCTATACTTTTCTACCCAACGAATGGTATATACATTAACAACACTAATCAGAGGAAAACAGGATCTTGACAATTTGCTCTGCATTGCTATACTACCAGGACATTCGAATATTAAACCTTTAGTTCACGAAGGCTATTCCTCTTTGTATTAATTATAAAAAATAGCTTTAATCATAAGATAAACATGAAACAAGATACACAAAAAGCCATCTAATATAATGAACTGAACAAGATAACAAAGCTGGAAAATTGAAAGAATGCATAGACATCAAGGACACAAGAGGGATAAGACAAATTAAGGAAACATCATGGGCTGAGGTATCCACTTGCAGGTTAGGAGTATTTAAGGAATCACAGCTCTGAAGAATTACAGATTCACAATAACACATGTTCCATTACCATATCATAATTATATGCTACCAGTTATCAGCTTTTTGCGCTGAACCCTATACCAGAACTAAGGACTCAAAAATAGAACTCAAGTTAGTCCTTGACAACACAGCGCAGGAACAACTGTGCCCAACTGAAGACCAGGCAAGGGGATCTACAGGGTCCCCCTCTTCAGAAATGTCTGAATTCACCCACCAAGAGCTATTTCAGGCCGATTTATGCCCCCAATGCATTTGATAGAGATGATTGTGATTCAACTCTCAGTTATCAGCTACCAAGATGCCATGAAGGGTTAAGCCACGACAGTGACAATGACTTACTGGAGAGGAAGTGCTGGGACGCAGGGCCAAAGTCCCTGTGGGCTTCGTGCAGCTGTCTGATGCGGTCCTCGACGGCCACCTGGGAGGAAGAGGAGAGAAATGATGTTCTCTCATCATCTATAACGAGGAGCAATTAAAACAATGGAGCCTTTTGGGTAAGATCTTTTGGGCCTCTAAGGCTGGAACACTCAAGCAACAATTTATAACCTTGGTTTTAATATCCGCTTACTGTACACAGCCTCTGAGACCCATTTTTATCAAACCAGGGCCAAACGAAAAAGATTTGCTCTCTTGACAATGTTAAAATGAGATTTTTTTTTTTACACTCTACTCACTGGCAGCCACCAATGAACTGCTGCTCCCATTAGTACCACCGAAAACGCAAAGTCTCATCTCTCATGTAAAGGTTTGGAGGTTGCTATTTGCAGTTATATTATCCCCGGTGACTGATGCAGCTCAGAAATGCCACGTATTTCGTCTTTTAGTCTTAGTCTATTGTTTTTGACTAATTTTTTTGGATGATATTGATCATAATTCATAGATCATTGGGTGACATTCATTGATAATAAGTAACCAATAGGTGACTAATACAGAAGTGCCAAAGAAATAGAAACAATTGGCTTTACTTTAACCCTATCTCTAGGGTGGATGGTGAGAATAAAGACATTCACAGATTTCAGTTTCTAGTGGCCTTGAAAATTAGGGGGAAGTTTACTTTTCAGTGGCATGGAAGAAAAATGGCCATTTTTCTCCTACTAGGATTTTCTATAATATATTGACACTGTATTCTCCCAGCTTAGTGAATTCTATTCTGGGTAGGGAGAAAAAATGCAGTTTTATGGGTGAAATGGTATACTTCCGGCATCAGTGGGGCCCCCAGACTTCCTGTAGCTTCTCTAATTTGGGATCTTGATTTAGTTCTGTATAGTCTACCCTAGAGTAGGGGTTGGTCAGAGCTTGCCCAGAGCTAGGAGATCATGAGCAGGCTAGATCCTGTGATATGGATAATTCCTGAGTTGCAAACAGATCTCAAGATCTCAAGCTGAGAAAAGCGGTTCAGGTAGCTTGGTCTAAAGCAACTCTGACCTCCCAGAGTCAATCAAGTGCTGACGTAGGGGCCATAACAATCTTTTTTTACTTCCTCCCTAGCCTTGCCCATCTTTGTTCTATGTATTTGAATAACCATAAGGGGTTCCCCAAAATGCAGAATTTGCTTCATTCTTAGGCACACAGAAGCACAAGAGCATTTCAAAGCTACCTTCCCAGCCTTATGACTGGCCCCTGCAGTCAAATTCTACCTCCCTGTCCTGCCATATTCTGTCCGATATGAACACTGGTGTGAGTCATTTAGGCTGCTCCTCTCTGTAATGGTCTTAAGGCCCCGTCTCTCCCAGTTCAAGGCTGTTCCATGTTTATATGCTTACTCTCCAAGCCTCCTGGTTAGAAGTGGTTAGTTCCTCAGGATTCTCACAGCATATGGCTTATACTTGGAGCACATCTTTCATATCATCCATTTCACTTATATGGATATGAGATCTCCTGCAATGGACTGTGAACCCTTTGATAGCAGGGACCATTCCTTATCTCTCCTCTCTCTTCCTCCCTTCTGTGGGATGCATGGAACCCTGCACTCAGGAAGTGGTAGCAAATACTTAGTTGATGACTAGCTGGCCATGCCAATGGGTAGATAACTGTGCATGTGTGTGTGTGTGTGTGTGTGTGTGTGTGTGTGTGTGTGTGTGAGAGAGAGAGAGAGAGAGAGAGAGAGAGAGAGAGAGAATGAATAACAATGTCCACTGACACTGTCCACGTGTCCCTGCGTAAATTACTATAACCTTAACTTTTCTTATCAGTAAATTAGGGACAATATGACCTACCTCACAGAGTGTCTGTGGGAATTAGATAACACATGTGAAGTGTTTAGCCTAGTTTCTGTCACACAATAATTACTCAATAAATGTTAGCATCTACTAACTGCTATCATTGCTATTATGTTTAACAATTGGAAAATAATAGGTTATAAGAAGCCAGGCACCACAAGCAAAACCAGAATGGCTAATATTTATTAAGCATTCTGTCTGTGCATGATAATATGATTTGACTTATTTAATCTTCACAGTAACTCTGTGGCAGGAAGTAATGTTATCTTTCCCTCTCAACGATGGAGAAAAAATAGCATGAGAGGTTTAAAAAAAAAAACAAAAACAACAACTCAAAGCAAAACTTGCCTAAGCTAAGAGTTAGTTAGTAAGGTAACAGAGCCAGGACTCAAACTCATTTAGCTAAGAGTGTTGGCATTTAGCTGCCAACCCAGAGATTCAAGTTGGGGAAAAAAAAAACCCTTATAAATATTACATAAGTTGTTGGTCTTTTATTTTTCATTAAATTGATTTATGGAATACAGACCAACCCTAGTGCACCTATCTATGAAACTTTAGTCATCTATGCATTTTCTGACCTAGTGTGAGGTCAGCTCCTGGTCTTAGAGAACATGATACTCTAAGATATAGAGAAGGGTTGTAGAAGAACACCTACAAATGAGTACTTGGGGTATGTAATTATTGCTAAATGTACAATGGGTTGTTTCATGGAAAAAACTGGTCAAGAGATGGAAGTGAAAGTTTGGGGGTGGGCAGGAGGGGATGAGGAGGTCCTATGGAGTGGACAATGATCAGAAAATTGTCTCTTTGTAGACTGAGAAAGTAATTCCAAGTGAGACATGTGGGCATGAAGGAGTATGACTGTGCCACGCGCTATGTCCTCTGGCAGTAACATTCGGGGCATGGTAGAAACCCTGTGGATGTTTTATAGGGACCACGTGGACACGGTGTCTGACCTCCATAATAAGGCCCTAATCTCTGAAGGTGGCTTCCTTTTTATACAAGGGAGACTGACTCCATGGTAGTTGCAGTGTACCCCCAATATTGTCAAGATAAAAATGAGTTCCCATCCCTACAACTCAAATTTAAGAAAATGCATGAGCTTGAGACTGAAATTAAAAATGTGTCATGTTTTGGGCCTCCCTGGTGGCGCATGGGGTAAAGACGCAACCTATGAAGCTAACGGCAGCCACCACAGCTATCTGATCCCCGGCCAGGGAGCTACCCACATAGCGCAGCAGACCTCTACTGAATCCCCCGCTGCTCCCCTCAGCAGTGTATTTCAGTAGATCTGCCTGTTCTGTTCCCCACTCTGTCTCTGGTGAATCCTCTCACTCCCCACATCTCTGGCCTGTACCCCAGCTCTTGGATGCATAAATACATACATCTTAAAAAAAAAAAAAGCACGTCATGTAATGAAGTGAAATATTCAGGAAATCGTCTTAAAATAACTGAAAGATTAAACATAAAATGTTTGCTTTCACAAATTATCTTTGGAGAAAGGCACTCCATGGACTGAATGCACAATTGAATAAACAAAGAAAGAATGTGAAGAAAGAAAAAACTTGAAGGCACACAAGAGCCTCACAAGCTATAGCCACTTAAGAACAAAACACTTTATTTTGAGAGCAATTTAGGCAAGCAAAAGAAATTTGATAAACCTTAAAAAAATAGGTTTCGTGCATTAGGCTGCTCTAACTGGCTATGCTTTAAACCAATATAAATTAGTATACATAGATGAGGAAGCGAAGCCAGAAATCTACACCAAATACCTTTAACTCTGGCACAATTAGTTCTTTATTTGCTTACTTATTCGTTCCCTTGATGTGTATGCTAATACTGAAAGGGATATACCAAGAAACAAATATAGACTCTGATCTTTGGAGGAATCACAGTTAGAAATGAGGAATAGAGAGGAGTAGAGGCAGAGACAGCTCCCAGGGGAGTGGAGGAGGTGGCCTGAGGCAAGGCCCAGGGCAACTGGACATGGCGCTGAGCAATAACTGGAAACAAGGCATTGTAGACACCAAGGCTCAAGATTTACCCCACAGGCCAAAGGCAGCACTAAAGATTTCTATGAGGTGACTCATGCTTTGTGAGGAAAGTTGAGGTTTAAGGAGATGAGTCTGTTAGGGTCTTGCAGGAGAGGTTCAATAGGGAGTTGGAGGCTGAGACCAGTTCCAGGCTGCTGCAGTTCACCAGACATGAGGTGATACATGCTGGAATGAAGACAGTAGTGCCTGGAATGGAAGAGAAGTAGAAGACGACGAAAAGATACTTTCCAAGAAGGAAACCCTCATCAATTTTGTTGTTGGAGTTTAATTTTTAAAGCAGCATTGGAATCCTGGGTTTCCACCATGGAAGACTTGGGAGATTGAGGATATTGCTGATGGAAAGATGGACACCAGAGAGGGAAGGGATGTCATGTGTATGGATTTAGTTTGAACACCACAAATTTTACCCAACAGTGCAACGTTTAGCCAGAGAGGTCATGTTTATAGCCAAGTGTGAGAGGAGAAATTCATCTCAGTCATTACAGGAAAGAAAGGGAGGAGAGAATAAAAGGGGTAGGATTGTGTATTAGAAAGTGAGCCAACAAGGAAGAGTCAAAGGAGTTTAAAGAGAATTAGTTAAAGAGACAGAAAGAACTCAATTTCCTGTGAATCACAGGCAGTACCCCTGTTTCCTTTCATAAAATGTGATACAAGCATAAAATCTTTTTGGAAGCATACAACCTGTTTCTACTATTAGATCATAGATCACGAAAGCTTAGAACTGGAAGAAACCTTATCTATTGATATATGAGGGTCTATTCTTTAGAACTATCCCAGATGGGCAGAAAACTGCCATCTGTTCCATGAGTACTCATAATCTAGTTTGCCGCAATTCTTCAGTAAATGCATGTCAGAAGAAATAAAGGTCTGTTTTTATGTGCTCTGTGAGGATAGGGACACATCTTTCTCTCCTTACTATTTCCCTGATGAGTTAGCACAGTACCTGGCCAATAGCAGGTGCTAAATTAATAGTACTTGAATGAATATACATTCAAAGATCTTCACTGTAACAACAATATTTTGAATGAATTTCTTTTTTGGGATTTTTTTTTTAATGGAAAGACCTTCCCTTTCTCTTTTTGAAGATCAAAGTTCAAAAATATATAAAAGCAAATCATTTAGATTCATCTTGCCTACAAGACTGGGTTAAAAAAGAACTTTAAAGCAATCATTTGTAAGACAAATTAATAACCCAAATCTCTCCCGTAGTTGATTTGTTGGTAATTTTTAATGGTCATATTTGTGAGCTATAAGGACTATGTATTATTCTCCTTCACTTTCTCATTTCAGATGAGTTCTGTAGGCACTATGCTATTTGTAGAGCCCTCCTTTCTTTCACTCCATTAAGAAAGGTTTCTACCTTTTGTTTAAAAGGTTTTTGAATCAAAAGATGCCAGTTACTTGGCCATGACAATAGGGACTTTGCCTCTCTCGTTCACAGTTTATACATGGTAGCTGATATGTAGGAGAGGCAAAATAAATATTGAATACATGAATCAATGACAAGACTTTTTGCATCCATGTTATGGTAGGCACCATGCTAAGTATGATTACGGGAGACTTGTAAGTGTAATCTAGGGGATAATGAACAAGTCATTTAACTAAATTAATGATAACACACTCCATTCCCAGCTGTGACTCTTTTCCAAAGCTTAGTCCATTCTGCTGTGTGTTTTGAAGGCTATCTTTATTTTATTTTCTTCAAAATTGCTTTAAATAAGCCAAAGGGAGAAGGAAAAAAGGTTAGATAACAACACTGTGGCTCCTAGAAATGATTTCAAATAAATGTATCTAAATGCTAATATTTGTCACTTAACTTTGTTGTAAATTCTCAAGGGCTTCTACTTTCTCTTTTGACCTATTACTTTGAAGTTTTGATCTTCACTGGAGGTTTAGGAGATCCAAGGGTTCCCTTCTGATATGCAAATACATTGCTAGACAATGTAATTTTTCCCATAGTGTCCAAGTATTCTTATTGGCACTATAGACATAAATCGTGTTTACTCCAGTCTTGGGAGAAAATGTAGCTGGGCATGTACATTTCAATTTTCTGGCTCGCAGTTTGTCTAGACCCTTGATAAATATCCATGGGCATGCAAGAACCAGACTTCACACCTACACTAATGAGCCCATAAAAAAACAAAACAAAACAATTCTCCGTGTGCTGCGATGCTAGCAAATAAACAACACCCGTGCCCCAAATGGCTCTCTACAGTCTACTCATGAATTTTTCTCCTGAAAATCTGCAGCTTGTTCTGTTTTCTGGGTGCTTGTATCTGTGTTGGGAAAGGCCTTCATAATTCACTTTCACTTCCAAGGTGTAACACCCCTAACTTACCCTGGAAACTCACCTGACACTTCTTATAGTTTCAGTTAAAATCCCTTTAACTAATTGTAAGCCTCCTTAATTAAAATCCACTGTTCTAATTATGATTTCTTTTGAGTTGGACTGAAAAAAAATGGTCTGAGATAATGGTGGCAGAAAAAGCTGGGCTTGAGGAATGCAAACATTGCATCCTCTTTTGCTTGAATGTATTTGCTGTATTTGCTTGACACTGAGGCACTTACCAATCAAAAACTTTTTTGCATTTGACCCCTCACAGGAAAGCAACCAGTGTTAACACAGTGCTTGCTCTGAGGAGCATAATTGCATGTTGAATTTGTGTGATTTATGGCATGAATGCTAACACATAGCATCTGAGACCATCATTAATTCACTTCTTTTTATGTTCCGCTCTCAGAGCTTTCTTTCCCTCCCATGTCATATTTGAGTGCTGAATCTCTTCTTTCTTCATCTGTGATTCCAGTTCTTACTCTTTTCTCTTCCCCCCGCTACCTACCCTTCCACCTCCCATCTGCCCTCCCTGATGATGCTCTATACAAACTTCCAGAAGAACCCAGAGACTCTGCTGAGGCAAGCAGATAGTACCCAAAATGAAGTGGCTGTGCATCCCTGCAAGACAAGCGAGTCGTGGTGGCAACAGCAGCCCTAGCCTAGCACTTCCCCTGGACCACTATTCCTCAAATTCTGTCACTCTGCCATCAACCAGAAAACAAAGGCAAGTCCTTTGTCCATTGACAAGACTTTAACTTTCAAATCACCAATCTAATATGCACCGTGGAAGTTTATTTTTTGGTTTTTCTGCTCCTGCAACTGCTTCATTTTGTGATAATGGAGTCAGGTTACATCAACACAAAGTTGGCTTCATAGACCCAAGTACCTTGAGGGCATCATTAATTTTAATTTAGATAAGCAGCAATCAACCTCCTATCCTACTTCATTTGTCAAAATCTTTAGTCTTAGTTACATCCATAGACTGTCAGGAAAAAATGTGATGGGAAGCAAAGAGATCATAGGAAATATTTTTCTGCTTTTTTAATTTTGTCACAAAGAGATAAGAGAAAAAGTTGAATTACTCCGCTGGGATGATGTAACTTGATGCAGATTTTATCTTAAAAAAAATAGGTTCCCTTTTAAAAGCTTTCCTAATGTGTCTTATGATTTGCAGCAGGAATTCAAGTCAAGTGGCTCTCACCTTGCAACACCAGTCCATTAAATCATTTACATTCCAGCTTTAGCTATTTATTCTTGAGTTTTATTTATTTCACATTTGGAAGATATCATTCTCACAAAACTTTTCCAAGGCCACTGGAGCATTCCTTTCTAGGGGCATTCTGGGCCATACGTAGCATAATGCTCACATGGTAATTACAGTTATGCCTCCTGGTATTAGAACACAGTCCTGTTGTCATGGACCAGAAGCAGCAATTTGAAGTAATCGAGGGGATAAAATAGAACTAGTATCATGTAAAAAAAATCCATTATATATATATATATATATATATATACACACACACACTATATATGAATTATACAATGATATCTCTCTCTACATGTATCTATAGATACATGAATATACATATATCCCTAACCCTAACCCCATCCCTAACTATACAGCAATCAGCAAAATCATACCTACAATGACTGGAGCAGGTTGAAACCTTGAAGATAAATGATAAAAAGATGAAGCATCAGAAAGCGACCTTTTTTTGGGGGGGGTGGGGGGAGGTCTCAGTGGCCAAGCACATCTATTTTGGGTAATAATACACTCCTGGATTTTCAGTTTGTTCTCCTAATCACCTTTTTAATGACAGCTGGGAGGGAGAATGTGCTGAAGTGTGCAAACAAGCATCCTTAACCAAGGAAATCAAGGCTCCTTAAACCCTACACTGTCCTGGCAGCATTTCCAAAGCTTGCTGACCTTGACTCCCTTCACAGTCAATTTGACCGCATATCAAAGAACCTTGTCTGCACAAGTCTCTTTCCAGTTCCCAGCCCTCCTCCTCCTGCCACTGAAAAGCGCCTTTCTTTTCTCTCACTGACAGAGCTGCCAAACCAGTATCAGGCCGCTGTTCTTTGCAAATCAATAAACCGGAAGATCACATCTACTCTACTTCCAAACCCTGCAACATTCAGTCTTTTCTCCTTTGCATATCAGAAGATAAGGTGCAAGTTCAATAACTAAGCACACAGCACGTGTCCTAATACAGGACAGAGCACGTAGTTATGCACGTGGGTTGTCTCTGGGTGTCCATTTGTCAGCCCTGCAGTTAAAGCTCTGACATGTGTTTACTCCCTCCCCAGTCTATACAGTCTCGCTCCCTGGCCTCCTTTATGCACTTAGGACCCAGCCCTCCCTGGCGCTGGCCCTGCCTCCCTCGTCCTTCACTCTACCTCACCCCAAGCCCTGAGTGGTTTGTAAGCTCCCAGAATAGTCATAAGACTTCCCTGCACTATTTTAGATATTTTCACTTCCAACTAAACTAAAGCTCTTTTTTTCATGTGGCTTTACATAGTGCAGAAAACTACAGGGGAAAACAATTCCAAAACACATTGTGATCTTTTATAGGAGAAACAAAAGATCGACTTTCTAGGTCATCTTGGAAGTAGGTATACTTCCTTGAGCAATAATCTGAGGTATTTTATGAGATTCTTCCTTTCACTAAAGCAAGAAATCCTAAAATCCATCAGGATACATGCACTGTACCTTGACTTTCTTTTTAATCCTCTAGTGAAACCAAGACAGTAAAGTGTAATAAAAATGCATATAGCCCCGGGCTTTGTGCCTTAGCAAGGAGAGAAAAAAATAAGCTTCTTGACTTAATATTGTCTACTGTGAATAATCAGCTACTGTATTTTGGGATCTTGCTTTATAATCTCAACATATAGCAGTGAACTCCATGTTCGAGGTGTGACAAGAATAAGGAATTTTTTTCTAAAAAAGATTTCTCCTCTCTTTTTCCAAACACATATCTGTGCCACTGAAAAGAAACAAAACTAGAGGGAAAACCTGATCTTTAGTAATATTTTTTTTCTGCATTTTACCTGAAGTTGTCAGTGAAGTATGGACAAGGGACTACAGGGGCTTTCAGTTGCATGAAGACGTGGCTGAGGCCTGGCTCAGAGGCCTCCTCAGTTCCGTTCCCAGTGGTTTGCCTGTCCTTCCCAAGACCTGGTTCTTAGTTGATTAATAAATATCCCAAGAAAGATCAATGATGGCTCATAACAGGCTTCTAGTACCACAGCTGTGATTTATTTGCATTTTAAGAGCAACTTTAATTAAATAATTAAGCAATTAATTACTCAAATATTATTGAGTGCTTAGAAGGCACTTTGCTTGGAGAGGAAGGAGAAAAAAAAAAAAAAACCAAGAAAACAAGGAACCTGTCTTTAATGAATGTATGGATTAGCTATTTACAAACAGGCCAATAAAGTAGCATGGGAAGACTTGACTGTGGTGCAGCTCTTTCCTGATAGGACAGCTTCTAAAAAAATACAGATCCTTAGCTCACCCCTAAAATTTCTCTCTCCGTCTTTTTGGGGTTGGGACTGGAGAATCTGTATTTTCTTTAAGATCCACTGATGAGTCTTGATGGACAGCCTGGTTTTGGAGCCACCATATAGTGAAAAGCCACCAATTTTAGGAAGACCTGTGTTGGAAACCAACATTAGCTATTTGACATTCAGCGTTTTATCTATAGTCTGTGAGCCTCAGTTTCCTCATCTGGAAAAATACTGTACAACAAGAGTAGCAATAGCTAACGCAGGGGAAAAATTCTGCCGTCAACGGCAGCCTTTCTTGTGATTTGCAATTTGATTTTGCTTTTTTCCTTCCAGACTTGCCTGGCCCCTTCTGCCCCTTTCCTTGGTTTCCCCACCAGAAGATGCCTCAGACTTATAGACTTGTGGCAAGCTTTAGGGCCACCCTATTTGGCTGAGCATTTAACCTCTTTGGGTGTTTTTTTTTTGGAGGAAACTATTATCCTCTCTTTGCTTCTCTCTATGCTGTGCACAATATTTCTACTAATTTTTTTTTTAAGATTTATTGATTTATACATACAAGCACTGGGTACAGTCAGAAGCGCGGGAGGGTGAGCGAATTCACCAGAGCCAGAGCGGGGAGCAGAGCAGGCAGAAGGACCGAAGTACACTGCTGAGGGGAGCAGGGGGCGGCAGGAGAGGTCTGCGCGCCAAGTGGGACCCTCCTCCGGTGGCCGGGGAGCAGCTGGGGATCGAACCGGCGCTGCAGAGGCTGCGCGCAGCTTCACAGCCCAGCGCTCAACCGCTTCGTCACCAGGGAAGCCCCCTCTACTAATGTTCTTAATTGAAGTACTAACATGATGCTTTGTCTTTCTGTCGTGGATGGCAGAACCTATTTAGAATGTGCAAGGTTTGGGGATGTTGGGGCCCCTCTCAATCTATCCGTTAACACTACTAGAAAGGAGGAGTAGTCAGCGAACCTCAGACTATCATCCTATGTGAGGAGATGTAAAAATCAGGAGGCCCACTGGTTTGTTGGGGGCATCGGTGCTATCATAACATGAAGCAGTAAATCAAGAACAGTTGAATAAAGTCTGTGTGAACTGATAGAAAAATGAGGAGGGGGCAGGCTGAGAATTCTCAGAACCCTCAGGTCATACATCCTGATGGTTAGCAAGATTCTACTGACTTGGGCTGAAATCTTTTTTTTTTTTTTTTTAGTAAAATATAGCAAGACCGGTAAAGCAATTAGCAGCATCTGCTGCAAGGTAAGCACTGAGTAAATGGTAACTGTTTCTTATTTGTGTTAAATGACGGGTGTCAGAGCAGAATAGGAGGGGTGACTTTGGCAGACACAGCTCTGGAGGCAGTGCCATACCTAGCATTCCTCTTTCATAATACTCAATTGACCAGTTGGTGATAGTGAGGTGACTTCTATCATTCAGCTGACCTCAACAAGTCTAGAGTGGAGAGTATGAGAGATGAGCTCAAGAATCAATTCCTCCACAAGCACTTTCAACTACGTTTGTATACACTGTACTGTGTGTTCATCTTGTGAGAAGACGACTGAACATCGGACAAATTATAGACTTCATCGAGGCTAGTCACTGTGTTACTTATAACTAAAGGTATTATGAAATTCTAGAAGAAAGCAGTAAGGCCTGGAGCATCTGGGAGGCTTCAAGAAGGTGGTAACACAGAACTCCTTGGGTCTACCTTAGACCCAGAGTCTACACAGCTTAGCGTCTCATGTCCACCGAGGAGTGTTTTTGCATGCCATGAGCAACATCACCTTGACGGATCAGAGACTGCAACGTTTCAAATGGTATCATTCTTGTTACAGAGATATCTCCATAAAAGGGGGAGGTACCATGTTTCTGCCCCCACTTAATGAGGGGTGGAGCTGAACAGTCAGGTGAAGCTATATAGCAAGGGAGACAAGAAGAGGAACTCTTGTCCCTGTGGCTCGACTTGGACCTTGGTGCTGCTGGGAAGGAGATGGGTAGAGGAGAGACACGGAGAGACACTCGAAAGAAACATGGGTTAGTGACACATGGGGAGGCTGACAACAGAGGCCGTAGGTTTGACTTGGATTTTGATTTTGCTCCTTTTGTCCCAGACTACCCTGGCCTCTTCCACGCCTCTCTTCCTCGGTTCCTGCCAGAAGGTGACTTAGACTTGTGTCAGGCATTTGGGCCCCAGTGACCTTGCTTTGGGCCAACCCTGTTAGTCTGGGCACTTCCCCACCAGGGGATGGATAATCTTGAGTGTTTTCCATTTTTCTTTCCCCTCTCTCCTCAAGGTACCCCTTGGCCACCTGCTAACACTTTCACCATCAATTTTTTCTTTTTGTTTGGTCAACAACAATTCATTACTCTCTTCCCTGCCTTTAGCCATTTCACATTGGCTTGCAAAGAGCTTTCAAAATACAGTGATTAGAACAGTATGTTTTCTTGTCTTTCTCTCACTGTCATAATTGATTTCTTTATGGCTGTGTGAATATGGATGGTTGGATATAAAAGCACTGGATGATTTTGTGTTTAGATAAAAAATAGCAAATTCTGCACAAGGAAAGAGCTCGTATCAATACCTTTCCTACTTGAAAATGATTTCTTGGCACTGATAACAAACTTTCTTCTAGACTTTTCCAAAGTAATGTTAAACCTCATACATAGAACTTTGAACATCTAGTCCTTGATCTAGGATTGAACACTCATTTCACATCTTGGAGAAAACTGGTTTTTTTTTTTTTTGGATCGCTGATCTTTTTATCCCTTTAGGCATTAACCAGTCTTTTCATTTTCCTAGCAGCAGTTCTGGAGCTAAATTCCCTGAAGGCTAAAGCATCTATTGGATGGTTCAAAATGTATAGAGTTAAAAGTTTGCTTTTGTTGTTTTATTTTTTAGCAGAAATTCCAGCAAGAAAAATATGTTCTTGCATATGAAGGCATATTGCAATGAACTTTTATTGATTTCATTCTGAATTTAAACTTTGAATATTTTGACTCCAGAAAGCACTGACATTCAACTTTGTTTTATATATACATATATATATAAATACACATTTAAATATACATATATATATAAATAAAAATACATCAGAGTAAATTTCCACAGTAAACAGATCTACAGTCTAGAGATATTTAAACAGACTAGAAACTAGTACTTTTTAAATAACACTCTCATAAGGCAATTTATGAGCTAAAATTAGATGATTTTTATCTAGTCACCAAAACAAAGTCTTTAAGGACTTAAAATATCAAATTTAAATTAGTATTTGTCTTGAAAACATCTTTTAAATGCAGGATTAGATATTCACCAATTCAATCTAGCCTTTCCATCCAAAACTTAAATTACCTGTATGGACTCTCCATAACAAGTACTGATAATGAATTTTTGGTACTTATGTCTAACAATCCGTCATAGACAAAAGGTTTTCATGGCCTCCCTTAGCATACAGGTGCACGTAAGGTATGTATCTTCATCTACACAGCGGGGTTTCTCAACTTTAGCCCTACTGACATTTTGGCCAGGATAATTCATTTCTTTTATCCTGTTCATTGGAAGATGGATGTATAGCAGCATCCCTGACCTCTACCCACTAGATGTCAGTAACACTGCCTCCTCAGTTGTGACAGCCAAAAATGTCTCTAGAAATTGCCACATGGGGGGGGGGGGAGTGGGTGGATGACAAAATTGCACCCAGTTGACACTATTGGCCTATGTTTACCTTCACTCCCTACTTCATATAGACAGACATGGACGTTTGTGAGGAGACTTGAGTCTTATCCTTTGACTCTAACTAGTGGGAAAGGAAAATGAAAAGTTGTAAGCAGACTACCTTCAGATCTGCCCAATTCAATGCTCTTCCAATGGATAATCTTTGCTACAGACCTCCCCAGTGAGTTGGCAGGAACTTCCGGAGATCTACACTGCAATTTTATGCCTCCCCCTGCCCAATCCTGCTTTCCTTCAGAGATGTTTTTTCCAATAAATATGCCTTGGCATCTGTTTCCCAGAGGACCCGTCCCGCAACATCAGTCAATCAATGAATCAGGCAAGCAAACAATCACTTTCCCTTAGCCTTGCTGAGGACATGAGTTCATTTGAGCCACTGAGAGTCAGGCTCAGGCAGTTTTTAAATTCTTGGATGAGAGTAGCTCTCTCTTTCCTACTGGGGATGTTGAGGATGCAGATGACAAGTGTGTCTGCAGCAATATGGCTGCCTGTAAACTACCATCACCACCACCACCTTTTTCTTCACCAATTTGAGTTTTCTGTCATTTATAGCCAAGGAGTCCAACCTAACATGCTTTATAATAAAGGGAAAACTACAGAAACATTTGCAATTAACAGTGAGACTAGAATTTAGTTATAAAGGAACTCATCACAATAACTAATGAGTTAGGTATACAAGTTGTTCAAGAATTACAAGAAGTTCTACCTGCTTAAGTCTAAAGACACTTCCTAAAAAGGTAGAACAGAGCAGATTATACCCATTGCAGGCATATGATTTCAACAACTACTGTATTAATTTTCTGAAGGTTTTCTTTAATTTCATCATGGAGAAGTGACAGGAACAGAATACTGTATAAGAGTTGCCACAATGTTGTTATTGAACATTAGTTTTTATTTTCTATCATGATGTTTTACATGAACCTGGGAGGACTCCTACTCAGCACACACCACTACTTCCTACTTCCCATGTCTTGTTGCTAATATTAGGTAGAGTGAATATTTATATTGTTAGCACATTACCGAGGGACGCCCAGTGACCCCAAATGTAAGGGGTACATGCTCTAAAATGGGGTTCTGCCATTTGCTGCATAAAAACAAGTTAAACAGACCCTTAGTGTGACAGAACTCTAATAGAGTTATTTATTATAAGTAAGATGGTCCAAGTCCAGTTCTCAGGAAGTTTGGTTCACGGAACCCTGGGACTTATTCCCTAGAAGTGGAAGCGGGGTGGTTCTCCAAGCCTCCTTCCCAGTGTAACTTCAGACTCCATCTTTGACATACCCAGGCAGTTTCAAACACCATCCTGAGCAATTACTTAGAGAACAAAGTAACAACCTGCTTACCACACAAAACAATTTCCACAAAGGCCAACCTTTAAACTAGTGAGGAGAAATGAATTGCACACATACAAAATCTCCACAAGGTCAGAGCCAGTTTTTCTAATTTAAGGGTCAGGAAGCAACAAGATACACAAACACTAGAGGAAAAACCACATTCATGATTATGGTAGTTAGCACCACGGGGCAGGCAAATTTCTGAGCAGAGCTGACTGACCACGAATGGCTTTTCCCCATGTCAGGAAACCAATTTGTTAGCATGTGACTGAGGGGTGCTCAGGGACCCTGAACAGATAGGATGCATGCTCTAAAATGGGATCCTGATCTCTACCACCTAAAGAGTAAGGTGGCAGACTCAATATGAAATATCTTCAATAGGATTAGTCTATGTACAGAGCAAAGAGAAAAGAATGGATATTCCTAATAAGAGATCCCCAATAAAACAGCCCAAATTACCCATTCCCTCGTGGGCAAATGCCCAGTCAAACAGGGTTGCCCCAAAGCAGGGCCGCTGAGGCCCAAAAGGCTGCCACAAGTCTAAGGCACCTTCTGGTGGGGAACAGCAACAAAGGGTTTAGGCAAGTCTGGGACAAAAGGAGCAAAATAAAAGTTCAAATCATCCCTGCAAAGGATGGCCTTCCCAAATGACTCTTAGCCACGTGGCTTTTGCAAATGTCTGTATGTGTCTCTCTCTTTTTTTTTTTTTTTTTAAAATATGCATTTAAGAGCTAGGGTGTAGGCCAGAGGTGTGAGGGGTGAGAGGCTTCACCAGAGACAGAGTGGGGAACAGAATAGGCAGATCTACTGAAATACACTGCTGAGGGGAGCAGCGGGCTTGACAGGAGAGGTCTGTTGCGCCATGTGGGTAGCTCCCTGTCTGGGGTTGAACTCATGCTGCAGTGGCTGCTGACAGATTCATAGAGTTGGGACTTAATCCCTGCACCACTAGGGAGGCCCTGTAGGTGTCTTTTATCCATGGCCCCTCTGATTACTACCAGGGTGCATATCAAAGCTGGAGAAGTAAGAGGCCACCTGCCTTCCTTGTCAGAGCTTTGGCTGGCTCTCAGCACCACCGTAGATCCCAGTAGCTAGTCCCATGCGGCTGCCTGTAAGTGGGCACAGGGAACACGACACCCTCCTCCCAACTATGTAATATTGGATTAGAATCAGTCCCCTCAGGTTTGTGAATGTTTCAATATCCTGGGTGCGCTTAAGACTGTGAAGTGTGCCCATTTCAGTACTTTCTCTTAATAGAAAACTTTGTTTCAAAACCTAAAGCTACGTTTGTCACACAGATTGAGAAGCTTCTTTTTTTGTGAAGAGAAGTGCTGACAGGAGCTGCTGGGGATCATTAGTGGGAGCTGGATCTTCAAAGGAATTTCTGTGTCTGGAAAAGGTACTGAGACACTTTAGCTAAGCTGCTGACCACCTGGGATTTGGTCATATGAAAGGGCATTCGTTTTCTTTCTTTTCAGACTCCACAGATAAGAGATATCATAAAGTACTTGTCTTTGACCTATCTCACTGCTAAATGAGTGAAAGGTGTGTCCACATTGTTGCAAAAGGCAGAACTCCATTTCTCTCATGACTGAATAGTATTCCATTAAGTGGGCGGGGGGGTGGGCGTGGGGGGTGGGGGGGTGGGAGAGGTGTTGTTTGAGAAGACATACTTGTAACTAGTGGAGGAGTAACTCCTAGAGATTTACTCATACACAGTAGAGTGTTTCCAGACAACAAAACTGTTATAAACATTAAACTTGCTAAGTGACTGGATTTTAATTACTCCCAACACCAGAAGAAATGCTAATTGTGTGACAGGACAGAGGTGTACCTGACACTAGTTTGCAATGGTATTGTGATATAAATATATAAATGCAGCACACCAATGTCATAGGCCCTAAGCTTACATACTGTTGTACATCAAATATTGACTCAATAAAATGGGGGGGGGGTGGTAAAAAGGTGCATGTTGTCGACAGACCATAATATCTGCCTTTAACAAATGTATATATCCCTTGAAGAGATTTGTATTGTGGGTTCCCTACTAAAATGTGGGCCTGGACAGCTGTCCCTTTTTCTCTGTCTAGAAGGTGCCTTATATTTTCCAATATCAAATTTCTACCAGTAATTGTCTGCCATGACCCCCAAAACTTCCTCACTGCTGGACTGGAGAGTGTGGTGTGTGGTCGTCTCTTCTGTTGTGTTAGAGATAGCAGAGATATGTGTGGGCGAGTGGGGCCACCCGCATTGCTTGTCTGGGTCTAAACCAATCCAAGAGGAACTTGTGTCCATTTTCTCTGAGATTGGTTGAGTCGAGGGGAAAAAAAAAAATTAGTCATGCAAAAGAAAGGCTGCCCAGCTGCACAGGGAGATGCTATTATCTAGCCATTGCAAAACAATTTATGTTTTCACACTCTTTTACAGTCACTAGCTACTGGCAGGCGCTCTGTTAAGAAGTAGAGAATTCTAAGCTGGGTTTGGAACGTAGAAAGATTCCTGGAAATGACTATTTCCAAATGCCTGCGATCAAAAGGCTTTCTGAGTATGATTTTAACTGCAAAAGGACCAAATCCCCAGCTTCTCCTGTTTCTTTTGTTGCTGATCACGTTACTTATCGAGCTGGCATAGGTCTTGACGTCTCGGCCTCTATACCACTGGTAACACAAACTGCAAGAGCAGGAGCTGAGCAGGGGAAGAAGAAAAATAGTGTCTCTAATAGTCTGGAAAGTGGTTTGTGAACCAGTGAGCAATTCTTGGAAGGGGATTAGACACCCCCACTGGGCAGAAGGTCATTCTGCTATTCTGAAGGCTTCCCCTAGTTCCTCGGAAGAAAAAGCAGAAAACTAAGTATGGACTTGGCAGAAGTGAAAGGATGGCACAATGATCAAAAAATTTTTAGCGATTCCAACTTTGTCTTGGTGAAGATGATGCGATTCAGCTCACTGCTCATTCCTTCTCTATAGAAACTTTTCCCCTACATTTTCACGGTCTGCATGTCATCTATAGAATAATCATATTTCCCCTCCAAAGTCTTTTCATTTTTTTTTTGCATTTCAGTCTATTTCAATCTTTCCTTGATTCTTTCCTTCTAAGCATTTGCCCCTCTCCTTGCTTTATTTAGTATTTTCCTTCTGTTCCAGCAAAAATGCCTTTTTTTCTCCATCCCTAACTCTAAATTAGGGGGTTTCTCTTCCTTTTCTATGCGGCATCCACTCTTCAGCAGGATGTCTTCACTTTTCTCTATTGTAGTCTCTTGTGATTGGCCAAGAGCAAAATGAAACTTCCTAGAATCCAATTCTAAAAGCACTTTAGAAGGCTGGAATCTTATCATTTACTCCCCAAATCACTATCATCAGTATAGTTGGTGCAGAAAGCTATTCCATTTGGGGGCTCATTGGATAAGTATGAGTTCAACCTGGCGGCCATAAAATAACGGGGGGAGGGGGAATTCTGTTCCTTTCCTTCCTTGCAGCTCAGAACTTTGTGACTCACCTTGCCTCTTTATTTCTAATTATGCCCTGTGGAGAAATAACACTTCTTCCAATTTCTATTGTATAGTGCCTAAGATTTGCCTGGGCCTTTTATGATGAGCGGCACAATTTCATTTTCATTTTACAGATTATGCAATTTAATTTTGGAAAATTAAACTACATGCCTGAGGAAGGATTCAACATTTCCAGAGAACCTAGCATTTTCTGTCTCCCAGAAGACTAAAATTAGATCCTGTTTTAATGACTGTCTCTACAACACTGAGTTCTATGTAATGAGAATGTTTCCATGTTCCTGCTGACAGACCACTTACTACTATTTGGTGATGTGCATCTGATGAAGTCTGACAATCAACAATAATAATCACACCTCATGAGTTAAGAATACAAATGCTCTGGCATATCAGAATCATTCATAATTGATGGCTGATTTAATACAGATTTTTAAAACTGTCTAGTAAGCTCCTACTGCCAGTACCCTCCACCCCCCTCCAGTGACACAAAGGCTAACCTGATTTGAATTCTTCTGTGATCCTTTTTTTCCCTTTCATTTGTGGAGGGTTAAAAAGATAAACAAGTCTTCTAGTGACACCCAGAAGACTGGCATGGCTGATGCCAGTCTTGGGGGTTTGTAGCAAACACCTCTCTGGCACTTCCATTCCATCTCTTCAGCCCATGCAGAGTCCAGTTTTAGCCTCAGTGGACTGTTTGGTGCAAACTCCAACTCACCCTGAATAGCTAACATCCCAACTCAAAGGTGCATCTGAGTCTTCCTGTTTTCTTCCCTAGGTGGTGTTCTTCTCCACTCTGTGGAGGATTGCTTGATCTGGGATGGGCAAGTGTAGCCACGGGGGAGTTAACACTTCAGCAGCAACTCTCAAGCAACAGGGGACAGGGACAGGTGAGTCTATACTCCGGCTTTCTGCAGCCCCATCTCTAGCTACCTACCTTCAGATGGATGTTTATCTGTGCATGGATCACAAGTCCTAGAGTTTACCTTTCTTTGTTTCCTCATTTTTCTCACTCTCTTACTCCTTTATCTTGCAATAACCTCCTAAGTTAAACTTCTTGCAGCTAAGTCCCCGTCTCAGTTCTGTGCTGGGGTAATCCTAAACACCAGGTCTTGGGGCAGGCTTTACTTCTATTAAACTTGGGCACTCAGAGAAGGCTGATGTGGATATATATATTTTTTTTATATAGAGGCCTGTTTATTTATTTATTTGTTTGTTTGTTTGTTTTGTTTATACATGCACTGGGTACAGTCAGAAGCGCGGGAGGGTGAGAGAATTCACCAGAGCCAGAGTGGGGAGCAGAGCAGGCAGAAGGACCGAAGTACACTGCTGAGGGGAGCAGCGGGCGGCAGGAGAGGTCTGCGCGCCATGTGGGACCCTCCTCTGGTGGCCGGGGAGCAGCCGGGGATCGAACCAGCGCCGCAGAGGCCGCGGGCAGCTTCGCAACCGAGCGCTCAACCGCTGCGCCACCGGGGAGGCCCTGATGTGGATATTTTAAAAATGAATCTAAGGTGTTAATAATGGGACGTTTACTTCATCCATCATTGGGACCCGATTAGTCAATCAACAAATATTCAATCATTGCTACATGCTGGTGGGATAGGAGATATTATAGTACCACTACTTTGAAAAGAGTGGCAGTTTCTTATAAAGCGAAACATTCAAATTACTATATGATCCAGAACTTGCATTCTTGGGCACTTATCCCAGATAAATGAAAACTTATGTTCACACAAAAATCTAAACATGAATGTTGATAGCTTCTTTCATAATACTCCCAAACTGGAAATACCCCAGATTTCTTCCAAGGGGTGAATGGTTAAACAAGTAAGATCATCTTCGAAATACAGAATAACTGTATACAGAATAACGAAATACAGAATACAGCCATATAAAATAACTATTACTACTTGCAAAATTCTAGTTGAATTGCTAGGGAATTATGTTGAGTGAAAAAAATTCTAACGATGACATAGCACATGATTTCACTTATACAAGATTCTTGAAAGGACACAACTATAAAAACAGAACACAGCAATAGTTGCGGCTCAGGGGATGGAAGGAAGCAGGGGATGGAAGGCAGGCAGGTGGGGGTGTTGCTGTAAAAAGACAATGGGAGGGATCCTTGTCCTCATGAAAATGTTCTGTATATTAACTATATCAATGTCAATATCATGGTTGTGACACTGAATTATAGTCCTGCAAGATATATTGCTGGAACAAAACTAGGTAAAAGTTACATGGGCTCTCTCTTTGTTAATTCTTATAACTCCAGGTAAATCTACAATTATTTCAAAATAAGCTTTGTTTAAAAATCTGATCTGATAATTCCCAGTAATATGTCAAGGGCAAAATTTCCATAAAATTAGTTATACTGAATATTAATTATAAGTTTCTGTAATTGTCTTTTCCCAAGAATCTACAAAGTTAGCTTTACTTTTGAAGTTATATATCAGTACTTTTCATGTTAAAATTCAGGAAGCTTTTACAGTGAACAACTTACTGGCAGCAAGAAGAAGAACTGAAAATTATTTTTCATTTAAAAAAAGCTATTAAGGAACTCATAGGTCAATTGGGGAACGAGATATGAATATGTGAAACTCTGTAGTGTCTGTCTCGGGCCGGCTTCTAGGGTAGTTCATTGAAAGGCTCTCTGGGAAAGCTGACCTTGAAGATGGATCTGCAATCACATATGCATGGAATATAATCCTTCTAGCACTTGGCAAAGAGCAAGAGAAAGTGCCCAGAGCAGCAGGTGTCATGGTTTGGAGAATTGCCTCATCAGGGGTAAAGCATTTGTTTAGTGTATATGAAAACAGAAGGAGACAGAAAGGGAACTGATGATGGAGGTATCTGGGCCCAATCCTGATGCAGTAGGGAGTCAAAGTTTTTAAGCATGATGATTAAGGACTCAGGTTTTTTTTTTTTTTACATTCCAACTGGAGTTGGAATGTCTCTTTTGACTATGCCATCTCCCAGCTGAGAGCCACTGGGGAAGGCACTTCACTTCTCTAAGCCTGTTTTTCATGTAAAAATGAGTACTTTTGGGAGGTACTGCAGAAAGGACATGTTAGGATTAACTGGGAAAATGTATGTCAGGTCTATAGCAGTGTCTGGCCAATGTAGTCTTGTGTTGTTAACACCACTTGGATCAACAACACACTACATATACAAGGGTGGTTCCAACAGGCTATACCATGTAGCCTAGATGTGCGGTAGGTTATGCCATTTAGTGTAATTATACTCCATGCCAATCACACAGTGACAAATTCACCTAATAAAAACGGTTTGGGGGCTGAGACCATCTGTGACCATCTTACTCCTACCGAAGAAACTCCTGACATATAATAAAAGTCTTGCTAGCTTAAGTTGAAAAAAAAATTTTTTTTTAATCTCAACATAGTAAAGGTCATATAGGACAAACCCACAGCCAACATCATTCTCAGTGGTGAAAAACTGAAAGCTTTCACACTAGGATCTGGTACAAGAAAAGGGTGTCCACTTTCACTACTACCATTCAACACAGTATTGGAAGTCCGAGTTAGAGCAATTAGGCAAGAATACTACTCAGTTTTCACAAAAGATAAACACTCCTCATTGAGGGCAACATGGATGGAACTAGAGGGCATTATGTTAAGCAAAAGAAGTCAGAAGATGATAAATACTGGATGGTGTCACTTAAACAGGGAATATAAGCAAACCAAACAAAGGTCAGATAAAGCCACACTAAAAACAAAGCCTTGAAAGGTGAACTGAGGCTGCTGCGGGGGTGGGGGGCACTCAGGTGAGGAGGGAGCACAATGGACTATGGTTGTGGACTATGGGTTGGCTTCGTGGCAATAAAACTGAGGGGAAGACTCTATACTTGTAATACACAAACAACAATGTAAACCAATGTTACCTCAATGAAAAAAAAGAAAAAAGGCCCTGTTTTTGAAAGAATAACCTGACAGCAGCAGATTGCTCAGAGAGAGGAAGGAAGGGCCTTCAGTGTGGAGCATAATTTCAAATGGCACAGTGTCACTCCTCATGACAAGGACCAGAATGAAAGGCAGGTGCTGAAGGAATTGTGAGGAGGAAGTAATGAATGAAAGATGCATTGAAGGGTATCGTTTCTGGGATTTGATTCCATTTTAAGTGTGCATGGAGACCAAGTTTCACTTTAGCATGGGGAAAACCCCAGTGTAGTACAGAAAACATAGGTTTTGCAGAGAAATAAACACTGTCCTGCCCCTTATGTCATATACATAATCATAAGAAATGTATTTATACTTAAGCTGTTCCACACTGAACCCCCTCTTCAGTGTCTTTGTCCCCACGTTCCAGCTGCTGTGCCTGGGTTCACCCAGGATATTGCCTCAGAGAACTTCCAGACACAAAGTTACATTCCCTCGCCAGAAGGAGGCCAACGGACAATGGCTGGTGGATACAGGGATACAAACTCTGTGCCATTCAACCCTTTTGGGACAACTTTGAAAGACAAAGTCAACTCCAGAGCTTCCTAAGGAATCAGGCCACAGCCTTAATTACAGCTACATTATGGCTCTGCTGCCCCGACTCCATTCCTTGGAGGTGTAAATCGTGAGAGGACTGCACAATGGAGGTTGCCACAAAGCTTCCATCTGTCAAAAGCACAATGAAGTGAAGGACAATAAAATGACACATATCTGTAATACAGTCTTGGACATGTACGCCAGACCAAAGAAAGCATTGTTTTTTAAAGAAAAAAAATCTATCTATCTATTTGAGGTAACCTTTATGAATATGTATGATTTAGGGGAATAGGCCCATATTTTTTTAGATGAATGTGACCACATCACATAACAAATAGAAAATGGCAGCTATAGACAGCTGTGGTAAAGACAAAACGAGTTCTATAGTCAGATTTCTAGGGTTTGTTTATTGGTTTGGCTTTATCTGACCTTTTTTTTTTTTTTAAGATTTATTTTACACAAGAACTGGGGTACAGGCCAGAGGCATGGGAAGGTGAGAGGATTCACCAGAGACAGAGCAGGGAACAGAACAGGCAGACTGAAATACACTGCTGAGGGGAGCAGCAGGCAAGACAGAAGAGGTCTGCCACGCCATGTGGGTTTCTCCATGGCTGGCTGGGAATCAAATGTGTGCTGGAGAGGCTGTGGACAGCTTCACAGTGCTGCGCTCAACTCGCTGCGCCACTGGGAAGGCCCTATCTGACCTTTTGTTTGGTGTTTCTGTTAGGGGGAAAGGATGTCCTGTGCAAGCTCCATACAGGCTTTGTGGATGCCACCCCCAATCCGTCAAGACGCTGGGATCTACAAATCCCATGATCCCCAAAGGGATGTTGCAAGGACCTAAGGACAGAGTTAAGCAGCCATTTTCTCTGTTTGTAAATATAACCAGCCATGTTAGTGAGGTCTCTCTCTCTCTTTTACTGGTGCTCTTGGCCAGGCAGGTTTGGTCTTAGCAGGTCATTTGGGATTCCAGGTCAGCAGAACAGGTAGGATGCATGTAAGAATTTATCTCCCCCACTTTCTCCCTGAGTTGTTCATTTCCTCATTTCCCTTTCCCTTGTAAATAAACCTTTTGTTAACCTTTTGTTTGTGCCTGCAGTTTAAGTCCCCTTTAAGTGCATGGGTGAAGACCCACAGTCAGGCAACACGTTTTATATCGGGGTTGCCCTGTAACATTTCCACATTTCACATATAAATGACACCATCCAGTTTTTGTCCTTCCCCTTCTGACTTTGCTTACCATAATCCATTCCAGGTCTCAATCATGTTGCTGAAAATGACAAGTTTATCTTTTCTAATAGCTAAATAGTATTCTATTTTGGATATATATAACATCGGGGAGAACAAAGTGTGGAGGGAGCACAATGGACAATGGTGGAGGAGTAGGGGTGTTTTGGTGGTGGGTGTGGGGTGATCACAACACCTGCAGGGGGAACCCTATACCTCTAAAACACAAGCAATCCTGTAAACCAATGTTACTGCAATCTACAGAAAGCAAAACAACAAACCCCACCACAAAACTTGGCACAAAACTATGTTCAAGAAATATTGGAGGCCTCCCCAGTGGTGCAGCGGTTGAGCGCTGGGTTGCGAAGCTGCCCACAGCCTCTGCAGCGCCGGTTCGATCCCCGGCTGCTCCCTGGCCACCGGAGGAGGGTCCCACATGGCGCGCAGACCTCTCCTGCCGCCCGCTGCTCCCCGCAGCAGTGTACTTCGGTCCTTCTGCCTGCTCTGCTCTCCCCACTGGCTCTGGTGAATTCTCTCACCCTCCTGCGCTTCTGACTGTACCCAGTGTATGTATAAACAAAACAAACAATTAAATTAAAAAAACAAAAAACATAAAAAAAAATATTTAAGGCGGTGGCTTGTGCCAATTGGGGGAATTACTCAGTTCTCCTGGGTGTCTCCCATATATACAATAGTTATACATGATATTAGAGGTCTGTTTGGTTTTCTGTTAATCTTTTACTACAGGGGGTCTTAGACAAGAAACTAGAAGGGTAGAGGGGAAATTATTTGTCCTCCTCCCAAGCCAGATGAATAATTCCTGTAGATCCATTTCACAACAGAGCAAATATACTTGACACTACTGGATTTCACACTTAAAAATGGTTAAGATGGTAAATTTGGTGCCATGTGTTCTTTAACTACAGTTCTGAAAAATGATGGCCACCATACTATTGCTTCTATTTAACTAATTTAGCCCACAGATAGGTGCCTTTTCTGGCTTCCCCTCCATCCTCTCATCTCTTTGGGAACTACAGTTCCAAATATGATTGAAACTCCCTACCCCAGCTGGTGGCCTGGATACTGTGTCTCTATAATCTGATCTTTTCCTCCAATAGCTCTAATCTCCACACATCTCTTTCCTGAGATTCACAATTGTCTAATGCTCTGAAATCCATTACAGCCACCAGTACTGTTGAGTCGTCTTTCCCAGGCAACACATTTTAAAGTCATTACCATAACCTTTTGAAAAGCATATCCAATTGCATCATTATTTAAAAGAAATTATACTGTGTCAGTGCCAGATTGTTGAAAGGGGACCGAGACCAGGAATCCGGTGAAGTGACAGATACAAAAATGCAGTTAGAAATCCTGATGGACGCTGATGAAGATTATCCTGTGCAGAGTGTGGGGGTAGAAGGTTGTGGGTGTGTGCGATTATCATTTGTACAGAAAGCAGAGTTAAGGTCAGACAATACAGAGGAGGGGCCATCAAGTTAAAGTAGGACTTTAAAGTGGCTGGGGCGTTTATACTGTCCCAAAGTTCAAAGTGGTCCATAGGACACATGACTACACAGGGCACGGGTCCACATCTAGAAATTCATGACCAGCAAGAATGGAGAGCACATGTCAGGGTATCGGTTGGGATTTGGAATGAAGTAGTGGTATGAGAAAACAGCCAACACACAAAATGTGGGCATGCCACTGCATGATTCGAGAACGACAGATAAGAAGCCAAGATAGGTGTGAGGACTGATCCTGAGGCAATGGTTGTCTCTTTTGCCCTAGTTTTAAGCAGCTTTCCTGTTGAGAGTAGATGAGTGCCAACAACGCTGGGCTTTCCACAGTGTAAGGCAGGATCATGTAGGTTTTAATGATTACAGTTGAGAGGCTGGTCCCCTGGAAAACCATTGGGGTTCTAATTCCACAACACGCAGTGAATTTGACAGGTTGCTATGTGCTATATCTGGTGGCAATGCATGGGGAAAACCAAAATATCCTGTTTGCAAACATACAAATATGGAGCTGGAGGTTCTTTTGTTATCTAAAGTTTTTATATTTTAGGTAAAAAATACTTAAAATCTGGTACTAAGTTTCTAGTTTCTACTTATTTTCAATTTTGATACCTGTACTCTGTCTAAAGAAGTCTTGGTAGTGGTTATAGGGTGGGGGGGGGATTTGAATGCCTCCAAATATTTAAAGGGCTGTCTTTGCCAAGAGGGTTTACACTTATGGTGTCTGGTTCTAAAGCATACATATAGACAAAAAGGCAGAGGTTATGGGAAGATCAATTTCAGTTCAATGCAAGAGATAAGAGCCTAATGATTAGGGCGTTTGCAAATGGAATGGGTTGCTTTGCAAAGTAAAAAGGTCTTCATCACTTTAGGTTTTAAAGCAGCGGGGGTGGGGGGGTGGGGGGTGGGGGTGGGGAAGGTTTTTCTAGCAGAGATGGTACAGAATGACTCCTGTATTGGGAAAGGAATTGGACTACATCTTGAAGATCCATTTCAACCTAAGGTTTACTACTCACATTTGCTAAAATGTCATTAATACTAGCTTTAATAAGTTAACTACTGAGAGAATCCTAACATAATGGTTAAGATCACAGACTCTGAAGTCAGAGCACTAGGGTTTCAATTTTAGCCATTTCCTAGCTGTTTGACTTTGGGCAAATAATTTCACTATACTTTAGACCTTTAATTTGCAAAATAGAAATTATAACAGTACTTACCTACAGAATCATAACAAATTTAGATGACGCTACTTAGTATTATTTCTGCTGTCGCTGCCGCTACTAAATTTCTCTACACTTTAGTTTTTTTTTTATTAGCAAATGGAATTATAATAGTACTACCAACAGGATTATTGTACCCATCAGATGATACTTGTATTACGTCTGCTGTTGCCATTGCTACTACAGCTGCTATTACTATTGCTGCTACTGTTACTGCCATTACTTCTGCCACTATTATTATACTTATTATTATCATCATTATTATTACTATTTAGGATCCTAGATATCAATTCTAGCTTTTTGGTTGTGATTTTGCAGTCTGATGACCAGATTAGAGAACAAGGGTTTGTGGAATAAAAATCTGTGATAAGGTACTTATTATCTTATCAATTCATGAAAAACCATAAAAGGTTGGCTCCTGTTCCCCATGCAAGTTGTTGTTTTTCAAGGGAGGAAATTACAGCTGTGAAACAAGTCTAAATTAGGCTTCTTAATTTGGTGCGTCCTCTGCTACTGTTGAAATATCAAAGCAGAGGCATCCCTGAGTCCGCCTGACAATGCCTATGATTTCTTCTCCCTGTATAACTAAAGCCATGGCCTGTTGCTCTGTTTAGTCCATAATCTGGAAAGCTCTGCTCTTAGGGTCACTGAAATGGGCCTGTTTGACAATTCACGCACTATAGAGAGAAGCCTTTCCTTAAAAACCATGTACAGCTGCAATTTAACTGAGTGTCGTGAAACCCTTGACCCAGTGATTATGGGCCCACGTTTGTGATCTATGTGTGAGGAAAAGACAACATTCTTTCAGTGGTCTTTACAGAATGTCTGTATTAGAAAAACTGATAAATAGAAACAAGGAAGATTTCAAATGATCCTCAAGAACTCAAGAACTCTGTTCTTATAATGGCAAACTTCAAAAGTCTCCTGAGAATACTCAGGTCTCACAAGAAGAGAAGGCAGTGGATGAAACATAAGGCTTTCTGGAAATCGCCCATTTCTCCTTAAAATTCCTATGAGAAGCCTCATAAGGTTTACTGTATAGGTTGTTGGAAGCACAAACAAATCTACCTCAAGAGAGTTAATTCACCTCAGGACCCATTTCTCCTCTGCTTGTACATCTACTATTCGTTTTAGAAGCCCTGTCTGGATAAAGCACAGGACCATTTCAATGGCAGGAGGGAGGCACAGCCAGGGAGTTATCATCAGTCATTTATGTGTGCACTGTTAACAACAGAATCAATAATGTCAGCGCTATGAAGAGCACCTTCACTTTCTAGTTAGGACGTCTGTGGCTGTCATATTAGAACGGCAAGAAGTTTTGCGAAAGCATTTTGCTTCAGGAAATATTTGAGTATTAAATATCCACAGGGTTCTGCAACCATCACTGTTTATAAACACGGACTTATTTATGGATTTAATTTGAGTCGACTTATGAAGGTATTTATTGTTGTTTCTCATACTAAGAGGTGATGTTGATTAGGGTTGGTTGTTCTATGTCTGTGTGAGGTTGAAAAATGGATGATATTTTCAGCTTTTTAAAGGAAATGTCTTCCTTTGGAGCCTTCGGGGTTCTGTATTACTATAATCAGAGCAGCTTTAATGCTTTACTTCATATAACTTCTTTATATGGGTGGGAGACTGACCCTTGATAGTACAAGACCCCAAGGGCAGGCGTCTAATCAATCTTTATTTCCAGAACTTGACATAGTGCTTGGCACATAATGAAAATTTAACATTGCTTACTGACAACTGACTGCAAGATGAATGAATGAATGAGTGAATGAATGAATGGTTTCTTATATTCCTGGTCTACACCTCATCACAAAAAGCCAATTTGTCTCTGATTTTAGACTATAAAGTAGTGGTACTTATCACAATGGCTTCCAGCTGTCTCAATTCTGGAACATTTTTTGTAGGTTTCATTCTGGATACACATACTCAACTGCTTCTGAGTTGCTTCCTTAAGGCATTTCTTTGGTCAGATCCACTTACGGTTGACATCTTACCTCACCTAACACCATCACCTTGGGAATATAGCTCTTCCCTGCATAATGTCTGGGCCAGCAGGTTATGGGGTTGAGCACAGTGATTAGGACTAGCAGACTTGGGACTCCCTGGGGGCAGGATTACTGGTAATGCAGAGTCCTTGGTTGACATTAAGTACCTTTGATGATTTGATGCTTACAAACGCAGATGTGGCACCCACAGCAAGTTCAAGTCATCCTCTACAGAAAGCTAAAAATGGCCATTGTTCCATCAACACTTGCTTTGGTGAAATCTACAGGCATGCTTTTTGTCAGTTTTTCAAAGGCCCATTGATCTTAAAGGTAGCATAATTTTGAGAGAGATTCAGGAAAGGAATTCTAACCCAGTTACTACATTAACTAGCTGTGTCACTAGGCCAAATCTTAGCCTCATTGGACCTATATAGAGAGTGAGGGTGTTGGACTAGATGATTCTCATGATATTCAGCTCAGTCCTGCGTCAGGAACTTTGCATGTGTAACTGGCTGGAAAGCAATTCCTCAAGGACCATCAAGCAACCTGTTCTCACTTCTTTCATTTCTCTTCTCCATTGTCACCTCCCTGATCACAGTATATAAAACAGCATCTTTTTTCATACACAGTTCTCTAGCCCATTCCCTCCTTTTAAAAAAAAATATCACATTATCACTATCTGAAATTGTATCATACACTGATTGTACACTTGCCTTCCTTACTGGACTACAAGCTTCTCTGAGGGCAAAGGTTTTGTCTTGTTAGCAGCTTTTTTCTCAGGGCTTTAAACAGTGCATTTCTCTCAATACATGTTGAACAACCAGACAAATACTTGAATTCCTAGCTAAAATTCTTCTAGGGTTTCATAGGAGTAACCTGGTTCAACACACTTAGTCTGTGTGGGCAGCTATAACAAAATACCATAAACTGCACAGCTTATAAATGAGATTATGGTACTGGAAAATATGTGTATCCCTGTTCAAAGACAGCTATTTTCATGCTAAAACCTCACATGGCAAAATTGGGTGAGGGAGCTCTGAAGTCTCTTTTATATGGGCACTAATTCCACTCAAGAGGGCACCAGCCTGATGACCTAATTACCTCCCCAAGAGGCCACTTCAATTACTATTCACATTTGGGGTTAGGATCCACATATGGATTTTGGGGGAACACATTCAGTATATAGCACACACCCAGGTGAAAATCACAGAATCATGACAGCATTAAGCTAAGAAGATCACTGAAGTTAGCAAGCCCAGATAAACCAAAGGCTGTAGTGGTTAAGATACTTACTCAATGCTTCTCAGCTAAGTATTAGTACTAGGACTGGATTATGTTTCATGCTCCTTCTATTCCTGAATCCAACACTTCTGGTGGTTAAAACAATGCATATTCCTCAATATATCTATTAATCAAAGGGAAAAAGTCACTGCACAGTGGAGAAAAACCATAAATATCACCTTAACCATGTCAGCAAGGTCAACATCGCCAGTGAAAAACCATATGATGATATGCTCCACTGATATGATGTGCTAGAAAGGGGATATCACCTTTGTGTTATTTTTCTCCCAAATCCCTAACCTAAATGTACCTATGAGAAAACAGGCAAGTCTAAACTGTACTGGTCTTTAAAACTGACTAGTACTTTTTAAAAGTGCCAAGGTCATGAAAGACAAAGGCCAAAGAATGCACTTGAGGACTCTAAGGAGGCATTGCTATTAAATGCACTGTGGCATTTTGCATCACATCCTAAGACAGAAAAAGGACATTAGTGAAAAAACTGGTGAAATGCAAAGAAAGCCTGCAGTTTATAGTATTATACCAAGGTTACATGGTACTAGGTTTTGATCATTTGACCATGGGCATATGATATGTTAACATTAGGGGAAGTTAGGTAAATTGTATATGGGAAATCTGTACTATTTTTGTAACTTGTCTGCTAGTCTAAAATTATTTCAAAATAAAAAGTTTAAAAACAACTCAATATTTTGGCGACACTAGACAAAAGTATATATGAAAATTTTAAGGAATCTGTAATGAATGTTTGAGCTAAGACAATTCTAGGATGGTGGTTTTTAGAACTTTGGATAGTATTTGGAAATTGATTTGTAAACATTTTCCCCAAAACTAACAGTTACAGAAAATGGGTGCCCCAATATACTCCAGAAGAATTCAAGAGACTGAAAAAGAGACCGTATACAACCACCATTTCATTTATCTAACATATCTGAGACCACTGAGAGATCAGAATGCCAAATCCCAGTACGAAATCTGTTTGCCAATTCAGAAAATGTATCCAAGAGGTTTTATAACAATTTCATTTTAAGTCTCTCCCTGCTAAAACTTGAGATACTCCAACTAATTTGCTCATGGTCACTGCAAAAGCATAGGTGATTCAAGGTACAGGCATGTATGTGTTTTTATACCATTTTCTCCAACTGCACTAAAAATTTAACCAGAGAAAAAGTTGTTAGATGATGCTTCCTTATCAATAGGAAGTACCTTAGTTTAGGTGTGGCAGACAGAGACAAACGTATTTACACCAATATTTTCCAATTGAATACTGATGGCAGACATTAATAATTCATCTATGACCTGTACTCAAGTCTTTCTCAACCTGCTTCCAACCCTTTTAAAATGGAGTACTCCAGGCAGCTTATACCAGCTGATAAAAATTTATGAGATGAACAATACAATACAGTACAAGGAATCAATTGAAAATTTAAAGCCTACATTATAACTCCAGAATTTGCATTAATTTTTTTATCTGCATTTTTTCAGGTAATGTTGGTTTATACTGTTGCTTGTATTTAGGAAGTATAGGGGGTTATCATAGTGCACCCACCACCAAAGCACCCACAATTCACCACCATAGCCCACTGTACTCCTTTCTCCTGAAGTGAGATTTTAGGAAGCATTTCCATGCCTTCATTTCCTTATCTGCAAAATGGAAATTCTAGTACCTTCCTCCCTTACATATTTATGATGAGGGTTAAATCAGATAGCCCATGAAAAATGGTTTTATAAAGTGTAAATAATTATATAAATGGAAGATAATCTAGCCAGGATATTCAATAAATGTCAACTATAGAAATGTGTTCCATAGTTTTAAAAACTGGGTATTAGAAGTCAGTATATCTAAAGTCTGTAGGATGGTACATTCAGTTGTTAGCAAATTACATTACTATCATCTTATCAACAACTACCATGTACTGCATACCAACTAACCACCAGGGTTCTCTGTTATGTTGCTTATATACATCATTTAATTAATTCTCAGATAAATTCAGTAGGAAAAAAAAAAAAAAAACAAGACAAAGTTTACCAATAGAGTGGTAGACACAGTTGGCTGCCTCCTCAACAGTTATTCTATTCCCTCTGATTGAGTACTGTGATTATCATCCGTGACCAGATGAGGAAATCAAAACAGAGAAAAAGTAGCTTGTCAGTAAGTGGTGGAGTTCAGGTTCAAGGCCAACACATCAATGCCTACATTCTGAAAAGTTTCAAAGGAAACTTAAAAACATAGAAATAAACGAATGAGCAAGGGGTCTTTTCTGGCCATAAAGGGGTCTTCAATTTATGCATGTTAAGCACTGTGACTGTGATCCAAATTACCCTTTTCTATAACTCATATGAGATATTATTGCTATTACAAGTATCAGGAAATTGAGGTCTTAAGATAAATCCAGCTGGTTATGGCAGAGCCAGGACCTGAATTCTGCTGTTTTATTCTAAAGCTATACTAATATTTGCTAATGTTTGCTATTGTAATATTACAACGGTCTTTTTACGACATGATATCCATTTTAAAAACATAAGATTATTGCATTTGTACAAAACTTGAGAGCGAGGAAGTTATTGGAAAAAGGCTTGAGATATGAAGATGGTGATATAAGAATTACTATGTGACTAGTGTGCTGATGAAAAGCTTTATGTGAACTAGAGTCTCTGGCCTTCACTTATCAAAAAAAAAAATCAATTCAGGGTTTTTATATACTACCTTAAAAATAATGTTGAGGAGTAGGGGGGAGAAAACAAAGTGGGGAGTGACCCAATAGTATAGAATAAAGGGACATAGGTGCTCTGGGGTGGGTGGGATGATACCATCTGAGGGGTTGTGAGCCTGCTCCTCTGAGTCATATCCATGTAAACCAATGCTACTGCAAATATATCAATTTAAAAATATAATGTTGAAACTTGGGGATAAGCAAAATGCATGTTTTTAAAATGAGTGCATCTTCTCCTAAAATTAAGTTGGTATCCTATTTCTTTTCTTACACTTCAAATATAGCAATTTGATGACCTCATAGGAATCACAGTGAATGATTATGATTTAGTGTTTTTAGTTTTACCATCAAAGAGAGAAACTGAGCGACTAAGAGAGAAAGGGAGAGAGAACACAGGAGTGCACCCAGTCTTGGTAAGAGGAACATAGGTAGTCTTTGCCCACCCAGTAGCCCATCCTTCTCAATGTTTGTGTTGTTTTTCCCATTGGGGAATTTCTTTCTCCCCCACCTTCTTTGTGGGTGTAGAAGAGTTCCCTTTTGCCTTCCTCAATTACCCCTAAGGGGTGGGTTCCGGAACCAAAATGTGGCTATTAAGCCTCTGCCACCAAGGAAGTTGACAGGAGGGAATGATACAAGGTTGGAAGGAGTTTCGAGTTGAGTATAAAGACAATCCCTGTGTTCCTGCTTCTGACATATTGGAACCCTGCCAGTTCCTATTCAACCAAGATTTAGTTTTTCAGTCACTTCCTTCATTTCCATGAATGTCCTTTTAATAAATAGTCTCCACCCCCATTCCCTTTTTTTTCCTCTGACTTTCATTAGCCAGTTACTTGTTGATGTTTGCAACTGAGACTGGTAAACACTAGTTAACTACCTCAAACCCCATCTACAACCACTTCTCCTTAGCCATCTTTCCATTGGCGATCGCAATTAGACAGTGACGTTCACTGCTACAGAAGTGGATGTCTTCTGGGAAAGAATTCTAGGAAATCTTTGACCTCATATTAAAAAGCTTTCTTTCTTGCCCTGTGGAAATGGTAGCTGGTGGCAATCGCCAGCTCATGACCATGGCATGAGAAGCATGATAAAAAGTCAATAAAAAGTATAAAGATGCCAGTACTGACATTGTTGAGCTTACGGTACCTTACTTCCAGATATCTTAATATTGGAGATAAATAAAGCTCTATTTATTTAAGCCTCTAGAGATAGCTTTTGTGTTCGTTAAAACCCCTGCAATCCTAACTGATGCAAAGCCCAGCTAATAAAATGGGGGCGTGGAAAACAAACAAAAACTATGAATCATTCTAGGAAGGGTTTTAGGATGAATGTAAGCATATCTTTTAGTATCTGACTTCTGTTCCTTTTCTATAGCTGATGATTGGTCTTAGACTATGGTGAGCCTTGGAGGTTGATATTATTGATGAAGGACATCACCTCCCGGTTTCAGGTACTCTCTGATATGGGACTCTTGGCTTCTGAATAAGGGGATTATATGTGTGTGCATATGTGACTTGTATTGAGGAGGATAAAGATTGATCTCACCCAGAAGTCAATTGTACTTAGACAAAGAAAATCCCAAGGTTTTTGACTGCCCATAATGGGGTATTAAAATAAAATGCTATTTTGTCAGTGCCTTTTTCTTTTGCTTCCAATCCTGGACTGCAGGCAAACTCACAAATTCTCCTCAGAGATTGAAAAGGTCAATAAAAGAAATGTTGTTTTCCTCCTTACACTAAGTGATTAAATAACTCATGGGTATACATAGAGCTACACATGCATTTCTAAAGAAAATCATTCAAGGACTTCATGATTTCCTGAGGTGACCCCCAGAGTGCCAGAAAGTTAGAAATGCAACCAATAAAGAATCTGTGTTAGCACTTGGAGAATTCTGGGGTGAGTGACAAGAGCCAAGGGGTACAGTCCTGAGAGAGGCAGGTAATGCATGTTTATGTGGCTCTCTCCTGATGAGAAAAAAATCTTCCCAAGAGAGTAAACTAGACTTAGAGCTTGTTCTATGAAAATTGTTTTTTTCCCCCAGTTAACTCATTTGCATAAGTTTGGGGCTTCATCTCTGATGGGGTTACTTTATTTGCAGCATTTAGATTAAGTCAATGACTATTTTCTCATAGCTAAGGGTCGTTGACTAGATTAGGAGGTCACTGGCTATTAGCATTTGATTTCCTTGCTGTGCCAGAGGGATGAGTTGAGGGGGGGAAGGTTTGGGCTCAATCACTCATATTTTAATTTAGTCTCATTAGATGAGAGTCCCAAATGATATCTCAGGGATTACTCAAAATTTCAGATGAGCTGTGTCTGCTGTGGCCCGGAGTCCACCCCTACACACAGTGGGCATAGCCACGGATAACACAACTGCCAGAAGCACATTCTTTCAACTCCAGTCCCAGGGGAGAATGAGATCAGACTTGAATGATCATTCATGGTGACTGAATTGCTTCTGACAAGAAAGCCTAACTCGCTTGTGGACTTTATAGACAGCACACTCAAAAATTGGCCAGTTAATCTCTTTAACTGTTGCATCTTTCCTAGATTCCATTGTCTCCTTCATACATGCTATAAAATTGAGAAATGTTGTTGAAGCAAAATGCAAATGTGGCTCTGTCTTAGGAGGGAGTAGCTATCTGCAATGGTAAGAGAGACCAGGATGGCTCTTTTAGGATCAGAGGAAAGATGACATCATGAAGCTATAATGTATAGGGGTATGGCAAGGATGATGTGTGAGAAATCCCACTCACAGGAAAGATGAAATTTGGGGAGCTGTATGGGGACAGCCAGGTCCAGCTACCTACCACACCCAGCAAAGCTTCCTTCTCTTAGTTCAGGCTCAGCTTCTGCAATTATTTTGTGAATGAAGCAAGCAGGTGCCCTCTTTTGATGGCATTGTCATAACAAAGGTATGAATGAAGTCATGGGTGAACACACAAAAAGGAGCAACTGACTTTGCCTAGGAAAAAGGAAGTACAATTTAAAAAAAAAAAAAGGAAGTACAATTTATGTATTAGGAATAATGGGAAAAATATGCAGCTAATTCTGAGCATTTGTTACACACAATGAACATTGTATGCACTGTGATATGCACAGGTTTCAACTCACTTTATCTCTACTACGACCAGTGAGAAAAGTACTGTTGCATTAGGAGTCCCATTTTACTGATGAGGAAACAGATCTACAACATGATTTGAGGTCACAGTGCACAACTAGAATTTGAACCCAGAGCCTGCAAGTTTAGCCACTAAGTTACTGCCTCTCATTTTTAAATAAAGAATAGGAATTGCCAGGTTTAGAAGGATGTTCCAGATATAGAAAGAATATGGGCAAAGAAAGAAGTTGTGAGGACAGAGGCCACAGAGTACACAAGAGGTCAGGATGCAGGGCAGAAGGGGCGTAATAATGAGGCTAGGACTGGTCCAACCACTATGGAGAGCTGTGTGGAGATTCCTCAATCTACTAAAGATAGAGCTTCCAAATGATCCAGCAATTCCACTCCTAGGTATTTACCAAAAGGACACAGAAACATTAATTCCAAAGAGCACCTGCACCCCTATGTTTATTGCAGCACTATTTACAATAGCTAAGCTTTGGAAACAACCCAAATGCCCAAAAATAGATGACTGGATCAAGAAGATGTGGTACATATATACCATGGAATATTACTCAGCATTCAAAAAAGATAAACACATGCAGTTTGCACAAACATGGATGGCGCTGGAAGGGATCATGCTCAGCGAAATAAGCCAGAAAGAAAAAGAAAAATACCGGATGGTCTCACTCATAGCAGGAATCTAGAAAACCTAAATAAAGGACCAGGAAAAGGAATAGCTATAAGAAAGAAAAAAATCAAAATCAACAAACAACTATGAACCAGAGACACACTTTGGGGGGGTGGGGAAAGGAAGGTTGGGGTCAAAATTAGGGGGGTGCAAATGTATGGGGAATATAAAAATAAAAATTTTTAGAAAAATAATGAGGCTAGCTAAAAGAACTGGAGTCACAACTTGACAAGCTGCAGATAATGACTGGGAGCGGCAGAAGAGTTATAGAATATTTTTTTCTTTTCTTTTTATATTCCCCATACAATTGCAGCCCCCTGATTTTGACCTCAATCCCTCCTTTCCCCACCCTCCCCCCCCCCAAAGTGTGTCTCTGGTTCACAGTTGTTGATTTTGATTTTTTTTCTTTATTATAGTTATTCTTTTTCCTGGTCCCTTATTTAGGTTTTCTAGATTCTGCTATGAGTGAGACCATCTGGTATTTTTTTTTAAGGTTTATTTATTTATTTATATTTATTTATTTATTTAGACAAGCACTGGGTACAGTCAGAAGCGCAGGAGGGTGAGAAAATTCACCAGAGCCAGAGCGGGGAGCAGAGCAGGCAGAAGGACTGAAGTACACTGCTGAGGGGAGCAGCGGGAGGCAGGAGAGGTCTGTGCGCTATGTGGGATCCTCCTTCAGTGGCCAGGGAACAGCTGGGGATTGAATTGGCGCTGCAGAGGCTGTGGGCAGCTTTGCAACCCAGCGCTCAACCGCTGTGCCACCGGGGAGGCCTCCATCTGGTATTTTTCTTTTTCTTTCTGGCTTATTTCGCTGAGCATGATCCCTTTTAGCTCCATCCATGTTGGTGCAAACTGCATGTGTTTATCTTTTTGATTGCTGAGTAATATTCCATTGTGTATATGTACCACATCTTCTTGATCCAGTCATCTATTTTTGGGCATTTGGGTTGTTTCCAAAGCTTAGCTATTGTAAATAGTGCTGCTATAAACATAGGGGTGCAGGTGCTCTTTGGAATTAATGTTTCTGTGTCCTTTGGGTAAATACCTAGGAGTGGAATTGCTGGATCATATGGAAGCTCTATGTTTAGTAGGTCAAGAAATGTCCACACAGCTCTCCATGGTGGTTGGACCAGTTTGCACTCCCACCAGCAGTGCAGGAGAGTTCCTTTCTCTCCACATCCTCCCCAACATTTGTTGTTGCTTGTTTTTTTAATATGTGCCATTCTCACTGGCATTATAGAAGAATTTTTAGAACAAGAAGAGTATCAGCTTAGCAATGTGGCTTAGCAAGATAAACTATTAATAGTGAAAAGGCAGAAAGAAGGCTGGGGGCAGGGAGGCTTATCATAAAAAGGTCTAAAAACTGCTACTCAGAGAGGACTGAGAGAAAAACACTGCTGGATTTCAGTGCTGTAAAAGTTTATCAAGAAAATTCGGTGAACAAAATGGTAGGTGATAGAAGAATCAAATTTCTAAAGCACAGTAACATAGTTAGGTTTGTTTGCAATATGGTAGATAGGAAACACTAAAATTTCCATTGGCCAAATCCCAGGTCATAACTGTAATATTAATTATGATCAGTTCTGGATAGCTCATATTGAAAAGAATTACAATAATTGTTGCAGAGAAAGACCAAGAGGAAGGTAAAGTGCTGATAGCTCTTAAGAAGAGTAAGAGAGAGAGATGGGGGAAAAAAATCAATTCAACTGAATGACTTTATGAAAGCATTTATTTGGCGTGCATAGAACCACCATGCGAGAGCTGAGTTTGTCTTAGCCTTTGAACTTAGTAGGACAATAAACTGAAAAACCTAATCCGTTCACTCTAGTACCAAAAGAAGACACTTGAAGATGACAGTTGGACAACAAGTGATAATTCTCTTTGGCCCCAGTAGGCAGAAATGGATCAATAGATAAATATTTCAGAAAAGTTAATTTTCATTTACTATCAAGACTTTGAAACAACTAGACTTGCTCCCTGGGGGAAATGGTGATTTTATCATCAATACCTGTGTTCAAACTGGGTTGAGATGACAGGGATTTTACAGGGGGGAGTCCCACCCCCAGACGATGATGAACGATTCCTAAATCCCTTTCAATTCTAAAATTGCACAGCAGAAGCAACATGCAGATCTCATAATGCCTGAAAAGAAAGGATCTCATTTCAAGGGATTAGTGAGTTATGATGGTCGTGGCCCTTCGTTTCCCTAGCTATAATATGAATTTAGTTATTTATTTATTTTTTTAAAGATTTATTTATTTATTTATACAAGCACTGGGTACAGTAAGAAGCGCGGGAGGGTGAGAGAATTCACCAGAGCCAGAGGGGAGAGCAGAGCAGTCAGACTGATGAAATACACTGCTGAGGGTAGCAGCATGCAGCAGGAGAGGTCTGTGCGCCATGTGGGACCCTCGCCTGGTGGCCGGGGATCGAACCGGCGCTGCAGAGGCTGTGGGCAGCTTCGCAACCCAGCGCTCAATCGCTGCGCCACCAGGGAGTCCCTGAATTTAGTTATTTCTAAGGTATCCTGCTACTTTAAAAACCTCAATAATTATGAAGATGTTGCCTGATATTATTGGTACTATTGAATGCCCAAATGTGGACTACATATTTAATTGGGTAAGAAATAGAACTGTGCTCAAATATAATTTCAAGAAAAAATCACCATGAAAGCCACACTTATGGGCCTCCCCCGGTGGTGCAGCGGTTGAGCGTTGGGCTGTGAGGTTGCCTGCAGCCTCTGCAGCACTGGTTTGTTCCCCGGCTGCCGGTGAGGGTCCCACAAAATAAATAAATAAATAAATAAATAAAGCCACACTCATGGGCTGTTTATCTGGTAAAAATGAGAAGACCTCATGTCAGCTAACATTTAGTGGATACTAATGATTTTGGCAGCTATGCTAAGCAGTTTATGTCAATGATCCTGTCAATTTTGCAAAAACTGTTAACATAGGTAGTATTCACATTAGGGAAACCAAGGCATGGAGAGGCTAAGTAATTGTCTAAGGTCACATAGTTTGTTAAGTGACAGAGATGATATCCTGGCAGTTTCTGACCCTAGAACCAGGGATTGGCCAACTTTTTCTGTAAAAAGCCAGAATCACACACTCTTTTTTGATTTTGTACAAACTTGAAAACTGTTTTTAGCTCCTCTTTTGTAAAAAACACAGGCCCCATGTTGGATTTGAAATGGGGCCTATAGTTTGTGGATCCCCAGTTATGCTGCTTTCTTACTATAACATATTCTTCCCCCTCAAAATGGCATTTATTGAGGACTTATTATGGGCCAGGCACTGTGCTAAATATTTCTCATGTATCATCTGATCCAATCCTCGGTTTCTGGGTTTGTTCTATACCCTCATTTTATTATTTTTTTTATTTTTAAAAATATTTATTTATGCATACAAGAGCTGGGGTACAGGCCAGAGATGCAGGGGCTGAGAGGATCCACTAGAGACAGAGTGGGGAATAGAACAGGCAGATCGACTGAAATACACTGCTGAGGGGAGCAGCAGGCGAGACAGGAGAGGTCTACTGTGCCATGTGGGTTGCTCCCTGGCCGGCCAGGGATCGAACTCTGGCTGCAGAGGCTGCGGACAGCTTCATAGTGCAGTGTTTAACCCCTTGCGCCACCAGGGAGGCCCTATACCCTCATTTCATACATGAGAAAACAGGCTTGGAGAGTCGCCGTAACACCTTCACCATGATGCACGTGGCAGGTACAGAGTTGTGTCAATGTGGACCCTACGCTTTTATCTTCTGTAGTAGAAAGCCTGAATCCTTTGAACTGGGACTAGGGATGGGAGGGGCTAGAGTGAGCCGACTCCTTGTAGAATTTAATAATAGCCTTGGCAACTAGGGTATGGCAAAGAAGACACTATATAGCATCAGTCAACTAGGTGGACCAATTCATTGGCTATCATGAGGGAGGAGTTAGTGGAAAATCATTCTAAGGACTGCACTTGGATAACTCGGAACAGAAAGAAGTTACCAACAGGGGTGAGGGGATCAGCAGACAGGCGGATAAAGCTTGAAGTAATGGCAAGATCCTTCATAGCTTTGGCTGCAAAACTCGTTGTGTTACCACAGGCGAGTAACTGAATGTATCTTGGCTTCAATTTCTTTAAGTATGAAAGAAGGGTGTTGAATTAGAAGGTCCCTAAGTTTCCTTTTGAGTCAGTGAGGATTAGCGGAGAATTCTAAGAAACTGCCAAGGAAGGAATTTTAGAATAGGCTTCTTAGGAGAGAAATATTAAAAGAATTGAACAGAAGGAGGCTGAAGAGTATGTTGTGATTCATCTGCCATATTCCTCTATGCAAAAAAAAAAAATCAAGAGGTTTGTGTTTGCAAGGTCAAAATAAGTTAGCTTCTATCATCAAAGGGCGAGTGACCTGTTAGTGACTCAGAAAGATCAGAAAATGTTTGGGAGAAAACCAATAGAAAGAAGGGATAATGTAATAGTGTGCTATCTTCTGGTTCCAAAGAATAAGGGAAAAATAAAGGGAAAATGAAGAAAGACCCAGACATGTGAGGGAGGGCCAGAATCAAAGAGGAGACAAATAGGTCAAGATGATGATGTGGATTGGGTATGCAGGTAGGAAAAGGCCATCAACCTATCAAAGCAGCTGGTAAAATTTGAAAGGAATGTGAACATTAAGATTCCAAAGAATAGATAAAGAAGAATTAGTTTTAGGATGGTAAGGAAACAAGTTTTTTTGTCAAGCTTTCACATTAAACTGAGAGGTAAATGTTTGGGAGCAAATCAAATAAACTAGTATTATAATGAGAAACAGCCATTTTATAATCTGCACCTTTTATAAAGTGTCAGAGAACAAGAACCCTGTTATTTTAGCATGTTTTGGTTATGTGGTGCCAACACTGAACTTAATGTGTAGAGAAGAACATCACTTCTGATTCATGCTCCCAGATCACAGGATTCATTCTAAAGATCCCTAAGGAAAGGATACACTCCAAGATCATGTATGGTGCCCAATCTGTTTGGAAGTAATGACACTAATATAAAAAGAAATCCTACCTTTATGGACATGAATAATAACTCCCTATTTGCATTCGTTCAAGAGACAAATACTTGGAGATCAAGGAACTTCCTTTCAATTATCATTTATTCAGTGGGTATAAATGTGCTGTTTCTCAATACTGAATATAAAAAGAAAAAGACTTGTCAGAAAAATACAAATCAAATGCACTTCTGAGAGAATGGAAAGCTATTAAAATGATGCCAATTAAATAGAAATCTATTTTTAGGGTATAAAATACCATGAATGAGATTTCCTTTTGTGATTCCATCTATCCTCATGGTTCTAAAATTGTCTTTTGGAATAACTACCTATGTTCACTGCCTAACATAGCTTTTTCTTTGCTTCTTCGATGATCTCAAGAAGATGAAAATATGTATAAAGAAGTTGTGCATAGAATTGATTACACTTGGATAAATATTTACCTCAAAACAATTTAGGGGGTGGGGCACTAGGTCTTTCAAAACTCATACAATGAAAATTTTAGATTCATTTAAACATTATCTTTTCAGATGCTAGTTTAGGAAGATGAATAATGGATCACTGGCATTCTCCATTCCTCTCTCTCTCCCTTCCTCTCTTTCTTCCTTCACTTCTTTCTTAACATACATGGGTAAATTTCTCTCTCTTTCACCCCTCCTCACCCTGCTTTCAAAGTAACTCCATGCGAAGAAATGCTCAGGTAGTTATGTGAAAAAGTCAAGGTTAAAGAAATCTCAGAGTTGTGTATGTAAACACAACACAGCAATGTAATATAAAAATTAAGAGTGGCATATATACTTCAAATTTTAGGCCTTATAGGTGAATGAATTTGGAAGAAAGACCTTTTATACTTTCTAGACTTTCTGTATTTTCAAGCTACAATCTTCATTGGCAACTCTGACATGGCAAACTGCTGTTCTCTACATTTATGTGGGTACATGCTGCATACTGATATATATTTTCTCTCTACAACCATCCACCATGTGGATGCATTTCTTTATTAGCCAATATATATTCTGTAGCTTACATTCTGCAAATTTTAACACGGACAAAATGCAATGATATAATCCATAACACTGCACAGATGTCTTGAAGAGATTGGTAGAAATCAGTCACCAGGAGGCTGAATGTCTCAGAATTGTAAAATGCATTTGGGTGGACAAGTCAGATGATAGGTTAAAAAGTGGTAAAATTTGTAATTTGTGATTTCATTATGATCATGGGATGAAGTCAGAGGATAAGTGTAGCCAGCAATTTACATTTAAATATAGAAAATGCAAAATGGCAACATGTATATAGGAGGATATAAGAAGAACAGGGAGAGAGGAATTCTAATGAATGATCTTCAGATGAAAAGAATCAATGAAAAATATCCAGCTGTGGCAAAATGCTTTCAAATTGCCATTTATGCAATTGATGCATGCAATAGGTATTTCTCAGTGCAGAGAGTGAGAACTGAAAATTATTATCAAACAGAGCAGGATCCTTGGCAAAACACCAATGAAATACATATTTCAATAGTAAGGAAAACGGAGGGTGGTGTGAAATAATGTTAACTTAGAAATGCCTGCTCCCAGGGTCTCTCAGCACTGTTCCAGGAAGTAGAATCACCACACTTAGAAGCCCTGAGAGTTCTGGGAAACCGTGACCACAGAAAAAAGACTTACTGATTTAAATTAACACTTTGGTTAAGAAACATGCAATGATTATAATTATATCGTATGACAAGAAAAATAACATGTAGATGTAGGAGTGATATTCAAAATGTTGTATTTAAGCCATTAGGGTGGAGCGGACACAATACAATCAGGAAGAAGCGATGACCAAGGCAATGGAATTAGGTTGCAAATGAAAAGCCAGCAGTATACTAATATGTATTGGCTGAATAGCAGTGTCTGATAAATGCCGTAGTTGACAAATGGATGAAAATTTTCAATACATATATCTGAGTACCCCATTGGCCTTTTATTAGAAATTTTTAATTGTAAGAAAAGTCAAAAGCAGTAGAAAATAGCTTTTAACATCCCAATTTGTAAGGTATCACCTTCCTATGACCCTGGCCAGCCACTATTACATTTTATTGACAATCACCTATAATTGGCAAGAAATAAGAGGCTGAGTTGACTCAGATTGCTAAGAGCTACAAAATATTCACAAAGTAGAAAGAAATGTTATAAAAATTTCCCCAAATCATTTGCTTAACCAAAATTGAGAACAGCAAATTATCAGCAATAATGGATGTAAATAGGTCTCTACCTGTGGATTTAAGTGCCATTTTGAAACATTTTTTGAAAAGTTAAGAGACCACAATGGTAAACTGTATGCTAAAAGCAACCCATGACAATTTCCTACGGTCTCTGCAATCATTCCATACAAGTTCTCAAAAGTACTATTCAGACCTGAAAGTTCTATAATAGATGTCATACTTTGAACAGTATTAAAGCAAAAACACACGAGGGGAACAATGAAAGTTATAGAGGTTTTAAACCTAGGAAGATTTAGCAGCTACAACTTGTCATAAATTACTCTACTGCACTTTTAAAAGGTGCATAAATTTCAGCTTTCCAACTCACCAAAGATGGGAGAGAGAGTCAAACCATGATCAAAGAGAGCTCTTGTGGCTTCAAACATACTAACACCAAATTAATTCATTAAAGAACAATGATTGTAACCATTCATTCAATACAGAGTTATTGAACATCTACTCAGTGCTAAGCCATGGAAAAGACCAGTGCTATTTAATACCACTCTTAATACATGTATAGTATACTTGGGGATAAAGTACAAGCAGGACAGTAGTAAGTGTTAACATGAGAGTTGGTTGGTTGTATCTGGAAGGATCACTAAAGGCCCCTTAATGGAGCAGGGTCTTTTTTTTTTATTCAGTCTTATGGACTCATAATTGCCAAATAAAACAGTATATATCTAAAATGTGCAAAGCTGATATTCTGATATACATATACACTGTGAGATGATCACCATAATTAAACTAATATAAACATTTATCACTTCACACAGTTGTCTCTTTTTTTTTGGAGTGCGGTCTTGAAGAAATACTACCAACAGTAATAATAGCAATGATAATAAAGATAACATTTAAGATTTGTGATACTGCAAGAATCTTTTTTTAGGAGTCATGTAATTTTTAATCCTCCCAAATCCTCAGGAAGCCAAAGTTTATTCATTCCATTTTAAAGATCAATTACCAAGGTTCTATGTAACTATCAAAGAGGTGGGTGGGGATTAGAATTTGACCTGACTGCAGAGCCTCAGTTACTAAGACTGCCACTTCATAAGCAGAGAGGAGAGTGGGTGGTGGGTGTAGTTTTGTTAGAGTGGGTGCTCAGGTGTTTCACTGGAGTTTACTTATAGGATGGCTGGGGGCCTGCTTGCTGCATTTAGGTCATCTGAGACACCCTCATCCAAGGCAATGTTCTTTTCTGGAAAGTTTCCCATGATTTTTCATTAATAACATAAACACTAAGAGAATATAACAACTGTCATCATAGACTTTCCTAAGTGTTATTATCATCAATAAAAACAATACTTAGAAATTCTGAAACTCTGCTAATAAAATGAAACATTATCCGCTGAATACCATGGACATAATGGGCAAAAAACATTTCAAACTTTTAACTACATCTTCCTTGTGATATTTTATCTTATTGTTTTATTATCATTCAATGCACAGCTCAAGTCTTTTATAGTATCATTTTATTGAATTTCAGAGTAGATTTGCCATTAGTGCCATGACCCTTGTTTTTTCTGCTATTTCTTATGCACAAAACATTTAACCAGAAGATGGACCCAACAAAAAGTTATTAAATTTTAAAACAGCATAAAACTAGACATAATGAAACAAATGCCCCGCAAAATACTAAAACCACCCGAATGGTGCAATATCAGTTTAACAACATAACCATCCTTCCTACAGGAGAGAAGGCCTCACTAGAACATCATCGTGGAATAATTTCTCTAAGAATGGATATAGATGTTGTGTCCACTCAGGCTTCTTGCCTCGGCACCCCTGTGAGGGACAGGATTTACAGAAGCATGACCAGAGAAGGTCACTTGGTCCTCATGGAACCAAACTTAGCAAAATGCTCACGCATTCCACTTAGAGACAAACTAGCTAGTTTTCAAAACTGCAAGTGTTTATGGAAGTTTTGCTTTCTCTGTTAACCCTTTCTTCTCCACAGCACAATGCACTCTGGATCCTGGAGGAATAAGTCACTCTTTGTCCTTTTGACCTTGGTATCTTAATGTTATCTTTTCTAATGGAAAGAAAGGCATCTAACCCAGTTTTCTTTCAATTGACTTCCTTCAGGTGATCTCGGGGCCGCTTCTGGATGCTCGGAGTGTCCATCCTAGAAGTGGTCAGGTGGCACTCAGGATCACAGCATTTTTGCTAAAGCCAACCATCTTTCCTGTAGGCTGTATCCAGCTGCATAAATCCACCTGTCCAACACCACCATATCTGCTCCAGAGGGACCCTCTGGTACTATGCTGGGAGTGGGGGGGGGGACTCCTGCTCTCCACTGGGGGATGGAGGTTCTCCTGATTTAAATGGTCTCTCAGGACTATTGTGGCTATTTGCTAAGATGATAATTTGAAGGTGCTTAGTTAATGCTAAAATGCAATACAGATGAAAAGTATTATTGATAACTGTTGGAATAGTTCACACATCCTCAAGTTCTAATACAACCATGCTAAAATTAGCAACCTTCTACATAGAACCAAGTAAAACAGATTCTGCCCATTAAGTAAGCAACACCCCAGATGTGTTCAAAGTCCCTGAGGATAGAGAGTGCAAATGCATTTCTAGATGTTTTACTCAATTGAGGTATTTCTTGGCAAGGATGATTTGAAGTTCTTTTTTTTTTTAGATTTTATTTATTTATGCATACAAGAGCTGGGGTGAAGGCCAGAGGTGGGGGGTGGTGAGAGGATTCACCAGAGACAGAGTGGGGAGCAGAACAGGCGTATCTACCGAAATACACTGCTGAGGGGAGCAGCGGGTGAGATAGGAGAGGTCTGCTGTGCCATGTGGGTCATCTCCCTGGCCAGAGATGAAACTGGTGCTGCAGTGGCTGCAGATAGCTTCATAGTGTTGAAACATAACCCCTTGCACCACCAGGGAGGGCCCAATTTAAAGTTCTTAAACCATCTTTAAAGTGGCATGTATCTTCAACCTTTAAAGAACAGGAGAATTACAAGGATACAAATTATAACCTGATTCATGCACTGCTTTAATTGTGTAATTTTGTCAACTTGCATTTGACTGTGACCTAAAATTGAACACCTCCCAGCCATCCCTTTTACTATAGAACTCAACATGGGTAGGTATAAGATAAATGGTTACTGAGCAGAGTTTGCTGCATTGTACTTCTAGCAAGAAACAGAGTCGCACAGTATTTAAGGAGTTGTTCATTATGTAATGGAAACTTTGTGCTTAGAACAGCCCCATAGGGAGAAACAATATAGCTAGATGTAAAAATTGTCTCCATTTCACAGTGCAGAAGTTTAGTTTTTGTGGTATAATTTTCCTTATATGATTGTATTTTTACATTTTGGATCAAGAATTTCCATGAATTCTAGATTGGGCATCTTGCCATTTATATTTTGCTCTGCTCTTTTCTCCCACAGCTGGAGTGGAACAGAGGAAGGTGTGGATAGTAGCAGCCTTTTTCTGACCTTGAACCACATTATATTTTGAGAGTTTAAAATCATAAGGACCACATAACAACATTAATCAATAATTCAGTCATTTTTCTATGTGAGGGTACAATTGTTTTTAATACAAGATGAGAGATAGATACAGCATTACCAGGGCAGAAAGTCGTGCTCAATTAACTTATGTGGATTCATTCATCCTAACTTACAATGCCTGCTCGCCTCTCAGTAGTCAAGAAACTTCTCTACTTACAACCTCCCATACATAGCAATAAAGTTCCCAGGCACAGCAGAGGCATGGCAATGAAAAAATACTACCAACAGGGTGCATTTGCACTTACTTTCGCCTAGGCCACCATTGTGTTCTCTTAGTCTGCAGTGTACTGTGTGTGTGTTTGTAAATGTTTTATAAACATTACTGTCAACACCACTATATGCAAAAGTACCGAATAGTGAGAGTGTTGCTTTAAGACAGGACATACAGTTACTATGGCAACAAAAGAGAAACTGAACTTTTTCTGGAAGGATGTACATTGCACACAATGGTCACTTGTGTATGTCATTTTGGACTAAGAAAAAAATGAACTTCTAAATAGTGCATGAGAACTAATTTTGTTTGTGAAAAAGGAGATTCTTTATTGTCTATAAATTGTAGGATCATAGACGCTTAAGAGTCTATAGAATCTTAAAGTTTATCTTGTTAAAATTCCCAGGTAAAAGAGTCATTTTCTCTATAGCCTCTTTGTGGCTGAGAATGCTGATTGCCTCTGATGTTTCTTTGTCTTCTTCCACAACAATCCTATGATTTTTAGTTTGGTGCATGGATGTCTAACGTAAAGAATAGATTTCTTAGCCTCACAAGCATGTTGTTATAATCATGTGACAAACTTCTAGCTTAGAAACTCGAAGTGGATACCTTATACTTTGATAGTTCCTGAGAGTTTTTTTTTTTTTAAACCCTGATGTCACATGACCTTGGTGCCTTATATCCTCTGCCATATTGCTATGTGCTATAAATCAGATGTGATGGCACCAGTGGGAACAGATATATCAGACCATGTAGTGGCACCAAGAATTGTGGCCAGCATGGCAGCACACAAAGAAAGAGGGACTGAGGACTTTGTGGAGCAGAATAGTCTAACAAGACCTGTCCAAACTACTTCCGGACCTCTATGTGAGAGAAATACATTTCTATGGTGTTGAACTATTGTTATAATGTGTCTCTGTCAAGCTGTAACTCAGGAGTATCTGATTCCTATTAGCTGATAAGATGAACTCAAAAAATTTGAGAACGTGTGAAACAGTCCTTGCCACTTAATGCCAATATTAATGGTTAGAGGTTGTCCTGCCTTATATTGAGACTCCTGTATACTTGCCAATGGTTCCCTTTCATAATCTTTCTTAACTTGTGCTATCTCCTTTACTCAACTTCCTCAAATGCAGGAAGAAGCTGTCGTATGTTTTCAAGGAATCTTCTGACATAACATTCTATATTCTTTTAAATATTCCTCATCTCTGCGCCCTTCACATTCTAATTTGCCAGGATCCCTGTTAAATACGCTGCTCAGAAGTCAATATGATACCACAGATGTGATTTATACTAGAACCTTAGTTAACTCCATTAATGCAATCTAATACTCTATTGCCTTCTATAATAGGTCACACAAAACCATACTGGAGATAAACAGAGTTTATAGTCACCTAAGATACTAACTCATTCTTCATATTGTTAAAAATAAGACAAAAAGCCCCAAATGGAGTCACTTACAATAAACCCACATCACCAAACTAAGACACAACTTAATTACAGCTTTGGCTCTTGCAAAAATGGAACCTTAAACCCCATCAATTAGGAATTACTTGATTAGCACTAGTTAGATAATCTGCCATATGGATTCCTGTCATCCCCTAAAGTAATGTTGCCATCACCAATCTGCCTTTTTTACCTAATATAACTTCCTTGTTCACACTCCCTTCTGTCTATAAGTCCTTCATACATCTTCTCTGAGCTCCTTTCTATCTGTTAGAATGAACGCTGCATGACTCATGAATCATCAAATAAAGCCAATAAGATCCTTAAAGCTTACTCAGTTAAACTGTTTTCTAACAATGGGAACTGCCATGAAGTCACATGGTTCCTAGTCTTCATTTGTATATGGGATTTAATAAACAGCAGGACATCTTACTTGGTCTTGTTAAATTTTATTTTATTTTAATTTTTGTCCAGCATCCTAAATCTGTTGTAAACTGACTTTGAATCTTGACTTTGATCTTTCAGTATGTTAACTATCATTTTCACCTTTGTGTCATTTGAAAAGTACATAATAAGTGCACAGTCCATGTTCTTATAGAGATCACTGATAGAAGTCCGTGTTGGGGTGCAGGCAAGCAGGGAAAAATGTATGGTTGTGCAGGTTGTGCACTGCACAACTTTTAGGCAGTACACTTTGTGCAATGTGATAGGGAGTCATGTCACGCAGCAGAACTGAGTCCAGACAGTGGTTACCACCACTAACAATCTCTGAGATTGACAACTTAAGACAACAGTCCTCCTTGGGCAAGGTTATTGAAATACCTTCAAATCCACCGAAGAAGATAGTGTGAAGATCTATGTCAAATGCTGAAATTCAGGTACACTGCTGCATCACAAAACTGCTACTGATAAAGAAGTTGGCAAAGTAAAATAAAACCACAACATTAAGATGAAAACTTTCCAACATGACTCTAGTGACTATTAAAGTCTAAAATAAAGGAAAGGAAACATTTGCTCAATGATTCAAAATATGGCTTCTCCTGGATTTATAACTCTTTACATAAAAGTAACAAGCCAAATTAATGTTTAAAAAAAACTTGAAACTACTAGGGGGAAAATTCAACAAAGTACCAAGTGGTGGACAACCAGCTAAACAGTAAAAAAATACTTACACTGATGCTTTGTTATTTAAAAATCCTTTTCCTTCAAAGCGAGATAAATCGTAAGGACTACCCCAATACATTTTTCAATTAAATGACTAAATTAATGTAGAGACATTTAATTAAAGTTCCACTAGTTTTTCCAAATGCTGTTAATTATGCCACTATCTAAAATTAAATCTCTCCCCAAACCCTTTTACATTTCTTCTGCTCATCTGATACAGATATAATTAAAATGCTGCAAGTTCATCTAAATGCATCCAAATATTATAAAATATGAAAAACTGGAGTTTCAGTAACTATTTAAGAAGCTGGTATTTAATGGGATTTTTACAATTCTTGAGGAAAGCCAATAGATGTTAAGTACGCACACACACACGCACACACCATGTCTCAAAATGCCTCTGAAAATAAATTTCTTTTTATAGGTAAGACACTACAGTGAATACCACTGACAAACACAGTTTCAAAGGTTTTGCTTTTTTTTTTTTTTTTTTTACCAGCAGAAGATAAGAATTTTTTGAGACTCCAGGTAATTAATTTCAGGAACAAGGTGTGCTCTAGTTTTAGCAGTTCTGTGCTACCATTTTCTAAACAATATTAATTCCCTAATGACATCTCCAAAAGGCACTCTTCTACAAGTACTGAATTGAGAAACAATTCAGAATCTGGGCTTCCAGATATTAGGGTCACAGTCTCAGGTGAAAAAAAAAGTAACCCCAACAGTCCTAACTGAATTCTTCGGGCAAGTAATCCTCCAGCAACTAAATAAAGGTTCTAACTCCTAAACTTATTTTCTCTTGCATATGTAGGGTGAAAACACACTGATCAAAACTGGTCAACCAACTGATATCCTTTCTTTCAGAATTGTATTTGAGTCTGACAGCTACCATTTTAATCACTCCACATGGAACAGTGTTCTGCCATCTAAAATCAACAGGTTCTATATATACCCTCAGCCTGTCCTCTAGACCTACAGGACTCATTATGCAAATATTTCTTCAAGAAACAAGGAGTACTTCTGAGTCAAGGGATGAGTCAGGTGCAGGCTGTATCTTTTGAAAGTAACTGATTTCTTCCCCCAGATTCCTTCCAGTTCTAATCAAGAGACTGGCAAATTAGGAGGAGACTTTTTCTAATTCACTATCAACAAAATCTGGGTCTCAAGAAATGACTGATGTCAAGGACGTGGCAGAATAAACAGCTGCATGCAAACCTCTCCCCAAAGCACCAGAAATCAGAAATACACGCAGTTCTCAGCAGCTTATCACCTGAGGCACATGGTTAACCCACACGTGTATTTTTGAAGCACTATTCACAATTATGAAGACGTGGCAACAACCTAACTACCCAATGATGGATGAACGGATAAAGAAGATGTGGTATAGAGACTCAACGGAATAGTACTCAGCTATTTAAAAGGATGAAATTTTGCTTTTTGTGACAACATGAATGGATCTTGAGGTATGGTTATGCTAAGCAAAATAAGTCAGAAAGTGAAAGACAATTCCTGGTGGTATCTAAACAAATGTGTGGAATATGTAAAGGAAATGAACTGCCCAAACACAATAAAAAGAATGCAGATTCTGGGAATAAAATGATCATTACCAGAGGGATAGGGAGTAAGAGGATGACACACAGGGATTAATCTGATAGTACTGGAACTCTGGTGGTAGGTGAGGTATGGTATGAACACATAGTAAAGTGTGAAGCTATGTTCCAGATATATATAGTATTGTAAGTCACTGGTAAATCCATAACAAAAGAAATATAATGTAGCTGATTAAAAACAATGTTACAAAAGCCCTCAAAAAATCCAGAATTGACACCAAATACCGCCTGTAAGGATACAATAAAAATGGATTATCCTTTTTAAAACACAAAAAAACCTGGCTATCAAAATTATAATTCATGAAAATTCCCTTGCAGATGTTATATTTACCAATATCCTTTATATTTTCTGTTCTGCATACAGTAGTCTCTCCAGTTTTGCTATCTAGTTTCAGTTACCTATTCTCAACCGTAGCTTGAAAATAATATGTATAGGGGCCTCCCTGGTGGCACAGGGGTTAAAGTCTCAGTGTTATCAAGTTATCAAGCCAACCACTGCAGCACGAGTTTGATCCCCAGCCAGGGAGCTGACCCACATGGCGCTAGACCTCTGTCTTGCCCACTGCTGCCCTCAGCAGTGTATTTCAGCAGATCCACCTGTTCTGCTCCCCACTGTGTCTCTGGTGAATCCTCTCACCTACCCTGCATCCCTGGCCTACACCCCAGTTCTTGTATGCATAAAGAAAAAAAAAAGAAAATATGTATAATGAGATATTTTTGGAGAGACCACATTCACTTAACTTATTACAGCATATTGTTATTGTTCAATTTTATTGTTGTTAATTTCTTACTGTGCCAAACTTTTAATTAAACTTTATCATAGCTATGTATGTATAGGAAAAAATATATTGTGAAAATACAGCAGGTTCTCAAATACCGTTACTATATTTGAGGTCATTTGTTAAAATGTTAATGAGGAAAAAACACAATTCCAGTTGACACTGATGACTTCCTTTCCTTATAAGTCATTTTGCTTCAAGTCACAGTTTCCAAGAATGTATTGATTACATTAAGTGTGGACTTAATATACAGAAAACCTTATTTAAACAAAGTTGAAAGGATAGAAGTTAGCTCTCACGCACATGCAATCAGTGCACCATACAGAAGGCAGTCTGGCTGGCCTAGCAAGAAGAGGAGGGAGAGGGAAGGGTTTCTCCCCATGAGACCACGTTTTGGATCAGCTTCTTGTTGTTTCTGAAAAAAACTCATTTAGCTGTGAAATAACTGGTTGCTTATTTGAGGTCAACAGTATTGATAAATTCAGCAATCCCTCCTCCCAATCACCTTAGGAGTTATCCAACCTAACTGTGCTTTCCAATTGCTTGGAGAATTTTAAAAACACAGATGCTTGGTGCCTACCCTCCAAGATTGCCTTGGTCTGGGTGCAGCCTGGTCCTATAGAATCTTCTAAGTTTTCCAGGTGACTGAGATGCAGCCTGTACAACAGGCCTCTGTGTTTGTGGGGGAGGGGATATTGGGGGAGGTGGGGTGAAGCAACTTGATAATAAAGGTTTAGGACTCTGTAAGAGGGTTACCACAACTAAAGGGGCTATTTTGCCTGCTGAAAGGCCACTAGTAGAATTGAAGTTACATGGTGGAGTTATAATGGCTAATTAATCTTAGATACTTCAACATAGATAGTATATTTTGTATATGTAGTCAGCGCCAGCTTCAATTTCACTGGCAACTGGTTATCTTAATCAAGAATTCATATGCCGGGCCTCCCTAGTGGTGCAAGGTTTTAAACACTGCACTATGAAGGAATCCACAGCCTCTGCAGCACGAGTTCGATCCCCGGCCAGCCAGAGAGCAACCCGCATGGCGAAGTAGACCTCTCCTGTCTTGCCTGCTGTTCCCCTCAGCAGTGTATTTCAGTCAATCTGCCTGTTCCGTTCCCCACTCTGTCTCTGGTGAATCCTTTCACCACCACCCCCAATCTCTGGCCTGTACCCCAGCTCTTGTATGCATATTTAAAAAAAAAAAGAATTCATACTGCACTAGTACAGCCAGCCCTCAGCCCTCACCTTCTGAAAAATAGTAGAAGTCTTTGAGCTTTACCATCTATCATCTCTAGGAACCACAGAGCTTTTTCTAATGTACTTAATGCATGTCACAATGTGTGTATGCTGTAGAAGAGTGGCTTGGAATCAAAATTCTCTCGGCTCTGAAGAGGAGCAGCATTTGCCAACCCAAAATATAGCTCTTTGGCATAGAGATTATCTTGAGATGGTTATTTTTAAGAAACAGCAGACACAGGAGAAGCTCAACAGCTGAGTAGAAACTAAGTTGAAATTACCCTTTTGTAAGGGACATTTACATTTGAAAGGGAATATCCATTAGTTAGGTGCCTCCCTCTCTGCCCTGGGTGGAGGATGACTACAGACTCTCTAGAAACTCTTGTCCAACAGAGAAGGGAAAGCCTTCAACCTAAATAACCACCTTATCCTTGTCTACTGTGTTTTGCCTGATAACCTCCCCTAAGTGGTGGGCTTCCCCCACCAATATATTCTTTTGTCTTTAGCTAGAGATGGTATTAAAGCTGCTGGCTTAGACCTTTTCAGCAAGTTACTCAGTTCTCCAGGGCCTCTCCCATGTACACACGAAGTATACCTGCCTTAAACTTTATTTTTCTCCTGTTAACCTATCATTTATTATAGGGGGTGTGATTGGGGGGCATCTCTAGCAGGGTAGAGGGAAAATTGCTTTTCTTCCCCTACAGAAGATCTCAGGCTAAGGCTGTGACTTGGGGGTCGTGTGTCAGAGTTTAAAAGGAATCATTCCATATACCGGTGGGTTTTCTCTGGCTGGATGAGTAATCAAAACAATGTCAAATGGGTTAGCAAAGGACATCCTTTCCCCCTAACAAAGGAACAACAACAAGTTAATAACATACATGAAGAATTTACATGGTTGTAAATTCTAAAGAATGGAGCACACTGGGAATATTTATCCTGCATTTTGGGACTTGGGGCATTAAAGACAGTGGGGGAGACTTCACGTGACAGACAAGAAGTGGGGAGCTCATACTTACTTTGAGAAAAAAGATTCTCAGATAGAGACTATGTTGACTTATAAACCTAGAAGTGGAAGAGACCCACAAGTTACATTCCTCTAAGTCATAAGGGGAGCAAGTGTGATCGTGTCTTTAATTAGGAAAAGGGCAGAAGTCTAGGAAGTGATGTTTTCTTTTTTATTAGGGAAGGGCAAAGGATTTGGCCAAGAAGGGAAGCTTCTGCTAACCTTCAGGGCCCTCACTGTTCTCCACCCCAAGCAATTTGCATTCTTCAAGTAATGGTAATAGACTTCCTCAATTCTCAGGACCTTGATTGACCTTTAGTTACTACCAGGGTGACAAGAGGCCTAATCTGGGCCTACTGAAAAAAGACTGTCTGATGCTTTTGGGTGCTGACTCTTCTGGAACCATCCCTCTTCTACCTTTTCTGTGGCTCTCCATTATTTACCAAAAAGAACCTAAGAGTAGTGTATGACCAAACTGATTTCAGTCAGTTCACAGCAGGTCTGGTTTGAGGCACTATGCCAGGAGAGTAGAAATGGATAAATATTTGGGGACAACTATTAAATACCTCTAAGTGATTTCCTAATTTCCCCATTAGTAGGGATGGCCCCAGCAAGATAGAGACTGAAATAATGTGGATTTTAAGCTTTCAACTAATACTCTTTCAGCTATTCTGTCAACTTATTCATAGACACACTGAGAGGAAACAGGGTCCATATTACAGCACAGCCTTTTAAATGTATCAATATGAGGAGCCAGGAAATGCTTTGTTCCTCTCCAAGGTTCTTTCAGTTAGTTTGTATTCCAGGAATGTTCATTTATTCCAAGCAATATCAGAAATTAATGCGGTAAGTGCTGGGGTAAGTGTAGGTGATTGGAGTAAAGGCAGCCTTCTTGAGTTAATGCCCAAGAATTCAATAAGCCTGTAATTTCTAAAGTCCTGTTTCACTCAAAATTTGAATGCTAAAAGCAATAATAATTGCAGTGGAAGGATGGTATCTATGCTTTTAAAGACAGGTAAATAATATTTGGCATAGCTCCTAAGAATAATGCAACATAACTAACTAAAGCTTATATATACAACAAATAAATTATTACATCTTACATCTCTGCAGAGCCCTCTAGAAAAAAAGAAAGAAAATCCTGGCTTGCAAATCGAGTAGATTGAATACAGTGATGTAAGTGTAATAGAGGGCAGTTTGATTTAATATTCTGTGGGAATCATAAGATGACAATGTGTCATCAATTTCTTTGACTCCTCCCCCATCGTCAGGGAACACATTTAACTGCTCCAGTATTACATGACTCCATGTGTACCAACAGCAAGAATTACCTTCAGTGCTTTATTGGTTAAAAAAAAAAAAGGTTCCATTTCTAATTATTTTTATTGTGCTAGAATATACACAAAAATCGTTAAAACAGCAAATTTTATGCTATGTGGCCAGTGCAGTGATATCAAATACCTTTACAACATTGTGCAACCATAACTACCAGCCACCTCTACAACTTTTTACATTTTGTCAAGATTTAAACACTTTACCCATTCACCTATAACTTCCCTAGCAGTCGCCATTACATTTTCTGTCTCTATGAGGATTTTGACTAATTTAAGTACATCATGCAGTATTTATCTATTGGTGATTGGCTTATTTCATTTAGCACGATATCCTTAAGATTCATTCATGCCGTAGCATATTTCAGAATTTCCTTCCTGTTAAAAACATGGCCAATACCAAAAAAAAAAAAAAAAAAAAAAAACCCACAAAACTATTGGCAAGGATGTGGAGAAATTGAACTCTTGGGCACTATTAGTGGGAATGGAAAATAGTATAGTTATTGTAGAAAATAGTATGGCAGATGCTCAAAAAGTCAAAAATAGAATTACCATTATTATCCAGAAATTCCACTTTCTGGGAATTTACCCAAGAGAATTAAGTCCAAGGTCTTGAAGAGTTATTTGTTTATCTGTGTTCATCAAAGCATTATTTACAATTGCTAAAACCTAGAAGTCACTCATGTCTGACTACAAATGAATGGATGAGCAAAATGTGGTCTATACACATAAAGTTCCTACACTTACATGTTCCTGCTTCCATTTTTCACTGCCCTCCCTGCCTCTCTTCATTTAAAGACATGAGAAATGATTCCACTGAGGTCTTAGTTACCAGGTAGTGGTTCAATACCAATTTTACTAGACAATTTTGGGGGGAGGTACATTATAAACAGGTTACATGATCTCTGTTCTCTGGAATTTAGATGTGAGAACAAACTTTGACCATGACCTGTGGTAATAGATGCATTTATCATAGCCACTTGGCATACATTCTGTATATAGGTGTGCATGCATGTGTGTGTGTGTGTGTTTTGTGTGTGTTTGTGCATGTGTCTAAAATAACACTTCCATAGGAAACCTTTGAAACTATCAGACTGGATCAGGTCCCTCCATTATATTTTTTCTTAAAAGTTGGGTTTTCTCCTTCCCAGTACTTATGATAGCAATGAACTAATACGTAGAAAGATGCTAAACCCAACTCTAGAACTGGATTCTAGGGTTCTAAGAGGCTAGGGATCTTTCCCCTGTCTTTTTAGAGTATTGGCCCAAAGGAAAACTGATTTACAGCAATGTTACATTTATATATTTATTACATCCTCATAATCTGATTAAATGAATAAAGGCCTCAGTGAGGAGCACATTCCTGGGTTTTCAACTCATTTCAAAATCTCAAGGAACTATGTGATGGACAATGGCTTCTTTGGTGGTAGGAGAACTATGGTGACCACACCTGAGGGGAGAAATCCTCTACTGTCAAATATTAACAAGAATGTAAGAAAAAGGTACTTCATTAAAAATAAAGGTAAATAAAATAAATCTCAAGGTGGAGCCCAAGTATGTGACCCAATGTGTTTGTTGCCATGGTTTACAGAACAGCAGCATCAACATGGTGCCAGGGCCAAGAAGATGTACATAGGGGAGTGGGTTATACAACTAAAGGCTTACTTTTTTTTCTCCTTCTTTATTTTCTCAAAGCTTGAGAATCTTTCTGGTTGGTATTTACTCATATTTATTGCCCCCCTTCCTTTAATCTGTCATTACCAAGCTAAGCTAGTCTTATTCATTTCTAATTTGACTACCATATAATATGCAAATAATATTTAACAATGTGGTGTTTTCTAGAAGGTTGAATAAAAACATACTGTTGTTTTGCTGTTTAATTTCTTTATGCAGTTTTGCTCAGTGGGGAAAATCAGAAAAATAAATCAGAAAAATATTGTATTTGTTTTGGAAAACAAACTCAATGGAGATAGGAAACCTTGGAATGTTTTCTTGATTAGCCACTAAGAAAAAGCTCTTTCTACAGAATCATATTCACATGCTAGCAGTTGGTCACTTTTTTAGTAAGATGGATTAAATTGCATGTATTTGTCCAGAGTCAGTTAATAGGAAACCCAAAACAAGAATAAAAGTTGCTTTGTGTATGGCCTCTTTCTGAAGAGTAAATATCCTTAGCTGAATGGCAAATAAGAACTGTCAGGCAAGGCTTATGTCTTTATCCCCTCAAGTAGGAAGTTGATCCAAAGCAGAACTCCCACCTGACATCAAAGAGAAGTCTGTGTTTTGGATTATCCCAACGGGAACTTAGCTGTAGAAAAGAACTGGCGAAGAAATACAAGGAGTATACAATTTTGTTCATTGTGTTTCAACAGAGCTTAATATTCCCAGACCACATGATAACAAAAGCCCGAGCCACTTTTGATGCACATGATCCTCATTTCTATTACTTTGTGTTCACATATAACATTTTATAGAATATATAACGTTAAGTTATAAGTTGTCAATACACACCTCTCCTGTGCCACACAACTGCTGCCATTAGAGGTTTATGGCAATGACCTTATCCTGCATATGTGTATCTATCTGAGGCATGCTCTCTAGTTATATCAGGAATTCTATCTCGTTACAGCCATTAACTGACTTTTCTTTGTTATCTCAACTTGAAATCAGCACTCTCCTCCCAACACACCTAAAAAACAAGAATTCAAGCCAAGTTTGATCTCCTTTGCCATTCCTTGTGTACAACATCATATATAGAATTGTAAACCAATATTGCCTCAGTAAAGGGGGGCAAAAGGAAAACCTTTCTTATGTGTTTAGACACATAAAAACTAATTTTCACTAATTTTACTTTATTACATCCTCATACATAAATTTTAATTTAAAATTGATGGCCAGTGGCTGAACCCTAAAATAAGTGAGTTCATTGCCAACAGAAGTTTAGAATACTTCTCTGCTTTATTTTGCCTTACCTTTTAAAGATGCAGATTAAATTTTTAGAAAAACAGAAGAGTTCAGAATTTTAAAAGGGGTAGGATAAGATACATAAGCTACCAGATTTTCCCTTTCACCAGTTAATTTTAAAATTATGTTGTGACTATGTTAAAGTGGCCATCATACCAAAAGCAATAGACAGATTCAATGCAATCTTTGATAAAGTTTCAATGGTATGCTTCAAAGAAGCAGGACAAACATTACTGAAATTCACATGGAACCACAAAACAAGTTGGAACAGTGATATTACACTCCCAGATGACATAGATCCTACAAATCTATAGTGACCAAAACAGTATGGTATCAGAATAAAAACAGACACACAGACCAATGGAGTAGAATTGACCAGAAATAAATCCACACTTATGTGGACTGTTGTCTATGACATAGGAGTTAAGAGTATATAGTGGAGAAATTCTTTTCACCAAATGCTGTTGAGAAAATTGGACAGCCACATGCAAAAGAATGAAATTAGACTACTATTTCACACCATATTGACTCAAACTGACTAAAAAATCGACTCAAAATGTATTAGACATAGATGTAAGAACCAAAACTACTAAATACATAGAAAAATCATAAGTAAAACACTCTACAACGTTGGTTTCAGTGATGTCTTTGGCAAAAGAAACAAAAGTAAACAAATGGCACCACATCAAATTACATATCCTCACAGTGAAGATATCATTAAAATGAAAAGACATTCTACTAAATGGGGGAACATATTTACATACCATACATCTGACAAAGGAGCAATACCCAAGAGCTACAAAGAACTCATTCAACTCAACAAAAAGAAAACAAAAACCCAATCAAAAAATGGGCAGAAGACCTACGTATATACTTCTCCAAGGAAGACATACAGGTGGGCCAACAGGCACATGAAAAAATGCACACAACAAAATGCTGATCATCATTTATCAGGGAAATGCAAATCAAAACCACAATGTGATACAACCTGATTGCCAGGCGAATGACATACAGACTCATCTACATTGTCTTATTAGGTGGCTATACAGATATTTAGCATTGTTAATCAAGCATATCTTGTTGGCTTTGCCAAGACTGAGTTATGTCCAATTCCTCTTTCAGACTCATAGTTCCATGATGGTTTTGATCATCACCCGGTATCTAGTACAATGCTAGACATGTAGTGGGGGTTCAATATAGGAGGCAATGAATGATTCAGTTTGGAGAGAAAAGCGTTAGACATGTAGTAGATCTATAAAGTAATGAATGAATTCATGGGAGAGTATGTCAATAATACACAGTTTCTTGAGGGTCAAGGAAACTACCAGAGTGGAGAGAGGGGTGGGCAGGGTGGATATATTTTACTTTAGTTGAATTGATGCAAGGCCTAAGAGGATTTATTTCTAGCGTGTAGAATCTGCAGATTACTGGACACTTCTGGGACATGAAAGTCAAAGGTAGAGCAAGGCTAGAGGTGGCAGTTCCTACACACTAAACACAGGTAATTGTTTCATTTTTTGTAATTGCTGCTTTTAATGACACAGAGACATACACTAACACAGGCGAGGCGCTTGCTGCAAGAGTATATGTATTTTTCTAAAAAAGGTCAAACTAAAATGAATTAACTGCCTGGTAACATGTGATCTGCCCTCCATTTCCACAAGGATTTACTCCACTTGCTTAGATTTTGGCAATTTTAAAATTCCGGTTCTTAATGTCCTCGGAAATATACAGATTTTAGAGCTTAGATTTTAAGAGACACCATTACCTGACAGGATAATGTCAGTTTTATCTGAGCTGGTGACTGGATTTGCTATGATACTTAAACAATAATCCAAATCAAATGATATTTTTTTGAGAGGATGTCAGGAAGGGAGAAAGAAAAGAACAAAATATATAACATTTAACTTGGTTTAAAAACACAACACACTGCAGCTTCCCCTGCCTTCCAATTTTACTGGGAAAAAAAATCCCTGAGCAATTCATCTTCCTTTGGGTGCATGAATGACATTTTACTGTGATGTGATTATAAGAAACAAAATCCCTCAGAGATGCTGCCTTAAAATATTTCTCTTTATGATGTTCTGAGCTCGACAAACCTTGGTAGAAAACAGAATACTCTTAATTATGAATAAATTAACTAAATTAGTAACATGAGATGGATATGCAATTAAGGGATTGTTAATTGAAACTGGAAACACAGCTGTATACAGCTTCGAGATGAATCATACCAGTAATGACGCAGATGTTTATAAAATGTGATTATCTTTAGTGGAGACAGCATCGCATCTCCCAAGCCCATTCTTATATTGTGTCACTGAAATGGTTTTTAAACCCGTGAACACCAGGAATCAGGATCTCAGGGACGGCAAATTAGGCTCCCTGGATATGGGAATTAGTGTTGTCTGAATGTCAGCAATTTGATACTCCAGCTTTCAAAGAATGTAGATATGGAGCCAGCAACAAACATCTGTTAGTTGCATGGTCTTCAAAAACAACCACCACCAAAAGTTGCTGGCAAACTAGTGCCTGCTTCAATCTGAGAAGACCATGAAGTATCTATAAGCAGTCACCCTGCTATGTGTCAAAGAAAGGTATAGAAAACGTAGCCCCAGGGCTCAGTGAAAGCTCTGTTTGCATACATGGTAAACGCACCCTCTGCCGGTGGAGCTTTTAAAACATCTTTTGCTATTTTCCCGGCAATCAAGCTAGGAGAAAAAAAATCTTCACAACTAAAGGAAGCAGCGGGAAAAATGCTGTCATTAACTTGCTGTATGTTTAAGTGTACTAAAATTATCAGTAATTCTACAGCAATTTGGAAGCTTCCATTTTTTAAAGAAATGTTTTTGCTTATCACACACTTTTTTGTCCCTTGTAATTCCCATCTCTCCCAGGGAAAGGAAATGTCCCTGTGGATCTGGATTTTAATCGAGTTGCATGGCCTATGCATAAGATTTCCTCGGACAAGGTCAGGTGTTGGGGTTACATGCTACGTTCAAACCACAGCCCAGTGCTTAGGGGAAGGGGAACTCAGCTAAATGGATTCTAGTCTTTGGAATTCAGCTTCTTAGTCTCTGGACACCAGCCTGTAGTGTTAAGTTTAAAGCAATAACCCTGTCAGCTTGGCTGGGGCTTAAAATGTGGAAGGCAGCAACATGTGAAGTGCAGACTTAGCAATGGAAGTTGTAGTTTTAAAAAAGTAGTAAACAATTTCAAGTATTCACTAATAGAAAATATATTTTCACCATAGCTTAGCTCCTCCTTCAAAGCTATCAGTTTTGTTAACAAAATCTAGTTCTTGAAAAGCAACAAAAATGAAACAGGAGATGCTCTCACATTAGCCAGGAACTTCCACTAGCAAAAAAATGCAGGACACATAGAAAATCTGCCTTAAAATTCAGGGGAATTTACACATTCCTTAATGAAGTATTTGGAAGGCTTGAGACCTCAGACAAGTCAATTCTCCATTTTACATTGACCGTGGGCATATGGGGAACAGTTCATTTATGTTCCTTAAAACAATACACTTTCAGGAATAACTAAGGAAAAATGTAAACAAATAATACACACCACTATTCATTGCTTTTTGTGTTGGGTACCTATAAATGTGGAATTTGTGAAATTTTGGTCACAAAGTCTCTCTATCCTATGTGTTAGTCTCTGTAAGTACAGGCTTTGCCTATAACTTCAGTATTGATTTGCTGTTATACAGGTTCCAACTTGTCTAAATTTCATTACCTGAAGGGACAGCTTGCAATTCCACATACAGGTATAATAAAAGCAAGATGACTATGTGTATAAGGTGAGACTTGAAAGGACACATCCCCCATCCCCCCAATATCCTGGGACAGATTCTTCCTGAATCTGTTGCAAATGGTGATGACAAAGCTAATATTGTGTATTATTTACTATGTTTCCTCTTAATATTTTCAATGTGAACCTAATTATAATCACACTAGTATCAGAACGCATTCGTGACATACCAGCTATTTGCCTACCTAACAGCCATTCACTTCTTATTCCTTGATAGTGAATCTCACTTATGTTCAGATATTGGACATCAATGGACCTAGTGCCGGGGAAAGATTTCAAATCCGGTCTAAGGGAAGGGGGAAGGTAGCCAGTAAATGGAGAAATAAAAAGACTTGAAGGACATAATTATAATGATTATTAATGTTGCACACCTGAAACATATAATGTGGTGTTACTGAAAAAAAAAAAAAATAATAAGACAAATCGGCCCGGCTCTCACGTATGCTATGCCTGACTCCTCCAGCTCTGCCGCTGTGAAGAAAGTGGTTCAACAGCCTGGGCTGGAGGCTCAACCGGGAAGGCTTCCCAGCAGCTGCAGATCTGAAACAACTGTGTCTGCAAAATGCTCACCATGACCCCCTGCTGACTGGAGTTTCTTCCAGTACAACTCCTTTCAGACCCCAGAAAGTCTGTTCCTTTTTGTAATAAAATGAATCTTTGGAAGGTTCTGCACACCATTTTTCATGAACTTATGAATATTAAAGGCGAGTTAAACTTTTAGGCTGTATAAAAGCTGAGCCCTATAACACGTACCCCACTATACACACTTCCACTTTTGTCCTTAACATCCACCGCTCTGAATTTTCATGAATTTCTATGTCACCAGGGGCAGTCGCACACAATAAAAAAAACTTTGTATGAAAGTTAAAAAAACATTAAACTAATCACAATAATTCCATCCCTGGTAGCCAGTGATTGACTTAACGGAGTGAGGTGAGATGTAGCTCTGGCTGACCCGGGAAAACCTGCTAGGGAGCTTTTGGGAAATTCTTTTCCAACACAGATGTGAAAAGACACAGACAGATATACACAAAGTTATCCTTATTCCCTTCCTACCTTGCATATCGCTGTCGGTGGATATGTTGCTTGGTGCAGCAGGGAGCCATCTTGGGACACAGAAGAGAAAGCCTAGAGTCTCCCAGAGAAGCTGATCTGGCCTTAATATAGCTCAGCTGCTGCATTACCCACCCCCAGAGCTGATGACCGCTGGAGTTCTGGTTAGACAGGTGGCTCTGAAGCATGTTTCCCAATTACAGTAGCATCAGTATCACCTGGGAACTTACAAGCCAGGTAGAATCTCACATCTTATTCTAGAGCCATGGCAGTTTAACAAGACCCTCACCCCCACTCCACACCCACCCCTGAGTGACTGATGTATGCTAAAGTTTGGAAACCCCTGTGTTGGATGAGAAGATATCTATTACTTAAGATAGTGTTTCCAAAACTGGCCGGATTCCACTGGGGTGCATGTTAAGAACAGATTCTCTAACCTACTTAATCAGACTCACCAGCGAAGGAGCTTGGGCGTTAGACATTTAATCAAGTGGTTCCTGGTGATTCTTACCAGAAAAGTCTGGATAAAACAAATATTGTTTTTTCAATATTTGTTTGAGTCGGACGTTCTGTTATTGGCTGCAGAAAGGATTCTTACCCTCTGTTAATTCCCTGTTTCAGTTGGCTGCAGCTTCTGAACCACACAGGTAAATAGACAATAGCTCCTGCCTCTGTGAGCATATTTTGAAGTCCTAGTTTGGAGAGCTGTTGACTTAAAGTGAGGTTTACATTTCTAAGATGTTGGACTTCCGGATCTTTTATATTCCGAACCTGTTTACCTTACTCCCCACTGCATCTTCAGTCTGAATTCCTGATCTCTTATACTTTCTCGACCCCTACTATCTGGTGGCCCCATCAGTCCTACCAGGATTTCAGAACCCCTTTCAAGTAATTACAGGAGTAATCATGCATTCCTTAACTCTTAGGCTACATTCTCAGAGGCCAGATTCCTACTTGCTGAACTTGACCTACCAATGCCCATGAGGAGGTACGAAAGCAGGAGCAATTAGTCTGTTAAAAACTAAACACATATTTTCAACACCTGAAAAAAATTCTGTTCATCCAAAGAGAAATAATTTAGAACTCTACAATATTAAACATTAAATGGTCGAAGTCATTAATTTTCCTTCAAGTTGAATGAATATTTTACATGAAAAGACTTTCTGTCCCTTGTTTACTTGGGCTAAAAAGCAAAGATAATCTTAGTGTAATAGAATTTGCTTATGAAAGATAAATGGAAAAAGTCAAAAGGAGGATTGAGGAGATTATTGAATTATGTCTCTTCTCCCCTAATTGTATGTACTTCATTGGCTTAGACATTACTTATTTCACTCTGCTTCCTATCACATCATATACACTGATACCTTATTCCAGACTTCTAATACTACCTGACACTATGACAGATTTCTCCAGACTTCTAGACCTTGATTTATGTGGTCCCTTTTTTCCTAGAAAACCCTCTCATTTTTTCTCTACTCTGCTTTCTATTTTGAAACCTTACTCATTGCTCAAGACTTAGGCTCAAATGTTGTCCCTGGGGCAAAATTAATCACTAAGTCTTCTGCATGTTAATATCACATTTTTCTCTCAAATCTCTAGTGGAGACTTTATGATATTAGTAGTTCATGTATCTGTCATTCCTGAAGAGGGTTTGTGTCATGAACATCTCTGTCCCTACTGCCAAGTAGAATGTCTAGCACAATGTCGTCAAAGAACACTGAACTGAATTTCAGGCCAATGTGATTTCCAGACCAAGCATTAACTAAAGAGTGACTTGATTTACTTGTTTGTTTCTAAGGTTTTATAGAATTCATTGCAAGTAGGAGGCTAATGATCATGTTTGCTTTTAGCTATGTGGTCAGGGTTCCAGCTTGAGTGACAGTGGTCCCAGCTTAAGTCTGAGAAATTCAAATGCGTGGGGTAAATTAGTGGAATGGCAGTGTGTCTCAAGAGGACTGTCACTACTTCTCATGTTACACATCCAGAAGTATATTGCAGTCATCTCTAAGAGGTCTGTGGTGTTCCAAACATCTATTGCAGGAAGATCAAGGAGTTTTCTAGGAGAAGATCTAAGGAAAGAATGTATTATAAACTAGGTGCCCAGTAGGAAAGAATTGGCATGCAAGGGGAAGAGTGGATTGAGAACATTATGGTGTGAGCCACTAAGATGCATGCTCTGGCTTAGTCATGTCTGAGTCCTGTAGCTGTACATTAGAATGATTTGGAAGACCACATGCCAGATGGGATGTTTTCTGCTTCAGGTCATAGGAAACCCAGCACAAAATGGCTGGAAGCATCAAGGAGTGAAGAGGCAAGGATGCTTCAGTTAGTCAGATACACCATGGCATTCTTAGGATTCAGGTTCTTCCCGTTTTTTTCCACTCTGCTATCCTTAGGTGAATTCACCACACAATCACACCATGGCTGCTGAAAATCTGGTTCATTCACTCATTCCACAGATATTCATCATGCTAAGAACTGTTCCTAGGGGCTTTGGGTACAGGAGCTAACTAAGCAGACAAGATCCCTGAGCTCATAAAGTTTACTTTTCATGGTAGGAGAAAGAAAATGGGAAAAAATAATAAAAATGTTAATTCTGTGGTATGTCATGAGTGTTAATGGAAAGAAGAAAAACTAGAAAAACAGAGCAGATGTCACTATGGCTGCATAACATACCTCCCTAAAACTTTGTGCCTTGAAACAAAGCTTTATCATGATTGCTCCTGATTCTGTGAGTTGACTTGCTGTTTGGAGTCTTTCATGTGTTTGCAGTCAGATGGCAGCTGGAGTGAGCTGAAGGTTCGATTGGGGTAGACATCCCAGACAGTTTTTTTTCGGTCACATATCTGGTGTGTCTCTTGGCATGGCTGCAACAACTGGGGGCTGGCCTAGCATTTGTGTGTGTTCAGGAAGCTTCACCATGTGGTCAGCTTAGCATTCCTCACTACAAAATGGCCTCAGAGCAGTCAGACTTCTTGCACAGCAGCTTAATCTCCCCACCCCCCAAGAAAGAGTGTTTCAAGGGATCAGACAGAAGTTGCCAGACTACTTCTGGTCTAGCCATGTCATTTCTGTTGCCTTCAGTTTGTTGTACAGGGACAGCCCAGGTTCAGTGTGGTGGGGGCTATACAATGAGCACTAGAGGCAAGACAAATGGGGGGATACATTCCTGTAGAACTACGCTAGCAGGGTCAGGGGGTATTGGCTTGAGGTGGCTGAGAATGGAGAGGTAGGGCAGGCCACTGCTTAAATAGGGTGGGCAGTTTTCAAGGACGTGTGATATGAGCTAGTCTTGAAGGGAGTGACCATTGCATAGATATCTGGGGTACAGCACTCTAGGTAGAGGAAAGAAGTAGGTATAGTGTCCAGGAGAGAAAAAAAAATGTTGGTTTAGTTTCCTGAGTGAGGAAACCCTTTCTTGGACGCTCCCCTAGAACACTTCCCTTTGCATTTTATTTTTTTTAAAGATTTATTTATTTATACAAGCACTGGGTACAGTCAGAAGTGCAGGAGAGTGAGAGAATCTACCAGAGCCAGAGCGGGGAACAGGACAGGCAGACTGACAAAACACACTGCTGAGGGGAGCAGCGGGCGTGGCATGAGAGGTCTACCCTGCCATGTGGGACCCTTGCAGGCGGCTGCAGGCAGTTTCGCAGCCCAGTGCTCAACCGCTGGGCCACCAGGGGAGGCCCCCTTTGCATTTTGTTGCCCAAGAGTGCATACAATCCTATGTCCCTCCCCCGGCAAGGAGCTTGCGACCACCAGATCACACAACAGCACGCTGCTATCATTACTCATTCCTGAGGCTGAGGCCTCCCTTGATACACATTGTCCCCTGGAAGAAGGGAGCTCCAGAACCAGCCAGGGATCTGCCAGCCAAGAAGAAGGGTGTACGTGCACAGAATCAAGGGAGTAGACTTGGGGAAAGGGAAATAATAATGTCTTCACAACACCCTGGGGATTAACACTCCTCTGGGGCCTCCGTAACAGAGGACAACTTGTCCCACTTTCCCAGAGACAGACCCTGACTACCAGCAGAGAACGCTCAGGCCCGGTGTGGGAGCACAGCGGGGTGGAAAGGCACCACAGTGGCCAAGATCAGCAGTGAAGATCAGGCCACTGCCCATGGGGGAGAAGAGAGCTTAGCAGAATGCACTCAGCAGAGAGGCCACAGGTAGTATTTGGAAAGCGGAAAGGTGATGCTGAAAGGAAAATTCCATGTATGGCACAGAAGTAGATTGAGATACTTGATGAAGGATGGACTCAGTTCAGAGATTGAGGTGAGAATCTCACATGTAGCTCCAGGGCTGTGGTCCTATGATAATGTCATTGTCCCTAAAGACTCATGGGAAAGCTATGCCTGAGAATTGGTTTGTCGCAATTCAAAATCTTTGCATATTTTCTAAGTGCCACAACTAATCCACCCATATTTGAGTGTTCTGTGTTATGAAAGGAAAGCGCAATGAGAGGTAGTTAATAATTACTGATGGAAACAGAAGTGATTATTTAGAAAGATTATGTCACACTGAGATAATAAAAAAAATAAGCTATAATTCAGAAGAGTGGAGTGCCAAAAAAAAAAAAAAAGGCAGGGTAAGAAAAACAAAATCAAAAACAAGTGAATTTCATGGCTACGCCCTCCTATCTTTTTTTCCTGCCAGTACAGCTGTTGTTAGAAATTATTTCATTAACCTGGAAGTCAGTTCAGTTTTAACAGAGGGATGCAGATATGATGTATCTGCTGAGCATATGACACATTAAAACAACTGCACTGCAAATACAGAATAGTAAGGATTACCATATCCAATCTTTAAAGGTACCTATTATTTTTGACAATTAGAATAGTTTTTCCTCCACATGTCAAATGAAATTTGATTCAGTTTCATTCCACATATAATTAATGGGAAGTCACTTACGTATACTATCACATATAGTATCACTCACGTAATGCGATAAAATATCAATAGATTCCAGAAAAAAGAGAGCCCTTCTTTTTACAAACCAGCAGGGCAGAAAGGATGAATTTCTTTTTATAAAGGAAGAACAAATGCATAATGAAGTTCCAAAAAGTGGAAAAGTTTACAAAGGTTTCATAGAAATGAACTGCTGTTCTAATAATAAAAATCACATTCTATAGCACTTAATAGTTCTGAAGTGTTCCCAAACTTTGTGTCATTGTTTCACAGGGACCTGGCAAGGCTGGTGAGTTCTGGTTAAGTAGTTCCTTTTACAAACTGTTTTAGAATATAGAATGCTTAAACGGAAGAATGCCCTTTTCAGGGGAAAAAAAAAAAAGAAAGGGTTTGTGAGAAGAATATAGAGCAAGTTTTTTGGTTCTGGCTCCATAATTAACTAGCTGTGTGAACTCTGACTTATCATGTGATGTCTGTAAAATCAAAAGTTGGATTTCTGAACTAAATCCTCTGAATTGATGGGTGGGAACAACATCAGCAGACTCTTTTTCCCAAAAGAAAACGCATGCATGGCAGCACATTGTCCATTCAGTGATATAATATTAAAAATAATTAAATAGAACCTGTTAAAGAACGATTGCTTAAGTGTAAAGTTAAGAATATTAAAATATTCAGTAATTTAAAGTCGATTTTTTTAAGGAAAGGAAACACTGATATATTCAATCATTTAAAAAGTAAACGTAGCACTTGTACTCTTGTCTAAGCTATGCTTGGAGCACCTTGCTACACAGTCTTGGCCCTGAACTGGTTTCTTAGATATAGACTGAGATGCAGCCAACTTGATCACAAAGACAAGGCCCTAAATACAACTGGACATGAAGTATAAGGGAATCAGCACAAAGCAACTCCTGCTACTGAGAAAGAAAACAAAACATGTGCAGCATTGGTAAGTGACTAACAGTATCACTGTGCCAGGAGGCTTGTGCATTATCAGCTAATCACCTGTTTTCCTCCACCCTTCTTTGCATATGATCTCCAAATCAAGGGGCAAAAATCTGCTTCGAAAGCTGTATGAGGACCTTCACTATGGAACAAGATAGAGCAACAAGGACCTAATTTATTATCTCTTGAAATAACCAAAAGATGGACAAAATACATATAATCATATATTTTGTATAAGACAATGGACATTACGCAAGGAAGAATTGTGACCTCCGAGAGATGGGAAACAAATGAGGTAAACTTAGGCTTGCCCTACCTTATTAACTTAAGAGTGTTTCCAGTCCACCACATAGGTAAGACAAACCCAACAGGATCCTGGCTGACTCCCTGCTGGAAGCAAGCATCTGGGCAAACAAAGGTAGCTAGAGTTCATAGGGCAGAAGCCCAGAGAGGAGAGAACTGCACAGAGAAAACCTGGAGAACTATAGTGGCCCTCCCTCAACTACTGAACCCAGTACTGATTAGCACATGTGAGAGGAAACTATGGGAGGCAGGAAGGGTCACTAGGGAGTGTTAAAGGTGATGTGTCCAGCACTCATGTGCTCCTTGCCAGGAGCAGTGCCTATTTCTCACCAGTCAGAGAGGAAACCTCATGTTTCAGGGTCTCTGGGGAATACCAAGAAGGGTCTTGCCTCTGGATTGGAAATAACAGACTGAGTGTTAGTCTAATTCTACCTAATCTTAAAAGACCCCAGAGGATCAAACAACAGAACACGGGGTGGAAAAGGAGAAAAGGAAAGATATTATTGAAAGGTTCTTAGTGCCTAAGTGAAATGGCCTAACAGCACTTGAAGTTACAGTGTGATAAATTAAAAGATGTGTACTATAAACCCTATAGCAGTCACTAAAATAACAAAACAGTTGTAATTAATATGTCAGCATAGGAGACAGAGTGGATTCATTGATTCCAATTAACAAGACAGAAAAAGAGGAACAAATAAACAAAGAACAGGTAAATACAAACAAACAAACAAACAAACAAAAACCCAAATAGCTGGATAGGTATATCAATAATCACATTAAATATACATGGTCTAATTATCCCCAATTAAAAGAGTTGGTCAGATTGAATTGCTGAAAAACAAAATCTAATAATATGCTCCCTACCAAAAAAAAAATCCACATTAAATATAAAGACGCAAATAGGCTAAAAGTAAAAGCATGAGATAAGTTGTAACACGCCAGCACTAATCATAAGAAAGCTGGAATAGCTACATTATTAATCAATAGGGAAATGCAAATGAAAACCATAATGAGTTACCACTACATGCCTATACCTACTGAAATGGGAAAGTTTAAAATATTGACCATATCACACTTTAGGGCAAACGTGAAGGAACTGGAACTTTGATATGTTGCTGGTAGGAATGTGAAATGGTACTACTTTGGAAAACAGCTTGGCAGTTTCTACTTTGGAAAACAGCTACTATGGAAAACAGTTTGGCAGTTTCTTTTTTTTTTTAAAGAGTTATTTATTTATGCATGTAAGAACTGGGGTACAGGCCAGAGGTGCAGGAGTGAGAGGATTCACCAGAGACAGAGTGGGGAGCAGAACAGGCAGACTGACTGAAATACACTGCTGAGGGGAGCAGCGGGCGAGACAGGAGAGGTCTGCTGCGCCATGTGGGTTGCTCCCTGGCTGATCGGGGATCGAACTTGTGCCACGGAGGCTGAGGACTGCTTCATAGTGCTGTGCTTAACCCTTTTCTAGTAAATAAAGCATGTTACCTATCATATGAGTTACTTATCCTTCTCTTAGACATTTACTCAAGAAAAAGGAAAACATAGCTTCATTCGAAGACTTCCACATAAATTTTCATAGCAGCATTACTTGTAAGAGCCCCAAACTGGAAGTACCTCCAAAGTCCATGAAAAAAATAATGAATAAACAAATTGGAATATTTCCATAAAATATCAAACACCAAATAGGGACAACTACTGATACACATAACGTAGATGAATTTCAAGATAATTATGATGATTAGAATGAAAGAAAAAAAAAGTATTTGCTGTACATCCCATTTATGGAAAACTGGAAAATGGAAATTCATCTACAGTGGTAGAAAATAAATCAGTAGGAAATTTTTGGGGGTATAGATATGTTCACTAATTTGCAAGTGCCAAACAGTATACATTTAAAAAATGTATGTTCAAATTATGTTTCAAGAAATCTGTTATAAAGAGAAGCTATTTTATTTCCTTTTTCTCCAAAGATAACATTAAGTATATTCTGTGTCATTTAGAGCAAATAGATTGTTGATAAATGTGGAGGATATGAGCGGACTATGTTCACCACAGAGCAAAAGATGTATATTTAATTTTTCATCAACTATTTTTCATTTTGTGTTTTTTTAAAAAATTATTGAATGGTTGGTTAACCTTATGAATCCACAGGTCTAGATATGAATACTGTTTCTTCGGAAATGATAATTTTGTTCCCTTACTTTTCCACTGTGGTATAATTTTCCACTTATTTTTACAGTTTTCTATAACATTTTTGCTTAATTCTGTGCATTCAGCAACTCAAGAAATACATACTGAATGTCTACTATGTGACAGATACTGTCAAGTGTCAGCAGCTATGGCATTTTAGTGCTCTGCCCTGATGGAGTTGATAATCAGGTGGGGGCAAAGAGACTTTTAATACGTAAGTCAACAAACATAGAGATTTTCATTTGTACTGCAAAGAAAGCAAAAAGGATGCTATCTGTGATAGAGATGTGAATTAATTATATATTAACTCTGCACTTCTGTAGGGTAAGTGAAAAGGTATCAGGCTTTTCTGCCTCCCACCATGAAGACAGATGACAGAACCCTGTGGTCCTGAATGCATGCCTGATGGCGGGCACCTGGAATAGGGTGTGGACATATGTAGATGGAATTCGCTGGCCTACTACTGGGCTTAGAAGGGTGGCATCACGGAGACGCCAGCAGAAGCAGAGAGAGAAGAACGAGCAGGAGAAGCAGAGAAGCAGAAGGAGAACCAGTGAGAGGAGCAGGGAGCAGAGACCACCAGAGCAGGCCGGAGAGCCCAGATAGGGTGAAGACTTACTGGGGGCTGGGAAGCCTGCCAGTCTCCTGGCCCCCCAGCACCCCTGCCTGCCGTGTACCTGGTAAATCCCAATAAAAGCCTGCAAAATCCACCGAGGGCCCTAGGACTCCTCCTTCACCCGTGTGCTTCGGTCATAGAGAACCTGCCCTGTGTCCTCCTGCCGCTGCAACTTCATTATTTCAAATGATTGCTATTTATTAAATTTACATACTGGAATTTTACTGCTCTAGTTTGTTAGTCCCATGCTTCAGGCCATTTCAAATAAAAGTTAATGACGAAAAGTGAAGTCACCCAGTTAACTTGTCTTAATCCTTCCAGTTTCACCTGGAAGATCACTTTCTCTTGCAAAGGTAAAGGTGCTTCCCACCTTTACAACACACGCACACACGCATGAGCAACACATACAAGCTTAAGTCCTCACACGTCCTGTACTTTCTCTTATGTCACCATCATGTGTTCCACGGGAGATTTTTTTTTTTTATTAATGCATTTCTTCCAAGAAACTATTACCTCCATGAAGGTAGAGACTACCTCTGGTTTTCCCATAACTCTATCCCTATTATCTGTTAACAGAGTTTGGCATAGAGTAGGTATCAGAAAGATATTTACTGAATGGATGAGTTAATGAAGGAGTCTTTCTGTTCACTTCAGGAGGTGTAAGCCCTCCTGGTCCTACAGGTTCCCGGTGAAACAGGATCTTCCTTAGATTGTGGTCTTTTTTTCATATAGTCATCCCATTTTAAACCATATTTCCTACTCTTGCTGCAGTTGATTCCTGACAAATTAAAAATTTGGAGGAGGGGAGTTGTTCATTTTGCTTAAAGAGCTGAATTGTAAATTCATACTTAGTATGAATTGTATACTTAGTATTATACTTAATAACCGTATACTTAGTATGGCTCTGAGAGATTCCCCAGTCCAACTGCCTGGGTTCAAATCCTGGCTCTCTCACCAGTTCTGTGAGGAAAAATATGGTAGTAACCTCAAAGGGTTATTGTAGGGCTTAAAAGCATCAGTACACACGAAAGTGCTTAGAATAGTGAATGGCATGCAGCAAGTGCTAGATAAGTGCTCCTTATTAATTTCAGTAATGCATAATACTTACTAAAAAAAATCAGTTCTTCTCAAATCTATATTGTGCAACTGCATTGACCAAATCAAGTATGGCCTGTGCAAAACCAATTTCTGGTATAATCATCTTCTGATTTATTACATTTTCTATCTACATATTAATCTTTGAAATGAGTGAATATATTAATTGAGGGAAGGATTTGTAACAGGGTGGTCCAGGGGGGGGGGTAAGGGGGAGGTTCCAGTTTTCCTGGCCCACCCAAGGGATGGTGAAGCTGAGCAGGGAGGAGAGAAAGCTGGAGAGGAGACTGGGGAAGGAAGGAAGCAGGAGGGAGAGCCAGAAGGAGACCTGGAGGAGGCATATGGAGCAGAGACATGTGACATTGCTTCTTGGTCCTGGACTGGTTGAAAGAGACATGGGTGAGAGACCTGTGGATTGGTTAACAATGGCAGTTTTTATCTTGGTTATGATTTTGCTTTTCCCTCCAGACTTGTCTGACTTTTTCTGACCCTTTTCTATGGCTCCCCGCTGGAAGGTGCTTTAAACTTGTGACAGGCTTTAGGGCCTTGCTTTGGGCCAACCCTGTTTGGGTGGACTTTTTTTACCCACGAGGGGATGAGTAACTTTGAGTGTTTGATTTGGAAACTATATTCTTTGTCTTTTCTTTGTTACACACTAATTGTATTAAAAGTTCCTTTCCATTAAAGATCTTGTATGTTTTGTCTCAGTGAGGCGGATGGCAGAATCTATTTAGAGCAGGCAGGTTTGGGGGTTCTGGGGTGTCGGTCTCCCTGCCATGTAACAGATTTATAGCATAATGATCACTTTTTTTTTTCTTTTAAAGATTCATTCACTCATCCACACAAGCACTAGGCACAGCCAGAAGCATGGGAGGGCGAGAGAACCCACCAGAGCCAGAACGGGGAACAGAACAGGCAGACCAACGAAACACACAGCCTAGGGGAGCAGCGGGCGGCAGGAGAGGTCTGCGGACCATGCGGAACCCTCACCGGTGGCCAGGGATCGAACCAGAGCCGCAGAGGCTGCGGGCAGCCCCGCAGCCCAGCGCCCAACTGCCGCACCACCAGGGAGGACCCCATGATCACTATTTTTAAGGACATTATAGAATTTATAAACGTAAAGACATGTTAAGATACACTATAATAATTTAAAATTCACTTAGTGGTACTGACCTTTAAAAATAGCATGCCTGAAAAAAAAATTGCAAGTCTGAATTTCAAAAGCTAGATTCCAGTCCTTCCAGAACTGGCTTTAACATTCAGCTTTTCATATGGTCTGAAAGGGGGTTATTTCTAGAGGAATGTGCGGGGAAGGAGGAGAGGGGGTGTCTTTCTGGTGGGAATGTGAGAACAGCAGCTCTTTGAATGTTGTGCATGACGTAGCATGGGAAATGTTAGCAGCTGCTGGCGGAGTGTTTCACACGCAGTGGGGCAGTGGGAAAAGCAAAGAAGAAAACAACCGGGGCAAACAAATGCTGAAGAAAGGGTGGGGCGGGGCCAGGCGGCAGCCAAAGAGAGAGGGCAGGCTGGAGAGAGGAGACACTTAACAGAATAAAGAATCAAACAGTGAGACATTTCAGGGAAGGGCAAAGGTCAGTGGCAGAGCAAGGGAGAAGGAAAAGAAAAACGTGAGCATTTATGACATATTTGAATGTCCACGATGATATGTGTAGTTCTAAAAACGGAATTAGAGCAATCAGGAAACTAAAATAAATACATACATATACAAAATTGCTGTTTAAACACACTTAACAGGAACACATTCCATTTAAAAAAAAAACAATAATAATGAAACACTTACATGGATTGCCATAGCAGCTAGCCTCAGAATTAATAAAAATAGTTCCTGATTAGAACAAATGAGAGATTAAGGAGTGCATACAGATCAAGCAATCAGGTAACCTAATTACCCCTTCATGATGATTTTGGTTCACTTTGGAAAATGTCTGAAAACAACTGATAGGCCTTTCCTTCCCTTTAGCTCTTAGATATTTCTTTGAACTCCTGCTGCCATCCTTTTCACTGTCATGAAAATTTTTTGGTCACATTCCCTATATCATTTATTTTTCTCCCTATCATCCCACATATCCTGATACCATTTTTTATTTTTTAAAATTAATTTATATTGAGGTAGTATTGGTTTACGTTGTTGTTGGTATTTTGCAAGTTTAGGATCCCCCCTTTCTGGTGATGTTACCATAGTGGTCCCAGCACCCAAGCACCCATAATCCACCACCACAGTCCACAAAGCTCTGACCCCACTTTGTGCTCACCCTTCTGGCTCCACCCCCTTCTCTGAGTGCCTTTTTTTTTTTTTTTAATAGAGAATGTCTTTGAAAAGTAGACTGTTCTTTGCGGGGGGGGGGGGGGGGGGGGGGGGGGGAGAACAAACTCAGGAACATCTGGCCAGGTTACTTTCAAGGTTACCTGGGCAATTTCTCTTGAATATAGTGCAATTAGCTGTAAAACACTGGAAGCCACATTAACTGAGGAAAATGAACCTGAGCTTGAGGGTGTACTTTGACCTCACAGTGCGCCAAGGGCTATAGCTGCAGGGTATTGAGATTTATGCTTTCCTCCTGCAAATCTTTAAAGGGCCCTATTCACTTCCTTTTTATTTTCTTCTTTTTTAACAGAGAGGGAGTAAAGCATAAATGATTGTTCTCTCCTTCCTGAAAAGGTGTTTTCCTGGAACTTAATTGTCCTTTTTTCACGGGTCATTCTATTCCTAATATCAACAAATCCTTCTGTGACCTAACCTTTTCTAAAACAAACACATTTTTTTCCTCTTTGTTCTTTTCATTTCCTTTACTTCAGCTTCTCAAAACCAACTGCTAGTGGGCATATCAAATTACAAGTTATGGTTGAAATCTTTTTTACAAGCCCCCTATAGCCTGGAATGTGTCAGAGTATTTTTCAAGATTTATTTATTTATGCATACAAGAACTGGGGTACAGGCCAGAGGTGTGGGAGGGTGAGCAGATTCACCACAGACGGAGTGGGGAGCAGAACAGGCAGATCTACTGAAATACACTGCTGAGGGGAGCAGCGGGCCAGACAGGAGAGACATGTAGGTTAGGTCCCTGGCGGGGGATCAAACTTGTGCTGCAGTGCCTAGCATTAGCTTGCTACCACTGAGACTTTAACCCCTCCGCTGCCAGGCGGAGTAATGTAATGTAATACATTGCTACAGTATTTTTGGATAGTGGCTTTCAATCTTTTCAATTCTGAGATACAGTATTAACATACTAAAAATTGGAGGCTCCTGACAGGATAGAAGTATAACTCAGCATTTGTTAATAGAGAGTGGCCAGCTAATAAAAATCTGGAGTTTAGTGACATAACTACATTTACTAATGAGAAATTAGGCATGACGATGTCATATTCAAGCTACAGACAACACTTGATATGAAAATATATTTGTAGACATCTCTGTAAAATCTGGGATCCAAAGTTTGGGAGTTCATTTCCCAGGAGCTTGATAGAAATGGAGTATCCCAGGTTTCATCAACTACCTACTGAATTTCAGGCCAAGTATAACAAGCTCTGCAGGTGAATCTGATCTATGCAAGGTTTTGAGAACTATGTTCTCCACCAGTACTGCTCCAAGAAAGTATGAGAAACACATATGTAATTTAACATTTTCTAGGAAACAGATTAAGAAAGTAAAAAGAAACAAAGTTGAAGCAGCCGGCTCCCTGCATAATTTTGAAGAAAAATGTCCAAGAATAATCGTGAGAAAAGAAATGGGTGAGATAAAGGATGATATAATTTACTTAACCATATATATTAAAATTTTATCATTTCAACATGTAATCAATATAAAAAATAGTGAGATTTTCACTTTTTCTGGTAGGAAGTCAGTCTTTCAAACCTGATGTGTATCATTTACAATGCCTCACAATTGAAACTGGCTATATTCAAGGGCTTATCATATGACAGGGTGGCCCCCAGGGAATGAGGAGGTTCCAGGTTCCCTGTCCTGCCCAGGGAAGGATGGAGCTGAATAGGGAGGAGGGGATGCTGGAGAGGAGACTGGGAGAAAGAAGAAGGTTGGTGAGCAAAAAGGAGACCTGAATGAGGCACCTGGAGCAGACTTGTACCATTGGACTTGTACCGGGGACTTGTGGGACACAGAAGTAGACACTTGAAGCAGATGTAGGTGAGAGACCTGTAGGGAAGTTAACACTGGCAGCCTTTATCTTGATTTTGATTTTGCTGTTTTTGTCCCATGTGCTGGGCCCTTTCTGCCCCTTTCCTATGGGTCCCCACCAGAAGGTGCCTTAGACTTATAGCAGGCTTGCAGGCCTTAGCGACCCTTTGGGCCAACCCTGTTTGGTCTGGCATTTATCCTTTAGGGTTGTTTCTTGTGGGAATTATTATGCTTCTTTCCTTTCTCTTCTCTTTATGGCACACTAATTGTATTAAAATCCCTTCCATTAATGGTCTTATGCACTAGGGTATGTCTCATCTTGATGTGGTGGATGGCAGAACCTACTTAGAGCAGACAGGTTTTGGGGTCCTGGGGTGCCCCTCATTCTTCCTGTAACAGGATCAGTATCCACATGTAGCTATCACATTGAACAGCTTAATTCTAGACAATGGATAGAAATACAGTAAATATAAATCCATATAGCAGCAAATTTTGTTATTAGGAATCTGCTAAAAGTTTTTCTTTACCCTTAAATTTCACTTTAGGTTTCCATGTTTCTGTAGTATTGGAACATTCCCCTAAGACAGAACTTTCTGAGTGGCACTATAGTTTCACAATCTGCTTCTAATCACCTTAAGGTGTCTTACAGAGTCTCACAGATAGATAGATAGATAGATAGATAGATAGATAGATAGATAGATAGATAGACAGACTGTGGCTATATTCTAATCTGGCTATATTCAGCATCTAACCTGGCTGTATTCAGCAAGTGGTTAATGTAGGACAGTGATTTTCTAAGGATGATTCCTGGATCAGCAACATCAGCCTCACTTGGGAACTTGTTTCAAATGGAAAATCGCCCACTCCAGACCTAGTGAATCAGAAATGTTGTAGGTGGGGCTCAGTGATCTGTGTTTTAATAAGTTTTCCAGTCGATTCTGGTGCTCATTCACATTCCAGAATTACAAGTGTAGGAAAATCTATTTCCTTGGAGATGACTTCAGAATCATCATTTTCCTGAGTTGACTGTTTTACCACAAGCAGAATCAGTTTCAGTCTTACTAAAGCAAAAGCAAAGGAGAACATGCTGTGAAGAGATCACTGGAAACAACTCTTAGCAAAACTGAAGAGGTGTCCTCTCCTCACCCTCATTTAGGGATAGGGCCACAGTATATTTTTTTTAATTTTTTTTTAAGATTTATTTATTTATACAAGCACTAGGGTACAGTCAGAAGCGCAGGAGGGTGAGAGGATTCACCAGAGCCAGAGTGGGGAAGAGAACAGGCAGACATAAGTGGTAAGGGGGCTTTTGGTCAGTATGCCCTTGGAACAGTAGGACAATTAACATTGTGCATGGTTAAATTAGCACCGATTGAATTAAAAAAAAAAGATGGGATGTGCAGAAGATGGGGTCTGGATCCCTGTGATAGAAAGTTGCCACGGAGATATAAAGTGGGAGCATGTAACTGTCTGCATGACTTCGGAAGGATCTCAGGGAACCTTTAAAAAAATACATAATTCATGATACTGTCCTTAAACATATTTCAAGAATGTCACGCCTGGAAATGTCTTCATATTCAATATTTTCCAAGTGATATAATTACATACGTCCTATAGTCAATAAGCATGTAGTCTTTACATTGAAGTATATTTGCAGCTTTGGTTGCTATTCATGGATTTATTCGGGGGTGCGGAGAAGGGTTAGAACATTCCCTAGTAGTACATTCCTAGAGTAGAACATTCCCTATAGTACTTGTGCTTGGTGAATAAAGAGCACGACTATGCCACTGTGTGTATTGCTTCAAATTTAGAAAGGTTTATCATCAGTTTAACTTTCTTCCCATTTGGTTTGGATACTCGTTTCTATTGGATCAAATATTAGCATTGGTTCCACTTTCAGAGCTAGTTCGTTAAAATAATTTTTGGTTGATTTTAGTACAATTGCTGGGTTCTAAAGAGAATGAGAAATATAATGCTTTATAATTTTACAATTGAAACTATAGATGTGATTTTAAGGGCTACACTGATCTGGGCTCATTAATCCATTGGTTTGTACAAGGAAGATTTAAAGTTAATATCCCTGCAATTCATTATAAAAGGGGAGGGGGTGAATCTCAAAGAAAGTTAAGGAAGTCACACCTGTCTTGCCCAAAATAGCTTTAATGCTGTCAACTTAAGTCCAAACTTAATAGGACTTTGAACAGAGGAAACAACATCTTGCCTGAAACAAGCTGTGTGACTATGATTGTGTCACTTAATGTTTCTGAGAAGGCACAATGTGGCAAGTTGTTTCCTTACTTCTAAAAGGCAATAGTGATAATATATAATCATAATGGTAAAAGGATTAAATGAAAGTGTCCATGAAAGCTGTATGCGCAACTCCAAGGGATGATGGTGTCCTACACCAAAAATACAAATTGTCAGATGATCTAGTAAAAATGTCCATATGAAGGTGCCCACTCTGAGAGAGAAAATAGGATTTTATTCCCATGGAGAGTTTCAAACAAGGAATCCATTGTCTCATAATTCTAATCTGTGGATTCAAAATTAACTCAGAACTCTCTATGCACTGTACGTCTATGTACAAATAAATCATGCCTGGGTCTTACTGTGCTGTTGATGTTCCTATGGATATGATTTTGTTTTCTATCATTTTGATTGATACCACACACAGCAACAAAACCAGCATGGCTTTATTTTAAAATCAGAACTAACGGATCATGAAATTAAACCCAGACTGTTCTGATCTCAAGTAGACCTAGCCTGGTGGTACAAACTCTATCTCTTCTCTTAGACTCTTTGGCCCAAATTTAAGACTTTTCCCCTTAGGTTTATAGCTGCCTTCTCACTACTGCAATGCTCTTTCTCGATTTTTCTTTGTTTTAGCAGATGTAAAACAAAGACGAAGTTGTATTTGTCTTTAGCATAATTTTAGAAACATAGAATTTTAAATGACTGAATTCTTTATTTTTATAGAAATATGATATCATAAGGATGGTGGGCTCAAGTTGCCCTCCACAGAGGTTGGGCAATGTATGTATTCTTCTAAATGTAAAATGTGGGCCTCCCCGGTGGCGCAGCAATTGAGCGCTGGGTTGCAAAGCTGCCTGCAGCCTCTGCAGCGCCACTTCGATCCCCGGCTACCGGGTGAGGGTCCCACATGGCACGCAGACCTCTCCTGCTGCCCACTGCTCCCCTCAGCAGTGTACTGTCAGTCTGCCTGTTCTGCTCTCCGCTCTGGCTCTGGTGAATTCTCTCACCCTCCCGTGCTTCTTACTGTACCCAGTGCTTGTATAAATAAATAAATCTTAAAAAAAAAAAACCCAGCAAGGGAGAGTCATTTAAAAAAAAAATGTAAAATGTATTGACAGGCCATGTGAATTGCTCTTCTAGTAACTGGGATAAAGTCGTTTGATGTGAACCTCATTTCTTGCTTTATTCACTTTTTGAACAAGAACTCACATTTATAAGAAAACAGGGTGGTTAGAGTTGTGGTCAAACAAAAGAATGGAATCAATGTGACTCAGTTATGTGCAAACCAAAACCTTGGATATCTCACCTTTCTGCTAAATGCACCTTTTAAGCATATCCTCAAGGTCATGTTCAAAAATAGCAACACGTGAAATTTTCCACAATACAAGCATATAGCACAAACTGAACTGTTAAAAATGAGAAAGCTGTGTGGGTGTGGGGGTGAGGGGTTTATATGCTAGAGTTTCAGAAAGGGAAACACATTTGCAAAAAGTCACATCTGTGTGATGAATGGAAGAGGCAACTCCAGTGATTCTAAACTAAATTTTGTTATATGTTTATCTCCCCTAGATAGCCAGACACAGAATCACAGGATTGAACTGGATATGACCTTAGACAAAATGGAATGTCTTATTTTACTTATGAGGGAAGTGAAGCTGAGAAAGATGAAATGGCTTTCCTAAGATAACATGGTCAAATAATAGCTGAACTTGAATTTAAAGTTATAGCTATAGCTAATATTCACTCCAGTCTTCTTTTTATTATATCAACTCCTTATGTGTGCTTCCCTGTACTTTTAACCAAGTCCTTATTTATTTTAAAGAATAGGTAACAATTAAGCTTTTAACACGGTCTTATATTTCTATCTATACAAGTAGTGCAACTAGAATGGCTCACTTAGCATTGATTTTTTTTTAAACTTTTCCTATCAGTCATAATCCTTTGACATCATTTGTAACTCATTTGTAACACATGCAAATGAGTGATGCATGCCACAGTTACCAGTGTTGTACCATATTTCTTTTTTTTTTTAAAGATTTATTTATTTTTATACCCCTGGGGTACAGGACAGAGGCGTGGGAGGATGAGAGAATTCACCAGAGACAGAGCAGGGAGCAGAACAGGCAGAAGGACTGAAATACACTGCTGAGGGGAGCAGCGGGCGAAAGACAGGAGAAAATTGCCATTTGGGCATCGACAACTGGGGATCTCCCTGGCCAGCCGGGAATTGAACCAGCGCTGCAGAGGCTGTGGACAGCTTCATAGCGCTGAGCTCAACCCGCTGTGCCACCAGGGAGGCCCATTGTACCATATTTCTGGAAGCAAGTAGAGCATTCAGCTCTATAAAAGAAATTTTAAGATTTCGTTCAAGATTGCTTGGATGGAACAAATACAGCCACTGCTTTTCCTTGGATATTTATTACTTTCCTTATTTATGCTTAAAATGAAATTCTAAGGATGAAACTGGTAAGATTTTAATAGTACTTAACCACTATTGAGCAAATAGACACAGAAAGGCATATAATCACTTAACTATACTGCTTTGCTTTAGTCAATGCGCTTCTAATCTTCTAATCTATCATACAAATATTTCAAGACTATCCATCACAACAAGAATTAAATTATATGAGCTCTCAAGAGGTCTTGAATTTGGAACTTGTTTTTATTAAAGATCTAGCAATTCTTTAGCAGAACTTTCAATCAACCCCTAAATGGACTGCCAATAAGAAAAGTAATCTGGTTTATCAATTTTTTTCTTATTAAAACATTGAAAGCAAATATTTTTAAACCCTATTTCCTCTTGGTTCCCAGGCGCACACTCTCTACATCCTATAAAATTTGAAAAAGGACAGAAAAAAATACTGCAAATTTGTGGTTAAACCAGCGTTAGGGTATAAAGGATTGTCCTTCGCATAGGAAACACGTACACGTATGTCCTCAACCACCACAAACATTTTCTGAGTTCTTATTACAAATGAGGTATTTTTCTAATAACCCTACAAGAGCTACTTTATTTAATATACAGCAAGCATGTTGGAGATGAAGAAACTAATAATCAGAAAAGTTAAATGACTTCAAGGTTACTCACTAAGTCTGATACCATAGCCTGGATGCTAGAATAATAATTATTCTCATATGTACAACAGTGCCAAGAGCTAGAATTTAGAGAGCATTTACTATGTGGTTAGTACTGTTTCAGGCCCTTTCCATGCATTTTGATTTACTCACCCTAACAATAAAACAGTATTTTAGAGATGTTTCATATACCAATTTTCTTTAGATGAAAGATGGAGGCATAGAAAGTTTAAATAACTTGCCCAAGGTCCCACAGATGGTAACTGTGACCGAGCACATGTATGTCCTATGTTTCCTATGCAAACTTATGAAAGGCTTCTGTATGTGTTTGTGATAGGATGTTCTTTTTTAAGGATTTAAGAAAGTGTTTTACCATTGACTTTTGTTTAAATTGTGAATCTAAAGGGAAAGGTGTTTTAATAGTCCAAGCAACAATAAAACAAAGTAACTGTGTGCCAGTAATGTAGTTCTTCCATCCTGATTCAGCATTATCTTGCATGTTTATTGCAATACATCGTAAATCCAACTTTATGCCATTTACAAAACTAATAGTTTGAAAATATTTATAAAGGGATATAAATAATATAAAATATCCTACACTCATAAAATATTATTGTGAACATCAGAGGAAGAAATTCCTCTTATTGTTCCTTACAAACAAGCATTACCTGTATATTCTCTTATTGTAATAAGGAGCTACAATTGTCCATAATGTGCTTACCTGCAGAAGCTTCCATCTGGTGTTCAGGTCTTCCAGAGTATTGAGGTTATATGGTGACAGCTGAATGCCCAACGTGGTGAGCTGGCGAGCAAGGTCATTCATGTGGTTTACATTCTCTTTAAGAGGTGCAATTTCTCCTCGAAGTGCCTGTTTGAAATAGTCAAGGACAAAATGGAAGATGAGAACACTTAAGGCAAAGAAACACAGACACATGGGAACGACAAGCTATCTCATTCTGTTTGACAGGCGCTATCAATGACATTGGCTCTATTACCATGGTATTACAACAATGAATATTTATTAATGGGTGAATAATAATAACTCATGTTTATTGAGCACTTCTTAAGTGCCTAATTCTGTGATGAGCTTTGTCCACACATAACCTGATTTTATTCCTACACAGTAGCCCTGGGATGCTAGTAGTTGGAGAACTCTCATTTTGCACAGGAGGAAGCAAACTTGCAGATATTAAACCCTGCCCAAAGTCCTTTGGGTAAAAATTGAGAAAGCTTGACTACATATCCAAGTTGCTTACCTCCAGAAAGCCTATTTGTAACTCCTCTATTATCTACCTCTCCAAAGCAATTCTGGATTGGCAAAGTAACAAGAAAAAGATAATGCTGCTACAGTCTAAATTTTGTTCCTGTCACAACCAGAAAGGCATCCTACTCCCCTTTAATAATAAAAAGATATACTCAATCATAAAATACGACATTCCTATTTTGCACCAACTACATCCTAAATAGATTCATTTAGAGATGAAGGTATTTTGTCAAGTCCTAAGAATGACTTCCTAGGCTTCTGGTATTTTAGCCCTTGTAGTGATGACTTAAAGAAAGCACCCCTGGGGCTTCTCGGCTGTCTCTAAAGCAATAGAGCAGGATTCTCTGAGGCAATGCATCATGGCAATCTGTTGAACAGAAGAACCCTATGCAGATATGGGGAGGATATTACCATGCATCATACCTACCCTATTGAGATGACATTTATGGATCTTTAACATGATGCATGATGTCCAAATGTTCCAATGAGCAATTTCTAAGGGACAAATTTCCTCACTTAGAACAGTTTGTGTAATGTAATGTCTGTGTACAAGGACAGCATCACTTACTTGGCTCTATGTGCTGTTTTGACTTGCTTGATCTGGGAAGGTGTCATTACTATGGTTCACCAGGTTGATAAAACTATTGTTTATACTGACCTCACCTGTAACCCTCCTGATCATCCCCACTCCAAATAGAAGGAGCCGAATATGTACACTCTAAATAAGAATGGCATTACCCTCTCAAATCAACCTGAATATCTCACGACTAAAATGTGGTATGATGTGGAGTTTGAGGCTCTACTGCAGTTCTTAGATAGTACAAGACAGTGTGATAATCACTCTGATGAACTTACAGTATTTTAAAGTGGTCATTCAAAATATTCTATTAAAGACTCATGGGTTTCTTTGGGGAGTGGTACAATGTTGTGGAAATAGACTGCAGAGCTGGTGGCATAATCTGAAGAACATATGAAATGACACTGAATTGTGTACTTTAAAAGGGTGAGTTTTATGATATGTGAATTATATAGCAATAAAAATTAAAAACAAAGAAAAACAAAAGAGACACTTTAACCAACCACACACACGCAAAAAAAAAATCATATCTGATGTAAGTTTTCTTAATTCAACGTCATGTCAGTGGAATGTTGTAGGAATCAGCCTAAAACAAAGGTTGGTTTTATAGGGATGGATAATAACTAGTTTATTCCTTTCCTTATAAATAAACAGATGGGTTAAAAGAATCAGAATAAGTGTCCATGGAGAGAGAGGGTTAAAATCCATATACATGAATTCATATCTCTTAAAGGAAATGATCCATAGTCACTTTGTTTTGCCTAATAGAAAGGTCAGATAACAGATTTCTTAAATGTCAATGGGGAAACCTGGACAAGGACAACGATTATAAAAATGAAACCATTTTCCCCTGGATTATAACACATGTTCCTAGTAACCGCAAATATCATGTGAGTGGGAACTGTGAACAGAAACCATTGCAAACATGGCAACTTAGCCAGGTAGAATCTGACAACATTGCTCATTAACCCTGCAAATTAATTGTCTGATTTTATCAGTGTGACTTTCAGCCATGAAGTTGAGTATCCATCTCAGTGAAGACGGATTAGATTTCAGCTGCCTTTGGACTCCATAATGTACACATTAAAAAGTCTACTAGAATATCTTGATTTTCATTTCCTCCTCCCAAGTGTTGGACACAGATGTTAATCCTGCATCAGTGTTTTGTTGGGAGGACTAAGAGAATTTAAAAATAAGTTCTGGTACTAACAATTGATCACAGTATTTATTTATTCCGCCTCCTCTTTGCCTCCCTGCATTGTAATAGGATCTCAAGCTTCTTTTTTCACTCATATTTAGCAGTTCTAGAAGTTCTCTTAACTGATCTATACTTAAGAGTCACCAGATTAGCCAGAGACTCCATTCCTCTGTAAAACACACTAACGAGGGCTTCTAACAGCCTCTATATAAAATATTTGGGGTTATCTGTCAGTATGCATGGCCCTTCAATTCTCCTTAGTTGTCAGTGTGTTTATGTCCTCAAACCTATTTTTGACAGTTAGTACTGCAATTACATAATTTAAGATTTCCTAAACCAAAGTAGTATGTCTAAAAAGAAGGTAATTTATTTCATGAAAATCAGGTTAAATATACTGGAAAGTTGCTCAGCAAAGTAAAAGAAAATACGTATTTTTGAATTGGGTCTAGACAAAGCAACTGTAAAAGATTATGAAATCAACCAGAAAAATTTAGAAGAACTTTGTACTGAGAATACTTCTCATGTTTCCTGATGGACTCTTTGCATTATAGAAACTAGAACTGGAATTAAGACATTTGTATCATCAATGTGATTTATAGAGAACTCCAATCAGTGAATCTATACTCAAAGAAATGTCATAAAACATTAAAATATTAGTGACTCTTTGAAGATAAAATAAAATGTCTAAAACATTTTTTATGGTTCTCTTTTTCAATGAACTGCTGAACTCTAGGTCCTAATTGAATTGGAACAAAAAACATGTATTATAAATTTTTACCACTATTATTTTACTGCCACTGCTACAGTTGCTACTAGTATTATTAATTAAGGGGGGGAAGCCTTATGTCCAATTTAATCTGAATGCCTACATTTCTTTTTATTTTTTAAAGATTTATTTTATTCATTTATGCATACAAGAGCTGGGGTGTTGGCCAAAGTTGCGCGGGTGGGGTAGAGGTGAGTGGATTCACCAGAGACAGAGTGGGGAGCACTCTGACTGAAATACACTGCTGAAGGGAGCAGTGGGTGAGACAGGAGAGGTCTGCTGTGCCATATGGTTAGCTCCCTGGCTGGGGATCGAACTCGTGCCACAGTGGCTGCTGATAGCTTCCTAGTGCTGAGACTTAACCCCTTGTGCCACCAGGGAGGTCCATGCCTGCATTTCTATTTAGATTCGATAATGAAAGCTTTGATTGGGGCGGGGGGAGGTCAGTTGGTAAAACAGATAATTTGCTGTAAAGGTTCACTTTGGGGAGATATCTTGAGCCTGTGTAGAGTAAAGAAATTTAGGAAGCTGGAAATCATCATGAGGGCACTAAGCACATGAAGATGGAGAAAAGGAGGTAACTGATGGCAGAAAAGAGGACGCTATAAAGGAGACAGGAGTCTGTTCATGACAGTCTTAGCTTTAGTATTTGACCTCAGTGCTTGTGGCCGCTCCACAGCACGCAAGGATGGCTCACTGCTATAGGCTACTGAGGCCTAGAAATTCACATAACAAGATGCATGGCCTCCTAAGCAATGACTCACGGGACAGCCTATGTTTAGAATGAATACAGGTACCACGTCATTTAAATCGATGTAACACTGGATTTGACTGTTTTTCAAATATTAGTGCTTTTAATATTGCACATAGAAATTTATGTTTAAAGTATTAAACTCGAATCATAAAATGTCAAAAAGCACAGTTAACTCTGAACAATACGATGTGCTATTTAAACACTACCAGAATTTTATTAGATTTTATTCTAGTTTGGAAGCACTAAGCGAGAAAATACTGATGGGGGCCATTATACTGTGGGTTTTCTTTGAATCACTTAAACATCTGGAATATGTTCTCCATGAAAGAGCAAACCAAGTCTAATTTTATTATGACTAGTTTCATGCAGGCGGAATTTTCACTTCATTAAATGTTGTCTGATTATAGATATAAAAGTACTGATTTAGAATGATATATAAGCCTGATATGTCAAGTTTTTCTTCTTTTTATGAAATTAAATTGCCTGTCAGATCTTTGCTTATCTTTATGTAGTTAAAGATTTGCTCAAATATACGCTGGGTTGCGAAGCTGCCCGCAGCCTCTGCGGCGCCGGTTCGATCCCCGGCTGCTCCCCGGCCACCGGAGGAGGGTCCCACATGGCACGCAGACCTCTCCTGCCGCCCGCTGCTCCCCTCAGCAGTGTACTTCGGTCCTTCTGCCTGCTCTGCTCCCCGCTCTGGCTCTGGTGAATTCTCTCACCCTCCCACACTTCTGACTGTACCCAGTGTATGTATAAACAAAACAAACAAACAAATAAATAAATAAAACATGCCTCTATTAAAAAAAAAAAAGATTTGCTCAAATATATATTTAGAACTTTAGTCATCAACGACTTCGCAAGAAAAACATTAAGGAATTGTCTATTAACAAAGAACATTCTTTTTGAGGGCGCAATATTGATTTGAAGGTGAAGAGACTCTTCCTTCTGCAAGGCACAGGAGGTCAGTTTGGAGGCTTAGAAAGGAGCCTCTAGTTTGGCGGCCTCCAGTTCCTCTTTGAACAAAAAGCAACAGACCTGGCATAGAATGGATGTGCAATGAATAAATACTGAATGCAAATATGAGTTAAGGGTGAGTGGGAATATTTCAAGTAGTTTTGATAGAGATTGTGAGAGAAGTTCACTCAAGAAAATTAATGAGCTTGGGCCTCCCCGGTGGCGCAGCATGTTGAGCGCCACACTGTGAAGCTGACCACAGCCTCCACAGTGCTGGTTCGATTCCCGGCCAGCCGGGGAGAATCCCACATGGTGAGACAGACCACTCTTGTCTCACCCACTGCTCCCCTCAGCAGTGCCTTCATTCGTCTGCCTGTTCTGCTCCCCACTCTGTCTCTGGTGGATCTTCTCACCCTCTGGCGACTCTGGCCTGTACCCCAGCTGTTGTATAAATAAAAATAAATCTTTAAAAAAAAAAAGAAAAGAAAATTAATGAGCTTTCCAGACAGTGTTGAGGGCCCATTTGAAGCAGAGGGCCAAGCTCTTTTTTTTTTTTTTTTTTTTTAAGCAGAACCAGTCTGCTCATTTTTCTCTTTCTCCATGCAAGCATGGAGAAAACAGTAGATCCAGAAGTAGGATTCAGTGAGTGGTTTATGACACAAGCACTTAGGGACAGGAGTTTTTATTTTGGCCAGAATGTGATTGCAAACCAGACCATGGAATCGAAACTGGATTAGGACAAAAGTGAAGCCTTACAAGGCGTGTAGGTGGAGAGAGTAGTCAGTGGTAGAGCTCCAGGACAATCCAAGAAAAAGGTCACTAGGAATAACTACAAGCAAGCAAGAAGGGAAGACTCAAATTAGTTCTGCCATTTCTAAGCTCATTTGGAAGATGTTTCATGTGAGATCCATATGCAGATCTGTAACAGGGTAATCCCCAAGGAACCTGGAACCTCCCCTTGTCCTGAAACATATGTATATACACATATGTGCATATATCACATATAATTATATAAATATATACATGAACGTATATATGCAAATATTAATGGTGCTACTGAGAATCTGAAATTTTTCCTGATTAGGGACATTCAATGTTCTTCCTGAAATCCTAACCTAATAATTCACAGAAGTCCTCTCTCATGTACCAGGAATTCACAGCCCATCAGGTCTGATGATGAAATGTCACTCCAGGGCTATATAGACTGTGCAGAGAAATTGACAGTACAAATGTTGCTTAATAAACAAAGTAGTGACTAGCTGCGTTTCTCTGTATGAGACCTCATGAAACAAACATCTGTGAACCCAGCCTTCTAAAAAACAGCCTAAGAAGTGCAGTGTTAGGGAAAATCCCAGAATTCTTTATGCTGGGTTAGTAGTGAGAAGTGAAGAGGGAAGAAGTAGAAATTCTATCCTTTAAAGTCAGGTCTTTAGTAGTGATATTAAAGCTTATATGTGTGGTTCAGGCAAGGCAAGCACCCAGATCCCTAGGAATTGGAGGCAGGCAGCCCAGCTGTGTTCTGTGGCTTCGATGTTTCTGGATGGTTACACCATTCTCTTGGTAGCTACTGCCTGCTGATGGGGTCATGACTGTCAAGGACCACACTCTGCATTACCCAGATCTGAGGTTCTTGGAGCCTCTAAAATATTCAGGGTAGGAGGTCTGGAGGGGGAGGAATGAGCTACTTAAGCACAGTGGGATCAATAACAAAGAAACACAAGATGAGAGGCAGGCAAACCTCTTAGGACAGCCCAGAGGGCTTGGAGACACCCCTTGTTACCTATAATTCTTGACTCTTTACTCTGGTTGGTTCCCTGCCTGATATGGGGGCAACAAAGATTTTCATCTTTTTTCTCAGCTATCTACTTCCTTAGGCCAGATTGCTGAGGAGTGGAGTCTGATTGTTCTTAAGAGAAAAGTATATAGTGAGAGTGGCAGGGGAGAGCAAGAGAGCCAAGGAAGGATGTGGTCTGGTGTGGAGACCCACATCTGTCTGGTTCCAAGGGGAGCACTGGAGCACGAATTGTATCAGAGTTAACCCCACCTTGCCACCAAGGGACTGTCCTGTTCTGCTTCAGTGTCAGTCACTATAAGTCACGGGTGGTCTTAAGGGAGGAAATGGTGGTGTAAACTTCCTAGGCAAGGTGGGTGGCTTTCTTTGGCTGAGAGAGTGTCTCTGGAAAAGGGCACAAATATGATTCTTTCCCAGCAACCATCAAGGTAGCTGGGGATGAGTGCACCAGTCTGATGATGCTGTCTGGCTGGGGCACCATCAGCATCTACTATACAACTAACTTCATCCAGTTCCCTAATCTCCTTTAGCTTGGGTTTTCCATGTCAGCTAACCCCCTCTTTTTTTTTTCCCCTCAAGAGACTTTGCACATGAATTCTCATTACTAACATTACGGGGCCCACCCACTGAGCTCCAATGAAACCAAGACAGGACACCCTTTCTATCAGATCAAATCCCTCATTTCTACCAAATTATGATGCGTTGTGTGGCGCGGAGACAAAGGGGTAGTTTGCAGACACAATGTGTACAGTACATCTGTCTTTAGAATCACTTTTTCCTTTGGTAGAGACAATCGTGACCATAAATTATGCCAATGAAATTATGTCTCTTTTTAATAGAGATGCGACTGCGTTCCAATTCAGCATCCGTTTTTATTGTGGTCGCCTGAAGGCAAAATATTACGCTGTTTCTTTTCATTGTCTTCCTTAGGTCCCCTTTTCAGAACAATGTTGTACATTTTCCTATTTGGGCATGATCACTTTTGATGAGCAAACTGAATAAGGACATAAATAATGAAACACACTCAGAACTAATGACCTAGATGTAGCATAATCAGGATGACTTGGGGTAGGTTAAATTTTTTTTTTAAAGAACAGATTTTGAGGAAAACAACATGAAGTTTGTAGGCATAAAGAAATCTGGTGCATTCATTTCCCAAGCAATTATTGGTAATTATGTTGTAACTATGCTTCCCCCTCTAAGTCACCACACTTCTAAATTTGTGACACTAAAAGATTAGTAATTAACCCCTGTGTTTGTTCCATTAAGAATCCTCACAGTTTTAAAGAAAGAAAGACCTCTAGTTTCTCTCTATATTATTGAAAGAGAACATATCCAAACACAAAAGCATACTTTTTTTTTGGGGGGGGGAAACTTTCTCCTTTGCATTCATTATAATACACCATTTTTCAGGATATGGCTTTACTGCATAGCTTATAACCCCAAGGTTCTGAAAATACAAGCTAAATTAGCTTTATCATCTGAGTGGTGTCTGTCTTCGTTCTTTCTTAGGCACGTTCATTTTGCCTTCACAGATATAAATTGGAAATGAGGGATAGGACAGAACTGATCAAGGAGGAAAGGCTTTTACTTAAAGAACAAGCTGTACCCATCTTCTTTACTTTAATTTCCTTGGAAACTTATTTTTATAATCCTACTCTGCTGGCTTTATGGAAAAAAGCAAAGCAAAGCAAACCAACCAACCAACCAACCAAACAAACAAAAAACCCAAATATTTCAAGCTTTCCATAGCTTTCTAACAACACAATTAAAACAAAAAGGTAGTTCATGAGTGTTTTTACAGAGGCTAAATGCAAAATCTGCACGATTAAAATAAAAAGGTCTCTAATGAGTATAAATAAATCATTTAAGCAGGCCACATTTTTAGGCTGCTAAGGAAACAGAAGAAATGCCAATATTTTCTTTCTGAGAAATTTTAATTATAAGTGACAAAACAAAGCAAAATGGCAGTTAATGAAATCTATTTACTTATTTAAGTTATAATCATAAACCATTAAAACATCAACCACAAGAGCATTGATATTCAAATTCAGGAGTTATTTTAGAAAAATTAAGTTTTACATTTAAGAGGTTTTTGAATTTGCCAGTATTTCTGCCAGTCTAAAATGTTCATGGCCTGGGCCCACATTTGCTCTCCTAGAGAGTGTCTGTTCTCACCCTTCCCTACATGGCTCAAAATATGAATCTAAGGCAGGCAGTGGTTCTAAAACAGCAGCATGCCTCATGGGAGGGTTGGATGGCACAGACATTGCTGCGGTCCACACCAGTATTTTTCATTCAGTAGTTCCAAGGGTGGATCTGAGAATCTGGCATTTTTCATAAGAACTTTAGAAAAAGCTAAATTCCTTGAACTCACTACACTTAACCTAACTTAGATCTTGCATATATGCTCTTCCATCTGCTTGGAGTTTTACATTTCTACTCTCTGCCTAGCTGGCTTCTAGCCACACACCTCAGGTCTCAATTAATATGGCTGCTGAGGCCCATTCCTAGCTGCCCTATCTAATGTATATATGAGTATATATATATCTAACATATATATTATATATAATACATAAATTTAATATATATCATATAATATATGTAAACATAATTTATAACATATATAGTTATATATTTTATATTTATACATTATAAATTATGTATAGTATATATTATATATTTATATGTTTATATTTGTATATGTATGTAAATACTAATGTTTCTCTTGAGAATCTGACGCCTTCCCTGATTAGGGATATTAAACATTCTTCCCCAAATCTTACCTTTCTCATTCATAGAGGTTTGCTCTCATGTAGCAGGAATTCATAATTTGTAGGGTGTGATGGCAAACTTTCATTCTAGGGCTATATATGCTATGCAGAGAAATTTCCCCTATTTTTCTCACACTCAGCAACCTATTTTCCTTTTTAGCACTGATCACACAATTTGTAAGTGTGCATTTATTTGTCTATTTACTAATTCATGGTCTGTCTTATTCTGAGACCCCAATCTTCATTAAGGCAATTTTGTTATATTTTTTTCCCCACCAGGGTATGCCAGTATGTGATCATCACTGTGTACATTTTTATTAAAAAATAAAATCAAGAGAAGTAGTCATGTTTGCATTAATTATTATTACTTCAGAACTCTTCTCAAAGTGCTTCACAAACACAGCTTTCGACAGACAACTGACACTGAGTTTCTAAAGGGGCAAAACTGCTGATTTCCTTCAGGTTCCATATTTGAGTTCTTTAGGACTATGCCTGATTTACTTTATGTTAGAACCATGTGCCAATTTCTGCAGTATCTCTAACTCTCTGAGCAAGAACTTACCATTTCTAGTTTTGGTGTGCCAACTAAGGATTTTTCATAAAAAAATGGAACAAGTGGGAAAAAATGGGAAGTAATTTGCTTAAGGAAAATATTTGGTGCTGGCAGGGAAACTTGGAATAACCTTCTGGTGGCCTTTGGGCTGATGAAAGCATTAAAAAGTTTATCTAGGAAAAAGACGAGAAGAATACATACCAGGGTCTCCACGTGGAGTTGTAGGGTGGTGTGGCCAAGGGAACGAAGGCTATAATTCAACTAGGGCTTGACTACTACAGTGAGCCTTGGCACAGGGCTGGGAGTCTCTTCAGAGAGAAGTTTCCTTTTCTACTTTGTGCAAAGAGGTCTTTGTAACTATTAGGATTATAGATGCTGGGTTAAGATTATGGATGGAATCTCTTTTCTTCTCTTTGTCTCTGTCTCTCTTCTCTCATTTCTGGGGGTTTCCATTAAAAAAATCATTTACAAATATTTTTCATACATTTCCTCTTGTTTAAAAAGTGGATAGTAAGGGGCTTCCATGGTGGTGCAGCGGATTGAGCACAGTGCTGTGAAGCTGTCTGCAGCCTCTGCAGCACTGGTTTGATTCCCAGCCGTCCAGGGAGCTATCCACATGGCGCAGCAGACCACTCCTGTCTCACCTGCTGCTCCCCTCAGCTGTATATTTCGGTCCTTCTGCCTGTTCTGCTCCCTGCTCTGTCTCTGGTGAATCCTCTCACCCTCCCGCACCTCTGGCCTGTACCCCAGGGCTTGTATAAATAAATAAGTATCAAAAAAAAGTTGATTCAGAGGGTTTGGAAAGTGCTAAGCAGGATGCTGAGGCAATCAGAATAGACCTCCCCTAAGGAGATAAGGTGACTGAAGTCATACAGATGGTAACAACAGAAAAAACACATACAGCTGGGTGTTGCATGTTCAACTGGAAAATGTCAAGTAGATCAGTGTAAGCTTGCAATCATTTTGATAAGGAGAAAAAAAAAATGAAGATGAGTGTTTGTAGATTTGGGCAAGAAGTATGGCCAGAAAGAGGATGGTTGAAATTATCTACAAAATAATTTTTAAAGATCTTATGTATCTGAAAGAGAGCATTTTGCCCTGTGCTTTTGTACACGTTCTTTCATTCATAGCAGAAAATATTATTGAGGGCCTCCCCGGTGGTGCAGCGGTTGAGCGCTGGGTTGCAAAGCTGCCCGCAGTCTCTGCAGCTTGGGTTCAATCCCCGGATGCTCCCCGGACACCGGAGGAGGGTCCCAAATGGCGTGCAGACCTCTCCTGCCGCCTGCTGCTCCCCTCAGCAGTGTACTTCGGTCCTTGTGCCTGCTCTGCTCCCCGCTCTGGTTCTGGTGAATCCTCTCACCCTCCCGCACTTCTGACTGTACCCAGTGCTTGTATAAATAAATAAAAATAAATCTTTGAAAAAAAAAAAGAAAATATTATTGAGCACCTAGTATATGCCAGGGAATGTTCAAGGTACTAGGGATACAATAGTGCAGAAAACAGACCAAATTGCTATGATCACACCAATTAACTCTAATGGATAAAATTTCATTTAAATCATGACTATTATTATGTAGTCTTATAAAGAAACAAATTCCAAGACAAAATGTATTCATAGCTACAAAATGCAACATTTTTGACTAAGAAAGTACAAGACCTTGGTATGGTATTGTGTATAGCAGTTCCCAAGAGATACTTTTCATTCCATAAAAAACAAATTAAGCTACTTTTGCATGTATGAATAATGATGGATAGAGGACCCTAGGGTTGCAAATTACCGGTGCAATATGTTATACCTAGTTTGCTTTATACTGAGCACATTTATTTAATTTTAGTTCTGTGGGGAAGGCAGTCACTATTGAAACAAAATGGAATTTTGCTGATTTGATTTTCTATTCAATATATTGTTATCAACTTAGAAATACTAAAGCAGAACTGAATCAGAGATGAATATAAATTTTCTAAGAACTGAGATAAAAATAATTAAATGGAAGAGGACAGAAAGGATTATAAAATGCCTTTCAATATCCACTTTTACTTTCAGATTATTGTAGCTCCTGAATTTAATAAATATTTTTAGTCTTTCCAAAATGCCTTTCTTTCTTACACATGGAATAACAAAGAACAAGATATGCAACTACTTAAAATTAAATGAAATGAATGTAAAATGGATTTTCTTCATTAAAATCTGTGCAACAGCATGTTTAAAATTTAGATGGGTAATTTTTATACAATGGTTCATCTTCATTTCATCATATTTCTGGGCTGCAAAGGAAGTCTTATGTATTTACTTCCAAGTAATATTGCTCCTCCAGATAGATTATTGTTTTTTTTTATTTTTACCTCGATTTACATATGTGTGTGCATGAAAGATCTACCTTCTTAAGCAGGGTAAAGAGTTTACTCAGTTTTTCATTGTTTTTCACCAACTTTTACTTTCAAGATATTCCTCTGCTTTTCTGATCACATCTTAACATATGATCCATATTCATATATTATTATGTCCTATTTTGACAACCTCTATCTTGATAATGTCCACTTAAGCACATGGGGGTGATGAATAAATCACTACTTATGCAAATGTGTCTAAGTGTCAAGCTGTCTAATCAACCTACTCGAATATTATTTCAAAAAAAATTCAAAGGCATTGGCCACATCTATCCTTTACGAAACATGATTAGCATTCAAATAATGAACACATGCTACTTTAATAATAATAGATTTATTTCCTTTTTCAATAAAGGCATATGACTTAATATCCTCAAAAAATCCGTGTGATGATGTTCTACTGATTTTCAAAAGGAGAGCATTATTTCAGTTAAAATAAAGGGTTTAAAATCTTTAAAAAATCTTTTCAACTAAAAATTTAAGTTTTTGAAAGACAAAGTGGCTTAGATTTCGGGAAGATTCCTCTTGCGTCAGGACACTCAACTCTAAACCTCAGGCAATTTTAACACCGAGACAACCTTGAAAACATCTTCCTTCAACCTTTATAACGAAATGTCACAGCGGTTCCAAAGGTAAAATTTTACTCACTGCATAAGCCAAAGGATCAATAGAACTTATGCTCATTTGTTTAGATTATATTTCTTTTAACCTTATGCTTTATTGGATACCCAAAAGTCACCATTATATTGGAGGACCCCGTGGCGATTCTTGTATTGGGTATGTGTAGGTAGCAAACAATGAGCCATTCTCTGGCTTTAGCCCTGTCCCTGGTAAAAATATGTCGAGGTCAATAGCCAACTGAGAAGTAGTAGGTGACTGGTGTATGTGGCCTATTTGTACTTGGGACAGACAAGAGCTAAAACCATGGGCAATCACATGTGTGTATTATTTAATGACACCTAAAAGAATTTTGGTTCATAGCAGCCTATAGACTCTGAACAGGATTAAAACATTTTAAAGCAGAAGAAGTGAATAAAAAAGATACTGGATCATGGTTTGTCACTGGTTCTAAAAATAACCAAACCAATATATTGCTTACTTCCCTTAACCACTTTAGTTTCTATTTAATTACTGTACTTTGGCACATATTGCCAAACTGGCTTTACTCTTTTTCCTAATGTGCTTATGCCATGTTAAGATCTTGATGACAGGACTTGAATATTTGATAGAGAGAAGTTCTAAATGAGCCCACCGAATCTATAATAATGCAGAATTCCAGAGACTAAGAATTCTAAAAACAAGTGTGTTTTGAAACAGGACTAGCAGGCTCTTAGTTATATGAAGAAAATAAAATTCACCACAGAAATCAACTTTATAAAAGGAAGTTGAAATGTACCTTTGTGTTAGATTCTCTAGCCTATTTCTTCTTAAGAAAGTTTGACATTTCAGGGCTAACACACTATGGAAACTTAATAAATACTGAAATTTACAAATAAAAAACATAATTATGAAATGTGGACCATTTTTAAAAACCATTGAAAATCAATGTGTTCTTACTCTGCTTAATTCAGTTAACTCAATTATTTAATGTATACTTGCTTTGAGTAGGTTTGTACATAACTATTTCAATTTTACATTGAACATTCATCAAATTATTTTCAATGTAAAATTTCCTTTATTTTGCACTCCACCCCAAAGGATTCCAGAATAAGGGGGAAACTTTGTTTTGAATGCTTTTTGTTTGACTTTAAAACATATTTAATTTTTTTTTACTTGAGGTAACATTGGTTTACAATGTTGTACATGATTTAGAGGTATAGGGTCTCCCCCTGCAGGTATGGTTATCTCATCATACCCACCACCAAGATGCCCATTGTTCTCCATGGTGTTCCACTGAGCTCTCCCCTCCCCCCTCCCCCCCTTTAAAAGCATATTTTAAAGACATTTGTTTCTATTTTATCTATCCCATAAGTCTCATTAAACCTGCCACTCATCCATTACCACAACCATTTTCACAGGCATTTAACAGAGTGATTTTTGCACCACACTTGGTGAGAACAATCCCCCTCACCAATTACTGCAGTTACAACTATGGCTATTTCCTACTTTCTCCCAGATATCCCAAACATCCACAGCCATTACTACACACAAACATATATCCTTCTCTGCTGAACACAGACCATCTATAGGCAGACCATCTATAGGTTGACAAGATAAGTTATAAAATGTAGGAACTTCTGGATAAGCTATTCATATCTAGCAAGCAGGTTTTAATTAAAAAAAATCAAATAATCTCAACTATTCTGAATGTCCTAGATTTCAGACAGTCTGTAAAGTACTGCTTGTAATCAGTATATTTGGCAGAAAATTATGAGGAGAGCTTTAAATTTTAACTGTCATTATTAAATGTAGTAACATTTAAATAAAGTGAAAAATGATGTGGATAAATGTTTTAATTTTAAAGTATTAATAGTGGGAAGGCAAGTGAAGTTCCATGCCATCTGAAGTAACCCCAAAATTGTATGAGCAGTGTTAAAATGCCAACAGGAAAATTGGGATAGTTAATTGTAAAAGTCTTCCACATGAGACATTCAGAAAGAGGCCATTATTCACTTCAACGTTTCAGAATGAAACTATGCTCCTACCTAAACGATCAATCACCCTTACAGGAGGCAATTTGTCTGCACTTATTTTTAAATTAAATCTTCTGGATCCTGATAAATATAAAAGCTATATGAAATGACATATTACTTGTAATCAAACATTTACTAATAACAAATAATATATATCTATTTATATAAACATACCCTAGTCTTGCTATGAATTGAATAATGATTCTCGAAGTTTTTCAGGGAATGGGTTAGAAATTCCAATTCTCTGCCTGCTGCAGACCTTGTGAATGAGAAAGTTTGGGGAAGGGGCTTACCTGGGTTTTCACAAGGCCTCTAGGTGATTCTGATACACAGTAAAGAACCACTGTCCCAGAAAATTCTTGACATTCTCAGTGACTATGTCTGGATAATTTGAACCCCCCAAGTCACAAATATGATGAAATCAGACATTTACAGATTACATACTATAAAGTCAAAGTCACTTATAAGTCCATTTTCTTACTAATAATCATCACTTCCTTAGACCTTTCCATGAACTCTTCCATTACCAATTCCAATAAGTACCTTGGGGATAGGGTGGGAGATGGGTGGATTTTCTATAAAGAAACAAAATTTTCATTATTTCTAAAGAATTATCCACATGCAAGAAGAAAACAGTATTGAAGAAGACTCATAGAGATATGGAGACTGAATAGATGACCATATTTCCTCACCAGTTATAGGATACACTTTTCTGGCAGGGGTATCCATCCCCAGCTGCTATGATTGTTTGCTACTAATATCTCAGTTGCTTCTCTTCTTCAAAAGAGGTGAACTCGGTTGAATGGGAGCTCCTAGTGTAGGAGGTAACACGTACCGCAGCGTAGAGGTTAACTCATGTCCACAGTGGTAGGGCCACAGTCACTGGTGTGATAAAACCGAGGCCATGAGTCAACTGTGAGTACCTCTTCCTATTTCTGCATTCAGTGAGATAGTACCTTGAATCAGCTATGGTAGGAATATTTACACCATGGAAATTGAAAAATGCTGCAAATCAGTGTTTGATCCACCTCAGAGCAAGTTGGTAAATGCTTACTAACACCTTGCTGGCCACAGCCAATTATCGGTGGGAATATAAAACGGCAACTGTGCTGTGTGATTTATACTTCAGAGATCTTTCCTTATGGATCAGGTGATAAGTTAGATTTTGCCTGACAAATATAATACTTGCTTGACATTTTCTTCTCCCTTATTATGCTTCCCTACTCCCATACAAGCTTTTTCTGAAAGCAGCCTGTCTCTAAATCATGTGCACCCAGACTCCTGTTTTGGGGTCCTACATCCAGGGATACTGTCCCATAACAACGGTTAAGTCACTAGTTCACTGAATGCTGTACAAAAGTCTCAAAGAGATATGTTAAAAATTACAAAGAACTACAAGTCATAGACCTTTTGGGTTACAATGATCAGATGAAACGGCAAAAGGTAACTTTGAAAGGAAGGATCTACTCTTTGTGTATGTTTACATAAAGGAAGTTGAGAGAAAAACATGAACCCTGCACAAATTGGGCAGTTTTTCAGAAGGTGCTTCTCAAATGATGCTTTCACAACCATGAGTGAATGTACTGGAGCATCCAATTTAAGGTTTTGGAGAACACTTTCATACTAAAATACAACAAATATAAGATGGAGAAGATCATAAAATTGACATGTAATTTTAAACACGAAACAAGAAACATCAAAGACGTTTCATGCAGGTAGAAGGGGAAGATATCAGACTTCATTGCCTTGGCTGTTAAGAGAACCATAGCAGAAAAGTGTGAGGAGCACTGCCTTTTGGCAAATGTTGTCAATAGAAAAAGCTACAATAATTGTAAACTATAACAAATAATGATATTTTAGTATAAAAAATCTTATGAAAAGTTTACACTTCTTTGGTCCCATTAAATGAGAGGGTTACATTAGACACATCTGTTTCCAGAATACCCAGAAAACTGGTTTACCAAGAGCAATTATTCAGTGCCATTGCTTAACTCAGTTAATGTAAGGTTGTGTAAGGCATAATATTGGTGCTAATGTTAACTGTGTAATTTTGAAAATTGTAATTGCCAAGCAGGACACAGTAGGAGCTCACTCCTTGGGTTATATGTTTTTAAATTATTCCTTGTTGTGCTTATGGTGGGAGAGTAACATAATTCTGAGCTTTAAACTGGCTACAACTTTGGGAGAGGTCAAAGGAGAATAAAAATATATATTGCTTGAGTGTTTCCATTTCCTAAAGAAACATGGGATTTCAGTAAAATAACTCCCATGATTCAGAATTGTTTCTTCACTAATGCACACATATATGCAAACTGATAATACTTGTTCCCTCAGTCTGGTGTTAAAAATAATATTCCCAGGAAAATTAAGATCTTATTAATATAATTCCCAATACAATTTATTTTAATGAAATAAATGAAACGTTAACATTCTATAATGAGATCAGACTTCTCTGGGTATCAGTTTTAACCATATCATAAATGAATGAAATTTTAGATCTGTTATTGCTGGCACTCTACCACTTAAGTTTCTGTTTTGAAAAGCCTTTTCTTACCTCAAACTCTTAAGGAGTAGCATTTATAATTATTAGCAGTCACAAAGAATGCTTTTGGAGTAAATCCTCAGTAAACAGGATTGGCATATTAAAGGATCCATTTTTGATATGGTTGTTCTCAAATAGTAGGAAGGATGATATTCTTTGGAGAAATTTTTATTACCTAATTCAATACTTCTTTAGTAGAATAATGTCAGGTGAACTCATTAGCTGATCATTTTGATTACCCATGTTCTCTGAACTATGCCATCACCAGAAGAATTTTACAACTCTGACTTTGCGTAATAACAATGGTAACCAATTTTCGCTCCTTTTATCACAGTTCATCAAAGGACTACAAAGAAGTCCAAATTAAAAGAAGTTCCATAATAAAAAGAACATGTTCCTTTTCCAACTGTTCTAAAGCTTTTCCCTATCTTTAAGCAAAGTTCACTCGGTAATTATCTTATTTATGAAAGTAAAAGCAGAAGGATGTTTCTCCTATTAAATAAATGGCTTTATGCTTTGAATGTGGAAGGCATCTCAAAACAGTCAAAAAAGAAAGCGTGTTAAATGTCATCAACTCATTTCCTCCCACCCACTGTTTTAAATCGTTTGCTTGGTTCCAATGTATACTACACTTACATAAGTTGTTTATGAAGAGCCAAATTAATAGTCTTTGCAATTGTTTTCGTTGGAATTTGGAGAGCTGACAAATGAATTAGTAGAAAATGGCAATTCTACATGAATTAGCTTTTAAGTCTCCCTAAGAGGCTGATGCAGAACTTAATAAGAGACTTATTAGGAGAAGTAGGACAACTTAATTCAGATTGATTATAGACTTTGGTGAAGACAGCTGGGGTTCAAATGAAACTGAAAAAGAACTTATATGCACTTCAAAGTATGCTAAGCAGATGTCTGAAACAATTACTCTGCACTGCCTTTTCAGAAGTTTCAAAGGCAGGATGGGAATAGCATGGTAAACGAAGGTTCTGTTTGCCTAAATTGAGGTAGGGGCTTTTAAAACGCACACAACACTATCTAAAATCAGATGCCTTGGGTGAGGAATGTTATTTGACATAGCTATCCTAAGTAATTTGCTTTCAGCTTTATAAACAAAGAGGAAATGAGAGAGGATACATGGGAACTAAGTAAAAAGCCCTCCTAGCAACACTAACAATTAATTTTACACTGAACAAATCATTTGGTCAGGATTTTTAAGATGACCAATTCGTTTATAAGTGCTAATAAAACCAACAATGGCAACTATTTAAAAATTCTAATAGTGAAGTACTAAAGTATGTAAGTGAGACTTCACTGTAATATGCCTTCCTATAGATGTATTTCCAGAAAGGCCAAATCATATGCTTTTAAGCATCACAATTGCAAATTTGGGAAACTAGATAAAACCCTGGTTATTCCATATGACAGACATTAGTCCTGTATTTAACCCAGATTTACAAAGGATTACATCTTTTTCTGTTTGCATTTTCTTCTCCATCAAAGACTTATATAGTACTGACAGAATTTGTGTAAAAACAACAAAAACCTCCACAGAGCAATTAGTGAAGTTGCCTCTTCCTACTGAGGATAGTACTCCACATACATTATGGAGATAACATTCTTTATTCAAAGTTGGGAGAGCTTCCATATTTTGAATCATTCTTAGCACTGCCCTGTTTATGATAGTGCTGTCTAACCAAGTTTCCTCTATCTGTATAAGACAAGATTAAAAACTTTCTTCATTAAACTCCTTTGTAAGAAAAGATTTGAGGTTGACTCATGTAAATATAAAATATATCAAAACTAATAAAATAATAATAAAAACCATTAGAACTGAGGTTTGGAAGAAAAAAGTAAAGGAAGATAGAATTGTGTGAATACAGCTAGAAGCTTCCTGTTTGCTAAAGTAAAGATGAAATTCGAATACATTATATCACATTTAACATTATCTGTCAGAAGGAAACCAAACATGCTTGGTTTTCTCAGTGTCAAATTTTGAGATAAAATTTTTTGGACAGATTTCTCAGTAAACCAAGCCACAGGGACACAAGATGGTAGGCCTGAGTAGAGATGTTTGTGTTTTCTCCTTAAAAAGTTTAGATGAGGGGCCTCTCTGGTGGTGCAGGCAGTTGAGTGCAGCGCTGTGAAGCTGTCCACAGCCTCTGTAGCGCAGGTTCAATCCCGGCCAGCCCGGGAGATACCTACATGGTGCGGCAGTCCTCTCCTGTCTCGCTTGCTGCTCCCTTCAGCAGTGTATTTCAGTCAGTCTGCCTGTTCTGTTCCCTGCTCTGTCTCTGGTGAATCCTCTTACCCTCCCGCACATCTGGTGGGTTCTTATATGCATGAATAAATAAATCTTTTTTAAAAAATTTAGTTGTCAATGTTGAACATAAATAAATCAAGAGAGCATGATAACTTCGTTTTAGTCCCTGGTGTATTACACACATTAAAATATTCTCAAGCATAATTCCAAAAAAGGACTAATGAAAATATTTCATTGTAAGAATTTTAAGGAAAAACTAACAGAGCCCATTTTTGATGTTTCACAGTAAAAAGTAGCAACAGAAAGCCTGATTTCAAAAAATAGTAAAATGCAGGGCCTTCCCTGGTGGTGCAGCGGTTGAGCGCTGGGTTGCGAAGCTGCCCGCAGCCTCTACAGCGCTGGTTCGATCCCCGGCCACTGCGCGAGGGTCCCACATGGCGTGCAGACCTCTCCTGCCGCCCGCTGCTCCCCTCAGCAGTGTATTTCGCCTGTCTGCCTGTTCTGCTCCCCGCTCTGACTCTGGTGAATTCTCTCACCCTCCCAGGCTTCTGACTGTACCCAGTGCTTGTATAAATAAATAAATAAATCTTTAAAAAAAAAAAGTAAAATGCATAACAACATAGGTATAACAAATTTGCATATTTCAAAATGGCAGCCTGGGAGAGTTTAACTACGATGTATGAAAAATTGCTTCAAGTCAACAGGCAAACTAATGGCAGTGAAATGTTCCTGGCTCAAAAATGTTGTACCACTCTCTATATAAAGAAACTATTGCAGATGAGAATAAAAAGAAAACTTAGAAAAACAATGCACAAACTTTTTCTCATAGGAGTTGTTCTCTTTCCACCCCCCCAGAGGAATTATTCTTAAGAACAAATATGCATATGTATACATATGTATATGTAGACATTATATTAAAAAATATCCTACATTATTAAAACCTGCATTAAAAAGTGCATATATTGCACTTATAGAGTTATGTAGAGTGACTAGTAATTCAGGAACCTAGTGCTTATTCCCATTACTACAAGGAAAGTAGAATTTAGTGTAATCACATTAGCACTGGGCCATTTCCAGTAAAGTAAGAAATCATGATTCTGTCCTTAAAATATTTGATAAGAAGCATAAATCATGGATTTTATAAGTAAAGAGGATTTAAAATTTAAATATCACTGTAGTGGTTACTCCTATGGAAACTATATTTGGAGGGGTGAAATTCTCTCATTCAGTGAATATTAACATGTTGCTTTTTTCTCTTGGTTTAGCCACCAATAATGCCATTTCCAGAGGGTTCCAGGCCTTAGCTGTTGTTTTACACATTTTTCAAATCCAAAAACCACATTTGCTATTGAAATGACATAATGCTAAATCCCACAGGAACACATATTCCACAGTTACTTGAATAACAGTTTCTTTAACAAATAAGTTCAGAATGAAGGTGGATATTATGATATAGTCACTAGGGGTGATGAAAATGAACTGAGATAGGTATATAAAATGTTCTTTTGGCTCCATGTTTAGCTATCAGTTTGGAGTTCCCTATAGTTGTGGAATCTCAAGGTTAAAATTACTGAGTAGAAAAATGGTAACAGTGATTGTACTTTCCAAAATAGGTTTTAGTTAATAAAATTCACTCCTTGCCAACTACCATTACCAAAACTTCAGAGTTTTAAACCTGGTGCTGTTGAGATGCAACAGAAAAAAAATAATTTATTTCTACTGCAAAATAAAGCAGAGCTACAGAAGGGAAATCATGGAATCTATAACTTTAAAATTTGTATAAAATGCTTACATGATACTGGTTTAGAAACCAAAATCATCACATCTGTTATGATCAGTACATAAATATTCTCATAAGTGCTAAAACTTAAGTGTATTTAGGTCTAAGAAAGACAGAAGAGTTGGGGTGTGTGTGTGTGTGTGTATATATATATATATATATATATATATATATATATATATATGCTCTTTTTGAAAAGAATAATTAGTGTAAATAAGTTTTGTTATTACTGGGAGCAGAATGAGAATCTTACCAATTAGGATATGGGAAATAAAATTGCTCTCAGGATCAAGAAATAAGAGAGGGAAACTGAAAGGAAAATGGTAAGCAGGGTTGAATAGGGGCTAGCTGATATTTGAGCCATTTTACTTTTAGTTGTTTTGTACTATTAAATCATGCTGCATATATTTTCCATCCACACTCAGTATCCTACAAATGCTCCTGTGTAACAGACACGGCTAAAGAATGAATCCCTTGTGTCTGCTCTAAAGCCTATATATCCAGCCCCTTAATTGCCTTTTTATTAATTTCCTTACTCTTTTGGGACAGTCTCCTAAAATTTGTCATTTGGGGGAAGATTTAACAAATGTTATTTCCTGGGCCTCCCCTGGTGGCACAGCAGTTGAGCTCTGCGCTGCTAAGCTGCCTGCAGCCTCTGCAGCACCGGTTCGATCCCTGGCCGCCGGCGAGGGTCCCACATGGCACACAGACCTCTCCTGCTGCCCACTGCTCCCCTCAGCAGTGTACTTGGGTCCTTCTGCCTGTTCTTCTCCCTGCTCTGGCTCTGGTGAATTCTCTTGCCCTCCCGCGCTTCTGACTGTACCCAGTGCTTGTATATATAAACAAACAAACAAACAAATAAATAAAATCTTAAAAAAATATTATTTCCTGGGCCTCCCTGGTGGCCTAAGGATTAAGTCTCAGTGCTACCACCACTACTGCCTGAGCTCGATCCTGGCCAGGGAGCTGACCCATATCGTACAGCAGACTTCTCCTGTCTTGCCCGCTGCTCCCCTCAGCAGTGTATTTTAGTAAATCTGCTTGTTCTGCTCCCCACTCTGTCTCTGGAGAATACTCTCACCTCCTCCCCACCACACCTAGGGCCTACACTCTAGTTCCTCTATGTAAGAACAAATAAAATCTTTAAGACAACTGCTCCCTATATATTTGGATAAGAATACTATTTTTAATGCTGGACAAATACAAGGCATTACATTTCCAAACATCATTTTAATTTTCAAGTGGACAACAATATGAACCATTGCTTTAAAGGTTAGCATAGGGGTCAGAGAATGTTGGGGTGGAAGAGATTTTAAAAGTTATAGATCAATTTTTTAAACTTTTTTTAAATACTTACCTATAAGACTATATTTTCCAGGATTATTTTTATTAAATCCTTACCTACTAATTGAATGAAGAATTCATTCAATCAACTTCAACATTCAGTCAAATTCAACATTTGACATTAGACTTCATGAAGGCAAAGACCTAGTATGCTTAATTCATATCTACATGTATAGCACATTGTATTGGGGCTCATAAGCAATTACTGAGCGGAGGAACGAAGAAGCTAAATTAGATTCCTCCAAGGTTGCTGGTCAATAAGGAGATCAAAGGTGAAATAAAAATTTACCCAGAAAACAAAAACATGGGCTTATTAGAACCTATGGAATGCAGCAACGGCAATATTAAGAGGGAAGTTTATAGCAGTACGACTCTGAAAACATTTTAATATTTCAGTTCATATTTTTAAAGATAGACAGATGATTTGATCACTATCTTCTTTGGGAGAAAATACTGCATGCAAGAAGACTTTGAATTTGTGAAAGATATACTGGTTTCTATTGTTTAAGGACCCTAGTTTGAACTTTGTGAGCAGAAAATAATACACTCCAGTTCAAATTAGAACCTATTTCAAGTCTTCAAAGGGCTATGAAACAAAGCAAAAGACAGTACCTTGACTTTTTCCAGGTGATCTTGGAGCGAGTCAATGAGGAGATCACCCACAGGCTGCCAGGATCCCTTGATCACCTCAGCTTGACGTAGTTTGAGGTCCAGCTCATCCGTTGCTTCCTGAAGCTCCTGGAGTCGTTCGAGGGCCTCATCTATTTTTCTCTGCCAGTCAGCAGAGTGCAGGTTCAATTTTTCCCACTCTGTGTTGACCTCCTCAGCCTGCTTTCGTAGGAGCCGTGTGACATTCTGGGCTCTCTCCTCAGGAGGAAGCTCTAAATTGGTAATATGACAAGGTTTTAGGTCACATTCATTTTTGTTTAAAAAAGAAAACATTCTTGAAAAGGTCATACTAGAAGAAAAAAAAGAGAGCACAGTTTAACAAGAGGCCAACCTACTGATTAATGGCTCTTTTACACTTGGGCATAAATTTTGATATAGCTGAGCATATCTAAAGTCCATCTTTCTAAGTGAGTCTGTTCTACCTTACATCAATCAGATGATCCAAGATTCATGTAAGCAATTGAGTAGAAAAATGTGACGATACACACCACAAGCTCAAATTTACTTCAGTCAGGCTCTTCAGTTGAAAATTAGCTTGTAGTCTTTGTAACAACAGAATTCTTGCTCGCAGATAATCTCTTTTGCTTATTATTTTCTAAATGTTTCAATAACAGATCACTAATCTCTCTCAATGTTTATTTATGAATGTGCAAACAGATTTATGCATGGGAGTTTATGATCCTGTATTCTTTTTCAACATCTATGTTCAATTTGAATCAATTCTATTTAACCTAAAAAATATGTGAGGTATCTAGACCCTAGTGGCAAGAATGGATGGGTTGCTCTGTCACCACTGATCCTTCTATCAATATGTTATTACAGTTCCACATTCAATTACCTCTGGGCTCCTGGTAGAGTTTCTCTAGTCCTTCCAGAGGCTGCTCTGTCAGAAATATTCGTACAGTCTCAAGAGTACTCATGATTACAGGTTCTTTCGTTTTCAATTCCCTCTTGAAGGCCTGTGAAATGAGATGAAAAGAAATGCTTATTTGGCTGGTGGCAGTCTTCTCAAAATTAATCCTGGGTGCTCAGAACTTGGTTATGAAATTCCCAGGTCAATTCCTATCTTTTTTATTTATAAACTGATAGTCATAAAATGATAAAGAAGGCTATGTGGATTTTTCTGTTAATCAGGAAACCACGGTGTTTGTAAAATTATTCTGGAAAGGATGGATCTTTCAAGATATGTTAATGCCCTTTCATTTAGAATGATTTATTTATATAACTTGACTGCCAAACCTGAAATCTAGAGCTTAAGTTGTAAGATTTATATTGTAAAACACTAGCAGGGCTCAGGAAGACTTAAACATACCCAAAAGAATGGATATGAAGGGAAACCTGAAGGGAAACCTGAAGGGCCATTTGGAAGAATTTAGGGGGTGTTGAATCCATCCAATTCAAAATCACCAGTTAGTTCTGTCAAAATGTCTGACAATGAAAAACACAATATATTCACAGTAAAAGAAGTAAAGCTCAATACTTTTGAAAAATGTCCATTAATTATCCATTGTATGGGTAGAAATGGTGGAAATATTTTAAGGTATAATGGAGGCAGGAATTGTACGAACAAGTTTCTATAAATTAGAGAGCTAGAATAAGTATCTTGAGATTATCCAGGCCAGTTATCAATTTTAATGTCTAATCAGTAATCTTGATACAGGTGATTAAAAGAAAACAAAGCGCATAGTTTTTGCCTTCATGAAGTTTCTGGATCATTAGAAGGGAGAAAACGAACACACTAGAAACAGTGAAAATAATAAAATTCACATATAATCAAGTGCTAAGGGTACAAGATACCCTGTGAGGCTGGCATAAACAAACAGATACTCTGAGACCATCAAAGATGGTTATTGATGCAGATTTTGCAATCCTAAAAGAGAAGAAAAGTTCATTAAACCGCTCCCCTGGTGGCGCAGCAGATGAGCGCTGGGCTGCGAAGCTGCCCACAGGCTCTCGCCGGTTCGATCCCCGGCCACTGGCGAGGGTCCCACATGGCGCTCAGACCTCTCCTGCCACCCTCTGCTCTCCTCAGCAGTGTACTTCGGTCCTTCTGCCTGTTCTGCTCCCCACTCTGGCTCTGGTGAATTCTTTCACCCTCCCATGCTTCTGATTGTACCCATTGCTTGTATAAATAAATAAATAAATCATTAAAAAAAAGAAATAGAAACTCTAAAAAAAAAGTTAATTAAAGTATCAAGTGCCACATAAAGGCTAATAAATCAGTGTAAAAATAATAGTGATAATAATTGCTTCAATCTATGGGCATACCTTTTTTTAATTCTATCTCAGTTTTAGTAATGTTGCCTACTGAATTTAAGCCTTATTCTGCTACTGAGAGAAAAATAAGCAGTATCACTCCTTTAGACTTCAGATGTGTCATTATGTTACAGGAGTGCTCCAGAACTATATTGTATGATACATTTATAAATAATATCCTAATGTAGTTCAGCATTCAAAGGATTCCTGAGTCTGATACTTAGAAAAATGATTCATCTTTCACAATTATTTACCATTTAGTAGAGAGAGAAGCAAGGTATTTGAATCATAATAATGAAGTTCTATTAAGTGTAATTTCTGTATTGTGGAATAATCTTCTTGAACCTTTGAAATTATACAGAATAGGTAGGTTGTTTACTTTGCTTATATGTAAGGCTGATCCTCTAGTATTTCATTTGAAATCTGTGTATGTGTGTACACATGCAGGTACATAGGCTTGCATGCATGTATGTGTGTGCACTGTTCTTGTATTCCTATATTTTCCTCTCACAACTAAATTTTCAAAGATCCTGAATATTATTATTTTGCCTAGTCTCTCCATTTGGACTTGACAGGAGGCAACTGATACGGATATTACTAATTATTAAAATAATAAATGCTCCTTTTGTTGAACTACTGTTTGCCAATAGTTATACTAGATACTAGAAATAATATATTTAATCAAAACAGCTCCCTCCTCTTAGTAACTTACATGAAAGAATCAAACCATAAATAATATCAATACTATGAATATTGTGTGGGATGTGCTATAGATTTGCACAGTATGGGAAGAGAAATCGGAAAAAGCCTTCCTGGAGAAGATAGTGTTCATGAAGAATTTGAAAGCATGAAATTAAGTTAGCCAGAGAAGATCAGACTAGAAGAAGAAAGGAAGAAGAAAATGCAGGTGCAAAGACATATGACATGAGTGTGGCATGTATAATTACCTCAAGTAGGCCAGTGGTTCCAGAACAGAGCATGAGGATAGAATAAGTCAGAGATGAAGGAGAACACTGTCATCATCTTAAACTATATTAGACTTTAAAGCCAGAATGTGAAGCTCAGTCTATCTGTGACCCTATGTGCCCTACTAAGGAGCCTAGGTAATTAGGAATTTTTGAAAGGACTTAAGCAGTGAGTGGCATGGACATATGCATTTCAAAATGATCTCTGTAACATAAACACAGAGTATGGATTGGAGACGGGCAGAAATGGTATCAGAAAAACCAGTTAGGAGGCTATTGTAAGAATTCAGTGAAAGATTATGAGGATCTGACCCAGGGCAATGGTCCCAGGGGGAAAAAAAAAGACAGAGTAGGGTGCCTAGATAGTGGAGGTGTGAGGAGTTGGTGACTGAATTGACACTGGAAATAAGAGAAATAAGCTTCTATGTTGAGTGGATTTGTGAAAATGTTGGCTGCAATTAAACTAAATGTGAAAAAATACACTCTCCTGGATTCCTCAGTGTGCCTATAAAATGCTCTACATTCCTGAGACACTCGCATACCATACACACTAATCATCTGTCTAGTTAATTTTTTCTGATCCAAAAGGGTCTTATGGCTACAGTTCAGAATAATTGCTAGGTTAAGCTTCTCCTTGTCAGAAAGACTGGAGTAGCTATCTCTCTAGGTGTTTGCATTTCAAAAACCACGAAGCCCAGACCTTGGAGACATTCTACATCGTATAATCTCCGAGACATGTACCTAGCTGGCTTCTGAAGAAGCTGGTTAGGAATCATGCCCATTATGTTTACAAAGGGACCACTGCAGGAGGAGAAGGGGTCAACTGCCTCCTCCTTGATAAGTAGAAAAAAATGATTTTTCCTGGTCTGTTGCTGATGAGAACCCAGCCATTCATGTAGAAGCAAATTTTATCATCTCTCATCATGTCTCCCTAGGAGAGGGTTTGGGGCAAAGGGAGGGAGGTGGTGACAACAGTTGCCATGAGCAAATTAAAGGAAATCTGTCTCTGATCCAGAACCTCTCATGTACACATTCAGGATAAAGTTAATAAAGATGAACATTAAAAACCCAATGCTAATATAAACGGGGGGGACTTGATGGGAAACAGAATAAAGCGGCATGATATGCACAGCTTAGAGAGATAACAACCCTTCTGGAAGGAAATAAATATCAAAATCTGATGTTTAGGGAGAAGACAGGGATATTTAGGAATCATTCGCTCACTGAGTTAATATCCACTGAGTGCCTACAATTATGCATATAGGCAAGGACTAAAATTACATAGGCCTATGTTCATTGCAGCATATTTACAATAGGCAAGTTGAAGAAACAACCTTTGTTCCCAAGAATAGATGAATAGGATTAAGATTTGATACATACACAATGGAATACTACTCAGCTATATATATAAAAAAAGAACTCTTGCCATTTGAAGCAACAAGGATAGAGCTGGAGGGGGTTATTCTAAGTGAAATGTGAGAAGAAGAAAGACAGATACTAGATGAGTTCAGTCATATGTGGAATACAGAGAAAACAATCAACAACAACAAAACCACAAAGGAAATGATTAAACCAAAATAAACTCTGGAAAGATAATTGCAGAAAGAAGGCTAAGCCGGGGAGGGAGAAGGAAATAAAAAGAAAAGTAGGAAGGGGTACAATGGCCTAGGGTAAAGGACTATGGGTGCTTGGGTGGTGGGTGTGTATGGTGACATACATCTGAGGAGGTGCAGACTTATTCCCCTAAATCATATACAGTGCTGTAAACCAGTGTTTACGTAATAAAGGAAAAATAATTAAATAGAAATGATGATGCAATTTCATTGTTAAAACTAAACAACTAATAATTCAAGGCTAAGGACCACCCATCAATTGTAAGACACTACTTGTTTGCCCCCAAGCCGTTGCCAAGGGCTTAGCAACTCCACAGCTGCACAGTTCATTTCTCAAATATGAGTCATTGAGGATGAAAATGAGGCTAAAGAAAAGACAAAGGAAGTTCTGTCATTATAAAGACACAAGCACCATTATTTTCACACTGTTGCCTGAAATTAAGAAAGTGGATGGAAGACAGGGTTAAATGTCTCTTCAAAATTCAGGAAGATTTAGATTAAATACAAAAAAGGGTAAAATCCCAGAAAAAGGAGAGGATGCTTGGTTTGAGAAAAAGAGAAGATGAAGAAAATGGTAATGTTTCCTATAAATAGTAATTCCTACAAATAGGAATAGGTCATTTCAAACATGGTTATGTGAGGGATCCTCCTTCATTTGAGGACATCTGAGCACCTACCATGTAGTAGACACTGCTGGAGACAAGGGGCGTGGCCTTTAAAAGCAATAGAATTATATAGTAGAAACAATGACAACAACAAAAACTGTGAAGACTCTCTTTTACTGTACTGGAAAATCAATTTTTCAATATCTCATCATCTTACCATAAACTGGATGTTATAATAGTTTATCACATTTTAAAAGAAGAAAATTGGAGCCATTTTTAAAGAAAAAACAAGAATATTCAATGTCAAGTGCCTTGATTTGAAAGTCTATTCAAATGACGTTTGGAAAAATATATACTCATATGCAATACTGACTTTGTCTCAGAATTATGATTGAAATTTTAATTCAGACAAGTTGGAGCATTCATAGGCTGATATGAAAAAGTTATTAGATTTAGAGCCCTTCTTTCATACATGTACATCTTTCTACCCTTTACATGTCAATATTCAAATTTTAAGATATTCTTCCTGAATCTTCTGAACAGATAAGATTATCTTCTCTAAAATACACCCTCGTCCCTATACCTTCCTCTTTACTTTTCCAAGATAAGCATCCTAGGGTCTGAAATAATGACACAGAAGAATTAAAAGCAATTAATAGACTTAGAACATCTGCATGAAAATGATATCGTCTCACAAATGAGAAAAAATTAGGCATACCAAATTGACATTTTTCCTTCAGTTACTTAAGATTCACAAAAGCTTATATGAAACAGGTACTACAAAATTATACTAGTGATATATCCCAAAGTAAATCCACTTATTTTGAAGATTAAATTATCTGATGGAAAATGTAAATCAAAAATCCTAACCACATGGATGACTGACTGCTGGCTAATTAATTCATTGGAAAATATTTATTTTGAGTCTATTATATATAAAGTAGGAAAGATATAGGGACAGATCTTTGTCCCTAAGGAACCGATAGTTTAGCTGAGTAGCTATGACTGTGGTGATACTTTAATAGCATGAATATTTCCATTGAAAATTGAGATACAGATAAGTTCAATTTTTCCTAAGACCATCAATTCATTAGTCATTTAGAATCCAAATATTGAAATTCTTAAACCAGGGTGTAAGTGAGTGATATCAAAAAATGAAAGATCCCTGAATTATAATAATTTGGAAGCAATATATGTGGGGCCATGAAGCATATAACTGAACTAACAGAGAAGAAACAAGTGAGTGATGATTTGGGTTTTATTTTTGCCCCTCCTGCTTGCAAAAAAAAAAAATAGGGTGAAGGATAACACAAATACCTAATAATACTGAAAATAGAAACAGCTTAGAACCACGTGTAGAGGGGATGAAGGATGAGATAGTAACTTGCTTGATGCTCCTTAGAGAAGAGGAGAGCAGAATGACAGCACTGGGTATGGGTATTGACACCACAAAGGGGAAAGCAATGATGTTTTCACCTAGAGACTGGATGCAGGGCCCTATTACTATGACTGTAACAGTCCTTACTGTTCAAAATGCAGATTTCTTTCAATCATGCACAATTTTCACGGAACTGAATTTTACCTAAATTCCAATTCAAGTGTCAAGGCTAGTTGATTTTGATTTTTACTTTATTATAATTAGTCTTTTTCCTGGTCCCTTATTTAGGCTTTCTAGATTCCTGCTATGAGTGAGACCATCTGGTATCTTTCTTTTTCTTTCTGGCTTATTTTTCTGAGCATGATCCCTTTTAGCTCCATCCATGTTGCTGCAAATTGCATGAGTTTATCCTTTTTGATTGCTGAGTAATATTCCATGGTGTATATGTACCACATCTTCTTGATCCAGTCATCTATTTTTGGGCATTTGGGTTGTTTCCATAGCTTAGCTATTGTAAATAGTGCTGCTATAAACATAGGGGTTCAGGTACCCTTTTGAATTAATGTTTGTGGGTCCTTTGGGTAAAAATCAAAATCAACAAGCAACTTTAAACTAGAGACACACTACGGGGGTGGAGGGAGTAGGATCAAAACAAGGGTGGTGGGAATTGTATGGGGACTATAACCAAGATGAAAATGCATACATTGTGCAAAAATGAAAAATGATGTAAAAATATATAAAATTTAAAAAAAATGAAAAGTGTCAAGGCAAGATTTGTGTTATAGAAGACTATATGTGAATAGAAGATTATATGTTATTTCCATATTTGTTAGAAGAAATTTACAGAACCATCCTGGGAGACAGACTGCCCCAGGTGGTAGGAGAATGGAAGCTTTGATGGAGTCAAAAATTGTCTTGTAAAAACAAACAAACAACAACTAAAACCTGACTTGTGATTGACAGCAGTCTTAAAGTTTTCCCAAGTCTCCACATCCTCATTTGTAAAGTCGGGGGGTTGCTAAACACCTTATCTGAATTCTAACATCCAGTTCAGTGCTCTATTATCAACATGTTATAAGGTAGTAGGCTGAGATTGTCTCTCCTAGGCAGCTTTACTGATGATAAAAATTATAGGCATAACTTGGCATATTAAGTAGATACTCAATAAATATAGTTGAATGAAAAACAGAACACAGAAAACCAGAGTGTGTTACAAGGCCAGGTTGACTTAGATGCAGAAAATGCTTAGGGACAAAAGCCTAGTCTTGTGAATTATTTAAAAAAGTAATGCTACCAATTGGGAAAATTTGAGAGTTTTTTTTAAAGTTATTTTTAGCTGAGGTAATACTAGGGTACCTCCATCAGGTTATTACCATCATAGTGCACCCACCTCCAACTCACCTACATTCCACCACCATAGACCATTGTGCTTCCTTCCCTCTTTGTTCTTTCTCCCTCACCACCCCACTTCACCAACTTGGTATTTCAATTCTGTAGTCAGCTATAAAGGGGTAGTTTTCAGCTTGTCTTTATCTGACTATTATTTAGTTATTTTATATTCCACATATTAGTGACACCATCCAGTTTTATCATTCTCCTTCTGAGTTATTTCACTTAGCAGTATCCTTTCAAGCTCCACCCATGTTGCCATAAATTTCATGAGCTTATCTTTTTTGATTGCTGTGTAGTATTCCATTTTGCATATGCACATCTTCTTAATTCACTCATCTGTTCTCAGACACTGAGGTTGTTTCCATTGTTTACCTATTGCAAATAGTGCTGTAGTAAACATGGAAGTGAGAGTTTCCTTTTGAAGTAGTGTTTTTGAATTTTTTGGATAAATGCCTAGGAATGGCATTACTGGGTTGAATAGCAAATCCATGTTTACTGTTTTGAGATAGCTCCATACTGCCTTCCATAAGGCTGGACCATTTTTCATTCCCACCAATAGTGTAGGAGAGGTCCCTTTTCTACATATCTTTGCTAACACTTGTCGATTCTAATTTTCAATATGTGCCACGCTCATAAGTATGAGATGGCAGAGAGATACTGTTTGGATCCTACTCTTATGTTCCAGATCCAAAGCTGAGTGTAACTTTTTTTTAAAAAAAAAAGATTTATTTATTTATTTATACAAACACTGGGTACAGTCAGAAGAGTGGGAGGGTGAGAGAATTCACCAGAGCCAGAGCAGGGAACAGAACAGGCAGACGAAATACACTGCTGAGGGGAGCAGTGGGCACGGCAGGAGAGATCTGTGCGCCATGTGGGAACCTCGCCAGTGGCCGGGGATCGAACCAGCGCTACAGAGGCTGCTGGCAGCTTTGCAGCCCAGAGCTCAACCACTGCGCCACTAGGGGAGGACCCTGAGTGTAACTGAGTTATTGAGCAGATTTTCCTCAAGAAGTGACGCTACAAGATTTACCTTCTTAATCCTATCAATTCCTTCTCTACAGAAGCTCATGTCCAAACTCACAATTTCCATGGTTTGAACTTCCAGTTGGGGCTTTTCTTTCTGTCTTTCGTATTAGCTAGGAGATCAGAGAACACTAGACAGACCCTACAATTTAAAGTCTTCCAACAGTTCAACAAATCTTACTGATTGGGCACACAGGACAAGGATATTAAGACAGTCGTATCTGCAATTTGATAAGTGTTTAAAAGTTTTGCCAGCCTACATTATCATTTCACTTTTCATATTATTTCTACCTTATCTGTATGCCTCCTACAATGTTTTTACTTCGGATAATAAAGCTCTTGAATATATTCTGTCATCATAATGACCTTATTCATTTTAAAAGATACCACATTTACTGAGTTTCCAACACATTAGAAATATTTTATTAAGTGCTGACTTAGGGACAATCAATGCCCAATTAATCTGAAACCAAAAATTTAGAAAAGGGCAATATCCAGAAGTGTGGAAACTGGAGTGGAGGAACTTTGCTTGTAAGGCTCGAAGGCAAATTCGTAGTGTGATTCATAGAAAATGACAGTTAAAGGATGCGCCAACAGGACAAAAAAAAAAAAAAAACAACAGAAGAAGGCCAATGTGTTCCTTTAATATACATTTAGGATAGCTGGTATTACAGAAGTTATGAAAATGGTGCATATGGGCTATAAGGAAGAGTCATAATTATCTTTTTTTAAATTCTTGTGTAAGAACACTTAACATGAGATCTGCCATCTTAACAAAGCTTAAGTGCACAATTTGGTATTGTTAACTATAGGCAGAATTGTTAACTATGTTGCAGAACAGATGTCTAGAATTTATTCATCTTCCATAACCAAAGCTTTATACCTGACGAACAACAACTACCCACTTTCCTCTCTGCCCCTGGTAACCACCAGTCTACTTTACTTCTGAGGTTGACTACATCATTACTATTATTCTTTTAATTATGCTAACATTGGTTTATAACAGTGTATATGATTCAAAGGTCTCTGATCACACCTCCTCAGACGTCTGTTCCTACACCATACCCATGGTCAAGGCTCTCACAGTTCTCCTCCATAGTCCACTAGACCCCTCTTAATTTGATCTTCTCCCTATCCCTTTCCTCTCTGGTAATCTGAATTCTACAGTCAGACTTCTCGGGTTTGTTACTGGTTTGTCTTTAAATAAGATGGAAAGAGTCCCACCTTATCTTCACTCCACTGTTGAACAAAAGTGAAGATAAGGGATTACAATATCTGATACATCTAGTCATTGCTTTGATAGTCAACAGTATTAATTTATAAATGAGATTGAATCAATTTGACACAAAGTTGAAAAGTAAGTTGATATATTTTTCAAGCCTGACCTTTTTTAAAGAATCTTATTGGGCTCAATGAGGAAACATTTTTGAGAATCTAAGGAGAAAATGTGTTTAATAAATTCCTTGTGGAGATGCCTTTTTTGGGGGAAGTCTTTTGAATTAAAAGTTATGTTCTCTAATATCAAGGGCATAGGCTAGAGTCCAGCCTGCTTGTAGATCGGTGTTACTGTGGAGGGATGGTTTAGTACCCATGCAGCATGCTGAACAGCTGTTTGATCCTCAATCCTCAGGCTGGGATGCTTCCACTAACGACTGGGAAAGATACCTCCCCCTGACAACATTGTTAAGTTTTGAGCTGACCTTGAGAAATCACTACTGAAAACTCAATGTGTTTCCAAGGTCATTTGGAGAATTAGGTCTTAGGTCACTAAGCCAGCCAGCCCTGCATTCTGGAGATTCCTTCAGAAGCAACAGTACAGATGAACAGATTATTAGGAAACCTGGTGACAAATTAACTTATATCCATTGTCATGAAGCTCAAAGTTTGAGATTGTCAAGTGTCAGTGGTGAATAATTTCTGAATCATACTGTTTGTTTCTATCAACATAATCCAAAAATGGAACCCTTGATTCACTCCTCTTGAACACCCTCATCCATGATCATTTCAAAGTCTTTCCTGTCTCCATAAATGTCATCTTCATTTCGCCATTTGTTCAGTCACCGTTGATGTTTCGTTTTCTCTCACATTCCATATCTGATCCATCTTAAGTTCTATCAGATGTACCTTCAAAATATATCTTGAATCAAATGGTTTTTCACCATATCATTTCCATTGTGGTCCAAGTCATCATTTTCTCCTTTCTAGGTGACTTTGACACCCTCATAACTTTCTCCTTGCATTTTGTTTTGTTCCTCCTACCATCAGTTCCCCATAAAACAACTAGAGTTAACTTCTGAACACAAATTGTATCACATGATCCCTATTGATGATCTTCCAGTAATGTCTCATTACACACAGAATAAAATCCAAACATGGCAGACAAGACAATCCATTATTTATCCTTGCCCTCTCTCTGAGCCTACCAGTAGTTTGTCTTGTTATTCCTTGAATACCCAAAGCTGATCCTACATTTGGTCTTTTGCATTTGTTGCTCCTTCTTCACTCACTGTCTTGACTTGACTCACTCACTCACAAAGGCCTCTGTTCAACTATAACCTGCTCACATCCAATGATTTCACTCATATATGGAATATAAAGGAAAACAACAACAAAGAATGGACAAAATTAACCAAAAAAAATCCTAGAAATCTGACTACAGAACTGAGGCTACCAGAAGAGGAGGGTGAGTGAAGGAAGGAAGCAAATGGAGGAGGGGGCACAATGAACTATGGTGGAGGATTATGGGTGCTTGGGTGATAGGCATGGTGTGGTAACGTATTTCTGAAGAGGTGTGACCCTGTATCTCTGAATCATATACAGTATTGTGCATCAATGTTACCTCAATAACAAATGTTGGATTATTTCTTCTTTTAATTTAAAAAACCTCTCAAGACACATACTCCAGCTGGGTTTTGTTGGAATGCCAGAAGCAGACACATGACACGGTAAGCCAGGGAATGGAGGAAAGTGTTGCAGGCTGTGTGATGGCAGGAACGGAGGCAGGCACAGGCCCCATGTCCATGGCCCTGGCATCCCCTCTCTCTGCTAGGAGTTGGGTGGGCATAATCACAGTATCCTCCCCAAATGGGATGTTTAGGCCTGCAGGAACTCTGCCCTTTGGACTGTGAAGCCTCTGAGGAGAGGGCCTGGAAGCACTAAGTTTTCTCTCTTGCAAGGGAAGGAACGGGAGGATTTAAAAGGAGGGGGATGAGAGTGGCCAAGAAGGCTCTCCTCTTGGGTGTTTGCACCCGGCCTGTGGTCCTGGATGGTAGAGGGGTGCAGCAGGGAAGAGAGAGGCTGAGTGTCCAGCCATCAGGGTGCTGGAGCCACCAGCTGATCGGGACTTGAGTCGGCCATGAATAGGGGACAGAAGTTCAAGGGGATCAAAGATGCAGGCAGTTCCTGAGTAAGCAGTCCTCAGAGCTGGGGGCCTAGCCTTCTTAGGGCTAGGAGGAGGAAGACAGGAAGATCCATCCCTACAGGAGGGGCAGAGGGCAATCTCCCCATGAATCCACTTTAAAAAGACAAAACGATAACCTCCACCGAGAAGCCATCCCTGGTTTGTTTGTTTTCTCTCCATAGCACTGACCTAACATGATTTCATATATTAATTTATTGGGTTGCTGTGTATTTTCCTCACAAACATTTGAAGATCTGTGGGGGCAGACTTTCATTTTGTTCATACTGTAGCCTCTGTCCCTGGCATAGAGTAGGCACTCAATAAATAATTACCGAAAGAATCAATCAATTCTAGGACTCTGAATTATGGTACAATTTTCCCTGAAATAATTTTGTTTTGGGAAAAAGAAGAACACAGAGAAAGATCAGGGGTTCATTTGTAATGAAATGAATGATGTGTATAAAAGTGCTTTGCAGAGGCAAAGCATTATACAAATACTATTTTTAGGAATATTTGTCAAGATATCAACATATTTCAACATCCAAAGAGGCCTTTGGTAGAGAAGTTAATTTGTAAATTATTCATACTTTAATCTTATTACAGTCATTAAAGAAAAGTAGCAGATCCTAGATGACTCTGTTCTCAAGTTTTGATGATATAGCTAGTTTTCAGAAAACTTCCTCAAATGCCTAGAAATGTAGTTCTAAAAATAATTTGAAATCTTTTCTATTCAGCATTCCTGAATATGACTGCATAAAATATCAAACTTATACAAAAGTAGCTTAGTCCATTAGCGAGGAAGAATAGATGAAAAAGATGTCTGTTTTCTTCAATGCAGCCAAGCAGACATCTTAGAGTAGATATAACTTATATCTTAGAGTAGAGAGAACTAAGAATGAACGTTGCAGGGAGACTAGACTTGTTTAGAAACTCCGGATCATCGAATACTGGGATGAATCACTGTGTCACAAACTTCTTTAGTTGCTTCTCAGAGGTGAATAGGGGACAATGCATTTTTTTTTAAAAACAGAACTGACTTGAATCTTAACGTTCACATATAGCAACCAAAGACATTTTTCTGGTTCCCTGGAAAGAAAGCCCAGAGGACTCCTGCAGATAACACACATACTAAAGTTTACCCAAACTTTAGTCCAGCATTGATGACAGAATTAGCTTAAATAAATGTATCATCTACAATGTGATTTCAGGATAATCTTATTGAATTTCTAAACCTCTTCCTCACTCTGTGGTGACTTTTGAGGAAATCGAACATGCATAATATATGGCCTGACAAATGAACAAGTAAACTACTTTATTCAAGCCTTTTCATTTGTCAACAGCATCCACACAATAATGGCTTTCTGTCCACTGTTTTAATAATGTATGTATTGATTATTTTCATCTAAATCTTCACCAGAAAATCTCAGGAAGCTTTGAAGGTGTCCTTACCGGTCTCTAGGGAAGGAATTATAGAGTTTTTAAACTGAAAGATGAAAACCTAATGACAAACAATTTCATTAGTAAAAATGCAAACAAAAAGTCATTACCTACAGCGTTCTTATCATCCAGACCTAATCTCATTTGGATTTGGGGTAGGATGAAGGAAATTAAATAAGCTGATGTTTTATTGCCGTTCTCCATAGAAATCTCCAACTATGATTTGCTCCTTTAAAACTCTCTCTAGGTTAATCACAGAAGTAGACAAGTAATAAATATCACTTTAGTGACTGCTCAAGTAAAACAAAGGAAGTCAGTTTTAAAAATATATCTGGACCAGAATAATACACTCTAATTGAAAACGAGTCAGTCTAGTGAGGCAAGTAATGAGGAACTGTAAAAGCCAGGATAATGTATTCAAAAGATATAAAAATTGGTCAGTTTATATTTGCTAAGGCACATTTGAGCTTTAATTATTTATAACACTTCACCGCATATGGAACATTATTTTATTAATTAGTCTGGAAAGCCATTTCGGTCGCAGTTGTTATGCTGCCCAGCTGGTTTGGGGAACATAGATCCACTCCCAGGGGTGTGAAAATTGCTTTGGGGAGTGAGACTGCAGTCCCCAAATACCTGTGTGGGCTGTTTTGGAATTTTACCTACAGGAAAATCAAATCCCACTCCATCACAGTAATTGAGACTGACTGTACATTTTCACTTTTGGAAAAGTGTACAAGTCATCTGACATTTTGTGACAAAATTTTATCATTAATCTTCAATGATATATACAAAGAAAATATAAATTAGCTATTAGTAAACATTCTGAGTTATAGAAAAGTGAAAATATATGTGATTATAGTTTCAACTTTGGACATTTTAAGGGGATTTATAATCCTATAAAAAGCAAGGATGAAAGGCATTAGTAATTTACAACAGATAATAAGCAGGTTATTGTAAAAAAGCAATAAACCAAATACATGGGGAACCAGTTTATGATAAGTAGTGACCCATCTTGACACCAAACAGGCTATATAAATGGTATTTGAATCAAGAAACCCATAAAGAATAAAAGAGCTTACAATTGTAGAAATATGGCAAGCAAAAACAAGTCCACAAACACAAAATCTGTTAAAGACCAGATTTTAACAGAGTTTTGTACTTGTGTTTCTGTTTTTCTCTCCCTGAGTTCAGAAAACTCAAATGAGAGACCCGGTTTCAAGAATTTTCCTTTCTTCTTTCTGTGTCCAGGATACAAGAGCGTTACTAACCAGGCAGACATGCCACCACTACAAAGGGCTATGGCACAAATCTGACCAAACTGAGTAAACAGGGTCCTAAATTGTTCTCCCATCAACATTTAGGAGTGACGATGTTCTTTCAGAAATGAGAGTGCTCTGAGACAAGCATTTTTCTTAAGAACACAGAAAGAAGCTGTGGAAACACTGGGCCAGACCACAAGTAAAATCAGTGGGCATCAAAGTAGCACTATGCAATACAGGAGGATGCTTAGTTGGAAATATCCAGAAAAATCCCACAAGTGAGTACGCAACATCACTATTCTTTCTTTCTCTGTGTTTGGTCTCTGTAACTAGAGCAGCATGAACAAAGTTAAGATTAGCTCACTGGTTTTTAGGTTCTTCCCTCCCTACCTTCCTCCCTCCTTATCACTATTGCTCATTTATCTACCCAGTGTCTACCACATATTGGGCACATTTTTTAGGTGCTGGATATAAAACTGACAATTTTCTCCCCAAAAGAAAGCTCCTTGAAGCACATGGTCTAGTTAGTGATGGTGGTTGTCATCAAACCAATAGTCACGCCTATACGTGATGACAAAAACGCTAAGCTAAAGGAGGAAAAGTAGTCTGTGTTACCTAAGTGCATCAAGGGAGAGCTTGTTCCACGTCTGAGCCAAGATAAATTAGGAGGGGGTTGTTGTGGGTAGAAAGGGTTTCAGACAGAGGATCAGCAAGTTAAATCCCCAACTGAAAGGATCATGGAGAAGAGGATAAAATAGGGCCTCCCTGGTGGTGCAGCGGTTGAGCGCTGGGTTGAGAAGCTTCATGCAGCCTTTGCAGCGCCAGTTCGATCCCCGGCTGCTCCCTGGCCACTGGAGGAGGGTCCCGCATGGGCCGCAGACCTCTCCTGCCGCCCGCTGCTCCCCTCGGCAGTGTACTTCGGTCCTTCTGCCTGCTCTGCTCCCCGCTCTGGCTCTGGTGAATTCTCTCACCCTCCTGCGCTTCTGACTGTACCCAGTGCTTGTATAAATAAATAAATAAAAATAAATCTTTAAAAAAAAAAAAGAAGAAGAGGATAAAATAAAAGAAGGCAGTATGGCTACTGCCTGCAGTTGACAGAGTCCAGAAATTTTCTGGAAGTAAACTAACCCCAGTGATGTGCTGCCAATAAGGACAGAGCTCAGTCATCCTGAAAAGTTACTACACAAATCTACTCTTTCGTTGATTGGAAAGCAGGAAGTATTTAAGTAGATTCTCCAAGCTTTGGGGTTTTCTTCATTGCAGCAACAAAAAGATAAGGAAGCAGAAGATTTGGGGTCTTGGAAAAGAGTTATTAAAATACTTGATGATTGACTCTAAGTTGGACTTGGAGGGAGGTAAAGGTAAAGGAGCAATAGAATTAATGAATAGAACAGAGTTATCAATGGGCTCTAAGTCCTGCTACATCGAAGTTAGATAATAAATAGATGGTATCTGAAAAGGTATACCAGCCAAATGGGGAATAATTAACATCAAATCTGTGGCATATGACCCCAAACTCTACCATCACCATCTTCCAAAACATGTTAATGGTCAAGATATTTTTTTTAATATTTATTTATTCATGCATACGAGAGCTGAGGCATAAGCCAGATGTGCAGGAGGGTGAGAGGCCTCACCAGAGACAGAGGGGAACAGAATAGGCAGACTGAAATTCATTGCTGAGGGGAGCAGTGGGCGAGACAGGAGAGGTCTGCCGCACCATGTGGGTAGCTCCGCAGTTGGCAGGGATCGAATCCGCACTGCAGAGGCTGTGGACAGCTTCACAGCACTGTGCTCAACTGCCTGTGCCACCAGGGAGGCCCTCATGAGATTTTTGAGTAAGAGCACTAAGAATAAGCACTAACATTTTGTCTTTGTTAGCAGGCCACCAAAGTCAATCATTAAGACAGTATTTATAACAAGTCTGGCTAGAAGAGACTGGACATTCCTCATTTTAAAGCTGAAAAACAAAGTAGCAAATGGAATCTAACTTATGGAGGAATATGACTAAAATATGACTAGAATCTTAGTCTATGACTCTTACTGTACTTGTTCAGTGAGTCATCTCTTTGGGTTTCTGCTATTTAAAGAAAATTATACCCTGCATAGAAATTTGTACTCATTTCACTAGGTCACATTAATGAATTGTATTGAAAATGTCCATACTCCATGAATGTCCTTCTACATATACAACAAAGCTTTTTGACTATTTACTCAAAGTTAGAACATTACGAAAGTCACACTATATTCCACTATACCACAAAATCTAATTTACTATACTGAATGATAGGAAGAGGAAAGGTTAAAGGAGAAATTGGCACTTTCCTCAGCATTTTTTTGGCAAAGATTCCTGTGTCTTCCCTTATGTTATCTTCCCTTTTTGTAATCTTCTATATCCTCTTCTCTGAAATAATAGAAACCCTTGACCTTTCTTGCAGATGCTACCTTTGGCTGTGTCTCCACAGAGATCTTTCTTTCAAGTGTGGCACATACAAAAGTGGTCCCATTTTATCAAGTTTTTGTTGTTTGGTAGTAATTTACTTGGTTTGTTATTACTCATTTCTGTTCATGTACCTTTTATTCTCATTTCAAAAACAATTATTATCACTATATAGTAGACACAGCTAAGTACTAGGATCTTGGAGGTGAGAAAGATCAAATCTTTGCCGTCTACACTCAGAGTCTAATAGAGATGACAGAAGTATAATGAGAAACAACCAAAAGAATCACTGGTCCATGATACCAGTGAACTAGTGATTCTGAAGACTGATAAAGTCCTATGCTGCCTAGCCTCTATTAATGGTACACGGGCTACTAAAATAATGCATGAGTGAACTTTTTTTTTTTCACAGAAGTACTCCAGCTAATAAATGAAGACAAAATGATAAGTTAGGCAATTATCATACTGCAAACCCTAGCCATTGCTAGGGTTGGCAATTAACAATTGCCAAAATTACACACAAAGACATATGCACCTCTTGATAATGGAAGACTATAGTACTATCTTTGAAGCACTTTTATCACAATAGTCAAACCCAAATATGATCAAAGCGGTGGAATACAATGTCCAATGGGTAGTATTTAGCTACATCTGGCTGCTAGGTGTTTGAAATCTGGCCAGTCTGAATTGTGTTGTGCCGTCACTGCAATATTTTATAAAGATTACATGTTGAAGTGACAGTAATTACTGTTCTATAGTTTTATAAGATGCAGCCACAAGAAGAGACTGGGTAAAATGGACAGGGAAACTATACCAGTTTTGTGACTTACTATGAATCTACAACAATGTCAGAATCAAAAGTTTAGAAAGAGGCATTTAAAAGACAGATTTACCAAATGCAAAATGTGGACCTTATTTCAGTTTTACTTAAACCAAAAGCAAAGCAAAACAAAAAACTTGTTAAAACTTTTAAGACATATTATGTGAGGAGGGCAGTGTAGACATTGACTGGATAGAGGTTATGATAAAGTTGTTGCATTTAAAAAGTATTATAGCAACTCCATGATACACTGAAAGGCTGAAACTTTATCTTTTAGAGATGCTTTCTCAAATATGTATGAATGAAATGATCTAGGCCTGAGATTTGCTCCAAAATAATGGAGGGCAGGGTAGAGGCAGGGAAGTAAGATTGGCTATGAATGGGCCATTGTTGAAGTCTTGATGAACACATGGGTGTTTATTCTAGCATACTGTCTGCTTCTGTATATGTTTAATATTTTCCACAATAAAATGTTTTTTAAAATCACCAGAAGACATGGGAATTTCTCAAAGGATATTATTAAGGCAGACATTTTTGACATTTAAGGTACAATGTCTTGCGTTTTTTATAATTGACCCTTGGGCTGGAGGAGTAAAAAAGATTTCTATTCAGCTAATTTCTATCAAAATGCATTTTAAAATAGTCACTGCATGCTGAGTATGTGCAAGGCACCAGGATTAAAAATGTCCTACCCTGTGAATGTCACTCTGCTTCTGAACCGCTGGAAAATCGCCAGCGATGGGCGCCTGGCGGCTTAACTCATCATCTTTCAGTTGCAGCCACACCAGAAGTTCCTGAAGAGAGAGGTGCAGACGCTTCCATTGGTCAGAACTGGCTTCCAAGTGGGACCTGAAAAATAACAAAAGCAAAGTATGTCAGTGTATCTGAAGGGCAACTGATGATTCGAACAAGGCCATGAAGGGTCCACTGCTAGGGTGAGCTCCACAGCATATAAACCTACTTACTGTGAACCACAGTGCACTCCTCAATAAACCTCTAGCTACTGGCTTTTGAGAACCATAATATGGGGAGAGGAGTATTTGAATATCAGTTTTGAGTAAAGGCGGTGTTTTACTCATGTTTATTTCCACATGCAGAAGCCTGAGACGTGGGCATGGGATACAATGGAATGGACTGCTTTTCCATAGAGTTGCAGTCAATGATTCTTACTACTTCCAGTAGAAAAGAGTGGAGCATTGACTAACACAAACCACTCAGCTTTCACAAGACTCACGCTAGCACTGGAAATCTTCCTGCTCTGAGAAATGGAAAGTGTTCTCCCAACATTTTGACTTTTCCATTTCTACACCCTGGGCAGTCTCTTCTATTGACTCCTTCCATCTGGCATCTGTTCCTTTCTGCTCCTCTCCCCATATGCTTCTCCTTTTCCTCTACCCTTCTTTATTCGTGTGCACCTGGGATTTGTTTTCACCAAGTTCCAACATTTTCCGCTTTGTTTCCTTTGTGTAAAATGTACTGAGACAACAACTCACGTGGAAAAGTAAAATCAGACATTTGCCTGAAAGCCTCCCCCAAACATGAATAATTTAGGCAAGAGACTGAGTGCTTTACCATGAACTGTATTTAGAATGTGTTAATCCGTAGAAATCGTTTAAGAATATACAAATGAATGATCTGTGCTATAAAATCCACAATTCACTTGAGGATGAGAAGCTAAATTAATAAAATAAATCATCATCCAGAAAACAAAGAGGAAACGCTAAAGTTGGCAAAGCTCTCCCCTCAGGTAAATAAAAATATATGCCACATTACTCACATATTGTCAGAAATTTACTCATAAATTCATAAAAATTAATGCTGCCTAAAACATAAATCTGATATAGTCATGAATGCTACCAAGATGGAAATGTAAAGTGACCATGTAGAAGAATAATTCCCTTGGTCATTGGGTAATTTACCCTGACATTTCCAATATAATTCTGCTGGCGTTCGTCAAACAGAATCACCAAATATGTCCTGAGATTAAATTGTCCAAAACTTTCTGAAGGGTAAGTTGATGATACATAAAAGTCTACAATGTGCAAATATGATGATCCACAAGCTTGAAAGCAAGGGATTCATACTAAGAAAGTAACTGGGAAAGCATGCAAAACATAGGTAGAAAAACACTATTTTTAGCACCACAATTGAGGCAATGTAGAAGCAACTTAAATATACAATACTAGGAAACTGGTTGCATATATGATATAGTCACACATTGCGATGTTCAAATCCTAAGACTCCTATGCAGTGTTCAGTGTGATGACACAGGCAGATACTTATGGATATGGAAAAAAAAAAATCACCCTGTCAGTAGCTAAGTGGGAAAGCTGGCTACAACAATGTATAAAATCTATTTTTTCTAAATCTTTTGTGTGTATTTGTAAGTAAACACTTGACTATGCATGGAAAAATGTGGAAATAGTAACCAGTTTAGCCCTCTGAAGGGTGGGCTAAATACTGGGTGAAATCACCATGCAGGTGATTTATTCCTTCATCTTTATACAACTCCAACTTCTCAGAATTTTCTTTCTGTTGTGAGCAATATTAACATTATATTCTGAAAAAAAAAAATGAGGGCATTTCCACCAGAGAAATAAAATTGTTCAAGACTGTAAGGGCATTATTAGCTAAGAAATTAATCATGAAAGTCCATCAGTATAACAGTGCAGATAGCATCCAGTGTAGAGGTCATTTCTTTTATGTTGCTGTCCCTCCTCTTATAGCTATTACTTTTCCATGATAAGTCTAAGGGAGAATTTCCTAAGAAAGCTTTTAGCTGTTCAATGGCATGGAATGACTGCTGGTTACAGGGATTCCCTGGGATGTTTGGAATGTTTAGCCTGGTCCCCTTGAATGGGAAGAGACACAGACCAAACAAATACTTATTGAGCACCTCTAAATCCTGGTAAGGAAGAAACTAAGGTGCTCAATAAGTAAAACTACAGAGGAGGCGAGAAGGGAGTAGGAACAAAACAAGGGTGGGAGGAGCACAAGGGACCATGGTGATAGTTCATGGGTTGAATGGGGGGTGGGAATTTTATGGGGACAATAATCAAGATGAAAATGCATACATTGTACAAAAATGAAAAGCGATGCAAAAATATATTAAAAAATTAAAAATAAATAAATAAAATAAAATATAGCCAAAATTCTTAAAAAAAAAAAAAAGATACCTGATGCTTAGCCTTGCTCTCTCTGGGGAGGAAATCTTAGGTGGGGAGGTCGAGGGGAGGGTGTACTGCAGGGCAAGACTGTCCACAGGGGGCCTGGGGCTGCTGCCTCCTTTACATAAGGCCCACTCCAACCCTGTTCTAGGTTAAATGGTGCTGAGTAATTATTAGCAGGTCAATGAAACCCTTTGTGTCCCCAAAGAGAGAAGAACCTCCCTCTGAGACCCAGGGAATTCAGTTCTAAAGGATCTAAGAGAAACTTCACTGTGTGAGGTCCGAAGGCTGTTAGGATGTTAGAATTCAAGGACAGGGGAAAGTGAAGAAAGTTAAAGGAACAGCAGAAGGGGGACCTGGCCCCAGGGACTTGTTCCAGAATGTGATCTATTCTGGAGAATGCTCCATGTGCACTTGAAAAAAACTGTGTATTCTCCTTTTTGGGGGTGCAGTGCCCTGGAAATGTCTGTGAGGTCCATGAAGTCTACTTCTCTTTTTAAGGCTATTGTATTCCTGTGTTCCCTAAAGGTTATTTGTAGGTCCCCACAAGATGAAGATGGTGTTTGTCAGTGATGTGATTTTGAAGACGATCTAGATGCCATGAAACACTGTGAGCTCAGGAAATGTTTTGTTTTGGCCGGGCTGCTTATGAAGTCTTTTCAAGACACATTTCTAATGCATTTGTTGGAAGTCACTGGCCTATTTTTTTTATTCTTCAGAGTGTAGAACAAATATTCTGAATGATTAACCTATGTTTGTATTTAGAATGTCTCTTCCTGAAAATGTTTCTCTTTATTTTAATAACTTTTTTCCCCTGGTGTTACCACAGGCTATTAGGATTAGGACTGGAAGGAGCCTAAGATATTTGTTCAACCCTTCTGTTTTGCAAATGTGGAAACTGAGATGCAAAGGTATAAAGACAGCTGCTGGAGCTCATAACTTGAATTCTCCTTTTTAGACACAGGGAAATGGAAACTACAAAGTTTTCATATATGAGGAAATCCTTGACTTTAGTGGGTTTTGCCAAATGTTTTGCATCCCTGAACAAAAAGGCCCCCGGATGGTCTCACTCATAGCAGGAATCTAGAAAACTTAAATAAGGGACCAGGAAAAAGAATAACTATAAGAAAGAAAATATCAAAATCAACAAATAACTATGAACAAGAGACACTCTATGGGGGGGTGGGGGGCGGGGAAAGCAGGGCTTGGGGTCAAAATAAGGGGGTTGTAATTGTATGGGGAATATAAAAATAAAATTTAAATTAAAAAAAAAAGAGAAAAGAAAAAGGCTTCCCTCTAATTGGCAGATATACTCTCTTTACCCCTATCTACTCAACAGAAAATAAGAGGTTTGAAGGGGGCACACTTAGTTTCTACCCATATCCGATTAATCTCTATAAGTGAAGACAAGAGCTCAAGGGCTACTAGCATTTAACAAGGCAAGTGCTGATCTTTAATAAGCAGATAATTTCTGCAGTTTGGAAGATGTGAGCAAGATGCAGAACATTCAGGTATGTTGGGATATACTGCTTGGTCTTTAAGGATCTCCTCAGTGTCAGGACTTTAAGAATTATAGGGGCTGCTAAAGTGATTGTCATGTCATTTCTCTAGACACAGATATTTCAAGTGTAATTTGGTTGATGCCTACTTTGAAATTCTTAATAAAACTTTAGTCTGAAAGGCAAGTATTCTTAAAGCAAAATGCAAAATGTGTTATATTGAATTCATTTTTCACTTTGACTTCCCTTATAAAATTAATGATATATCCCTCTATATCTTTGGTACCCTTGTGTAATAAGACAGCACTTAAGCATACAGAAAGAAAAGGTAAGAATGGAGAAATAATGAGGAGCCACAGAAATAAAATGGGAGCTATGGGGCTTTAAAAAAAGAGAGAGAATTAAGCTCAAAGAGAAGTAAACAGTTTTTTTTCCAGATGGTCCATGAGCTTCAACTTTCAAATATAATTAACATTCCAAGAATAAGAGAGTCAGAGATAATGTCCTAGTTGCATTTTTCTCTCAAAGGTAGACTCTGTCTCCTTTTACTCTTTCTTTATTCTTTATTATAGAACCTCTAACTATTCAAACTTCTCATACCAAGGATTCTCCAAAAGATTTATTGCTGCTGTGGACTATATAAATGGTGGTGTTCTCGCTTCTCAAATTAACATTTAAAATTTCATAAATATGAGTATTTTATATAATGCTTAGAAGTTTCCCCCAGTATAAAAATCTCACAAAATATAAATTTTGTTGAAAAAAATATGTGATGCTGTTAGTTCACACAAACAATAGTCTGTACACAGTTGATAAAAACAATAATCTGGATATTGGGTGCAGATTAAATTGAAATGTTCATACATGTTTCTTATGTAAAAAATGTACTTGGCCATTTCTCAAATTACTGACATTGTCAAAATTCAAATGCAAAGTTTGTGTATGTGGAATATTTTAGAATGAAAAACACTTTCTTTGCCCAGTCACCCCCTGATGTTGGATAACATCATCAATAGTTCCGTTTGTGTGTGTGTGTGTGTGTGTGTACATGTAAGTAAACATCTTTCACTTTATTGTTCCTCCCACTCACAGCAGTTCATATTTTGTCTTCTTTGATGGCAATGGCAATGACAACCATCACTGATATTTACTTCTCTTCATGCTTTGTTAGACAAAATGCAGTGTGATAATGCCTGTAAAATGGATGGCATGTACTTTCCATGAACTACATTATGAAATCATAATATACAATTTCAGTTCAAGTATTCTTATCTTGAAGAGACATCTTATTTACTTTTTCTTAAACTGTATCTTTGAACTCAATCAATTGTGCTTAAATAGAAACAAACCAAGGGACAAAGTTTCAATTATTTTCATAGATTCGTGAAGTGGTATTACAGATTAAAAAAAATTAAACATAGAATCGAAGAACTGCAAAGGAACTTGAAGAGGCCACCCATATTTCTGGTCAAGCCTCCTCATTTCAGTGAGGAAGAAAATTGAAGTCTGAAGCGGTGAAGTGACTAACTCAAGATCCATGCTAGGGAGTTAGTAGCAGAACCAGAAGAGAAACTAGGTTGCTCAACTGCTGGTCCAGGACTCTTTCTACTCTTACCTCACTGACTCATTTAGAAAGTGGAGTTTTTGTATTCATCTAATTTAGCTGGAGGGGCAAATTCGGCCCCTATGAAGCAACTCATGAATATGTTAAGGAATTTGCCATCAAGTGTATATGAGAATAGCATAGGGAAGATCTGGTGAAGGAACAGTCATAGTCATTATGGAATTTGAGTGAACATTTGGGGGATGAAGACAGATGTGCAAAGACCAGTGTACAGAGACACACATAGGGGAGAATGAGAAAATTGTTGGAGGTTAGCAGCTCCTTAGCTCAGAGAACCTGTGGGGATTGGCAGGTTTTATTAGGCCTAGTTGGTAGAGAATGCAGGATGCATTAGTTTCTACTGACTAAATCTAAGCTTCAGGAAGCAATGACTTTCTTCTTGTCCGTTCTGTTCACTGTTGAATCCTCAGTGCCTGAAAGAGTGTCTCGTACATAGTAAATACCCAATACATATCTTCAGAATGAACAAATAAATGAAACAGTGAAATATGGGCATAAAGAAGACTGTAGTTCTTTACTAAAGGAATAACATAGTAGAAACAATGTCCAAGGAAGAATATTCTTGTGGATGCACAAAGGATTGTCTAAATATATAAAGGAACAGAAACGAATCTATCAGTATTGGATGACATGTTGAAGACTTGAATATGAATCATAATCACAGAAAGGAAAACAACATAAAACAGAAAGGAATTAAACGGAGGGGAAGAACATAAGATGCACTTAGCTCTGGAAACACAACGATACCTCTGATGAGCCAATGGAATGCCAAGGGAAACTTGAAAGTCATTTGGATTCAAACAAAAAATGTTTTCATTCAAAGTGGACAGCTGTGATATTAAGCACTAATGTTTTATTATCTTTTTGAAATATAAAAATGACTCAGAAGCCCTTATAAAACAATGAACCAACTGTAATTTTTTAGTATGATATGTTAGAGCTTGGGAGAAACAGGGCTGTTTCCCCAGGGTATCTTTGGATCCATTTTTTAATTGTGGTGACTTTTCACTGTAAAATAACCCTGATGGAGGGAAGTGACTGGATTCACAATCCAGGTTTATAAGTGTCGTTCATGGTTCTGAATCTAACTCTTCTGGTGTTGACCTATCCCATGTCACAGCCATCCGAAATTACTCTTGTACTGTGCTTCTCTCAACTGAAACTGAATCTGTGTGATGTGAAGAAATAGTTCTTGCCCTTTTTTTAAGTGAGTGCTTATCACACTGCCTATATTATGAGCGAGCCCTATTTAAAAACCAAAACCATTGATCTGAATATATACATTCTAGAATTTGCAGCACCTTAGATAAGCTAAGGTAACTGTTTCCCGCTTGATTAATGACAGCAAGAATTAAACTGCAGTAGCTGGCATATGGGAAATTGCTGAGAATGAAGAGCCCATATTTTGGCTGACATGCTGTTTGCCACTTTGAATTCTCCTTTTATTTCATCAAGTTCACATGAAGGAGAGAAAAGGCACTGAGTGATGTTCAGAACAGTTACAGCACCTTTCTTTTTCTTTTCTATAACCCCCTCTTCCTTTCTTTATTTCATCTACCAATATCCTTCCCATCACACACGTTTCATTCCTTTTCAATGACAGATATTTAAAAAGCGGCCTTTGTCATCACACACACTGACCTCGCTGAGAGTTCAAGCTGACCACAGATCCGAGGCACTGAGAGGAGGAGGGGATGGGGTGGGGGAGAGCATCGTGGATAGTGGTGGAGGACTAGGGGTGCTATGGGGGTGGGTGAGCTACGGTGACCACACCCAAGGGGGGAAATCTTTTACTGTCAAAATATTACCAGGCATATAAAGCAACAGTACTTCATGAACAAACATTTTAAAAAGACTATTAAAAGCTGTTAAATTTTTTTAAAAAATGAGTATAATGAAAGTTTGGGGTGCAAACTTGGGGGAGTGGACCCCTTATGAATAAAAACAAATCATTTTCAACTCCTGGCAACCTGTTTCTCTATTGTATGCTTTTACTTATTATGTATTTATAAGTAAAGGTTAGGTGAGCCTTTTCTTTTCCCCGTCCTTTCTACTCTATGGTATAACATGATGGGTCAAAGCTCTAACTTGAACCACAGTCCCTGTGTTCAGATCTTGTATCCGCTACTCACTGACAAAGCGGCCTTGGGAAAGTTATTTAGCTTCTCTGTGCCTCATTTCCTTCAAAAGTAAAGAGAGGATAAAAACAGAAGCTGCTGAGAGCATTAACTGGGTCAGCAAATATCAAATGTCCAAGCCACGGCACGGGATGTGGTGTGTGGCTGCTATCATTATTATTTCACACGAATACATATCAGTTTTATTTTCCCCCATTATAGAAGTAAATACACTATATGTCAACATTTTGGACACTTTAGAATAACTATAAAGAAGGAAAAAATCTCCCTTTGGTAGTCTTAGGGCCTAGAGGGAGTAACTACTCCTAATATTTAGTTTATTCCCTCCTAATGATCAGAAAGCGCATTCACCCTCTTCCACCTCATGCCACTACCACCCCTACTCTAGACAAAGAAGAAAGCACAACACATTTTGAAAGAGAGAAGTGAATTAGAAAAAGCAAAGATTCGAAAGCAGGAAGGCTGACTTGCGTTCCCTGGCCTTCCTGTGTCATTCAGGTGACACTGGGCCTTTCACCCACTATCTCTGCCCTGTTGTGCCACTGTGGAATAACTGCAGAACAGGGAGAGCAAAAACTTGACTGTGCTGTCCTTGCAACAGTGCTGAGGAGCATCTGTTGACTTCTCGAGAGAAAGCTGATTCACAGTAAGGGGCAAAGTACAAATAGGTGTGTATTAGAACAGCTAAACACTCAGACCATAGAGGATGTGGCAACAAAATCTGAGAGGAAGTGAAAGACAGGAAGCAACTATAATCTCCCCGGGGGGCAGGAGCTGTGGAGAAGTCGCTCCTAAATTCAGTATAATGCGTTATGGTTTTTAAAAATGTGCTCAGCTATCCATTTAGAGTAATGCCAAAGAGTAAATTTCATAATAAATACACATTAATTTTGTCACTTTTTGGTAGACCTCTGTGAATAAACCAAGAGAGAACACTCTGAAATTAGGATGGTGATGCGGCTCCTCATTTCAATTCGCTCTAATGTCTTAATACGCATCTCTCCTGTGGTTATAAAACATCACCATTTTAATCTAATTTGAACCCTCAAGTATCATCTCTATACCAAGCAAATGAATGATTCATTTATTCAAAATAAAATGAATCATTCTGAAATTGGGTGATTTACATAAACAGAGGAGATATTAGCTACTTGTGCTAAGGAAAATGAGGGAAATTTTACCATTTAATTCGCGTCTACTTTTTGGTTACTGATCTTTTCCTACCTAATGTTGAGAGACTTTTTCCGCAGTTCACTCCATTTGAAGTTCATGTTGTCCAAACGTCTTTGTAATAGGACCGCATCATCAGAACCTTCCAGGGATCTTAGGATTTTTTGGCCATTTTCATCCAGGTTGTGATAGATATCTGTGTGAGCTTCAATTTCTCCTTGGAGGTCCTACAGAGCGGCAGAGAAAAGAACACATACAGAATTACCAAACAAAAGAGACCAGCTATGAATGTGAATTTGGAGAACTACAAAAAGTAAGCTACTAGTTCGTGAGACATTTCAATCTGGGCAGCTAATAAGATATACCTCCAACCCACTTTTCTGGATGCATTCCCTCTTCATGTTATTAGGTGGACTGAAATGGGCATCTTACTATGTGCAATAAATTTATTCCTTGAGATTATAAATTAGAGCACAATATATTAATAACTCTATAAATTTCCTAAGTTATATCTTCTAGCCCAGGGACAAAATTATACTGCTTTATGGAAGTAATAGGAAATAAAATTTCATGATAAAGTGTACAGAGTGCCAATCACTTTATTACACTGTGGGTCAAGTCGTATTTCCCTACGCATAGTAAGCTGTAGAGTTGACTCTGACCATGAAAGCATAGAGAGACTAATAAACAAGGTCATACTTGGTCTATAACAGCAGCACATTAATGGATTTCCACGCAGGAAAGAACCTTGTTGACAACAGACATTAAGTTCACCTGGGTATTACAACAGACTCACACATTGATTAGTAAGATTTCCCATTTAAAAACCAACATAATTTAAGGCGGGCAGGTAGGAATCCAAAGGACTTCAGTAAGAGTTATGATAAGAGGTTATGCATTCAACCTCATTGGCATAAACACAGATCAAGAAAATTATCATAGTAGAAGAATCTGACCTTTACATGGTATGTCTTCCTGTGTAACATTTTCAGCTTGAACCGGGGACTACAGCACTGATCCTGTTGCATAGCAATCCTGAGAAAACCCAGCGACTGAAAAGGCCCTGCTTTAAAATGCCAACTTTGCTTACATTCTGTTGACAGAATGAATTTCGGCGCACAGGCCTCACCAGTCAATAATAATAAACAGCCACTTTGTACTCCTCACTAAACGGTAGCCAGGCCTGTGGCTGTGGGAGGGACCTCAAAAGGAGGAGGCCTGGAATATGCAACTGACAGTTTATATTAAACAGCCAACTTTTCTTATCATTTTGCCATTATAAGCCAGAGACATTATAAATTCATTTTATATATGTGTTTCCCTCCTTGTTCCCAGCAGTACAGTGAAAGCCAAGGGAACATTCCTGAGAGAGCTGCCGGGTACCAGCATTCCTTTCTGCCTACACAATGAATGGAGGCTTTGTACATTATCTGACTTGCTTTTACAGATCTGTATGCTTCTGTTCAACAAATTTAAAAATTCATTCTGAAGCTCTGAACAATCGGATTGATCTGTGTAACTAGAAAATTTTCTTTCTCACTCTCTCTTTCTAAAATTGAATTAAATCACTCTTCTAAAGTAAGGGGGGCAGTGGCAGCAATAACATGCTAGAAATTCTGAAGAAATGGCCTGTGTTTCCAGTCACAGCCTCTTAGATGCAGAATTTTGAATGTTGCAGAAATAAGGTAGATGGACGATAAATGTCTCCTGTCATTGCTTTTGGCAGCCAAAGTATCACTGATGGACTCTAAAGAGAATTCTGTCCCATTCTCTTTGACTGGAAGACAGGAGGGGGAATATGGATAGAACCACATCTAAAGGTAAAAGAGTAGAAATGCTAAAACAGATCCAGTAGCATCTCTCTCTCCCATTCAAAAACAGCCTGGTTCTGGAAAGAATTAGCCTGATTTTGAAACTAGCTTATGTGGTGCAAAACTAGAATTGGGCTTCTTACAGAAAGTTGAGTGAAATATACATCCATTTTAGGTTTGGGTGGCAACATGGGTAAAAAGGCTCTGCTCAATTTCCCACTTCCGTAAAAGAGAAAGTAGTGAAGTTAATTTATTCAAATAATTGAGACTAAAACTCAAACAGATACATTTTATTTATTCGGGTAAATTTATTCCCTCATTTCTCTGTTTTACTTTACTTTTCTTCCTATATTTGATTTGTACACTATTTAACTTCTCAGAGTACACACTTCGGGGATTAAGTTGTTTTCTTTAAGAAGATATTGTGTCTACTACCAAATCAGCTGTCTACATGAACATGCATATAAATGGTTGCATGTTTATATTCTGTATTTATAGCAGAGGCCCAGGCTCAATCAATAGGTCCTTAAGATTATGTATACCATGAAGTCATCAACAATGTAGTGAATCCATTAGAGTCTTCCCAAGCATAAATAGGTTGTTGATTTATGAATTTGCTAATTTTCATCTTTGCCATTAACATTATGCAGCATATAAACTTCTCTGTTGTATCATCAATGATATAAATATAAAATCAATAAAACAGTATTTCTTGAGGACTGGTTATTTTGTCTAGTCTTCGCACTGTAGGAACTATATGAGGAAAGCAGGAGATAGTTATGTCTTTATTTTTCCTAAAATCTAGGGGGCGCTATTTAATTCTGTCCTATGACCCAACTCTATATTGATAAGAATTTCCTGCTCAATCTCACTGGAATAAAAACTTTTCCCCCTTGGCAATTCAGAAGTGGCTGAAGTAAGTGCTTAGCATCAGCAGGGATTAACTCAGCTCAGGACTACTTCTCTAGTTCATGCTGGTAGTAACAAATGACACAGGTACAGCAAAGGACATTCGAGCTTACATGGCAGTTATAAATGCACAGCTTTACTTAGGCCTCCTCCCAACCCTGTGAAGTACATATTTTCTCTGTTTTACAAATGAGAGCACTGAGGTTGAGATGTTTAAGTGAGTTGATATCTGTAACTGATAGAATTGGGCAATGCATCCAGTTCTTTTGACTCTAGATCTTGGACTGTCTCCACCACCCTATTTGCTGTAAACCTTGGTTGTGACAGATAGTAGCTACTGAAGCTGAGCAAGGGTATAAAAATGGTGAGGGGTGTGTGTGTGTGTGTGTGTGTGTGTGGTGAGGGGCAAACTACTGAAGGAAAAGCACAGAAACATTACTGATTTTGATTAAAAATTTACCCATATGGATAGATTTGGTCTGAATGAAAAATGCAATCCTGATTACCCTGTTCATTTCTCATTTTGCAATGAGGCACCTGGGACCACCTATGAGTAAACACTGTTTTCACTGAAAAGGCTGCTTTACTACAAAGTTATCCCTGCTGCCTGAATTCGAATTTTCCCATTAGTAATTTATTCCTTTGTCTACAAGAGCCATGTGAACATCATGCTCAATAATAACTTGACACCTCAGCAAAAATAGTCCAGCCATGTACCTTTGGAATGGCAGGCTGGTGGGGGGACTCTCCCAAGCTATAGCACTCGGGCAGGTGGCTCTAAAATGGAGCCAGGTGAGTATCAGTGAGGAACCCAAGGCTCTCTTTCGGAGGTTGGCATGCCCTCGTGGAGATCTTTCAGCAAAGGTAGGCAGCATGAGTCCCAGGTAGGGAGGAGACATCAATAGGGCAGGCGGGAAGGAACACACTAACATTTGTGTAAAACTACCACGATGGCATTTATCTCAAGGTTAACCTTAGATGTAGGAGCTACAGATGAGCAGGAAGTTGGGAAGGAGAATCAAGGGGAGATCTCAGAAAGCAGCAATCTGGACAAAAAGTAATTTTCACAGCTATTATTCAGTAGTTTCATTTTACCTCTGATTTAACTAGAAAAGGTTACTGAAGCCTTTGTCACTATATTCAATGTATGCTATTCTAATTTTTCTCTTCTTTTTGTGATTGTATTCTTTAGGAGCATAATAACTAAAAAAGAGTAAAAAATAAGTCTTGGTTGTATAACAACAGAAACAAAACAGCAGCAGCGACAGCGACAACATATATAAGATATACTATACACCAGACATTGTCCAAAGTTTTATATCTACACGAGCTCATTTCATCGGCCCAGTAACCCTAAAGGGACAGTGTTATTATTATTTTTATTTTACATATAAGGGAATGAAATTACAGAGAGGTTATGTAAAAATGACAAAGGTTACAGAGCTAATAAATTATGTAACCAGATTTCAAACCAGGCAACCAAACTCCAGGGACTGGCTCTTAGCCACTATGCTGAGTTTTTCCCTATTAATTTCTACATTGTCCCTGCTAATTTTTCTTATTAATAATACTCCTACCTAAATTTCAGCAAATCAAGTGCTGCCATTAATATGCAGAATAATTGTTTTCAGTTCTCAGAGTAATTTTATGGTCTTATTAAAATATGGAGGCTGTTTAACAGATCTGAAGTGATGGACTGAGATATATTTAATGCAACAAGAGAGAAAAAATGGCTGAGAAAATGTATGCAAATGGAAAATATGATACATGCCCTTCCCTGAAAAGAAGTCTATTGCCTTAATTTCTGTATAATTATGGAGCACATTTCCACTATGAATGTCAAGAAAGTTCAGATGTGAGGTAAGCAAGCTGTTCATAGACTAGTGGTTTAAGAGTAGGGGGTATCCTGTTTCTTGGGGAGCTTTCCAAACCCCATACTCCCTTTTTCATTGAGAGTATAGCCTACTTTTGTTATAAGTTCCCTTTATTAGCCTCCTAATGACAAAATGCAGTTAAACAGACTCTCCTCTTTCTTTTCCCCTTATTAGCTGCATAACTCTGAAAGTTCTTTAACCTCTTTGGCTTCACTAAAAAATACTAATAAGAATACCCGCTGCATGATTATTTTGAATATTACATGGAATAATTATTATAAAACTTTGCACAATGTCCAGAAGACAATGAGCCTTTACTAAGAGTTGTTGGAGTGTAACATTAGGGTTTCTATCATAAGTGATAGAAATAGACTTCATGAAGACATGGCACATGGTTTGAGCCATGAAAAATAGATAGCATTGAGAGAGGTAGAGGGAAGAAAGGCAAAGACATGGCAAAAAGATGAGGAGTCAGTTTGGTTTATGAGCAGGGACAATGAGCAACACAATCTCATTGGAATGGATGATACATTTTAAGGAGAAATAAGTTGAAGGTGCTCCTGATCCATAAACTAAGTAGGATAAAGGCTTTCGTTTAGGAAGACATTGAGAATAAAAGTTAATAAAGACAAGTACAAAGGTTGCTGAATATTAAATATCTACTATGTCATATATGTATGTATATATATATCTGTCATACTACGTTGTATGGTGACATACCATGTAATATGCTATATTTCACTACATCGAGTGGACTGATCCATGGTGTTTGTAAGTAATAAGACAACTGGGGATGGGCCTCCCTGGTGGGACAAGGGGTTAAGCACCACACTATGAAGCAATCCGCAGCCTCTGCAGCATGAATTCGATCCCCAGCTGGCCAGGGAGCAACCCACATGGCGCAGCAGACCTCTCCTGTCTCGTCTGCTGCTCCCCTCAGCAGTGTGTTTCAGTCAGGCTGCCTGTTCTGTTCCCCACTCTCTCTCTGGTGAATCCTCTCACCCCCCGCATCTCTTGGGGATGAATGTGAAATTTACAAAACTTTTACGGGAAGAAAAATAAAGATGGGAGATGCCCACATTACTTAGTACTATACTTTTCTTTTTATTATCCATGCAAATGGTTTTGATACTGTTTCAAAATATCATGGATAACTGTATTTTATTTCCTATGCACATGGAATTATTAGTACCTAGAAAAGAACTCAGCAAATGGTAACTGCACCCTGCCCCTGCCCCTCCCCCCCACCCTGGCAAATTGAATATAGTGGAGAAATCACAAAACCAATCAACCAAACAAAAACATGTAGGAAAAATGAAAATAAGTGGTCAAAGCTCCATACAAAATTCAGTGCAGATTCACTAGCCCTACTATTTTCTGAAAGCATTAGTATGTGAATAATTATAAAGCCATTAATTCTTTATTAATTACTTCTTTTCTTATTCTTCTTTACTTCTGATATATTTTAATTCATTCAAATAAGTTTCATGGGGAAAAAAGTGATCTGATTTCCAAGAACTTGAAAGGTCAGAGAGACAGAAGATCCCAAATGGGATTATCCTTGGAGGCTAAACTAAGAGTAGCAAGAAGTGACACCTGACAGAGAGCCAAGAGGTCTAAGAGGAGCCGTAGGCGCAGAGCTGAGTGGGGTCACGCAGCATGGAAACAAAGAGCCCTACATGTACTACTGGCCCTTGAAGGCATTACCTAACTTTACAGTGAAGCAAAATAATTAATGGTGATGGTGATGATCCTAAATTAGTCAGAAAAAGCAGATTTATGCTTAGTAAACGCTATTTAAGAAGGAAACGGTATTAAAACTCTTTAAATAAATACATTTATCTAACAGTTATTCTGAAAAGATATTGCTGCTTTAAAGAATTTAAACAAAAAAAAAAAAACAAACAAACATAGAAAAGGAAAACACGCTAAGCTTAGTTCAGCCCAGCTGACTTGGGAAACACGGCTCTAAGTAGTTGGTTTTCCAACATGCACACATGCATACGTGCACACACACACAAACACACACACACTCTCCATTAAAGAACAGAACAGAAATCGAGAGTAAATCTTCAGAAACATTTATAGTAATTTAAAACTAAAAAGCATGGGCTTGCACTTTGGTTTCTGTAGTTTTCTTTTAAGTAATTCATTTTTATTGTTCATTACAAAAGTATCAGTCTGTTATGGATTGGAAATTAAAACTAGCAAAACAAAATAGAATCATCCTTCCTAGTGGAATTTTTCAGAAGCATTCCTATTAAGGAAATGGACAGAGTGTCTTAGCCTTAGAAGGAATCTAACTACCAGAGGTTCCTAAGTAGCTCCGGAAATGCAGTAGGGTACGGATTCACAGTGGGTGTGACTGTTTTGTTTTGTTTTTCCTATTCTATATGTGGCTTTTGCAATACTTTTTAAAGCAGCAGAGTTGTCATCCCAAGAGAAACAAGAGTTAATTTGAGGACTGCTGCTTGGCTTGGAGCCTGGTAGCTCTAGGTAGATAAGGAGTGTGTTTTCAGGTCCACTGCATTGCAATGCATCTTAAACGAGCAGCTATGGATTTAGGAGTCCACAGGCTTTGCTTTAAAAATGGCTGTTATTAAGGTCCTCAGAGACTATTATCCTGCAGGGTTTGTTGTCTTTGCTTTCATATCTCATTCGAAAATTCTTACACTTAAGCACTAGAACAGTGGAGAGAAGGGATATGCTCTCCAGCCTCAGTACATTCCCAGGTGCAAAGCTTTATTTCAAAATCTAATCTTTAAAAATGCCTGACCTAGGGTGGATTACCCCTGGAGGAAACCCAGCAAAATCCCATTTGTCAGATCGCCTTAAGCAATCCCAAACTCTGTAACACGTGATGTGTTTTCCTGGTCTGACCCTCTGATTTACTCTATTCTTAAAATTACTTTTTTCAAATTGAAGAGTTTATTTCAGATATACTAGGATGGCAGACAAGCAGTATCTTTTCTGCATTGTGTTTTCCTTCATTTCATCTTATTCACAGTACGAAAATTTTCAGCACATTTATTCATCCCACAAAAATGCATTAAGTGACCATTATATGTCCAAGATTAGACTAGGAGCTATGAAACACATATAATAAATATATAGTTCCAGCCTGTAACTCACTTTCTTCCCTCCTTCCTTCCTTTTTTTCTTCCTTCCTTCCTTCCATTAGTATTTAATATATTAACATCTAAGTCTGCAATGGTAGAGGGAAAAACAGCATAATAAACAGAAATATAATAGGAGAGAAAAATGGTAAAATGATAAACAAATGCTCAACCATATAAGAAAATTCTCTGAAGGTAACAAGTCTATGGTGAGGATAATGGTATACATGCAGTGGTGATGGGGAGGCTCTTTGGTTATGATGCTCAAGAACTGCCTGTGTGAGAAGGTTTAATGTCAGTTGTGACTTTAATGGTGAGAAGACATCAATTACAGGAAGACCCAGGGGTTCAGAATTCCTTCTGAGTAAAGAGGGGGTCCTGGCATCAGCTCTGTGGTAGGAAAGATCTTTTTTTTTTTTTTAAATTGTATTTTATGATTTGTTATGCTTTTTTTTTTTTTTCTAGAGGCATGTCTTATTTATTTATTTATTTATTATTTGTTTGTTTGTTTGTTTATACATGCACTGGGTACAGTCTGAAGCGTGGGAGGGTGAGAGAATTCACCAGAGCCAGAGCGGGGAGCAGAGCAGGCAGAAGGACCAAAGCACACTGCTGAGGGGAGCAGCGGGCAGCAGGAGAGGTCTGCGCGCCATGTGGGACCCTCCTCCGGTGGCCGGGGAGCAGCCGGGGATCGAACCGGCTGCAGAGGCTGCAGGCAGCTTCGCAACCCAGCGCTCAACCGCTGCGCCACCGGGGAGGCCCGGAAAGATCTTGATTCGAACTTACTAAGGTAAAAGAAAATCCAGTTAGAAGCCAGGACCTCTAACCCCAGTAAGAGATCATGGTGACCTCTACTAAGGTGAGTGCAGAAGAGAAGTGGACTCATGGGAGATATTATTTGGATGTTGGATTTCCTGTCCATAGCAATGGATTGGATGGTGAGGGAAAAGGAAAGAGAAATTGCAAGGATAACTTCAAATTTTTATCTTGAACAACCTGTGGCTAGAAGTACCATTTACTGAGGTGGTGAAAACTGGGGGAAATATCAGTTTTGTTGTACTATTTTTAACACGTTAGGTTTGAAGATGACTGTGAGATATTTGGGTAAAGATGTCAAATACATATGTGAAACTCAGAGGGGAGTTCTGGGTTGGCTTTATGGATTTGGAATTACTAAGTTTATCGATGCCATCTAAGGCCATGGGAATGGGTAAGCACACGTGGTGTGGGGAGAGAAGAGGGAGAAGAAAAAGGGTCCTAGCACCAAGTCCGAAGACCACCAATATCTAGAAGTCATGTCGGTGTAGACAATGTAGCAAGGGAGACAGAAAAGTAAGAGCCAAAGAGGTAGAAGGAAACCCAAGAAATTAAAGGGTCATGGGAGTCAAGAAAGCAGAGAGGGTTTCAAAAAGTGAGGAGTCTGGCAACAAGGAAGGTCATTTGTTCACCTTGATAAGAACAATTTCAGAGTAGAGGTGGACACAGATGTAGGAGTAAGAAGACTTAAGGAGGTTGACTGAACACACACACGGTTGAGAGGTTGGGCAATGAAATTTAGATGGCAAATGGGGCAGTGCCTGATCAAAGGCAGTTTGGAGGATTGTTTTTTTAATGTTTATTTGATGTTTAGGGCTTGTATTGTACGTGAGAAATCTGATTTGAAGCAGTTGAGGAACAGCAATAAAACTCCATATAACTACAAACAGATTAACACAGATTAATAAACAGGATGGCACAGAGGGAGGAGTCCAGTCTTTGGCATCATAAGGTCTGCTTTGATTCTAACTTCCCCCACTATTAACTTTGTGATCTTGGGCAAACCATGACATTTTTCAATGCCTGGGTTTTTTTTTTTCCTTCTTTCATCCATAAACAGGACTAAAAATATATACCTTATAAGGTTTTGCAAAGAATAGGTGAGGTGATGTGGGGAGAGCCTCTAAATCCCTAATCCAATGCCTAATATACTGAGGGCTTTCATTAAAATTGTGTCCCGATTTCATTAAAATCGTGTCTTACCTTCTTCTTCACAACTCCATGATTTACTAGTGAGATGATATGAGATATGAGGCTATTCCCAGGAAAATGAATACTGAATGCCTAGAGGAGGGAGCCAGAGGTACAGGCAGGAGCTAAGAGGCAGTGTTGAGAAGGGTCAACAATGAGGTTGAAAAAGTACAGAGTAGACATTGAGAGCCTTGAATGCAGCCTGGATATCATATCTGATCCTATGAGTCCATTGTAGCTTCTTGTAAAGACATGACATAGTCAAAAGTGTGAGAACGATGACTTAGGGGGCCCGTTTCAGGGTAGATGGGAAGATGGAGAGTGTGGAGGCAGGAAGCCTAGCTGAGAAGCTGCTCCAGCCATTCATGAGCCAATAAAATGATGGCTCCAAAATAAGGAGGAAGTAAGGAGGAGGAAATCACCATTATCTATTACTCAGAAATGATAGAAATAGCAGCATGCGTGACTCAGTTTCATCCTTCTCTTGCTCTCCCTTTGAAAGGTGGAATCTGGCAACATAATTGCTTACAAAAGCATTTTAAAGACAGGAATGTTATTTTGAAGTTTCATTTCCCTTACTGGTAAGATAAACATTACATATGCTGTGATTTAAACATACACACACACACACACACACACACACACCTTGGTGCCAAATAAATTACAATGAAAAGGCAAGGACACTAACACCAAACTGCATCGAGGCATAAGAAACTCCTACCTAAAATATATGGTGGCGGGCCTCCCCTGGTGGTGCAGGCAGTTGAGCGCAGCGCTGTGAAGCTCTCCACAGCCTCTGCAGCGCCTGTTCAATCCTGGCCGGCCAGCAAGGGTCTCACATGGCGCGGCAGACCTCTCCTATCTCGCCCGCTGCTCCCCTCAGCAGTGTATTTCGTCAGTCTGCCTGTTCTGTTCCCCACTCAGTCTCTGGTAGAGTCCTCTCACCCTCCCACACATCTGGCCTATACCCTGGCCTAACCAGGGTTCTTGAATAAACAAACAAACAAACAAACAAATAAATAAATAAAATATACTGTGGCAAGCATTCCTAAAGTATATATGAGTGAGTCTTAAAAGACATACAATTCTGAGAAAGAGTGTGTACAGTATTTCTCTACACACTCTTTCTCAGAATTGTATGTTTTAAAAAGTTGAGATGCTGCGGATTCAGGGAGGGGGATTGCCATTGGTATGCATTTGGTCAGTGTTTAAAAATTAAACAAGAATGACATGCCTTCATAATGCTGGTATTGGAAGATAAAACAAGCCCTTAGACAGGCTATTTCATCTTTTATTAATATGTCTAAAATTCATATAAAAATTGTACTGTGTTGCAATATTGTTTCAGATATTGCTATATTGCTTCATTGCTCATAATTGGCTGAGTTTTCTTACCTAAGATATTTCAGGAGATCATTGCCAATGTTAATCTTGAAAGGCCATCACGCTTTAACTCTACATTGAGTATTTAAGTCATAGAGACAATCACATATAAAACGTATACAACATTGAAGGTACTTTTGGGTTTGTATTATGTTTTATGTGCAGGAATCAGCCTTTTTTTTTTAAAAGATTCATTTATTTATTTTTATACAAGAATCGGGGTACAGGCCAGATGTGCGGGAGGGTGAGAAGATTCACCAGATTCACAGAATGGGGAACAGAACAGGCAGACTGACGAAACACACTGCTGAGGGGAGCAGAGGGCAAGACAGGAGAGGTCTGCCTTGCCATGTGGGATTCCCGCCGGCCAGCCGGGATGGAACCCACGCTGCAGAGGCTGTGGACAGCTTCACAGTGCGGTGCTCAACCACCTATGCTACCAGGGAGGCCCAGGAATCAGCCTTTTTGATGATAACTACCCTTATCTGTGAAAGACGACATGGGCCTTTCCTGCTCAGACACATTTCTTATTGTAGAGCCATGGTGAGGGGTGAAGGTGGTGTGGGGGATGAAACGGGGCAGAAAACTCATACTTACATCCCTTCTAAATTCTTTACCACAACTCTCTGAAGTAGGCCTTCTTATCCCTCAATTGAGGAAACTACAGTTTGGAGAGATGAAGTAACCTGTCCAAATCTCACAGCCCCTATGTGGCAGACACGGGATCACAACGCAAATCTGCCTGAACTGATGTTCTTTTCACTACCTTCATTCCTCCCTCACCCCACAGAAACAAAGTAAGTGACTTGGAATTTAGGCCACGTGTAACACAACACAATAATTCACTCATTAAGGCGCTTCTGAGATATTTAGCTTCAGAAATTTACTCTGATGCTTTCAGAGGAATGGCTAGGCAACTAAATTATTTTTCAGTTAGGTATTATTTATTCCTCCTCAGTCAATTCAGAACTGATAACTAATGATTCTGAACAGTTCTAAATGGAGAAAATACATTCTTATTCTTAAAATAGGCAACTGTCTTCCCATGACCAATACACATCTGGTTATATTTATCTGCACAATTTATCTATATTATGTGCAGAGTTAAAAGTTAGAAAAGCTCTTATTTCCTAAATCTCTTAGTCACAGAGTTATTTTTTTTTCCTCTAGAGAATCACTGTAGTTCAAGATTGTGTATCTGAAATAAGCAATTAGTTGGTGTCAAGTCTCATCTTATCCCGAGAGCAATATGTAAGAAGAAGGCAAGAACATATGGCAAAGTGCCATAATTATTTTTGATAATACACAAGAAATCATAACAACCATGTAGCTAATTTCTTCTGGCTTGTTTTAATTATGAACATTATAAATGCAGATCGACAACTTTATTCCATCAGCCTTACTCCCCGCAAAACTCCTATTTGGACACAGCAGCCCTACTGTAAGGCAATTGTTCAGAACAGGTTGATAATTTAATAAATCTAATATGTTTCTATATTTGTTCATGTTAAATAGCAGGACAAGTTCCAGATAATTCACAAAGACATACTGGACACAAATGTTCATCTGTGGGCACTCTTTGGTCTAAAGTTAGAGCTATTACATTTAAAATGAATTCTACGTATCCATAACGTTTGAATGTTAAAGAAGCTTCTAGTATCCTGACGTTAACTAAAGCCCAACTGACACATTTAGGTCTGATTCCTTGGTGTTCTTTGGTGAGTTAATTTCTGTCTACTACCAAGTAGAGCAAATTATTTCTTCTGGAGAGTGTAATAGTTTTTTTGTGCCTAGGGAGTTACATCACCCTGTTCAGTTTTTCTTCTTTTATGGAATAGGGTAGATAGTGACAGGGAGAAAAGAGTTACCCTTTTTTTTTTCTCAGTGTATGAGGAAAAGAAAGGTTATTAATGTTAACATTAACATAAAGGTAGGTAACCCTGAATTATCTGCCAAAGTAAACATCATGTGAGAGCATAAAGTGGCAAAATAGTATCTGGCAAAATATCTAGGATAGGGGCCTCCCTGGTGGCGCAAGGGGTTGAGCACCACACTGGCAGGCAGTTCACAGCCTCTGCAGCATGAGTTCGCTCCCCGGATGGCCAGGGAACAAACCACATGGTACAGCAGACCTCTCCTGTCTCTCCTGCTGCTCCCCTCAGCAGTGTATTTCAGTAGATCCGACTGTTCTGCTCCCCACTCTGTCTCTGGTGGATCCTCTCACCCCTCGTATCTCTGGCCTGTACCCCAGCTCTTGTATGCATAAATAAATAAATCTTTAAAAAAATCGGGGATATTTGTTCATTTCTAGAGCCCACTATGCTGAAGTCAGAAACCCATCCAAGAGTTTTCCATTGTATTCCTACTAATCTTTCCCAGAGCATCCAGTCCAGCTGAGAGAATCTGAGAGGCGCTAGGCCATCTTCCTCAAACAGTCCCAGCATATTCTTGGTCTCTGACCATGGCCTGATGCCTTTTTCATCTGAGAGTAGGTATATTTGAAAAATTATCACTAGTAGAATAAAGTTTGAAAAGCTTAGGATTTCTCATGCCCCTGAGATAAATTATATAACTTTTAATAAAGAAGTGAAACAGAGAAGAGGATATCTTTATCACTTATTTTATATCACAAGTGTATTAACATAGGAGATACACTGGAGTATCTGTTACAGAACAGCAGAATCCTGCTTTGAAGTGCCCTGAGTAAGAAAGGAATAATTTTAGGTGGATATCAGCAATGATCCTGAGTAATTAAATGAAGACGCCAGCTCACCTGCAAAGAAGAGAAGGTCATGTCCATAGTACTGTACCATGGAGAAGTGCTTTTGACCCACTCTTTGCAGACAGGAGTAGAGGAACTCTCATGAGTGGCTGCTTGAGTTGTGATACAGTTTAGAGTTTAGCAGAAAAAATTTTCTGCTAACAATAGGGTCTGAGAAACCACTTGCTGGTAATGTCTGATTATTAATATTATCTTAAGTGGAAAATAAAGATACTTGCTGAAAAACACTTTTGCCTGAGTGGGTAAACGGTCCATCCCTTTCAATCATCTGACTTTTTACTTTTGTGGAGAAAAGATAGGGGTCTTCCCTAAATTATGACTGAAAAAAAAAAGTTACAAAACTGGAAGTCATAAGTCTCTTACTCCAAATCATAAGTCTCTTACTCCTGAAAAAATTTTCAGCAAACATACAATCTAAATAACATGTGATAATATTAAAGCAGATATAGGCCTATGGGAACAACAGAGAAATGAGACTTGTGGCCAAGATTTGCAAATGCCATCACACAAGTCATGATATTTGAGTAGGACTTGGAGGGATGAATAGGAGTTGAGGAGGAGAAAAAATGGGAGAATGAATTTGAGGCAGAGGAAAAAAAACTGAAGCTAAGATAAAATGAGACAAGATAGGGAATTTGTGTGGCCAGAGAGAGGTCCGTGAGTGGCAAAAGAGAGGGGTCTGTTTCCAGGTGTTATCCACATGTGCCTGTGAACTTGCGTCACATACTGGCGGTTTGTCTAGCACAGTGGTTCTCAACTTGAGCAAGCTTGAGATTCACCTGTAGGGCTTTCTGAAACAAAAATTGCAGGACCCCAACAAAGGACTCTCTGACTCTATAAGTCTGGTGGTAAAGTTTAAGAATTTCTATTTCTAAGCAAAGGAAACTATAAAAAAATCCTCAAAAGACACCCTACTGAGTAGGAGAAAAGTATTTGCACAGCATACATCTGACAAGGGGCTAATAAAAGGAACTTATACAACCCAACAAAGAGAAAACAGCCCATTTAAAAAATGGGCAGAGGACCTAAATAGACACTTTTCCAAAAAAAGACCTACAGATGCCAGCAAGCACATGAAAAAAGGTTCATCATCAATTGTTACCAGGGAAATGTAAGTCACAAACCACAAGGAGATAGCATGTTATATCTGTAAGAATGTCCCATATCAGAAAGACCGAAACAACTGTTTGTGAGGGTGTGAAGAAAAGAGAGCCTTTCACTGTTGGTGGAATGTGAACTGATACAGCCCCTTGGAAAACAATATGGAGGTTTCTCAAAATTTTATAAATAGATCTACCTAATGATCCAGCAAGCCCACTTCTAGGTATCTCCCTGAAAGATACAAAAACACAAAGTAGAAGGGCATATGAACTACGTTCACTGCAGCACTATTTATAACAGTTAAGGTATGGAAGTAACCTAAATGCCCAAGGACAGAGGAGTGGATTAAGAAGATATGGCAGGGCCTCCCTGGTGGCACAAGGGGTTAAGCACCTCACTATGATGCAATGTGCAGCCTCTGCAGCATGAGTTCGATCCCTGGCTGGCCAGGGAGCTACCCACATGGTGCAGCAGACCTCTCCTGACTCGCCCGCAGCTCCCCTCAGCAGTGTACTTTGGTTAATCTGCCTGTTCTGTTCTCCACTCTGTCTCTGGTGAATCCTCTCATGCCCCACATCTCTGGCCTTTACCCCAGTTCTTGTATGCAAACAAAAAAAATCTTAAAAAAAAAAAAGATGTGTTGTATATGCACAATGGAATACCACTCAGCTATTATATATAAAAAAAAAAAAGATGAACACTTGCCATTTGTGACAACATGTATGGAACTGGAGATCATTATGCTAAGTGAAATAAGTTAGAAGGAGAAGGATAAATACTGGATGGTGTAACTTATAAGTGGAATATAGAGAATCAAACAAAGGGTCAGAAAAAACAAACAAACTCTAGAAAACTGATTATAGAACTGAATCCACCAGAGGAAGAGAATGGGGGTGGGAAGCAAAGGGGGAGAGGGTCTAATGGATTATAGTGGTGGATTGTTGGTGTTTTGGTGCTGGGTGTGTTGTGGTAAAATACATTGAAGAGTTATGATCCTATGCACCCCCAAATTATATACAGTGTTGTAAACCATTGTTACCTCAATAAAAATATAATAAAAAGTAATGCTTTGAATTGCACAGGTAAATAAAGAACATTAAACATAATCATATACATCAATATTAATAAAAAAATGCATTTCTGGGCCTCCCCTGGTGGTACAGCGGTTGAGTGCTGGGCTGCAAAGCTGCCCGCAGCCTCTGCAGCGCTGGTTCCATCCCCGGCCACCGGCAAGGGTCCCAAATGGCGTGCAGACCTCTCCTGCTGTGCCTGCTGCTCCTCTTAGCAGTGTATTTTGTCAGTCTGCCTGTTCTGATCCCTGCTCTAGCTCTGGTGAATTCTCTCACCCTCCCACGCTTCTGACCATACCCAGTGCTTGTATAAATAAATAAATAAATATTTAAAAAAATGCATTTCTAACAAGTTTCCAGGTGACGATATGTTACCCCAGGGACCACACTTCAGATGAACCGACATCTAGCCTAACGGTCTTAATCTCTCGGAGGTTTTGAATGCCTCTCCTCAGAAGCTTGCACAAATACTCATAAACACAAAATATAAGCTATAATGTCAGGGGCTTCCCACACCTATTAAGAGGACACAGAGAACAGAAGCTTTCTGGTAGCTGCCTCTACCTCCCAGAAATACAATGAATTACTGAAGTCAACATATCTTTCAAGCACCATTTCAGTGGAAAAGTCCCAGGAAGAACACATTGGAAAATGTCACTAAAATACGATGTTGTTGTTATTATTATTATTATTATTATTTACACTGATGTCTTATTTGGTTTCCCTATATTCCTGTTATAAGTGAAACCATCTAATATTTTTTCTTTTTCCTTCTGGCTTATTTCATTGAGCATAATTCCTTCTAGCTCCATTCATGTTGCTGCAAATGGCATGAGTTTATCTTTTTTGATTGCTGAATAATATTCCATTGTGTATAGAGACCACATCTTCTTGATCCAGTCATCTACTTTAGGGCATTTGGGTTGTTTCCAGGTTTTAATAATAGTAACAGTACAAAACACAACAAAGCAAAAGAGACATTTATAAACCAGAGACATCCTGCAGGGGAGGAGGAGGGTGAGAGGGAGGGAGGGAGGAGCACAGGGGACTGAGGTGATGGTACATGGGTGCCTTGGGGAAGGAGATTCTATGGGGACTCAATCTGAGGGGGTGTGGGGAAGCAAATATTGTCTAAAAAATGTAAAAAATGATAAATGTTAAAATAAAAAATGAAAAAAAAAAGACTTTGTTTATTTATTCATCTTGAGAGTAGAGATCCGGGGGAGGGAGCTATTAGACACCCCTTGCTTGTGCTAAGGAAATTCCTGTCACTCTTGCAATGTGGCCTCTTCCTGTTTCAACCTGCCATCTGTTTGGGGAATGACAAATAAGAGGGCTGGGTGGGTAATTAAGGAGAAAAAGGGGGCATTCAGCTAGGGACCTATGGGAAAAGATTCAAGTTTTTGCACTTGGGGAAAGCGCAGCTATGACTCTAGGCTGTCTCTGTGTGGCAGGCAGGGAACCAGTCAAGATGGAAGAAAAAGATAATGAAGAATGTGCCTGAAAGGAACCTTTAAATCCGTTGTACCACACAAAGGTATGAGACAATCCCTGTTGCAGAGAAAAGAACATTTTGATTTTACCCTTTAACTAAGAATCCTCCTCATGTGCTTTCCATAACCCAGCAATATAGATATTTTTAAATGACCCTGAAAAGAAAGCAAAGGTGTTCTTTATTTCACAAAAGGAAAGCAATCTTTCATTTAAAGAACCTTAGGCCTGCTCTGCATGCGTGCATGGAGTGAGGAACACGAGGCAAATACTGTATTATTCATGTTGGCAACTATAAATTCAAGTGATGGCTGTGATGTTGGGGAGAAAAAGGCACACTGAGCTGGAGCGCAGAACTCTTCCTTTAGCTTGGGAAAGAAATGATAGTGCTACTGGCAAAAGCGCCCAGTAATAATCAGGCAAAATATACCTTTGAGTCAACGAGAATTTTCTGTTTCTGCCTGGGCTCTTTTGCCTAAAGCCAGGGAAACTCAGTCTGACGATAATGTTTTAGCTGCTGATTCATCTCCTCTGTCTTCAATTCTTCTCAGGAAACTTTTATTGGGTCTCATCATGGGCACATTTACAGAGCAATTTCCATAATGATAAAATCTCTTCAAATGAGATTTAAAATGTAATTAAAGGGCAGATTTGATGTGGTGAAGGCGTTGTTTGCAGGGGCCATACATCATCACGCCACAGAGCGCTCATTCAGCTAGCCTATGGCATGACCCCAATTTTGCTCTGGTAAGATTTCATGTCCTTGTTTCATGCTAATGAGTTGATTTGGAAAAATAAAAGAAGATAAAAGAGCCTCTCTTTTGGAGAGTTACATCCACGAATGTGAGTCAGATTTTTGCTCCCTTCTCCATTCATTCTGTATGGCTTCAGAGGCTGCCGGAAACTCCTGGAACATGGAGGTGAACACTGACAAGCTGACAGGTGACCGCTGACAGGATCGGCTTGTCCTGAGAAGGGAGCTCGGTAAATCCTATTGCCCATTCTCCTGGTGTTAAGTGCAACTGCTAGAAAATTGGAGAGTGCAGGTGATCTTCCCTAAATGGATGAATGCTTGCTTCTGGAAAACTGCCTGGTGCCTGAGAAAGCAAGAAAAGACTCCTTGGGCAGTCCATTTTTGATACCTCCAGTCACAAAGACTATGTCTCACTGTAAAATCACTATAAAACTTTAAGTTTGGGAATTTCCTAAACCCCTGACTATCTTGCCTATCCAGATTCTCAGTCCTAAGTATCCTGGATCATGGTATTTACCAAATGATATGAAATGATTTCTCACAGGATTACTGGTTTACCTATTGATAGACAATTACATATTATGAATCAATCATGTTGTATTTTAACATGCAGGACAAATCAAATCCTTCAGAAGACCAGATTTTTAGATCAAGATCATAATTAAATAATAGGTTCTGAAGCACTGAGAAAAGAATCCGGGCTTTCTAAACATCATATGTTCAGGCTTCCCTTGTGGCCTAGGGTTTAAGTCTCAGCACTATCACCTCTACGGCCTGAGTTTGATCCCCGGCCAGGGTGCAACCCACATGGTGCAGCACACCTCTCCTGTCTTGCTCGCTGCTCCCCTCAGCAGAGTATTTTAGTGGATGTGCCTGTTCTGCTCCCCACTCTGGCTCTGGTGAATCCTCTCACCCACTGCACCTCTGGCCTGTACCCTTGTTCCTCTATGCAAAAGTTTAAAAAACAAACAAACATGTTCATTACCATCTCTTTGAAACATTATGACATTCATAGGGAAAAAATGAGCTATAATGTTTGAGTTCTATAGAGCATTGAGCGGCTCATTTTCTTCTGTTCTCTCTTGGCTGAAGTAAAATATTTCATGTGGCACCAAATTTTGTCTATGGAATCATAGCTGTCCTTGTTATGCTGGGAGCTACAAAATAACTTGTATGTTTTAAAATATCATTGCATATATGAAATCAAGTTATAATCAGCAAAATTAACTTGAGGGTCTTTAATCTCCTGATGGCAAATTCTATTCAAAGAACTATGGTACTTTTCATTGCAACAATATTTTTATAGGCAGAAGACACTAGAAAAAATAACATACACTTTTGAAGAGAAAATAAACCTCCTGTATCTCTGACAAAGAAGCAATTTCTAAGTCTCCTTTATTTAAAAAAAAAAAAGCTTTTAAGTAAATGTACAAAATTCACCTCCTTTTGTCAAGGATGCAGTGCTCCTTTCAATTTGCTTTAACAGCAAACAATTCATGGAAAGTTTGATTTCACTACAACAATAGCCTCTTTCAGCCAAATAACCCTTGTCAACCCTTGGATAAAGTTTTCTGCCAAAGAATTCCCCTACTTCCCACTCACCACCAGAGATAAAAGGGTTGAAGAGAAGACACTATTTTTTCTCTGTTTGTTTGCTTGCGCTCACTTCGTCAAACTTCCACCACCTGATTTCATTGCCACGGAAAGTCCTACAGGATAACTTGGAGAGCAGCTACCTCCGGTACTTCTCCCAACATCCCACTGCTTCCAATTACTACTGATTTTCTGTTACAATCAGTAGCCTTGAAACTTGAACTACCCAACTGTTTTAAACACTGAAGAGAAAATCCTAGGGAAATGTGGAAGAAAAAAAAAAAGTTGCATGTTGCTCAAGAGTAGCATTGTGCTTGTGTAATTTTTTTTTTTAATTATTCTTCACTTCTCTGAGAGGCAGTATTTCTTTTCAGGCTCTAAGCTGACATTTCTTCTCTCTAGATGTCAATTAGCAGTGCAGATGCAACACTCTTCCTTTTGACATCTTAACTCATGAAATAAGGAAAAGCTGTCCCCAACTTTCAGAGAGTTCTGTAACCAAAAGTAAATGGGTTCCAAACCCAACACAGAAATTTCCATGGGAAAAATAGCCATATATTTCTCGGGCCAGGAAACATACTGATATTTGATCTCTAGAGTGGATGATCTATGTCATTATGATGCATCGCTTTGGGTTCTGTGATTTGGAAAGCATGTATCTTTGGAGGTACAAAACGGAGAAGTATGAAAACGAAATATTTCCTCTTTGAATCCTGAATTCACCCAAGAGAAAAGAGTAAATAAAAGAGATCTGAATAAGCATCTGTCCAATTCTTTCCACCACTAGTGCCCAGTCTTGTCTTATTTATTTGTTTGTTTACTTATTCATTTGTTTCTTTTATTGAGGTAATGCTGGTTTACATTGTTGCTTGTATTTTGGGAGAGTAGGATCCCCCCACCCCTTCAGGTGTTATCATAGTACACCTACCAACACACCCGGAGCCCACCACCATCGGCTACTGTTTTCTACCCCCACACTTTCTCAGGTTCTCAATAGTCCCTCTCTCCTACCTTTTGAAAACCTTATTTCCAGAGGGTGTTTTCACATTCGTGGAGATTATTATATTTTTACAAAAAAGGAAGCTAAGTTAAACCAAATGAGTCACAGACTGGTAGGACCTCAGAGAGCATAAGCATGTCTAGTGAAAATATTCAGATGGAAGCAAAAGTGTCTGGGGGCAGAAAGGCTTCACTCATCTTTGGTAAGAAATCTGCTTTGCTTAATACTATGTGTTGGCTCACTCAAACCTCCAAACATGCAAGTCAAATGGGTAGGAAATTAAAAACCGTATTTGCCAAACTTCTGTTCAGTAAGGGTTCTGGATATAAGCTGAGTTTGAAAAAGTGGTCAGATGAGATATAGGATACCTAGTTCAATGTGAGTTTCAGATAAACAATGGATTTTTAAAAAATTTGTTACATGTATTGCTTTTGTTTGCACGTCTGGCACCCCCTACATCAAATAGGTGTGACTGAGAGATCATCTCCTAGCACCTTCTGGCTGTCTCTGTTGGCAAGTGCAGTCACAGAACCATGAGATCTCTTGCACCATTGTTCCAGAATTCATTCCCCAGCTTCCTGGTTGGAGAAAAAGCAATTATTGAATGAGGAAGTTTGGAAATGGGTACAGGCTGTCAGCTAGGACCAGGGTGCCCCATGCCCATTTATCAAGCCAAATGAGCAACAGGTGGTTGGAGTCAGGGTGCCCTTGACCCAGTGAAAAATTGAATGTTCAGAACACCAACATAATAACACAATGCCAAAGCAAAGCAAAAAAGCTCATTCCTGGGGTGGGGGGAAATCCAGTAACCTAGGAGACCCCACAGGCCTCAACCAATCAGCAAGAGACACAATGCTGAGGCACCCAACGTCCGAACCCCCACTCCTTCTCCACTATACCCATATAAACCCCGGCTTCTTGGCCCCTCAGCAGCAACCCATTTGGGCTCCCTCTGCTCAGAGAGCTTTCCTGTCCTTCTTATCTGTCCATAAAATTTTTGATTTTCTGCCTAACTGTGGTCTCCATGTTGAATTCTTTCCTCACAGAGACAAGAACCGAGAGCAGCTCCCTGGGGTCCCCGGACCCCAGATCTGATTCACCACTACCAGTATCTATAAAAGTGATAACTTCTTGGGCCTCCCTGGTGATGCAGGCGGTTGAGCGCCACACTGTGAAGCTCTCCGCAGCCTCTGCAGCGCGGGTTCAATCCTGGCTGGCCAGTGAGAATCCCACATGGTGTGGCAGACCTCTCCTGTCTTGCCCGCTGCTCCCCTCAGCAGTGTATTTCGTCAGTCTGCCTGTTCTGTTCCCCACTCTGTCTCTGGTGAATCTTCTCATCCTCCCATGCATCTGGCCTGTACCCCAGTTCTTATATAAAAATAAATAAATCTTTAAAAAAAGTGATAACTTCTTGATGTGAAAGAAGGGAACCCTCATACACTGGTAGTGGGGGTATAAACTGGTGCAGCTACTATGGACCAGTATAGACAGTGCTCAAAAAAATTAAGAATAGAACTATCATGTGATCCAGCTATTCCACTTCTAGGCATCCATCCAAAGAACATGAGAACACTAATTCAAAAATATAGACACGCCCCTATGTTCATCACATTATTCACAATAGTCAAGATATGGAAACAACACAAATGCCCATGGAAAGATGAGTGGACAAAGAAGGAAGATGTCACACACATAGACACACACAGAAATACTACTACTTAGAGAAACAGGGAAATTTTGCCATTTGCAACAACATGAATGGACCTTGAGGATGTTACACTAAGTGAAATAAAGACAAGTGCCACATGACTTCCACTTATATGTGGAGTATTAAAGAAACAAAGCAAACAGGGCCTCCCTGGTGGTGCAGCGGGTTGAGCAGAGCGCTGTGAAGCTGCCTGCAGCCTCTGCAGCGCTGGTTTGATTCTAGCCAGCCAGGGAGATACCCACGTAGCATGGCAGACCTCTCCTGCCTCATCAGCTGCTCCCCTCAGCAGTATATTTCAGTCCGTCTTCTGTTCTGCTCCCCGCTGTGTCTCTGGTGAATTCTCTCAACCTCCCGTGCCTCTGGTCTGTAACCCAGTTCTTGTATAAATAAATAGATCTTAAAAAAAAGAAAGAAAGCAAACAAACAAAACTCTTAGCTACAGAGAACATACTGGTGGTCACCAGAGGGGAACAGGATTGGTGGGGGGGTTGGGTAAAATGGGTAAATGGAGTCAATCATGTGGTGATGAATGGAAACTCGAATTTCTGTGGTGATCATGATGTAGTGTTGACACCTCAAATTCTAATGTTGTACATCTGAAACTTATATGTTATAAACCAGCTCAATAAAAATGAAAGTAAAAAAAGTAGCAGTCTGTACATCTCAGCTTCCTAAGTCCTCATTCACCGTTACAAAGTATGTTCTCGAATTCAGTGTTTCAGTGGTACCTCGGAGAGAGTAGTTTCCTAGCCAATCAGTTATGTCTAGCTTTAGAAATATCTCCTAGAAGACAAGTCTGAAAATCTGCTCCATCAGCCTTTCGAAAGATTTAGTATGCATCTAATTCTCTGTTTTAAATCATTCTAGACTATCATACCTAGCGTCATTTCTCTTTTCTGCAGTGAACTCTGACTGCTCTAGCAACCCTCAGGGTCAGCTTCTCTATTTGTTTATAGTGCTGGCAGTATCTTTCTTGAATCCTTTAAAAATCAACAAACACCAAAACTCTGTTTTTCTCTATGTTGCTCGGAGGCCAGGGAGTGAGGACAGCAAAGGGGTCTGTACCTCTGGACTGAAGTCTTGTTTTATTTCTAAAGAAAACACTAGATACTTTAGGTAGTGGCAACACATGGAAATACCCAAACATTACGTCATCACCCTTGATGAAAAGTTAAGTTCACTATTATTTTTCTTATCTCATTTGTTCCTCATTTTCTAGATGTCACATTTCCACTGACAATACATTTGATGCCCAGGGAAAAGATTTGATTCAACTGCTTCATAACATGATGTTCTATTAATTAAAACATGATACACTGCCACTAAAGTTGCAAACATTAAAAGCTCAGAAGTAGAGGGCCTTCTGGTGGTGCAAGGGGTTAAGCACTGCACTGTGAAGCAATCCACAGCCTGTGCAGCATGAGTTCGATCCCCGGCCATTCAGGGAGAAACCCACATGGTGAGGCAGACCTCTCCTGTCTCGTCCACTGCTCCCCTCAGCAGTGTATTTCAGTCAGTCTGCCTGTTCTGTTCCCTACTCTGCCTCTGGTAGATCCTCTCACCCCCCCCCATCTCTGGCCTATACCCCAGCTCTTGTATGCATAAATAAATAAATCTTTAAAAAAAAAGCTCAGAAGTAGATTATTAGAAACTTGATTCATATAAAAAGTCATAGGAGTGGTGAAGAGACACTGTGGAAAGACAAGTGCGCTTAGTCCCTTGAGGGACTCTGGCTCAGTATGAGCATATTCCAGGCGCTCACTAAATTCAGCTGAATGTCTGATTCCTTGAGCTGCATGCACCTACTCTGTCTCATGTACAGTGTCGTTTCCCCAAAACTTCAAGTCCTAACATTAGGACTCACAGCCATGGGAGATACCGGCCACCTCTGGTGGCCCAGGTTTTCTATTCTGTTTTTTTTTAAAGACCTATTTTTATTTATTTATGCATACAAGAACTGGGGTGTAGGTGGAGGGGTGAGAGGATTCACCAGAGACAGAGTGGGGAGCAGAACAGGCAGATCTACTGAAATGCACTGCTGAGGGGAGCAGTGGGCGAGACAGGAAAGTCTTCATGTGGGTTAGTTCCCTGGCCAAGGATCGAACTCAGGCCATAGTGGTGACAGCGCCTGAAACTGAACCGCTGAGTCACCAAGGAGGCCCTAGGCTTTCTATTCTTGAGTCCATTTGATTACGGTGACCCTGTAGTTTCTTGTCCAAACTCGAACACTTTTGAGAGTACATTCAGGGTCCTGCTCATAACTGCCACAGCACTCCCCGCCTCAAAGAGGCATAGACTAGGACAGTCCTGAGAAAACCAAGATGAGTAAATCTATAGTCACCGACCAAGTGGGAGAAAGCTCCCACCGAGTCCGTCTGTTTTCTCAGTATCAGCTGAAGCAGCCTCTCTTCCCACACTCATCTCTTCAATTAACAAAAGGTCTGTGACATGACATTCCCTTCCTGCGTGGGGTTTACCGCGGGCGGGGAATTGATCACCACACCTGTTTCGTACATTCAGGGAATGAAAAGCAGAGAAAAGCCAGAGGTTCACACCATTGTGTGTGCACCCAGGCGCCTTCTCACCACAGGGGGAAAACACCTGCAGTTCAGTTTACTATGGGAGAGAAAATAAAAAGAGGGACAATAACAAAACGCCTTTCAAAGCAAACATTTTGTGAGTCCATGTATAGCAGAGATAAGAACTAGGACACTGTCAAGAGAAATAGCAGAGAACAAATCTTTAAAAGAGCACAAAAGATCTTTAAAAAACAAACAAAAAAAGGGAAGGTACGTGAACGTTGGTACATCTATTGTGTATCATCTGCCATATTCCTCTCAGCAAATGAAGATCAGTTTCTGAATTTGTTGGCAATGCAAACTGGAAAGAATTCACTTTTGTGAAATTCACTTTCAATTCGCCTTTATGGAGAAGTAATTCATTCCGTATGTATTTCAAATCTGACATTTAATACCCAGTTTACGTTTACAAAAATGGCTTTGTGGCGCTCCTGTGCCAATCAAAAGTTTCCTTTAAGATGTTTCTATTCATATCTAAGGAGAACAGGGACATTAAAAAAGAAAACTAGCTGCCACCAACCCCCCCACAAAAAAACAAAAAACAAAAAAAGGCAAATGAAAACATGAACAGCAAAACCAAGATCTTAGATCCATAAATCATGGACTAAGATTGCGATTAAACCTAAACTCCCTAATTATAGAATGTCAGAGCGATATGGCAAATTGTACACATCAATCTTCTCTTGAAGAAAAGCAGAGGGCAGATGGCAGAATGGAAACCTGCTCTCCAGGTAGTTCCTGAGGGCAGAAGTAGATCTTTCCTGCCCACTGCTATAGCTTTAGCTTCCGGCTTGGTAGTTGACATGCAGCTACTTTTGTTTTTCCATAGAAAGTCATGGAACAATTACCGAACTGACTGGTTATGAAAGAAACCAAGAAATTGCAGAATATAAAAAGGGGCTAACAATCAGAGTTAAGGAGTTGGTGATGTTGGTATGTAATGGACGGTGGGTAACTGATAGATAATAGAGCATCAGCTTCTCTTGATAGCAGTTGGGGGACTGTATGATTGTTCAAACCAATTTTCTCCTCCAATGTTCCAAGTCATAGCAGTTCTCTGTTCTCTTGCTATGATGATAAGGTTATCATTTGCCATTGCCCATTCATTCATTCAATAATTCATTCATTCATTCATTCATTCATTCATTCATTCATTCATTCATTCATTCATTCATCCTATATACTTACTGACAGTAAGTATGGGGCACTGTGCTAGGCTTCAGGGATGAACACGACAGACTCGGTCCAGTCCAGAGCTAGAATTTTCTCTTTTCAAAGAATGACATTATGTCTTAGTTCAGGGTACTCTGATACAAAGTCTGGTGAAAACTGGACAACTTGAACACAGTGGGAGGTTTGGGGACATGATGAACAAGCCTTCTAAGACAATCTTTCTAATTTAGGAAATCTAGGAAATCAGCTCACAGGTGAAACTGCACAGAAAATGAAACCTTTTAAAAGGAAATTGAGTAATTATTGGGTTCTTTTGATTAGGCAGAACACCCATCTTGGGAGGTAAATACTCAACGTAGATTTTTTTGGCTGACGTTACCTCTGCACTAGCCACATGGCCTGACTTAATGAGATCATTGAACACCATTCTTCTCTAGTATAATCCGCTAATTTATGCCAGGTAGCCTGTGGTCTAGAATTGATAATAACAAGCAAGCCAACTAACTGGAAATCAAAATGAATATTGCACTACCACTTATCAGCAGATTTCATGGCAGTTAGAATACATTTAGTTACAAAACAGAGAACGTTTAAAGTGGGAAGATGAGAAAAAAAAAAGAAGGAAAATGGTGGAAGAATAAGTGCATGGAAGATTCTGAAACAGTTTTCATAAACTTAGAAGCTACAAAATGGATTTCAAACTGCAAACAAAAGAATTCCATTGCTCACTGATTCTGCAGTCAACACTTTCTCTAATATCCCAGAGCAGCTATTTCAAATTGCCACTTTCCTTAAATCATAGACTCTAACACCATTCCCATCAGTCTGCATTTAACTGCAGCTTCTACTTCAATGAGAAAAATAAATCCAAAAAAAGGACGCCACCATAACCTTTCACCAAAAGTATAAAACTACCAGTCCCTACATACTTCTCCCTTGTGGGTGCAAGAGAAGACGTGCCTTCATTCCTTTCTGAGGCTACCGATAATCCTTTTTCTCATCTGCATTCCCAGCTGTTCCCTCTCTACTGTCTCCTTCCCACTGGCATTGCAACCCACTCAAGCATCTCTCATCTGAAATCTAGAATCTTCTCCTTGCCCCTACTTACATCCTGTTACTATGATCATTCTCTTTTTCCATCACAACCACAAATCTAGAAAGAATTATTTTACACTGGCTCTTTGATTTTCTCAATTCCCAATCATGTCTCAACTCACTGCAATCTTGGCTCTCTTTTACCACCGAGTAATTACTGGGTACTCCAAAATAAACACTGAAATTACTCACATCAAGGTTATCAGCACTCTCCTTGTTGCTAAATTAATGGAATTTTTTTCAGTCTTATCTTTTATGTCTCTTTTGCAGCTCTTGACAACTCTGAAGGCTACATTTTCTTGAAAGCCTCTTCCTTGGTTTCTTTGACATCATGGTTTGTCTGCTACCTACTGAATTGCTAATTTCATCGTCTCCACTGCAAGCTAATTTTTGTCCTCTTCTCCTTGAAATGTTGGTCTTTTTCTGGGTTTACTCTAGGCCTTCTCTTCTTCTCTAGCTACAATTTTTTTCTCCAAATCATTTCAATCCCTTGCAAGTTTTAATTATATATACTAACAAAATCCAATTAAATATATCTAGCTCAAAACTATTTTCCATAGGTACCCAGCTACTTGGACATATCTATTTGCATGTTCCACAGGCAAATCAAACTCAACATAGCAAGACAGAGCTCAAGATCACCCCTCCCGTTCCATCCCCCTTTAGTACCTTCAAAGACACTCTATCGCTTATGTAAAGGGTTTGAATAATTTGTACCACCATTTGGTTGACAGTCCACATTATATATCTGACTTAAATTTTCCCTCCAAGTCACCGACCATAATCTATCACAATATCATTGGTTCTACCTTAAAATAGCTATCAAATCTGTTTAATTCCTACTGTTCTCCATCACTATGACTTAATCTATATCATCTTTATCACTTACCTGGGTAACTTCAAGAGTGTCCTGAAGCTCTCCCCCTGTCTCCACTGTACTGAGCTCCCTTGGGTTCCCTGACTTGCCATGAAACTTCTTACTTTCGGGTCTTTATACAATCATCCCTCTGCCAGAAATATGCTTCCTCCAAATCCCAAATGTGAACTGGCTAATTCTTGCTTCTCGGGTCTCAGTCAAGGTGAGACTTCCTTGGAAAAGCCTTCCTCATCCCATGAAACCAGAGTTAGCTTTTCTTTCTGTGCTCTTATAGCACTATCACAGCACTAATCTCATATATAGTAGATGCTATTTAATTTCCTTTCTCCCCCATTAAACTACAGAGCAAAGATGACAGAGATCAAGTCTGTTCTCTATTTATTGATGCATCTCTAGTGCCTAGAATATCAATATTCATGATATAAATGTACAAATAAATGTATGCTTGGCATCAGAAGTCTATTCTACCATATATTCCCTTCCAACCACTGGCAATCTAATTTTTTGTATTTTTTGTATCCATGGATTAATGTCTTGTTAGTTTCAGTGCATGTCTTTCTGTTTAAATCAAGAAAAATGAACTTATAAAATCCTACTATAATGAAAAGCATGAGATATCAACATTTCTATTATGGCACTTTTAATAAATCTTATAGCAATCACATATAAAGTTAATCAATCTAGAAGTCAAAGAACCGAGGTATAGCTATTTAGAAACAAATTTGTGTAAGTAAAGGCCATGGATGGTTGTGCAGGGGGTGCACTGAACAAACCAAACACCATTCCCACATTGAGTTGTATGCTTTACAACCTGAACAGCTCTTTGTAGTTACCCTGAATACAAGTAAGAGAGAAGAGTTATTGGTTCTCTTTATGTTTTTTTAGACTACCTCTTAATAGTGAGAAATGTTTATTATCATACCCTTGATTTTCAATCTATTTAATAGAGCTATTAGAATTTTAAAGCTAGAGAGTATCTAAAGGTCATGTAGCCTTGGGAAGACAAAGAGCTTTCATCTATGTGCTAACTCCATTAGGGGGTGATAGCTGCACGGAACACTATCTTGAGAAGTATTCTAATACAGCACTGACTGGTGATGTCTTCCATAGGCAAGGTGGGTGGGGGGAGGAGAAGTAGATAACATCAACTTATTTCCTGATCTACTCATTCCTTTCATTTTCCAGATGAGAAAATTAAGGTCCAGAAAATTAAGGCAACTTGCTGAAAGCTAACATCAGGGCTGGAGCAGTTGGTTTTTTTGTTTGTTTGTTTGTTTTACCTCCAGCCCATGGTCTCTTCACAACTGGTCTCCAGATTCCTTACACAGATAAATTGTAATACCAGCCCTATGATTTACTACCTTTCAAGTTTTAACTTATTTTCAAGGTTAACTTCTTATGTTATATTGCACGCATAAATAAACCTAGATTTGCCATCCGAAAACATAGCATGATCACAGGAAATAGTCTTCAACATTATAAAATGAGCACATAAAATGTAGTGACAAGTGCACTCCCTTAAAGGTGAATGTTGTAAGTATTAGGGGTCATTGTCAGTCAGGTTAAGCAATACAGGAGGGGGAAGAACTGGAAGCGGTACAACAGAGATATCAGCTGTAATGCTGTGAATATATTTGGCTGCAGTTACACAAATGGTGGCAGAAAACGTGCAGAGACTTTTGTCCCAGTGTGAACAGGTAAAGATTGGAATTCATTAAACATTTATTAATGGGGCCTACCCGGTGGCGCAGCGGTTGAGCACTGGGTTGCGAAGCTGCCCGCGGCCTCTGCGGCGCAGGTTCGATCCCCGGCTGCTCCACGGCCACCAGAGGAGGGTCCCACATGGCGCGCAGACCTCTCCTGCCGCCCGCTGCTCCCCTCAGCAGTGTACTTCGGTCCTTCTGCCTGCTCTGCTCCCCGCTCTGGCTCTGGTGAATTCTCTCACCCTCCCGCGCTTCTGACTGTACCCAGTGCATGTATAAACAAAACAAACAAACAAACCAGCAAACAAATAAAAATAAAGCATGCCTCTATTAAAAAAAAAACACATTTATTAATGTCCTAGTCAGGGTGCTAGGCACTGAGGATATCGGGAAAACAGGATAGACATAGTCCCTATTTTCTTTGTGGTTATTATATATCAGCAAGAAGTCAGGCACTGAAAAACAATGTGTTTCAAGAGAAGAAGAACAAGGATCTTACTGGTGTTGGTGATGGAGATAACTCAATCCCAAATATGTGACAATTGTTACACAGATATAGACCACAGGACTCAGTCTGTGATAATTGCCTATCACCATTCTGTATCCAAATTTGATATCCAAAATAAACACTAAATAGCTATAGAAAACTTATATATCTAATTTTCACAAATTGGCACTCTAAAATAAATGAATGCAAACTGAGAAGATAAATTCAAACTGAGTAATAACCATTTGCATCCCAATATACACTAGTTACCAAAAAATGCAGACCCTTAAGTCAATGTTCTCTGATGTCTAAAAGATCCTTATCACTGCATACTAGATGTTTTTCCACTTGCTTTGCAAATTAGTTTAAACATACCTGGTAATCAGGACTCATTATTTTTATTCACTTGGAAAGTCGAAAGTATCTTTTCCCACTGAGATTTTGAAGGAAAAGTAAAACACCATTCACTTGGAGATTTCATATGTGTCTTAATGTGTGCTTTTATAAACAGGAAATGAATTATAACTTATCAAAAGGCATGCCTCTTGGTCTCTTACCTAATCTCTAAACCCAGCTGACTTTCCCCATTTCTCTAACACGGAGTGTAGTCAAAGGAGACTCTCTTGACTAACCAAGAGATACTACTGCTCACACACCAACCTATATTTGACTCAGGGTTGGGGAGTTGTGAAATAACCCAAATGGAGCATTTCCAGATGAAAAATGCTCTGAGGATTTTCCATCCTGAAAAGCAGAAGGGAACTAAGTAGCTCCTACAATTCAGTACAACTTAAAAACACTTCTAAGAAAATAACATTTGCAACATGTTAAGAAGAAAGATAAATAAGTGGGAAGGGCTTTTGGCATAAATTAGAATAATACAAAAATGCTGAGTCATTTTGGTGCCTAAAATCAATCCCACTGACAGAAAAGTAAGCAGTATCATTTCATATACAAAACTGGGCTCTCTGGAGGGTGGGGTACGGTGGAGGGTGAAGACCTATTAATTCTGACATAATCACTGCAATTTTCTACACTGTCATTGATTCAATAAACATTGATTTAGAACCTACTATGCAGTAGAGCTCTGCTGCTCTGCCTGAAACAGTGGCTGCAGGTAGCTACGGAGTCCTTGAAATGTTGCCAGTGAGACTAGGTGGCTGTCTGTTTTAATTGCATTTAATTTAAATATAAATTTAAAAACTCATACTTCGTTACTGAAAAAATTCAGTATGTTTGGAACAATGGGTATATGAATCTGCTTTTCTCAGCTGTGAATTTTCTAAAATCTAAATACAGATCCAGTATATCCAATGAAAAAATAATGCCAGAATTGAGAAAGAGTCATTGCAAAATACATACCAGATTACAAAGGCTCAGCATGGAAAAAAGTGCAGAAGATTTCTTTAGTACATTTTTATGGATTACATATTGAAATAATGAGATATTAACTATATTGGCTAAAATAAAATATACTATTAAAATGAGTTCCCTGTTTCTTTTTACTTTTGAAGACTGTGGCAACTAGAAAGCTTCACAAATGTGTCCTGCATTATATTTCCATTGGGCAACAAACATTGTTTTAGATATTGTGTGGACATTGGGAATACAAAGCTGAACATACCCGTAAAGAGTTTATAGAACGGTGGTAAAACCTCTACTGTGGCAGGAGGAGTTAGAGGAATGCATGGGACACTATGACGATTTAGGTAAGTAGAACTAAATCAGGCTGAGGGCCAAGATGAATTCCTGAAAGAAGTGATGCGAACTTGAGTTGATTCTTGAAGTCTAAGTAGGAGTTGGACGAAGACAGAGAAGGGCATTCAAGGAAAAAGGAAGGACCCCACCTGTTAGGAGAGGAGTATAACAGGGGTGATTAAGAACCCACAATCACCACCCTTAGGGTCGTACTCAAGTTGTAGCACTTACTAACTCTAGGACCTCAGGTAAGTTACTCAACTTCTGTGTGCATGTTTCTTCCTTTATGAAATGGGGAGAATACAATTGCCTACCTCATAGGGTTATAGTGCAGAATGAATGAATTAATATATTGGTTGGAAGTATGTCTGATGCCCTGTTATCACTGTGAATTAGAAATATAAAGAGCTCCCCTGTGGCTGGAATAAAGACTCAGTGTGAGGGGTAGATGGAAATTGGGCTACGGAGGGGATTGGGCATCATGGGTTCTCCTTAGAGCTTTGACCTTTACCCCAAGCATGGTAAGGTCAGCATATTTTGAAATAAAAATTATAGGCAAAAGGACAGCAGAAATTGAGGGGGACTAAAACTCTAGGTAAGAAATAAGAGGCCAAGGCAGCAAGCTAATTGAGAAACCATGCAGGAGCATCGTTAACAGAATGCAGGGCCTGAATAATGTGGTGGTGACTGCTAACTGCTCCCCAAACCAACTACACCTCCTGTCCCCGACTCTGTGCTGTTGTATGTGGCCACAGGGCTGACTTCAAGCCAGTGAGATGTAAGTACAATGGAGGCTTCCCTGGGGGCGCAAGGGGTTAAGTACAGCACTGTGAAGCTATCCGCAGCCTCTGTAGCCGATTTTGATCCCTGGCCGGCCAGGGACCTACCAATATGGTGCAGCAGACCTCTCCTGTCTCGCCCACTGCTCCCCTCAGCAGTGTGTTTCAGTCAATCAGCCTGTTGTGTTCCCCACTCTGTCTCTGGTGGATCCTCTCATCCTCACACCTCTGGCCTACACTGAGGTTCTTGTATGCATAAATAAAATAAATCTTCAAAAAAAAATGTAAGTACAATGTATATGGGCCAGCTCTTGTGCCAGTTCTCCTGCCCTTTTCCTGTCAGCTGGTCTAATATCTTCAGAAGGACAACCTTGGAAATTGGATATTAAAGCTGGAAGAAAATGTTGGTCTGTGTGGGCTAATATTCCTCCTCCCCCTGTCCCTCACCACCCCCCCTACTACACCCCTAATACCAACTAACATGAAATCACCTTGGACTGTTTACATAAGGAAGAAATACACTTCTAATTTTTTAAGTCATTTAACAGTCATACAATTTGGAGGAATGTGTGATAAAGTGGTTACCCTATCTGAACCAGCACAGATATGAAAAGTATTTAAAGAGCTAAAAGCATTTTTATGAAGTAAAAAGACCTGATAACTGATAAGATATGGGAGTGAAGAAAGGTGTCACTGAATTCTTAGAGTAGTACAGTCTCAAATGTTATCTTGAGAGCAAATATAAACAGTGAACCAGCCAGTATTTTCTTTGTGACCTTGTCAAAGTATATTTTAGATCAGTAATGAAGAGCAGTAAGGTAGACCTAGAAATTTGGTTAGACTACAAAAATTAGAGATGCACTGAGATTTAGTAGGGAAGTGGTCATATTTCAAAAGAAATTGGGACGCCTGGGTGACCCTCAAAAATCTCTTCAAGAAAAAATCTGAGAGAAGTCAGTTGGCTAAGATGGCAAGAAGCAAGCCGATTCTAAATTTCTAGACAAGCAGAGTTTAAGTTCCAGAGGACAGAGGATTAGTTAGCAAGAGCAGCTTTGACATACTCCAAAGTATGAAGATTGAATTCTGATTCCAAGGGAAGAGCATGGCACTCGCCTGGGAGGACAGACAAGGGCTTCCAGAAGGAAGTTTCTTCATCTCCTACATCTCCTTGATGTGGCTTGCTCTTCGGAAAAGAATACTTGTTTTGTATTATGGAATGAGGGATACATCTTGAAGTGATTTGGCAAAACATGGTGGTTCCATGGAATTGAATCCAAGATAAAATCCAAAGATCGTGCTCAGACCCTGCCTTCCGCAGCCCTACCCGGCACCACGTCCGGAGCCTTCACCTTGCAGCCCATGTCCTCTAATTCCCAGGCCACTGCGCACCAGCCAGGCAATTCAGCAGGGCTGGTGTGGAAGAGGTGTGAGATGAATATCACTGCGGACATTCCGGCAGTGAGTGCCAGCTCTTGACTTCATCATGACTAAAATTCCTTCTGCCTTCTGCCACTTGTTTCAGGTTAAGAACCATATTTCTTTCTACTAGATTTCCCAAATCATTTTCCTTATGCTATTTCTTCACAGGAGTGATACATTTTCCTCATCACAATTTTTGAAAATATGTTGTGAAAAAATATTGTATGCTCTCTGCAGTAATTACTCTTTCCCTTGCCTTAAAAAAAGTATTCTAGGGGAGAAAATGACAAATACCATTGAAGCTGTGAAAATGGGCATTATGATTTCGGAAAAGGCTTTGTTAGCTCTTGGCTGCTCTGGACTTTACCAGCCACAGTTGCTAAAGACCTGCAGGTTGCAAGATCATCGCTTTCCAGCTCTAAATCTATGAACTTCTCAAACCTACACCAGTGTGTATCAGGACCCAGGTGCCAGGAGCAGACAGGGTGTGAGATCTACTTGAGCACTCACTATGTACAGACATGGTTCAAAAGGAGTGCAAGGAATTAATTCACTTCACTCTCATAACCCTATGAGGGTAATACTAGTATCCCCATTGTTCATGTAAGGAAACAGGTGCAGAAAGGCCATCCATCCCAATTGGAAATGAAAACACCAATTTTAAAAATATATTCATCCAATGTTCACAGCAGCACTATTCACAATAGCCAAGCTATAGAAACAACCCAAGTGCCCAATAATGGATGAATGGATTAAGATGATGTGGTGATACACACACACACACACACACACACACACAGGAATATTACTGAGTCATAAAAAATGTGTGCTTTCTGCAGTAATTACTCTCAAAGTAATTACTTTGAGATAGTTGAGGTAATATGGCTGAACTTGAAGGGATTATGCCATGCAAAATAAGTCATAAGAGGAAAGAAACTTACTGCACTTATTTGTGGAATATAATGAAAAGCAAAACAATCAAACAAACACAATAAAAACAAACCCTTAGACTCTGGCAATAGAATGGTGGTTACCACAAGGGAAGGGGGTAGGGAGTAGGTAGAAGGAGCTACTTGGTTAATGATGGATTGTGACTGGGCATTTGGTGGTGATCAAGGGGTGATATATAGTTTTGAGGTGAGAAATTCTACAACTGAAACCTATACAGTGTTGAACACTCGTGTTACCTCAATAAAAAGAAGGAAAAAAGAGAAAGGGGCAATTATTATCATTCTTTGCCTTTCTGGATTCTTCATAGCTGCTGTCCTGAAATAATGACTGTGTCTGATCTTGGGCCAATAAAAATCAATCAGTTAAATATTAGAAGCCCTAGGCCTACCAGCACATATAGTAGATTATTTTCCTGAATTTTGTAACAATAACACAGCAGCTGTAGCAGCAGTACTATAACCAAACATTTACTGAGCACTTATTTGTGTTATGCCATGTGTCGTAATAAATGCTTTCCATGTGTTACATTAATTTAATTCCAGGACCCAATAGGCATTAGCTGAACTTCTTTGGACTGCAGTGTCTCCCCTTAGCAACCACCTTAGGTCCTCAGTCACTCTGACTGGATTGTTTTGTTGGTGGTTTATACCCCAAGGTCCTGTTTGAGCTGAAGTTATAACTTGATTTTGAATCCTGGATACCTGATTACACTTTGCTAATATTCTTTGCTTAAGGAACTGGACCCCAGTTATCTTGGGATGGCTTCACTCCAGATAAAACCTACCGTGCCCTCCCTTCCCAAACCAAGGTGCTAACTTAACACTCTCCTCCCCTTTTATCAGATCCCAGCCTTTCATTATTCATACATTAGTTATTAGACCTAAGTTTGCAACATCCCTTTGGCCATTGACTTTGGGATAGCTGGTCCCTTTCTGTGGGGACAAGCCATGCCAATTACTCAGGACAGTCTCTCTAGTCTTCTTGCCACCTGCTAGCTGTCATGGTCACCACGGTTCTTGCCAGGGCCAATGCAGGTCATATCTCACCTACCAACAGAATAGTTCCACATATGTGAAAGAGACAAGGAAATGCCAAGGCAGGGACCTGGTTTTATCTTCCCATTTCCGTGCATAGCACATACAACATTGCTAATACTTTTTGCCAAATCAATAAATGAATGAATGGATATCGAAAGATATCAGTCTTCATTTTCCCAACCTACTATTTAAAAATCAAGGCAATGACTCAAATTTCTCATTAGAATAAGCCATACCAGTTGTAGTTGAGAAGCACTGCAGGTGATAGTTTTACAGTAAAATGTTTCGTCACATAACTGGAAGTCATTTACTCCAAGATGGTGGAAAATGTATTGGTGCAGTACAAGATCAAGAGGATTTAAAGAACATAATAAAAAAGAAGAACATTACAAATCTGGTTAACATAACTTAACCCAGGGAAGATTAATAGCTTTCAATTCATACAAAGACTGAAACCTACAACTTGATGTACACATGCATTTATTAAAAGTGAAAGCTGTTTATAATGAAATGCTACCCTCATGCAAAAATTAGCATGGTGCATAAAATAGACAAAAACAATGGTATGGCAAGAGGTGGCGCACACTCCTTTAAATGGAATTCCAGAGCATAGTTTTTTAGTTCTAAAATGGTCAAATCACACAATAACTGAAGATATAATTAAGAGTTATGTTCTAAAAAAATTCTGTAACAGAAGGTAATTAATGTCTATTTGGGGAATGCTGGAGTTTTAATGAATCAGACATGACTCTGCAGAGAAATACTTGATGTTGCCCTCTACTCTCAGCAGTCTGTTTAGCTAAAAACACTTCAGACAAGGGGCCTCTTGGCACACAGGATCAAGTTTTACATTCCTGAGCAGAAAGAAGGCATTTGCTGCTGTTCTGGTAGCACAGTTGAGGGGCTGTGGAACGACCAGGGAATTTCTGGTCTCAATCGAAAGTCTTCGATTCTGTACACTTTTAAAGCACTGAGTCGTTTGCAGACGTGGGATTTTTCATTTCCTTGAAATTTGTTAACTTGTAAAACTTCTTTATTTAAAAAATGAAACCACACAAAGAAGTGGAATATATAAAAGAGATAAAAGATAAAACTGTTGAAGTGGGGGATCAGGAGTCTTGAAAAGAGTCCACTTGACCCTCCCTCCTCCCATTTCCCCCTTTGGCCTCTGAGGCACCCTGTAGTACTTCGAGAATGCTTTGAAGTTTGGTTTGAAAGCCGCCTGATCTGGAGCCACCCTCTTAGTTTTCAGTTGTGGTAACTGAAATTTAAGAAGTTAAGGGACTTTTGCAAAATCTCCCAGACAAGTGTATTGGCAGAGGGAGAGAAAACCAGATGTTTTCACAGCACTAGATCTTAGAACCTTTGACCATGCTTCCTCATTGCCTTGTCTCCAAGAACAGGGCAACTCGACAGCGGGTGGACTGGTGGACTGAGCATCACCTGGAGCTCATTAGAGGCAGTGCCGGCCTGTGACAGGCCTGCCAGATCAGAAGCTCTGGGGAGGGGCCCAGGAATCTGCCTTTAACAGGCTTTCCAGGCGATTCGCAAGCACCCTGACATTTATTTTTCAATTCTTTTTAAAACATTTTAATATCATTTATTTATTTATATATATTTGACATCATTGTTCTTTTTTCTTTTTTTTTTTTTTTTTTGTGGGACCCTCGCCGGCGGCCGGGGAACGAACCGGCGCTGCAGAGGCTGAGGGCAGCCTCGCAGCCCAGTGCTCAACCACTGTGCCACCAGGGGAGGCCCATCATTGTTCATTTTTGTACAATGTTTGCTTTCTCAAGCATCCTAATGTCTGAACGCCCCTCCTGCTTTCTTGCTTCTTGCTGTCACTCTCTAATTCCCAAGCTCGACAGTCGTGGAGATTTAAGTTATCAGAAATGAAAATATTGCCAGGAAAGAAAAGAAAAGCCATCAGGGAAAAGAAGAAATGACCTCAGGGCCCTTCCTGCCTTAGCTCAGGCCCCCTTCAGGACGTTTTGAAATTAAAGCAACTTTGTTTAGTGGTGGCGTTAGAACAAGGACTAATGCAGTCTGTCTTTTCTCTCTCCTGTTACTTTAGCTTCTTTGTGAGTAAACTATCAATTTTTGATCTAATTGTCTTTGTTTCCTAGATAACATTTATTGCATAAATTCAGTGTTTAGAGAGGAGGGCCAGGGCATACAGGTGTTCAGCACACAGAATGTCACACATATACACAGGAAAACACAAGTAAGGACATTTTCCTAAAAGCGTGTCTATTCAAGACAAACTTTAAAACTAATCTTTGAATGGAGCTAGAAGGAATTATGCTCAGTGAAATAAGCCAGAAGGGAAAAAAAATATCAGATGGTTTCACTTATAACAGGAATATAGGGGAACCAAATAAGACATCAGTGTAAAAAAATAATAACAGTACAAAACACAACAAAGCAGAAACAGACAATTATAAATCAGAGACATCCTGCAGGGGAGGAGGAGGGAGAGGGATCAGAGGGAGGGAGGGAGGAGCACAGGGGACTGAGGTGATGGTACGAGGGTGCATTGGTGAAGAGAATTCTATGGGGACTCAATCTGAGGGGATGGGGGAAGCAAATATTGTTTAAAAATGAAAATAACTTTAAAAAAAGCTAAAAAAAACCCTTTGAATACTGACCATAGATCTTCAGCTTTCAAAGAGGGGGTTGAGAGAGGATGTGTAGGGGGGGCTACGGTGAAGGACTAAGGAATCTTCGGTGTTGTGAGTGCTACAGTAACCACACATGGGGGGGTGGTATGCTATCTAAACACTGACAAGGATGTACAACGATGGTACTTCAATAACATTTTTTTTTTAAAAAGAAAAAAAAATGTGTCTTTTACTTTATAAAGTCATATATACACTTGCTAAAGACAGACAGCATTTCAAAGAAATTGCTGGTCATTTCTTTTGTACCAAGAAAGCCCATGAAAATGAGGAGGGTATGGATTATTGAAATCTGGTGAAATAAGAAAAGAATGCAGGAACAATATTTTCATGAATGCAAAAAGGGAGAGCAATGAAATGGAACTCTTGGACACCACCCCCATCAGCTATTATTCACAAAAATAACCATAATCCATTCATTAATGTTTTAGTGACAGTAAATTATTTTGTGACTCCTCTAAATTGGAGTAAATTAAAGATGACCCGAAGTATCACAAAATCAGGCATGAGAGTAACTACTCTGAAGGAATGGATCATTTTAGAATGTGAAAGAATAGCCAAGGTCTAAGCAAAGTTATTTTTACCTTGACTAGAAGCATGATGTGTAAGAATATAAAGCTATTCCCAACATACAAAAATTTTGTAGGTTTTTTCAAATGAACCCTAGAAGTCTGTATTTTAACTCTGCTACTGAGAAACTGTGTGTGTGCTAGGATTCCCAAATGGAATTCTCTATTCCCAGAACAATCTTTTCTGAAGCCACACAAAACAAATAGAATTCAAAGTTCTTATTCCTGAGACACTCTATGTCTCCTTTCATAAAACATGTCACCTAGTTTTTATGTTTCTCTGCACATCACATTGCCACAAAGACATATTTCCCCTAATTTAACCTAAAACACATGATTTTCAAAACCAGTCTGCAGGAAAATTGTAAATAAAGTAGCTTATAAATTCATATCCTGAACATTTTAATTTAGCATAGCATCAATTCCTCTAGATAGCTTTAAAAATCACTTATGGGTTTATGACCTCATACTTCTTTGATATCACCACTTCCGAATAAGAGATCATGTGGGGTTATACAACTTTTCAACCAAAAGTTATAGTATTTGACTTAATACATACACTACACCATAGTGCACATTTGAGATTATTTTGAAATCTCTAAACTGCTCAGCAAGCAAAAACATACAATGCAGTCCACCTTACTTCAGCCTTGGTTTTGAATCATACCAGCTTTAACTCAAGGAAGATGAGAAGGAACAATTGCCATCACCAGGGTGCCATTTGAACTTCAGGACTCCCCTGGAGATAGGGCCAACTGAGGTGCTGGATCTCCCACCACACGGGGCCATCAACACCCCGCTGGCGTGGAATCCACAATGGAAATGTGCCACACTCTTCACTTAAGTCTTTTTATATACACACTCCCTCTTCATATTCTCCTTGAAAATGAATTAGTTACTGTTCCAAAGAATGGGGGCCCTGTGCTAGAGTAGGGTGGGGTATAATGACAAGCAAGCCCATTTGTTTGGAATAAAATGGTCAGAAACTGAACAATAAACACAGAAGTTGGCTGGAAAAGGCCTCCGGTTTATCAACACAAAGAGTTTTCTTCATGACTTCCTTGGACATCAGTTGCATTTAAAGATAGTGTTGCAAATAATTTCCTTTCCCTTTTACTTGTTTAATTATGCAATCGGATATTAAAGCATTTGGGCAAGCATTTTGCCCACTTTTAACTATTTCCAATACAGATTGGCCAGCTTGGTCAGTAAATAATCCTAATAAAGCATGGCTTCTTGTTACACAGGTTACTTTTATATACATACACAGTACAGCTGTGTCCAACATGCAGATATGTTCATTAGAGTCCCAGAGTAACAGTATCTGTGCCCATCATGGTGTTTCAGTCTGGTTCCTGCTAAAACCAAAGTGGATATTTTATACAAGTTGTTGACTTAGGAGGTCACGCTAGGAAACACACTGGCAAGATAGGAAAGTGAGATGGGAAGGAGAAGAAATGATCAAGAATGCTTTATTGGGGGCCTCCCTGGTGGTGCAAGGGGTTAAGATGCAACCTATGAAGCTATCCACAGCCACTGCAGTGCGAGATCACTCCCCGGCCAGGGAGCTACCCACATGGTGCAGCAGACCTCTCCTGTCTCACCCGCTGCTCCCCTCAGCAGTGTATTTCAGTCAGTCTGCCTGTTCTGTTTCCCACTCTGTCTCTGGTGAATACTCTCACCCCCACACCTCTGGCCTGTACCCCAGTTCTGGTATGCATAAATAAATCATTAAGGAAAAAAGAATGCTTTATTGAGAAGATAACTGCTGTGGGCAACTGAGGCTCAAGATTCCAGTGGACCTGTGAGAACCTGTGTAACATGCTTTAAAATTATCCCCATTGAGGGGAGAGAAAGCTGGGGTGTGTACTGACCTACTCTCATTCCTTACTGGTTGAATTTTGCTTCAGTAAATTCCGGGGCACATCTGGCTTGGATCAGGTGTTCACACTATCCCAAGGCTAAGGCCAGGTTATCGCCAATATCTGCTCTACATAATATTAGATGTTTCCCCAAATCTGCACCCACAAAACAGTGTACAGGATGTTGTACTCTGAAAGCCAGCAAGGTAAACAGATGCAACACACTGAATACATGAGATTTTATTGGATTTAAACACTTCCTACATTTCTGTGCATAGGAACTAAATTCATCCTTCAGGTTTTAAAGTAAAATTTACCTATGGCTAGAAAACTGTGGCATACAAATTCCTCCAAGTTTTATAAGATGCGTTTTGGGTTTGCTGCTGACTATATACATATAAAACATTTCCTTTTCCAGGGCTAGGCCACAGTTTTTAAAGTCAAAACGGCAAGTCTCAAACCTCAGTGCATTTTCCTAATTGGATGCTCTATATTTCTGGGCAAAAACTGTAAATGAATAATTACCATATAATGTGTGAACTAAAGAAAAAAAAAAAAACAAAAACAAAAAACTGGATAAATTAGGGTTTGCTTCTGCAGCACATAAGGAGAAATTTCCCTAAAGAAAAGTAGGAATAAAATGCTACAGATGTCACTTAATAAACATTGATATAAAACATCAATGATATAATTTAAGGTCTGAAGTTCTTTTGTGTTTTCTATCAGGAAGGCCCTCTTGACATATCATTCATATTATTCTAGAAGACTGTAAATAGTGTCTGGGTGTGCACTGAGACTACCTCAGCTTCATTCCAGGAACAGTTGCCCAAATTCTGTCCTGCATATAGAACTACAGGATCCTCTTGACTGAGCTGCCTCTTATTTCTCATGCTGACCAGGGGAGCTGGGAGCCAGGATGGCTTTGGAGAAGGAGACAATCATTGTTTCTTTTTCTCTTTATTAGGATACTCAGGCCTCACCCCACTTCCCCCTGCCAGCACAGGCCCTGCTCAACTGGGCTGTTCCCTCCAAATCCAATTGTGCCCAAAAGCCTCATTTTCAAAAATTTTTGGTTGTGAAAATCAGCACAAAATGAGCTTAACTCGAACAAATGAAGATTCTGGGTTTTGGAGCCAGTCTTATTTCAGCAATGTCACCTTTGGTGACTTTTCCACTTTCTCATCTGCAAAATGGACATGGCAATAGGGCTTCCCCTGGTGGAGCAGCGGTTGAGCGCTGAGCTGCGAAGCTTCCCGCAGCCTCTGCAGTGCCAGTTTGATCCCTGGGCCGCCGGTGAAGGTCTCACACGGTGCGACAGACCTCTCCTGCTGTGCCCGCTGCTCCCCGCAGCAGTGTATTTCATCACTCTGCCTGTTCTGTTCCCTGCTCTGGTGAAATCTCTCACCCTCCCACATTTCTGACTGTACCCAGTGCTTGTATACATAAATAAATAAATCTTAAAAAAAATAATGGACATGGCAATAGTCCCTTCCTCAAGGTTGGCTGTGAGGGATGTACGGTGCTTAGCACTCAATACTCAAGAGTTGCTGCCATGATGATGACTATGGAGGGAAGGAAGCCAGCCAGCCACTGCCTAGGAGGTCCCCTGGGAAATTGGAAAAATGTTTAGGGAACTCTTGCAAGCAGACAGAGCTTTCTTTTCTCCAGAACAGTGATTTTCAAATTGTGGAATCAGCACAACAACAATTGTGGGACCAGGACCAATACCACCACCTGGGAATTTGTTAGAGATGCAAATTTCTAGGCTTCATCCCAGACCAACTGATTCAGGAAGTGGGGGTGGGGCCCAGCAGTCTGCATTGGTCTAAGTTCTCCAGGTGATTTGGATGCATGTTCAACATTTGAGAACCACCGCTCTATGCTGAGCTCTCCCTGGACATTTCCACCATCTGAAGTTTTCACTTACATTTTAAAAATTTATTTACTTATTTTAAATGAAAATTTTACCTTGAGATTATGGCAGATCCACATGCAGTTGGATGTTTTACTCAGTTTCCTTCAATATCTTGCAAAGATATGGTTAGATACCTCAACTCGGTAACTGACACCGATCCAATCCACTGGTCTTACTCAAATTTCATCAGTTTTACATACAGTCATTTGTATATGTGTATATTTTGTTCTGTGCATTTTTTTATGTGTAGGTTTGTGTATTCAACACCACATGATCCAGAACAGTTGGGATTTATAAGAACGTTCTATTACATTTTTGATTTGTTACACCCTCTTGTCCATGGGTAGGGACTTTTGAAGATGGCAAGAGCTAAGTTGCTTCAAGGGTTTGTCCTGTGTTGAGAGCCAGAAAGACTAGAAGGCCATTTCGAGTCTTGTTCTTTGTTTTAAACGTAACAGTACATAAGATCTGTAAGTACTTTAGGGTGTTAAAAATAATCATATAATTCAATCCATCAGAGTCTCATAGCACTGACATCTCACAGCCATTATGTTTAAATTTAAAAAAGCAAACACACTCGTCACATTTAGTTAGAAAGCATACACGATTGTGTGATAAAGTGCATGCGTTAATATAAAGTCAGATTTCAAATCTTAAGGCTTGTCAAATAACATTTTCTCAGCCATATGTTTAATAGCTGTAAAGAAAAGACAGTGCTTTCTTCTGCTCAGAAATTTGATTACAGAAGAATCTTATTTTAAGTATTGTCCTTCATTTAAAATCTTAAATGATATTATTACATGTCCTTTTGATTTTAAATGCATACATATTTGCATAAAACGTAGTGATTTCTCCCACTTCTTCATTGTTGAAATTGCCTTCAACAGCAGTTATGCAGTGTCAAGATGGGATCAGAATGTGTGGGAGCAGAAATTTTGCAGTCAAGCTTTGCTAACATATGCAGCTATTCACAAATTGCCAATGAAAAAAATATATGTGTCTAAGAAAGAATGTGGAAAAGCTGGCTGTTAAAACTCTTCCCTTAATTTTCACCTAAGTTAGAAGGAGAGAAGAGACCTGAGTTGGAGCTCAACTTTGGCTGAACTGGAATTACTAGGAATAAAAAAAAAAAAAAAAACCTCCAATATCTGGGTTCCCACAAAGTGTCTCATATCTTTGGCCTGGGATGCAGCCCAGGCATTTCTGAAAGTTTTCCAGGTGATTCTAAAGGTCATTAGAGACACTGCCTGAGAGGTCTCCTCTAATCTAACCAGTTCACATGATTTATATTGGGCTCTAATCTGTACTAGCTGGTGGTTCCTATCACTAGCACTGTGTTCTTTGTACTTGTGCCCAGTCAGATGATGTCCCTCTTCTACATTGGAGTTCTCTTAAAAGTGTCAGGCCATACAGTGACCCGGGTTCCTTTGCCCAGATGTCTTAACTGGGCTGCTATTCCAAAATACCACAGATGGGTAGCTTATAAATAATAGAAATTTATTTCTCCCAGTTTTGGAGGCTGCACAATTCAAGGTCAAGACAGCTTGTTGCATTTGGTGAGAGCTTGCTTCCGGGTTCATAGCTGGTATGTCCTCACTGAGTCCTCACATGGTGGAAGGGACAGGATCTCCCTGGAGTCTTTCATAAGGTGCAATTCCCACTCATAAGGGCTCCACCCTCTGACGTCTGGCACCACCCAAACTGCAGGCGACAAGGCCTGCATAGTGCCATGATCTGCACTCTACCCTAGATGCCTAGATCAAGGGGGCTGCTGGTAAGGGGACTGGAGATAAGCAGTCATTTTTGTGCACCTTTAAAAAGGCAGGTGGTCTCCCTGGTGGTGCAGGGGTTAAGGACAGTACTATCAAGCTATCACCAGCCACTGCAGCACGAGTTCAATCCCCGGGCTTGCCAGGGAGCAACTCATGTGGCGCAGCAACCTCTCCTGGCTCACCCACTGCTTCCCTCAGCAGTGTATTTCATTGTATCTGCCTGTTCTGCTCCCCACTCTCTGGTGAATCCTCTCACACACACACCCCACTCCACACCTCTGGCCTATACCCCAGTTCTTGTATACATAAATAAATCTGTAGAATGCAGCCACACAGTCAGCTGGCTGAGCAAAGGGCCCTCACCACTCACTAGGGGGTAGCCCCCCCCCACACCAACCTCAGCAGTGTCAGCAGTGGCAGATCTCTGCCCCACTCCGCCAGCTCCTGCAGCGGCAGCTCCACCTTGACCATTAGTTGGTAAGTTGGTAACTGAACCTTCTCCCTCTCCTTTTACCCTGTTGTTTAGAATAATTGTTTTCTTCTCCCCCCCCACCACAACAAAGACCCTTTTGTTTGCATTTGTGGTGGCACATGGCTGGGTCCAGAATGGGTGAGAGAGATTCTGACCTGGTTTTTAGAGCTCACTTTTTAGAGCCTTTGCTCTATAAACTTTCACACTGGGGGGCCTCCCCTGGTGGCACAGCGGTTGAGCGCTGGGCTGCGAATCTGCCAGCAGCCTCTGCAGCACTGGTTCCATCCCCGGCTGCCGGCGAGCGTCCTACATGGCGTGCAGACCTCTCCTGCCACCCGCTGCTCCCCTCAGCAGTGTACTTCATCAGTCTGCCTGCTCTGCTCCCTGTTCTGGCTCTGGTGAATCCTCTCACTCTCCAGTGCTTCTGACTGTACCCAGTGCTTGTGTAAATCAATAAAATAAATAAATCTTTGAAAAAAAACAAATACCATTAAAAAAAAAAAAAACATTCACACTGGGCATTAGGATTCCAACATAAGAATGGGAGGGGGGACAAACATTCAGATCATAGTGCCATGTGAGGTAATATATAAAATGTGTTGTCACTTTGATACAAATTGAACCAGTACGAAATACTGATTTGCTCACTACAGTCACTTATTTACTCATGCATTAATTAAATATTTAGTAGGTAGTAGGTAGGTAAAAGTAATGTTTGCTGATTTCCGTGGTGTAAGTATTCCTGTTATGGCTGTGTAGGGCAGCAAAATTGGATATCCAAAAAGTAGGTCTATTTGGCATAAGAATTATTTTGAGCTCTTTTTTTTTTTTTTAAAGAAACAGGAGACATAGGAAAGACTCTGAACACTGCAAAGCTAACCTTTTGTAAAGGACTTTTAGAAGGGAAAACTGCATTTGTAAAGGTGTGTCCTTTGTACCAGCTGAGAAGTATGGCCAGATCTCTAGAAACTTACCAATGAAGAAAGCAAAGAACTGAATCTGCATGACAAGGATCCCCTTTGTAATTGTGCTTTTCCTGGTAAATTTCACCTAACAGGTCTCCTCTCTCCCCTTTGCCACAACATCCTTTGTCTTTAGGGGAAGGTGGTACTTAAGGAGGTGGCTTACGCCATTTGTAGGAATTACTCAGTTGTCCAGTGTCTTGCCCATGTACACAGGAGGTATACATGTTACTAAGCTTCTGGGTTTTTTAATTAGTCTGTCTTTTATTACAGTGTGTGTCTTTGTCAGAAACTTGGAAGAGTAGAGGAAGGATTATTTTTTCTCTCCTACAGCTGAATTCAAGTTACTAACTTGATGTCTCTGAATGAGGATTCAGTAGAAAGAGATGCAAACAATTACGAGCCTGTATGCGCTGACTTCAGCACACCACTGCAAAGCTGTCAGCCACTTTTATCCTGCAGGCAATTGGGAGCCATTGAGGGTTTTATTCGGGGAGTAAAGAAATAAAACATGCTTGCTTTTGTTTTCTAAGTAGTGGTGCATTCCTTTGGTATAGACATACTCTTACTTCTGACTAAAGTCTGATATTTATGAATCTTCTGAGCCAGAGGCAATCTTAGGGGGTCCACATTAGGTAAAACCAATTACCCCAAGGGGAGGGATTAACCAAGGGATAGAGTTACTGTTATCACCCCCTAATTGAGACAAAAAAATTAAAAAAAAAATATATTCTTTACTTCCTTAGAAGCATCTATCAGGATTGGGTAGACAGTAATAAATCAGGTTAAATATGATAGCCCTTAATTTTTTAATAACACGGGGCCTCTGATCAAAGAAAATATACAACAGAAACAAAGACTATATACTACAGTATAATGTATATTGTTTTTTTTTTTGAATATTCAATTATATTACATGAATGAGTTTGAGTTTGTAGAACATTGGCAACAACTTTTAGGACATTTTAGGTATAATTAACAAGAAAAAGTTTGCTAGACATCGGCATAATTCATGGAATGTGTTAAGTATAAGATAAGTAGTTAACAAGTAGAGCATGTGTGTGCTAAACATAGATAGGGATGGAGGACCAAAAGATACCTAATATTCATTAGGCACCTGGGTACTAAATATTCATAATCTACTAAATATACATGAGAACAAATATATATACAAGAGGTGCTAAATACTCAGGATAGAATAAGTATACATGTGCATATGATGTTCATGAGCTCTTAATTCAGCCAGCCATTGGTGACACACATTTGAGTCCCGTAAGACCTCTTCCCAACCACCATGTGGCTATTCATCAGGCTAATTAGGAAGCTACAGCTGTGGCCAAACATATTTCCATACTTCTCTGTCTCTAACAAATTGTGCATCATTGGTCCAGGCACTATCATTGTAGATTCCCTTGCTCTAAACTCAGCGTTGACCCCTGTAAGCTCACCATTATTAGGGAAGGCTGATTCAGTAGATACAGGTTATATAAATATTGTGTAGCCCAGAATTCAAGTAGTATGGCTCTCGCAGCCCCTTATACTGTTTCCTAAGAGTGTTAACTTACCCCATACTGTGTGTTCTAACTAATTTTAATAGACTCCAAGATTCAAGTATTTTAATTTTGTCTGGGAACCTTTCTGTTCCATGACCTCTGGGATAGGTTGACTGATAGCACACCTACAAGCCACCATTGCTTCAAAGTAATTGCCTGTACAATAGTGGAAGTGTGTGAAATTAAAAAAAAATAAAATTCGAATCTCCCAGGGTAGGGGAGGATTTAGAGTTGATGATAGATAATTTGTCTAACTTGCTTAATCATTGACTGTATTTTAAAGGAAAAAAAATATGATTTTATATGGAGTGAAAAAAGCACAAAACACCTTCAAATGAACTGACTACCGAAATCATTATCAAAGTAATGTTGAATTTTTAAAAAAGACATCATACTGTGATGACAATTGCTAACTTTCATGTATCCATTCAAAGAATAGTAAAACAAAATATGATTCACTTGATGACATTTGAAACTGTAAAAATAATATATCAAATAAATTTGCATCTAAAGTTTAAAAGTAAATATGTGAAATGAAAAATAAATTTAGATCTAAAGTATCATTAAAGGATATAACTCAACCAGTTTAGAATGCTAATATTTAAATAAATAATAATCAGAAATAGGATAAGATCTTGGTGTTCATTTCAACATATATTACTGAATGCCAGTGCATAATTTAGGGCAATTTAACTTAACATTTGTTAGGAATTATTTACTGCCAATTTGTACAAGGCACGACACAAGATACTGCAGGGGGCTACAGATGAAAAGTACATTCTTAAAGAGTTTATAATCTGTTTATAAAGATGGAAAATGTTCTTCAAAGGCCAACCACAATACAAATAAAAAAGCTACAGTGAAGCAAGACACACAGCTGGCTGTACAATAAGGAAAAACCAGCTCATGGTTGAGGAGTTGTGGGAGATGGGCCCTCAAGGATGATTAGGTTATTGGCAGGCAAAGGGCAGGGAAAAAGCCAAGAAGGTCCAGGGAATTACATGGTGCAGAACTTAGATATTTCCTTGTAAAAAGGCAAGACAGTGGCTCATGTGCACCATGAGCTATTTTATGACAAGTTATCAAAAACTCTATAGGTAATTACTGTGGGGTCAGTGTCAGAGGAACAGTGAAGAGCAAACTCTGAGACAGTGAATGATGTTCTGAACAGACTCTACCCCAATTCCACACCAATGAGCCCTCAGGTGCCAAGAATTACAACTTCCAGCTTGCCATGAACCTGACTTCCTGAACAAAGGGCCACTAGGACCTAGGGGTGGAGTTAAGTGGCCATGCTTGGTTTGAAACTGAACACATGTAAGCTCCCACTCTCTTGTTTTTCTAACCTTGGGGTCTCATCTCAGATGGTGTTACTGCTAGGAAGTGTCAGCCAATCCCTCTCTTTCTTTCCCTTCCTCTCTCCCTCTGTCCGTGTTCTCTTTCTTCTCATTCCCTTTGTAAAAAAAAACTTTTAAAACTTTCTCTCTGTGTATCTGCTATTGAATATTGTCCTGAGTTAAGTGTGTGGATGAGCACTCACAACTGGGGCCAACCCTACTTCCCCCTAGGGTTTACCTTTTAATATCAGTCCCCCCCAAAAGGTTCAGAGAGACTTTTTTTTATCATTTTATGTAATTTTTACATCATTTTTCATTTTTGCACAATATATGCATTTTCATTTTGGTTATAGTCCCCATAAAATTCCCACCTCCCTTATTTTGACCCTAATCTCTCCCCACCCCCAGTAGTGTGTCTCTGGTCTACAGGACACTGAGTATGTCTCTTGTCACCTTAGCATGGGGTCTGGAGGTCAATCAAGGCCTTGTGAGCCATGGGAGTTTTCTACTAGTACTACTTAAACAATGCAGATTGATTTGTGCAAGAGCAGTGAGGAGTCTGATGGGTAGGAAAAGCTTCTGTTCCTGCCTAAGTCCTGTGCCCCTCCTTAATCAAAGAAGAGGTCAATATGTCCAACAATTCTGTCCTTACCTAAATTGAAGAAGAAATCACTGCTCTTCCTTTTATCACTTCTGAATGTAGTTTGGGAGTCTAAACCAGTTCCAGGTTTATTAGTAAACATAGTCTATCTGAGACTGTCTACATTCAGAATAAGGAGGAGGTCTCTCCCTTCTTGTCTGTCCTATAACCTATGTCCTCAGAGTCTCCCCCTCTCTGTTCTTTTGGTGTCCCACATCTTAAAACACAGGATTACTGGTGTGCTCCATTCTTTAGAATTTATGATCACGTAAATTCTCCCTATGTATGTTATGAAATTAATTGCTTTTACTTTGCTAACCCATCTCATGCTGTTTTGATTACTTGTTCAGTCCAAGAAGACCTCAGAGTGTACAGGTTGATTTATTTTGAGCCCCAACATTACTCTGGCTATAATTGATTTTTCTAAGCATCCCTGTTACAGAGAGGAAATTTACAAAGAGGAATGTCAATAAAAAGGGGTGGATCCAGCTTCCCTGCCCCATCTAATGAAGGGTGGAGTGAGGAAACACTAGAGAAGACTCGGAGAAGCACTTTTGGAGAGAACAGTAGGAGAATATACAGAGATATGGAGGGATATACATGGACTCTAGACATGTAGAGAAACCTGGAAGTGATACATGGTGAGGAACATGTGGAGAAGGGACTTGTGGCCCATTTTTTCAGGCTTCAGTGGCCCTGTTTTGGGTCAACCCTGATTGGGCATTTACCCACGAGGGGATGAGTAACGTTTGGTGTTTAATTAGAAAATTATTATACTTTGTCTTCTCTCTCTATGCACACGAATCCTATTAAAATTCTTTCACACTATGCTTTGTCTGTGAGAGGCGGGTGGCAGAATCCCTTTAGAGAATGCAAGCTTGGGGGCAACCCTCAGTCTGCCCACCAACATTCTCTCACCCTAAACATTGTAATTAATTGAACTTTAGGTTTCACAGGACAGCACCAGAGACATCTTCAGCTCAGTGTATGTAGATTTTGGCATAAACCTGTTCTAGCATGGAACATGTTCAATGTGACTGATGCCCATGTGTCTCCCCAACTACACTCCAGGCTTCTTGTGACCATAGGGTTTTTTTTTAAAATCACTTTCATCCTTAAATACTGTAGTTAGCACAGTGTTTAATGCCTTACCAGTGCTCAATTAGTATTTACTTACTGAATGAATGAATCTATTGAAGTCTTTATATCACCTCAAAACATGTATCTTTGTATAAGGATTACTTTGAGCAGGTTACTTTTAAGATATAGCAGACAAAGGAAGAGCTTTGAAAACTGAATAGAAGTCATGCTTCTGTAAGAGATTCTTATATTTTGTAAGAAACATTCAATGCAAATAGAAAATCTACATTTGCAAGGGTTCTTCCTCTTTGTACCAGAAGGTGGAGGATGACCACATCTCTAGAAATTCTTCTCAATGGAGAAGGCAGTGACTTAAATAAGGCAGTGACTTAAATCTGCATAACAACCTTACCTTTCTTTACTGTGGTTTGCTTGATAACCTCCCATAACTGGCTTCCCCACCTCAGTATCTTCAATTTTAACTGAAAATGGTATTTAAAGGGAGGGGGCGGGTTCTGCCAATTCAGGGAGTTGGACAGTTTTCCTGGATCTCTCCTATGTGTAAAGGAGTCATACGTGTTGCTACATGTCTGCTTATTTTCATTCGGTTAATATGACTTTTATTACAGTGAGGGGGTCTCAGCAGAGACCCTAGAAGGTTAGATGGAAAATAAGTTTACCTCCCCATGCCACCAATCAAACAATCGCATAGCAAAATTATTGTCCCAATCTGCTTACTGATAACTTAATGCTTCAGATGTGGAAGGAGGAGGAGGAAAAAGGGTAGAGAGAAAAGGAAAGGAGAAAATAAATGTTTCTAACTATCACAAAGAACAGATACATGATTCATATTCATGTATGCATAAAATCAGCACAGATGTTATTCATATACAAATATAGATTAGAGAAACTATCAATTGGGCTAAGAGAAGTAGGGTTCCACTTCTCCCTGAAACACATACCCTCTAACTGTTGTAGAGCAGCCCCGATACAAAATGGGGTGCCTGACTGTGGGTCCTCACCTGCGCGCTTTAAAGGACTTATCAATGCTCTCCTGCAGGCACACGCGAAAGGTTAATAACAGGTTTATTTACAAGGGAAGGGGAAATGAGGAAATGTACAGCTCAGGGAGAAGAGTGGGAGACAAAGTTTTAAATGAGTCCTATCCAATCCGCCGATCAGGAATCCCAAATGGCGCTCTGAGAGCTGGGTGCAAGCCAGGAGCCGTGAAGCCAGGAGGCGAGCAACAGCGAGCCCCCCCAAGGCCCATGTGTTTGGTTTTTATACCCAACCTGGCTGCTTAACTCCACCCTCAGGTCCCAGCCACCTTCCCTTTGGTGGTGATGGGATTTGTCTTTCCCAATGTCTTGATGGCTTTAGTCTGGACTGGGAGTGGAGTCCACAAAGCCTGTATGGGAATAGCTCAGGACATCTTTTCTCCCTAACATAGCTATCCTTAGGTGACTCCTCTTTAAAAGCTGTCTTAAACACTCTAGAACAAAAACTTGCAGAGTTGGGAGGATATAGGCATACTGTTTGATTCATTCCCTTGGATACAGCCTGAATAATTTTGCTTATAAAAATGACAGGAAATATTGGAAGATAACAAAGTGTCTTGTGAATCATCTAAGAAAGATAATATTAAGGTGAAATGAATAGCTCTGAAGAGTGGCAATCTATGAATATGTGTTACATAGAGAGTGACTCTCGTTTTTAGGTGAACATCTAATTAAGTAGAATTTTATATTCATGGAAGGTAGAATGTGCTCTCCTTTCCTTGTATGTGCACATGGAGGGCATATATATTATTGGCATTATTATTACTGTAATAGAAAGATCTCTCTCTCATAAGCCAGATTCTCTTTCATTTAACTGCTTCTTGAATTCCTTTCTTTCCCACTACAATTGCATTTCCAGACCTCCTCGAAAGGGCAAAATAAAACAGAATGGCTATAGGCTCTTGAACTGTGGCTGGTGACTGATTTGAATTCAATGACATTCATCGCAAATCTCAGTGAAATTGTCACGATGCTCAAAGAATGAAATCCTGCCAGAGAAGTTTGTAAAAATCTTTAAAGTAAGTTATAGGTGAGATAAAATTACCATAGCATCTTCATGACAAGAAGATTCAAACTTAGAAAAATGAGAGATAAAAAGAAAAAGATGGCACTGAAGAACATCTCCTATAGGAAGATAACTTTCATCTATAATGATTTCTCTTAAAAAGCATAGAAACTTGTCAGTTACTAGTAACTGAGTCCACAAGCTTGTATAGAAGGGGGGCAAAAATCGTACACACCTAAACATGCCTTTTTTGCAAATACTTTATTTCATGAAGAGGCTCTGAAAGATGGGTGGAGATTGCTTTTTGATATTTATATGCAAACTTTCTCTCTAAGGGGCTCTCCAAGGAAGAACTAACCACCTTATCTCTTTTCAATGGAGAGGCAGAGCTTAATCTGCATATGTTTGTCTAATGTGTTTCCCCCATAAACTGCCTCACAGATCTCTCCCATCTTCCCTGAACAAACTTCTTTTATCTTACCCAAGCTATTTAAGATGGTTCTGAAGCAAAATAAGTGTCACATTTAGTCATGTTGGGTGTCTCTCATATATACAGGAGATACATATGCTATCATTGAACTTCTTTTTATTTAGTGCAGTTTTGGGTGACATTAGTATTTATTTTTCCCCACCACCATCTTTTATCTCCCCTTGTCCCTTCCTATTTGCTGTCCCTCTAACCTCAGCACCCTAATAGTATTTATTGATATTCACTGGTTTTTTATTGTATTTTATGTATTTTATCATTCTAACTTGATTAAATTTATTTTTTATTTATTCTCTTATCAATCTATATGTTTGTTTATTTGGCAGCCTAGAAGATTCCAGAGGGTATGGGATAATTTCCTTTGCGAATTAACACTATGGTAATGTTTTCATTTTATTTTTTTTCTTTATTGAGGTAACGATTATTTACAGACACTGCAGATGATTTAGGGGGTAGGTTTACACCTCTTCAGATGCGTATTACCACACTATCCCCACCACTGAAACAACCATAGTCTTTTACTCTAGCCATTGGGCCCCCTCCCTCCCCTGCTAGTAGCCTCAATTCTGTAGTCATAGTTCTAGGGTTTTTTTTTTTTTATTTGTTTTTGTCAGTTCCTTTGTTTTGTTTTCTTTATATTCAAGATATAAGTAAAGTCATTCGTATTTGTCTATCTCCTTTGATCTCTGAGATTTGACTTATCTCACTTGGCATAATCCCCTCCAGTTCCACTCACCTTTTCAAATGGCAAGAGCTGATCTCTTAATAGCTGAGTAGTATTCCATCATGTGTATATACCACATCTTCTTAATCTACTGCTCAGTCAACAGGTATTTAGGTTGCTTCTATAACTTGCCTATTGTAAGTAGTGCTGTGATGACCATAGGAGTCCATCTATCTCTTTAAATGAATGATTTTGTATTATCCATGGACATACCTAGGAGAGGAATTGTCAGATCCTATGGTAGGTCTATTTTGAATATTTTGAGGAACTTCATACTATTTTCCATAAGGACCGGGACAGTCTACATTTCCACCAACAGTGTACAAGAGTTCCCTTTTCTCCAAATATTGTGTTTTAATTAGTAGATCATTTGCTCATAAATTCAGAACATGAGCCTTTTTGTTTTGGGGGAGGTGGCTGTATGTATTCCTATTATTTTCTCTAGCTATTGCCCCATTTCTCAGATTCCTTCCATGTCTTCATTTCCATTCCCTATCTCCACTTCCCTAAATCTCAACTTATCACAATCAAGACTATTTGGATTTGGTTCTATTGTTAATGCTTTATTACATCATTATTAACCTCTTACTTGATCAAAGTCCAAGGGGTAGTGCTCACACCAAGTTTAGCCAGCTTCTTGATGGTCCCTGACATTACTAACTACTCCCCTATCTTAATTTTTTTTCCTTGCTCAGCTTTGTATTCACTTTTTCTACCTTGCCTTGTATTTTCTGTCCACTCCCTCTTAGTGCCTACAGGAGTCCTTTTACTTTCTTTTCTTTTAGACATTCAGCCTAGGAAATCACTCCCCTACTCTTGCATAAGAGAAAGGTTCTTAAAATCTTAGGTGAGAGAATCTTCGATGACTTGTTTCCTTCTCTCTCTCTCTCTCTCTCTCTCTCTCTCTCTCTCTCTCTCTCTCTCTCTCTCACTGCCTTAGACATTCCACAATAAAAATAATGTGGATATTGTTTAGGGTCTATTTTATACAAATGAGGACATTACAAGTCACTGAGGTAATGGTCATGCAGTTGTAGCTAACCTCCATCTGTTGTCACATGTCTCTCTTTGGCACTGGTTATGGTTCCATGCCTATGAGTGGTACTACAAGGCTTCTCCTGCTTTAATGTACATGCAAATTACTTGGGGGTCTTGTTACAATGAAGATTCGATTCAACGGTTCTGAGACAGAGCCTGAGACTCCACATTTCTAACAAGGTCCCAAGTGATGCTGAGGCTTGGGTCCATGAACCACATTTTATGCACCAAGGTGATTCAGTTGTAAGAAAATCAAGCAATTATGAGCAAACATGACACATAGTTTTCTAATTATTATAGAATTATAAGCATTAAAAGGCTATGGGCATTAAAAAAGGAGTGACTATGACAGGAGAGAACTATGTCTGATTATGAAATCTTCCATGCAACATTGCTTAAGGCACTCAAAGATAAGCTCTTCACAAAGCTGAATGGGCCTCACAATAGTAAGGGCAGTAGGATTCAGTGGGCAGTAGGATTGTCAGTTATATCACCAAAAAGGTCATACCCAAATAGGCTCTTGAAAGAGTCAGTCGTTGGCACGCTCTGGAAGGGTCTGAAAATATATGCACACTTAAACTGTATAGTCAATTGCTGGATCAAGGATTACAGTGGAAAACTACAACTTTAGTTCTATACATGAGGTACTAAATTGTGAAATCTAGACTTAAGAGTGTCCTTAGATATCATCTAGCTAAGCCTCTTCATTTACTTTGAGGAAATTGAATGTTTATAGAATTTACTGGAGTCCCAGCTAGTTAATGGCAGAAATAATAGAAGGCAGATCTCCCGACTTTCATAGTCTATTATATCTCCCATAGCATAGGGAAAACTATTTCAAAATAGAGCTCAGAAATATCTTCAGGTACCTGTGGTGTCAATATATTAATCATGAATTGCTTTTTTATATGGAATCATTATACATCAGGGTGACTAGTGAGCCAGTCAGGTACTGAGGATGGAAGAAAATGATTAAAAAATACAGCACTTTCCAAAGGCTTCCATTTGCCTGTGCTTACACACAGCCCAGTGTGACTTTGCAGCAGTCCTTACATGAGTCATATGTCATTTAACAAGTTGCACACTAATTATAGAAACTTTTGAGGGAAGTGGTCAAAATTCCTTCTTCACAAGTTCGAGCATTTATAGCTTCAGATCTTTATCCAGGATTGAGGGCAAGAACCTCATCTGCAGGCAGCCAGATATGAAGCTGGCTCACTGTAGAAAAACCTCGTTTACTGCAGGGACTGATGAGGAAGTGTTATATATATTGATATCATAATGATCCGGACAGATCAGAAATGAGTGTAATTGAAAAGGAGTGCGAGTGATATAAAATGAAAACCACCACTTGTTTATGAGGACAGTGAGACACAGACACATGAGGCAAGGATAGTAAAAGCCTAGTTGCGCCCAGAGATCAAGCCCAACATAAAACTAACAGGTGGCCCTGATGCTACACCTCTGAAATTAGTCCAAATATAGGAGCTGTATCGCTATATTGAGCCTATAACTATAATCTATAGGATAGAATGAAGCTAATCTGAGACGCTTTCAATTCCATGCCCATGGTGTCGCCAAAGCCTCTCCAGGTTTTTGCAAAAGTGCCAGAAGGAAGTTTTGCCCAAAAGAGTTACCAGCTCCCCTCCCCCTTAAGCTGATGCCACAGATCTCCAGAATGAATACCACTGTTCACAAGCTGGTCTCCAAGATCTTGTTTAAGTGGTTTGCAGCCTCCCCACTTTTACTGCCAATTGAATCGTGTAATTCTATTACTGTAATATGCATTTCCGCCCAGTAAATTACAGTGTAATTATATATGACTGGCTTGAATTGTAAGCGAGACCTCTTCAACCAGGTGGAAGTTAGCACATTGCGATCAGAACCTCATATTACAGGAAGGGAGAATCACTTTTGATTTCTTCCTCCCCTTTGGACTGAAACAGAATATGCAAAATTGGTTTGGGGGTAGAGAAATAGGGAGGCAGTAGGTTCATACGTTATTTGGAATTTGTTTTGTCTGTTAAGAAGACAGCATGGCTATCCCTTCAAGACAGCAAACACAAATTTAACAACATTGAAAAAATAATTCATTTGCAAATTAAACAGAACTCTGTAATTTATTCAATAATTTCCCCATGGATGGACATTTTGTTCCATTTTTTGATCTCTGCTGACAATGCTACACTAAATATTCTCTACATACATCCTTTTGTATTGATACTTTTATGTCCATAGAATGGATTCTCAGAAGTTGAATAAAAGGTCAAAAGTTGTGCATTTAAATTTTTTAATAGATAATAAAATTTGCTTCATTCCTCAGACACCATAGCTGTTTATGTTACCACCACCAATGCCTGAGATTAATCTTTTCCCTTATTAGAAGTTGTCATTTTTACTTTTGCACCTTTGAGGAATAGAAAATGATGTCCTGTTTCTTTATTTTAATTTCCTGACTACTATGAGGTTGATCATCTTTTTATAGTTCAGTTTTCCAGTTATCTGGATGTCCTCTTCTGTGAACTGCATAGCCCCATACTTAATCTAGTTGTCTACTGGGTTGTCTTCTTAGAAATTAATTTTTAGGAATTGTTTGTATATTATGTGTTTGTAAACACCCTTTCATGTCATGTTGCATATTTTACCTACTCAATTTATAAGTTGTGTTTTGATTTTGTTTTATGCTATTATTTTTTTAAGGTTTACTTATTCATCCATACAAGAACCGGGGTACAGGCCAGATGTGCAGAAGGGTGAGAAGATTCACCAGAGATAGAGCGGGGAACAGACCAGGCAGACTGACCGAAATACACTGCTGAGGGGAGCAGTGGCCAAGACCGGAGAGGTCTGCCGCGCCATGTGGGTAACTTCCCGGTCAGTTGGGATTGAACCCATGCCACAGAGGCTGAGGACAGCTTCATAGAGTTATGCTCAACCACCTGCACCACCAGGGAGGCCTGCTTTATGCTATTATTAATGCAGTCAACATATCTTTTTCTTACACTTTTGGGTTCTCTATCTTATTTTTAAAATATGTTCCTCATTCCAAATTTTTTTTTTTTATTTTTAAAACTTTAATGAAGTTGAAATTTGTTTTTATATCACATGACCTAGGGCATAAACTGTGTTCTCCAAGAGGGATTGTAAAATGTACCGGACCATTTATTGAATAAAATGTCTTTTTTTCATTGAATTGAAATAACACTTTTGTCACATAAGGTTTCCCAAAGAGATCTGCTTGTGGATTCACAATTTGCTTGAGTGATCTATTTGTCTCTTTTTGTGCTAACACTATACAATATGGATTACAGAAGCTTTACAGTATAATACCAGATAAGGCAAGCTGTTTCCCTGATCTCCAATGTAGAGACTTTTTTTTTCTTTTTCGTACATCCTTAAGCTATTATCAAGTACTTATTTTTTCATATGAACTTTAAAATTCTCCCTTCATCCTTTAATATATCCTGCCTTCAAGGCAAGTGAAGTTTACAGGGGTAATCACTGTTTAGATAGAATCTTGGTAAGTCGTAGGCACTATAATTCAATTTTATGAAACTTATGCTAATATAGGCAAAAAAAACTGCACTGAAAAATCAATAAAATGTCTAGTCTTCAATAAATTATGATACAAAGAAAGGAAATAATAAAAACCAGAGCAGAAATTAATGAAACAGATAAAAATGATGATCCAAAAGATCACCGAAACCAAGAGCTGGATCATTGAAAAGATAAACTAAGTAGCCAAACCCTAACCAGACACACACAGAGAACACAAATAAATAAAATTAAAAATGAAAGAAATACAAAGAATCATGAGAGTATTACATACAACTATATGTTAACAAGTTGGACAACCTGGAAGAAACAGAAAAAAAAAAAACTGAAAACATAAAACATTTGAAGACTGAATTAGGGAGTTATTATGAAACCTGAACAGAATCACAAGTAAGGATATTGAAACAATAATGAAAATGCTCCCCAAAATTAAAAGCCCAGGACCAGATGGCTTCATTAGTGAATGATACCAAACTTTCAGAGAAGAATTAATATATACCCTCAAACTCTCTCATAAAATTGAAAAGGAGGGCAAACCTCCAAACATAAAAGAGGTAGGAGTCTGTTATTGAAACAAAAGCATTAAATCTTTTGAAGCCAACATTACTCTGATTCTAAAACCAGACAAGGATATCACAAAAGAAGAAAATTACAGACCAATTTTTCTGGTGAATACAGATACAAACATCCTCAACAAAATACTAGCAAACTGATTTCAACAATATAGTAAAAGAATGATTGAGTGAGATTTATTCAAGGGATGTAAAAATGACATAACCAGTGGAAATCAATAAATGTAATATACCATGTTAACAAAAGGGTAAAAACCATATGATTATCTCAATAGTTGCAGAAAAGCATTTGACAAGTTTCAACTTCTCCTTGAAGACATACATATGAGCAAAAGGCACAAGAAAAGATTCATCACCATCTGTTATTAGTCAGAGAAGTGCAAATAGACGAAGAATGGTGCAAAAGATATATAAAATTAAAAAAAAAAAACAGGGGCCTCCCTCGTGGCACAAGTGGTTAAGCACCACACTATGAAGCAATCCGCAGCCTCTGCAGTGTGAGTTCTATCCCCGGCTGGCTAGGAAGCAACCCACACGGTGCTGCAGACCTCTCCTGCCTCAACCGCTGCTCCCCTCAGCAGGGTATTTCCATAGATCCGCCTGTTCTGTTTCCCACTCTGTCTCTGGTGAATCCTCTCACCTCCCGCATCTCTAGCCTGTACCCCAGCACTTGCATGCATAAATCTTTAAAAAAATAAATGAAATTAAAAGCAACAACAACAGTGAATAGCATCTCACACGTGTGAAATGACTATTATCCAACACGCAAGAAAAAACAATTATTGGAGAGAATGTGGAGAGAAGGGAACCCTTGTATGTTGTTGGTAGGAATGTAAATTGGTGCACTCCTATAGAAAGCAATGGGGGAAAAAAAAAAAGCAATGGAGATTCTTCCAAAAATTTAAGATAGAAATTCCATATGGTCCAATTATCACACTTCTGGGTATTTATTGCAAAACACAAAAGCTCTAATTCAAAGATATAATATGCACCCCCATGCTTGCTGCAGCACTACTCACAACAGCCAAGAAGTAGAAACAACCTAAGTGCCAAGCAACTGAAGAATGGATAAAGAAAATGTACAAAATTCCATCTACACAATGGAATACTATTTAGCTATAAAAAGATGAAACCCTGCCATTTGCAACAACATGGGTGAACTTAGAGGGTGTTATGCTTAATGAAATAAGTCAGATGGAGAATGAAAAGCACTTTATGATTTCACTCATATGTGGTATATGGAGAAAGCAAAGAGACAGATGAGTTAAATAAAACAAAAATAAACTTTGATAGGAGACTAATTAGTTGATTTTAATGATGCAAACCTGAAATGTATGTTATAATGCATTGTTACTTAGATTAAAAAGTTAATTAGAAATAATCATTAAAAAGTATGATATACCCACTTAATAGAGCATTATGTAGCCATTAAAAATGGCTAAGGTTATCATTATGGGTTGAATTATGTCTACTTCCCAAATTCAAATGCTGAAGTCTGAACATTCAGTGCCTCAGAATGTGACCTTATTTGCAGATAGAGGATCTCAGCATGTGGCCTTATTTGCCTTCACAGAGGAAATTAAGTTCAAGTGAGATGATAGATTGAGCCCTAAGACAATTATGTCTTATATTCTTCTAAGGGGAAACTGAGACAAGACATGCTCACAGAGAGAAAGTCTTGTGAAGACATCTGTTAGTCAGTGAAGTGCAAATAAAAGCAGCAATGAAGTAGAGATCTACAAGCCAAAGACCACTTCAGATTGCCAACAATCAGAAGCTCGGGTAAAGTATGGAACAGATCTAACAGAAGTAACAAATCCTGACAATACCTTGATCTCGGTCTTCAAGCTTCCAGAATGGGGAGACAATCAATTTCCGTTTTTTTTTTTTTAAGAAGTTTTTAAAATTTATTTTTGTGCAAAAGAGCTGGGGTGCAGTCTAGAGGTGCGGGGGTGGTGGTGAGAGGATTCACCAGAGACAGAGTGGGGAGCAGAATAGGCACATCTGCTGAATATACCGCTGAAGGGAGCAGCGGGCCAGACAGGAGAGGTCTGCTTTGCCATGTGGGTAGCTCCCTGGCAGGGGATCAAACTTGTGCTACAGTGGCTGCTGATACCTTCAGAGTGCTGAGACATTATTAACCCCTTGTGGCACCAGAGAGGCCCCATTTCTGTTGTTTTTTTTTTTTTTTTTAAGATTTATTTATTCATGCACACAAGGACCAGGGTACAGGCCAGATGCACGGGAGGGTGAGAGGTTTCACCAGAGACAGAGCAGGGAACAGAACAGGCAGACTGATTGAAATACACTGCTGAGGGGAGCAGCGGGTGAGACAGGACAGGTCTGCTTCGCCATGTGGGATTCTCGCCGGCCAGCCGGGATCAAGCAGGCGCTGCAGAGGCTGTGGACAGCTTCACAGCACTGCACTCAACCGCCTATGCCACCAGGGGAGGCCCCCAATTTCTGTTTTTGAAGCTACATAGTTTGTGGTATTTTGCAATAGATCTATAGCAAAGTAATATACTCTATGTATTGATACAAGATGATGTCCAACATAAATGGTTGAAGGAGCAAAACATGATTCAGAATAATTATGTTGAATATGGAACCATTCATGTAAAAATGCATATACAGAAGAAAAACACACCCATATAAACATGCTTATTTGCTGTAAGAGTCGTAAATAGCTTCTAAAAGATAGACAAGAAGCTGATAGCACTGATTACCTATGGACAGGGGAATTGAGTGCACAGTACAAAGAGAAAGTGAAAAGAATTTTCTCTGTAAACCTTTTTTTTGTTGTTGAGATTTGATTTCTGATCCATGAACATGACTACTTACTCAAAAATACGTAGAATAAAAAAAGTAAAAACCCACAAGTTATTACCTTTAAAAAATGACTTTAAATCAAGTAACTTGAGCAAATATTTCTTATACTTTCTTTGTGCAAACTTATATCAGAGTGGAACATGTTAATACAGTGTTTACATATGCAAGAAAATCTTTTTCCTATTTATTCAGTGCTCATGTTTGCTCAGCATTACTTGACATGATATGGGAGTTAAAGGAATATAAGACACGGTTTCCTTACTATAGAAACTGAAAACTGAGTAAAGATGAGAAGAAAAAACCTGCAGTGAAGCTTGAACACTTTGGGCTTCAGGGTAGGCTGCCCCAAGAAATGCCAAAGTGGTATGTACTGAAAAAAATCTCCCAAGAGAGAGGCATCCCCCCTACAGCAGAGGTGGAAGACATCCTTATGCTGTGGACAAGGAACACAGAGCCTGTTTATTATCCTATGTAAAAAAAAAACTCTGCTTAGCTCCTCACTAGATTAGTGTCCAAACCTAAAGTTTCTTTGTACTATTCATCCCTCGCAATTTATAGTTTCTTGTCTAAAAATTATATAAGCCACATGCTTTGCTGATTTTACAGGCTCCATATTCATGGATCTCCATGCCCACAAAATTTTAAATTTGTTTTTTTTCTCCTGTTTCTCTGTCCTTTGTCATTAACATTAGTCCAGCCAGAATGGATGGAAGGTAGGGGGATTTTCTCCTCCACAACAAAAACAAATCACTTCAACTTCTTGTGACTCTGTGTTCTTACCAGTAAAATGACAAGTGAGATAAAATGACAGTTGTAGTTCTAAAATTCCAGGATTATTTCCTCTTTTTTAAAATTATATTTTTGAGATAACGATTACATAGTTATAATAATTTACATGCAGTTGTGAGAAATAATAAAGAAAAAGCCAGTGCAATTCTGACTCAGTTTTTCCAATTGTGAACATCTTGCAAAACCAGGATAAAGACATTGATGCAATCAAAGTAGGTAATAGTTCCATGACCACAGGATTGTGTGTGTGTGTGTGTGTGTGTTTGTTATAGCCTTTTATAGCCCCACCCACCTCTCTCTTCTCCAAAGACTGTTGTCCCTGACTCCTGGCAACCATGAATCTATTCTCCAGTCTATAATTCTGTCATCTCAAGAACAGTCTATAAATGATACCATGCAGTATGCAACCTTTTAAGGTCAGGGGTTTTTATTGTTTTTTTTTTGTTTGTTTGTTTTTTACTTAGCATAAGTCTCTGGATATTTACCCAAGTGGTTGCAGATATTCATTTTCCATTTCTTTTTAATTCTGAGTAGTACTGTATGGTATGGTTGTACTTACTGCAGTTTGTATAACCCATAATGCATTGTTGGAAACCATTAGGGTTGTTTCTAGTTTTGGGATATTATGAATAAAGCTAGTACGAACAATTTTGTTTTTGGGATAGATGCCTAATAGTATAATAACTGGGTTGTATGGTAGTTGCACGCTCAGTATTATATGAACCTGGCAAACTGTTTTCTTGAGTGGCTGCACCCTCTTACATTTCTGCCAGCAAAGTGTGAATTATCCATTTTTTCTGCATCTTTGACAACATTTGGCATTGTCATTTTTTTGTTTTGTTTTGTTTTAACCATTCTGATAGGTGTGTAGGTATATCTCATTATGATTTTAATTTGCATTTCTGTGACAATTAATGTTGTTGATAATCTTTTAATGGGCTTATTTGCCATCTGTTTATCCTCTTCAGTGAAATGTCTCTTTGTATCTTTTGTTCATTTTCTAACTGGAAAGTTGTCTTACTATTGAGTTTGAGAATTATTATAAATAGATACTAAAAGACTAATAATTCTTACATTGTAGATACTATTTAAAAAATTTGTATTGTCTTAAGAATATTTAACATGAGATCTACTCTCCATAATTTTTATATAAGAATACATTATTGTATAAATAAAATACATTATTCGTGACTATAGGTACAATGTTATGCAGCAGATCTCTAGAGCTTATTACTCTTGCTTAACTGAAAATTTACTCTTATTTCTGCCTATCCCTTGTCCCTGGCAATCACTATCCCAATCCTGATTCTATAAAATTAACTATATTATATATCTCTTATAACTGAAGTCATGCAGCACTTATCTTTTTATGACTGGCTTATTTGACTAAGCATAATGTCCTAGGTTATTATATTTTGTTGGATATATTTGTTCTGTATCTGGTCTATTCATCCTCTTTATAGGGTCTTTCTTTGGTCAGAAAGTTTTAGATTTTGTTGAGATCCAAGTGATCAATTTTCCCTTTTATTAATCATTCTTTTGGTATCAATTCTAGCCCTAGTTGCTGAAGACTTTCTATATTTTTTTTCTAATTTTTTTTTTTTTACATTTAAGTCCATGATCTAGTTTATTTCTTGCTGGGATAGCTAATCTTAAATCATGGAATTGCTTTTGCAAGTCTGACAAAAAATCAAGTATGCATTATTTGTTTGGGTCTGTCTCTTGGTTTTCTATTCTGTTCCATTGATCTATGTGTCCTCCCCATCAAGAACATATTATCTTGATTGCTGTGGTTATATTGCAAGCCTTAATAAAAAGCAAAGTTGTCCCTCCCACTTTACTCTATTTTCAAAACCTTCAGTGAATCTAGGGCCTCTGACTTTTCATACACATTTTTAGAATATGCTTGTCCATGTCTACATAAACCTTGTCAAGTTTTCTGATAGAAACTATAATAAGTGTACGGAACAAACTGGGGAAAATCAACATTTATTATGCTTAGTCTTCCTATACAGGTATCTTTACTTTTTGGTTGAAATTGGTGGAAACTTAGTCTTTGGATGGATTATTTTGCCACTATGCTGCATGAGAAGTCAACTCCTGGAGGGTTAACTGTAATGCAAATGATTCTTGTTCATCAAAATGAAAACGTGTTTGTCTCATGGAATGAAATTGATTTTTCCCTGTGGATAAGATAGTTACCAGTATTGCATCTGCTATCAAATCCACATCAGCATTCCCAATTGTATATATGAGTCAGTTCTTCAGAACCTCCTTTGAACCAATTGTAACATCTTACTGATTCTCTCCTTGGTTCACAGTTTAATAAAATGTTTGACACATTCACTTTTTCTTTCTACAGGAGACATGATGTGATCTTTTAAGATAATAAAACACAAACATAAATACTATCCATTCATTTACTACTCTGCTTAAAGTTATACTTGTGTCTCTGACACTTTTCCAAGTGCCTGAGACACAACTTGTAATGATAATATCTTATATACCCATGGTAAATTTATCTCAATATTTAAATAAACACTGGTACAAAACTGTAGACTTTATTATGATTTGACCAGTTTTTCTATTAATGTCCTTCTTCTGTCTTAGGATCCAATTCAGGGTCTCATATTTTGCATTTAGTGACCGTGTCTTTTTGGTCTCCTCCAGTCTGACAGATTCTCAGGTTTATCCTGTTATTCATGATTCTGACACTTATCAGGAGGACTAGCCTAGTATGTGGCATGAAGTTTTCTCATGATTAGACCGGGATACAGAAATTGCCTTTCACATCATGTATCGGGGGACATGATATCAACATGACTGTTATCGGTGGTGTTAAACTCGATCACTTAGTTAAGGTGATGCCTGTCTGCACTCTTTTCTGTTGTCAAGTTGCTGCTTCTCTCTTCCTATATATACTCTGTTCTTTGGAAGCAAGTCACCAAGTCCAGCCTGAACTCAAGGTGGGAGGGAGAATTAAAATCTATCTATTAGAATTCTTCTATAAGGGAGATTTTCTGGAATTCTTCTATAAAGAAGCTTTGGCCCCTAAATATGATTTTTCATTGTATAGAAAAAAACAGATTATTATCTGCTGGCTGCTGTGTCAATCTCATATACGTCCTTTGTAAATTCATAAACTGACTTTTGTCTTTTGCAAGCCAGTATAAGTGCATATACTTCTGTATCTTATGTTATCATTAAGGTATTTGTTTAGGTGACAAACATTCCTTTTGGTAGGTTCTGTCATTCAAGATTAATTAGTTTTTCCACATATTTCTGTGGATACAAATTGTACCAGCATACCGAGAAGGGAAATGAGCTGACAGTATATGTGTCACTTTGAATCACTGGGTATCCTACTGGGAATATTGAGTTACTTAAGCTTCAAAGATGAATGTGAATATGGCTAATCACATTTTAGATTCCAATTTTAATGTTCTTACAGACTAGGTGGTCTATCAATTTTTGATATTAAATTTTTTTCTTAAGTTCTCTAACAATTTTTTCTGGGCAAAATTCTTTCAAATGCAAGGCTAATTTTAAGCTCGATTAAAATGTTAAAGAGTCCGTCATGGCATTTGTATTATCCTTCATGAAAAAATCAATACTTTAATAGACTTCCTTGGTAAACTATTTTGAGAAATTCAATAGGATTGTTAAATAAAGCAGAACTCCCCATCAGATTCCAGTCTTTTATGTGTAATATCTGACAAAAGGGTAAAATAAGATGAAGCAGTGAGTTATATGACAAAAGATTAAAATTTTGTTTTGTATAGAATACAGATTTATACATTACAATGTTCTAAGCTAAGAGTGGGAATTCATGTTCGAGAACTGTTAATTGTCCGTCTGAGTTCTGATACCTCAAATTTAGCACATTATTCATCTTCTGTTATAACACTTACCACATTCTTTTACAGTAAGTTATTTTTAAGAATCTGTCTCCCTATTAGACCATGAGCTCTGACTTCAAAGACTGTAAAGAGAGAGTCATATTTCCTCATATATTGCACACAGACTGACACATACACAGTCACAGCAGCCGCATTTCACAGACTCAATCGCCATATGTGACTAGTAGCTACAGTATGAGATAGCACAGCTATCCAGTATTTTCATCATCACAGAAAATTCTATTGGGCAGCACTGGTTTAGAGCAGGGTCTGTCAACCTTGATACCATGGACATACTGGAGCAAATGATTCTTTGTTATGGAGAGCTATACTGTACACCGTAGAATGCTGAAACCTGGGTTCTACCAGATGCTTGTAGCACTTTCACTCCCAAGGTGACAAGCAAAAAATGGCATTGTGAAATGTCCTCTGGGGACAATACCATTGCTGGTTGAAAATTACTGAGTTTGAGAGATAATTCTTGAACTAGAATCCTGGAAAACCTTAAGTCACTGGGGCTTAATCCTAGAACTTACTGAAAAATGTTCTTTCCAAAAGGATCTACATAAACACTAAATACTTTATATAGTGGCATAAGGCAATACCATTTAATCAAAAGAAATTTCCTTGGAGGACAATTGTGCTGCAGTCACGGAAAGTTTGCAGAACCAACCACTTCACATTCTCAGCAGTAATGTTACAACACTTGTTACTTTGCTTTTTTTGAAAAAAAAAATCAGTTATCTTGGTGGGCATGAAGTGGTACCTCATTGTGGTTTTGATTTGCATTTCATTAATGACTAAATGGTGTTGAGTTGTTCTCCATGTGCATGTTGGCCAATAGTACATCTTCTTTGGAGATACATCTATTCAAATTCTTTGCAATTTCTTGATGGAGTTGTTTGTTGTTTTATGTTGCAGTTGTAAGAATTCTTTATATATTCTGGATACTAGATACTTATCAAATGTATGATTTTTTAATAACTATTTTTTTAAGATTTATTTATTCATGCATACAAGAACTGGGGTACAGGCCAGATGTGTGGGAGGGCGAGAGGATTCACCAGAGACAGAGTGGGGAACAGAACAGGCAGACTGAAATACACTGCTGAAGGGAGCAGCGGGCGAGACAGGAGAGGTCTGCCATACCACGTGGGATTCTTGCTGGCCGGCTGGGATCAAACCTGCGCTGCAGAGGCTGCGAACAGCTTCAAAGCGCTACGCTCAACCGCCTACGCACCAGGGGAGGCCCTCAAATGTATAATATTTATGAATATTTTTACCCATTCTGTAGGTTATCTTTTCACATTCTTGACATTTCCGATAATATAAAAAAATTAATTTGATAAAATCAAATTTAAACTTTTTGTTGTTATTCTTGCTTTTGGTATCATAGCTGAGAACCTATTGAAAATCCAAGGTCATATAGATTTATTCATCTTTTTATTTTTAACAAAAGTACTTTTTAGCTTTACTGTGCCTAGTAAACGTATTTGGATCTGCTCTTTCAACAATATAGAGTGGAGCCTCCCTGGTGGCGCAGCGGTTGAGCACTGGGTTTGATCCCCGGCTGCTCCCCGGCCACCGGAGGAGGGTCCCACATGGCACACAGACCTCTCCTGCCGCCCACTGCTCCCCTCAGCAGTGTACTTGGGTCCTTCTGCCTGCTCTACTCCCCGCTCTGGCTCTGGTGAATTTTCTCACCCTCCCCCGCTTCTGACTGTACCCAGTGCTTGTATAAATAAGTAAATAAATCTTTAAAAAAAAATAGAGTAATTTTAGTGCATGTAGTTCTTGCCAGAAAATACTCTACAACTTAACAATGTCTATATTGCTTTCCTTTCTAAAGCTCCCGATAGATATACAATTCAAGATACAATATTTATGGCAACCTGCTTAAAGGACAGCCAATGAATCCATTTCTTATGTCACCACGTGGTAACTTCATATGGGTGTTATTTTCTTTGGTTCATTGTAGAAAATGTTTCCACATGACAAAATCTTCAGAAGAATCTTCTATCACTTAATTGAAAGCAATTATTGATATTCAGTGTCTTAGCATCTCAGGCTTCTACAAAACATTTTTTTTTTCCCAAAAAGGGCAGGTCGAAAAGTCCTGTTCCTTGTTTTGACAAGAGAGGTGGGGATTTCTGTTTTATTAACAGTCACTGATTTTCACACATGCTTAAATTCACAGATTCATATATCAAGGGAGAGCTATATGCACAAAAACTGAATAAGTATAATTTTCATCAGTGAATAATACAAAATGCTATATTTATCTTCTTTCAATAAAACACAAATATATTTACTCATTTTCTATATTAGGATACATCATGGGAGAGAAGTAGAGAAAAAGAAGGAAAAGGAAAAAAGTGGAGTAAAGACATAATCATAAATCATAGTTCAAAGAGAAGTATCAAGAAAAGCAAAGCTGGAAAAAATAGAGAAGAGCAAGCAGCAATTCACAAATATGCTCATACATGGAGAGGGATATATCTATTTAAAAGAGAGGATGGCAGGGCATCCTGTGGTGGCGCAGGCAGTTGAGCACTGCGCTGTGAAGCTGTCTGCAGCCTCTGCAGCGCCGGTTCAATCCAGGCCGGCAGGCTGGCAAGGGTCCCACATGGCGCTGCAGACCTCTCCTTTCATGCCCGCTGCTCCCCTCAGCAGTGTATTTCGTCAGTCTGCCTGCTCTAGTCCCTGCTCTGTCTCTGGTGAATCCTCTCACCCTCCCGCGCATCTGGCCTGTACCCCGGTTCTTGTATAAATAAATGAATAAATATTAAAAAAAAATAAGAGGATGGCATATAAGCCTGACGTAGAAATACAGAAAGAGGAAAGAGAGTGAGACAAATAATTGAAGACTGAGAAATATATAGGGTGTTCTTAGATAAAAATAGAGGTTGATTGTACAACATCCTTATCTTATGACCCCTCAGGCTTCTCCTGCTAATGTCTATTGAAGCTTCATGGTGTTTCACAATGGCGGGCATGGAGATTATAACTGTTCTTGGCACTTACTTCTTGCATCATTAACTATCAGTGGAACTTCCAGGGGAGTTGCAAGTTCCCCACTCCAGATTGCTTTCTACTTTTTTTTTTCTTGCACTGTCTCCACAAAGACAAGATGCACATGGGTGAGTTTCAAATAGCTTAAAAATTAGTCTTCAGCAGGTGGGAATATGATTCCAATTTAAAGGTCCTAGGTGAAGTGAGTGAGGCATAAGATGGCCTTTTTTTTAAAGTATTATTAGATGATTATCTGCTCTGAATATTCCTTGGTTCATATAAACAAATTCTTCTCTCATCAGAAATGATAAAACAGTGATTTTAACAGCTCAAAGTATCCTAACCCCTACTCTTGCTTTCTGATTTTATGTAAACACTAGAAGATGAGGAAATTTCATGAGGCCCTGCTATTTGGGGATGGTTTCATAAAGGCAATGCTGTCCAGTGCTTGTCTCCTAGCTCAGAAACTCCTCTTTGTTCTAGTCTCAACACCTCCATCCTGGCACAGAATGTTTGAAGTATGAAATCATGAGAAAAGACATGCTAATCTTAGGAATGCTACTAAGCAAAAAGGATTCCTAAGAGATGGATGCTTTTAAGTAATGGTGTCAGATATTAACAATGAAGATAAAATAACCATTAGTTATTAAAATGCCTAAGCAATGAGATCTATAAATCTTACAGGTTCTTCAATGCACCTAATAGGAAATCAGCACATAAATTCTACCTTCTTATGCTAATTGACGTTGGAGTCTAGAATCTGGTTTAATTATAAGCCACATGTTTTTGAATTTATTTTAAAAAGTTATCCAAGTATTGTATAACACAATGAAAAACAGCATACCTCTCTTTCTACCCAACTTTTGCTTTATGCAAGACTCTTTCAGCTATTTTTTTCTGCTTTTTACCTGCACATGCCTAAATATTATGCTTATCAATTTATCAATTGATTTCCCATTATGGAAAGTGAGGATCTAACCCTCTTTTACATGACAATATTCCTATTTCCTCTCATGTACATATGTTTTTGTACATGAGTTTAAATCTCAATTTAAATCTCAACAGTTTAAATCTTTAGATAGAACATAGGCAAGCAATATGAAGAAGCATTTCCCCAAAGATGATATATGGATGGTAAATAAGCAAATAGGAAATACTCAATAATGTTGCCAACACGCTGATTTTGGCCCAGTAATGCTGACTTTGGACTTCTGGTTTCCAGAACGCTGAGAGAATAGGTTTCTGTTGTTTTAAGCCAAAAAAAAAAAATCTACATCACTAGTCACCAGGGTAATGCAAATTAAGACCATCATGAGCTATAACTACCTATCTATTAGAATAGCTAAAGTGAAAAATGTAGTGACAAAACCAAATGTTGATGAGGATGCAGAGAAACTAAATCAGAGATACACTGCTGGTGGGAATATAAAATGTAAAAATATACAGTCATCTGGAAAAGAGTTTGGCAGTTTCTTTAAAAACTAAACACACATTTACCATATGGTCCAGCAATTTTACTCCTGGGCACTTATCCTAGAGAAATGAAAAATTTACATGCACACAAAACCTGTATACACATTTTCCTAGTAGCATAATTTATAATAGTCCAAAAGTAGAAACAACCACAATGCCCCTCAGTAGGTGAACATATCCACAATTGTAGTAATCCATACCAAAAAATTCTAGTCAGCAATAAAAGGGATGAATTACTAATAAACACAACAACTTGCATGAATCTCAAGGTCAATATAAATGATGAAAAAAGTAATTCCTAAGGTCAAAAATCTATGATTGCATTTATATAATGTTCTGAAAATGACAAAATTATAGAAATGGAAAATAGAGATTGTGAGCCTTCCTGGTGGTGCAGGAGTTAAAGTCTCAGCACTACCAAGCTGTAGGCAGCCACTGCAGCATGAGTTGGATCTCCAGCCAGGGAGCTAACTCACATGGCTCAGCAGACCTCTCATGTCTTGCCTGCTGCTCCTCTCAGCAGTGTATTTCAGTAGAGCTGCCTGTTCTGTTCCCAACTCTGTCTCTGGTGAATCCTCTCACACCCCTGCACCTTGAAGCTACATCCCAGTTCTTGTATGCATAAATAAAAATAAATCTTAAAGGGCCTCCCCGGTGGCGCAGCCGTTGAGCGCTGGGTTGCGAAGCTGCCTGCGGCCTCGGCGGCGCCGGTTCGATCCCCGGCTGCTCCCCGGCCACCGGAGGAGGGTCCCGCATGGCGCGCAGACCTCTCCTGCCGCCCGCTGCTCCCCTCAGCAGTGTACTTCGGTCCTTCTGCCTGCTCTGCTCCCTGCTCTGGCTCTGGTGAATTCTCTCACCCTCCCGCGCTTCTGACTGTACCCAGTGCATGTATAAATAAATAAATAAATCTTTTAAAAAAAAAATCTTAAAAAAAAAAGAAAAGAAAATAGAGATTGCCAGGAAGATGGTGAGAGCAGGAGGGAAATCTTTGTTGTGATAAAACAGGCCTATAACTTGATTGTGGTGGTGGTTACATACATTTACACATGTAAGAAAGTGACATAAAATCACAAACACAAACACACATAGTGCCAAAGCCAATTTCCCAGTTTTGATAGTCTGTTATAAGTTACGTAAAATACAACCATTAGAGGAAACTGAATGAAGGGTCCTCAGGACCTCTCTCTATTATTCTTGCTTCCTGTAAAACTCTGTTGCAAAATAAAAAGTTAAAATCAATATTATTATTTTTTAAGATTTATTTATTTATACAAGCACTGGGTACAGTCAGAAGCGCGGGAGGGTGAGAGAATTCACCAGAGCCAGAGTGGGTAACAGAACAGGCAGACTGATGAAATACACTGCTGAGGGGAGCAGCGGGCGAGACAGGAGAGGTCTGTCATGCCTTGTGGGACCCTCGCCGGTGGCCGGGGATCAAACCAGTGCTGCAGAGGCTGCGGGCAGCTTCACAGCCCAGTGTTCAACCGCTGTGCCACCAGGGAAGGCCTTAAAATCAATATTATTTAGGGTTTACTTTATTTAGGGTTTACTTTATTTATTTTATTGTTTATTTTATACTCTTGAGTCAAGTATTTTATATGATTATATTTCTCTTTTTTGTATTATATTTTGTTCTTCGTGGAATACTTTTTGTTCTGTTTAGTGTAATTTTAAATTTCTCTATACTTATGACTTCCCAATCACTTGAACAGAATTTTGAAGTCACTCACTCAGATGGTTTTCCACGTGCAAACACAGCAATTATTAGATTTGTTTTTTTTTTTCTCTCCTCCATTTTCCCAAACTTTGTCAAAAACTGCTTTTGAAAGACCTTGATGCTTATGCTATAATTTTACCTACTTTCTAAAAATAGTTTTATTTAACTATTTTTCATTATTTATTATTTATTTCACCCAAATCATTATTTATTGGGGTGTAATATTCTATGTGGAAGCTTGAGTCTACATTCTTTCTACTTATTTGCCCCTGTTCAGATACACACATATACACACACACATACAATTTTTTGTTTTCTTTTATTTTCTTTTGGAAGGTAATCTCCTTTTCTTTCCATGGGTATATTTTAGATTTTTTCATTGCCTTTAGTGATTGCCAATTTCATTGTAATGTGTCCAGATGGAATTTTCTTTTCATTTATCCTAACTGGGATTTCTTAGTCTCCAAAATCTAGAGATATCATCTTTCAGCATTTCTGGAAAATTTTCACCCTCAACTCTTGGAAAATGGTTACCTTTCCAGCCTATCTTTCAAAGCTCTAAATAGATAGGCTATGCTTACTGGATCTTTCACATATTTTAAATTTTATAAATATTTTTTTATCTCGTCTCTGTGCTGTGTTTTGGATAATTTCTTCAGATTGTGTTCAAGTTCATGAATTCCTTTTTTCAGTTTTGTCCTAAGTTTCTGTTTAACCTATCCACTGAGTATTTTTATTACATTAATTAGACATTTACTATATGAAGGCCAATTAGATTCTTTTTTTAATATAAATTTTATTTTTATATTCCCCATACAATTGCAACCCCCCCCCATTTTGACCCCAATCCCTCCCCTCCCACCCACCAAAAAGTGTCTCTGGTTCACAGTTTTTTGTTGATTTTGATTTTCACTTTCTTATAGTTATTCATTTTCCTGGTCCCTTATTTAAGTTTTCTAGATTCCTGCTATGAGTGAGACCATCCGGTATTTTTCTTTTTCTTTCTGGCTTATTTTGCTGAGCACGATCCCTTCCAGCACCATCCATGTTGCTGCAAATTGCATGTGTTTATCTTTTTTGAATACTGAGTAATATTCCATGGTGTATATGTACCACATCTTCTTGATCCAGTCATCTATTTTTGGGCATTTGGGCTGTTTCCAAAGCTTAGCTATTGTAAATAGTGCTGCCATAAACATAGGGGTGCAGGTGTTCTTTGGAATTGATGTTTCTGTGTCCTTTGGGTAAATACCTAGGAGTGGAACTGCTGGATCATATGGAAGCTCTATGTTTAGTAGGTCCAGAAATCTCCACACAGCTCTCCACAGTGGTTGGACCAGTTTGCACTCCCACCAACAGTGCAGGAGAGTTCCTTTTTCTCCACACCCTCGCCAACATTTGTTGTTGCTAGTTTTCTTAATATGTGCCATTCTCACTGGTGTAAGATGGTATCTCATGGTAGTTTTGATTTGCATTTCCCTGATTACAAGTGACGTTGAACATTTTTTCATATGCCTGTTGGCCATTTGCATTTCCTCTTCAGAGAATTTTTTTTTTAGCTCTTTGCCCATTTTTTGACTGAATTATTTTCTTTGTTTGTGCTGAGTCTCATCAGCTCTTTGTAGATTTTTGTGATCAGTCCTTTATCATTAGTGTTGTGTGTAAAAATGTTCTCCCAGTTGGTGGGGTTTCTCTTTGTTTTTGTTATTGTCTCTTTTGCTGTGCAGAAGCTCTTTAATTTGATGTAGTCCCAGCTGTTTATCTTTGTGAAGGCCAATTAGATTCTTTTTCAAATTTATTCTTTTTCTTTAGCATACTTCATTGTTATCTCAAGGTTTTGTTTCTTTGAAGTCTACTCATTTCAAGCATCCTTCTTTTTTTAAATATTTATTTATTTTTATACAAGAGCTGGGGAATAGGCCAGAGGTGCGGGAAAGTGAGAGGATTCACCAGAGATAGAGCAGGGAGAAGAACAGGCAGATGACCAAAATACACTGCGAGGGGAGCAGCGGGCAAGACAGGAGAGGTCTGCCGCACCATGTGGGAATCTCTCTGGCCGGCCGGGTATCGAACCTGAGCTGCAGAGGCTGCAGGCAGCTTCATAGTGCTGCGCTCAATGCACTACGCCACAGGGGAGGCTCCCTTATTTAATTTCTGATATTAGTAATTCATTTATTGGAAGATACTGGAGTGGGATCTGGTTTTCTCCTAGCTGACTCTTGTTCATGGTGTTCCCACATGTTTTATCATTTTAGATGGCGAGCACCGGTTTAATACTGTATTAGCTGTGGAAACTCTGCATGGCCTAAGATGAGGTACATGCCTTCAAAAAGTGTTTGACTCTTAGGTACTGACACCTCAAGAATACTTCATGTGGCTTTCTGAGTCTAAGATTTCACAGGACCACAAATGTAGTATACTAATTTATACCACACATATGTACTAAGGAGCCCTAAATTCTCAAATTCTCTAGGAGATACAGGCTGAGTTGGATAAATCACCTTGTCATCTCTTCCTGATGATAGATGCATTTTTCTCCAGCCACTCTTTCACTAAGGGTGTAGCTATTTGAGGATGATGATTTCTTGTGGGGATCTCAATTCAAACTCCACTAAGGCTGGCCTTTTCTTCTAATCCAGACAGGTATTAGAACCTGAGCTTCTTGTTTATGAACCAAAACCACCAGGGTGAGATTTGGGTTCCTCTTTTATTAGTTCCTGAGTATTTTACTTACTTTTTATTGAGCTCAGCTCAGTTTTAAATGGAAGTATGTTATATTTCATCCAGCATATCTTGTTGATTTATATAAGATTTGTCAGAATAACTTATCCACAATATTGTCAGAAATACATTGTTTGTTCTCTAAGCCTACAGCACAAATATAATCCTAGACCTTTCCATCACCTCTCCTTTGTCTTGTATCCAAGATTCCATGTTTTCCTCTTCATAGTATAAATCTTGAATTTTCATGGCTCTTGTCTTCTATTAGCTTCTTGAGGAAGGATACTTGGAAAGTAAATTTTGACAACGAGTGCTTGAGTATATCTTTATTCATTCTAAGTGGAATGATATTTCCCCTCAGAACTGTAAAGATATGAACTCTTTAGCTTCTGTCTTCAAGTATTGCTGTTAAGAGGTCTGATGCCATTCCAATTCTCAATTTCACTAGTGACATGGTCTCTGTCAATCTCTTTTCATTCTCTCTCTCAGAAAAGTTTTAGAATCTTTCCTTAAGGCTGTTCTGAAATCTGAAATGTCAAATGATATAACTTAATGTGGTCTATTCTGTTTAATTGTGCTAGGAACTTTGTGGGCACATTCAATCTCAAAACTTGTGTCTATTTCTGGGAAATGTGTGTGTGTATGTGTGTGTACATATTTGCTCCAGAAGTCTTTTAGTTAGATGTTGGATTTCCTGGATTTATCCTTTAATTTTGTCATCTTTTCATTTATATTGTTCATATCTTAGTCTGCTTGAAATTTGTCTTCTATTTTCAATTTAATGCTTTCATTATTTTCTTTTCATTTTCCAGAAGTATATCCTTGTTCTTTGAATATTTATTTTTAATAAAATTTTCTTTCAGTTTCAGAGAGTCAATATTTTCTGTGATCTCTCTGATATTCATTATATTTGTCTATTTCCCTGTGTTCTTTTTTCCTTCTATTTTTATATTTTGATCTCATTTCCTTAAATGTCTGATGATTCTTTTTTCTTTTCCATATTTAGGACTTAAGCACTAAATAATCCAATTCAAACTTTGCATGTAAGACTTCTAATCATGTGAATTTCATCCTGTATACATGGACAAGGAGTATCAATAATAAGAGTATCCATAGATCTTTTCTATAAGGCTACTAGTTTTCCATGGAGAAAAATATCTAATCTCTTTGGAGCTATGTGTTTGTTGCCAGTAGTCTGGAACCAATCAGGAATTTAGCTTTGGGGATTATGGGTGATCTTACACACAAATCTTGTGATTTGTGAAAAATTAAATTTGGCCACTGGAGGTCTACAAATAAGTACTGTTCCAAATTTGTGTTAGAATTCTTTATGGCCTTCAAGTTCCCAGGTGCAATATATGAGCAATATTTATTTTCCTCATTACTGCTATTGCCAAATATTTGGAAATAATTTGAAATTTTAAATTATACAATTTTCTTTTCATATAATTCAGTTGAAGCATAAAAAAAACTGCTAATTTTGCAGGTTTAAAACATTTTAATATTGGCAATATTATACGGGTCAAGCTAATATTTTAATATTCTGTTTATGCTAACTTCCATGGGGGAATCTGGGTGATCCCAAATGTTGTACCTCTGGATCTTTTTCAGGCTACAGGAAAATGTACATATAATGTTGTACTCTGGTTAGCACTGTCCTCATCAAAAGATAATATGAGACAAGAGATGATTAAAGTCAGTTGAAGTCAAAAATACTAAAAGATGTACTTCCGTGAATTGTAATGTTTTAAATTATGGCTTTTTAACATTTGTTTTTGGAATTTTAGTGAGAGTACATGGAAGAGTACTTTGTAAACAATAAAAACCATATACAAACTAGGAACACTAGTATAAGCATTTATAATGCACCATCAGAAAGAAAACATAGAAGGTCCTTAAACCTATTTTGACTATGAGACAAGAAAACAGAACCAACTCCCTTAACAAGCAGGGCTCATTATTATTAAAAAGATCATGATAATAAAATAAAGCTACTAACACATACTAAGTATTCACAATATGAGGACCACTATGCTGAGCACTTTGTGGCATTATTTCACTTAATCTTCACAGATATTATATTTTGTTCCTGTCCTCCTTTTATTTTAGTTTTTTTTTTTTAAAAGATTTATTTATTTATGCATACAAGAACTGGAGTGTAGGCTAGAGGTAGGGGGGTTGAGAGTATTCACCAGTGACAGAGCGGGGAGCAGAACAGGTGGACTGACTGAAATACACTGCTGAGGGGAGGAGGGGGAGCAGGAGAGTTCTGCCATGCCATGTAGGTCAGTTTCCTGGCCAGGGATCGAACTCGTGCTGCAGTGGCTGGTGATAGCTTCATAGCACTGTGTCTTTAAACCCTGTGCCACCAGGGCGGCCCTGTTCTCCTTTTAGAAGCGAGGCCTAGAGAGGTTGAGAAGCTTGAGGGAGGATCTACTGTGATCTTGGCAGAGCTCAGGCACAGAGTTGTGCTTTCATCACTATGCACCACTAAGGATAACTCCAACAAAACAGACTGTCTTTGAATCAAACATCGACATGTGGATCTAAAAAACAACTTAGAAATCCTAAGTGTACCAGTAAGAAATCTAATGTTCTGCAACGCTAGGTTATTTTTTCCTGAGTACACAGCTACACAGGGGCTGAGCCAGAAAGGTGTCTAGATGGCTTACAGCTTACTTAACTTACTTAACTACTAAAGTGAGGTGCGCCATGCCAAGGAAGAATGGCATCCCTTGGAACGCAGTCCACTGGAGCCCAAACTGACATCATACTTGGGGACATCACACATAAAACTAATTCCAAATCATTTCCAGGAGAAAACTATGATCAGAAGTCAGCAGTTAAAGGAAAATTATGATCGTACTAACAAAATTGTATTTCTCTTAATCTTTTATAAATATTACCTTCTCTATAAAAATTCCCTTCTTCAATAAGATGTGGAGTATTTCATGGTTCCTATACAGTTCCCAAATAAATATTCAGCAGCAGGATAACTATCTTCTAATAAACCTATGTAAAGTTGCTTAATTTACACAATTAGGGTGTAAGATTCTCAAGGGCTTGAGAAATTTTCCTTCCCCTCCATTAACCCTCCTTTTAAAGAACTGCTCGTGTATACACAGGGCGTTTCAGTCACTTTCTGACGAGCATGATGTGGATTTGGCTTATGATATAGCTATTTTAAAAAGCTGCTCTGCTCTTTTAGCCTGTTTTATTTTGTAGATAAATAACAAAACTAGTTTACAGAGCTTCTAAGAGATTTAGTTAAATCTTTGTTCACATAGCCTCAGTGCCACTGAAGTAATATCTGGACTGTCTGTTTTCACAGCTTCTCAACATCTGCAGTTATCAATGAATTACTGAGATAGCTGAAAAAATGCCACAGCTTGAAATATGTCAAGTTTAACTCTGCAATTTAATTGCAAAATAAAATAAAAATAATAATCGTCACAGCGGGAGCTAAATTATGCTGGTCCAATTGCTGGGGATTGTTCTTAGATATTATTAACTCTGAAGGCTCAATTCATGGTGGTGCCACCTTTTTCAAAGCAAGGGCATATCAGGATGTGAGTGCATAGTTCAGAGTTTTTCTTTGATACTGTACCGTATAAAGTGCAACACTGAAATGAAAATCAAATGTGTCTGCCTTGTGTGAAAATAAATGTGAAACTCATTGTAAGGCATTTCAAATCTCAAGCACAGCACCTTTAAACTTGACTTAATTTACTTGACTGTACTCACTTTTATAATTATGGTAGTTTTCCACACAAACAGTGCTAAGTGGACCCACATGCTATGAAATAATTAGCTTCCATCATTTTTTCTTATAAATTTGTATGTTCCATAATATATGTTGGGATATATAGTCACTCAACAATTGAAGAATCATTAGTTAAGTCCATGTCAGAAATGTAGTTAATTAGCAGTTCCCTACCATCTCTACATATTCTGTTGGACTATCAGATAGTCACAGGTTATAGAGAAAAGATGGCATTTTTTGTAAACTATATTTACTTTAATTTAAAATGAAGGAGGTTTAAGACTTACAAAAGGTGCAAACATAGTACAGAGTTCCTATGTATCCTTCTCCCAGCTTCTCCCAGTGATAGTATCTTAAATGACCACAGTACATTAGCAAAGCCAATGACACTGGGTAGAATACCATTAACTCAAATACAGGCTTCTTTAGATTTTGCCAGTTTTTACATGCTCTTTTTTAAAGAAATTGTTATTTTAATCTCATTTAAATGGTGACTCTTATGTTAGATAACTGTTTTATAGCAATCTTAATATTCTAAATCATTCTAAACAATATTCAATGAAGTAAAATGAAATGAAGGATATGTGATTAATGAACTAATGCAAAAGTTCTTGCTTTCTGTTATGGATTTATTGTCATAAAAATTCCAAAAATTATGGTGTATTTTTTTAATGAGAACACCTTTACTGCAAAAGCCTTTTTATGGCCCTTGATGTGTGTATGCTCAATGACTACTTAGAAGTTGTGTATGAACAGGTTAGTTCTGCTTCTCTGCTCCAAGTCTCAGTTTTGACTAGGGGGCTCCTTAACATCTGCTTCAATATTCACAGCAGATCAGCTTTGAAACATATCTTTTTAAAGTGGGAGTTATAATGTTACATCTACAATTTAGAGGCCCTTTGGAATATTCTATTGGAAAAGAACAAAAATGCTGAAAACAAACACCAAACTTTCAGATCAAAAGATGTGAGTCAATATTATGTAATACTTGGTATTATTTATCACTGTCTCTGTTCCAATAAGTCACTCAAAAAAAAAAAGTAAATAGCTGACATAGCTATTTAGCAAACACAAACAAACATTTGCTTCCTAAATATTTTAAATGGTTAGACATTCATTTTTATCAAATACATTGCAATCACATTAATTCCAATAGTCATATCTTTGTAATGTGGGTATAAGTAATTCAATAGGAGTTCATTGTGATTTTACTTTAATTAATACTCGCTTATTATAAAGTATTACTTGCCTTTGATGGTATGCCCTTAATGACTATGCCTCCTTCAGTAGTGCCAGATCATTATTAATTCCTTTTGTATTCATTATAACAACATCAATCAGGGGAAGCTCATTTGCTATTTATGTGAATATAACAGGTAATTCCATTCTAATCTAGTAGTGATTAATGTTCACTTGATAAGTAATTACAGTATCACATTTCAAAGGGTTACCATTGGACATTTCTTATTTTGTGTGGCCTCTCAAAGAACCACAGCAATTTGTTTGGGCTTAGACTTGAAAAGCCTCAAGAAAGGAAATCAAGCGAGGGACAAAGAGGAAATGTTCTCAGGTGGCTGGGAAAAGAGAAAAATGGTTAAGGGGAAGCACTGCAAAATACATTACTGTTTTTTGTTAGTCAATCAGTATGCTCCAGGCACACCCAGGAATATCACCACTCCATTTGCAAAACAAAGAACAATGAAACTGATAGAGAAGTTTAAGAAGCTCCTGCTTGAGTTGCATGGTGCCAATAAAATTTCAAACTGCATGGTCTCCCTGTCCTGAATGACCAAATCATTTCAATATAGAGAGAACTTATATTTAATGGTAGTTCTTTGAATTTTCATTCTATTTGTAAATGTGGCAACATATAAGTTGCCTACCTAATTTTGAACCAAAATTATCTTTACATTGAAAAAGCAAATCTACGAAAAATACATATTGATGGCATTTATTAATTAGATAGTTTTGTCCTATTTCAGGTAAACTATACACACATCCAGAAACTCCCATATATATTGACAGTATATTATGTTAGAGTACGTCAATGTTGGTCATTCATTGATTTTTAACCATCATGGAAACATTAAGCCTACTGTAGAATATTATAGGTTATCTCTATGCATCTGAGATTTACAAGCTATATGGGGGGAAGCAATGCATATGAACCTCAAAACAACCTTGACATATATGCAAGACAGGTATCATTAATCTTATTTCACAGATGAGGAGATGGGTGTTGAGCGAAGTTAAGAGACTTGCCCCAAATCCCTCTACAGAGTTTTTACTGGAACCCAGGGCTTCTAACTCTGTTTTATGTTCTTTCCAGTAGAGCCAAGTGCCATCCTGCCTCCACTCACTTGTGACAACTTCTACAGAACAGATGTAAAAAAAAAAAAAAAAAAAAAAAAAGAATGCCAGGGGTTTAATAGCATCCAAATAACTAAAACTATTAACCCAGTGGGGAAGCCAGGGGAGAGAGAAAGAAAAGGCATCAAGAATGTTGGGACTTTCAAGGCATTTGGACACCCCAGGTTTATCCCTAATATACTGAACACCAAATCTATAAGTAACAGAATTTTAGGCACAAATCCCACCACTAGCAAGCTTACATTTCTGATATGCTACCAGAGCCACTTTGACTACTAATTCAGAAACGAAGATGAGACTGGCCTGCAGAGGAGGCTTATCAGTATTGACAAATGGCAATGGAGTATAGGGAGGGAAGGGAAATAAAGTCATGTAAATGTACGACCTTGGACAAGTTGTGTTACATATATCATTTCTTTTCAGTCAACAATTATTGACACCTGCCATGTGTTACGTTATGAATTATGACTAGAAGGAAAAACAGGACAAAATCATTGACTAAGAAGTTCACATTTGATACATGATCCAAAACAGGATTTTCTGATGAGTGTGTCAAAGCACATGTTGGGATTGGGTTATACGAATCGCGGATAGTGATTCCCGTGAGCCCTAGTAGCTACCTAGGGTAAGCAGAGTATTATTTGTACCCAGCTATGTTTTCACCATGTTCTTTCACTGGAAGGGCAGTGCTGACTGCTGAAAGCACCAATAACTGGCCCAAATAAACCCTTTCGGAGAGCGACTGGAGTAACCTTAGGGTGACCTTGGCTTCATTTTAACAATAAAAATTACACCAGGGGTGCCGGCTTAACAGTAGCATGAGACATGCGACCTGTGTACAGGCATGCAATGGAAAAACACATCTGTTACTTACTCCCCAAGCAGAACATGAGGAATATTGGAACACCCTCTGTTCCAAAGTCTTATAACTTCACTTCAACCCAAGCCAGGGGAGAAGGGTGTTTTGGGACATGAGTTCCCCCTTTCTCCATTGTCTCACAATAAAGATCTTGCTGTTTTGACAACCTTGTCTGGTAATCAGCTTTCTATCACCAGAAGAATGGACCTGCCTATTTAGGAGGAAGTAATACCCTGAGACTTACAGGCGGGAGTCTGGGGCAGCTTGGATTCTCCAGCTAAGAATCATCTATTTACCATGATGTCAAAATGACTGAGAAGCACTGCAAAGATGTTTGGGTTTTGCCATTATTATTATTTTTAAAGGAAATGAGTGTGTATTTTGACTGGGAAAGAGCTGGGGACTTAGAAGATGTTTCCAAGAAGGGTGACTAATGTAAGCTTCAACCGGAAGACAAGTGAGAGTCCTAATGAACATTTCAGCTAGTGGAAAGAAGAATCCAACAGCATTAAGTCATATCAAGATTATCAAGCTTCAAACTGTTTGACAGAAATGCAAGTAGAAAGCTAGAGTCATACTGAATTATTTTTCTTTCCCCTCTACAGTTATCGCCCTAATTTTCTACCCATTGGCCACATGGCTGCTTGAGAAATTCTCGTTTTGGTGCAATATCATGCTACTTTAAACCATTTAGAGCCTCGTCTTCCAAACGGTGGTTTACTTAAGTGGTAGGGAGTAGGTTTGTGGTGGGACACAGATGAAGAGTTTAAATTTTAACATTCATTTCATGTGTATCAGGAAGAAAACACGCTAGCATATCAACCTATTATTGTACAGGTATAATTTTCAGGTATTTATATTAATGCTACAAAGCAAAAATAATGATCTAATTTTAAGAAGAACATCAAGTAAACAATAGCCTAGATGTTACAGAAAAGGCTGGACGATGGAGGTATATTAGTTTCCTCTAACTGCTGTAACGAATTATCATGAATGTAGTGGCTTGGGACAACATACATGCCTTTTCTTACAGTTTTAGAAGTCAGGTTCATAATAGGATTCACAGACTTAAATCAAAGCATTGGTAGTACTGTGTGCCTTTGGGAGAAGCTAGAGGGCAATCTGCTTTCCTTGCCTTTTCCAGCTCCCCGTGGCCACCCACAATGTTTGGCTAGTGGCCCTTTTCTCCATCGTCGATGCCAGCAGTATGACATCCTCCTCTTTGTCTCTGACCCCCACTCTTCGGTTTGCCTCTCACTTGTAAGGACCCTGTGGTTCTATTATGCCCATCTGGATAATCCAGAATAATCTCACCATCTCAAGGTCACCTAATTAAGCAACTTTAATTCAATTTGCCATCTTCATTCCACTTTGACACACAGCATAGCATATTCACAGGTTCCAAGGATTTCAATGTAAACATATTTGGGTGGCATTTTTCTGCCTACTACTGGAGGGGGGATATAAAACTTGCTTTGGCCAATGGGATATTAGTAGGCTTGATGGAAGTGAGGCTGTGAGGCTATAAAAATAGTTTACATGTTTCCACTTCTGCTCTTGTACACTACCTCTGCCAAGAGAACATGCTTGAGCTAGCTTGCTGGAGAAATGAGCAAGATAAGAGCAGCAGAGGTGGGGGTTGATCCAGCACTCTCAGACACTTGAGCTTCCAGACACTTTCCAGATTTGCCAACTAGCCCACCCAGAGCACATGAACTACCCAATCTAAATCATCAGCCCACAAACTAGTGAACTAAAGAGATACTTAGGTTTTATGCTAATGAGTTTTGAGGTGATCTGGTACACAACATTGTTGTAACAATGGGTAACTAATAAAGTTATCAAGTGACAGTTTTGCCAGGGAAATTATTAAAATGAACAACCCCCACCTTAAACTATTACCATCTAAGAGGCATTTTAACAACATAAAATCAGAACATGATCTCAGAATTAAGGACAGGCTTTCCTAAGAAAGGCAGGTGACAAGCTTATATGATTTTTCTGTCTACACCCGGTTCTTTTTCACTCCTTATATTTCTCATTTCTCTGCTGATTGAGGAAATCTTCACAGATCATCTGCATTTGAGAACTTCTGCCATACACTACTTAATGTAATGCTTTGCACATCGTAAACCCTCAAGAATGTTGCTGAATGAGTAATCACAATGCGAATGAGCCATTTGCAATGGTGTGCTACTAATTCTGGAACGGAATAATGTGGTCATTGCAGTGTACTAAGCCCTCTGAAACTGTATAGAAAGAAACATTTTATATGGAAAATGTGATATTCTCCATTATTTTAGTAATACTATTGCAGTATATAAAAGTCATGCTGTGACACTGTAGAAAGCTGTGCCTTACTAATTTAAAAGGACATACTGTCTACATGTTGATTGCCTTGAAAGGAGGTTTACTGTGTTGACTTGTTTTCGTTTTAATTCTCACCTGCCAGTCTGAGAATTTTCCTTAAAATGGTAATGGATAAAAATTAATCAATAAGGTGTTATGGGGATTTAATGTAAAATGAACTAAAAAAATCCAATTTCAAAACTGCCAGCTCTATTTAGCAGATGTCATGGTGTAGCTTAACCCATGGTGCATTAAAAAAATATATAGGTCAAAGTTAAATTTGATAAAATTGGTGAAAAAATAGTCCTCACAAAATATTCCATTGGAGTAGGAAACTTCAGGTTTTTTCATGAAAAAAACAAATATATAAATGCAAATCCAGGCCCCTCAACCATAACAATTCTAACGGTCTACATGTAAACAAGTAAAATGGAGTATTAAAAAACATGTTTAATATTCTCTGGTACTATTTTATATACTTCAATAGATTGAGTTTAAAAGTACAATTTATATTGTTTAAGTTTACTTGACCAATATGGAAACACCTGCTATTTTTTTTAAAAGACAACTTACTATTTAAGGACAAGATAATTAGAGCATTAGAAATTAATCATATAAAGAGGAATGGCTTGATGGAAGGATATGTTATAAAAATAGTTTATGACAAAATATAGGTGGTGGCTACACAGATGCTCACTGTAACATTCTTTCAACTTTGTTGTATGAGTAAATATTTTATATTAAAGTGTTAGAAAAACTAACCCTGAATTGAAAATATTATATACCCTTATGTATTTTTTTAAAGATTTATTTATTTATACAAGAACTGGGGCACAGGCCAGAGGCATGGGAGGGTGAGAGAATTCATCAGAGACAGCAGGGAGAACAGGCAGACTACAGAAAACACTGCTGAGGGGAGCAGCGGGCAAGACAGGAGAGGTCTGCTGCGCCATGTGGGTTTCTCCCTGGCCAGCCGGGAATCGAACCTGCACTGAAGAGGCTGTGGACAGCTTCACAGCACTGCACTCAACCTGCTGTGCCACCGGGGAGGCCCCCTTATGTATTTTTATACTAGAACTTCCATTTTGCAGCCATATTCTTTTCTCTAAATATGACTTTCAGGGGGAGTTAAAGGAAAGGGGCCCTGAAGAAACTGTATCATGAATGACCTTAAATGCTACTCCAAGCATGTGGGAATTTATCTCAAAGATACTAAAGAGTTTTAAATGTGGGTCTGGTGGTGACAGGGTCACTCTTCATTTCTGAAAATGACTCTGGCTAAGGAATTGAAAGTAGATGCAGGAACACTAGCTAAGAGGCTACTACAGTGACTCCAATAGCAATGATATCATTGGTAACAACTATGGTAACTACTCTTTCTTGACTGTATTTTTATGTACCTGATTTGTTTGGTAATCTTGGTAAAGTTGCAAGATACAAAGTCAACTTACAAATATCACTTACATTTCCATACACTAATAACAAACGATCTGAAAAGGAAATTAGGAAAACAACTTCACTTATAACATCACCAAAAAAGAACAAAATACTTAGGTATAAATTTAACTAGGAAAGTGAAAGACCAGTACACTGAAAACTATGAAACATTAATGAAGAAATTAAAGAATATAAGAATAAGTGGAAAGACAAACCCTGGTCACAAGCTGGAATAATTAATATTGCTAATATGTCTATAGTAGTCAAAATCCCAATGGTGTTTTTTAGAGAAATTGAAAAGACATTCTATAATTCATATGGAGTCACAAAACAACCTGAATAGTCTCACTGATTTCAAAATATATTATAAAGCTACAATAATTAACACAGTAAGGTATTACACATAAAGACAGATGTAAAGACCAATGGATGAGAACAGAACTTGGACATAAATCCACACTGACTTTCCACAAGGATATGAAGAATACACTATGGGAAAGGACAATGTCTTTAGCAAATGATGCTCGAAATACTGGATATCCACAGGAAAAGAATGAAGTTGAATATCTGACACCATATATATATGTATATACACACACACACACAAACTCAAAATGGATTTAAAATTTGAACACAACCCTAACTGTAAAACTCCTAGAAGATTACAGTGTGTGGGGGGGAACTTCATGACATTTGTCTTGGTATTGATTTCATGGATATGACACCAAAAGCACAGGCAACAAATGCAAAAATAGAAAAGTGAGTAATCTCATTTAATCCTGTCAGCCAGCCAAAGGAGCAGAGATTTTACCAGGAAACTGAAGCTAAAAGGTTACAAGATTCAAATCAGGTGTACATGGATCCACAGAGATAAGGGCCTGAAATGAGGGATTGTCAAAGAGAAAAGTCTGTTTTAAAGGAAACTTCAGGTGGTAGAATTAGTAATATTTCATGCTGCTGTAGCTGTGGGCATGATAGAGAGATATCTGGCTGGACTGAGGCTTCCAGCTCAGAAAATTAAGTAAATAGTGCTGCCTTTTTGTAAAATAGGGAATAGAAGCAAATGTTCTTATTTCCTGGGAATCTCGGTTTGGGACATGCTAATTTACAAATGACTATGGGCAGGAGTAAGACTCAAAATACTTAACAACTGCTTTAGTAAAAATCTAATCAACCAGAGCAAACACTAGCCAGTATTCCCTATCTCTTCTTTATCAGTCAGTATCAGTTCTGTGGCCCAAATATTGAATAAATATATTCACTTGGGAGTTGCTGATACAACCATGGATCCACTAAGAGAGAGATAAATTCATATGCAGTTGATGACTGGAGAACCATCTGCTTATAGGCACTACATGGAGATCTGGATGATGATGACATAATGGGAAGGCATGAGACAGTGAAGCAGCACTGAGGATGATATCTGGTGAGCATCCATGCTTATGAAAAAGGCAGAGGATGAATTACCAGGGACAGAGAGTGAAAAGCAGGCAGAAAGGTCAGATGAAAACCTAGGTAAGAAAAATTACAGAAGGAGAGAATTACACAAAGGAGCTGAGTCAGCCAATTTGGCAAGGGGTAGGACATCGATTTATTTTTTTTTCCTGCAAGAACAGTTTGCCTGATATGTAGACTAGCCAGATAATTCAGGCTGAAAAGTGAATTGTGAGTAAAGAAAGGGAGTTAACTAGTTTTTCTAGCCCTTTACAAAGGTTTGGCCATGCAATGAGGAGAGAGAAGTGACACCAGGGGCTGAAGGGAGAGAAGTAAATGGTGAGATTGTGTTTCTTTGCTTGTTTGTTAACATGAAAAGCACCAAAGGTAATCTGACAGCAAAGAATCAGGAGAAAAGTGATTTAAAAATTATGGAAAAAAGGGATTCTGACAGAACAAAGCCCTGAGGAGCTGGGATTCAGAATAGGGCATCACCCTTACAGTCCTGCACCTTCCATAGCGCACTATCCACACAGCAGCCAGAGTGGTATTTAAAAAATAAATATAAATCACAAATTTATCACCTGTTTTCCCAATTAGAATGTAAGCTCTGGGGGGCTGCTACCTTGTCAGCCAAGCACAGGGCTGGGAGGTGTAACATGAACGAAGAAAGGCATAAATGCTGTCCAAAGGCGAGGCCATGAATCCTTAAAGCCTCCAGTGTGCCTTTGAGGAAGTCACCCCCCTCCCCTGCAAGGCATTTATGCATCTCTTTTGTGAGTAGCTCCTAAGAAGTTTCCAGTAACATAAGACATTTTAATGGGCATCTACTTTTTTATTTTCAAAGTGTATTGCATCTAGGTTTATCATTCGTTTATCTTATAAACCATGAAAGATTCTTAAGACTAACGGAGAAAACGAAATCCCTCAAAATATGAATATTTGACATTTGAGGACATTAAGGAAGAATAAACTGTAGCCCTAGAAATGAGGCCCTGAAAAAGTAGTAGCAAAATGGTGTGAATGTTAACAACATCCTGGAATCCTAGTGGATATTTTTAAGCGTTTTAATTAAAAAATCAGTAGCATTACTTCTGTTGTTTATTGAAACAAGTATTAATAACTATAATTAATAAGTGATTACGGAGCAGTTAAAGCATTCTGGCAAAGCCAGCCAAAGCATTTACAAGTCCCTCTTAGTTTGGTAGTGAATGTCTTCTCTCCTTGGCTTCCTAAGGCCTTTTTTTAGGTTTTCTGGGTCACCTCTGTAGACTCCTCTCTCTCCTCTATTCTCAAAGGTAAGTGAGGCTTGGGATTTAGCTTCTCCCCACTTACTCCCCCAATGTTAATTGTCATTTTTATGTGGATGATCTTATTTTCTAGCTTAATATTATAGGCTGAAATTAAGGTCCACATAGCTAATGAGAGAGGAATATTCCAAGTTTACTTATACTCCTTTTGGATTTCCCCTAAACTGCACATTTCTTAAATCAGTGTTCTTAAGGCTTAGACCCTCACCAGCTGCGGTAGCATAGGAGACCTTTTCAGAATTGCATTTTTTATGCCTTCCCAGACACAGAGACTCAGAAACTCAGAGGGTGAGACTCGTCACGTGCATGTTAACGAGCCTTCCAAGTAATACCAACAGAACTGATGTTGAGAACCACTGTCCTCGATTATATTCTACTCAACTACCCTGTGTATTAATCATGTTTCTTATCTTGTATATTTTATGATAGGCACTTTACATCTTGGGGGCCTAGTTACTCAGGTATAGACTGCCCCTCTCAGACCTGTCTAATTCCAAGGGATAGCAAAAGACTCCCTTTTGAGAGTAAGGTGTCTTTCACTGGTAAATCAACCAATCCCAAGTTCACACTCCCATCCACTCCTTTAACATTCACATACTAAATCAGTATTTTCAGGGCCAGATACCAGATGATTAGAGACCACCCCTACGGTCCAGAGTCTGCTGAAATCATCCAACTATCCAATCTTAATGTTGCTCACTCTAAACTTGCTTACTCTGACTCACTCAATCCTTCCCACTTAAGGAGAAACCTTGTGCCTCCTGACCAACCCTGGTATTTCCCCTTGGAGGCCTGCAGTGTTGTGTGTCCCCTCCTCTCTCGGGAACTGTGGGTAAAAAAACTTCTTTCACAGCAATGACCTTTGTGTGTTGTTACTCAGCCATTTCTCTAAGTTAAATCCTGTTCTTCCCAAGATGCTCTAACCTTGGATTCCCTACTTTAGTGATTATCTCCTGATGTCCAGAACAAACCTCGCTTCTTCCTTTCCCTTAAACCTCCATATTTATTTACTACTAAATATGCAAAGTTTATCTGAAACACACACACACACACATCCCTTGGAGTCAATTCACCTCTCCTGTCTAGATTTTGTCAATACTTTAGTGAAAGTTCATGTCCCTCCTACCTCAATTCAATTTTCATTTTATATGAAGTCACTCTTCTGCTTAACAAAGACACTTTAGTGGTTTACCATTGCTTCTCAAGTGAAAGAGTTCTTCTGATCCTTGTTAACTTCACAGCCCTACTGCTCTCAACCCAAACTCAGCTTTACCAAGCTGCAATCCTCTCAAAATCACTGTCCCATGATTTAAGTGTTGTGCACAGTAAGTTGCCCAGCTTAGAATGCTCCTCCTCTCTTCTCAAATATGAGCTATTTTATCATCCAAGTCCTATCTCATCCCGAATCCTGCCATCTTCCCACCTTACTGTGGTTGCTATGATAGTGTTGAAGCCAGGAAAGGCAGTGGGTAGGAATGAGAGGAAGAAGAAACTATGGGTGGGGAGGAAGGGAGTAATAGTTCTCAAGAGAGAGAAGTTCCTGGAATTCTTAATTGAAAATGTAAAGGCAATTTTAATGGGTGAAACTACCAAATTCAGTTTCACAAATCACCTTCAGAACTACTGCCATATTTGTCTACTTATTGACTTGACATTTTACTCTAACTTGACTTGTATTGACCCAATTGTTTTACAAAGTCTTATTTGAAGCAATGATATCTTAAAAATCAACTGTTTTTATAGTACTAGCTATATTTAAACATGCATAAAATAAATACTATATTATTAAAATTTATAGAAGTATGAAACCATCTACCATTTAATAATACTGTATTTTCATTCCCCTAGTGGGAAGTAAACACTTTGGGAAAAGACTATAATAAATGACAGTTAAATAATGTGAACAGGCATATTATATAAAAGGAATCAGATAACTTAGGAAATTCATTATAATTTATAACATTTCCCCCTGAGGTAAATTTATTTCCAAAACCAGAATATCTGAATTATAAACCAGCTTTTTTTTTTTTTGGGATGGGGGTGCTAGGAAGGGAAGACTACAAATTAGGAGGCAGCTGATAATTGATATATACTTAGCAAATGAACAATTGAGTTCATTTTGCTGATTCACAATTCACAAGTAATCTTGAGGTCAGGTTTCTGATTACTCATTAGTAGCTCTTTTCCAAAGTGTTGATACCTTAATTTTACTTTGAATGCCTCTAAATTATTCTTTCAATGCAAAAAATGTCCCCGTGGCTTTGGAAAGGTAGATCCATTTACCTAAAAATCAAGAGTTCCAGTCACAAGGGAATTTTCTTATTGAGCTAAGAGTCAAGTAACATTCAGTAGCTTAACAAATGTGGGATATATTTTCAGACTAGTGTTTCCCTAATGTACTACTATGGATGATCTAAACCAGGTTTCCATTTTAAAAAGTCTTTCATTTTAAGCATCAATTTTAGTCTGATATCTTGTTTTTAATCTTGTTCTTATTTTCTGATCACAAAGCTCTCACAATATCACCCATACCCAAAGACACACTCAAGACAATATTCTCAGAAATGATATATGATGTTTTTGTTTGTTTCTAAAATAGACTTGGAAAATGACCTGTATTTTGCATTATGTGCATCATAAACTTCTAATTGCTCTTTCAGAGTATTTTGTTAAAAAAGAATGTCTGACATTCTTTAAGAAGACAATGACATTAAAACTGAAGCTCTCAGAGATGGTAAGACAGAATATTTAAAATCTGTGGACTACCTTTGGAAATGCTCCCAAGGTTACCAATGAAGAATTACTTATAAGTCCTTTTCATTTTGGATTAATGGAAATCTCTAGAAGTAAACTTTTTAATATAGTAACTACTGGCCACAGATGACTACTGAGCACTTGGAATGTGGTTGGTCTGACCTGAGATGTGCTATAAGAGTAAAACCAAATTTTTCAATATTTAATACGGACAAAAAATAAAATATCTCAATAACTTTTTACAAAAATTGCATGTTATAATGATAGTGTTTTGGGTATACCAAGTTACATAAAACATATTAAAATTAATTTCACCTCTTACTTTTATTTTTAGTGTAGTGAGGGGGGAGGAAAATATGTGAGACCAAAATATGCTACTAAAACATTGAAAACGTGCATCTGGATCAATTTGAACTGAAGGTAATCAACCAAATCAAGGTTTGTTGTTTGTTTGCTTTTATATCTTTTCTCCCTTACCTGCCTAAAATTTAGATAGGGGGCCTATTACAGAACGAGAGCCATTATTAGAGCTAACCTTTTATATCTGAAAGGCTTATCTGCATGTCATGGCAAGCACTGGCTTACCAAACAGTTGCTCTTCTCATCTTCCTGTGAATTATCTTCCTCCCCTTTGAACTGAGAGACCTCCTACTTCATCTCTTTAGCCAAGGGTGGTATGTAAGTCTCAATTTATTGCTTTCTTTCAAGCTTCATATCTTTGAGGCCACTGTACATATAAAATTAAATTTATTTTTCTCCTGCTAATCTGTCCTTTATTAGAGTATCTCAGTCAAGAACCTAGAAGGGTGTAGGGAGAATTACTTTTCTTTCCCTACAATGCCTACTAGAAAATTTTTTAAATTAAATATGGGGCTCATATTATATTTGTCTTGTACAGAGTTGCTCTGGAAAAATGAAGACAACACAGAGTGTTCCCTAGGAATTTTAGTTTTCATTTTATAAGTCAACAATTTATTAGATAATTTTCTCTGACATTGTCACAGGGAGGCTCATTCCTGGTCATGGAATATAACTGATGCTGGGTAAAACAGAGAGGTGCCCAGGGAACGCCAAACTGTTAAGGGGAAAAACCAATGTTGCCCATTTTAAGGATCCATGCCAACCATGGGCATAAAGGCTAAGAAATCATACTCTTAACATATCAAAAACTTGTAATAAGAGAGAGAAAAGAGGAGTATGAGAAAGAAGGATTTCAAAATACAGACTCCTAACCAAACTCGGAAATCACCTATTCCCTCATGGGCAAACAGCCAGCCAAACTGGCTGGGCCCAGAGTTAGGTGGCTGAGACCTGAAAGTAAAGCTGCCCAGATGAGTCCCAGACACACTCCTAATAGGAAGCCCAGGCAGGGTCCCGTGGGCTCAGACAGGAGGAGAGACCTGAAGTTTACAGTGTACCAAGTAGATAATCCACCACAAGGTCAAGATGAGGGCAGATATTGTCTCTTAATTTCCCCCCTGCCTGTGTGTTCTGCCTCCTCACACCAATGCCTGCCTCACTCCTCCGTTCTTCCCAGCAGTCTCCCATTGAGAAAGTCCACTTCAGAGTATCCTGGGAGTTGTGGTCACATGTCAGAGGTATAGAGACACAGGGTGTACAGACCAGAGAATCCTCATTGGCTGTGATCACCAAGCCCAGGCTACCTCTAACAACCTGACGAAACAATCAGAGAACCTGAGGTTGGGATGGGGTGTTTGGAATCAGGGGCCTATTTTTCATTAACCATTGTTATGGTTTAGTTTAATAAATATACTACAGTGTAATATGATATAAATTATTATTCCATTTTGTTAATTTAAATGTATTAAAGTCGGCAAGATGAGCATATTTATGATTAACATACTATAAAATGGCATTACTAATGTAGAAATCTGAATTTTTAATCATCAAGTTTATATATAACATTTTTTTGGCAGAAATAATTAAGCACAAGCAAACAATAAATAATCTTTTCTACCAGGGGAGAGTCTTTCATTAGATTCAATTTCCTTCTTGAATTAACTTATTTTAAGAGATAGTAAAATAGATTCAAATTTTAAAATTGTATTTCTGATTTTTTCTAAAGGTAAGAGCAAAGTAGACTGAGTAAATTGACAGATGGTATTGATTTCGCACACCATTTATTTCTGGGCTTATGGCAAGTTCTACTGAGTAATTCCTCTTAAGGAGTTTATCTCAATTGGTGAATTTCCACTCAGCCTTTAAAACCCAACTCAATGTCACCTCTTCTAAGAATCATTGCCTGATCGCACTGGGCAATTATCCACCTCATATTATGCTAAGCATATGCTTTTCACATGCTTCTCCTATTAAATTTCCCTTCTCCCTTTCCAACAAAAGTCTGAGCTTCCTGACATGATTGAAGTATTATCCACCTCTATATTACCAAAGACTAGTCCAGTGCCTGCCATATAACAGATTTCTACCACTCAAGTGTGTTCAATGTGGTGGTATCAATACTGCCAGAGACACTGAGTTGACAATATATCTAGTTGAAACATGTATATATGGAACTTAGAAATACCCCAATGAGATATTTGGTGAACGCCATTTCCCAATGATTTAATAACAAGGTTATTTTTTAAGTAGAGACAGTTTGATAAAAGATTAATCTTAAAAATGGCCCAAAGATAGAATAAGATATAAACAATAAATATTTATCTTCTAAATGCAATCAATTTGATTAGTTCTCCAATAGTATTATTGAAAGTTCTTCTTTGTTACTATTATATATTTACACCCACAATTTAATCTCATTTGTACATGTCCATTGCATTTTATTAATTCTCCTCACAACTACTTGTTGAATTAATCTACCTGTGATCACATCTCTCAAGTTTTATGAGCAGTCTTTCCCAACTAATTTTCATGAAATCCCATGGGGCTCTGCAACAATGTTCTGGGTATTCATATTAGTGTTGGAAGCAATGCCTATTCTTGAAAACCTTATATATACATCATACACATGTAATTATAAAATGCATATATACATATATGCATATTATATGTATATATACACATATGTGTTTCATTACACACACTTAATATGCATGTAAATTTATTTATTTTTATTTTTAAAGATTTATTTATTTATACAAGAACTGGGGTACAGGCCAGAGGAATGGGAGGGTGAGAGGATTCACCAGAGCCAGAGCAGGGAGCAGAACAGGCAGACAGATGGAAGACACTGCTGAGGGGAGAAGCAGGCAGGGCAGGAGAGGTCTGCCGTGCCATGTGGGTTTCTCCCTGGCAGGCTGGGAATTGAACCCGCACTGCAGAGGCTGCAGACAGCTTCACAGCACAGAGCTCAACCCTCTGCACCACTGTGGAGGCCCAATATGCACGTAAATTTAGATTGTAATGTCAAATCATGGTGGAGAGGATCACAGTCAGTCATGGAGTTGGTTTAATCACTCAACACTCTTCAGCTACCAAGAGAATTTTGACCATTATAATTGTCTTAAATTGTTTTAATCCTTATTACTTATATCCACATTTGGAGCATTGGTTAAACACCAATGAAAACATACATAACCTTTATGTTGAAATATTGACAGTTAATGAGGAAATTATAAATGATAATAATTCTGCATAGTTTCCTCAAAATGATCTTTAAAGTAATTCATTAAAGGTATACCTAAAAGTAGAAAATTTTATTGCACCATTTTACAGATGAGGAAATTGTGACACAAGGGCTAAGACATTTTTCCATGATGCAAAATTTAGCTTGTAAGAGTTGGAGGGATATTTGAAACTAGGGCATCTAGCTATAGAATCCTGCAGTTGGGATACTACACAGAAACAGAAGTCTCAAAGTTTGCTGCATATTTGATTTATCAGAGCAGATTTTAAGAATCTGGATGCCCAGCCACCACAGTCCACCAATTAAATCATCATCTCAGAGTGAAACTGCGCTCATTCAACTGTTGCTCCAAATAAAATTTGCCAAGAGGTGTTTGAAGATGTCAGCTTGCACCTCTCTCAACTCATTGTTTAGAGACCAATAGAAAAACTCAGCTGCTTTTCAGTGAAAAAGAAAAACGGCAAGATTCCAAAAAGCTGGTCATAAAAGGAATTTTTCTTTGACTTTATATGAGTTAATTTCAGTGTACAACTTCATGTACATTTGCTCCCCAAACCAAGCGTGTAATTAAAAAATATATTGTTATTTTATTCTCTTATGTAATTAGAGTTAAAAATCATTGTTAAAGTGAAAAAGGGGAATACTTGTCTTTATGTAATGAATACTAGTATAAAGTATACTAATGACTGTTAAGAAATCTTAAATAATATACTAATATAAGCTGTGATAAGGTTTGAATTAAGCAGTGTTTACATTATCAATGTTTTATGATATATTAATATACTAAATTATTAAAACTACTTCATTATCTTACAGCATGCAAAAATGACTAAATCATTTTTTAGTATCTTGTGTATTTGGGATTACTATGAAAGAGGGCAGAAGTTCAGGGAAGGTGAGTAAGCACTACATGAAACCAGTATTTCTCGACATATGATTGTCCAGACATTTTGGACTGGGCAGTTCTTTGGTGTGGAGTCCTCCCCTGTGCATTGCAGGATATTTAGCAGCACACCCTGGCCTCTAGTCACTAGACTGCAGTGGTGACAAAAACACAAACAAACCCAATATTGCCAAATGTCATTATGGGACTTCACTTTAAGAGCTTAGACAGATGAGCTGAGTGTTATATACCCTCTAACCAGCAATGTGGAGACAGCTCTTCTTACTTGGAAGAATTGGGTGTGTCTATAATATAGGTTTATTTTTTTGTCCTTTTTTTTTAAAAGATTCATTTATTTATTCAAGAACCAGGGTATAGGCCAGATGCACAGGAGGGTGAGAGGATTCACCAGAAACAGAGCGGGGAACAGAACAGGCAGACTGACAAAACACACTGCTGAGGGGAGCAGCGGGCGAGACAGGAGAGGTCTGCCCCGCCATGTGGGATTCTCGCAGACTGCCGGGATAGAACCGGCGCTACAGAGGCTGCGGACAGCTTCACAGTGCAGCACTCAACCGCCTGTGCCACCAGGGAGGTCCAATATAGGTTTATTTAATGTGTGTAAATTATTCAGAGGGGATTGTGAAAATATGTAAATCTTTCTAAATCATCAAAAATATATTTTGGATGTTTTACAATATCTTAAAAATAGTGAAAACTGGTCATTTCAGTCATGATAGCTTTTTAACTTGGCATCTTAAAATATTCTAAGAATCTTCCAATAGATACCCAATACATTTTCCAAACTAACAATGTTCATATAGTACTTTCACCAGTTACTCTATGGTGGAATGAGCCACTTCTCCCTTCGTGCCATATCGTGTAATTGCCTGGGAGATAGGATTGAGTTTGGATTCATTGCCATACTCTCCAGGCCATATCATGGTGCTTTGTACTTAGTAGGTCATTGTGTCCTTTAATTGTTCACTTACTGGGGGAGATAAATTATTCACATACTTGCCTCATTGTTAAAAGCTCATTTAGATTATTTAGACATTTGTTATTCAATAGAATTTTCAAGCATTAACACATTCAATTCCATAGTGGAAAAAAAACTTATTATTTTTTTTGGATGTATAATGTGCTGTATTTTTATATACCTATCTTAGTTTATCTATTTTTTTAAATAAAAAATTTTATTTTTATATTCCCCCATACAACTGCACATGCCCCATTCTGACCCCAATCCCTCCCCTCCCGGCCCCCACCCCCAAAAAGTGTCTCTGGTTCATAGTTTTTTGTTGATTTTGATTTTCACTTTCTTATAGTTATTCATTTTCCTGATCCCTTATTTAAGTTTTCTAGATTCCTGCTATATTTTTACAGGCCCTCAAGCTGCTTCTAATTTTTTTTATCTTTATGCATTTGTTTTGGCTCATGGTAAATACATCTCTCCCCACCATATGCTTTGAGTGAACTAAGTACCATTCTCTGTGAGCAGGAGAGGAATATAGATTAATGTCTTCCGGACTCTTGATCCTATCTTAACAAGTACTGCTAAGCAACTACTTCTTGCCTCCTTTATAGAGGTTGTCTTTAATTAAAAATACACTAAAGAGATTATAATCCTAGAAAGAACATTGAATAGTGCTTTCAGCTAATTGGCAGTACATGTCTTCCAAAATTTCAGAAGTACCTCCATTTAATGACTCCCCTGAATAAAGTAATTGGCTAAAATTTACTTTGCTGTTCTTAATATGAAGTTGGGCCCATCATTAGCAAGAACTTTAAAAAAAAAAAAAAACTGGGGTCAATATACATTTAAATGAAGCAAAAGAAAAAAGGTATTTCACTTTCAAAGGACCTACACTGTACCATTTTTTGGGAAGATTGCAACTCATCTATTTTATAACATAATGGCAATAATATTGCCTCTGAGTTAACTGTATAATAATTCACTTTTGGTACTGCAATAATTGAGCAAACAGAAGCTGGTACTAGAGGCTTTCCTTTCCTTTATTTATTGTAATATTTTTCCATAATTTAATGAGAAACATTTCAAGAGCAACATTTTTATCCTTTCATGTTAAATTAATTTACAATGGTATGAGCTATAATAAAATGAGAGAAACCATCAGCAAAAAGCAAAAGTTAATAAAGACAGATATTCTCAAAGTTTCAAGGACTGAAAAAAGCTCAAATCACAAGAGTATTTGCTTCCTCTTTTTTTCTTAGTTTGATTTGTCATAATTTGTTCTCAATTATTTTGCACTTACTGCTAACATAATATTGATGAAGTAGAAAAGATGCATTACTGAAAGAAAACACACATAACTAAAATCACCTAAGAGACAGCAAAAACTTTGTGACGTATTTTTGCATGCCACTCTAGATTTATATAAAGAAGGTGCTGATGTAATAAAACTTTTACTAGTATAAACCTACTTGGGAAAAATTTCAAGGAATGATGAATAAGGCATGAGCAAAGTTCATGCTACTGAAATAAAGTTCTCTGTCCAGCATATTATGGAGACTCCAATCTGATAAAAGCCACTTCTGTATATATTAGGAAATTTTTTTAAGATTTATTTATGCAAGAATAGGGGTACAGGCCAGATGTGCAGGAGGGTGAGAGGATTCACCAGAGACAGAGCAGGGAACAGAACAGGCAGAACAACGAAACACACTGCTGAGGGGAACAGTGGGCGAGACAGAAGAGGTCTGCGTGCCATGTGGGACCCTCGCCGGCTGGGATCGAACTGGGCTGCAGAGGCTGCAGACAGCTTCACAGCGGCGCTCAACCACCTGCGCCATCAGGGGAGGCCCTGTCTTAGGACATTTTTATTCAGATGCTGAAAGCCAAAGAACAACTGACAGGACCCGGGCTATGAGATCTTTGTCAAGAGACTTAAACTCTCTGAACCTCAGTTTTTCATCTTTAATTTGGGGGATGGGGGTAGGTCAAGGAGAGAGTAATTTCACCTGGAGTCATGTTGATGGGGAACTCTCAAGAGTTCCAAGGCCACAAACAGGTTAAATGGGGATGAGGACTCTAGTATATTTATCAGATATATGCCATCCTTTGCTAGATGATAGCAAAGGTGCTTACAAGTTCTAGAGTACTATGATTCAGATAGAACATTTATTATTTAGCAAATAGGTTAAGTACACAGTCCTCCAGCAACATGTGTCCGTACGTCTATCCTTCTAGAGTGTAAAGCCTCACAATATCCACAGATCAGCAGCAGAGGCATCATCTGAACCTGCTGAAATCATAATCTCTGGGAGTGGGACCAAGTAATCTGCATTTTAACAGTTTCTCTAGGCCATTCTGATGTACGCTAGAGAGAAGCCCTGATACAAAGCACTGTGGAAAGAAAGAATACTTATCATTTCTAGTCCTCTGTCTAAAGGACATTCTTTAAGGGAAGGTTTCTCTAAGGTAGAACACCTTAGAGAAAAAGATGGCTCATAATAAAGTCATATCTGTAGATCATTCATATGACAAATATTGAGATCCTATGCTATGTAAGGCCCTGTGTTCAATGATGGAGATATATTGGTTCTGCTGACAGTCTAGTGAAGGTAGAGTTATATTAGTTCTGCCTTTATGGAGCTGAGAGTCTAGTGAAGGTGACAGGCAATAACCAAGTAAACAAATATATAAATACAGTAATTATAGTCTATAGGAAATGCTATGAAGGAGATAATCAGGGTGCTATAAAAATAACAGGGATGACACTGAATTTGAAAGTTTTAATACTAATATGTGTTAAGATTCAGTTAATTGAGAAGTCAACATATACCAACTGCAGGCAGCCAACTTGGAGAATATGAGTATGTCCTGGGGGAGTTTACAGGAAAGATAAGATTTAATCACCAACTATAATCAGTATGGAGTTCACAGTAGTGGGATACTTTAGATTGGCCCTTTGTTGAAACTCTTCCCACTCTGCTTCTTGGTTAATGCACTCTTTTGGTTTTCCAATTGCCAGTTTTCTAATTCAACTGTGCAAGGATAATTCAAAAAAAGGAGAGAAATCAATGTTGGCTGAAATCAGTACAGAATATCTATGGACGAGGAATTTGAGATGGGCCTTAAAGGAGTTGTAGAGTACATCAAGGTGATGACAAATAGGAAAGGCATCATAGCAGTACTGCTATGATTAGTATTGCTAATAACTCCATATGACATTCTATTTCTGATAATGGGAACTGCCATGAAACATGATTTGTTAACACCATATAATAATTTAGAAAGCTTTTGATTTAGTTCAATACAGGAGACATTGTGTTTGTGTTCCCTCTCATTACTTTGACTAACTGTTGTTCTTTTGGTTTTAAATTTCTTTCTAATGATTAAGAGGGACTAAGTGTTGAGGTAGAACTCCCGAAAATAAATGAATCAATATTTGTATATTGACAGTGATATTATAAGCACTATACAAGTGGCTGTTACAGAAATCATTAAAGTGAAATTAGTCATACTAAGCCTCTCAAATGTGTGTATATGTCCTATAATATTGAACTCTTGTGGTAGAACTACTCAATATTTGGTTTTCAATTGCTGGCTTTGAAGAGCCAGCTTTACTGAATAGAGAACCCAAACCCACTTAGTTGAACAGGAAATAAGATTACTAAAACCATTTAATGATCTTATTTAACAGCTATGGAATAAAACTGAAAATACAGTGGAATAAGGAAAATGTCTTTGTACCAAGGCCATTGCATGATATTGATATTAAACAAATTGCTTCTTAGGAGCTAGAAATCATATGCAGGTGGTCAGAAATCACACTTGCCATAGTGTGAAATGTAGCTAGGAAGTATCTGAAACCAGTGAACTCAAAGAAAACTGTTACCACTGGGGAAAAAAAGAAATCCTTTTAAAAATAGAACTTAACTGTCAATAAAGCTTTTTATAATGAATTCTTGTAAAGTTTAACATGAAAGGATTGTAAAAAGCAGATGTTATTCAAAAGAAAAATCACATCTGATTTTTATTGCTACAGTCTTTCATTGACTTTTGTCTCATTTTCATGGAGGCTTTTGACTTTTAACAAAACATAAAATTGAGGAGCTTTTCAAAAGAGGAGATTTACAGAATGTATAGAAATATTTTCTTGAGTTATAAAACCCTGATCACCAGATATACTTAGGAGATGAGTGATAAACATAGATTCTACAAATGTTGTAATTATAATTTTCTCTCCCTTCTTCTAATTATTAAAAAAGTTCCATTTAAGGTCTTAAATTTGCCACACTAATCCAAATTTACTAGTGAGAGGCATCCTTGAATTCTCCTTAATCTGTTTAGTTACTTGAAATGTTTAATACTTTCTAATCAAGAGAAACCTAGAGTCTCGAAGGCATAATGTTCTCTCCCGAAATTGGTTTAACTTTAGGTTATTTAATTGGAACTCCAAAGAATTAGAAGTTCATTCTATTACCTTGGCATCATTCATGGCACCTGGCACAATGTTAAGTATGTACTAGATGCACAATAAATACTTTTTGAAGAACTGAATATTGCTTAAGAGGGAAGTAAGAGGAATTATTTAGATAGGAGATATTTAAAGTCCAAAGACACAATTATTTCTTCCTTGTTTATAGGGCAGACATGGTTAGAAAACCAATTGCATAACTATGATTTTGATAAAATCTGTCTGATTCAATGCAACAAACTGTTATTGAGTATACATTGTTTTGTTACTATGAAATGTTCACAATGTTTGAAAAACAACAATCATTCAAGATTCTGCTTAAAGTTCAGTGGTGGGTTATTTTGCAGGTGATTTGATTCTGATATTAACTTGTTTCATTAAGGACAAAGTTCTCTGTGCAGTGCAATACTGAAAATACTATGGGTTCATAATAAAATGTTTCTGATTATTTTATTATCTCATTAGTAAGTCTCTTGTGGTATATTATTTAAAATCTCACAATGAAATATGCTCATTTTCTGTGCACTAGAATGTCAGACCTTGAAGTCAGGTTTATTCTATACCTTATAAACTACCTGGCTCATTAACTAATGAGCAAATGGTAGTTACTCCATTGATAGAAGAATGAACATTGATCAATAAATGAATATTAATAGAAACTATAACAGCATAGATACATTTCTGAACCAAATCAGGGGAGTTCAGTATTCAAAGACTATTATTAGGTCATGAAATAGTCTTCACAAAGCAGACTTCTTATGTTTCTCTGGATCCTACTGTTATGTAGAAAAAAAACTCATGGAATTAGCTATGTTCTTTGTCCCTCCAGATCTACTCCCCCACCATCTCCCTTTCACCACTGACTTGTAGGATTACAGCAGTGGGCTCCTGGGCTTTCTGATTTTCTGATTGAGTTTGATTAATAGAGAGAAGTAGAAGAGATTGGAGAGAAGGAAGAGACTAGAAAGATTCTGGGTATGAATTCCCTTGATCTCTTTCTCTTGGTGTCATTTCAAGGTTAATTCATGGCCTATGAAAGAAGGCCATATTTCCACCCAAGGGGGTATGATTTTGGTGATTATTTTGTATTCTAGTAACCTCTCTCCCTCTCATCCCTCCAGGCCTGTGGCAAGTGACAGCTCCAAGGCTGCTACCCTGTGTCTTATGCTATGTCCAGTGATTCCTGTATATCTTGCCCACTCCTGGGTATGTCATGCCAAGAAAGCAGTCCTCCATAATTAACCTAATTTGGATGACTGTTTGTTACCTGTTGGGAACCTGACTGAGAAACCATTACAAGGGGTAGAAAATATGACCATGGAACAGGACAAGGATTCAACATTTCAGCTATTGTAGTATTTGTATTATTGTTACAAAGGTGGTCAGTAATCTAAGTACTATACATAAGTTTGTTATTAAGAAAACTAGTTGACATGTTCTAACTTGACAAAGGATTGATATGGTTGTGGTATATCAGTTATATAATGATCACACTGTAAATAAATTTTTAATGTAGTAATAATATTACATTGATACAAAGGTGATTACACTGGGTTTTCAGAGTTAGCCAGTGTTCATTCATATGGTTGATCATAGACAAGGCCTCAATATTCCTTTATCAAATTGTCCAAGATCACTAGCTACCTCTAAGTGTCCCTGGTCTGGAATAAATTATGCACAATCCAGTTCAAAAACGGACAAGGAACATAGCCTTTTTCTGAGTTATCAGGATAAAAGTAACCCTGAAATCACTCATTCTGGTTGGGGCTGTCTCCTGTCGCTTCAAGCTTAAGAGACCTTGCAAGCCATTCCCAGTAAGGTGGTTTTATGAAAAACAACCATTTTGACCTTGAGATTGGGCTCTACAAAGTTTTAGGGCAAAAAAGGGAGAAATGAAGCATTAAATACATTTGCCAAAATATTGCTACTGATGTTACATTTGGGAAGTGACACCTATACTACAAACATATTTTGGAAAGAAACTAACTCCCTCCTATGGATAAAAGTAATATCTACCTTTTACTACTGGGACTGGCAATGCCTTTATAAAAAAGGAAAAAGAAAGGATATTTTAGAGGATCTTTTCCTACAGAAACTTCAAATTAGTTATCAATGGCACATATTTACTTGTTTTAATATACTCCAGGTGTATATACACAGAAAAGTTCTATCCTGTTTTATAGGAATTACTTATGTTGCCTTAAATGAGGTTTGCACATTCTCTTTTTAACTTTATTGCTGCTTGTTTCATTTTGGTGAGTTCTTTCAACTACAGTGCCCTGCCAAGCAGTTAACACTACTTCATAAAGGAAGACTTCACGCCTTGACCTTCACATTCATGACCCATAATGCAATGTGTTCCCACAACAACGATCATTTCCAGACATCATCCTTCCTGGGAAATGCTGACTAGTGCAGTGAATTTGTTTTTGTTTTGTTTGTGGCCAATTCACTGGCTCCATTTCCTCAGTTTTTTTAAAAGGACTTCTAAAAGCTTCTGTCATTTCTGCTCATCAAAGGAAGTCATTTTTATTACATGCTTGCATCGGTCTAAAAGAGCAGCTGTATAACTTTTATTATTGTAACCAGACATACAGGTTGTAAAGATGAGTACAATCTGTGGCCCTTGAATTTTGGGCATTCCTTTCAAATTTAGGTCACAAGCCAACATTAACAGTCAGATGAATTAACAGTCAGATGGAAGAGCTGCTGAGCAGATAATAAGTTTAGAACTTTTTTTTAAAGATTTATTTATGCATACAAGGGCTGTGGTATAGGTCAGAGGTGTGTGGGGGTGAGAGGATTCACCAGAGACAGAGTGGGAAACAGAACAGGTGGATTAACTGAAATACACTGCTGAGGGGAGCAGCCTATGAGTCAGGAGAGGTCTGCTGCACCATGTGTGTAACTCCCTGGCTGGGGATCGAACTCGTGCTGCAGTGGCTGCTAATAGCTTCATAGGTTGTGCCTTAACCCCTTGCGCCATGACAGAGGCCAAGTTTAGAACTCTTAATTGAAAAAGAACACATCCACATTTATGTTCCTAAATTGACAAAAACTACTGTTTTGGCTACCATGATAATCAGATGCTATCTATTTCACATGCTGAACCCTGAAGGAGGAGCCATGCATTCCTGCCTGATGGATGTTTCTAGACTTCAGTATAACTTAAAAGTTCAGTGTAGGAAATTCAGGCATCATTAGAGAAATCCTGCTTTTCTAGGGGTGCTAAGTTCCATAAATATTAATTGGCCTTCCATTTTGTCTAATTTGCTGAGTTTGTCTCCAATAAATTATATAGCAGATTAAGTTACCCGCTTCTATTCTTTCACATCTCTAGTAACATTATATGTCCACATTGCTGTCATGATCTTCTGGAGGTGGAAGGAATTTTACGGTCTCTTAATTTTGGGCTTGGTCACATGACAGGGTTTGGTCAAGGGAATATTAGCACATGTGGCAGGAGCAGGAACTTGAAATGTATTTTATTTCTTTCATTGTCCTGAGAAACCACTAGCCCCTCAGACTAAGTCTCAGAATATCAGAGGGGATAGACCGACACTGGATGTGTGGCCTGGAGATAATTAAAGCCAAGCCCAGCAAAATCAGCCAAACCTCACCAAACTGCAGACCCAAGAATATATGTATATATTTGTTGGTATTAGGCCCTGAAATTTTTTGGTTGTTTTCTATGTAGCAAAACTGATTGACACACACCATGAACTGAAATGTGATTTATAAGTGATACAACCCAAGAAAGTTCTGCTAAATTGTATTCATCAAGTAAAAGAAAAAATATCAAAAATGATTAGAAAGTTGGCAAATTCTCATAACTATGTTCCTATTCATGCCAAATAATAGGACTAAGTAGCAATAACTGGCTCGAAGCAATGATCAGAGTGAAAATCAAAATACTGGTCAACTTTAACTGACTAGGTCATATTTCCAGATTCTCAAGTGGACTGTTCACCAGTCATTGTTTTAAAATATGGTTTTACAAACCAAAATGAAAAATACCACACAATGAAAAAGAATGAGTTGAAAAATCAAGGTCCATAAAGACATTACCACATCTGCTTCCCATCAGTCTCTGGTGCCTGTAGGTAGGGTTAATATATAGACATGAATAAAGCTGCATTTTAGGGACTTTCCCACAGGTTGCTTCCTACTAAAGCATTTCTGCAGGAAGACTATTATTTGGGGCATATCCTGACATTCAGGTTAATTAAAATGATAAAGCAGGAAATTATTTTATTTGGACTATATTCAAGAAATTTTACTCAGAAAGGAAGCAAAGTACAAATTTGGGCATTTAAAAATAAGAAAGTGGTCTGGATGTCCCCTCTGCCAAGGGCTATTGCCACCGTCTTACAGGTCTGGAAAGGCTGAAGGCTGATTAGCAGCAGCTCATGGCCCCAGAGGAGGGCTGGCTAACCAGACCTTGATTCTTTCTCTAATCATGCTCTGCTAGTCTTCTCACCTTCAGTAAACCACAGTTTTCATAAGAAACGCTGAAGTTGTTATAGACCTCATCTTTCCTGAGACTCCGAGGTTTTAGCAAGCTCGAATTGCCCTCTGATTTAAAGAAACTGGTTGATTTCAAGGAGCACTGAGAAATGTGATAATAACCTATGAAAAATGATCGTTACGCTCATAAAATAGATACTAAAAGAAAGATGTCTAATTCATAATGTCTTTAACTTGAAAATCCAACCTTAATTGATCTTTAAAAAAACATCTTTTTTTCCATAAATAAAAGGGAGAAGTATAAATTCAGCTTTAATTTTCAGTACATGGGTGGATATTTTGTGAGATATAAAAAATGGAATTATTTGCTATGCTTTGCCAATCACCTAGCAACATATCTATTTCTTGTTTTGAATGAATCAATTATAAATTTATCTGAATTGAATGTATCTATCTTGTGAGATCGTAAAAGAAGCAATAAATATGGTAATATAAGACATGGGTAATTTAGGTGCCCTAATAAAAAATAGAAAATACATGTGATAAGTTAATCTTAGCTAAACCATCACAGCTAAGAAACAAATCCTTGAGAACCAATTAGATAGTTTACTAGTTGAATGGAACAGCAGAGAATGGATGTAGTTGGGGTTCTAGGAAGAAGAAACTTCAACAGTATAGAAACACAGGTAATGTTGTAATGTAATGTTACCTCAATTAAAAAGCATAAAATTAAGAAAAGAAACTTTAGGGCCTCTCCTGGTGGTGCAGAGGTTGAGGGCTGGGCTTTAAAGCTGCCTGAAGCCTCTGCAGAGCTGGTTCGATCCCTGGCCAATGGCGAGGGTCCCACATGACACACAGACCTCTCCTGCTGCACCCGCTGCTCCCCTCAGCAGTGTGTTTCATCAGTCTGCCTGTTCTGTTCCCCGCTCTGGTTCTGGTGAATTCTCTCACCCTCCCACGCTTCTGACTGTACCCAGTGCTTGCAAAAATAAATAAATCTTTTAAAAAGAAAAAAAGAAAAGAAACTTTAGAAATAAAGTTTCAGAACCAATGCATTAAACAAAATAAAGAAACAAAGTATTAGTTTGGTTTATGGAACATAAAATGTATTAAAATGAAGAACATTCACATAAAACTAACAATTTTGTAAATGATATAGTTCAATAGATAATTGATTTCCAATCAAGGTTTTGTCATAGTTTTGATTACAAATCAGAAAGAAACAACACACAATACCCAATGCTTATTTCTTACTGAGTTTGCTAAGAGAACTTCTATTATTATATTATATATAGTATCACAACACAGTTGCTTTAGTTCTAAAAATGAAATCACATTTATATCCTGAGATTAAATGACCAATGGGATTGCTCTTTTCATGGGATCACCAAACTAAACCTTAGCTCTCATTTAATTTTTACTAAATTTTCTACTGGACGATCCAAGACTTTAGTGTTTTATTTCCCCACCAAATAATAAGCACATATGAAGGGAAATGTTCTGAAATTAGTCTGTGAAACTAAACGACATTTAGACTTATTTGCATCAGTTGTTTGCTTCAAGTTGTTCTTAAGTTAGGAAAATGCTTTCTTCCATTTATTTATTTTAATATTTATCATTTTAAAATATTTTAGATGATATTTGCTTCCCCCCACCCCCTCAGATTGAGTCCCCATAGAATTTCCTTCCCCAAGGCACCTGTGCACCATCACCACAGTCCCCTGTGCTTCATTTTATTTATTTATTTATTTATTTTTCCCCCTGTGCTCCATTTCAAATTGCAATGTCCCAGGTCTGTGGTTTGCCTTTTTTCACTGGGACAAAAATATTTTTAAGAAGCCTGGCATATAAATCTCTGGAAGAGAGCATTCACAAATGAATTCTGATCCACAGATTGCATACATACATTTCCCAATCAGCTGTGTAGACTGAGCATTTTCACGGCTCTAGTCATTTTATAAAGATGATTCAGAATTAATCAATCCTACTGCCACTTTTATTATTTATATATTCACAGTATTGACAGATTTCATTTTCTCCCTACTCTCTACTCCTCTTCTACAGGAATAACACTCACAACATGGAACAGGGAGCAGTAAAACACATCATCTGACGTTCCTTCTTTATTACTCAGGTAATCCTGAGAGCCCATGAACAATAATGTGGGGTACCCAGAACCCTAGCAAATTTCCTTTCATTTCTTCAAGTGCTTTCTCCAGAACATGAGGTCCACTTACTCATTGGAACACAAATTTTGTAAGTGAATAATATAGTAATAACTATGACTAAAATAACACAGAATTAGTTAAGGCTGCAGCAGCTGTAAATACTGGAATACAATTCCTTTAGGAACGATGACATCAGGAAGCTTCCAGAGAACTAGTCTCCCAGAATTTTGAGTAATCATGCTTGTGTGACATTTTGGAGTATATCGCATCTTCTCCTGGGATTACTAAAAATTACAACTGTACCTAAGTCACCTAGCAACAGTTTATGCCACAAATTCACTTTAAAGATACATAATAACAGTAATCTTTTCCAATGTCTCTTTGAATTGATGAGACAATGTCTCTTGAAAGTTTCAAATTTAATTTGGGCAAAATGGCAGAGGAAATCACTGTTATTCTTTTGTATCATTTCCTTAAATTCAGAAAGGTAAAGAAACACCAATTTAAAAAAACAGACATGTCTAATAATAAATGAAATTTGAATATATAAAAAGATTGTTGTCAAGACAAATCCATTGCCTGGTTGTCTTCAGCTGACATCTATTTTTACAAAGACAGTATGACTTAGATTCAGGAACCAAACATGAAGCAATACTGAATAATCCAGTTATTCAAAAACCATGCAAAAAGTATTATTTTCAAAATCTCTTTTCATAATATTCTTATTTTGAATACTATAATTTTTAAACATTTAATTGTATAGATTTAGGGGTTTAGTTTTACAGATTATCACAACAAGATGGTAACATGATAAATTAAAGTCAGTTTTAGAAGTATTTCTAATACAGCAAATTGGAAAGGAATTTCACATATAATTATCTCTATGAAGACAAACTACAAGGGTAATTAACACAGTTACGATACCATATCACCACAAGGGTTAAACCAGATGGCAATGTGCACTATTTTTATCTCTTTCACAAAATCAACTATCACTCAATTTCTAGTGGGAAGGTAAGATGTATTAAAATGAAGCACATTATTATATAATACTTTGATGTAAGGAGGATTTTTCCCCTAAAACTTCCTACAGAAATATGTATATTGGGCCTCCCTGGTGGTACAAGGGGTTAAGCACCACACTATGAAGCAATCTGCAGCCTCTACAGCACAGCAACCCACATGGCACAGCAGACCTCTCCTGACTTGCCCACTGCTCCCCTCAGCAGTGTACTTCAGTCATTCCACCTGTTCTGTTTCCCACTCTGTCTCTGGTGAATTCTCTCACCCCCTCCCTCACACCTCTTGTATGCAAAGTACCCCAGCTCTTGTATGCATAAATAAATAGATCTTTTTAAAAAATTATTGAAAAAAAGAAATATGTATATCCCTTCAAGATTGGTGGGGTTTCCAATCATGGCAAATGTTACTTACAAATAAAATATCAGAAAAAGTGGTGTATTTATAATGCATGTGCTTGGGCCTCCCTGGTGGCACAGGTGATTGAGCGCAGCGCTATGAAGCTGTCCACAGCCTCTGCAGTGCTGGTTTGATCCCCGCCGGCCGTGGAGATACCCACATGGGAAGTAGACCTCTCCTGCATCGCCCGCTGCTCCCCTCAGCAGTGTATTTCAGTAACTCTGCCTGTTCTGTTCCCCACTCTGTCTCTGGTGAGACAGAACAGGGGAACAACCTCCAGCACATCTGGCCTGTACCCCGGTTCTTGTATAAATAAATCTTTAAAAAATTATAATGCATGTGCTTAATAACATCAGCAGAGAAGGATATATCTAATTATTTTAAAGTTATATATAACTATGAACCATTAAAAGGAAAATACAGGCTTGAGATTTTTACCACAAAAGCAACTGCTATTGTTAGCTCTCAATAGGTATGATGGAAAAACAAAACCTTCTTTGCGTTTTCCATTAGCTATTGTCACAATAGTGCATTGAAAAATGCATTATGGTTTCAAAGAACAACCACTAATTCTCCTGGTGGTGCATGGCTAGTGTATCTCAGCTGTACCTGTCTCTCAACGTTCTTCTGAGATTAGTAGCCCTGATGAGATGCATTCATTTCAACCGTATGGAAGAAGCACAAACTAGGAAGGCAATTTCTTTTAAAATCTAGCTTTAAAACCAGCACTATATCACTGACGCTGGATTGCTCTGTGCCAAAGCAAATCAAGCAATATAAGGCCAGGGTATGAGAAGTATACTCCATCCCTAAGGAGGCAATGTCAAGGTTGTGACTGCAGAAAGGGAGGAAGTGCCAAGGTTAATCATTCAATTTACTACAACCATGTGAGAGTTTCTTGAGAACAGATAATATTACAGACCATGAGAATCATGTGTACTGACTTCTATATCTGACTTACTTTTCTACATGGTATAATTTTTGCCACATATTTACCTGTGCTTGATGACTGTTTGGTATTATTACTGATGTCATCAGTGATTAATTTGTTACCAGAGTTAAGAAACAGATGATTCTACTCCTCCCCCCTCCCAGTTGCTAATATAAAAAATTCAAACACACACTGTATTGGAAGTGATCTCTTAGCTGTGTCTTGTGAGTAGAGATTGATGCAGGGAGCAGTCACGAGTCACGAGTTCTTTCTTATCCAACTCTGGAGTTACTTTTTTGAAGAGAATATATTATATGGAAATAATAATACAACACTGCCCTTAAGGAGTTTCGGTAAATTTATGTTCTTTTTCCAATACCATATAAAAGAAAATATTTCACATCAAGAGAATTGGTCACTTCTTCTGAGAATGTGTATAGCATATGGGTTTCTGAATCAGATACACCATGTATGCAAACAACTGTCTCATTATCAGGGGTAGGGGGTGGAGGTGGGGGTGTGTTTTCTGTCTCTCCCCCTAAAGTACTAATATTTTTTCATTGTGCCTCCTGCAATCTTTTCTGGTGGTATTTCATTAGTAAAAGAAGAACGTGTTTGAAAACCTGCTCAGAGTGAACTTCAATTTTGGCTCCTCTATTAGAGGACTAATTTGCTCTCTATGTGCAATTTTGGTGTGATTCATGTTATATATCTATTATTAGATTTCAACTCCTATGCCTCCACCTAACCTCATTTTGAAATTCTCACATGGCTCATCAATTGCCTGAGTTTCACTGAACCTAATTCTGCCATGACTTGTCTGGGACAAGTCACAATTGTGAGTTGGTGTCACAGGTGGTCAACAGAAGAACTTTCTACTGTCTCTTTTCCTTTGTTTTAATAGACCAGCGTAGGCCTTTCTCTCTTGGCTTGACAGAATTTATAGAATAGGAAAGAATGTGGTCTGAAATTTTCTCTTGCATGCTCATTTTCTCTTTCTTTCTCAAATCAATTATTTTTAATTTTAATTACATTCATAAAATTTTATATGCAAAGAAATATTGAGATTCAAGGGAAAAAAAGTCCAAACAAGCAAAATAACAGGAAAGACCTGTTCAGAATAAAATCTTCCTTGCTTGAAATCACCAAGGATGACAAATTTTATTTCTTGAGCCAATATACAAAATAAAAAGGGACACAAAGTTAGAGATGCAAAAATTTTCAAGACACACTCATGGTTAGGGCCTTATTAATTCATTAGTAAAACATAGAGGAAGGTGTCAAACCTTTCTAAGGAGCCATAAGTAACCCATTCACCATCCATCAAGTGTGTATGAACTAACCACTCCCCTTCATTTTTTATCTTATACATATAGTTCCAGACAGAATACACACACATAAACACACACACACACGAACCCATAACAGAGCAAAATTTTCTCCTTTAAGTTTTCCTTTGAAAATTTGGTTATAACCTAGAAACAATTTAATGAAATGCATTTCTATGAAAGAGAAAAGATCCCCTAAATCAAGGTTGAGCATAGATATGACAATTTAAGCCAATACTACAATTGGTTAGGGGATAAGAATCAACTCAAGAAAAGAAAGTTTCATTTTGACATTGTAATCTGGTCATTTTAGGCTAAATTATAATTTAAGGTCATGAGCCATTAGATCATAATATTAAATTAATGACCATGGTTCAGATGGAGGCACGGATGGTTTTATATATCACATGAAAAAGGGAAAAGAAAGAAAATGGTAATGTAAATCTTCCTCGGTACCATCTGGCTTATCTTTTTTCTCCAGGCCTCTCCTAACAGTGGGAGGAATAAACAATACCATTCCTGATTGACTAGACATTGGCAATGATGTACTCAGATGAAAATTTCTCCAACATAAGCAGAAAGTCTAGTATTTTCTTCACTTCTTTCTCCTGTATAAGCACAGAAAATGTGTGTTGCACAATCAAAATTTGTCAAATTTCCAAGCTGAAATGGCCTTAAGCAAGCATCTGGCCCAGGGGTTCTCAAGTTTAACTGGGAACAAGAATTACCTGGGGGCTCTTTAAATATGCAGATTCCCTGGCCCATCCCTAGTAAGGCAGTTTCCTATATATAGTACATTTTAAACAAACCTTCCAAGAAAAGATGGTGCAGGTTGGACATGAACTCAGGAAAATACTTGTTTCATCTAGCTCCGTCTTTTTCCAGAAGATAAGCCAGAGGAACTCCTGGCCCTTATGTCACTGATTTCCCCAAGGTCAAATAGATCAGAGGTCAAGATCAAAATCCCGATCTCTTGACCTGTAAAATAAGGTACTTTGCAATCTCTGCTACCAAACTGAAATTCAGGTACCCACTTAACAATAAGTTCCCAGCTCCTGGTAACTACTATTTAACTTTCTGCTCTATTGATTTGACCTATTCTAGGTACCTTGTATAAGTGGAATTAAATAGTATATATCCTTTTGTTTCTGGCTTACTCATTTAGCATAATGTCAAGATTCATGCATATTGGGTTATGTTTTGAACTGCTGAATCATTTTAATTGCTAGCTCAAGACAATGTTCTGCCCCTTGAAGAAATGAGGCTCTATCATTTTGTCCAACTTAAACAGATAGTGCTAAATGAGAGAAAGCATTCAGAAAGGGCAATCCTGGGTGAGTGAAATAGATAGAGCCTGGAGGGAGGCACAGAGATGTGAAATGCATTTTCTGTGTAGTTGAAAGTCACTTGAAAAGAAAAAGAAATGAGAAAAGAGAGGCAGAGAGGAACGGGGGAGGGTAAGGAAGGAGACATTAGGAGAATGATAGGAGAGAGGTGGGCTACTAAGACTTCCTTAAGGCTATCTCATGCCCAGGTTATCTGCATTGCAGGGCTATGCAAATCGGGTTATTAACAGGTGTATTCTAAAAATTAATTGGTACACCAATATAGATGAGATGGATGCTACTTAAATATCTTGAGACAAATAGTAGCCAATGCAAAGCAAATGGGGAAGTAAAAAGTCAAGTATCTATATTGCTCTTTGAGAGACACTTCATTGTGGTTCAGATTTATTTTTATCTTATGTAGTTGCTGTCATGAGTATTTTAAAGCTTTAAAGTATGAAGCAAAGTTACTTATGTTCTGTTATGGAAAAAAGTTAAAATTTAAAAAAAAATCAGTAATTGTACATCATCCAAGTTTTCACTTGGGGAAAAGGCCAGAAAATGTTTTTGGGAGAAGGAAGGTTTGAACAAGGCTTGAAGTGTCAGTAGGAGTTTGCTGGGCGTATTGGAAGAGAAAGGCTATTCTGGGCAAAGAGAACCTCTTCTCTTGAAATGGATAAAGCCTCTTGCTCTTTAATGCTCAGCTTAATGTCTTCTACAAGAAGTTTCTGTGGCAGTTTTACAACATAGCCCAAACCTTTTTGACATCCCCCATGGAAAGGTGGAGTATTTGTTCTATTCCCTTGAAATCTGCATTAGAATATGGCAGGAGCAAAATTTTGCCAGTCTCTTGGTGCAGCTCTTAGCAAGCTAGCAGCTTCAGCTTGTTCCTTAGGATGGTTGATCCTCACATCGAGCAACTATACTGCAAAAAGCTCAAACTGCTCCATGGAGAGGCCCATGTGAAGAAGATCTGAGCACCAGCACCTATTTGCCAGGCACTAATGTGAGTGGGCCCTCTAGGAAGTGGATCAGTGTCCTGGAGAGGGAGGATGCACCCAGCTGATATTACCAAGAACAGAGACAAAAGGTCCCTCAGAGCCTTGCCCTGATTGTAGATTCATGTGCAAAACAAGTAGCTGCTACTGTGTTAAGTCATCAGGTTTTGGGCTGGCTTGCTACAGTAGTAAAAGTTAATCTCAATACCTACCCTGATCCTTCCCACAAGGGCAGTGGAGGATCCAGGAACTCTGTACTCAGATTAATTATATCTCTTACTCTTTGGCTAGATTGCCCTGTCCTCTTCTATCAAGATCCACCCGCCCCCAATCAAGTCCTATTTGGGGGCCAAGGATGGCTCTTATTAATGTGAGGACTTAAACTTCTTTACAGCTCAGTGGCAGAGCCCACTTTCCAATAACTGTCTTTAAAAGTCACATTCAGAAATCCACTCAAAAAGTACATTTTTCTTCTATGTGTATACATTACATGAAAATATAAATTTCTTTTAGGTCATGAATAGGAAATGAATTTAGATTTGTCTAATCAATTCAATGGTTGCATCCAAATAATGATAACTATTTTCAACTCCAAAACAGAAAATGACAACACTTTCCCAGAGCAGGTAAAAATGTTATCTATACTCATTTTAGTTTCTAAAATTGCAATGTACAACAGTTTTCTAGCCATTTGTGAAACTACTGTAAAAACTAAAAATAGGATTTATGGAGTAAATCACTGGGAAGAATGCCTGGTCAAGCAGTTCATAAATATCCAGGTCTCATTCTATTTGGGGCCACAGCCTTGAATTGAATCCAATATTGAATTGTTGAATTGAGAGTAAAGCATTGAGGTGAAATGTGGTTGGCTCCCGAGAGCAGGTGAAATGCTGCTTTCTGCAGAGAATCACTTTTCCCATAACTCCCAAGGAATATGTTTTAAACAGTATTGGAGGGGAATGGAAATTAAAGCGGTAAAAGGGGAATCTTTAGAGAATTTAAGGATTACATTATAATAACTCAGATTATACATAATGATAATAATAGTGTTATTGGATAGTCAACTTCTCAAGGACAACCTCGGATGCAGAAGCAAACAAAAGTAATTTGTTGCTTTCTCACTATCAGGAAATAGACATTCTTCCATCTAGACTAATATGATTTCCAGCGGGGAATGATTTATTTCTCTTGCATTCATGAAACTCTCTTTCATAACCAGGTGTAATGGCTTCTTTTACCTCTACAGGGAATAGCTGATTTATGCATACACCTTTGTTCAATAACCTTTCTTTAAAGATTGATGCTGTTAAAAATGGAAAAAAAAATGTGAACTTTTTGACATTTTATTTTAATGTAATTTAGAAAACCATGTAAACCTAAATGGACCTCATGTGGAATGAAAATCACATGCTGATAACCTAAGTTACTTTGAATACCATTAATCTTTGACTAATACCTGAAGTGTTTTATTATCAGAATTATGAAAGGAACAAGAGAGACAACAAATGAAGTTCATTTTAAAAATAATCTGTAAATAGAAAACTAAACATTCTTTTGTTTGATATTCCCAATGAGCATTACAAAAATTTCCAACAGGAATTGGGGGATATTCTTTGTATAGGAAGCCTGTTTCTGAAGACTAAATGCTCCTGAAAACCTTTGAGGTTGGAGGGCCTCCCCGGTGGCGCAGTGATTGAGCTCTGGGCTGCCAAGCTGCCCGCAGCCTCTGCACTGCCAGTTTGATCCCCGGCTGCCGTTGAGGGTCCTACATGGCGCGCAGACCTCTCCTGCCGCCCGCTGCTCCCCTCAGAATTGTATTTCATCAGTCTGCCTGTTCTGCTCCCCGCTCTGGTGAATTCTCTCACCCACCCGCACTTCTGACTGTACCCAGTGCTTGTATAAATAAATTAATTAATTAAAAAAAAAAAAAACTTTGAGGTTGGAGGAAAGGAAGAGGAAAAAGTGATGTGAAATTCTTTGACCTTTTTTTGTGGTCAGTTTTTTCCTGACCTTTTCTATTCTTGTAGGAAAAGGCGGCCTGAAATTACTTAAATCTTGTGCAGGTTCTGATGGAGGCTGAGGAAAATGAGTGGAAAGCACTAGTCTGCTCACTGTCACAGTGCCTCTGCCTCATAGGAGGCATTTAAAACAATTTTATTAACATATCCATAAGTCACTAATGTGACTTCCAATGTTGGCCAGACTGGGAGAAATAAACTACTTTTACTGAAGTGTAACTCAGAGTATCTCCATATCTGGTGTCTGGATGAAAGAGAAGGGTAGCAAGTCAATTTATTTCCCCCAAGGAAGTCATTATGAAAGACAAAATATCTCTTTTTAATTTTCAGTGTAGTATATTTATTCTCCAGAATAGAGGTATTAAGGTTTGTTTGTACTGAAAGACTTTAAAGAGCTTTACGAACATGAGTCAATATTGACATTTAAAAACTACAATCAACTGAGGATTATTTACTTTTTTCTTAGTGAGAAAAGATACAACTTTTTTTTTCTTGAAATCAAAGTTCTAACACTCACGGTAGCCAGTATTTTGGGCCTAGTCTCACAAATTCATTCATTTCTTAATAGGTAGCTTCTCACCTAAATCAAATGAGGACTGTGCCTTTAAGGGGACTATATTGATGATATGGGATACAAAACTTTATAAATAAAATATATGATTACATTATATATACCTGGTAATAGGAACAACAGGATACTAAGTATGTTTATTGGTTACATATTTTGCGTCAAAAGCAGTTTCATGTACTTCACATATATTAAGTCCAATCAGCCTCATAAGAACTTGATGAGGTAGATGTTATCATTACACCTGATTTATTACTATTTAAACTGAGAGCAATTAAGAAATGTGTCCATGGTCAATAAATATCAGAATGATGATTTAAACCTAGGCAGTCAGGCTTCACAGGCCACAGTATTAAACAGTATTCTCTCCACTCTCTCTAGTACAATAGAGAGAACACAGAGTCATTTAAATGATATGGGAATCCACAGGGAAACAAAATATTTTCCAGCTTGGGGAAAATAGGGATCAAGGGAGAATTTGAATATGGTAGGTAGCATCTGGGTAAACTGAGAAGAGAAAAAGGAACCCCAAGAACAGAAAAAAAGTCATCAAAAGACATAAAAGTAGGCTAACTGTACATTATAGTAGGAGTTGAGGGTGCAGAGAGAAGAAAAATAAGACAAAAGGTTGGAAATTGAGATGGAGGCACAATCCTGGAGGGCCAGAAGAAGGAGTTTCTAAAATATCCTGAAGGCTTTGTGAAACCATAGCAGGTGTCTGAACATGGGAATCATATATTTATTTATTTTTAAAAGATTTATCTATTTATATATACAAGAGATGGGGTGTAGGCCAGAGGTACTGGGGTGAGAGGATTCACCAGAGACAGAGTGGGGAACAGAACAGGCAGACTGAAATACGCTGCTGAGGGGAGCAGCAGGCAAGGCAGGAGAGGTCTGCTGCGCCATGTGGATCACTCCCTGGCCAGCCGGGGACTGAACTTGTGCTGCAGAGGCTGTGGAGAGCTTCACAGTGCTGTGCTTAACCCCTTGAGCCACCAGTGATGCCCCATATATTCATTCATTTGACAAATATTTATTGAGCACCTATCATATGTCAAGCACTGTTTGGGATAATGGGATTATACAAGTTATAAAGTAGATAACACTCCTACTGTCATGGAATTAATGTTCTAAACTATGCTTTAGGAAGGTTAGCTTGAAATGGCAATCTGCAGGCTGGACTGGAACAACGCTCTGGGCAGGAAGGAGCAGAGGCAGATGAAAGGTGCTAAGAGCATGGATTAGAGTAGTGGTAAGGGGCCTGGAGAGAAAGGAATGGGTGCAAAGGATTAGGAGGTAAAATCAATAGATTTTAAGATGTCCAGAAAATGAGGCAAGTGAGAAGGAAATGTAGAAGTGATAATCGCATTTGAAATCTCTCTGACTGAAAAGATGGTGGCGCGATAAACAGCAGGACAGAAGACAGTATCGTGCTATAACAAACACAAGACTGCTTCTAGTCTGGTACCTAGCATAAAACTGACACTTTGTAACAACTGATTGACTCCTGAATGAAGAGAATGAGATTAAGAAAACCGAAAAGAAAGCCCAGAAAAGGCCCTGAAGTAAAGAAAATAGAAAAAATGGGTAGTCAGTGAGGTAGGAGAAAATTCATGGAATACAGCTCCCCACCAAGTGATCAATTTTCCAGAAAGCTGTAGTCAGGAATAACAACAAATTCTGCACAGATTTCTAGGAAATAAGGACTTGGTAGAAGCATTTGCCTTTAGTAATTATGTTGTTTTCCAAAAGTGTTTCTGCTGAGAGGTAGATATAGAAATGAGATTGAAAAATATAAAGAAAGATGGATGTTTAGGAAGTAGGAATGGTTTTCTTATTTTTTTAACATTTATTTATTTATGCATACAAGAACTGGGGCACAGGCCAGAGATTTGGGGGGGGGGGTGAGAGGATTCACCGCAGACAGAGTGGGGAACAGAACAGGCAGACTGACTGAAATACACTGCTGAGGGGAGCAGTGGGCGAGACAGGAGAGGTCTGCTGCACCCTGTGGGTATCTCCCTGGTCAGGGATCGAACTTGTGCCACAGTGGCTGTGAGTAGCTTCACAGTGTTGCATCTTAACCCCTTGCGCCACCAGGGAGACCCAGGAATGGTTTTATTAATCAACAAATTCCTATTAGGAGAACGATCTGAACCTTGCCTTTCGTAATCTTGAGTCTTTGCTTGAAACCTGGAGTCTCTTTAGAGGAATGGCTCACCTAGCAGGATTAGGTGAAGGTCAGAAGGTCAAACAAGTTCCAATTTTGACTCCTACATAGTGTGTGACCTTAGATGTTACCATCCTATCTCTCAAAGCTTGCTTTTCCACGCATAAAAAAGGGCAATGTTAGATCACACAAATAAAGCTCTTAGCATACTCTCTGGTAGATAGTAATATAAAACAAATGTGAGTCATTATTATGTATCCTAATAATTGGATAACTGCATGGCTTATTCATCCCACAATAGCTAAACATTTAATAGACTTTATTTTGAATTCTCTCCCTCATCATCTATTGTGATAAAACTCAAATTAGTTGATTTTCAAGGAAGTAGCGATAGGTAAATTATATAACCTCTCTAATGTTAACTCTCCTCAACTGCAAATGGAAATGATAGTACTAATACTAGAGGAAGGCAAAAATGCTGTATCAATGATAAAAATGAAAAAAATCAGTTATTGGTATTCTCTATTAATTAATATAACTTTAACCCATTGATTTTAAAGAGGACATTAGATTTACATCTTCAGTTTGACTTTTGTCTAACGGTAATTCATACCATTAATAAGGACCTTTCACTAGAATAAAGCTTTTTCAAAGTGCTTTTATATTTATTACCTCATAAGATCCTCGCAAAAGCTCTGGGAGGAATAAAGGACAATGTTTATTAGGGGCTATCAAAATTGACTTTTTAGTAGGCACAGTGTCTTCTTACCTATCTGGTCTTTCTTTTGGGTTGTATATATATAATTACAGAATTCAATCATTGAATTCCAAAGTTATTTACTTTAGTGCCTCCCTTGTATCATCCTAAATAATAACTAACATTAATGGCAATATCCGGAAAAGCAAAGTTTAAAATATTCAATACATTAAATAAATATGTCTACATATAAAGAGATTATGGTAATGTGTTAAAATGTTATAATCCTTATGATCAAATGACTAAACTCATTGTATTACAGTGAAGTGGTTGATTATGTTTTCATCACTGGACAAATATTAATGGTTCTTATTTTCTGCAGTTACTCTTCCTTTTTAAAGGAGATAAAGAGCAGTCTTGAACATTTGTCCTCACTGAATCCTTTCACTAAAATTAAAAGTTTCGTAATTATTTTCACTATTTCTTTTTTGGAGTCACTCTGCGACCTACAGGATTTTCAGGACCCAGACCTGGAACAGAATAAAGGCGAAAAGCATGTGGCTCTTGAATCTGTTCCTGAGGACTGCGATTCACACTATTGGGAATGTGTGACCTTTTTATAGTAGCTAGATGAGAACAAAAGTGAAAATAAAATTTTCCAATTTTAGGTGAGAGGAGAATCTAATTTTCCTTCTTAGAAAGAACTTTTCAAGATCTTGGACACATTATCCCAGTACCTTTACTTTTTCTACAGTGTGAGTTTTAGACCAAAGCTTTGCTAGTTCTTTGCCTTTTTCCATGGCATAACCACTTGAGGCTAACAATAGCTATAACCTTTGAATAATGTAGAAGATGCCAGTTCTGTACCAGTGAAAGCGTCATCTTGGTAACTTTAGTTATATTTCTGAATGGACTGGGGAAACTGAAGTAACAGTGACATAGATTGGGTGTAAAATCATGTATTTTTATGGCTTCCATGTTGATAACTTTCAGTTTTATATTTTCAACCTTGATCTTTTTCCACCTTTTATTTTTATTTTTTGAGTTATAATTGGCTTTGTTACTTAATGTAGATCATGGCTTACTTTCGATATAATCAAATATCCATTGATGGCATCATTTTTCAAAGACATCTGTTTGTTCCCACCATATTATCATTTCATCCCCTTCCATTGCTACCTTGGATTCATTTTTATTTTTAAATGTATATTTCTTGTTATAGACGTACCATTGTTTTACATCCTTGCTGGTATTTTCACAGTATAGGATTCAGAACTGCTTTAAAGGTGGTTGTGTTTTAACCTCTATTAATCACAGGTACCTCAAAACCAACCACTCCTCTCCCCACAGCTATTTCTCCTCTTGCTTTCTGCACCTCTGTGAAGGCACTCAGTCATGGCAAAAGGTAAACAGTCAGTAACTCTTAATTATACTTCACATTCTCCCCTCGGCTCTGTTCTCGCAAAGTATAACACAATGCTTATTTTTACTTCCAATACCTCTGTCTCATGCATTCAACCTCACCAGCTTAATTATTATTTATTGCTTGGAATAGTACAGAAATAACATTCTGTTGCTCTTGGACAGATCTCATAAGCTTCCAATTCATTCTCCTCACAGCTACCAGGGAGATGTTGCAAAACCGTAAGTCTGGTTATTCTATTTCCTTGCTTAAAACTATGCTGTGACTTCCCAAAACTATAGAAAAAGGCCAAATCCTTAAAGACAGAAGGCAACAAGGAGGGTTAGACAGGTTACATGTACTGAGCCCTTTTAGTCCAACACTGCACCTCTGATGGACACTTTGCATACATCCTATCATTTAATCCTCACAAAATCCTGTGACATTCTATACTCATTGTATAGTTGTATTGAGTTGCATTGTATAGAAAAGCACAATTGAGACTTAGAGGTTAGGTACCAAGTGGTAAAATAAGTTGTCTTCCTGCCTACAAGTCAGTCCTTATACTATCTACTATCCCCTGCTGTCTTTTTATGTAATTTAGCCCTAACTGATATTTCCAATCTCTTTTTTTTTTGCAATAACCATACTTCAACCATGGAGAGTATTTTCAGAGTCTCAAACTATCACTGTCTAGGATTTTGGACACACTGTTTCCTTTGCCAATATCACCTTTTAACTCTGTTTTCCTAGCTAACTCCTAACACATTCTTTCAACTTTCTCTGAAAGATTTGAAGAGGTGTTACAAAGGTTCTTAACCTTGACTGAACAAGAGAATCATAGACAGGATATGGTGTAATTAATCCAATTTGAATCTCTGTGGGGTGGAACCCAAAGATCCGCATGTTTTAAAGTCCCTCCAATATATTAGCAAGACTCAAAAACACTGTTCTAGGCAAGTTTCCTCTTCTCTCTGGCAGACTTAGCTTAATCATCTTCTAATTTTCCTAAACCCTCTCTTGACATCTATTATAATACTCATTACACTATCGTAATTTTGTCATAGCTTATATATTTCATTTCTGGAATATGAGTATCCCATAGGTAGAAATCTTGTTCCAATACAGAGATTTTTGAATATATGTAACATAGTAATCCAATATTCCTTCCTCTCCCTCTCTCTCACACATAGGAAGTTTCACAAAACAACACTGAGCCTTACTAAGAGTGGTTGATTGTAGTCTATTCTATTCCTTTCTGGAATAGACTTGTATTTATAGTTATGAAATTGTTTGCACAAACCAGTAATTTGTCTGAATTGTTTGAAAAGCCCCTTTCTATCCATGTTTGTATTGCTAGACCTAATGCCATGTTAGGTACCTAACAAGTGTCTAATAAAAATGTCCTGAATTAGTCAAAGCTCTCAGGGAAATAACACACAGAAAAGTTTTATATACCCAAAGTGATAGGTGGCTATCGTCAGGCCAAAGAAAAATATCAAGATTCACTTTCATATATTTTAGACACTGAAGAAAAGTAGAAAGATTTAAAAGATATATTTAAAATAATTCAAATTACGGAAGCAGACAGGGATACACAGAGGGTTTCCTTTCTTAAAATTAAGGATTCTCAGATTATCTATTATCAGAAGTCCCAAGAAATATAATGATACAATTTATTCAGTTCACTGTGTAATTAAGAATGTATTCTTCCAATGGAGGTATCACACATCCAGACTACAAACTATATAAAAAGCTACAGAAAACAAAACAGCATGGTATTGGAATAAGACTAGACACACGGACCAGTGGAATAGAACTGAGTACCAAGTATATGCAAAGGAGAAAGGAAAATCTCTTCGACACAATGGTGCTGGGAAAACTGGACAGCCACAGGCAATTGAATGAAACTAGAACACTATTTCACATGATACACAAAAATTTAACTGAAGATGGATTAAAGACTTGGATGTAAGACAAAAACCATGAAATATATAGAAGAAAACATAATCAAAACACTCCACAACATTGGTTTCAGGGATGTCTTCGGGGCTTGACTTCAATGGCCAGGAAACAAAAGCAAACAAATGGGACTAGAATGAACAAGCTTCTGCACAGAGAAACAAATTATCATTGAAATTAAAAGATATCCTACTATATGGGAGATAATATTTGGTCATCATACATCTGACAGGCAGCTAATCTTCAAGATCTATAAAGAACTCATATGACTCAATGAAAAGAAAACAAAGAAACCAGTCAAAAAATGGACAGAAGAGCTAAATACACACTTTTCCCTTTATGACCATCTCTCCACACGCATACCCACGCACCTTCTGCTTAAGCTGGTATTACAACCATCTCTTTGGGGTACTTACAGAATCAGGTAAGACTGGTGAAATTTTTGTATTAGCAAAGATGCAGAGTCCTCCCATTTTCAGTTCATTCCCCAAGGTTTTTTGTTAGAAATTGGAACCATGTGTATCTTTATCAATTCTCTGAGGCCCAAAGCAGCAAATGATTTGGACACAGGAAGAATTTGATTCATTTACAAATATGGATCTTCATTTTAAGGATAAATTTGCAATTTTAAAATTCTCAAACTGTCATCTACCTCTCACGGTTGTATATGGTACTCTACAACAACATATTGGCTTTAAAATTTCACTTAGACTATCAGAAAATACAACACCTAAAAGAAAACTCTCCTTATCCTGAAGCACAAGGACAACTAAAATGCAGTGGCTTTTAGTAAAAGTAAATAACACTTTCTAATGTAAGGAGGAAATAGTAAAAGGGTTTCAGAGTGCAATTAATGGGGTTCATTCCACTCAGGAAGGACATGCTACACAACACATGTATGCTTATAGATCCCATGAATTGCTATTATTCCTGGGAGAATAATATCCTATGTAGTAAATGATAAATGAGAGTGATAATCACTCTAGAAAGAAGTGGAGTCTCCGTATATAGATAAGCACATTGACAGTCATAGAGAAAACCTATTTTGTTGAAGGTTTTCACTAAAGACATTTCACTTGACATAAAATGCCAGTGCTTTTGGGCACATGGATATTTCAGAATCTGTTGGGAGGGCTGTCGCTCTGGCTAAGCATTTGGGGTTTTCTTTCTTCATATGTAAGAACTATTCTTGCAATACAGCATGAATCAAATAATGAATATAAAATTATCAACTTTTTCAAAGAAAGTGAAAGTAAAGGCATACTCTTATGCTTTGTTTCTTCATACATATTACAGAAAATTATTTTTGTTCAAAAGAACAAAAACAAAATGTATCTTCAGAGGGAAAAAGAAAGCAAACACTTCCATTGAGCTGAAACATTGAAATTGAATGTAATCTCCCTATGCACGTCATTTATTTTCAAACTTGACACTTTCATTTCTTGCTTTAAGATCACAGTACCTTGATTCAATTCTTTTTTTCTAAAGATTTATTTATTTATACAAGAGCTGGGTACAGGCCAGAGGTGCAAGAGAGTGAGAGGATTCACCATAGACAGAGCAGGGAGCAGAACAGGCAGATCTACTGAAATACACTGCTAAGGGGAGCAGCGATTGAGACAGGAGAGATCTGCTGCACCATGTGGGAATCTCCCTGACCGGCCGGGAATCGAACCTGCACTGTAGAGGCTGTGGACAGCTTCACAGCTCTGTGCTCAATGTGCTGTGCCTCCAGGGAGGCCCTTGATTCAATTCTGTCAGTTGAAAATTTGTTAAACAGTTGAAATATTGGTAAATATCATTAACAATAATCAGTAGTGTCAGAAGTTTAGACTATTTCCAATGTCACCTCCAAATTTTTCATCCAAACACTGTTATTCAATCGTTCAGCTGAAATCAGAGCTTGCTATCCATGTCACACTACCTATACAATGTAATTTCAACCCCTAATTGGGTTTATAGGAAACATATTTTTAACAATTTAAAGAAGCAGCTTGAGAAAAGTGTCTCTGTTTTAAATTCATGTTGGAACCTTAGTTAGTCCTATTACAGTTAAGGGGAAACAATATATCTAATGTTTTTGGAAACTCTAAGGGAGGAGTTTTTTTCATGGCTTTGAAGAATAAGTACATTTTTATAAGTAATATAGTATAAGCTATGCAAGTTTCCTTAGTGTAACTTCAAATCATTTTTTAGAGATCAGAAATCTAATCATAAATTGGTAAATACAGGCAGAAAATACGACAATGTTTCTCTTTAATGATTCAGAATCTTGCAGCTTCCCAAGATTAGGAATTTATATAGAAATTTTCACTATATAGTATCACAGATATAAATATAGAATGCATAGGAGATAGATGAATGTATCCTTGTCCTCAGCCAGACTCACTCACTACCTTAAGAATGTTTTCTCAAATCCCTATTACAAAATTATTTTGAGTCATTGGATTACTTTTATTTTCTAAGTAATGTTCTAAAAAAATCCACTTAATCAAAGTTTCTAAGTAATGTTTTAAAAAAATCCACTTAATCAAAGTTTACTATTTATTTAACACAGTTGATGAGAATATGTGCACCTATACATTAAAATTCTAGTGTGGCTTTATGAGCATTTACAAGGAAAATAAAATATTATTAATGAAATACCATGCATTAAATAAGATTATTTGTGACCATTCATCTATTAGGAACCAAAATACATACTTTTCTTTGCTTTTACATTCTGAAGACATAGGAAATATCTGCAAAGATGAAGTCAGATATTGCCTAAACAAGTTATTCCAAATGATCAGACTAACTCAACACACATTATGCACAAGCAAGAGGAGTCTCGTGCGAACGGCAAGGCAAGAATGAGGAAATAGTCAGCTATAAATTATCACCATCACATATTCTGTGCACAAGAGTGGCAGAGTAGGTCAAATACTGTATCAAAACGCAAAGAAAAGGAGAAGGGGGGAAGAAAATAAAGAGGGGAGGAAAACAGCTTTTATTTATTATGATTTACTATTGGAATTATTTTTAAATCTAGGACATACAATCACTTTTCCCATAATTCAAAATATGAAAAAAATAAAGTTAATCCACAGAGTTGATTACATTATCGTAACACTCCAAAATATTTTTGAGATACTGTCAAGAAAGTCAGAAAACTCAACTCTACATAAAATACAAACAACAACAAAAAAAAAAAACCTTTGTAACAGGTTAGGAAATAGACATTAAATGCTGAGAGTAACATAAGAGGCCTACTTGCACTGCGGAATATGATTCTCACCAAGACTTCATTTAAACAAAATGACCCTAAAGTTAAGTTTCACTTTTCACTGAGTATGCATATGAAACTTCACAGCAATAATTTTTGTTTCTAGGAAAAACAATTGTCTGAAAATTGTATGATCATTAACTATGACAAATTTAGCCATCTCCTTTTTATTTTCACTGATCATGTTAGGAAGAAAGCTACAAAATGCCAGATTAACATTTCAAAACGTATTTGAAAGTAATGAAGGGAAACTGATTCAGTTAGCAACGCTAAATAAAACAGACAATTCATACAGATGCTTTCCCTGTAAGATATTAAATAAACACTCAAAAATGGCAACTTTTTCAATTTAACAAACCAATCCCTAACTTAGGTCTTTGAGCAAAGTTTCTCCTTGACCAAAGGTCTGGTTTTATGTGCAAGTTCTTCCTGGACATAAACATGTACTCTTTAGAAGATTGGGTTGTTACATGAAATAATAAATGACTTCCTTGTCCCTCTGTCTTCCTCCTCCTTGCTCAAATGCTTATACATCAGTGGTCTTAAAAGCCACTTATGAGTTTTCTTCCTAGCCCATCAATTATAGGTACAAATGCTGAGAATTGTTTACTTGGATTTAGGAGAGTGCTAGAGTGGGAACTTTTGACTTACCTGCCATTGTTTCATCAACTCTCGTACTCCTTTGGAATCTTCTAGAAGCCTCTCTTTATGGGTGGCATTCTGCAGGACATTGGCAGTTGTTTCAGCTTCTGTAAGCCAAGCAAGAAACTTTTCCAGTTCCAGGGGAAACTGTTGCAGTAATCTGTGAGTTTCCTCCAAAGCAGCTTCTCGCTCACTCACTCTGCAAAAGAATGGATATCCAGATGTAATTGTCCTCCATCATTAAAATGGTGTACCCAGTGAACCCCATGAAAAACAGAAGGATAAAAGGACTAAATTGGAATATATCTACTAAGGGGTGAGGTGCTGCTAAAGTTCCTCTTAAAAGCTGCAATGATTAGAATACCCTTTGTGCATGTATAATTTTGGACTATTGAAAGTTCAGGTAGTAACTTTCCGTTTTCAAAAAACATCTTTTTGAAATTTCTAGCTTTGCTGGTTAATTTTGAAAGCTTATTTTAATATGCTGCAAAAGTTTAAGCTAATCTTTGTAGGTGAAACCCTAAAATCCCCAGGTCACGCTCATCTTGGATGTCACCCGATTAGACAGGTCAACAGAAGAGTTGGGAAAAGACAAACTTGGAATAGGAAGTTGAACGATGAAAGGGAAAAAAGCAGGGGACTGGAGGATGAAGGAGAGCAGAAAGACTAACAAGTAGAAAAAGAACATGTTTCATAGAAACTATAGGGTAAAACATCATTTGCGTAACACCACTGTGTTCTAGTGAGCTGGCCTCATACTTCATCACCGGATGGTCATATAAGTGAGAATACTTTCCAAAAGAAAATTTTTATGAGTAATGGACAAATTGAAGCCTAAAAACCAGACAGATCTGGGTTCAAATCGAATGTTCTCTATCAACTGGGCAATTTGGCAAGTTGGCAAGTTTCTTCATCTGATTTTGCAGTTTCTCATCTGCAATATCTATTGTGTGGAGAATGGAAATACAGTAATTGTATAAAGTTGAGTCCCTCACACTTTATATAGGTACACATTATAGTTACTCAAGAATGCTAACTTTCCTCTGTCCTCATTCTACTCTTATTCTTCTAATCTTTTAGAAGGGGTGAACCAAATTTTCTAACAGAAAAACATAAAAAAAGAATATTTTCCCTGAATATATACCTATAAATGTGAGTGTATACGTATAAATATACATGCATATATTGTGGATACACACATTTGCCCATAGCAAACATCTACGCATCTACATAATAATAGCTTGGGAGGGAAAATTGCCTTAGGCAGTAACAGTCCCATCTAAAAAAAGATTCAGGTAAATTCTGTCTGCAATGAGGAAATTAGTACTCTATTTAAATATCATATTTGCCTTTTATTACTACACAAACACTTTCTGGGATTAAACATAAGCTAAAAATGGATTTTAAAAAATTGAACACTTGAATATGATACACACTGCTTGTTAAGATGTGATTGTCAATAATTATGCAAAACTGCAATTTATTTCAGCAGCAACATTATCATGGGATGTGCAAACCAGGCAATAAACAACTCCTGCCGAGCCAGCGGCAGCAACGCCCCCGGAAGAGCTGTTTATTCATCATGGGTTTGGTTTTGCTGAGCATACAGTCTTCTATAGTATAGTTTCGGCGCTCATACTGGATAAAAATCTTCTGTCTGCATTAACTGGTGAAGGGTAGAATACGTTTATGAGGAGGCAGCTATTGGAAAAAAGGAAGCATTGCACTAAGCTATTTATCAACTCCTAAATAAACTTTAATACTGCACAGCTGCAAGGTGGCTCAGTGTTCTGGTTGGGCAAATAAGTTAAACCCTGCGTAGTTCAAGGCTAACCTGGACAGCTGACTCCCTGCTTATCTCATTTTCAGACATACTATCAATGCAGGCAGAAACTTCAAAATCTTTCTTGACTTACTTTTCCTTTCATTTACTATGATTTCAAAATTCAGAGCCATTACAACAGCACTGAGAATGTTAATGCTACAAACTTGCAGGTGACAAACGGGCTAAAGCATTGAGTAACTGCTGACATTTGCCTGTTTTTGACCTATAAAAGTAACAATTTTATCCAGTTCAAACTACTATTTCTAGATAGGTTAGCATGCTAGAAATCACTAAGACTGGGCCTCCCCTGGTGGCACAGTGGTTGAGCGCTGGGCTGTGAAGCTGCCCGCAGCCTCTGCAGTGCTGGTTTGATCCCTGGCCACCGGCGAGGGTGCCACATGGCACACAGACCTCTCCTGCTATGCCCACTGCTCCCCTCAGCAGTGTATTTTGTCAGTCTGCCTGTTCTGTTCCCTGCTCTGGTGAATTCTCTTACCCTCACGCACTTCTGACTGTACCCAGTGCTTGTATAAATAAATTTTTTTTTTTTTTAAATCACTAAGTCTTACTCCAGCTCTATCCCAAGTTTGGGGCTAGAAATAAGCCATCACATTTCTGGAGAAAAATGCAGGGTTAGACATTGACATATTTTCTAACAGACTGCAACTTTACACTAAATAAAAGGACAACTCAAAACCCTCCCATGACAGAGTGAAGCTTGAGAATTAGATATTGTGCATTTTATTATCAGCTTCATCCTCATGATGAGCTGTACTTGATGCCTCTTAGCAGCCCTGTCCTTAAACTAGAAACACCACTTACCCTTTGCTTCTAGAGAAAGTCACTAGTAAATAACTTTCCAGGAGTTATTTGTAAAATGCAATGCACATAAATCAGATGAAAGCGTTCTATTGAGACAATGAGATTTCTAGCCAAATCCTACCAGTGAGTTTGCTGCTTTGTAAATTAGGCCCTTAGGGAGGAACAGAATCTCTTTCAGGGCAGTAAGGCACCATTTTACTAAATGATACCCTCATGGTCTGAAATATCGACAGCATCAGGTGGAATATTTTCTAATTTGGAAAATAAATTAAAAAAAATTCAATGAGTGCAACAGCAGAAAACCTCTTCGAATGAGCTCCTTTGTAGCACTCTTTGATCAGAGGTGAAATGGTTGTTTCATGCTTGTGTGAGAGTTTTAAGGCTACATCCTCTCTCCTGAGATCAATAAATGTACACTGAATTCCTTAATTTTAATTGTGCCAAGTCTAGACTAGAAATGATTCAAGGGTACTTGTATTTCATATTTGTGCATTCAGAAGAGCTCTAATGGATCTCATTTCTAATTTCTGTAACCGTATGGCTTTAACTGGTTTATATGATAAATAAAGTTTAGAAATAATGAGAATCATAAATAAAAATTTGGTTTAGAATAAAATTAAAGATCTTCAACATGGATTATTGTTGAAATTCCTCTGTTCGGATTATCAAATTATAGATCCTGGAGAAAATCTGGCTGAACTTAAAAAGCAGCAATGACCAGATGTTAGAAAGAATAATAATGCCTTACAAATAGAATCTACTTGAAGGATAGGCCTGCCCCAGATGTTCAGCTAGGTTACCCGAAGAATCCACTTTAGCATGTGGATTATTTTGAGCTGAAATCAACTGAGGCCCTGGGGGCTAATGAGAATCTTTTACCGCTCCCTTAATTACTTAGAAGAATGAAATTTGGATTACCCAAAAACAGATTTTTATCAGAAATAACCTTTCTACCAGAGAAGCCACCCTAAATGTTAAGAACATCTGATCTTCATCATGAGTTACCCTTCCCTTGCCTTGTGTGAGTCATCCTCTCTCCTGAAATCCCAGCCCTACCCCCATCTCATTCCTTAGCTTAGCAGATAGATAGAAACACAGATAGATGGATAATCTTATTTTGTGCCATTGGCTTTAGAATCCACATCCATGTGCATTCTCCATACATATTTAACTAAAATTGTTCCTCTCTCCTATTAATCTCGCTGACGTTAATTCGATTGCTCAACTAACCTTGAAGAACCCTGAGGGTTCAGGGGGAGTTTATTTCTGCCCCTACACACTGGTATTGGTTAAGGAATTTTTAAATAAGATAATCAGATATTCCAGCTTTATAGTATACAAAACTTGCTGAGAATTTGATGGCATAGGGAATGGTATGGTGACTTCAAAGGTTTTCATTCTATTCATATGGGCACCATATACCATTCTCAGTGTGTAAATATTGGCAGAGTGGTACAGTGGTTCTCAAAGTATGATCCATGGACCAGCAGTATCACCTTCATCCGGGAACTTATTAGAATGCAGACTCTCAAGCCTCACCATAGACCTCCTAAATCAGAAACACCGAGTGTGGAGTTCAACAAGCTGTGTTTTAATAGGCCTTCTAGGTCCTGGTAGATGCTGAAATTCGACAATAACTGCTGCTAGAAACCAAACTTTGAGAACTACTGGTGTAAAGGATGCTGTGCTAGGCTGTTCAGGCCCTTCTTCAGGATTGAAATATGTTTTGCCCCAGTTCTGGGGAAAGCTGTAGGAGGCAGGCTACAGCCAAATGAGCAGTAAATGTCTTAGCTATAAAAGCCTTTGCTCTAACTCAGGACAATTCTGAGAGGCTACCCCAGTGTGAGAATTCAGTGCTCCTCCAGGGGAGGAAGAAGGGCTGACTGATATGGTTGCAAATGCATAGAAACCTGGCATCTCCTGCCCTCGCATGCTTCCTTTGCAGGCTTCTCTTCACAGGTGTTAATGCTGAGACCACTCTCCAATAAAATTCCCGCATGATAATCAATTTCTCAGCATCTGCCTTCTGGGGGACCCGACTTGCTGAACTATCACACTAAATTGCTGGAGTGGCCCAGTGCAGGGGAAGGGTGAAACTCTGCCCCCTGATTTCCAGCCACCACCCAAGCCACAGAGGATGAAGAGTGTTCAGTGCCCTAGTCTGAGCGCCGCCCCTGCTGACCCAAGTGAGGGCTGTAGGAAGGGAGAAGAGCTGAGTGGCCATTTTTGTGAGTCTTTAAAAGGAAGCAATGCAGGAGGGTTTGCTCTTTTTTTTTTTTTTCATCAGAGCTGCTGTGGAAAGCAGAGACCCAGCCAGCAGGCTGGGGAGAGGATCTTTCCCCCGCCCAAGCCCCATTTTCCAACCCCGCACCTACAACTTTGCACTATCAATAGGTAACTGGACCTTCTCTCTCTTTCTGTCTCCTTCTGTTTCTTTCCCTCCAACCTGTTTAAAATATTTTTTTCTTCTTTGCTGCACCAAAGACCCGCTTGTTTGCAACTGTGGCAGCAGTTGGCCAGACTCAGACCTGATGAGAGAGTTTCTGCCTAGGAACCACAGATTTAAAGAAAATCATTGCCTAAGGAATGCCTGTGGAGAAATATCACAGTATTGCACAGATTGTGGTCTCAAAGGGGGACAGGATGGAGGATTCCATACTCAGCAATTGAGCCTGAAGAGCTATTACACCTTTGGTTGCCCTAGTGGAGATCGACAGACATCTCAGAGTTGCATTATCATGAGTAAGAAGCAAGAAACTGCTGAAGGGGCAAAGTGCTGGAGCTATAAAGCATAGTACAACCCTGTACCTGCCCATGGGGGTGCTTATCTACAGACAACTCTGCATCCAGGGAGACAATCAGAGAGAGCATCTCTCCAGTATCTCCAATTTGTTTTTAAGAATGGATTATCAATGAGGCAATCAGATGAAGAATACTCTGACCTGTAACTACACAAACACACCCCTTATGGTATCTCTAAATAAATTCCTTAAACTCCAGATTTCCTATGAAGTTGAATATTACTAATCTCTTATGGATCACCTGTATGCATACAAAAGTGAAAAGGAAGGGACTCATGATTTTCCAAGGCAAGGCTGATGAACTTAATTAATGTAGAAACAACATTCCACTGATAGATACATGGATGAACAATCCTTTACAAATGCACAGTACTGTAGGACTGTATACATATTCAAACAGAAATAAACACATTGAATATTTTTAGGAAACAAAAATGCTCAATCTGATAATAGAAGGTTATTTTGTCCAGGTGTTTCCGTAGGTGTGACAAATTGGGGTGATTCACAGCACTCAATCTTCTGCTAAGTAACTCTTCCTACTGTGCCCTGGTATTGTCATGGAGTAAGCAAATAAAATATTCTGACTCTTTGATTCCTGGTATATTTCCATCTTATCCACTATCATTTCCTCTGATATTTTCAAGGGGAGGATTACAGGACATTTTTTGTTTGTTAGATATAGATCAGAGAGATTGAGTACCTTAGCAGTAAGTGGACCTAGGATCAGAAAGTTTGTAACAACATCAAGCATTACTCACAGAATCGAGTTAACCTGAAGTTCAAATTCTCTGTAAATATAACAGTCCTTATTGGTTTTCTAGTATATAAATTACATTTTCAATTTTGAAGTGTAAAAGCTATCATTTTAAAGGGGCAGTTATCATTTTTTTCAAGATTTATTTATTATGCATACAAGAACTGGGGTATAGGTCAGAGGTGTGGGGGTGTGAGAGGATTCACCAGAGACAGAGTGGGGAGTAGAACAGGCAGATGTACTGAAAGACACTGCTGAGGGGAGCAGCGGGTGAGTCAGGAGAGGTCTGCTGTGCCATGTGGGTTTCTCTCTGGCTGGCCGGGGATCGAACTCGTGCTGCAGAGGCTGCGGTCAGCTTCACAGGCTGCGTCTTAACCCTTGTGCCACCAGGGAGGCCCTATTATCTTTTTTCTTAACTGACACCTATATAGCAGTTTCTAGAAAGGATTCCTTTTAATCGCTAGTAGTTCTATTAGTGCTTTGCACTGAAGAGAAGCATGACTCTAAACCTGGGCTAGCATCCCATTAGTTCCTTTCCTAGTGACAACTCTAATAAGAATATGGATTTTTTCCATTTGGGGGCAACACCTTTCTAGAAATTTGACTACCTCTGGGTTGTGGCAATAAGAGGATGTTTCTCTTTTCTCCTTCGTTATCAACCTGTAAAGTGAGACACATACTCTATCCTTCTAACATTTCACAGGGGTGAGAGATGACGGCTCTAAGATACAGCACAGAAACTAATTTTTTTAAAGCTAACACCTAAAGAGCTCTTTACATGTTTTAAAACATTCTCTCATTCAGTTCTTCTCTCATCATTTTGTTGCAGATACACCTCGACGAAGAAGATGCACCATTTCCGCTGCCCACACTAGTGCTGGTGCCTTGGACTTCAAATCCCAGCATGCCAGGAACTAAACTTCCTGAGCTGGGATCTCTTGGGTAGGGGCGGGGAACCTGATTGGCCAGGTGAAGCTGTCTAACTTGGAAGGCAAGCAGGCCTGACTTGCTCTCTGGTACTGCTTAGAAGGGACTTGGAAGAGACAAGGGGGGGAGAAACATGTAGAGACACTTGGAAGCGTGGGAGAGAGATGCATGGGGAAGCTGTCCTGGCAGAGACAATGGCAGCCATTATCCTGATTTGTACTTTGATTTTGAGTTTTCTCTCTCTTCCTGTCCCAGCTCTTGTGACCTGTTTAGCCCCTGCCTTGTGGCTTCCTGCCAGAAGGTACTTAGACTTGTGGTAAGCTTTTGGGTCTCAGCAGCCCTGCTTTGGGCTGACCTGTTTGGCTGACCCTGTTTGCTCATGAGGTCATAAGGGGATGAATAATGTGGTGAGTTTTACTGGGAAGCTGCTATTAGGACTCTCTCTCTCTCTCTCTCTCTCTCTCTCTCTCTCTCTCTCTCTCTCTCTCATTCCCTCCCAGTGGCTTGAACCCCTATACTGATTATCTTTATTTCAGAATTGCATTCTTATTTTAAAATGCCTACTGATATCACATTCATTAAGTTATCCAACATCTATTCCATATGTATAATGTGCCAAGATCTAAGTTTGGTGAAGGAAAGCAAAATCAAATCATATAATTGATAAGAAGTTTACATCCTGGGAGGTACTCTGAAGGCTGAGTAGAGGCTACTTTTAATAATTATAGCCGAACACTTCTCTTAGTAAGGGTCTATTCCAGGAAGACCTAATTCCATTCTCTCTTTACAAATGAGAAAGCAGAAATATCTTTGCTTTGCTCAGTAATGATCCTAATGGAATTCTGCCCTTCTTCCCCATCATCCCTTATCTAAGCTATTCAAAATGACATCTGTGGCTCGCAGACCTCTCCTGCCACCCGCTGCTCCCCTCAGCAGTGTACTTCGTCAGTCTGCCTGTTCTGCTCTCTGCTCTGGCTCTGGTGAATTCTCTCACCCTCCCGTGCTTCTGACTGTACCCAGTGCTTGCATAAACAAATAAATAAATAAATAAAATATTTTTTAAAAAAGATTAAAAAAAAGACATCTGAAGTCATGTAAGTGAATTTCTCAGTTATTCTGGGACTCTCCCATATATAAAGGAGGTATACATGTTATCACTACACTTCATTATACCTTTTCATCTTATCAATCTCTCTGATGCTTATTTGATTATTTGTCAACCAGAAGAACCCAGAAGGGCATGGGATTATTTGCTTTGCACTCTGACATTGGTGATGGTGACAGAAAAGAAAATAAGACGTGAACTTGAACTCTGGACTTTAACATACCAAGTCTGGTGAAGGAGTAAACACAGTAAACCTTTAACTACAGTGGCAGTGTAACCACATTTATAATTTATCTGGATTCTCTACCAGTGGCTCCAGTGTAACACACATCACAGTGTATTCATGAACTTCTATCTCAATTTGCCTAACAAGTGATAAATCTGTCATTAAGCATTTTTTTTTTGCCTTTTCCTTCCTAAAGAAAATAGAGAAAATCTATCTAGGTTTTATCTCAATATATAGTGATGGATGAGCAATAAAAGTTTGCCTAATTGAATTGATTTTCATAAAAATAAGAAACCTTTGAGATATATAGCAGAGGCAATCTCTAGTTTCATATTGCTGCTGGAGATTGATTCTGAGAGAACCATAATGACTTCCCCAAGGTTGCAGACAAGTCAGCGGCAGAGCTGGGATTACAACCCAAGACTTGCATCCTAGAAAAGTTTTTCTAACCCTGAGAATAGATGTTGGTGTCTACTCCTCTCTGATATATTCACTGTAGTATAAAAAAGAATACAGGGAAGGTTATGACACTGAATCCTGGCCTTGATTTTGAATCACAAATTTAACTATTTCTTACTTCACCATAAGCAGGTGATTGAAACAAATAAAAACCTACACACAAGGAAACACACACATGCAAAGATATTGGCCCATCTGAACTATGGCAGAAAGTCAAGCCGGTCTTTGCTTCAAAACAAAAAAATCCATTTTCAACGCAAATTTGCTGGTTTGCGATTCACCGACATGAATTAACGAGATTTTCATCCTCTCTCTCCTGAGGTCTGGTACTAAATTACTCAAACTCTCCAGAGTTAATTGGAAACCATGACCTAAATGTTCCCAAAGTATTGCTGATTAGTTCTCAGAGAACTCATTCCCATCTTTCGTCACCCCAAACAACACTGGATGACTTTTTAACATGTGCAGAAGCAGCACACTCACACAGAAAGTAGATTAGTCCTCTAAAGATAAACTGGAGCTTTAAAGTTATCTGCTTGGACATCTTTCAATGATAGAGACATTCCAGTAAAAAAAAAAAATACCTAGATTTTAACCTTTAGAAAGTGAGAGTATAGACATTATCTATCATGGAGGAATTTTAAAATATACATTCTATTTCAGTCACATTTTTACACTATAAACATTTTTTTAAAATAGATATGCCACATACATAATTAGGGAAACTGCCACAATCATGGACTTTACCTTGAACCAACGGGACATTTCCGAAGAGAAAATATTAGGAAACAGCAATAAAAAAGGTACTATCTTAATATTCTTTGCATTACTCATTTTGTTTGATTTGTGTTTGTGTCTTACATCTCTGAGAAAAATAAGCTAATGAAAGAAATGTACAAAATATTATGAATAGTTATTATCATCAACATTTTATAGATGAGAAACTCAATTTTCTGGGAGGCTGGGGAGGTTTCCAAAATAAGTAGCAATACTTGAAACACCAAATTTAGTCAATTGTTAGACAGGACCTCTCAAGGTAGACCAGGCTATCACTCTTTGAGGCAAATATAATGGATATTACTATACATTACCATTATTAAAGGCTCTGTTTTCTTTTTCTATTTTTTAAAGATTTTTATGTATACAAGAACTGGGGTACAGGCCTGAGTTGCGGAGGGTGAGAGGATTCACCAGAGACAGAGTGGGGAATAGAACAGGCAGATTGAAATACACTGCTGAGGGGAGCAGTGGGCGAGACAGGAGAGGTCTGCTGTGCATGTGGGTAGCTCCCTGGCTGGCCAGGGATGGAAATCATGTCACACAGGCTGTGGATAGCCTTAAAGCGCTGTGTCTTAACCCCTTGCATCATCAGGAAGGCCCTAAAAGCTCTGTTTTCTATCGCTAAATGAATTAGGCTTATTGTATGTACATGTGTGAGAACAAAAATTATTATTTTGCTTACAATCTTCAGTTGTCATTTAGGGGAGCTATTAGAATGAATACTGCACTTTGGACTTGAGGAAGGCTTGAGGATTTTATTTAAAAAGTGTATTACAGTCAGTAACAAAATATGTTTATTCTTATAAACTAGTTGAATGTTATAGTAGCTAACTGTTGTCTTCTCATAAAGGCAACTTAACAAATGCTTGTCCGTGATACAGAAATTACTATATCTTTTCGGAGATATTTTATATTAAAAAAATCTAACAAGAAAATCACTTTACACATTTCTAACCTAGAGATTTTATAGTAGAATAAATATATAAATAAATTATATCTGAAAGTGACTAAGTCTTGTAGACTTGAAAGAAGTGTCCTTTTAATTTGGAACCACTTTTAATGCATCAGATATGATTTACAAGATTTGTAGGATTACAGATATCTTGAGCTAATTAACTTATGATCAAAATAAAGATTCAAAGTTTCTTGCTTTTTTACTTTTACTAAGGGAAGAAAATGCATTTAAAACAATTAGATGGGCCTCCCTGGTGGTGCAAGGGTTTAAGTCTCACCATGAAGCTATCCGCAGCTGCTGCAGTACGAGTTCGATCCCCAGCCAGGGAGGTGAACCACATGGTACAGCAGACCTCTCCTGACTCGCTCCCTGCTCCCCTCAGCAGTGTATTTCAGTCAATACACCTGTTCTGTTCCCCAATCTGTCTCTGGTGAATCCTCTCACTGCCCCCACACCTCTGGCCTGTACCCCAGTTCTTGTATGCATAAATACATATTTAAAAAAATAAAACTAAATGGCTGGAAAAGCATTGATGGCTTTTTATAAGATCAACTGAAATTTATGAAGAATACTCATAAGCTAAGAATTTACTTTTTCAATTAAAACGACAACACTAAAGGAATGAACCAGAGGGCTGCTCGTGACATTCAAGATTCCTCTGACTTATGAATGCATTAATTACAAAATGTCTGTAATCTGGTTGTTCTTCTTCATCATCATCATCAGCAGCAGCAACAGCATTCATTATCATCAACTTACTGTAAATTCCTCTAGGGCAGAAATTCATTCTGCAGTTCCTGGCATTAAATATACCCAATAAATTAAATTAGAATCAATACACTTACTATGAACCAGAAGCAGGTTCTGAAAATGAGAAAGTTGGTCTCTGGCTGTTAAAAACTTACAAATCAAAATTATTTTTTTTTTAAAGATTTTATTTATTTATTTATACAAGCACTGGGTACAGTCAGAAGTGCAGGAGGGTGAGAGAATTCACCAGAGCCAGAGCGGGGAGCAGAGCAGGCAGAAGGACCGAGGTACACTGCCGAGGGGAGCAGCGGGCGGCAGGAGAGGTCTGCGCGCCATGTGGGACCCTCCTCCGGAGGCCGGGGAGCAGCCAGGGATTGAACCGGCGCTGCAGAGGCTGCGGGCAGCCTCGCAACCCAGCGCTCAACCGCTGCGCCACCAGGGAGGCCCTCAAAATTATTTCTTAATGTGAATTTATTGAAAAATAATTTTATTTGTATAGAATTTCAAGGTTTATAGTGTTTTCACATATATTATTTTGGTTTAACCTCGTAATAACTTATAGATATCATCTTTACTTGTTACAGAAAATTGAATATGTAATGGACTATTATTCAGCTATAACTAACATGGTTAAATATGAGAATGAACAACTCTGTGACCAAATTGTGTTTTGCTTTGCAGAAGTGGAGATATTAAATCTTTGGAGCTTGTATCATCCATCAGATTTAGTACTAGCAGTGAATGTGAACTGGTGGACTATTTTACTGGATAACACATTGTATTTAGTTGTGAATGATGGAATTTCTGTTACTCTTACATGGAAACAATACTTTCTTTTGAATTTTTAAAGTGCACTGCTGCACAGAATGTTGAATCAATATATTTCTAAGGTGCATTGAAAAACCAGCGGACATTAACAATAAATTCTATTAAAATCAATCCAATACTTTGGAAAAATTTTCAAATTGTCCTTAAGGGTGATCCTGGTCCAGAGAGAGCATTTATTGAAAGAAGCTTAAAAATCATTCTGTCTATAACCCTACTCATGTACTGTCAAAAACATCCCATATGTCAGGGATAAGAACAGAACACCATGGTGTAGCACCAGAGATTTTCCTTCATCATTCAAGACTGATCTATTAATCTACATTCTTTGTGTAAAAGCATGAAATTGTTTCTAAACCATCCAACTTACCTTGCATCTAGTCAGTATTTCACCAACTTATTCACAATAATGAAAGACCTTGTCAGATTCCACGATGAAATGCAAGTAAGACTGCTCTGTTTTGTTTACCTACCAGTCTAAAAAATCTTAAGTGTAAAAAGTTAATTTTACCTCAAACATAGTTAATACAGGTTTTATTTATCTTTGTATATATGTGTCATCTCTGTATTTGTTTTACTAAATTACCTGGTTAATCTCAAGAAATATGTTTATATTTCTCTAATAGCATCGATGGAAGCAGCATTTTCATGTTCAATGTTTTAAGTAGCTACAATAATAATGCCTGTGGGGTTTACACAGAATTTAACCACACTGGTCAACATCTAGTTAGCGGGCAATTAATATAGCTACAGGAGGGACCTCATTGTTGTTTCTGTAGAGACAATGGCATTCAATACAGATAGTAGAGATAAATGATAACTGGAGTGATAATCATGGAATTTTTAAAGACTTTCTAGACAATTTAGCCGGTATTATATTTGCTCATTTCAATCTTGTAAAAATAACCTAACCAAGAAAAAGGTTAGGTTCTTAGAAAGTATTGTTTATTTTAATAATCCACAGGTAAGTTTTTAACTGGAACAGTATTTAAGCTAATTATACCGATCACAAAACAGAGGCTTCTGGAAACTGAATATGTTTGACAAACACAGTGATTCAAGAGTGAAACTGGCAATCGCCAGGAGGAGCTGGAGATGGCAGACTTCCCACACAACGAACTGCCCCAAGTCACATAGTTCTCTAGAATGTCCCACTGAATATTCACAGAGGTAGAAACCCCTTTTATACACACCCAAACAAAGAACTGAACACAATTTTACATTTAAACATCAAATGTTTTTGGCAACATTTTAATGCACACCAAATTGTTCAGAAATGCAACTAACTGCCATGAAAATCTAAGGAAAATTTTACCTTGTATTGAGTATTTTGCTAAGAGCTGCTCAGCATTTTTGAAAATCACTGTGAATGACCAATATTACGCAAAGTATTTGAATTCCCACACAGCACTGGGATCACACTGCAGTTAGTGACACTGCAGTCACAGGTTAATCATCTAACACTTCATTGGTGTTCTAGTGGGATCTTAATGGAATAACTGAATCCTGAAATCAATATTATTTTATTATAAATTATTCATCTCTTTAAAATTAAAGTCAAGGCATCATTTAAAAAACTGTCCAGAGGTAGGGAATATTATGGACAAAATTTGGTTTATGATAGTAAAGAAGGTGTCACAAAATATTTGTTGTAAGAAAAGAAGGGAGTGGCATTGGATCTGAGAGGTTGAAACCACTGATAAAGAGTTACAGGGAAATATCAAGAAGAAAGATATTATACCGACTTTTTTTTTCAGGAGAGAAAGATGATATTTCCCACCCCCCAGGCATCCAGTCCTTTATCCTTAGAGCTCCATAGAGAATGAAATCACATTTTAAAAATTGCTCCCTTTCACAGCCAGCTGTGACTACCGATGAGCCAGAGGTCTACTTCATATACGAACCTGAATTAAAAACAGCCAGCCCTTGAAGTCAGTTCAGAGCCCACATTCTTGATTACATTTGACACAATAATCATCATCATATCTTAAGACTCAAATCAGCCTGACAGTGCTCGACTCAGGGCTGCTTCTCCCAATTAGCTGAAAATTGCAGCCCAGCTCATCTTCTAGGGAATAAGTTTACATTTACAATTTTGCTGTGGTGAAAAGGCAATGAACAGGATGGAAGGAGCTAATCAACTTTCTAACTTATACAATAACGATTTTATTTTAAGTTCACCTAGCTCTGGGAAACCTGTTTTGACAGGAATGAAAAAGGATAAACTGCTTTGTTATTATTCTTTGAAATACACAAAATTTAAGATAGCTAGAGTTTGGACTAGCAAAAGGAAATAAACACATATCATAACTCTGTCTAAAAATTATTTTCCAAATGAGAGCTTTCAGAAAGGGCAGTCTTTTTATGAAAAAAACACATAAAAAATAATGTGCAATCAATGTATAGGTACATATCTCATTTGAAAATGAAAAGTGAAAAGATATTGGGGTCCAGAGAATGAATATCCAATAAGATGCTAATTTGAGAGCACCATGATCATGTTGTTTGGCATATCTGGGTCACAATCATTTCTATATTTCTAGGAAAACTAATCAAGGAAAGTTTTATGCATTTTATTTCCTCAATTCCAATACATTTCTATCCAGATCAAGGCAGTTTGCATACACTATGGAAAAAATAAACAATAGCAACTCCACTTATGGTGGTAATCCAAATAGCCACCCTGAAGATTTTCTTGTAGAACAATGACCTTATGGAACATGTTCTAAGAGGATAACAGCACAGAATCAGAAGAGAATTCGATGAGATAAAGAAGAGTCTAGAAAAATAGGAAAAAACACTGAGGAAGATTCGGGAAGGGGCTGAGAGACAAGGTATTTCGTAGCCACTGGAGTTGGCTGGGAATATGTGGGCAGAAATCAATATATAAGAGCCAGCAAAGCACAAGAGCTCATAGGAAGCAAATGCCAAAATTAATGGAGAAACACCATGAAGGCTGAGGTGTAGATGAAAAGGAATAAGGAAAAAAGGCAAAGTTGGGGATAGGAGCACAGGGGTAATAACAAATAAGAGATGTAAGGGTAATGCTTTTTTGAGTTTTATTTTTCCCAAACATCCCTATTAGCCCAAGGCTGAAATTTCTTCTAAGACATCACATTATGAATGTCCTCGATTGAGGGATAGCTTCAAAGGAGACATATTTAATTTTCTTATGGCACGCTTATATTTACGTGGGATTTAGGATTGATTTTAAGTCTGGTTCCTGATGCAAGCTTTAATTATTTTCTAGGAAAGAAGTCAAAATGATGAATATTCATCGTTTACATGTAACATCATCTAAGTTTATTTTGTCCCAAGTTTTCATGATATATATTATTGAAGAAAAAGATAATGTTGATTTTTCTCAATGAAATGGCCGTTCTTCCCCTCAAAGATTAGCCAATAGTTTGAATATTATAAGTCACATTTCCATAGACTCTGCTTTGATGTAGAAAACTATGTTCATATTTTCTGTTGTTAGAGTAATCAAATCTTTGAAGAGTTGTTTTTAAACTTTAGAAAAATTGAAACATCTTCATGTAAAGTCAACAGTCTTCAAAACGATCCCGAAAACATATAGTTACATTTTAAAAAACAGTCCACTGGCATCAGTATAATGAAGTTTTGCATATGATGAAATTTATGAAGTATAATGAAGTATATCTACATCAGTATGTATATATAAAGTTTGGCAAAAATAATCAGAAATGAGATTAAGTAATACAAATTCATAGATTTAATTTTACACTCTCTCATATTACCTAAGAGTGTTTTCCCAAATTCTAGCACACCCAAATCATAAGGAAACTGAATGAGAAGTACTTTGAGTGACTACTACTAACTTTAAGTTATGGAAACCAAGACACAGCACATTCAGCTCATTTTTGTGCTGGTATGATTTCTCAAAATAAAAATATTCTTTAGGTTTTATTTAAATAAATCTCTTAATCGCTGATTAACTGTACTCCTTTAGTTGGCATATGCTAGTGACAATACTGACAAAACCTCCCCCAAAGAAGATTACTGAACGATGTAGTCATTTCCCTATTAATGTTAATGTAAGCATACTTATGAATTACTTTTGCTCGTCACACAACAGAACTAAAATTGTTTTTTATGCAGTCCTTATTTTGCTCTGAGTCAAGTGCAAAGAAATTAAGCTTACCACATCAAAAGCAGAGCAAGGGGGAGAGACCAGTTTACAGGATAACAGCAACACATTTATTTGGAAATATCCTTGAATCTCCTTTCTGAAAATTTAATTAACACAGGACAAGGTGGCAGGTCTAGGAAAGATGAATGCCATTCAGCATGTCCGTGCTTCCAACTTTGATCTGATGTTCTGTTCATTTGGTATAGATCAAATAGTTGATTTTAATTAAAAAATATTTTAGGGATTATTTGGGAAATCACTGGCTCCCAAGAAACTTTCTAAAGCTGGGCTTAGCTCTTCCACTTTCCTGCTATAACGACAACAAACATGGAGTTTATGGCTTCCTACACCTCTTGTAGAGACCAGTGTGAATGATACTCAGGCAATTTCCTTCCTTGATAAATGTCAGTAGAAAAAATACAAATTGTATATAAACTACTTTTTTCTTTAAAACATTTGTACCACTGTGCTATTAGATTTTACTATTGGATTCTCCAAGACTGAGTTTAATAATTAGTTTATTGTTAAGTAGTTTGAGTTCTTGGGGGAAAAATGGCACTCTATAGATAAAGCAGTAGTTTATCATATATACTGTAAAAATCAAGTGTTTTGATAGGCACATGCATCTGAGTTCTCATTTGAAAATATACACATCATAATTTCCTTACCTGCTAATGTCTTTCCTGGAGCATATATTTTTAAGAAGCTCTTAAAATGTATGACATAATTTAAATCTTCATGAAAAAATGATGTGATATTTGGGTTGTTTCCATAGCTTAGCTATTGTAAATAGTGCTGCTATAAACATAGGGGTGCAAGTGCCCTTTTGAATTAATGATTCTATGCCCTTTGGGTAAATACCTAGGTGTGGAATTGCTGGATCATATGGAAGCTCCATCTTTACCAGGCTGAGGAATCTCCACACAGCTTTCCATAGTGGTTGGACTAGTTTGCAGTCCCACCAGCAGCACAGGAGAGTTCTTTTCTCCACATCCTTGCCAATATTTGTTGTAGTTAGTTTTTTTTTTTTTAATATGTGCCATTCTCACTGGTGTAAGATGGTATCTCATTGTAGTTGTGATTTGCATTTCCTTGATTACAAGTGATGCTGAACCCAAATGCCCAGAAATAGATGACTGGATCAAGAAGATGTAGTACATATACACAATGGAATATTACTCAGCAATCCAAAAAGATAAACACGTGCAGTTTGCAGCAACATGGATGGAGCTGGAAGGGATCATGCTCAGTGAAATAAGCCAGAAAGAAGTGAGACCAGATGGTCTCACTCATAGCAGGAATTTAGAAAACCTAAATAAGGGACCAGGAAAAAGACTAATTATAATAAAGTAAAAATCAAAATCAACAAGCAACTATAAACCAGAGACACACTACGGGGGGGGGGGGAAGGGGAGGAGGGATAAGGGTCAAAACAAGGGGGGTGGGAATTGTATGGGGAATATAACCAAGATGAAGATGCATACATTGTGCAAAAATGAAAAATGTAAAAATATATAAAATAAAATAAAATTTAAAAAATGATGTGATAAAAATGAAAGTATTGGGATAGCCTTGGTGTCAGAACTAATAAAACTGCCTATCTGCTTTGTGAGTGGAATATATACTCAGGTAGAACTTATTCACCATCTCCAGTACCTAGGCATAGTGAGCATTTAATTTTTACCAAAACAACTGATTAGAAACTGGCAACTGTATATAAGTATCAGTTTTTGACCTTAGATACCTTTATTACATAATGATTGCACTAGTGCATATATAACAGTCACTTAAATATGACTTTTTTAAAGTTAGAATTGTAAAGCTCTACCAGAAAACCCATTCTAAAAAGCAAAATTTGAGAAAACATTGGATCCAAATATAGAAGACAGAGAGAAACTTATTTTTCTAGGAAGAATGGCAAATAATTGCTTAGATGCCTACTTGGAACCACTTACGTCAGTGATGTTGGCAAAGTTAGAAAAGAGTTAATAACTATTTGAAAAATACGAAGTAACAAAGCAGCCTAGTGAGAAAATTCTCAAAGACTTACAGAAACCACTATCATTTAAATGATGTTGCAATGTGAAAAATGAGAGGAAATAAAGAAGGCTTTCCTCTTTTTCTTCCAATATAAGAATTTCTGTGTCAGAATTGCCCCAAAACAGGGGTTTTTAACCTGAGAAAGCCACAGAATCTGTGACTCAGTGTTCTTCTCTGAGATGATACATATATATATATATATATATATATATATATACAATACAACTTCATAATGATAATGAAGTTGACAACAGATTTAGAAAAGGTTAGCTCATAAGTGTGATATGGTGTATTTTTAAATTGTAAAGCTATCTATGTAATGGTTTGTCATTTGACAAGAGAAAGAGTAACTCTGCCTGAACAAGGTATATAATACCCTATCAATTAAGGGCTTGTAGTCAAGAATCCTGTTAGAACTTTGAGCTTCAACTCTGGTTCTCTGGATTGTTCTGTTGAAGGGCCCTGAATAGACTAGCTCTATCCATCAGGAATTGCTGCCAAATGAGATGGGTTGTTCAGTTGACCACTGTATATGAGCTGAATGGGGAGGCTGATTCACATACACTAAGTGCTTGGCTGGGTTTCTAGAACTGTCTACCTGACAGTATAATTTTTTTCCTGTCACTACCAGCAACCTCAAAGGCTAAATATAATGATTAGCCAGTTGTGGACTATTGTCTTATGTAGGAGGAAAAAAAATCTGTAAGAGTCCCATGCTATTAAAATGTTGATGAGAATACAGTTTAAGAAGGGCAAATGGAGTTTGTTTCAGGGAGAAAAAAAAACTTATTAGCAGATGCCAACAAGTACAACAGACTCTCTTGTCTACTGCTATCTGCTAAAATAGCGACTTCTTTTACTAAAGGTATCCTATTATGATTTCTAAATGATTTCTCTTTCATTCTCATTACAGAAAGTCTCAGAAAAATAAGCATTCAATAGGAATCAAACACGCTGTGCCAGAGAATCAATCTCTTTCTCTCTGTCATTAGTGTCTTCCTCATATTCCTTCTTGTCCTGTTTCTTTTCACTTCCTCCTCCTCTTGTTCATTCTCTCTTCCTCCTTCCTCCACTACCTCCTCCTCCACACACCTACCTACATACTACCTATTCCCAACTAACGTCCCTAAACTGACTGAGTTGAGGATAGTAGTCCTAAGGGAATAACAGAAAGGATGTCCAAGTAGTGAAAGAATGATTAGTGTGGCAAAATTACAGGCTGATGCCCATGTGAAGAGTTCAGCTAACAGTACTTGAGAGTACTACTCAGGTACTCAGTACTACTGAGTATTACTCAGGTACATTTTATTACCACCGAAATGATCTGCATGCAGCAGTCTGGGCTAGACACTACACTATATATCTTACAAATGTTTATTGAGTATTTATTAATAGACCAGATGTATACTTATGAATATGTATATTGTTACATAATATTCTTCTTGAGAAATTAGCTCCATGGTGAACGTTTTATAAAGTATGCATATATCCCCAAACATGCACACATACCGCACATACATACTTTGTTTATAGCACATCTAATAAAAATTCTGTGCAACTCTACAGAAATTTGTTTACCTTTACTTAACCTGATATTACCTAAGCTTTTTTTTTTTTTTTTGCCCTTTCTGGAGTTAACATTTATTCAGATACAATGGAATAATTTCTGGCAGAACCCCATCTAGAAAAAACCTGGTGTAGAAGAAGACTGTATGAGGGGATCTGGACGCTAAAGTCATAGGACCACCTGATGTTTGAAATTATTGTACCAAGGCATTAACCAACCTGCTTTTGAATACCACAACCTTATGAGGCAGTCTGTTCCATCTGCAGACAGCTTTATTATAAAATCTGTCTCTCTATTAAGCTGAAAAATAAGTCCTTTGGACTAGAGTACATGCTTGAATTTTTCCAGTCTAATACCACCTTAGCTTTCTTTTTCCAATGTGCTCTTGCAGAGTGACTGTGTGTGTGTGTGTGTGTGTGTGTGTGAGAGAGAGAGAGAGAGAGAGAGAGAGAGAGAGAGAGAGAGAGAGAGAGAGAAACTTAATTATCAATAAAACTCCTATGTTATCTCCCCTTTCTGAATGTTCTTGGCTGGCATAGTGCAAGGGTTCTCAAATTTAAAAATGCATCAAAAAGACTGGGAGACTGGAAAACCTGTTTAAAGTTTCCTGGGCCCAATTCCCCCATTTAGTAGGCTGGGGTTGGATCCATGCATTTGCATTTCTAGAAAGTTCATAGGTGATGACAAAGGTGCTAATCCAAGGACCATAGTTTGAATAACACTGGGGTACTATGAACATTGATGCTCTGCCAGCATGTAGCTGGTGAGGATACTGGCTGCTTACACCTCACAACTGCCATTCTCACAGGAAATTGCCCTCTAGTGTGTGTAATTGTTTTTTCCATGGTTTCTCTCTCCCACAGAGGATCCAGAACCAGTAACTGCCTGATACTGGAGTACAAATGTTCAGGACCCTTGCCTCAATTCAGAACATCTCTGAAGGGTCCTGAAAATTCCAGATCTCCCTTTAGAACGTGCTTAGGCCTCATATTCACTGCAGGTTACCTTTTTTCTCTGTCCATTCCTATCTCTTTCATATCCTTACACATAGATCTCATGGAAAGACTCTTCAATGAACCTTCTGCACACAACTCTCCATTTTAGGGAATTTTCTCCTTTCTGTTTATAGGGAGCCAAGTCTAAGTCAGTTGGATTTTGATTTTATTTTACTTTTCTTTTGAACTCAAACCTTATATTTACTTTAATCTTTCAATATTCAGCCTATCACTCCAATTTGTTGAAATCTTTTTGGCTTCTGATTCTCTTGTCTAGTATATTTGCTATTTCTCCCCACTTGTGTCATTGGCAAATTTGATAAGAATGCTATTTATGTCTTCATCCAAGTCACTGATGAAAATATTGAAGAGGACTGAGCTGAGATTAGATTACTGTTAAAAGCTGCCAGAAACCTCCTTCTGAGTTGATATGTATCCATTAAAAAGCAATGAAGGGAGTACAGGCCTCAGAGTCTCAGATTTTGGTTTAGAACACCAATTCTGTCTAAGGAGAGGTCAAAAGCTGCGCTCTAAAGTAAAAGAATAATGTCATTTTAGTATTTGTTTTAGTAGGCAACTTAAGTACTACTTCCAGATTAGATAATAATAAATCACATGTCACTACCAAAAACCACATAAGGATCATTAATAATCATTATGGATTCACGATCACCTAATTTGTCTCAGGATGAAAACTGTGTGTGGTCATTTTTATGAAGGGCTTGTTTCACTTAAATATTTTCAGACCATGTAATAAAGTTGATGTTTAGTACTTAACTCAATTTCAGTGGTTAAATATAAAATTCTTGAAAGATAGATGAAAACAACACTGCAGGAATTTTATGAGTAGCCATACTTCTACGCAAGCATACTTTATATTCTCCGAAGGTGCTCAGATTGGGTTGGTATGCTTCAAATGATCTGTGACATGAAGACATTGAGTAGACATGGAGTGATGTAGTGACTATTATAATTAGGAATTAGATGAAACTAAGTGCAAAACTAAATTTAGAACTACTACTTTGAATGGGGGAATTGATTTCCCAGCTAATTTAAATAGTTTTAACCTCTTTGGGTAAATGCTGGTGATAGATAGAATGGCCAGAGAGCATAAATATTGGCTGGAGGCCTAAGGGTATTGCTTTTGTTTCTGTTATTTAGTAAGCCACTATACACTTCAAGAAGTATTTCCTTCCTCACATTTTTTTCTTTAAAAGACCTACAATTATCTTCTTAATAGAAATATAATAGGGATTCTTAAAAGCAAAAAGAAAACTACCCAAAAGTACTTATGGCTGTTTATAAATTGGGAATAAGTAAATAAAGATGGGAAAATATATATTGACAAAATTATGGAAGGAAATGCTAAAGAAGGTTAAGGGTGATTTTTCATTTTGAAACTGTTACAATTTGCTAGAAAAAGTTTTACTTTAGGGGCCTCCCTGTTGGCGCAAGGGGTTAAGACACAACCCATGAAGCTATTCGCAGCCTCTGCAGCATGAGTTCGATCCCCGGCAAGCCAGGGAGCAACCCACATGGCACAGCAGACCTCTCCTGTCTTGCCCGCTGCTCCCCTCAGCAGTGCATTTCAGTCAATCTGCCTGTTCTGTTCCCCACTCTGTCTCTGGTGAATCCTGTCACCCCCACACCTCTGGCCTATACCCCAGCTCTTGTATTTATTTAAATATTTTTTAAAAAGTTTCACTTTATATTAGGGGGAAATTATTTCAAAAATATAGCAAACATTCCCAAATACTGAATAATGGTAGATATAAAAATAGAAACTCAAAAAGGCACAATCTGGGCTCATAAATAAGAGAAACAGCTCTGTGGGTCAGAAATTGCACAGAAAGACAAACTGGTATGCAAGGCTCAAGACACAGGCTGTGGGGTCTTGGATGGGCAGCAGGAAGTGGTGGCAATGAGTTCAGGTTTTGCAGGGCTCAAGAATATAAAAATGTGCCGTGCAAGACAAAGAAACTGAGCCAGGATCTTGGCTTCAATCAGCCAGGAGTGATGTCGGGGTTCTCAACTGGGGGGAGGGGGCTGCCAAAAGAGCTGCTGTTGACCATCCCTTAGAACTGCTTACATGATCCTCCTCCTTGGGGGGAAATTGAAAAGATTAAATCTTTCAAAAGCCATTAATAGTTTTATGCCCTGATTGTTTAATATAAGGCACACATTTGAATGGATGGCTTATAGAAAGAAAACCTGAATAAAGCTAATGGGTCTGGAAACTACATAATGGTTAGAACTGGGCAGATAACATTACAAGTCAAGTGAAGATTATATCCATTTATCAAAATACCTTTCTAAAATAACTAAACCATATATTTTATTGAATATTATAAAGAGGTCTTTTGATTATGAGAGTGACACAAAGAAAATGAAAATAATATCTATATATATATAATTGAAAGGTAATGTAATAATGGATGCTGTAGCTAACGTTAATGATTAAATTAGATCATGTAAGGGGATCTTTCTCCCATTTGTTTTAACTTTAGGTACCATAATATTAAATTCATTAAGAAAATAAGGGTCTGCTTGCGTTCCATAATTTTCCTTTAGGAAACTATGATACATTTTCTTTAATTTTAGAGCCATTTCATGGATAAATTGTAATTAGAGGAAGTAGAGGGCTTTTTTATATATAGCACAGGATTTATACTTAATATAGTCACATTATTTGTTCCTTTTTAGTTTACTTTTTCTTTTCTTCTTCCTATCATGTAATGGGTGTGCTGCTGGGGCTCACTTTAGGACTGACGATAGGACTGGGTTAGAATGAAAATGGCAACTTGGCTACATCACTAGGTAATTTTCCACACCAGTAAATCACCAATGATATGGTTCCAAATGTCTCCTTTTGCTTGCAATTCCTGCAAGCGAGAAACATTCTAATTACTTTAAAGGTGATGACATAAAACGAAGCAGGCAGTTAGCACAATGAACCTTTTAGATCCTTATGGATCACGACACTCCCTGGCCCAGAGCCCCGAGGTGTCGAATCACAGGTATTATATTACCCTATTGGAAAATGATGAAAACCCTCATGCTTCATAATCAGTGGGGAAGATAGGGTCGCAGTAGTATAAAGACAGGAGTGCCTTATAATGACATGTATAGTCCCCTTGAAAAGCCAAAGAAAAGCCTTCCTCATACTACCAAAAGAAGTGTACCTAAAGGAGTTGCTAAAGGATTGGATTTTTTAATGTACCGAATCTTTTTAGTTCTTAAAATGTCTTCGAAGGTATATTTTGTATGAGAGGGATTAAAAATAGACCGTGCTAAATGGAGAAGTCTGAGCTGGCAGCTTTTAGGTCATTTGTAGCTTTAATATTTATGCCTATATCATGCTACAAATATGACATAAGCGGTCCCTGACTTAATAAGAGGTTGTATTTTAAACAAACATCCTGCTAACATCTTAACATTCTTTGCATAGCTTCAAGGGCAGCAGCAAATCTTCATCCTTTAAAGTTTTGGAAATAATCCAAAGCCATTCAGTGCTGAACATCTGATTAGTTATTTCATTCAATTCAGCAACAATTATCGAGTACAACCATTGAGCAAACACAAGGTGTGGCTATGCAATAATAACAACATTCTTCTGGCTATCGTAAAAGATTCCCAGGTAGCTCCAGAAAAGGAATTCCAGAAGGTTCTGAGAAAGGATAATATTTGTGAGTAAAGCATAAGACTCATTTATGAAGTTCACATGCCTGTCCCTTTCCTAAATAAACCCACTCACCACCAAGGAAAAGCAGTCACAACCATCCAGGGATCATATGGAGAGCCTTTAAGTCGAGGCAACAATGGGGATGCGGAAAAGGGGATAGCTTCTAGACCAATTTTTGAAATAGAATTTGCAGAATTTAGAAGCTAATTTAATACATGTGTCGGCAGAGAGAGGGAGGTAAAGGTAATGAAGGCAATTCTTATGTTTCCAGTTTTAGAGACAATTAAATTAGGTAATTAAGTTACACTGAAAAGACAGGAGATGCAGGATTGTTTTAGGGACCAGTAATGCCTTCTACTTAGACACTTTGGAGCCTGTAGGATATGCAGACGGAGAGGAGAGGTATGGTCGGTAGCTCTGAGTACTGCTCTGGAGATCAGGAGGAAGACGTAAGATAGAGATGAAAACCCAGGAGTCTTTTTTTTTTTTTAAGATTTATTTATTCATGCATACAAGAACCAAGGTATAGGCCAGAGATGTGGGAGGGTGAGAGGATTCACCAGAGACAGAGTGGGGAACAGAATAGGCAGACTGACTGAAATACACTGCTAAGGGGAGCAGCGGGTGAGACAGGAGAGGTCTGCTGCGCCATGTGGGTAGCTCCCTGGCTGGGATCAAACCCATGCTGCAGAGGCTGCAGACAGCTTCACAGTGCCATGCTCAACTGCCTGTGCCACCAGGGAGGCCCGAAAGCCCAGGAGTCTTAATGGCCATGGACGTCAACAGACAAAAGGACTCCAAACGTGAATGAAGAGAAGGAATTAAGAATGGAACAGCAAGTTTTATAGGCTATATAAAGGACAGTCCTCAGTGATTACTGTTACAAGTCCCAAATTTGTACCTCGAGTCACTACCATTTTCCAGAACTTAAGATTTGTATATCTACCTCTCTACTTCCCATTTCCACCAGTATGCACAACAGGCATTTCAAATGTGACAGGCCCAGATCTTCTTCCGAAAATGTCTTGATTTCAAGGCTTTCCCTCACTAAATGGGTACCCCTTAGGCTAAAACTCTTTAGTCTTCCTTGACTCCTCTCTTTCTTTCACTAGTTCCTCCACTATAAACCCTTTTCATCACTGTCCCCAGGATAGTAGAATGCAAGCACTTTCTACCATTTTCACCTCACCGATTCTGGTTCAATCCACACTCATCTCTTGATTGAATTACAACAGTCTTCGTATGATCTCAATACTTCCCTTTTGTTTATTGTAACTGGTGGGGTGTGGTGTGTTTAGGGGAGGCAGATAAGTCACAACATGCTGCTCCTTTGCACAAAATCCTGTAATGACACTCAACCCAGAGTAAAAGTGAAAGCCCATAGAGGAACCTTGAAGGTCCCTCTGAACTCATTGTCTACTATTCCATATTCTCATTTCACCCTTTTCCTGTCACACTGGTTTCCTTAAGTTTCCTCCAACAGGCCACGCATCTGCCTGTCTCAGGGTATTTCCACTTTGTAGGGCCCTCCTGGACTATTTTTCTTCTAATTATCCACATGGTTCATGACCTCAGGTCCTTTAGGCTTTGGCGAAATGCCACCCTTTCAGTGAAACCTTTCTCACCTACCATATTTAAATAACAGAACTTCTCTTCCACTGCTGGCACATACCATCTCGACTCCTTTTCCTCTTTATGTATCCATATTTCACTTAACATAATCTGATATACCATATATTTAACTTTTTAATGTTTTAATGTGTCTCCCACCTTCGCCTTCCCATAAGTTTCAGCAGGGTAGCGTGGGGATACCCAGTTTCAGGCATTGAGTCTACCTAGTATGTATCAGGCACCAAAATATTCATTCAGAGTGTGAGTGATGAGTGAGTGAATTCTTATGTTGTGACAGATGACATTCACTGAGCTCTTTCTATGTGCCAGGTATTGTGCACTTCACACTTACTACTGGATTAGAAAAGTAGGAGACTTACAAGATAACATTGTCCTGGAAACCAATGGATGGAAATTTCAACCAGTAGAGCTGACCAAGAGAACCACTGGTAAAATAGGACCAAATAAATGGGTAAACAAAAAAAAAAATAGGGTAATTAGCTTTCATAAATGTCAATGATGATCATAATGAGTCCTTGTTCTCAGAAAATGATGGTGCCAGAAAAACCAGATTAGAGTAGGTCAAAGCATGGCTGGAAGTTAAAGAATAGGAAACAATTAATGTTAATAATTGCTTTAAAAATTTTGATGGTAAGGGGGAAAACCATACCTGAATAGAAAAGATAGCATGCTAGAAAAATCCATTTAGGTTGAGGGAGATTTGAGCATGATGTTTGTCTGAAGGGGAAGGAGCAAGAGGAAATTAGATCTCCTGGAGAAAGAAAGCAGGGATTACTAAAAGACTATACTGGAGAATATGAAAGATATACAGTGCCCCGCTAGCACAGGTCTTCGTTGCACACATAATTGGGGTCATAGCTTTTTTTTCTTTTTTCCCTTTCTGTTTCTTTAAAGAAAATAACAGGAAAAAGGACCTAGTGATAGAGAAGCAATGGGTGACTTACAAGAGCCTTATTGGTTCTTTTTTTTTTTTTTAAGATTTATTTATTTATTTTTATACAAGAACTGGAGTACAGGCCAGATGTATGGGAGGGTGAGAGGATTCACCAGAGACAGAGCTGAGAACAGAACAGGCAGACTGACGAAATACACTGCTGAAGGGAGCAGTGGGTGCACCAGGAGAGGTCTGCCCCACCATGTGGGGCCCTAGCTGGCTGGGATTGAACCGGCACTGCAGAGGCTGCAGACAGCTCACAGCGCGGCGCTCAACCGCCTGTGCCACCAGGGGAGGCCCTTCCTAGTTCTTCAAGATGGAGAACGCAATGATATATTCTGGTTGATCAACTATTAATGGCAATCATTAGAATCTGAAATGTATTATTAGGGAGGGCAGAAGAATACTGAGATATAATTTTAAGGTCTACTGCATTTACATATATGTGCATGCACATGCAGATTCACATGTGCATGTGGATATGTGTAGATGTGCACACACCTATGTATAGACATACATGCACACTCCATATTTCTTAGAACCTAGAGAGATTTTTCAGGTATCTGGGAGCTTTTATGAGGAACTTCCAATCATGTTAAATCCCTTGACACAGGACCGGCCTCTTTACTTGATGAGATTGTTACTTGCTGATTGGTAGTTGCAGAAGCCCTCATGGAGCTATAGACAGACAATTCAGAGTTAATGTTCATTTCTTGTTTAAAGAGTGATCCTGGAATAGAAATAAGGAAATGAAATCTCATGACAGTGTCATCATAAAGTCATCAGCCAGATGGCAGTCCTTGAAATCTAATCCTTAGAGGCTTTTCACAATAATTTGTAATATCACATCTAATATTATCTTATTCACCAATTCATATCCATTCAGAGAGATTGAAGAAAAAGAAATGAACTTGCAGAGGCCCACATTTCTGGTTTTATATGTTAACAGGGACTCTAAGGAAAATGATCAGGAAAATAAACTATTTTCCTAAGTCACAATGAAGATCTATGTTCTGCTATCAGTTGTTAAACTACAGATTTTAGTTGAGAAGCAGTCATTTCTTTTATTCATGAATGGGAGATTAAATCCTTTTAGGTACACCTGGCTATTCATATTTAACTATATAAAATGGCAAATAAAGTTCTTATAAAAGTCAGTGTAGAATTTGAAGATTCTACGGACCTAGTAAAATTTTAACTTGAACACTAAAATGCAAAATTAGCTTATTTTGGGATTTGATTGTATTTTATTGTATCCTGAAACTAAGATTGCTCATGTATAATATCAAGTTTCTTCCAAGTTACATTCTTTATATCTTATTTAACATTCAAATATTTAAAATTGAAGATTTTATTGCTTTCAAAAGTTTCCAAAGTTACACAATTTTGCATATATTTACCCATGTGATGGAAAGTTTCAGTGTAATATATTAATTTTCAGTAGTAAGACCTGAATGATGAGAACTGATGGACAGTAAGTTCTCCTTTCACATCATCAACAAGTTCTTAGAAACTGTGACTTTAAGTGAAACAGTGTATAATGAACCTAACTTAAACATCGGTGAACTGATCTAAATGATAGTTAAGTTCCTAGGGCATACTTCTGGTCATGAAAGCATCACCAAACTTCTAATTAAAGACTCAAAGCAGTTCTAACATAAAACAATCATTTGTATTCATCCATCCATTCATTCATTCTCTGATTCACTTGCTTATTTGATTTGGATTCACAGGTGACCAGGGTCTATCCTGGCGGCTCAGGGTGCAAGGCCGGAACCAGCCCTAGACAGTCTGCCCCTTGATAACAGGGCATGTCCATACATACACCCACACTCACTCCCACTGGGCTAATTGAGTTACACCAATGGGGGCCTTGCTGGTGGCACAAGGGGTTCAGCACAGCACTGTGAAGCTAGCCTCAGCCTCCGCAGCAAGTTTGATACCCAGCCGGCCAGGGAGCTACCCACATGGCACAACAGACCTCTCCTGACTCACCTGCTGCTCCCCTCAGCAGTGTATTTCAATAGATCACCTGTTCTGCTTCCCACTCTGTCTCTGAAGGTGAATCCTCTCACCTTCCGCACCTCTGGACTGCACCCCAGCTCTTGTATGCATAAATGAATAAATCTTTTTAAAAAGGAGATACACCAATGGGCTTCACATGCACATCTTTGGGGTGAGGGAGGAAACAGGAATCCCTAGAGAAAACCCAGGCAGACATGGGGAGAAGGTACAAACTCCACAAACACAGTGGCCTCAGCCAGACTTGATTTTTTCTTTCTTATCAAGGTTATAAGGAAATGGCACTACTTTTTATCTATCAAACATGGCAATAAATCTTTCTGAAGTAATGTAGTACACAAATATACCCTGAACTGCTTAGGTGAACATAGAAAAGATGATCTAAAACGGAACTGTCAGTAAGACCAATGATGGAAAAAAAAGTTCTACTTTTCACTGTCCAGTATGGAAGCTTCTAGATACACCTTAAGCATGAGAAAGATGGTTAATGAGACAGGAACAATGAATTTCAAATTTTGTTTAGTTATAATTAATTTACATTTAAACAGCCAGTTGTGGCTAACCAATTGGCTAGCACAAATCTAGAGGATGATGGTAATGTTATTTCACTTTTGGGTTAAGTAGGTAAGATGTTGGATAAAAGATCAAAAAGCAAGAGATCACATGAGTCATTTTCTTGTGCTTTTTCTTTCTAGCATAAGATCTATAAGAATGTAATATAAGGGAAGCTGCAGCCAAGTGAATGTGGTTTAATCTATGCAGCCGACACGTACAGCATCCAAAGAATGTGAACTTCCAGAGTAAAGGTATCATTAGCCCATTTGGAAGCCAGCTCTCCTCATGACCTCTCATACTGCCCAGCAAACCCATCAAGCCCAGACACCTTACAGTTACTGAGATCCTCTGTGAAAATGACGTGAGGATATACTGTACACACTGCATGAATATACTGTACTTACTCAAAGATTTCACTGGTAATCTCACCAGGGAACTTACTGCTGTCCAGCTGCAGCATGCCAGTTTATCACTGTATTCTTTCCATGCCCTCTGTGGCACACATTCTTCATTGGCTGGTCCAAACCCACTTTCTAGTTACTAAAAGTGGCTTCGTGGCAAGGCTCCGGCTCAAAAGTTCCTGAGAAAGCCATCGCTTTCCTCACACAAACTCTGTCCCATCCCCTTGTTCCTGCTGGAATGCACTGGTTCTGGAGGAGTGCCAAGAAGAACACGACAACCTCAGATTTGACATTGCTGGGCCACTGAGCCAAAGTCAGCACCTGCCTACCTCTGATTTAATCATTAACTGAGACAAGCAGTCCTCTATAAGGCAAACTACTGACTTTGGGTTTCTGTCACTTAAAACTGAATGTAATCCTGGGGCCTCCCCGGTGGCGCAGCGGTAGAGCGCTGGGTTGCGAAGCTGCCCGCGGCCTCTGCGGTGCCGGTTCAATCCCCGGCTGCTCCCCGGCCACCGGAGGAGGGTCCCACATGGCGCGCAGACCTCTCCTGCCGCCCGCTGCTCCCCTCAGCAGTGTACTTCGGTCCTTCTGACTGCTCTGCCCCTCGCTCTGGCTCTGGTGAATTCTCTCACCCTCCCGCGCTTCTGACTGTACCCAGTGCATGTATAAACAAAACAAACAAGCAAACAAATAAAGAAAAACATGCCTCTATTAAAAAAAAAAAAAATCTTAAAAAAAAAAAAAAAAAAAAAAAAAAACTGAATGTAATCCTAACAAATACAGTTTTCTTCTATGTTGAGTTATTAGCACACCAGAACATTTGTAGCTAGTTGTTTTGAATTTACCTATTCAATCAAAAATGTTTGGAGGGAGTAACTAACTACCTGCTAAGTTAATTGCTAAGCAATATGGTGGACAAGCAGGCAATGTGCATGCCTTCAAAGAGTCAACATTCTCAAAAGAGATGAAGACCCGCACTCCTTAGGTACAGTGTAGTGACAGAAATACTGTAACAGAGGCTACAGGTGTGTGGGCTTTGGGATGGACAGTCACAGAAAACTCCCTAGAAAAACTTATTTACACTGAGAACTAGATAATGAATATATCTTAACCAGACAAAGAGGTGGGCGCAGTATATATCAGGTTAGTAGGTAGTAGAGAAGATAGATCATAGTTATGAGAAAATGAAAATAGCTCAGTGTTACTTAATTGTGTTTGTGTGTGTGTGGGGGGTGGTGGTCAGAGGAGAGCATGAAATCTCGTCATCTTCAGAAAATGTCAAATCATGTAAGACCTTGAAGTCATTTAAAGGAGTGTGGGCTGTTTTTATCTTTTTATTATTCCTATTTTTAATTTTTATTGCTCTTGTGTTTTGACAGTATAGGATTCCCTCCTCAGGTGTATCACCATAGCACTCCTCCCGCTAAAACACATAATAGATAAGCCAATGAAGGCTTGGAAAGTAGAACAAGGGTGAGTGAGACACTTAAACATACTGGATTTAAAAAGATCACCCTGCATTTTTATGTAGAAAATGGATGGAAAGTAGGAAGACTAGAAGGAGGGAAACCAGTTAGGTGGATGATGTGGTCATTCAGGCATGGCATGCTGGCCAAGGAGTAGGGATAAAGAAAAGCTATTGGATTTGAAAGCTGTTTAAGCAGTAAACAGCTTCATGATAGCTTAGCTATTTTGACTGTAGAAGGAAGAGTCAAGCATGAATTTTTGATTTGGACAACTGGGTGGGTTGTGGCAATGTTCATTGGAGAGCAATCACAGGAAGAGAAGGCTGCATTTGGAGAAATAGGTTGGAATAGTGTAAAGATGAAATCAGCTTTGGGCCTCTATCATTTGAAGTTCCTAAGGGACATTAAAATGCATTTAAAATAGGAGGATATACGGGTCTGAAATTCAAAAGACCATTCTCAGTTATAAATGGTATAAATGTGTTGTCATAAGCAGACAAGCTATGAAAGTAGAGAAATGTTCACATGGTATATTCGAGAAAGAAACAGGGAAGAACGATAGTGGCACCAGTCAAAATTAGCTCATTGAATTGAAGATTCTGCATGGACCAGCTGAAAATGCAATTTGGCTTCAAACATTCTATTTTACTTTGCTCACTGGAAAATAACAATGAAGCTTAGTTGGTTGTTTTTAGAGACCAAGTTCAGAACAAACTGGAAGCCCCTCTTCTGAAGAATCAGGAAACCTTGAAAAAAATGTAACAAACAGAGCTGTTTGGAGATTCAAGGAGCATGAAAATGTGGATAAAGAGCTACCAGAAAAGAGTGGTGTGACAGCACAGACCTCCCCTTTAGCCCTACTTTTGTGCCATGGACAACTTTTCTTTTTTGATTCCTTCATAGCTGACATTTCCTAAAATCACCACACAAATTTCTGATGTCAATTTGTTTCCCCAAAGAGGCTTCTCTTTGAGAAGCAGATTATTTCCCACTGAGATCTAACTAGTGACTCTGATAACAATAGATTTTAGATGAACAAATCTTCCTAAGTGTATCCTGTCCTTGTTGAACGGAACGAAGAGATATCAGACCTGTATTCAGAGCAGGAAGTCCAATCCTTGCCATTGAGAGCAAACAGTAAATTTGAGAAAATTTTTCAATTATCAGCCCCCTATTCAAGCATGCCTCTCTCAACCACGGTGTTTTTGAAGGGCCTCAAATGTAAGTCCCCAAATTCAAGTGGAATCTTCTTTTTCATGGTGATCTGAACATCCACTATCAGGAATTCAGGACTAGAGTTGCTTTATTCCACCAAAGTCATGAGCTGCAATCCAGTTTCACAGTTTTCACTTCTCAATCTCTAACTCAATTTCAAAATTGACTTGGCCTCTCAATGCTCATATACCAAATAACTCATTACTTCTAAGAGTTACTGCTCTCAGTTCAAAGTCTGTTGGTTATTTTTTACCTCAGTCTTTTCTTAACAAAAGCCACTGGAACCCTTTAGTAACCATATCATGTTCTGGAATAAACTTACCTTTTGCTGTGTTCTTCCTTATCATTGGACAGGTACTATTTTTGCCCTTGCTTTCTGACAGAACTAAAAAAGAGTACCCAAGATTTCCTGACTTACTGGAGTGTGTGTGCACAAGGCAACTTCATGATATAAAACAAATATTCACCAGCTCCCTCTATATCACCTGGGAACTTAGGGTATATTAAATAAGAAAGATGGTTTCTGTCCTCAAGGATTTCAGACTTATGGGAAGGCAACATTAAACAATGAGAGAGTTCATGTGTTTATTTATAATTAGGAAAAAATGGTGACAAAGGAAAAGGGGTAAAGAGAGTAGCTATCATTCCAATTTTAGTGTATGAGCTGCCAAAGCAAGGACAAGAGAGTGGAAAATAGGAGACAGGATTTAGTTTGAAGAGATGGAGTATGTGAATGCTGCTAATTTACATAGACAGTGAGAAGTGAACTCATGGATCATGTTATACTATACAGATTTTCCCATTGTGTGTGTGGGATGAGACCGACCTCGAGGACACTACGGACAGCTATCCCTACTTCCATGAAGCCCAAAGTACCTTCCTCCTCAAATTAAGGATGGGATGGCACATGCCATGGTGAAACAGAACAATATTTCTTTGGGTAGAGTTCTTAGTGCAAAGTGAAATCGTCTCTTCAGGCTACAAATCAATATGTTATTTTTGTCTAATCTCTTAGTTGCATCACTACCTTTGTGACTGTGGGCAAATCATTTAATTTTACCAGTTCTCAGGTTACTTATGTTTAAAATAAGAGGAGTCAGCCAAGCTTGTGAGTTTAGCTGGCATTTGTTATATTGGATCCTCCCAAGCCCTGTTAAGCAGGACGGGAACACATGTCATTTTCATCCACTGTCACCACTCCATCATTATAACCAATGATAGTTTTAGAAATAATGTAGTTCATACCTTTTTTGAATGTTTCCCCAAGAAGCGTTGATGTTCTCTGTTATCATGTGTACCTTTCTGGTATCATCGGCAGAATAATCCCGGAGAAGCTTCAGAGCCAAATCATTTGCCACATCCACATTTATCTGCCACTGGCGGAGGTCTTTGGCCAATTGCTAATGATGCATAGGGGAAAGAAAATGAATATCAGTTTTTTTTTTTCCCTTGAAATCTCTAGTTGGAGTTTCCAAAAATGCTTAGTACACAGCTTCTGAATGCCCAGGTCAGAACACATTTCATGATTGCTTTTAGCCTCCCATGTGATATGGCCAATCTACACAGTATAACCTACTTTTTATGATAGAAACTTTCAAATGAGCAATAAGCAATACCGTGTATTTCAATTCTGTAGCAATTAATTGGAAATAAACTGGGCTTAATTGTTTTTATCACGAGAGAGAACAAACTATAAAAATAAGCTGCCATGTAATTGTTGAGAATATGACATATAACAGAATGTGAACAGAAAAAAAAAAAAAAAAAACTCGTGTGTTTCCTTCCCTCTTCATTAACTTGTTGAATTGTTTATGTAATTAGTGCCATCTACTGGCATTCAACTAAACCTGCAGAAAACATTGCACATCAAAACAAGAGTGCTGTTATTCTACTCATGAACTTACAAACCTTTACTTCTAAGAATTAGCTTATTTCTAATACTTTAAAATATACCCTATTTTGAAATTGAAATAAGATGTCAAATACAAAAATCTTCTAAACGAAAATGACCTGTTTTCTTCTTTGTCTTTGGGAATTGAGTATTATTAAACTATGCATTTCATTACTTGAAATATATATCAGAGAAAGAAATAGACCAATTATAGGTATATTGGGAAACATATTAACACAAAATTTACATTAATCACTGCTGCAAGTACATGGAAGAGACTTCTCAGCATTAAGATAATATTAAATTGCTAAGATAGTTTGATCATATCCAACACATTGGGTTAAGTCATTGAAAAACGGATAGGAGAATAGGAAAGGCAATGAATAAGAGAAAGAACTTAAGTTTTTATAAGAAAAGACAAAGAAAAATATCACTTTCAAGAAATAAAGTACTCAATCAAGAAGTTACAACTGACACCAATTAAATTAATAAAGCATAAAATCCTAAACTGGAATGACTGTGGTAAAACTAATATAACAGTACTAGTATAATAGATATCAAGTGACATACACAGGTTTACTTCCATCAACCCAGCAATCTGATTTTTGGCATTTTGTCTTAACAAAATATTTAAAAGAAGAGAAATACTTGATAGGGACAAAGATCTTCATTAACGAAGACAGCAAAAACATGAGAAACAATTTCAATGTATAGTGAGAAGACATTACAATGACATAATACATCAGCTGGATAGTCTAATATGCAAAAATCTTTAGTAGGAGAACAACACAATTTCTATCTATACTATATTTATTAAAACTATAGGAACTTATAGTCATGATGGATCAAGAAGATGTGGTACGGGATACTACTTAACTGGTCACAAAAGATACACTCATGCCATTTGCAGCAACATGGATGGTGCTGAAAGGGATTATGCTCAGTGAAAGAAGCCGAAAGAGAAATACCGGATGGTGTCACTTCTATGCGGAATATAGAAAAACGAAACAAAGGGTCAGACAAAGACAACTGGAAATTTGACCATAGATCTGAGGCAGCCAGGAGGGTAGGAGGAAGGAGAGTAATAGGGGGAGGCATGAAAGCAAAGGGGGAAAAGAACACAATGAACTATGGTGAGGACTAGGAGTACTTTGGTCATGGGGGAACTATGGTGACCACACTTAAGAAAAAGGTACTTCATGAAAAAAAAATTTTTATATAGTTCTAAGTAAGAATAGAGTATGATTTTTTTTATTATTTATAAATTGTATGCTACATACCCTTCCTATAAGCAAAATTTTATAATAAACTTTGTTTGCATATATAAAAATAATTTATAGCCATGGACTAGAAGGGGAACTGAGGAAACAAAATAAATAACATTTCTGGAATGACTAATCATTTTTTTCAAATAATTGTTCTTTTATGGATGATGCTTATATAATAAAAATCAAATGCTAGTATTTTTAGCATAGTTCCAGTATGTTTGGGTAGACTCCTGATTCCTTGAAAATGCATAATCTATATATAATCTGGTGTTTCTCAGTAAACTAGAACATCCTAATCTAGAAACAAGTGAAATAATTGCATTTATTGCAGACAGCCAATATTCTCAGATTACCAAACTAGTACCAAACAGCTAAAGTCAGTATCACTAATTTTCACTATAAAGGCAAAGAGTGTTTTGAAAGACACAGAGTATAGGTGCTGCTTTTATATAATAATTTACATTTATCCTTGTGGTATGTCTGCCTTTCCTCATATACATCCTTTTATTGAGCGCTGCACTCCTATTTTTTACTTTTCAGATCCTCACACTAGTCAAAGCCCTTTTGACATGAAACACACACCTCAAAGACTTTTCCCTTTCTATAAATTTCTTAGGATAGAAAATTATCTTTTTCCATTCTCCTCACATAAGCCAAACCTACAGTGTTAATGTACACTAAGACATGAAAAATCCTTTTTTCTTTATTATTTGTATTTTTTCTAAAAAGAGCTAATTAGGTATCATTTAGTAAATCTCTAACTGGCACTATAAGAATCCACAAAACTGAGATCAATAACTTGTTTGCCTTTTCCCAAGGTAATTCCTTTTTAAGGATGCATTTCTAAGAATAAATTTTAAATAAATACGATGAATCAACACCAGAAACGATCTGGATAGATTTAAGACTATAAAATATAAATTAAAATTTTAATAAGTATAATTAAAATCATTTAATTGACCAAAAAAAAGGTAAATAATCTCAGAAGTCACCCTCACCAAGGACTGCTACTTGCAAGTGTAGATACAGGAGAAAATATTCTGGTTCTTATATACTGATCATAAAAGGGCCTAAAATAAAGGTTGAAAAGTATGTTAGAACCTTCCAAAATCTTGAAGGGAATAGCAAGCTAAAGTTAAAGTAGAGAGTTCATAGTAAAAGGGGGTAAAAGAGTGAGGCTTGACTTCAAATCAAAGCATTCTGATATGCTTTTATGCTTGGAAGGCAAAAATATGCAGACCATATTGTTTTTTCAAATTGTATTCACATAAATTTAGATTTTTCTACCTAAGGAAAACTTGACTGTTAACCCTCACTGAATACTGCCCAGGTTCAGAGAGGATGGAGGATTAAAAAGAAAAAATCTCACTGACCTTGACTAACATTGACAGGACTAAGGCCTTATCTAAACTTAAAGGTTCTCAACAGGAACATTCTTTTCTCCCCTGTTGAAAACATTCACCAAGACAGACAGGCTGTCCTGTTTTCTCCGGTAATATGTAGACCACCTTGGGCTTTCACCAAGTGTCCTTCACACTAGGAACAATGACCTTGACTAGCTTTGTCTACCACTGGGAAATTTACTACTGGGATAACTCCAGACCACAGGAGTGTAAATTCAAAAATACAATAGAATTCACACACACTCTTTTTTCTTTCTGTATTCCATTTACAATGGTATACACTACAGGGAATTGTTTGTGTGGTGATTGTAGTGTGTGAGAAATTTAAAATACTGTGAGCACTAGCCTATAAAAAAGATAATCTGGTGGGCATATACGTTTGTGTGTGTTTTCAATGAAGAATATAAAATACTAAATCCCCCAAAGACTGTGTCCTCAACCAAGAAAGAAATATTTCATATTCAAACCTAATATGATGCTGTTGAGGATGTCCTTAGTATTTATACAGTCTTTCAGACAGAAAAATGATTATAGAACATAAGATGATCTGAGTTAATTTCAAGAATTTTGAGTATTACATTTTTCTCTTATTTCAATGTTTGTCTTCTCTGATTTCTTACTTGCAAGAATTATTTTTAGGGATATTGACCCAACCTGAGAGAAAACAAGGGAGGGAGAAAAAGAGCAGTCAAACTTCCAGGCAATAAAATGAAGCTTCTAGGTTTGACTCTTGGCTGGACCACTTCCTAGTCTTTTATTTTTTTTTTTTTTTGAGGCATGTTTTTATTTATTTATTTTGTTTTGTTTATACATGCACTGGGTACAGTCAGAAGCATGGGAGGGTGAAAGAATTCATCAGAGCCAGAGCGGGGAGCAGAGCAGGCAGAAGGACCGAAGTACACTGCTGAGGGGAGCAGCGGGCAGCAGGAGAGGTCTGCGCGCCATGTGGGACCCTCCTCTGGTGGCCGGGGAGCAGCCGGGGATCGAACAGGCGCCGCAGAGGCCGCGGGCAGCTTCGCAACCCAGCGCTCAACCACTGTGCCACCGGGGAGGCCCACTTCCTAGTCTTTTCACAAAAGGGGAAGTTAATTTATAGTCTCTGTGCCTCAGTCTCCTCCTTTGTTAAAAGGGAATATTAACAGTATATGCTTTGATGGATTGTTGTAAGAATTTAGAAAATCCAAGGGAAAAACTCAGAACAGTGCTTGGCATATCCAAAGCATTAAATAAATATTAGCTATCATCATTATCGTCTCCTTACTACCACTATTACTGTTGCTGCTGCTGCTATTTTTTAATGCCCCACGCTAAATTCACAAGAGGATAAGCCTCTACTGAATGTAAAGCGAAGGTCCCACTATTTTATAGACAGTGTCCATAACACTGCAGCTCTAAAAAGCTCACTTTAATTTAGAAGATAAATGTGAGTCCACAGACCTATAATTAAAATTTGAAGTTGAGTATGATTTAAATTTTCTTATAAAATGTGTTTTGGGATCATCACCTACAAGTGACATTACCTTTCGTTCCAGTTGAACTAGATTTTTAAATTTTTAATGACTGTGACTCAAAAGAGCTTCATGAAAGGGGTAATGAAAATTCATCTTTTCAGGAGGCCTTGGTGGGCCACAGTTTTGCATTTGATCTTAGGAAAGCCATTAACCTTTTGAGTGCCAGTTCTGTTGTCTGTAAAATAGAATGGGGTTCTTTGGTCTGCCTATACCTCAGGTTTGTCATGACATCACAATCAAAATCAACATATTGGACAATTATACAACAGGATCCTCATATATTTATGGAAAAAGTTTTACATATTGGGTTACTCTCATTTTGCCGAGGATACTGTTTTTGCAGACACAAACTAGGAGATCCATTAACAAATAGCTGTGAGCCAATAGTTAAGCTTATTAGCTCTCAGATTCATTCTTGGCCCATCTCCTACTCTGTTCACTATTGCAGATGGACTGACCCCAATAGGTGACAAGAATTTCCCAGCATTTCCTGCTTTGCTGGCTTTTAACTGTTAGGCCAGTAAAAAACCCTGGCAGGAGATGCAAGAACAGGAGAAAGGGCAAAAACAGCCAATTTCTTTTTTTTTTTTTTTTTTTTTTTTTTTTTATAAATTTTATTGTTATATTCCCCATACAATTGCAGCCCCCCATTCTGACCCCAATCCCTCCCCTCCCGCCCCCGCCCCCCTAAAAGTGTCTCTGGTTCATAGTTTTTTGTTGATTTTGATTTTCACTTTCTTATAGTTATTCATTTTCCTGGTCCCTTATTTAAGTTTTCTAGATTCCTGCTATGAGTGAGACCATCCGGTATTTTTCTTTTTCTTTTTGGCTTATTTCGCTGAGCATGATCCCTTCCAGCGCCATCCATGTTGCAGCAAATTGCATGTGTTTATCTTTTTTGAATGCTGAGTAATATTCCATGGTATATATGTACCACATCTTCTTGATCCAGTCATCTATTTTTGGGCATTTGGGTTGTTTCCAAAGCTTAGCTATTGTAAACAGTGCTGCTATAAACATAGGGGTGCAGGTGTTCTTTGGAATTGATGTTTCTGTGTCCTTTGGGTAAATACCTAGGAGTGGAATTGCTGGGTCATATGGAAGCTCTATGTTTAGTAGGTCCAGAAATCTCCACACAGCTTTCCACAGTGGTTGGACCAGTTTGCACTCCCACCAACAGTGCAGAAGAGTTCCTTTTTCTCCACACCCTCGCCAACATTTGTTGTTGCTAGTTTTTTTAATATGTGCCATTCTCACTGGTGTAAGATGGTATCTCATGGTAGTTTTGATTTGCATTTCCCTGATGACAAGTGATGTTGAACATTTTTTCATATGCCTGTTGGCCATTTGCATTTCCTCTTCAGAGAAGTTTCTTTTAAGCTCTTCTGCCCATTTTTTGACTGGATTATTTTCTTTGTTGTTGTTGAGTCTCATCAGCTCTTTGCAGATTTTTGTGATCAGTCCTTTATCATTAGTGTTGGGTGCAAAAATGTTCTCCCAGTTGGTGGGGTTTCTCTTTGTTTTTGTTATTGTCTCTTTTGCTGTGCAAAAGCTCTTTAATTTGATATAGTCCCAGCTGTTTATCTTTGCCTTCACTATCACAGCTTTGGGTGATGTGTCTGTAAAGATGTCTTTGATGTGCAAATCACGTAGTGTTTCGCCTATATTTCCTTCTATATATTTTATGGTTTCAGGTCTTATGTCTAGTTCTTTAATCCATTTTGAGTTGATTTTTGTGTATGGTGTGAGGTGGTGGTCAAGCTTCATTCTTTTGCATGTAGCGACCCAGTTTTCCCAGCACCATTTATTGAACAAACTTTCTTTGCTCCAATGCATAGTCTTTGCTCCTTTGTCAAAGATTAGTTGACCATAAACCTGTGGGTTTATTTCTGGATTTTCTATTCGATTCCATTGGTCTGTATGTCTGTTCTTGTTCCAATACCATGCGGTTTTGATGATTATGGCTTTGTAGTATAGTTTGAAGTCTGGGAGTCTGATGCCTCCATTCCCTTCTTTTTTTTTCAGGAGAGCTTTGGCTATTCGGGGTTTTTTGTGATTCCATATGAATTTCATCAATAATTGTTCTATTTCTTTGAAGAATGACATTGAAATTTTGATTGGAATAGCATTGAATCTGTATATTGCTTTTGGAAGGATGGCCATTTTAATAATGTTTATTCTTCCAATCCATGAGCAGGGGATGTCTCTCCATTTCTTTGTGTCTTCTTCTATTTCTTTTAACAGTGTTTTATAGTTTTCTTTGTATAGGTCCTTTACCTCTTTTGTTAGATTTATTCCCAAATATTTGATTTTTTTTGTTTCAATAACAAAAGGGATGGTCTTTTTGATTTCTTCTTCTTCAGATTTATTGTTTGTGTATAGGAAGGCTACTGACTTTTGCGTGTTGATTTTGTATCCTGCCACTTTACTGAACTGATTGATGAGTTGAATTAGCTTTTCTGTGGAGTTTTTGGGGTTCTCTATGTATAATATCATATCGTCTGCAAATAGTGATAGTTTGACTTCTTCTTTTCCTATTTGGATTCCTTGGATGTCTTTCTCTTGTCTTATTGCCCTGGCTAGGACTTCCAGTATTATATTGAAAAGCAATGGTGAGAGTGGACATCCTTGTCTTGTTCCAGATCTTAATGGAATTGCTTTCAGCTTTTCACCATTGAGAATGATACTGGCTGTTGGCTTGTCATAGATGGCCTTTATGATGTTGAGGTATGTTCCTTGTATCCCCAGAATTTCAAGGGCTTTTATCATGAATGGGTGTTGCACTTTGTCGAAAGCTTTCTCAGCATCTATTGATATTATCATATGGTTTTTATATTTCTTTTTGTTGATGTGTTGGATAACGTTGATTGATTTTCGGATGTTAAACCATCCTTGTGCCCCTGGAATGAATCCAACTTGGTCGTGGTGAATTATCTTATGGATACATTGTTGGATTCTGATAGCTAAAATTTTATTGAGGATTTTTGCATCAGTGTTCATTAGGGAGATTGGCCTGTAGTTTTCCTTTTTTGTGTTGTCCTTGTTCGGTTTTGGTATTAGTGTAATGTTGGCTTCATAGAACGTGTTTGGTATTGTCCCTTCCTTCTCAATTTTTTGGAAGAGTTTGTGAAGGATAGGCACTAATTCCTCTCTGAATGTTTGGTAGAATTCATTTGTAAATCCATCAGGTCCTGGGCTTTTGTTTTTGGGGAGGTTTTTGATTACCATTTCAATTTCGCTAATTGTAATTGGTCTGTTTAGGTGTTCTATTTCTTCTTTATCTAGCTTTGGGTGATTGTAGAGTTGTAGGAATTTGTCCATCTCCTCTAGATTGTTAAACTTGTTTCCATATAACTGTTCATAGTAGTTACTGATTATTCTTTTGATTTCTGCTGTGTCCGTTGTGATTTCTCCTCTTTCATTGATGATCCTGTTTATTTGTGCTTTCTCCCTTTTTTCCTTTGTGAGCCTGGCTAGGGGTTTGTCTATTTTATTGATTTTTTCAAAGAACCAGCTCTTGGTTTCATTGATCTTTTGGATTGTTTTTTTAGTTTCAATTTCATTTATTTCTGCTTTGGTTTTTATTATTTCTTTTCTTCTACTGGTTTTGGGGTTTTCTTGTTGTTCTTTTTCTAGATCTTTGAGCTTCGAGATTAGGTTGTTTCTTTGCGTTCTTTCTTGTTTCTTGATGTGAGCTTCTATTGCTATATATTTTCCTCTTATTACTGCTTTTGCTGCATCCCATACATTTAGGATATTGGTGTCCTCCTTGTCGTTCAATTCAAAAAATTTTTTAATTTCTTCTTTGATCTCCTCATTAGTCCAATGGTCTTCCAGTAGTGTGGTTTTTAATCTCCATGAGGTAGGAAAGTTCCTTGCCTTCTTTTTATGGTTTATTTCTAGTTTGATGCCTTCATGGTCAGAAAAGATGGTTGATATGATTTCAATCTTGGTGTATCTGTTGATGTTTGTCTTGTGCCCCAGTATGTGATCGATCCTGGAGAATGATCCGTGTGCGCTTGAGAAAAATGTGTACTCCATTTTTTTGGGGTTTAGTGTTCTATAGATGTCTGTTAAGCCCAATTGCTCTAGGTCTTTATTTAGAGCTTTGGTTTCTTTACTTATTTTTTGTCTTGTTGATCTATCCATTGTTGATAGTGGTGTGTTGAAGTCTCCCACTACGTATGTGTTTTCTCTGATGTCTGTTTTCAGAGAGGACAACAGTTGTCTGATATATTTTGGTGCTCCTTCGTTTGGTGAGTATATGTTAATGAGTGTTATTTCTTCTTGAAGTATTGTCCCCTTGATCATAATGTAGTGACCATTGGGGTCTCTTTTTATCTTTTTGAGTTTGAAATCTGTTTTATCTGATATAAGTATAGCTGTTCCTGCTTTCTTTTTTGGTCCATTTGCTTGTAGGATTGTTTTCCATCCTTTAACTTTGAGCCTATTTTTATCTTTTGTAGCTAAATGTGTTTCCTGGAGACAGCAAAAGGTTGGGTTTTGTTTCTTAATCCAGGCTGCAACTCTGTGTCTTTTTATTGAAGAGTTTAGTCCATTTACATTTAGAGTTAATATTGATATGTTAACATCTGTATTTGCCATTGTGTTTGTCTTTCCTTTGATTTTATTTATTTATTCTTTTAATAACTTTTTTTTTTTTTTGGCCTTCTTTCATTGTTATTCGTCGCTCTGAGGTTCTGGCTTTAGAACTCCTTGTAGTATTTTTTGGAGTGGGGGTTTAGTTGCAATGAAATTCCGGAGTTTCTGTTTGTCTGGGAAGGTCCATATTCTTTCTTCAAAGAGGAAGGAGAGCTTTGCGGGATAGAGTATTCTTGGTTGGCATCTGTTTTCTTGGAGTCTGTTGACTATGTCCCTCCACTCTCTCCTTGCCCGTAGTGTTTCTTCGGAGAAGTCTGATGTCAGCCTGATTGGTTTTCCTTTGAATGTTATCTGTTTCTTCCCTCTTGCCAGCTTCATTATTTTTTCCTTGTCCTGGATTCTTGGGAGCTTTACTATTATGTGTCTTGCTGTATTTTTCCTTTCGTCGTGGAAGTTTGGTGTTCTTCTTGCTTCTTGTATATCAATTTTCAGCTCCTTCTTCACATTTGGGAAGTTCTCTTCAATTATCTCTTTGAATATTTTCTCTGTTCCTACATCTCTCTCCTCTCCTTCTGGTATTCCTATAACTCTTATATTTCCTTTCCTCATGGAGTCAGATAGTTCCCGAAGTCTTTCTTCGTTCTTTTTCCTTCGTACTTCTCTTTCCTTTTCTGTTTTGGTTCTTTTTATTTCTGTGTCTTCAAGATTACTTATTCGTTCTTCCATTTCATCTATTCTGCTTTCATTGCTTTTCCCAGAGTTCTTTAGTTCTTCCATTAATTCTTTGATCTCCTGCATTTCTTTTACTTCCCTCTTTAGGGACTCAATTTCTTTCTTCTGACCATTGTTTTCCCTCTCTAGGGACTCAATTGCATTCTTCTGATCGTTGATTATTTTTCCCTTATCATTGTTTTCCTTTATGACTTCTGTCAGTTTTTTAATCACGGCAATTTTAAATTCTCTTTCTGGAAGGCTCAGAAATTCTTCCAAGTTATTGTCGTTGCAATCTGGGGGCTGGCTTTCTTTTTGTGGTGTGCTTTTTCTCTGGAGAGTTGCTAGGTTGCGTGTGGTTCTTCTCCTCCCTACTGTCTGTTTTCTAATTTGCCGTATGCGTTGGGACACTGTGTTGTTGGGACTTGCCGGCATCTTGGGTGGGCTTCTCTGTTCCCCTCTGGTTCTTCCAGGAGTCATCTGTCAGTTTCAAGCAGCCTTTACTGGAGAAAGGTCCCTGTTCTAAAATGCCGATGTGGGGACACACTCCCCTGTGCGCCTGGTCTGCCCCGGCGGTGGGTTCCTGCTTCCCTCTGGGCTTGGACTGCAGGCCAGAGGGGGTCTGGCGTGGGCGAACTTCCCCCGCTCACCTCTGGCTCCTGAGGAAGCCTTCTGCAGGTAGTCTTTACTGAAGAAATGTCCCTGTTCTAAAATGGTGATGTGGGACACACTCCCTGCGCTTCTGGTCTCAGGCACACTCTTCTGCGCGCCTGGTCTGCCCCGGCTGTGGGTGCTCGCTCTCCCTGTGGGCTCAGACTACTTGTTCAGAAGGGGCCCGGTGTGGGCTAACTCCCCAGCTGGCCACTAGCTCCTTCAGTAGCCTGTGCTGGGGTCAAGTCTCTAGGTGGCACCAGAGATCTCTCCTAGAGCCCTTGGGGAGCTGATTTTCCAACCCGTGGGACAGGGAGCAGAGCGGGGATGGTAGGGTACACCTCAACAGCTTTGGGGTGCTGTGTCTGCCTTGTGCCCCACCGTCGTGGGGAACCCACGCCCCTAATTTCGTGCCCCGGGTCTCAGTTCCAAAGCCCTCAGTTCCAGGACGCGGGCTGTAGCCCAGATCAGTGGCGCGGGAATGGCGCCTTTTGAATCCCGCTCCCCTGCCTGGGCGCCTTGTTCCTGCTCACTCAGGGAGGGCCTCGCCCGGGTCTCAGTTCCAAAGCCCTCAGTTCCAGGACGCGGGCTGTAGCCCAGATCAGTGGCGCGGGAATGGCGCCTTTTGAATCCCGCTCCCCTGCCTGGGCGCCTTGTTCCTGCTCACTCAGGGAGGGCCTCGCCAGGGTCTCAGTTCCAAAGCCCTCAGTTCCAGGACGCGGGCTGTAGCCCAGATCAGTGGCGCGGGAATGGCGCCTTTTGAATCCCACTCCCCTGCCTGGGCGCCTTGTTCCTGCTCACTCAGGGAGGGCCTCCGCCGTCTCCCCGCAAGCCTAGGTCGCAGGCACAGGGGCCTGGGCAGCTGCAATCCGAGCGCCGCTTTCGCGCAAGCTTACCGGGCGGCCGGGGCTGTGTGCTGGTGCTGGTCTCCTCCTGGTGGGCGGGGCTCTCTTTTTAATGGCGCCTGGAGCTCACCTCCGCGGCGGATCCTGCAGGGTTCGCCTCAGCTCCCGTTCACGGGGTGTGGTGGCAAACAGCCAATTTCTCTCCTTCTGTCTACACAGACACTGTCTTCTTTGTGTCTTCATTTCCCACTGGATAGCTCTCACCTTTGTACTTTCAGTGCCTGATGTGCCTCTCTCACAACAGCCAAATTAGCAGCAGATGGATCTGGTTTCTGGGCCTTGGTAACACCTGGTGCCCCTCCAGCCCCTGGGGTGTTAACAGCTCCCTGACTGTTGCTAAATTCCAGGTTGCCTCCCTAGCTCCTGTTGGGCTTCTCTGCTTCTCCATTATCCATGGACTCCGCCCTCTATTAAAATCACACTGTTTGGGCCTCCCTGGTGGTGCAAGGGGTTAAGCTACAACCTATGAAGAGGTCTGCAGCCACTGCATCATGAGTTCGATCCCCGGCCAGGGAGCTACCCACATAGTGCAGCAGACCTCTCCTGACTCGCCTGCTGCTCCCCTCAGCAGTGTATTTCAGTCTATCTGCCTGTTCTGTCCCCCGCTCTGTCTCTGGTGAATCCTTTCACACCCCACACCTCTGGCTTATACCCTAGTTCTTGTATGCATAAATAAATAAATCTAAAAAAAATAAAAATGTTCTGTTTGAAATAGCTGGTGTGGTTTCCAGACTGGACCTTGGTGGTACAAACTGGAAGAAATCTCACAGCAAATGACCCTACCTACAATTATATGGGGGGAATTTAACATAGCAAGCGTGAATTCGTGAAATATCAGACTTTACACCTTGTATCTTTTCCTCCAGTCTCAGAGGAAGAGGTGCTTCTGGTGCTATTGGAAGCTGATTTCTCCATCTGGACATCCATCTATTCTGGGATGCTTCTCCGCACATGCTCTTTCTTTGTGTCTCTGCAACCTCTTGCCTCTCTGTGGGATCTTTCTTCACAGACTTCACACATGAGTGTCTCACCCATCTTTAAACAACAAAATCTGCTCTGTGTATCATTTTCTTTCTCTTCTCTATCAAACTCCATAGCAGGCAAATATTCCATCACTGCCTCAACTTGATCACATTCCTGCTATTCTGCAATTCATCAAAATTGGGCTTCTGCCATCACCATCCCACTCAAATAATTCTTACAAGTTACTGTGGCCAATTAGATTACTGGCCCCCAATTCTTAGCCCACCCTGGATCCATATTCTTTGCTACACAACTTTAAATTTCCTACTGCAAAAGCAGTGTTTGCCTGTTTTTTTTTTAAAGATTTATTTATTTATTTATGCATAGAAGAGCTGGGGTGCAGGCCAGAGGTGCAGGGGAGTGGGAGCGGATTCCCCAGAGACAGAGTGGGGAGCAGAACAGGCGGATCAACTGAAATACACTGCTGTGGGGAGCAGCAGGTGAGTCAGGAGAGGACGGCTGCGCCATGTGGGTAGCTCCCTGGCCCAGGATTAAACTCATGCTACAGTGACTGTGGATAGCTTAACAGTGTTGTCACTTAACCCCCTGCACCACCAAGGGGGCCCTGTTTACCTCTTCTTGATAATGAATTTGACCATATGATTTGCTTTGCCTAATCCTAATAAGATGTTTTCAGAAGTGACACCAAAGGGGCTAGCCCTTTTATGCTTCTGCCATGACCAAGAGACAACCCTGCCCTGGGCAAGGTGCCCATCCCTGGGGGAGGTTGAGTGGCATGTGTCACAGAGCCACCCAGTCTAACTGCCACATGAAACAGTGCCATCACAATCAAGCCACCAACATCAAAAAGAAAGAAATGCTCAGTGTCGCATGTCATTGGCATTTGGAAGTTGAATGTTATGTATTATTCTTGTGAAAAGAGTTAACTAACTCAGTCACCAATGGCCAGAACCTATAGAGATTCTGAGGTTTTCATTATTTATTTGCAATAACTGGTATTACTGACTACTCACTTCTTGGGGTCCTATCCTTTCTTGGACCCCTCTCTTCAGGTCTCCTTAAATGTTGGTCTTCCTTAAGGTCCTGTTCCTAGCCCCATCTTCCCGCTCTGCAGTGTGTGGAGAGTAAAAGAGGCCATTCCATAATATGCCACACTGGCATCATATTGTCTTTGAATTAAAGTTAATTAAGAAACAGCTAGTCAAGGGCCTCCCTGGTGGTGCAAGGGGCTCAGTCTCAGCACTATGAAGCTATCTGCAGCCACTGCAGCACGAGTTCCATCCCCAGCCAGGGATCTGAGCCACATGGCACAGCAGACCTCTCCTATCTCGCCTGCTACTCCCCTCAGCAGTGTATTTCAGTCATTCTGTTCTGTTCCCCACTCTGTCTCTGGTGAATCCTCTCACCCCCCACACCTCTGGCCTGCACCCCAGTTCTTCCATGCATAAATAAATAAATCTTAAAAAAAGAGAAACAGCCAGTCAAGAACACTCTGACCCTCCTCCGTGTCCTTGAAAACAGATGCCCTGTGTGTAGGCACCCTGCCTGTGCCAGGAGGGAGAGAGCCACATGGAAGCACATTGTGTTACTTGTGCATAAGTCCAAATGTTGCAGTCTTGCCAATTCTTTTTTGTGCAAAAGGTATAAAGGCTGCCTGATTCTTTCACTACTTTGGGTCTCATATCTTTGGGGTCTCCAAAAATTAACTTTTCTGCTATTATTTTTTCCTTTATCCAGACGATGTTTCAGCCTAGAAGCGTTGAAGAAAACATTATTCCCACCCTCCCTCAATTAGTGGATGTTGATCCTCAATGGGAGGAGGAAAAACGTAGGGAACATAGTCACAGATGGGCTGTATCATAATTTTTCTTTATCTTTAAATCTTCTACCTCCATTGCCATTATCACAATTCAGGTCCTCATCATTCCCTTGGACTTTGCAATAACCTTTTTATTGGCTCTCTCCCTCCATTTTCAAACCAGTCCTTCCATCCACAAACAGCTGTACAGCCATCTCTTTGAAATGCGAATAGAAACACATTAGTCTCCTGTAAAATCTTCCATTGGCTCCCTATTACCTCCAAGATGTACAAACCTCTCTCCATGGTTAATAATACCCTCAAATATATGGCCCTTACCTGCACATCCACTTTTTTGCTATCTCCTTTCCTCTTACCCAACCCCATAATTGCCCATATGAGAATACAAATACTTTGAAAGGTTAAGAGATTATTGAAGGTGACATAGCTAGTCAGGGAAAAAGGCATCACAAAAATGTAAGTGTCCTGACTCCAATATTCAGGGTTCAATCTAATTAAGGAAGATATGCTTCAAATATAAAGGGCTGTATGAAAATGATTTGGTTTATTATAACTGAACTTTGAAGAATATAACATAGTCTCCTTGATGATTATAGTATGATTGGAAAATTGAGTAGAAAACAAAGTGAGACATTTCCAAACAAACACTGCAGAAAAAATACATATTTAGCTTATTAAAAAAAATCACTAAACAATTTAGTCCTAACTATGAATTAATGTTCTATAAATCTTTATTGGGAAAAGAAACACAATTTCTTTCTTGCTTGTGTGAATTAAAATGACCTATAAAACCTCTTTATGGATTTATAATAGAAATGTTAAAATATCTGTAAGGAAGCTATTTCAAAAGTAAAGCCTCTCACCATTAACTTCAAGACTCATCTATTAAACCTCTGACATTACCAAACAACTCTGCTTCAGAAGGTAACACTCTATACAGGGGATACTATTTAAGAAAATGGCCCTCATTTTCCAGCTTACTGGAAATGATTAATCTTTCGAAGAGCTTTAAGGACTACATACCAAAGTTGTTACATTTTTGTCCTTTCAACAATGACTACAAGCTGAGAGCAGGCTAGTAAATGTGTTATCGGCCAACCCATTAGAGTTCCATTATTTTCTGTCTTACATGGCTTCATGTAATGAATTTTTATAATTAAACTAATGGCATACAATTTATTTTTCCCTCTTTTTACTTTCAGGGCCCATTTCTCTTCCAGCTTCTTTGGAATAAGTTTTCTACGGAAAGAAGGGAGGAGAGCCCTCCAAGTGCTTCATTACCTTAATTTCATTATGACATTTTGGAAAGCATTCTCTTATCTGGACTCCCTCTTTAATTTGCTGACTTTATTAGAAGGTTTAAGCAGTGTTGTAATTAACAGATCACCCAGCTACCCCAGGCTTCTAAGAGAAGTCTGGTTGAGGGTATGGAAATGGTTGGGTGGAAATGACCCCAGAGAGAATGCCAGAGGGCAGATCCCCAGAATATGGGGTTTTCTCCATTTGTCAAATTCTGTGAGCCTAAAGGGGTACTGTCACAAGCATTCAGTGTTTTTATGCCAGAGGATTATACTGGTGTACCCCACTGAGTCAGGAATGACTGGGCAATTGATTAAGGCTACTTGTCACTTCCTGGCAGAAAAAATTGAGAGGCACTGACATTATTCACCGTGTTCCTTTCCTGTTTGAATACAGGAGGATGTATGAAGATACAGCTGTCATCGGTCATGGTCCCTGAGTAACTAAATTAAGTAGAATCTCCTTGAAAATTCATGATGGATATACTGTAATGTGAATAAAATATAAACTTTGAGCTAAACTTCTAGTTCTGGGGGTTGTTACTGTGGCCTAACATAGCCTATCCTGACTGACATGCCTATTCACGTACTCTGTGTCAAGAGTAGGGCAATTCTAACATCTCCAGAAGCTCCAGGGCTAGGGTCAGAATAAGCTACTATAATACACATAAAGAATAGATGATGTTGCTAATAAATGCTTAGAAACTAGGTTTTTAAAGCAGTCTATAAACTTGAAGAAACAAGAAAAGATCTGGAGTCTTAATGACATGCAGTTAAACACTTTTAGGACAACTTAATTGAGATATAATTCACACACCATGAAATTTACCCATTTAAAGTATATATTTAGTGGTTTTAGTATATTTAAATAGTTGTGAAGCCATCACCACAATCTAATTTTGGAACATTTTCTTCAGTTCCTGAAAAATCCATCAAAAGTCGCTTTCCACTGAATTCTCTCCCTCTCCCAGTCCTTATTGCATATTTCATGCAATGGGCTCAATGATTTGTGATCTTTTTGACTGGCTTCTTTCACTTAGCATCATTTTTTGAGGTTCATTTATGTTATAGCATGTACCAGCACTTCATTAATTTTTATTACCATATAATATTCCATCTTTGAATCTATCATATTTTGTTTACCCATTCATTAGTTGATAGCCATAGGGTTGTTTTCATTTTTAGATTATTACGAATAACTGCTATGAACATCTGTACTAGGTTATGTGGACATATATTTTCATTTTTTTATATGGAACTGTTATATGCCATACAGTAATGATAGGTGCTTTGGTGGAGGCTGAATTAAGCACATTCACATATGGAGGTGTGCAGTTGCACTCCTAAAATTATATAGTCATGTAAACTAGTGGTGAATCAACAAAAACAAACAAAATTCTCCAAGAACTGCCAACATTTTTTCAAAGTGGTTGCACCATTTTACATTGCCACCAACCCTGTGTTCCATTCATTCTATCCCCTTATAAACATTTATATTTCTGTCGGATTGGTAGTGAAGTATCCGCTTTCATTTCTGAGATCAGTAATTTCAGTCTTTTTTCTTTAATCAATCTATTATAGTTAAAAGGCTTCCAATATTATTTTTTCCAAAGGATCAACTTTTGATTTTGTTAATTTCATTGATTTTTACTCTATTCTTCATTACCTCCTTTTTACTGCTTAATTTAGGTTTAATTTTCTCTTTTTTCCTAGTTCTTATGATAGGTTAGGTTACTCATTTGAGCTCTTTTTCCTTTTTTTTTTATGATTTATTTATTTATGCATACAAGGACTGGGGTATAGGCCAAAAATGTGTATGGGGGGGTTGAGAGGACTCACCAGAGACACAGAACAGGCAGACTGACTGAAATACACTGCTCAGAGGTGGAACGGGCATGTCAGGAGAGGTCTGCTGTGCCATGTGGGTTGCTTCCCGGCCAGGGATTGAACTTGTGCCGCAATGGCTGCTGACAGCCCCATAGGCTGCGTCTCAACCCCTTGCACCACTAGGGAGGCCCGAGCTCATTTTCCTTTTTAATATAGTTGTTTATGGTTATAAATTTATCTTTATTTATTTAAGATTTATTTATTTATACAAGCACTGGGTACAGTTAGAAGAGTGGGAGGGTGAGAGAATTCACCAGAGCCAGAGCGGGGAGCAGAGCAGGCAGAAGGACTGAAGTACACTGCTGAGGGGAGCAGCGGGCGGCAGACCAGGGAGCAGCGTGTGGCAGGAGAGGTCTGCGCACCATGTGGGACCCTCGTCCGGCAGCTGGGGATCAAACTGGTGCTGCAGAGGCTGCGGGCAGCTTCGCAACCCAGCACTCAACCACTGCGCCACGGGGGAGGCCCTATAAATTTCTCTTTATGCACTGTATTTGTTATATCCCATAAGGTTCAATAAGCTGTGATTTATTTCCATTCATCTCAAAGGAATTCTGTATTACCTTTGTGATTTTTCTTGGACTTATTGCTCAGATTGTGAATTTTTCAAATTAACTTTTGTTAATGATTTTTAATTTCATTCCACTGTGGTCACAGAACCTACATTGTCCTTTTAAGTGTATTGACTTTTTTGTGACCTAGGATATAGTCTATACTGGAGAATATTCCATGTGCAATTGAGAATAATATGTATTGTTATTTTTGGGTAGAGTGTTCTATAGAAGACTGTCAAGGTCTGCTAGTTTAGAGTTTTTCTAAGTTTTCCCATTTTCTTGTGGATGTTCTGCCCAGTTTTCCTCTGTTATTAAAGATGAGCGATTGCCTTTTCTGTTTTTTTTTTTTTTTTTTGTGGATTGTCAATTTCTCCCTTCAACTCTGTCAGTTTTTGCTTCATGTATTATATTTTCTTAATTCTTTTCTTCTTTCTTTTGCTCAGAATAAACTGTTCCCACTGACCTATTTTTCAAGTTCACTGATTCTGCTGCCAGCACAAATTTTATGTTTAGCCTCTTGAGAGAATATTTTATTTCAGTTATTGTAGTTTCAAACTCCAGGATCTCTATTTACTTCCTGTTTATAATTTGTATATATTTATTGATATTCTCTATTTGGCAAGACATTCACATAGCCTTTATATGCAACCCCCTTCACCCATACATCAAAGTTTTTCAAAGTCCTGAGGACATCTAATTCCCTAGATCTCCAGTTTAAGTTTTTCTCCAGACCCACTATTATCTCAATTGGTATCATAGCCTCAGGCAGCTGCTATTTAAACAATGGCTGTTGATTGTTTTAGATAAACAATCTGGGATCAGGACTTTTCCTGAGGAGTTAGCTCAAAACCAGGTCAAATAGTGGTAATACTCTGGGAATGAAATGAATCTCTCCTATCTTGGTCTTCCCTCTCTGGTGGCTGTAAGACTTCTGATTTTCAAGGCTACTGTGGAGCTTGGAAAGCTGAAAGTGATGGGTATAGGCCAAATTAAAAGGATTGAGACCCTGTACTTACTGAGGTTCAGCCATTTACATATTGTGACCATCCTGTGGTTAATTTCCAGAGTTTAGAAAAGCCTATTTTGATCATTTTATGGAGGAGTGGATTTACAGAGTTGTCACATTATATTTTCAAGTATGGAATAAATTAGACTATCAAAATAAAAAGCAAAGTTTGGTACAGTCAACATGTAAAGATAGTTAAGTCTTGGTGACACTGGTTTAAATGTTTATATAGTATACCAGCATCTGGGAAAACTAGCCTCTACCCCCTATGCTCTGAGTGGTGTAGGACGCACACTGTATGCTTTGAGGACCTTAATAGCTTCATACACACTTTTGAAGGAATATTACTCTGAGGTAATTGCATCATTTTTGCTTCATCACATAAAAACTTTAGGAGAGAAAAAAAGTGAATAAAGAAAACACATGAAGAAATTACAGGTGCTGGCAAGAAGAATTTTGATGTTTTTCATTATTGTATCAGAAATCCAATCCTCAGGGCCTCCCTAGTGGCACAACAGGTTAAGCACCGAACTATGAAGCAATTTGCAGCCACTGTAGCAAGAGTTCTAACCCCGGGCCGGCCAGGGAGATACCCACATGGCACAGCAGACCTCTCCTGTCTCACCCGCTGTTCCCCTAGGCAGTGTATTTCAGTCAATCTGCCTGTTCTGTTCCCCACTCTGTCTCTGGTGGATCCTCTCATCCCCCGCATCTCTGGCCTGTACCCCACCTCTTGTATGCATAAATAAATCAATCTTTTAAAAAAATAGAAATCCAATCCTCAAAACTACCAAATGTGAGTCAATCTGCTAATTTAATTATATGTGAGTCTAGAAACTAAACAAAATGTGTGTAAGAATTTGCCATTCATTCCTGTACAGAGATAAAGACATAGCTGATACCACCACCTCCCCAAATGATTAAAACATTCAGGCTCTAATTCCTTTTTTGAATAAGTTCTCCACAATAAGTTTCTTGTCTACTAAAATAATGTACAATTCTCAAATATTCACTGTATTTATTTATACATAACAAGTTTAACTTTTAATATTAATTACATTATTACAGTGTATCTATGTTTCAAGTTCCCTAAAGAATGCCTTCAAAACAAAGTTTTTTGTAGCCTCAGAAATGTTTGCTTAATAATTTGATAAATTATTGGATTTCTCGCTTCAGATAGCTTTAAATATTATATAGCCAAAGCAGCAAGGTTCAAACAAGATTTCACTTTTCTATTGAATTCATGTACTCTTAGCTCAGCCAAGCACAAAACAGCTAATGCCATCACGTTTGAAAAGCTTTTATGCTGAATTTGACACAAAAGCAATCACAGAGCAGACAAAAAAAGGAATTTCTCTTTCAAAGGCTGAAAGGGGGAAAAATAAATGAAAACTCTGAGCCTGGGTAAATCTCTCTTGACACTGGAAAAGGATGTTTAAAATCATCAAGAAATAATTTTTCAAAGGTACCATTGCCAAGTTTGGACCAGTCTTAATAGCTTGGGAACAGGTTGTGAAATCAACCAAGATTCTGCCAAATGAAATAAATCCCAGGATGATTACTGTTGGCAGTTTATGGACCCAATGGCATATCATCTTATCTCTTATTGAAAGTTAAATGGCATCAAATCTCATAGGATTCTGTCATAGCCTATTCGCAGGGATTTTGATTAGGATAGAAATCCTGTATGATTTTCCCTAACATCTGTCTTTCATCTCAAAAGAACATTAATGTTTGACCAGGACCAGGGAGAAGATCAAGTGAAGCCATGTGGTTAACAAAATCAACTACTGACTTCATGTTTTTGTTTCCAAAGAATTAAGGGTTATATAGGAAAGAAATAAGCTAGACATATATCATGGGCATCTGTTAATGATCTGCTCATTAATTATTGACATTCTTGGTCATCTATGGTCTATATTTTTTTGCCAAACGAGATTCTCCTGTTGCTATATTCTTTCACCCTAACTATGCTTTCAAGTTCGACTTTTCCTAGATGTCATTTCAGATTTGATTTCTGTTTGGAGAAGGAGTTGGTATTGACACCAATTTGTCTCCACTATTTTTCTAAGAGATTAAGTTTTCTAAATATCCAATGAGTAAGGAAATAGTTAAAGATGGAACTTAAAAAAATATTGTGAAGAATTAAAAATGATAATTTTTAAAATTTATGTACCAGCACCTACATTTATACTATAATACTGAATTTAAAATCAGGATACAAATTTTATTTAGGGCCTCCTCAGTGGTGCAGGAGGCTGAGCGCAGTGCTGTGAAGCTGTCCACAGCCTCTGCAGCATGGGTTCAATTCCTGGCCAGCCAGGGAGATACCCACATGGTGCAGCAGACCTCTCCTGTCACGCCTGCTACTCCCTTTAGCAGTGCTTTCGGCCGTTCTGCCTGTTCTCTCGCTCTGTCTCTGGTGAATTCTCTCACCCTCCCACGCCTCTGGCCTGTACCCCAGTACTTGCATCAATAAATATTTAAAGAAATGTTATTTACATTATGAAGATGACTGAAAATATGGAGACAAGAAATGAAAGAGATTTAAAGAAAAGATTGGTAATTATGAATCGTTCAAATATCAGAACAGTAAGTGATTTTTCTTTAGTTCAGTTTAGTTTAGTTCACTATAGTTTTCTATAGTGACTGCTTTAAATTTTCAAAGATTATAACAGTAACAAGTATCTCATGAAATAACTTTTACTAATCTAGATATTGCCTCTGACAGAGGTAACGAGTCTGTAAAACCTTATGTGGCATTCTAACATTCTTGTTATACAAATAGAAATCTTGTCCTCATAGCAGCTTAGGTCTTTTGGAAAGTAGCTATTGACAGAAAAACGGATGTCACTTTAAACCAAGAAAATTATATGGCTTGTTTCTCAGATGACATAGCTAATTTGAGATTCAGAACCTAGATCAGTAGAACTCCTACTACCAGAAAAGTATCTGTAAAGGTTTTGAATCAAATATTCATTCCAATACAGTTGTTACCATATTACTTCTCTACTTAAATTCCCCTAGAAGTTACTCATTGTTTATTGTTCAAGATCTTTTTAAACTGACCTATAAATACAAGGGTTGAAAGAATTAAATTCATGTAAAGCACAAATCACTATTAAGTGGACAGACAATTGATGATATTCTGGGGAGAAAGTAGATGAAGAAGTAAAGAAGTTGGGCTGGAAGTCAGAGGATGGGAAGAGAAAATGAAAGTATACCTTATCCCTTAGACCCACACCTCAGATCTTCACTCAGAGCCCTCAAATAAAGTAGAAGGAAGGAATCCAGCTGTCAGGTTTTTTTTTTTTTTTTTTTAAGAAAGGAATTTAGTCTTACTGACTTCACGCTACTATGCAAGTATGTACATCAACTTGGACATGATCTTAACTGATGGTACAATGTGTAAACCAGCCTATATACCTAATTATTCACAAAATTAATGTTAAGATTGATATTTGCCATCAACTTTCCTTTATTCTCGAATTCGAAAAATCTACCATTCATTTCAGCTTATATTTAACTTTAATCAATTTATGTTAAAAATCATTACATCTTAATCCATGGTATAACTTTATCCAGTGTTAATCAGCATTTCAGTTTGCAAACATCTCTTTCAAACTAACCTTGGTTTCTGTGATTTTCTTTTGGATCGCATCCATTGTGTAGGGACCCTCCTTCCATAACTCAAGTTTGGCTCTGGCCTGTCCCAAGACCTGCTCAGCTTCTTCCTTAGCTTCCAGCCATTGCGTTGAATCCTTTAACATTTCATTCAACTGTTGCCTCCGATTCTGAAGATGTTCCTGCACTTCATCCCACTGACTCTGAATCCTTTCAACTGAATAGAAGGAAAATGATAATTATGAGTAAATACTACTCTGAAAAAGACATCTGACATTTAATATCCAAACACTGTCTCACATTTTATATTACTCCCATAAAATATTGTTCATCATGTTACTATTCGGATGATGGCCAATGGAATTCCATACTTAAAAATTGTCAAATATGAGTTTCTACTAAATTATTATTTAAAAGTGATCTAAAATATCAGCAGTATATGTAAAAATTTACCTCTATTTTCAATTCTTAAATCCAAGTATGAGTAATCTTTTAGAAAGGTTCTAAATGCCCAAATCCTCCTCCCATTACCACTGAATTCAGTGCCGGAGAACCTTACTTCAATACCATCATTGGTGTTTCTTTCTTCAAGGATTTGTTTTGCCACACGAAGCCTATATCACTTAAGAGGCAGGTGATTTACACTGGAGAATTGACTGATGAGAGTCACTGGGTATCAATATTCTAACCCACTTGATCCTAGGGGGCAGATAACTGTGAGGCATGTGTTTTACAAGGCTTCTAGAATTCTCTCAGTGGGATAAAGCTCCAGGGGTATGTAGTGGTAACTTGCCTGATAATGCACCACTGTCATTGGCTACCATGCCTTACCTGTCTCACTTCCTCACTCCCCTACTTACATTCTTTCAACTCTCAAGTAAACAACTTGTTCTTGAAAGCTTTTCTAGCATATTCTGGGGGCAACTCCAAAGTACTAGGCATAGCAGAAACTATGCTTAATGAAATAAACAAGAAGCAAAAAGACAAATACCATGATTTCCCTCACATGGCATAGAAACTAAATGGTAGAGCCAACACTTAGGCTCCTTACAGCCAATGCCAAAAGTATCCATTGGCTCTGACCACATGGAATTCCCTTAGGACCATACAGAAAATGATTTTTATGGAGTGGTAGAAATTTTATTAAAGGGGATTGACAAATGAATCAGTCCATGATGGATGAGAGCTGGAAGATAATTACCCCTTGTGGATGGCAATTGTGAGACATAATTTCTTACTGAATCTCAGAGTTCACTCATCAGCATTGAACTCTAGTTGCCCACAGCAATGACTTGATCAATAATTGGCACAATATGGCCTCCCTGGTGGCGCAAGGGGTTGGGCACCGCACTGTGAAGCAATCCACAGCCTCTGCGGCACGAGTTAGATCCCCGGCCGGCCAGGGAGAAACCCACATGGCGCAGCAGACCTCTCCTGTCTCACCCGCTGCTCCCCTCAGCAGTGTATTTCAGTCAGTCTGCCTGTTCTGTTCCCCGCTCTGTCTCTGGTGAATCCTCTCACCCTCTGTATCTCTGGCCTGTACCCCAAGTCTTGAATGCGTAAATAAATCAATCTTTAAAAAAATAATTGGCACAATTATTGATTCCTTTGTTTTTTCTATTTCATTGTCCTCCTCTACTGATACTTCCTGGGATCACCTTACAATAAAACCACTTTCAGGTAAATCCTGGTTTCAAGGGCCTGTTGCTAACAAAACCTACTCTTATATTAAAATTTTATTCATTTACAAAAGTGCTTAGTGTACATCCCAGGGCTTGGTATTTGGTATATTTTCAATGTCAGACAAATGAATTGTGTATGTAGACTATTTCCCTTACTCATGCTTCTACTTTATAATGACGCAAAAATGTCACTCACAAAATTAACTTTTATGCAAAATCTTGCATCTTTCTTCTTTAAGAGTAATTGCTGTCTATTGTATTTCAAGTTTACATAATTTGAAGACTGCCTTGGGTCTTTCACATTTCCCTCTTAGTTTTCCTCTCTTCATGATCTCGGTTCTCAGCAAACATTCTCTGGACTTGCTTTGTTTCTGACTTAATGCCTTTGCATCAACATATTTTCTTATATAAAATGTCTTCAATATCATATTTTCTAGTAGAATATTTCATGATTAAAAAATCCATAAGTTAAAAGGTATGTGTGTGTGTGTATGTGGGGGCAAGAGGGAGGGATGCAGAAATCTTTCAGTCAAAATGAATCAATGAACCTCTCTAATATCCTTAAAGTGTAGGTCAGAAGGAATCTGTTGGCATGTCTTTTTGCCTCAGAACATCTTTTTAATCAAAACGTGGACTGAGTACTATTGAAAAGTGCATGCATATATGGAATAAGGATATTTTTATGAGCACTTTTAACTTCGGAACACACAGAGGATAAATAACAATAAACTATATTTTATGAACATAAGTACAATTAGATAAATAGTATAAAGAGAGTAAACAGATGTAGCACCCCTTGTGAAATAACGAACCATATGTGAGAATCCATTTCCAGAGCAAAAATTATAGAGATTATTTTCTTTACAAATGGGTTTGCCATAAGATTTTTCTAAACAGCCTCCTTGTCAACTCTATTTAAAATATCATTTGACTTGTAATTCCACTACCAGGTAGATGTCTGACAGAAATGCATACTTACTGTCACCAAAAGCTATGTTCTAAATTGGAAGATTCCTCAAATTGGAAAACACCCAAATCCCCAAGTACTGTAAAATGAATTAATACATTCTAATATATTTATCAAGAGAACACTATCCAGCAACTAGAATGAAATATCCACAACTATATGCAATGATAAGTATGGATCTCACAAAACAATGTTAAAGGAATGCCAGCTAAAACAAGTACAAGTGTTTTATTCCATTTATAACATGTGCAAAAGCAGAGAAAGGTAGGATGACTGTCAAAGTCAGGAAAGCAGTTACCCTTTGGGACTCACAGCCACTGAAAGAGAATGTGAAGGGGGTTTCTGAGTTTGTGGTAATATTTTGTTTCTTGATTTGGGTGCTATTTACATAGTGGTATTCGGTTTATGCAAGTTCTCCAAGTTAGACATTTAAAAGATGTGCACTTCTTCATGTGTATATTGTACTTAAATAAAATTTAAAAAATACTATTTGAATTGCAAAACGTATTCTACATACAATGTTGCAGAATTCATCTTTTTCAAAAGTGTTGCAATTTGTGAACTATGTATCATTTTGGCAGATATGAATGGTAATAAGAGATGCAATGGTTATGCTAAAGATATAATTAAATTAAGGTTTTAGATTTGTGTAAAAGAACATTTTAGAAGTACTCATTGGACAGTGAACATGGCTAGACCCCCAGAAACAAATCAGCACATGGAGACTAATGGAGCAGTTATTCAGTTATTTGAAAAAAAAAAAAAAAAGAAACAAAGCAATGCAACTGATTGATATAGCTGTCCTAAGACTACACTCTGCAGAAACACATAAAAGAAAATTTTAGAAGTTTTATATAAATTCCACTTTGTCAAGGAATGAAAGGATAATGAAAACATAAAATCTGAAGATCATTAAAAAGAAGCTGTTGTCTTGGAACCAGACCATTGTGGTAATTGGACATCATACGGACCTGGTAATTGTCCATAATTGGGCAACAATTCAAACTACAAAATTTCACACTACTGTAACACTTCATCCAGGATATTACTGATGGATCAAAGATAGATTATGGCAGTGTACTTGGTCACTAGAGGCCATACTGGTAGATTTATGTTTATACCAAATTCATCTGACATACAAAAGTGAAATAATAATAAAATATATGCATATAAACTCTGACAATCTGTGCATGCTGGTAACTGAAGAGCTACCTAAATGTGTGCATTTCTCTTCCCAGAGGTCCATCACGGAAAGCTTCTTTACTGATTTGTGCAGTAAGTAGATGTTGGATAATGAAGGGATATAAATAACCAATGCTAAGGCTCAGGATGACAGACTGGGACACAGCACGTGTCCTGATTTACGGATCTCTAGAAGTGTCAAATTGGAAACTCAGCAATCATGTCAAGAACCACAATATTGCAGAGAAAGAAACAGTACAGTTGATTGAGTACTAACCAATCTTTCACTGCGAGTTTTTAAGCTAGCTATGTTTGATTATCAGTATACATTCTTGACTGATATAAATTCCCACAACATTTCTCTTAGGGAAAAATGCTATTTACAAAAACGAAATGATTACCTTTTTGCATACACATTGCCACAGAACAAAGAGCAGTTCTGTTGCCATTTCTGCACTGAAATTACAGCTGAGAATTAGAAGTCAGTGTGACTACGTTTTAGAAAGAAACCTCAACTAACAGGTAATAATGGTTTATAGCCTTGTATTTGTGATGAAATAGCTAATTTAGCTTTCAAAAAAAGTTACTTTACCACAATCTCAACTCTAAAACTGAATTAATGATAGTTGCAAAACCAAAGATCTGCTGTGAAGATAAAATTAAAAAATGAATAAAAGCATAAAGTGCCATAATAATGCAAGGTGTAGAGAAGGTACAGAGAAGATTAAGAATGGATTATAGTCATCAACCAATATTTATGATCTGCTAGGGGGTGGACACTGTGGTTCTCAATGATTCCACAGAGTACACAAGAGGTCCAGGTAGAAGATACCAAGATGGGAAGGTGACATCACAGGTGACTCTTTTGAGGACATATGAATACATGACCAATGGCAGGTGTTTAACTAGTTTCAACTGTAAGGAAAATGACCCCACGTGAAGTTCAGAAAATGAATTCTGAACCCTTTCTTGGGATGGAGAAAAAGATGTTGGGCTCACTACAAACTGTTCCCTGAGGTTAAAACAGTCAACAAAATGTTAGGCATGCTCAAGAAAGGGACTGAAATCAAAGAAACCACCAGTAGTCTACTCTTACACATTATCAGAAGACAAGTGTACATTGAGTAATGTGAGCTTATCTCAAAGATTGATATTCAGAGACACAAAAATCAATGAAAGTCAAAATTATAACACTCAAAATTACAGGAACTACTGAGATTTGTTCTTTCTACTTCCACAATGCATTGAATTATGGTTCTGCAGAATACTCCAGAACCTGCAGAAAGGAGTCTCAACTGAAACCCATGAGGAAGAAGCAGCAGCAAATATACTAACGATGAAGTCAATGGTAACTAATGTGAATGTGCATCTGCTCTTTTTAGGAGAAAGGCAGGAAAGTGGTTGTCATGCAAACACATAATAAAACATCTGAGATATTTCACACCAGAAAGCTGAAGAGAAGGAAGTTATAGGCACATGATTAGCTCCTAGCCAACAGGTAAATCTGAGTATTTGTTTCTTATCTAAATTGACTAAAGCTAGAATTCAGAAACAGCCAAGCATCTAGTTTAAAGTCATGCAAGACAGACCCCGAATGAAAATCAACATATTATTGTTTGTAATTTTTTGTACTGAGGTAACACGTTGACAACACTACATATGACTCAGAGGTATAGGCTCACACCTCGTTAGAGGCAGGTTACCACCCCAAAAAGCCTAAGTTAAAAATATTTCATGTTGGACCTCTCTGGTAGTGCAAGGGGTTAATACACAATCTATTAAGCTATCTGCAGCCTCTGCAGCATGGAGTTAGAGTCCCGGCCAGGGAGGTGACCCGCATGGCACAGCAGACCTCTCCTGACTCACCTGCTGCTCCTCTCAGCAGTGTATTTCAGTCAGTCCGCCTGTTTGCTCCCCACTGTCTCTGGTGAATCCTTTCACTCCCCCACCTCTAGCCTATACCCCAGCTCTTGTATACTGAAATAAATCTTTAAAAAAATACTTCACGTTACCCCAAAATTTAATTTTAGCTTGAACATGGAAAAGATCAATAAATTAATGATATTTTCACACTCAGGTTACTCTCTGGAAAATAATAACAAGAAGATTAACAACCTATGAAGACTGAGAAAATAATGAACTCCAGGCACTGAGCAAAAGATCAACAATCACATACTTTTATAACACCACTGGACTTTCCAAATACTGAACCACAATGTAAAGGGGACTGGATGATCCTTGGGGTTCATTCTAGCTTTCAAAGTCTGTGAAATACATGTCCCATTATCTTTCTGTCATAGATGAAGGTTATTGGGAAGAACTCAGCCAGTACAGTGTGTGAATGAACAAATAGCAATTCAAATGACATACTGTTCTTCAGGATGGACTAGTGGTGTGATTCAGCTTGGCCATCTTATAGTCAGTCATGCTAAAATTCATTTAAAATAAGCTTGAGCCAAGCTAAAACAAAGATAATTCTTTTCCATGGTGACAGTAATTTTTCTGCATTTTGATAGGTGCATGCATCATACAGGTGCGCCCATTCATCAATACTCACTGAATGTTGCACTTATGGCTTGTGTATGTATTGGGGACCTCCCCGGTGGCACAGGGGTTAAGTTTCAGCACTATCAAGCTGTCATCAGCCAGTGCAGCATGAGTTTGATGCCCCAGCCAGGGAGCTAATCCACATGGCGAAGCAGACCTCTCCTGTCTCGCCTGCTGCTCCCCTCAGCAGTTGTATTTCAGTCAGTTCTAGTGTTCTGCTCCCCACTGTGCCCCTGCACCTCTGGCCTACACCCCAGTTCTTGTATGCATAAATAAAATCTTTAAAAAAAGACATGTATTGGACGCTATGCAAATTTTGACACAAACAAATAAACAGGAAAACAAATAAAAGACCTGTAAATGAATACTGAGCTCTAGCACCGAACCGCATGATCATATTGTTCAGCATGATATTGATTTGCATATTTTCCTAGGGGTAAAGTGTACTGATGTTTCCAAAACAACTTGGAAATATATCAGAAAAAAAATTGTGTGTGGATAAAAGGATGAAATGGTACTGTAGAATCTGTACCACTGATGGTGCTACACGTATATTCACTGTACAATTCTTCAACTTTCTGTGTGGTTGAAATTTTTCATAATAAAATGTTAGCTAAAATGCTCTCTCAGCAAGCACAAAGCAGCATATGACAATCAGTTTTTGAAGTCTCTAAGACCACCTTCTATTTAAGAAAAAAAAAAATCTTTTCCACTATCTATGGAATATGGAAGTTTGAAAGACAGTAAAGATAATTTAGAAGAGTAAAAATAATCAAACACTGCTGACAGTCATGCCCAATGTGTATGGGGATGACTTGGAAACGGAATTCAAGCAGATCTCTTAACTTCCTAATCAATAGACCGTCAAAGACCATACTATTACTTCATTTAAAGTATGCTGAAGAATCCAGTAGAGAAAATGAATAGTACCGCCTGTTTTGGTTATTAAACATAAGGAAAATGCTTGTTTCCATATAGAAAAATGAGTTAAGGTCAAAGCAAGATTGCATTTTTGCTGGTAGAAAATCACCGATTATGTGAAAATGCCAATGTCCAGTCATAATGAAAGACAGTATTTATTTTGTTAGTCAAATAAAGAGGAGCTACTGAAATATGATACCATTACATCATTAAAACAAATTCATTTTTGGCAAAATTACTCTTGATACACAATTTTGTCAAGCTCAGTAATGTTTATTTATGTATATTTTGGATAATTTTTAATTTTTATTGAATTACATGATTTCTCCCCTTAGGAGTGGTCACCATAGTTCTGCCACCACCAAAGCAGCCTAGTCCCTCACTATAGTGTCTTGTTCACTTCCCCTCTCCTGTTATCACCCTCCCCCACGCTTCTGCCCTCTCTTCTCTTCCTGGATGCTTCATTTCTAGGTTCAGTTTGTCTTTGACCCTTTGTTTGGTTTTTCTATAGTCTACAGATAAGTGAAAACATCTGATATTTATCTTTTTTTTAAAGATTTAATTTATTTATACAAGAGCTGGGGCATAGGCCAGAGGCACAGGAGAGTGAGAGGATTCACCAGAGACAGAGTGGGGAGCAGAACATGCAGACTGACGAAATACACTGCTGAGGGGAGCAGCGGGCGAGACAGGAGAGGTCTGCTGCACCATGTGGGACTCTCCCTTGCTGGCCGGGGAATGAGCGGATGCTGCAAAAGCTGCAGACAGCTTCACAGCTCTGCACTCAACCCACTGCGTCACCGGGGAGGCCCTGATATTTATCTTTTAAAATGAATTAGTTTTCAAGTTGTTGAGAAAGCTTCATCTATAGTTGCACAAAAATCTTTCGGTTTGTAATCCTAGGTTTCTTACAAGACACAGAAAAGAAATTGTCTAGATGTGATATAGATACAACCGATCACTGGGCCATCCATCTGTTGATGTGCCCTGGCTGTCAATTAACTAAGTGCCAAATGTAGCAAATAAAGTACTAACAACTCAAAAGGTTTTAGCAAGAGTTTGTTAAAGTGAAGCTAAAAAGGTGCCATTACCATTCCAGCACCAAGGATTTATTACTGTGTCACCAGCATGCAATGCACACAATGAAACTCATTCATCACTGTAAATTTGCACACCAAAGTTGATGCATTTGTTGCAATACATTGAAAATATATGTAGAATAAGAAAATGTTTTTTTTTCTCCCTAACACACACTGAATTTCATCCCTACATTTTGCCAATCAGGCATTTATTTGATAGTGCAGGGAATGAAAAATTTAACTGGGAAACAAAGTGGGTTCACTCTTATCTTCACAAGTATAAACTCACAGTCTAGATCTCAAGTTGATTAAAAATAAGAAACAATTCCTTGAACAGTAACTATGGTCTAAAAGCAAAATGTTAGATATTGTCTGCTAACAGTAGGGTACTGGATGTATTTCTGGTCTTCCTTACCTCCTTCTCTTCAAGAGGTTTAGGTGTCTCTCCTATCCATGCCTAATTTATTTCCTGTACTCAGTAGACCAACTTCTACTTCCTAAGATAAGGGATTTCATTTATTTACCCATGCTCAATCTTTAATCTCAGTCTAGAACCTCATCTAAATTATGCTCAGTGAAATAAGCTACAAGGAAAAAAGAAAAATATTGAATGTTTCACTTATAGGTGTAATACAGGGGAACCAAATAGGAAATCAGGAAAAATAAATAGTTAAATAAACAAGCCTTTATGGTTTCTAGAGCACACTGTTCCTCTGTTCTCACCTTACCTCTCAACACACAGATTACTCTATTCGAAACTGCCTATGTATTATCTGATCTCCACTGAAAGGCAAGGAAAGGGGGTGTGTTTTTATATCAGGCTCCAGCAAAAGCTTGGCTCATAGAAGAATATAAAGATGTGTGAAAAGGGTGAACATGACTTTTAAGTCACAAACAAGAATTTATGTGCTACTGCAAAACCAAAAATAATCACAAACATATGCTGTATAAACAAAACAAGTATATACATATAGTCAATGTTATGAACATGAAGTTCATGTCCAATTCTTTTTTAGACTTTGTGCAAATGGGGCTTCTGTATTATGGGGAAAAAGAAGAAATGAATTAATTATAGCCTCAGTTGATCCCTTCAGATGCTTCTCCAGAAAAGCAAAATGTGAGGGAAAAAAAGGAATAAAGATCAATAAATTCTAGTACATTTAACAGGTGTATTGTTAAGACAATGACAGGATGAGTGATTACAAAACATAGTTTAGATGAATGTGTTGGCTGAAAACCCAAAAAAACGAAAGAGTTGGAATGATATGAGGTGCTCTTCCTTCCACAGTCCCTACTTTTAGATAATTTTTGCTAGTTAAGTCTCAACAACTCATGAAAATTATAGTAAATGGTATGAAATATGGAGGTGATAGAAAGCAACTCCCTATTCCAAAAATCTCAATTCAGGTGACAGAAGAATTTCATACAAAATATGTAAATAAACCTTGAATATTTGTACAGCAACTCCTACAATAGTACAGCAGCCCCTAAAATGAAATGCTTGCGTTTACAAGAAACAACAAAAAATGTCTGTATACGGCTTTCAGTATTTCCATTTACCTCTGGGTAGAACATTACTATACATCCAGAGAAGAGAGAGCCAGGAGAGAGACAATAGTTTGATGAGACATATGGCTAAGAAATACAGGGACAGGATAGTGTAATTGCCTTAATTTTAAAAGGAAGTTCTTCTTAAATAGAATCCCCACAGTAAAGGAAGAAATAGAGAAATTCAAATGAGGTAATCCATGTGAAAAGTGCTTTCTAAACTGCAAAGCTGTCATCAAACAGAAGGTATTATTATTATTTCCTTTAAAATGAGTTATGGAATAGTCTTGTTCCTATACTATTTGCAGCAAAGGAACAGATTCCTTTAAAACATATAAAATGGATGCCTTTTAACCCAAACAAATAAAAAAAAAGACACAAACATTGCAGAAATGGGTCTTAAGCCAAATTACACTTTTGTTCAGATAAATTGTTATAAAGAAGCATGTGATAATCTGATGCTGACATACTTTTATACATTTATTCATTTCTTTGGTCCTTTGTCTATCCAGTCATTCATTACAAGCATTTTCTTTGTAATCTACTATGTGCTTTACCTTGAGTTGGAATGTGTACAAAATCAAAGCTACGCAAGCAACAAACTTTTGCAAGTAAGCGACCCCGTTCAAAATTGACATCCATTTGGAATCTCTATCTTGAAGACAGAGTCATTTACTTGAAGGCATCAGTCATTAGAAAGAAAAGCTAAATGTGGGGATTTTTAAGGCTCTGGTAATCTTCTAAGTTAGGGTAAGAATTTTGGCCTTCACCCCTAAGGGCAACGGGAGCACACCAAAGTTTTTATGCAGGGAAGTGACACCATCAGACCCGGGTTTGAATAATCTTCTTGTGAATTACAAAATGGATTAGAAAGGAGGGCAAGAAAAGATGCAGAAAAACAAAGTAAAACATTATAAGTTCAGGCAGTCTGATGGTGTCCGGTAGACTGAAAGATAGGAAATGATTAGTAATGCATTTAGAAGATGAAATGTACAGGGCTTTGCCTAAGCTCTTCCCTCTGCCTGGTAGATGATAGGAACTTCATGAATGCTTTTGATGGGAAATGGAAGAGGTTAGCAAGATATGGTAATTCCTTCAAAGGAGTCTTAGAAGCACTGGCCCTGTCATAGAATGGGCTTTTTCCCTTACAGGAAATGATGAACTGAATAGACTGTGACTGTTCGTTTTCTGCAAGGCATGTCTAGGCCACCATGCCCCTGCTAAAATGTATACTATATGGAATGTTTGCAAATTTTTTGCTTAAAAATTCTTTGCTGAGAAATCTTACTTGCTTGACTTTTTCTTTTAGCTTGACTTTTCAATCATTTGTGAATAAGAGAAATATTTGGTATGTTTGTAGCACAAAAAAGGTGACAATGATTCCCTTTGGATGTCCATCTGGACCCATAATTTCATGTTGAATTAAGGTTCTAATAACCCACAAGGGGAAAAGTAATGCAGAGAGTTTTTCGATATGGAATGGATAAAATAGGTGAGAGGTCAGAGGTGACACTTTGAGAGCTTTTTTCAGGTATTTGAGAGTCATTTATATAGTGATGACTAAAGACATGAGCTCAAGGGATAAAGGCATAGCCTCAGGAATGGCCTAGAGCAAGGCAGACTGAATACAAGAAACTGAACAGGGGAGAGTCTGGAAAGGTTCTATCATCCCTGTGTTCAAGGCCAAGGCTATGGTGATGAAGCATGGAGGTGGTCCTTAGACGAAGCAAAGGCAACTTCTCAGGGTTCATTGATAACTTTAGTTAGAATATGGGTCACAAGAGATTAGGTATAAAAGGAAATGCTAGAAATGTTTGTAGAGTTCACTTTGACAGCTAAAGAAGCAAAATCAGAAAGGAGATTTAAGGGATATGAGCTGCCCTGTAGTTGGCGCCAATACTTGGAATAAGTAGGGAATACGCAAGTAAAAGGGCAGGCAAGACATGGAATTTAATTTAGAATACAAAACCCACACTAACAGGCAACGCTTTGAAAAAATGACAGGATTAGAAGATTCTACTTATCAGTCAGATCAGAACCTGAATCTGTGTCCAATCACACCATACTTACACTCGATGTGATTTATTAAACAGAGCTCAACATTTATGAGATCTCTTATGTTTCTTTTCCCTCAATTCTGTCATCTTTCTGGCTTTTCTACCATTTCCACCCAAAAGACTTTCCTCCTCTCTTTCACCGTCTTTGAGTTCATCAACATTCTCCGTGGCTACATCAGACTCTTGTTTTCCTACATTCCAGGGTCCACATGAAAACATTTATTTAGTACGTGCAACTAGTGCCAATGGAAAGTTCCAACTTAGAACAACTTTATCTTTTACCTCAGTTGCCATGGGTACCAGTGACAAGGATGCCCTTGTGATTGGAAAGCATCTCTATACTCTTCTTGAAAACCAGAAAGAGTTCTGTTATAAAGCAGCAGAGGTATGTATACTGACTAATACGCTCGCTGCAAATTTGTATATAGATTCTCTCCATCTAAATCAAGTTTAGGTGACTGCTTTCTTCCTAGGTATTTGGGTACACCAGATATTAAATTTTCTCAAGACTAGACGTTAGCAAGAGGCAGTTGTTTACCAAAGCAAAACATATCTGATAGGAACCCGCTATGCCGCCAGTTCCAATGGTATTGCTGACCTTCTAATCCCATTGCTTTATTTTTTCCATCCTTTTATTATTTTCTTCTACACTAAATCTCTGTCTCTTGCTGCTTAATAAGCTAGCTGTTATTTGGAACCTAATGAAAGGGTTTTTCTTTCTGAGTCCAAACCTTCCTAAATAGCCTCGTCATTATTCTATTCACTTTGAACATTAAAAAAAAAAAAGCTGAAATAGCTAATATGAGAGGTTCAAGAAAATCTCCATCCAGGAAAACATCATCCTAATTGGTTTATAACCTGCTGTGCTGAACAGTTCTTCCACTCATCAGTTTTTTTTTTTTTTACCTTAAAATTGAAAATTTCTATGTTGTGGAAACCAACAATGAGAAAATGCTACACGATTTGAAAAAAATAGCTTCACCAATGACCCTAGAACCTTCAGAGGTCTTTGTATAATTGTCTGACGGGAGAGAAAATGATCTACAAGGTATCATGTTCTTGCAAGTTTTTAGTTTACATTTTAATAACCACAAAGGAACTGGGCATTTGGGATGCTAAGCCTTCAATTTTATGTGAAAGGTAAACTGAAGAAATTAATAATGACTGAAAGAAAATGCCCTACATAGAAGTAGATGCTGTAAAAGATGATCATGAAAAGGTCAGGAAAGGTAAGGAAGAAATAATATCCCATGAGCACTGCTCAAAATTGTGCTCAAGGTATATGTTCCTGACAGAAGAAACAAAAAAGGCAACTCTTTTAAAGTTTTATAAATATGTAAAAATGTTTTACTGTCAGTATTATTCCTAAAAATAGAAAAGTATTTATATTTCAGATTTTTGGGGAAAAGCAGAATAATATTAAGGGAATTTACACACATTGCTTTTGAAACTGAACTTTATTTAAAAACAAGGTAGGGCCTCCCTGGTGGCCTAGGGGTTAAGTCTCAGCACTATCATCCCTAAGGCCTGAGTTCGATCCTCAGCCAGAGAGCTAACCCACATGGCGAGGTGGACCTCTCCTGTCTCGCCCACTGCTCCCCTCAGCAGTGTATTTCAGTAGATTTGCCTTTTCTGCTCCCCACTCTGTCTCTGGTGAATCTTTTCATCACCCACACCTCTGGCCTTCTCTGTAGTTCTTCTACAAAAAATAAAAATAAATTTACTTAAAAAATAAAAAAAAAATACCAAGGTATTTACTTTGTTCTTACCCCAATATTTTGATGCTTCATGCATACATTCTCGACAGTGGCAATATGTCCCAAGGGGGTGAAAATTTGTCCCTTAATTTGTTCTTAAGGGACAAAAATTCTTCAAAATATCTAAAGTCACAATATATAGATATCTGTGGTATTTAAATTTCTTTTTTAAAATTAATTTATTTATTTAAACAAGCACTGGGCACAGTCAGAAGCGTGGGAGGGTGAGCGAATTCACCAGAGCCAGAGTGGGAAACAAAACACGCAGACTGATGAAATACACTGCTGAGGGGAGTAGCGGGTGAGACAGGAGAGGTCTGTCGCACGATGTGGGACCCTCGCTGGTGGCCAGGGATCGAACTGGTGCTGAAGAGGCTGTGAGCAGCTTCACATCCCAGGGCTCAACCACTGCGCCACCAGGGGAAGCCCTGTGGTATTTAAATTTCACGGGGGGTTGATTAGAAAAAAACTGACTTAAAAGCTTCACAGAGGTGATGGAAAACATTGAGAGACACCTCATTAATAATATACTTTAAAATATTTTCTGTTTAAAATGCATTGCATTGTAGGGAATTGGGAAAATATACACAGGAAAAAAAATAAGTTCACCTAAATTCCACTAGTGATAGTTGTTAAACTGTTTAATGTATTACCTTCCATATACAATTTGTTCTGCTGGCTCACTCTTGTGCATTTTCTCTTTTGAACAAAATTAGGATCTTATGGCAGAAATAGTTTTGTATCCTACTTTTTTTTAACTTAGCATTTGAACACATCAAAGTTGTAATCATTCATTCTCTCTGCCATTAAATATTATTTGAAACTATTTTTAATCAACATTGTTACTCAGTGGTAAGTATAAACCAATCTTTAACAACAAAGTCCTCCAAAAATTAACTATACTATTAGATAGTATTATAAATATATATTTTTGGGTTGTTAACCATGTTCCTGTGATAAATAACCAAATTATAAGCTTAAATAAAAATTAGGTGCTAATGAGTTTATAGCCAAATTCATTATTCAGTTTTTATTTCAGCTCAAACATTAAAAATTGCCATTTTTCTTCTTTCTTACTCTCACCCTTCTGCTGTCTCTATTGAGAGGAGGGTTTGTAAATCAAACCTTCGAGAATGTCTGTATGTGGGTCATATTCCTGCCTTTGCAGCTCTAAACAGTCAAATCAAGGAATGAGTGCAAAGTACAGAGGATATGGGACTAAGCCATGAGAACTAAGTCATGAAGGTTTACCCTTTATTTTCATTTAATTCTCATCCAGTTCTTCAAGTTGTAATGTTTATAGGGTAAGACTTGTTCTTACTTGTGGTTGCCATTTATAAAATTAAGGTAGGGAAAATAATTAAAGATTCATGAAGGATATAAACCTTTCCTGTTATTTACCTGGGTTAGAGATTCAGAATTGGTTTTTATGTAATAACTCTTTGATGAGCCTTACCGGCATAGGATGGGGGTGTGTGTGTGTGAGAGAGAGACACAGAGAGAGAGATATTAACTTTTAACCTTTTAACTTTCAGAGTTCTTATTTCATTCAAGATTATCATGCCATCTTCAAATGAGAGCAAATTCTTTATATATTTAAATTAAATTTTAAAGAGTGTATATTTCTTTAGTTCTAAATGATATATTCAATTTCCATGTTCACACATGTACTTTTACTTAATGTGTATGTCTATTTCTATGTTTTATATCTATCCATCTCTATCTATATTTACATGTCTTTAAGTTTCTCTTTGCATGCTTAAGTTTCTAGAGGTACTGAGTTTTAAAATTCCAGAAATTTGGAAAAAGCCAGAAGAATGGATTTTCCTCTGAAATCAAAAATATAGGGAAAAAAGAGAGGGTAATACTAGCCATCTGTGAAACAGCTTGCCTGAACCGTGTGTAACCTCTTTAAAATGTGCAACCAGGAATTGCCACTGGGGCTGGAATTTTTTGCTCAAAGACTTGTTTTACAAGGGTTTTGGTGACGTGCTACAGTTCAATCAGGTGATTAATGAGTAGTAATGTGACTAATACAAAGCTCCAATTATGACTCAATCCACTGAACATTACCTGAGTCCAACATTGCTCTGTAAGAGATAATGGGAAGTGGGGGCCGGGGGACAGTAAGTGTGTATGTGTGAGGGGAGACGTGTTGTGTGGAATCTAAAAGGAAAGCCAGGGAACAAGCATTCACTATGATGTCATTTGCACCATCTGAGAGAAATAACCTACTTCTAATTTAGAAATCAACATTAGCAAAGATGAACATTTTATCCAGCATCTCTCATTTAATGAACTGTCCTTTAATAATACATCATTATCCTTCTCCCTAGTCTGTGGTCACCATCAAACCTTGCATTGTGTGATCTGCTCTTTTGCGTAGCCCTCAGTGGGGAAGGCGTCATAAGTGAATTATTATTAAGGATTTTTGTGACAGCCTAAGTTGAATTTATTATCTCTTCTTTGAAATGATTTATAAACCAGACTCTTATGAGTTTGTGTTGCATGGGTCAGTTGCTCAGAGCCTAATCACATCCAGATGAATGACTAATGTCTAGTTGTTAGCTATGCAAAGCTGAGGACCAGACATTAGATCTATGATAATACTCTGTATCATTTGAACACTATCAGAGCTTCAGAAGGATCTCCTTATGAGGTTCTTCCTGAGTTTATAGAATTAATAAGAAATTCGGACAACAGATAATGAAAAACTCAGCATTAAGGTCAGTTCCAAATCTGTGATGTACATATCGTTTTTCTGAGGTTATAAAGAAATCGTGTTCTAAACTTGTACGCTTACCAACATTAAGAATCAAGAAATTATTGGCCAATGGTAAGTCTTACTCAGTATAGAATCCAGGTAGACAGGCTACAGACCAAGAAATGGTTTTTAAAACCATGCCCTTTGTATGTCTTTATAGAATTCCTAGAATTCATTTCTGCTATTCTCAAAATATTTCCTCAGGAGAATTTCATAATATTCAGATGCACTTAAAACAATCACTAGTTAAGCACAAATTAACTTCCAAAATCAATCTGAAAACATGCTGTAGGATTATACATCTGCTAAAAGATGGTTTCCTCTTTTATGTTCCCCCTCCCATCTAAAAGTTATTAAGTAAAAGTCTGTTGCTATGGAAACATTCAATTTGGCACCATCTGTATTCACCATTCAATTGCTGCAAGCCTTCAGCCAATCTCCAGTTTTTAATTGGCAGAACTTCCCAGAATCCTTTACAAATCTTTTTTTAGGAAGCCAATCCATGAAGCACATCACAATGGAAAGCATCCAGAAGGTTCACAATGCAAGCCTCACTCCATTATCTTAAGATCACATTTGTGAGGTCTCAAAGCATTAGACCTTCTGAGACCTTCTGATAATTACTTGGCATAGGGTTAATGCCTAAAATTTATTGCCAAGGTTTTTTTTTTTTTTTTTTTTTTTTTTTTTTACCTAATGGAGTTCTCATTCAAAAAAGAATGCATTTTACAAGAGACTTAAGTATTAGGAAGATTCTGTAAAGGAGCTCTGGTGAGAAACCTAAAAAGCAATACACAGCTGAATAGAAAACAAATACAGAAAAGAGTTAGCATAAGAATGCATATTTTGGAAATAGCCAGATCTGAAATCAACTATTAATTGGGACAACACTTGATAGTTCATTTAACCTTTCTAGATCTCATTTTTCTCATCTGCAAAAGATCTATTATGGTGACTATAAAGTATGAATTTTGGGGAAAATCATTTCACATATATTGAAATGGCACTTGAAAATCTGTTGATCTACATAGTCTTGAAAATTCTTTCGGAGTGACAAGTGCTTGTATATAAGTATTGTTAAAATTTATTAGAGCGAAAACAAAAATTGTTGAAAAATGATTTCGAAGTATAGAGAGGCTATAAATGGACCTGGCATGAGAAATCTAGAGACATTCAAGATAAGAAAATGGCAAAAAATGTATTTGTAGTTGTGAGTCTGATTATGACATTTTGATGGGATAACGAAGTAACTCATCATAATTAAGCACTGATGTTGTCTCCTGGGAGGATCTTTCAGCCCACCCAGTCGAAATTATTCTATGTGACTCATGCCCCATAGCTAAACAGAGTTGGGATGATACTCTGGTGTTGCTCAATGTCGTACATATAGCAGGTTAGCACGACCACCACAATGATCCTACTTAACAGTTAACTTTCCTCTTTGATAGTCCCTAGAGGGAACACTTCAGCTATAGTGCTTCAGCCAGTGTGCTAGGTTACTACACACTTTCAAAATTCCATGTCATTGGCTACTTATTAATCTTAGTGTTACTTTTTTTTTAAATTATCCAGTTAAATAATTTCTTTTATTTACAAATGATAATATTTTTGTTCCACTAAAAAAATCAGCTATGTTGGTTTCATGTCTATCCCAACAAACATCTTTTATAATATTTTCCTTTCCTCTTTTTTTCTTTTAAATCTGTAAAAGTTATAACCAGTACACTTCCTTTCTCCCTTTCAATGTGCTCAACGGGGAGGTTTTTCTTCTGTCACTGGGTGAAAAATGTGGGCAGGGCCCATGTCTTTTCTAACCATCATAAAGTAATAGAGTCCTCTTCTGATTTTAAGATATTAAAATCAGAACTTCAATTCCAATCCATTAATATATATAAGACTGCTCATCCGACCAGGAAAAGCTACAAATTGGCCAGGTCCCTTAACACCTGAGTAGGAGCACTGTTGGCTTTCCTTCTGCACCCATTCGCCACTTGCTGCTCTCCCCCTAACAGGGTGGAATGTGAGTGACGGGCAGAGAAGTGGAACAGAGTTTGAAACCAGTACTATCATTGTTAGAATGTGACTGTAATAGGTATTGACATTGTAATGACGCTGACTGATAAAAAAAGTGGGGGCAATTAAGATAGAACAACTTAGGTTATCAATTAAAAAGCAACCACTGGGTCATGAAGACACTGATAAACAGACATGTCAAAGACAAGGACAGATAAAAACCTGGCTGTGCTCAGTCCCTGCCTAAATTAAGATTCACAGGTGGTTCTGATAAGCATCTGAAAAATGGCATAAATATAGGTACCAAATTTAAGGCAATTTGAGATGCTTACAGACTCCACACCCATTGTCCTGAAACCCCTAGATTTGGGCAGGAGCTACTCAGGTCTCTCCTTTGAGAACAGGCCCCCCTCTCTGGGCAGACAGATGACTACCAGGAATTCTCTAGGCCAGGCCCTGCCCACTCTGTTGTTGTCAGTATCCTGTGCTTTACCAAAAGGTTCTTAATCTTCCTCCTTTTGCTGTCAATTGAACTGCATGCATAGATTGTTCTAGTGTCAATAGCCCCCAATAAAATTATGCCTTTGGCTTGAATCATGAGCAAAATCTTCCCGCTCTGCATTATGTTAGCACTCTAGAGATCCCAAAACTGATATAATAGTGGCTTCTGCTTCTGGGTCTGGGTCTCGATGAGGTTAACTATCACTACAGAGGCTTCAAGGGTTTTTTTTTTTTTTTTTTTTGAGATATTATAAACATGGGTGTTCTCGTTTGCTGTCTTCAACACAAATAAGTTTTTTTTTTTTTTGATAGGGTCAATCACTCCCACCTCAGAAGCTGAATTCAATCATCTACTACTCCATGTCCTCCTCCAGAAGTTCCTGAAACAACTTCTCTCACTTAAAATGAAGTCAACTCTTCCCCTTGTGAAAGTAGGGAAGTGGTGGGTGGCCATAAAAGAAGGAGAGTACTCATGGCAGCATTTTCTCCAGAGCATTCTTATTTTTCCAAGTCACTATTTGCTGAATCTCTATCTATTTGCTTTCAAAATTTGCTCCCTGTTGGTCTGTTGCAAATCTCACTTTGGCGTCTATGCTCTATTGTACCTTATTTCTCAGTCAGACTTTCCAATTTAGTATCCTGTTATAAAACAAAGTGTGGTTTGAGATATGGTTAAGCCAAAGTGTTTTAGTATAGAAAGTACTAGATTCTCTCTCTTGTCTTGTCTAGTTCTGGAGGCTTATAATTCTGTGCTTCTAGTATTTCTTCCACCTGAAATGTATGATATTTCTCTCAGCTTTTAGGTCCGGGTTCAGACTCACTTCTTCCATGATTCATTCCACCATTACTTAAGTAGAGAATGAACATACCATCTTAGGTTTTCGGAAATCCACGATGAATTAGAATAAACGCAGTCTCTACCCTCAAGCAGCCAAGTCCCCTTCTCCTTTCACTTTACTTGTGTCTTGCATTTATGTTTTGTTTTTTATGTCAGTTATTTTCTGTATGCATCTATCTCTGTGAATTATCAACTCTGTTGCAAAAGGATTCGTATTTTACTCACTTTTGCACAACCCTTCCCAGCAGTGATCACTAAATAATTATTAAAGTAATGAACGATAAAAGAATGTATAGAGGAATGAATATATAAAAAATCATAAACCCAAATGTAACTTATTTTTCCTATGGCATATATATTCTACCTAGTAACAAACATTTAATTATCTACTTAACAGCAAGCACCTTAATAGAGGAGATTGTATTATTGCTTCTAGGAATACCGTAACATTCCTAGCCTGACTGAATATATGCTGTGAGAACATAATCAACATGTGATGAAAAAATGTGAATGAAAATTTCAGTATTTTAAACTTACATTTGCCTTTAGGTAATTTATTAATGGAAAAATTTAAGTAAAAAGATTATGTTAAATTGAAAATATAATTCAGCTATGGTTTTGGGGAAATAAATAAAATATTTCAGATAGATTTCTGTGTTTAAATTAGGTCCTGATTAAATATTTTCAGACTTACACATTTATAACAGAAAGTCATCAGTCTCATCAGTTCTGTTTCCTTTAGAAGAGGGTCAGTCTATATTTAATTTGCTTCTATAAGCTGGAAAGTGAAAATTTATATAGTAAACTCTTAATGACTGTTTTCTAGGTATTGTTCTTAATCTAGGTATTTAAGAGGTGGTGCTGATCCTTAAGTGGCAAACTACTTATCTGAGAGGAAAAGTTGGAATAGTTACAACTGTACAAATTGAAGTTTGAAAAAAAGATTTCTGATTAAATTACAATAAATCATATATGAGCATAATTCATGGCTTTTTGTTACTATTCTAGTATAATGTGATATTGAAGAATATATTTTATGTAAAATAATAACTGATTCAATTACTTTAGCCTACTATAATAAAAATTAATTTTAGCTTCAAATATTTTCTTAACATCCTCTTTATTTGAAAATTTTAAGGATGCCAATTCTGCCTTATATAACCATCTTGGTATTCTAGTCAACAGTTGCTACCTGAACTAGACAGTTCTATGTGCCAATTATATCGAGGATGGAATTTTATCCTATATTTAATGATAAAGATCCATTACATAATCTTATTTCAAACTATATTTAAAGTTCATTTGTTTTGAACGGTCATGCCACATGCTGGTGTATACATTTAGAATCAGGACACGAAATTAATGAGACAACACCATTTAATGAAAACAAACAAAATATAAGTACCGTTAAAATAAAGCAACTCTCAAGTGTCTATCCTAGATTTTGGTACTTACTGATATAAACTATCATGGTCACTTCAGTTGTTTTAAGTCTTAAAATATGTACAACTCATTACCTACTTAATGAGGTAGAAAGCCAGTGAATGTAATGTTTTTAATGGCCAGAGCACATCTTGCTGGTTGCCTCATGTTGATATTTATTGTACTTCCCGAAGAGACAACAGGCTACTCAGTCATACATTGCTTTCTTTATATATCACAAACTCAAATTCTATTTTGTCTTAAGTTATGACTTTCGCATTTGAGTTCTACAAATCCTTTCAACAGGCATAATAAAAAATTCATTAAAAAATCAAGATAAGGAGAATCCTAATCCAAATGTCTACTTTCAAGATGGGGGTGGGGTACTTGAACTTCTGAAGATTAAGTGCTCTCTATTTACATTTCCTTTCCATTTTTGCTCAAATCAGCAAAGCATCCAAAAGTGAACTGAAGAACATTTCAAATATATGTTTTCTGTATGTGAACTGGAAATGGAACAAGGTGCTTTTTAAATTGGTTCTGTTTATAAGAGAGTGTACTAAAAAGCCAATCCCTTAAGGTTGAAAAATTACTCACCATTTCCAAGCCTGGCTGTATTTGCATTTGGTTTTGTTTGTTTGTTTGCTTTTTAAGCAGGCCATTTTATTAATCTCTCCAGGCTAATTCTTTCTAATGGTGATTCATGGTGCTGGAGATGAGGTGGCAGCTTTAGTCCTACATAAGTGGCCATCTAGCCTGTGAGACTGTTCAATCAGTATTTATGGCATGCCTGTTATTTTTGGAATAAAATGTGAGAATTAAAGGAATTCAATATAAAGGAGTAATAGTTTGTAATAGGTTGAAGTGCATAGTTTAGTCAGGGAGACAAAACACATACTAGGAAGAGTATCCTCAGGGAGACCAAGGAAGAGTTTTCTCAGAGAGACACAATACCTGGCTCTTGTGTTTAGTAACTTACAAATGTGGCAACGTGACAAAGAGTCCCACTACTCTCCCCCATACCCTTATCTCTATCTAAGCTATCTAAAACACAGGAGAAGAGTTTCCTACTGAAAATATTTTTTGCTTCTTGTTTTTTCAACATATATATTTTTAATCTTTCTAAGATAATTTAAATGTGACTTTGCTGAAAGGCATCAGAAGGGTAAAGAAAACTATTAGATGGTTTCACTTAGAGGAGGAACATAGGTGAACCAAATAAAGGATCAGGAAAAAAGTAAACAGGCAATGTTCCATAGGGAGGGGAGCAGGGCCAAAAGAGGGAGGGGGTGGGGGGAGAACAGAAAGGACTATGGTGACGGTGCATGGGTGAATTGGTGGTGGGAATTCTATGGGGACTACATGAGAGGAGAAAGCAAACACTACAAAAATGAACAATGATGTAAAAGAGAGAAAGAGAGGGAGGGAGGAGGGGGGAGGGGAAGGGAGAGAAAAGAAAAGAAATCCCTTCCAGGATTTTTAAGTTCCATGACATTTGCTTCTGGAACAAGCAGAGTGCCTGGAATTTCAACTCATTTCTGACACATTATCATATACAGCACATATATCATAGATATCACATATATATATATATATGAAATATACATTGGTCATCTGCAGATTACAGCCTAGATATGCTAAGTGGCCAAGACTAAACCAAAACTAATGGATTAACCTGATAATACATTTCTGAAAGCAATATACATATAGGAGCTGATTAAGCAAATCTGAGATGCTTTGGGCTCCACACCCATGGGGTCTTCAAGGCTTCTAGAGATTTTGGCAACTACTGCCCGAGGCTCTGTATGGAGAAGCAGCACTCTCTTCCACAATGAGCTGATGCTGCGAGCAAAATTCCAGATTCTGAACTCTGTCACTCTCATACTGGTCTCCCTCAACCTTTTCTGAGTGGCTTGTAACCTCCCCTTTTACTGTCAATTGAATTGCATGCTTATATTATTGTAATGTGGAGTCCCCTCAATAAAATCATATAGCAATTATACATGATAGACTTGAGTTGTAAATGAAAACCTCTCTACCTGGTAAAAATTAGCACACTGAGATCCAAATCTCATCTTATGGTTCCCTCATTTATTTAATAAGGACAAGATCTAATTTAGAGGTTGTGGAAATCAAATCAACTCATGTATAAAAGTTCTTTGTCCAATTTATTTACAGCTTAACACTGATCTACTGTATGATTATTATTTAGGACATGATTTTAGAATATGAATAGAATTTGACTTTGCCACATAAGTAAAAATTTTTGACACCACCATATTGTCAATTGGTCCATCTCCATGAATGGGGAAGCAGCATCACGATGCAAGAATGGGTGCAATTTTCCCTGCCTCCAGGTATGTGTAAGTTGAAGCATAACACTCAGCATGACTTGAACTGGACTTCTAGAAAGGGGACCAGCTGAGAAAGTGAAAGAAGCAACACATATATAAATTGAGGTAGAAGGAAGAGACATGTGGAGGAGAGACTCTTGGAAGAGATGCATGGCTGGGAGACATTTGCGTGGCAGCTTCTGGTCCTTGGTCCTGGCAGCTTTAGTGTTTGGTAGAGACAGCGGCAGTCATTGTCTTGACCGTGTGGTGGATTAGATGTCATATTTTGAATTTGGGGTCTCTCCTTCTGTCCCACTCTCTGGAACCTGCCTAAGCCCTTATGGGTTCCTGCCAGTCTATGCCTCGGATTTGTTCTGGTGCTTTTTAGCCTCCATGGTCCTGCTTTGGGCTGAACCTGTTTGGCTAGGCATTTGCCTACAAGGGTATGGGTAATTTTCAGAGTCTGACTGGGAATCTGCTTTCTTTGCCTTTGTGCTAGCACATGGCCAAACTCTCTTAGAACATACAAAATGGATTTTTCCCCTTAACACTTTGGGGTCCCTGGGAACCCCTTGTCTTCACCAAATTTCAAAATGTTTCATACTTTTATATATATATATCCCAGTTCTCTGGGTCATATTTTGAATTACAAAAACATACAACTACCAAGGGGGAGACTTAGGCATCTGGGGTGCCCTGCCAAATGCAAAGGGAAAAAAATCCCATTCTATTTATTGCTATGTATGCCAAAGTGTGTTTGGCATAATACAAAACATTGAGAGACACATAATCAGATGGTGTAAAACTCTGAGAAATTTACAAGTACTAGTAGCAAACAAAAGAATTTTCCCATTTGCAGTCTAATAGGACTGTGCCTTTCCCCTTCAGCATTTTCTACAACATCTAAGACTAAAACAAATCCTAATGAACAGGTAAAGTACCAGTTTCAAAAAAGCCAACATGAGTCTATATATTCCTTATGTTACTCATATTACCTTATCTTTCTGCACAATTACACTTGATTTTCACATTTTCAGGTTGACTGGATTTTATCAATTCACACCAGTTTCCTGTTTAATTACAGAGAAAGGTATTTCCCCCTCATTCTCAGTCCATGCATTTGGGACTCAATTTTATCATTTCAAGCACTCTGTTGCTTAGGACACATTTTTCTGATGAGTGAGTCAGGCTGGTATATGACCCTCTGGCTTTTCTTCCACGAATTCTGCTTTTCTGAAAGCTAGCTGTGGCCCAAAGCAGCAGTTTCATGGTTTCTGTATGAAAAAGGATAATATGATTCCAATGGCCATGTTTACTATTTCTATCACTTCCTTACAGACTTGTAAGGGACTTTCAGTGGTTTAATTCCTGAGGCCCAGAGTTAGACTTACAGATAGTAATAAACCAGATTGCGCAGCAGCTAGAAATCGGACAGTGTAGAAGTCCACATCAGTATTTTCGTTTTACCTTAAAATTAAATAAAAAGTCATAAGGCATTTCACTCATTCATTCAGAAAATTTTGATGGGGAAACTAGTTTTTCCCAAGACCTTAGTCTAGAATTTAAGAGTGTCAACTCTTAGTAAGACACATTTCCTGAGCAAGTACTGAAAATTATGTGTACAGATACAGTGTACAGGTAACAATTACCAGTCTTCATGTATCCATATTTGCAATGTGAAAAACTTTTTTTTTAAAGGATTTATTTATTTATTCATACAAGCACTGGGTACAGTCAGAAGCACGGGAGGGTGAAAGAATTCACCAGAGCCAGAGCGGGGAACAGAGCAGGCAGACTGAAAAAATACACTGCTGAGGGGAGCAGTGGGCGCAGCAGGAGAGGTCTGTGCATTATGTGGGACCCTCACTGGTGGCCAGGGATTGAACCGGCGCTGCAAAGGCTGCGGGCAGCTTCGCAGCCAAGCGCTCAACCACTGCGCCACCAGGGAGGCCCAACAATGTGAAAAACTGTTACCCTCATAGCAGGGCTCTATAAAACCAACACTAGAAGATTCAGTTGGAAACCTCAATAATGAGGAAAGCTGATTGTTATGGACTTAATGTTTGTAAAGTCAGCCCCATTAATATATTGATGTCCTATCTTCCAATGTGGTAGTGTTTGGAGATGGGGTCTTTGGGAAATTAGTCAGTTTAGATGAGGTCATAAGCACAGGGTCCCAGGAGGGGATTAGTGTCTTTATAAGCAAGGGGAGAGATCAGAGCTTTATCTTTCTCCACCATGTGAGACACAGTGAGAAGGTGGATGTCTACAAGCCAGAAGAAGTAGGCTTTTACTAGGAATCAAATCTGCGGGTTCCTTGATTTCAACTTCCTAGTCTCTAGAACTCTCACAAATAAATGTCTGTTGTTCACACCACCTATTTATGGTATTTTGTTATAGCAACCCAAGATGACTAAGACATTGGTACTTGTGCAATGACTTGACATTTGAAAAGGGCTTTTCTATATGTCATTTCATTTAATCCTAACAGCAATCTGGTATGGCCGGTATCAGGAGCCCAATTTTACAATGAAACAACAGAGGATCAGAGAGATTAAATAATTTGCCAAAGGACTCACTAGTCACTACAGGGCAGAGTCAGGACTTAAGGATTCTCTTTAGAGTCAAAGCTTTTAGCACAATGCTACTCTTACAGTGGAATTAGGGAAAGGCATTCTTGCATGTCTATCTCACTAACAAAAGAAATAATCATCACTGCTGTCATTATCATCATCATTAGCCCACAAACAACTGTTAGCTGCCTCAGTCTTTCTGTTAGACTTCCAAATCACAAAAGTTTCTTTTCAAAACCTATATTCTCTATGTGGAGCAAGGCTGGGTGGACCTGAGATAATTACCAACAGGTTCAACAGCTGCAGAAAAGGTCTCAGTGGGTACCTTTTCCTTTCAGTCCACACGTACAGGATAAAGGGCACAGACCAGTGGTCTGGCACTTACAGCTTTGAGGTTTGTTGGGGTGTCTGATACAGACAAAGGAATCTAAAGTGGACTCTGCAGACACTCGCCTTCCCGTATTCATGCCCTCTTGCAAACATCCTCCCCTGATTCCCACTGAATCAGGGCTGTGTGACCAATCATTTACTGAAGAAGTAATAATGTATGAGTGCTAAGACTAGGGCAAAAAAGGCATTGCTGGGACTACAACCAAGACGAAAGTGCATACATTGTACAAAAAAGAAAAATGATGTGAAAATATATAGAAAATAAATAAAAAGCTCAATAAACACCTGAAAAAGGCAAAAAAAAAAATAGGGGAAAAAAAAGGCATTGTGGCATCTGCATTGTAGTCATGGTTTGCTAGTTCTAGAGGAAACCAGCCACAAAGTCAGAGGGACACTCAAGAGGCTAGTTCCATGGAAAAGCTCATCTGGAAAGGAACCAACTAGGCAGCTTCAACTCACAACCCCGAGTGAGTCGCCTTGGGGAGAAGATATTCCAGCCCCAATCAAGTTATCTGATGAATGCAACCACACGAGAAATGCCAAGACAGAACCATTCAACCAAGTCACTTGTGTTTTCCTGACCTATAGAAAGCAGGACAGCTAATAAATGATTACTGCTATTTTAAGGCACTAACTTTGGGTGTGATTTGTTTTGCAGCAAACTCCTTTTCTTGCCTAACACAGAACAAGGCCAGCTCTCTCCTTTGCATACAGAAAGGTCAAAAACTATTCATCTTTCCTACTTCCTTCACAAATGCTTCCCTTAAGGCAGGTACAAAAGAGAGACTAGTGGAAAATAATTTATGTTACTTCAAATTATTAATGAGGAAATTTTGGTAAAGAAACAAATGGTAGATTTAAAATAATCTCTCCACTTCTCCACTACCTGAGGAGAGATGAAACATCTTTTTGGAGTAATCCATGGCTCCTATCTAACCTTTGGCAAGGCTCCATCCACCTAAACTGCATGTTATCACCAGGGAGTTGTGTTTTGCTTTATGCCGAGAGGCACTAAAATGTAACAGAAATTCAGGTCTTTAGTTGCATGGCCCATTAGACCATAAGATAAAAAGGCTAGTCTCTGAAAAGCTGGAGTTCCCCCTGTGGGTTCATCTCTGTTTTCTCTTTGTCTTACCAGCTCACTTCCATTTGAGTGTGCTTCTTTATATTTATTCATCACTCTCTTTATTCTATCATACAAAATAAGAAAAATCATTTTCATTAGTTTATTTATTTAAGTCATGCCCATTATGTTTAGTTTTTAAAGTGGGTGAGTAAGGGCCTCCCCAGTGCTGCAGCCGGTTGAGCGCAGAGCTATGAAACTGTTCGCAGTCTCTGAAGTGCTGGTTCAAATCCCGGCCTGCCAGGGAGATTCCCACATGGCATGGCAGACCTCTCTTGTGGCACCTGCTGCTGCCCTCAGCAGTGTATTTCTGTCATCTGCCTGTTCTGCTCCCCGCTCTGTCTCTGGTGAATCCTCTCACCCATCTGTGCCTATGGCCTGTACCCAGCTCTTGTATAAAAATAAATAATATTTAAAAAATGAGCTTAAAAAAAAGTGGGTTAGTTAAACCTTTGCTAAACCAAATCTTTCCCTTTAAAAAGAAATGTCTGAAAAAATAAGCAATTAGTAGAAAATACTAAATTCCTAATTGTAGCTACATCACCTTAAATAAAATTTATTTATTTTTTCTATTACACACTCACACGAAAGATTAATAACTGAATATAATTATGATCACTAATTTGAATTTTAAATCCTACTAAATATATTTTGATTTTAATCCTTATAGAATTAATGAATGAGAAACATTAAAAGAGAGTTGTTTCACAATACACATTAGGTATTAATTCAATATAAAACATGTAAAATTCTATGAAGAAAAAAATCACCTGCTTTTAAATTTGTCATATACAAGTTATAATTATTCTGATGGATCTCTGAAATTCATTAACATATAAAAGATAATTTCTATTATTCAGTCTATGCTTTAGGTCCCTCAGTAACTGGATACTAATGAAAACCAGATGAATAATGAAATTTACAGGTGAAGAAACACCTACCTGTGGTGGCTAATTTTGTGTCAGCTTGACTAGACAATCATGCCCAGTTGTTTGGTTAAGAACCAGTCTAGATGTTGTTGTAAAAGTATTTTTTAGATGTTATTAAAATTTAAGTCATTAAATTCTGAATAAAGCAGATTAGTTACCAAAATGTGGGTGGGCCTCATCCAATCAATGAAGACCTTACAAGACCAATTTCCCCAGAAGAAAAAGGAATTCTGTCTCCAAACTGCATTTAGACTCAGGACTGCAGTGTTAACTATTCCCAGAGCATCCACACTGCTCACCTGTCCACCTGTCCTGCAGATTTCAGATTTGCCAGCCCAACAACTGCTTTAGTCAGTTCTCAGAAATCTTATTTTTTTTCTTTTTGTGTACACATATACAACAGAAACCCACACACACACCCAGTCCATTGGTTCTATTTGTCTGGACAGCCCTATTTCTAGTGAGTAACAGCACTTGAAAGAAAGATTACTAATAATGTATATGAACTAAAACTCTCATTTTTTATAGTACCATTGAACAAGTAATGTTTTGTGTAACCTCTTGTATTCCATCAAGTTCCATTGCATCCAGACATATTTTTTAGTTTTTTTTTTGAAATAAGTCTTTATCCTTTAGTTCTATTACACTGCCCCAAATATTTCATCTTCTTTTAAGAAGGGTTATAATACAATTGGATTTACCATCTTCAGAGTCTGCTTTTAGCTTTCATGAAATGCAGCTGAAAATGGAGAACATTTCCTTTTACTCCCATAATGTCGACAAGAAAATTACTAGAGGCAGACTCCTCACAATTACTGAACATAACAGAAGATACAAGGAATGAGAAATCAGCATTCTAGACTGGAATGATGGTACTGAAGTAGATTACATAGTTGAAATCTTAGTTGAGTCTTCAACTGATGATAACCTAGATGAATTTTCTCAAAGACAAGGATCAATACAAGGACAGAAGAGGCATATGGTATTTTAATCTGTTTAGTCACTCAATAGGAAGGATTTAACCATATAGCCTTTTACTAGGAAAACTTGAACCATCCTGTTTTGCTAAAATGATATGGGCTACTACATCATTTATGATGTGTGTTCACCCAAATGTATTTGATACAAACAAGTTTGTTGCACTGAAATTCTCAGTTTTCTAATGACATTTCCCCACTATCTTTTTATTCTTATTTCTGTAAAGCTTTGGAAAAAACACTTAGCCATGTTACAAAAAAGGATTTCTTAGACCTCGATGACAAATGTAATGACTGTTTTTCCTGGTATACTGACGGAGTCAGAAGTCCGAACTACATAAACACAACTATCATGAACTCTCAGCTAATGGGTTTCTACTCCCTTATTTTATTCCAAGTACAGTAAGAACCAGAAAGAAACATTTTATTAGACTAGTTGTACAGCATAAGATATAGGAAACAAAATATAGTGTAAGCTCATTTTTCACTGTGTATTTGTCTAAATGAACGTATAATGCAAGTTATCACTGGGAGGGATGGTGCTGCCACTTTCTGTTACATCCCTTAATTGTAAGCAATTTCCAGGCTCTTCTTTGGGTCCACAATTCTTTTTTTTTAAATATTTATTTATACAAGCATTGGGTACAGTAAGACGCAAGGGAGGGTGAGAGAATTCACCAGAGCCACAGGGGAGAGCAGAACAGGCAGACTGATGAAGTACACTGCTGAGGGGAGCAGCGGGTGCTGCAGGAGAGGTCTGCACACCATGTGGGACCCTTGCCAGCAGCCGGGGGGGATCCAACCGGTGCTGCAGAGGCTGGGGCAGCTTCGCAGCCCAGCGCTCAACTGCTGAGCTACCGGGGAGGTCCTGGGTCCACATTTCTTTGCACCTACTATCCTGTCACTTGCAAGCTCATTCACTCCAGGTAACTTCAAAATGTGTGTATGAGTAACTTCACTCCTGAAATCTCGACTAGTGTTTTCAACCACTTCTCATTGCAGTCATCAGATGTAGCTTAAGCACATTATTTTATTACTCATAATCAACTCCCTGTCCTGAGTTTGTCTTTGATTATGATATTACTATCAGTGAAAGCACTGAATATCAAAGTCTTAAGAGGCAGGCTCTCTCATGGATATTCAATTCCACACATCTCCATGGTCCAAAGCTCATCAGTGCTAGCTCCACTGAGATTTTGATTCACTTCATTCTTTTCACTCTATTGGCACTGCTCTAGCTTCACCTCTCTTGCCTCTTAAAAAAAAATTAAAGATTTATTTATGCATATTAGAACTGGGGTACAGGCTAGGTGCAGTGGATAAGAGGATCCACCAGAGACAGATTGGGGAACAGAACTAGCAGATCTACTGAAATACACTGCCAAGGGGAGCAGCGGGTGAGACAGGAGAGGTCTGCTATGCCATGTGGGTCACCTCCCTGGCTGGGGATTGAATTCATGCTGCAGAGGCTGCAGACAGCTTCACAGTGCTGTGCTTAACCCTTTGTGCCACCAAGGAGGCCTTTATTTCCTAACTGTTTTCACTAACTCCATTTACTCCCTTATCCTTAAAAACACACACACACACACACACACACACACACACTTTTCTATAAATTCACCCATCACAACATTGCTAACCTAAGTGCAATTATCTATTTTCCTATCCTCCTTTTATGAATACCCTTCACCCCAGTCTTCTGTCTTTCAAAATCCTATTCATGACCAGATCAGGTTAAACATCCTTCTGGACGCATTTCAGAATCCTCCCATTCAGGGACAATCTCTTCCCATCTTGGTCTCTCTCAACATTCTGTACTACTGCTCTAGAGAACTACTTATCCTAGAATGCCTTGCCAGAATATACTGTCCAAATACCTATTTTTGATTGGGAGCTCTTTGAAGTCAAAGGTGAATCTTATTCCTCCCTGTATCCCCTCCATCAATCCTGATATTAACTAGCACACAGAAAGCATTTGAATGTTTACTGAACTGAACTCTTTGATTACATCCTGGTGGATGTAAATTCAGAGAGCTGTTTATAGTTATAACAGGTTCACAGCAGGTGCTAGATGTCAAAAGAAGGAAATTTATATGGTTGACTCCAATTCCTCTAAAATAAGCAACTCTCTAGTAGACAATACCTGAGAGGAAGATATTGGCTGGTGTTTCATTAGCAATAGAGATTTCATAAAAATGTGAAGAACAACAAAGTCATTTTATTTCACCATGAAGGATTTCATACATTTGGTTGCAACAATGAATGATGGGTTGACAAAGCTTCTATAAAACTGTCAGTTAATTCAAAATTCCTGTGAGAGTATTTTTATTCTCATACACAGAACATTCTTTCTTGTAAGGCCTCTTATACCAGCTCTTTAAGAATTACAGTATGAATTCATTTTCTGAAAATTTATATGGTGTCACCAAATTTCCCAAAGAATTCCAGCCTGGTCTGAAAAGGTCTTAGCTGAAAAAGTAATTTCAAAAGCAACAACTCTCTCTTAAGACTTCGTATTCTTTTTCAGAAATTCCTTCCTTGGTTTTGCTGATGACAGACTATATATATCACACACTGCATACTCTCCCATCTCCAGGCCCTCTCCCTATGGTGGCAAGATCCATTTAATGAGCATTTATACATACTGTGTCTTCACTTTAGAAACACCATGCAATTTTACATTAATAATTATCCGACTAGCTTAACTATTACTATTAGCCACACATAACAGATGAGGGACACATGGCTTACAGAAGTGAATGTGCTTGGTTAAGGTCACACAATCAATAATTGATGAGATTCACTATCCTGTTCCTCTCCAGTAGATATAAGTTGCAATTCTGTAGTTAGACATGCAAATGTATACAAGACAAAAATAACCCCTTGTGCCACCAGGGTTAAGCACAGCACAGTGAAGCTCTTCCCAGCCTCTGCAGCATGAGTTCGGGTTTGATCCCTGGCCAGCCAGGAAGCAATCCACATGGCGAGACAGACCTCTCCTTTCTCGCCCGCTGCTCCCCTCAGCAGTGCATTTTGGTCTATTTGCCTGTTCTGTTCTCCACTCTGTCTCTGGTGAATCCTCTCACCCTCCCGCACATCTGGCCTGTACCCCAGTTCTTGTATGCATATGCATAAATAAATAAATAAATATTTAAAAAAGGAGACAAAATATAAATGGGAGCAGCATAAACACTATATCCTGATTATACTAAATTGACCATATTCTTAAAATTTTAAGTTCTCAAATAAACATTCTTCCTTTTTTTGACCAATCTTTTCCACTCGATGTATCTTAGGCATAGAATCATACAGACATGTGCTTAAATCTTAATCTCTTATTTGACATCTTATAATTATGCACATTATCTAAGCTCTCTGGACTCCAGTTTCCTATCTCTAAAATGAGAACATATTACTTACCCCTAAGTTTAAAGAAAATACTAAAATTTATATAATGTAGACTAACTGCCTTGCTTTGTGTAGTAGCACCAACTAAGTTTTTACCAAATATTTGCTTAATTCTATTTGTATATCTTATTCCAGCTTTTCTAAAGCAATCTCCTTTTTGCTTTTTTGTCTTTTGGAATTCATATTCATTTTTTTTCCTCTCCTCTCCACCTTGCCCCTCCACTCTTTCGCTCCTTCTTTTTCTTATTTCTCTAGCCCCTCCTCACCCTTGAGGTAGATATCAGTAATCCAACTTTATGCAGGAGGAAACTGAGATCAGTGGTTTACTGAGATTAGTTATTTGTTCAGGCTCAAAAAGCTAGTCAGTGGCCAGCCCAGGAAGCTTGCCCTCAAAACCTATATGCCCTATTGCCTTTGATCTTTAGGATGGTAATGGTGGGAATTATGGAGGGAGAGGCTATAGAAACAAGGTTATCAAAGGTCAGAAAAGAGCATTCACAAAAGCTATTTGTGGAATAAGCAGAACAATGCGAGAGAGCAGTTCTTTCCTTCCATATCTCCCTCACTGCTATGCATGGTGTTAGGATATTATAACTTGCAGTAGTAAGGGACATGAACAGGAGTTTTGCATAATTCAGAAACAACTAAGGAGTCAAATATAGAGCTTTTTTTATCTGTTTTTTTGGCCCCATGACCTGGCCCTTTTGCAGAAGAAAATGACCAGGACTGACACATTCAGCACCCAAAGATTTGGGGAAAAAAAAAAAGAGAGAAGTTTGAATATCAGAAATAGCAAGGGGAATTTCTCTTCTGAATGCTGTTTCCATACTTTGGTTATTGTAAATAGTGCTGCTATAAACATAGGAGTGAATACACTGAAAATGAAATTTATTCTCTCTTCTAGATTATTACAACATGATTTCCATCAATATAACCACCTGAAAACAACAGATACCATGGAAGTGGTTTTATATAGTGAAACATGTTGATATTTTGCAGACCCAATGACTTGAGATTTTAGCAGGGATATTACTAGTAGAGAGGAATTGCTTTTTTTACTGGTCTTTTTCTTGATAGAATGTAATAACTAAGTATAGATTACCCCAACTGTTCAAAGTTATGAACTGGGATTTACCAAGGAAGGAAAAAGGTTTCATTATAGTATTATATACTTATTGAATATATTTCTTTATTTAGCTGATTCCTTTTTAAGTATTTCTAGAAGTTTCAAAGTAATAAAAAAGGAATACTAAAATCTTCACGTAAGAAAATACAATTTTATGATCACGTTTTTTTATTTCTGTTCATTCCCTGGAAACCAAATCTACACTAAGAAAAATTCTATTGTGAACACGATTGAAACTTCATGAGTATTGAATTTCCATCCCATTTCAGAGATTTCAAATGAGGAGATAAACTGAAGTGTATCAGGTCTGCAAATGACATTGTTTAGATAAACATACCTTGGTAGCAGCAATAGAGTCTCCAGACATATTGGGAACTAAGATTCTGGCTTATGCTCTTAATAAGCAATATGACATGTCTCAACAGACACTTGCTTTTAAGAAAATGCTTTTTTGGAGTTTGAATTGGACTCTTTCCACTATGCTGCGTATATTCATAAAGGTATTCATTCCCAAAAGACAAAAGCTTAGAGAAGCAGAACTATTGAAATCATTGGATATTAGCAGAAAGATACAAACCTGCCCTCTGGTCACTCAATTTTAATCTACATCATGAAAAAAGTCAATACAAAATATCACAGAAAGATTGTAAAGGATAATGGAAAATGTTGAGGCAATGTTGAATGGATACTGTAAAATAAATTAGTATTATTTTTCTCTTAGGGAGAAAACAGAAGTTATTTTTCATTAGTAAAATAATAAATGGCTTTCTATATACTATGCTCAGATTTGCATAAACATCTTTGCCAAATTCCCATATTTCTCAGCAAGAAACAGATCACTTAACTATGTAATGGGCATTCCGTCTCATACTGAGTAAATCACTCAGTAAGACTCACTTTTTTGGGCCAGTGTGTTGCTACCTAGTGAGAAGACTCATGGCTCCGTTTTAAGGAAGGTACACTATGACATCGATGGAACAGGTACCCTTGTTAGTCATTACAAGGCAATTTTGTTCTTGCCCTGCTGGATAGAGAAATGACATCCTATAACATACACAGAATCATAGAAATGAACTGTATTTCTCCTTGTCCAACAGGAGGAAAGATTGACTAGTTTCTAACCACACTTGCCCCTCTTCTGCGTTGTTTCAACACTGGACAATATTTTCCACTTTCTCTTGTAATCAGGTGTGGAAAAATTTCCTCCAGCCAACTATGAACAGAATTAATGCTTCCCCCCCCACCCCACCTCGAAGGCCTTGCTCACAAGAAACCCAATTAGCAATATTCTTTCTTCATTTGTTCATTAAATTCATTGGATACTGATATTCTGAACACAGAAGATGGAAGGGGCTTGGGTTCCTGCATGACTTCACACAGGGGTGCTTACTTTGGACTGTACCAGAAAAAAAAAAATAAATTTTCAATGGGGTAAGCCACCAAGATTTGGGGGGTTATCTGTTATAATGGCTAGTGGAACCCAAGTAATATGTTTGAGCAACAATAAGGAGTTAGTATTTCAAAATCGATACAGGTCTATTTTAATTAACAACCACTACAACTGAAAGAAGACGTCTTTAGGAAGTGAACCAAAACATACATAATTGCAGACTAAAGTAATATTTAGTTCTAGTCCTAGTAAGTCATTAACCAAAAATACATATATAAATGAATATAAAACAAGATGGTAAGTGGTAAAAATACTAGAGAGAACACAGACTTTCAAGCCAGAAAGAGACATTTCCAACTTTCAAACGGTACTTTGCTTGTTTCCTAAGTTTCAGCAACTTGACTAACAATACTCTGCAATTGTTTCTTCCTCTATAAGATGGGTAACATGACTCAAGCAGTTACACATGATTACACTTACATTTAATGCTTGGTGTCTAGGTAGCAATCAATAGGTGTCTAGGGAGTAATCAATAAATAGTAGCTATTATCACTAAGTATTTATTTAATATGTACAAGTATGACTAAAAATATTTTTCAAATATTAACCTTTAATTCTGGTCCTTTTCCCCCTCCCTCAACATACTGGCAGCCAAATGTTCTACTTCCACTTCTTTAGGGAAGTTTTGATACAATAAAAAGAAAGTTATGAAAACATCCATTCTTGGTTTTGGAATTTCAAGAGCCTAGGCCTGGTGTTTAACAAAAGACTTGGAAGAAACAAAGATGATTAAAGAAAACTTTTCCTGCTCCTGCACTAGAAATGATCCCTTAGTGAGGGGGCACTGGAGAGAAAGTGAGAAAATTCAGTATCAGTATGTGTCCTGGAGGGAAGGTAGGGGGAATAGAGGGAGAAAACCCAGAGAAATCCAAGAGAATCTGATAGCAGAGGTGACCTGGGCCTCATTCCTCAGGAAAGCCTCTGAGGGAAAGAGGAGAGAAAGTAGTTCCCTCTACAACTTCTTCTACCCCTCTCCCCAACCCCAGGCTGTCTCTCTAAATCACTTCATCTGTGTTGTAAAGAGGACGTGCCATGTGTAGGCAGATGGGCTTCAAGCAGCCTTCTAATGTTCCCACCCACCCCCGTATGGCATGAGGAATGGTAAAATGATTTTTGACACTACACAACGAGGGCAGCAAAGCCCCAGGGATGCGTCCAGATCTGAAAGTGCCAGTGCAGTGGGGAGTGAAAGATGGTTCAGTATACAACCGTCTGCTTGGACCAACGACCCAGGGTATGAGGGAAAGACTAGCATCTCCATGGATGCAGCCCAGATAGACAACTCGGGAGCAAATGATCTGCCACACCATGCATGCCAGGCCCTCCGTTCCAAGGTTTGCAACTACCTAAGTGTGAACTGATGAAAATTCTAGTTCCACCATTCCACAGAATACCATCGTCATTGCAAGATAAATTTATGGACTAAAAATCTTAGCATTTATAATTTACAACTAGTTTGTAATCATCACATTTGTTGTAAACATCACCTTTCTTTCTTTCTTTTTTTTTTTGGTGGGACCCTCGCCAGTGGCCGGGGATCGAACTGGTGCAGCAGAGGCTGCGGGCAGCCTCGCAACCCAGTGTTCAACCGCTGCGCCACCAGGGGAGGCCCAACATCACATTTCTTATAAATGTGATGGAGGTAAAGGAATGTAAATTGTTACTGAAACTTTCGTATGTCTTTAAGTTTCACATGCCTGTTAAAAGACTTACTTCGATCAGTAATGATTGTTCTAGCCTCTTGGTTGCTGGTCTTGTTTTTCAAATTCTGGGCAGCAGTAATGAGTTCTTCCAACTGGGGGCGCCTCTGTTCCAAATCTTGTAGTGTTGCCTGAAGAAACAAACATAACTTAATATTGAGGTTCTTCAGCCTTACACATTGCTTTTATGTGATACAAAGTAAAGTGTAATATTCAAACCAGCCAATGCACTTTTAGAAATAAAAAAGATGTTACTGAATATAAATCTCTAATGTGTCAGGCTTTGCAGAGAACAATTTAACAGGAAGAGTGTTTCATTAGATGCCCAAAATATTTCAAATGAAAATCTTGATTATAGATTGTTTCACTATTTAAGAGCTTAGACAGAGATACTGCAGAAAACCCCCGTTTACTTAAACCATATATGAGTGCCATAGGTAAGAAACATAATTTTTTAAAATTTATTTATACAAGCACTAAGAACAGTCAGACGTGCGGGAGGGTGAGAGAATTCACCAGAGCGGGGAACAGAACAGGCACACTAAGAAATACACTGCTGAGGGGAGCAGCGGGTGCAGCAGGAGAGGTCTGTCATGCCATATGGGACCCTTGCCGGTGGCCAGGGATCGAACCGGCGCTACAGAGCCTGCGGGCAGCTTTGCAGCCCAGGGCTCAACTGCTGCACCACCAGGGGAGGCCCAAGAAACATAATTTTGAATTATAATAATGTATTTAAGAGAAAGAGAGCTATATATACTATATATGCTTGCAATCTCATTCTGTGTGGCATCAAAATTAAGGCATATGTTTTAGAAACAGAAGAAGCACAGAAGTAATTTAAGAGATATCTCATTTAACTTCTTTATATCTGAGATTCCTCACCTATAAAATGAGTTTCAGCAAGTTTAAAAAGTAGCAGAGTGGACATGAGCTTTCATATTCTGTGTTACAACTGATCTTAATACTGCTTTAAATAAATGAACTAAATACATTTAAGTCAACACTTTTGTAAACTTTATAGGTGTTAATGATAATCATCAAGAAATCCCTCCTTCCCTCATCTGCCTGTCTATTGTCTCTGTCATCTTATTCTCTTTACACTAATGGATCCAAATTTCAGTGATATTTACAAAGAAGTTGTGAAAAATAAGATCTCTCCCTTGCTTTTGTTCTAAAACTGAATGTATATATATATATATATGCAGATATATAGATATATACAGATATATATCTCTCTATATATTTATTTTAGTTTGGGTGAATATTATGAGTATTTGGGCCTCCTTGGTGGTACAAGGGGCTAAGCACCACACTCTGAGGCAATCAGTGGCCTCTACAGCATGAGTTCGATCCCTGGCCAGCCAGAGAGAAACTCACATGGCGCAGACCTTTCCTGTCTCTCCCACTGCTCCCCTCAGCAGTGTATTCAGTCAGGCTGCCTGTTCTGTTCCTCGCTCTGGCTTTGGTGAATCCCCTCACGCCCTGCACCTCTGGCCTGTGCCCCAGCTCTTGTATGCATAAATAAATAAATCTTTAAAAAATATTATGAGTATTTATTATTTTATAACCACTATGTGATAGCTGTTTTACATGGATTCTCAATTTTGTTCTCCTAATAGCCACACTGGAAACCAAACCAGAAGTCTTTAGGATTTTAACTCCCATGCTTCAGGCTGACGAAAGTGAAGAGATAAAATGTAGTAGATAATCATACTGATGAAACTTTGACTCTGGTTGATTTTCTGAGAATTTTTGGTTTTGGAACAACCAAATTGTGATGATTCTATAGTGGGATTTTTTTTTGTGTGTGAAAAGATGGGATACTAGGTCTTGTGATTTAAGTTCAATCGCTTTTGGTAGTATTCAAATAATGGGAGAACTTATCCAAATATTACACATCTATTTTGAACATTCCCCCCTCTATGTGCTGAAAAATTGGAGGGGCTAACTTTTAACAAATTTTCCACATTTGTAAGCTATGATTGCTCAGAAGAAAAATCCAATTTTCAGGTTTGTAGCTTTTATGGTTTCTTTACACAAAAGGGTGTTTGAAATATGGAACAAATTGCCAAAGACAGCCATTGAAGTAAGTGGCATAAGTCAGTAGGAGAGCACTGCACAAATTCTAAAGTAGAAACCATACAGTAGCAGATAGATTATATACCATGGGATAGTTTCCAGGCTTAGAATGTTCAACTCTGGTTATCTGAGACACAGCAAAGTAACAAAGTGCTTTGGAATTCCTAACTGTTAAATGTTTAATACATTCAATAGTTGATTTAAAAACAAAACAAAACAAACTTAACCAGAAACCTCAGATCAAGCCAAACCTTCTCTCCAAATTTAACAAAGTCTAAAAATATACAGCTGGCAAAGGACACAAATTTATCTACTCATTCATTAACAGTATAAATATCAACTGCTACTCATTTATTTTGGTGCGATGGATGTAGTAGTGTACAAATGCGTAAGGTATAGTGTATGTAATTTAAATGAAAATTTGTGTTTTTTCATATTTGGAATTTTTATATGATAAAAATTATCTTTATTGTTACTTTTCTTGTATTTAATATTAATTCGCTCTCATACAACCAGGCTGGTCTTTTGCTTCTCAATTTTGGATAGATAAGTCAATGTTGGCTATACTTTTCCCTTTCTTTTAAGATTACAAAGTTCACTTAAGAAGTATGTTGTGGGAGTAACTTGGTCAACTTTAATCTGAACCTTATCAAGGTCTAAATTAAATCTGACCACAATGAACAGCTTTTGCTACTGAAATTAGCGAGCATGTCAATTTAGACTTAAAACAAGCCATTTTCCTTTCTAATGAACAAAATAGGACTCAAGGTATTGTGAAACCTGTTCTCTAGTTGGGTGATTCTCTAATTCTGCTGACAGACACATGCTTCTTAAGCACCTGAGAAGATTATTAATGACATCCTTTGAAGCAACTTCTTAAAAAGCTAAGGAAATTTACAACTGCAATAAAACTGTGTACTTCTAAAGTATTTTTTAAAAATCACTACTCTTTATCTTATGCTTTGGTCAATACATACAAATAAACACTTCAAAAAAGAAGCTGTAAAGTAATACATATTGCTATAGAATGTGGTTTCTCAGTAGAGTGGCAAGTTTCTCCTTTGATTTTCTTTCCAGAAATAAAGGGGTTGAATATGACATATATTTGAGTCTTTTTTCATTAAGACATAAAAACAGTGACTCAAAGACCTTCTGACTAATGAACAGAATACCCATAAACATGAGAGAATACTTTTTCCTTTTCATTTGATTGTATTCTATTTGCTATTCTAATTTCATTTACAATTTAGTTTCATAATAGCAAAACTTCTCAAACGCAATGACCTTCATCTCTATTCCACTGAGCCACCCCATAAATGGAACACCTTAGATTAGATCATTAGTCAAACTATCCACCTCCAAAGAATCCACATATGAAATTCTGTTTCTCGGTCCCCAGTCTCATGCTCTCACCGCTGTACGTGTGTAGTGGCAGGATTGGGCACGGTGCAGGTTTTTATGATATGAGCAGATGGGATAAAGGAGGAGAGAGTCCTGGAGGCCTCAGTGGCTTTTGCAGGCTATTTAGCAGGTACATGGCTGACAGAGGTGCTGGGGGGCTGGGAGGCTGGCAGGCCTCCCAGCCCCCAGCAAGTCTTCACTCTTTCTGGGCTCTCCAGCCTTCTCTCGCGTTCTCTCTGCTTCTCTCGTGGTTCCTCCGTTTGTTCTGCTGGCGTCCCCGTGACGCCGCCCTTATTAAGCCCAGTCTCTCAGCCCAGGTGATCCCATCTAAGCATGCCCACACCCTACTCCAGGTGTTCGCCATCAGGCATGCATTCAGGACCACAAGGATTCAACCACCAACCCTAATGGCGGGGGGTGGGGGGGGGCAGAAAAGCCTGATACTTTACTTACCCTACAACATGCTAAACAAGTAGAATGGTAAATATGCTTTTTTATTTTTTCTGAGCCCAGCTATTCATTACATGTATAACTGAAGTGAACAAAACTAAAACCATTACATGCTTAACAGTACCTAAGCATGATAATTGATCATGTCTGTATGAATTCTCTCATTCTGGAAGAAACAAACACAAGCGAAGGAAGGAATCAATGCTATTTCTAAGGAGTCCTAAGCCAGCTAGAGGGCTTTAACTAAAAACAGCTTACCCCTTGGAGATGAGAATTCATCATGGATTCCACTAGCTGAGCAAAGATGGAGGAAAAAAAAAATCTTCAAATACAAAGTGAATCAGAAGCTTTTAATCCTACGAAGTCCCCCCAGGGTGGCGGGAAGAGGTTATAAATAGCAATCCCATATAAAAGAGAGTTAAACAATGATGCCATATATACTATAAGTAGGTCATTTTATGCTTTTAGAAAGAATTACATTTTGTTGTTGTACTTGTTAAAATGGAATTCTACCTAAATCATACTCAAATAGAAAACTTCATATTTACTTGAATAGTTAGGATTCATATATCTAAGGAAAGAGCTTAACAAAAATACTTTATACTTTTTATACTTTCTACAATCAGTAGCATTCACAAGTTACAGTTAGAACAAAGGCCCTTGATGATTTTCAGTTGCTGCCATTTTCAGGAAATAAATAAATTAAGCTTACACATAAAGTCAAAACGTAGACCTTACACTCTTATTTACAACTTTTAAACATTGACATTAAAGATCGACAAGATGAAATCATTTACAGGACTACTTTATATATGAAAGCAAAGACGCATTTAACTCAGGTAGGTACTAAATTGTAGCCTTTCTGGTAACTCAAGGAGTTTTACCTGTGAAGATGCTAATCATCTGTCTAGCTTTCAACTGCCTCACTGAGCACCTTAATTCTGGCTTCTATTCTTGCATTCAGCTGCCTCTCCAAATAGATTGGCCAACTCCAAAGCCGTCTTTGATGTCTTCCACTTCCTCACTTCTCACTGACATTTTGAACAGCTTGGATACTTTCCTGCTTGGCGTAGCTTCTGTATTTCTCTCAATGATCTATCAGCATCTCTCTGGGTGAACTTCTGCTTTACATTTTCTATGATTATCTCTTTCTTCATTCATTCAAGAAATACTTTAAAAGACATCTTATTTTTATGTAATTTCAAATTTATAGGAAATTTGCAAGATCAAAGTACTCTAATTCATCCTTCACCCAGACTGTCAATATTTTGCCACATTTTGGTTATAGTTATCATTTTTGTGTCAATATATCTATATATGTAATATATATGTAGTGTTTTTGGAACCATTTGAGGATGATATGCAGATATCATGCCCTTTACTCTTCAATACTTATTTCTTAAGAACAAAAATATTCCTTATATAACCTCAACTTAATTTCCAAGTCAGGAATTTGACATAACTTTAGTACTATAATCTAATCCATATTCCTTATTCATAGTATGACAGCTATTAATTGGCTTTATTAGTGCAGGCTCATGAACTGTATTTAGTTGTCACCTCTCTTTAGTCTCCTTTAATCTGAAATAGTTCTTTGCCTTTCTTTGAACTTCCTATCACTGATTGAAGAATACAGGCCAGGTGTTTTGTAAAATGTCTTCCAATTTGTATTTCAACAACATTTTTTTAGTGCTTATGTTACTTCAGTCATTGAGCTGGGCACAGGGGATACAATTGTGTAGGAGCTAAGTATCTTCATTTCAAGGAGAAAGTAAAGTAGTCCTAAGGACAGGCAGTAAGCAATTACAATATAACTGAGCTGAATATTATGGTAGGGGAGGTGTGGGGAGTTATCACAGTATTTAGCAGAGACAGTTAACCAAACGGAGGGGTCAAGGAGGGTCTTCTGAAGGAAGTAGAGTTTATGAAGTCTTTAGTTCTTCTCTGTCTAAATCATACAAATGATATTGTTTCTTGGACTTCTATTTTACAGTTTTACTGCTTTAATTGGGCACATATACATATGTGTATTTGTATGACCAACAGAAATTGTACATAAAGGTCTACAAGAAGATATTCTGCGATATATAAACACCGTGATACCAATAATCAAACAAGTTAAACTAGTTAATATACCCATCACCTCAGTAACCTTTTGTTTGTTTGTGTGTGTGTGTGTGCATGTGGTATATACATTTCAAGTATACATTATTGCTAATGAAGCTACCACGTTGCACACGACATCTCTAGAATTGTAACTGGAAGTTTGTACTCTATCACCAACTTTCCATTTCCCTTACTTCCCAACCCCTGGCAACCATCATTCCCATCATTCTATTCTGTTTCTCTGAATGCAACTTTTTTTTAGATTACATATATGAGATTACATAGTGTTTGTGTTTCTGCGTTTGACTTGTTTCACTTAGTGTAACATCCTCAGCTGGGCTGGCTGGTGTTTGGAATTCATTGGAAATAATAGGAGATAAATTTAGGTGAGCTTGGTAGAAGTCACTCATGGTTGGATTTTTTTAAAGATTGATTTATTTATTTATACAAGCACTGGGTACAGTCAGAAGCGCGGGAGGGTGAGAGAATTCACCAGAGCCAGAGCAGGGAACAGAACAGGTAGACTGACAAAGAAATACACTGCTGAGGGGAGCAGCGGGCGCGGCAGGAGAGGCCTGTGTGCCATGTGGGACCCTCGCCGGCGGCTGGGGATCGAACCGGCACTGCAGAGGCTGGGGGCAGCTTCGCAGCACAGCGCTCAACCGCTGCGCCACCAGGGGAGGCCCTGGTTGACTTTTTAATAAATCAGTTTGAGGTATTTGGATTTCATCAAGAGGAAATGGAAAGCAGAGAAGACTATAATAATTGAAACTATGGAAACTGAGATTTTTGTAATCCCATACCTTTGTAACCTTATTCTTTCTGGATTATTTTTGGTCCTTTTCTAGAAATATAGTAAGCAGGTAACAGTGTTGATTGACTAATTGGTCACAATAGGCAAAGTGATAAAAAATAATTATAATTGGAAGGGTGTGAAAATTACTGAAATGCATATTCCTGTTTCAAGCAGTGTTTATCAGTATTAGAAAAACTACTGATTCTTTGGTTACCTTTAAAATGAAAAATAAGATAGCTATTTAAGAAATTACTATCAAACTCAAAAACTAAAGGACAGTCAGTAAAATTTATTTCTCTATTTCTTTGCAATGAATCCTTTTCTTATTGGTTGGCATTCTTGGTGGCTTAAAAATGTATCTTAAGTCTCCCAAATTCTATGCCTTTTTTTGTAACATTGTAATACAAAGATAATCTACTATTAGTATGTTATTTTTAAAATAAATTCCATCTCATTGTTGAAAAAGAGATTATGGTGATCATTTCCAAGTTATTCTGTCATGGGAAACTTAAAGGATTGATTTCCTTGTGATTTCATAAAACCCTTAACATGCAAAAAATAAAAACTCCTTTCAGTTCCACATGCCAGTAAGTAAATAATGTGGTCTAAATTGGGGATCTTGAAATATCATTTCAAAGTCAAGAAGAAAGAAGAATGTTAGGCTACAATTTGTTGATAATGATTTGCAAATACATTTCTAAGCTGATAGAAAGGGCGCTGATATTTTTAGCTATTCAACACTAGATCTATTAGTTATTCTACATTGTTCGCATTTCTTGAAAACCTATTGTTCTGTAAATTTAGCATATTGACAAAGGATAATTGGGGCAGTTTTATGATAGGTTTTTGTCATGAGCATCACATTTGCAGGCTTTTGATGTTATGACCCAGTAAATTAAGTGATATAATTTTTTCTCCCTACAGATATTTTAGAGAAAAGGAAAACTGAAATCATTTTCCAATATACATATTTTTGGACTATTCTCATTCAAGTTTTTCCATTATCCATTTCTTGTTATACCTTGAATAACATCTATCAGAATCGCTTCAACTTCAACAAGATAAATTTCTTTAATTGAATCAAAGTACCCTATATAGCAAAACTGAATTATAAGTGAACCAAATTAAATGGAGAATAAATTATATAGCGTAAGTAGTGAAAGGTAACACTCTGAGGGCACTATTTACAATATTTAGCCTGGCACAGAACATCTTGATTTGCATCCTAATGATGTTGTCCAAAACCTGTAGGAAAGCCAGATAAAGGAGACTAGAGCTGACAGGAAATTGAGTGCTAATCAATGAAATAGGCAGGAAATATTGGCAGTATCCTATGCACAGTACACTACCATAGATAATGTGTTTTGTGGGTGGTAGAGGAGGCATAAAAGAACATCCCCAATGAATTCAATGAACTTGCAAAGTAGTTGAAGAGACAGCCTTTAAATCTGCCCACCTGTGCTCACATATGCACTTAACGAATAACAGAAGCCAAAATGTAAATAACAAATGCAATAAACTATACATATAGCAGTGTCTATGCTAAACAGATTCTGAAGAATGGAATTTTAATAGGAGCATATTCAGGGAAAAGGCCAAGAGGACCAGGAACATGATCTGTAACTTAAAAGGATGAATAGGCTTGATAGTAATCTAATGATGAGAGAGAAGATTCCAGAACAAGAATTGAACTTAAACCAATATGAAGAAGAGTGAATATACTAGAGAGCTTGGGAAGGAATGGGGAGGAAAGCTCTGCAGTAATGGAAACATGTAAAAATATTTAACTTCTTTTATCCTTTTATTTAGGGAGAAGATAATGCCAGTGCTTGTAATAAAAAAAAAAAAAATCAACCCCATTGCTTCTAAAAATCTGTTCCAGGTTTGGTGATGGGGGTATTGTGGGAACATATATTTGAAAAGGTGTGGACCCATACCCCTAAATCATTGGTTGTAAACCAATGTTGCCATAATAAAAATGATAAAATGAAAAAAAAACCCTGTCTCAGATAACTTTTAAGTTGATTGTCTGATGCCATTTGTAATATTAAATTCAAAAGGGGGATAAAAAGAGACTGAAGTTTCAGTTTAGAAAAAAAGTAAACACTGAGAATGTTTTGTCAAATAATTAAGTTCCTACTCTAAAGAACAGTCTTTCAGACTATGATAGAAAATTGGGTTCTCTCCAGAAGTAAAAACTTCAAAGATTATTATCAGTGGCAATAAGAATTATCAATATAATATGATGTCACTTTTTATGATCTTTTCAATGTCCTTTAGTATCTATTATTGCATTCAACCTATGATATTTTCCTTGGGAAATGAGTCTTGGGAGAAAAATTCCCTTTCTAGGGTAGGAAACTGACTGTTATTTAACAAGCACTGTACTAATCCCTTCAAAGATAAAAAGTCAAAGCAAACAAAAGGTTATGCTGAAAATGCATTCAGCCTTTTCCTGTTTGCAAAACAGGTTAGAAAGGGCACTTACTTAGTTATTGAGACAAAAACCTTGGTTTTTTATTGGGAACAGCAGTCATCAAACTGAGGCAGAGCAAGGAATGTCACTGTTCTGTGATGCTACCTGGGGATGGCAAGTCAAGTGGAGCAATGAGCGATTATCCAGAGGCGATTAACTCATGTACACTGTCAATCGGTGTAATTCAAGGCCCCAAGTGCTCTTTCCCTATCTTCAAATGGTAGATGTTAAGACTCGAATTATCAAAATAATTGGCACAGCTGTTCAATTCATGTCGCATATAGAGGGATAGAATCAGGCTCAGTTTATTCATCTATAAAATGAGGATAATTACACTTATATCAACCAGTCTTGGAGAAATTAAAGCAATAAATCTATGTGTGAGAATTCAAACACCTTAGGTAGAAATTAGTCAAATATGGCTAGACCAGGTTTCTTTATAGTAATAGCAATGGAAGAATATGTTATATAGACTCCATTTCATTCATCAAGTTTCAATCTTCTGATTTCACCCAGTTCCCAGGGCTATACAGTGAAGACAACACCACATGAATACATGAATAGCAAACAAGTTGTGTTCTTGCTAAGGAAAGATATCTGAATGGTCTGGGAACCTCTTTGAATTTTACAACGAAGTTGGGTGGGGGAAGAGAGAGATGGGACACATATACACCTACATGCATTTAGAAGAAGTGGCAATATTTGAATGGAGAAGCATGTGGAAAATCTATATCATACTTTAGCATCAAAATATTGTCATACGTGTCATTTAGACTTGCATAGAAGGAACAAAAAGTTTAACAATTGGATCTCATGCTTCAAAATAGACAACATATTTTGCATATTCTCAGAGACTGACATTAATCTGTTTTTTCTCAAAAATTATATGACTGGGGAAAAGATAAAAATCTGCCTTTGATTGGGTGCACTGTGTTTAAGCCCTGGCTTAGCTGTAAATCATTTGTGAAGCTCAGTTCTTGGTAGGTGAGTAGCTTTGCCATTATGGAGTGTTAATACACTTGCAGTGAAGTGTTGCTGGGGGTAGGAGGTGTCAGACATTGATCAGGAGCTTAAGAAATGAGCTATTTATTTTTGCTGTTGTAAGAGGAAAATTTCTATAATAAAACAACGATTTTGCTTTTCTGTCAAAAAAATACCATTTCATGACATAAAAGCTCTCTTCAGTAAACAAAGAACAGACCGTTATTGGGGGATATAAAAATTACAATAGAATAGATTTCCCTGTAGGAGCACAACAGCCTTTAACTCAATTGGAACTTGCAGTGTGACAGCTTTTAAGGGAGGGGACATATTCTATGGGGAGAACCTCAGATATACTTTTCTATTCCCTAGACCATACTAGTTCTCATACTATCAAAATGAGTCTATGTTAGCACACTGTGCCTGTAAATCACACACTTACCCTGCAGCATGAAGGATCCCAGCTGCGGGGTGTAGGGGGATTGCTTTATGTGGCGTAGTTCCAAGCAAACATTCGACTCAACTCCAATGAAGCCGATGCCGAGAACTACGGAAACTGTATGTTCTGCTTGATAGGGAAACATATATAGCCTCTGTTTTTTTTTTCCAGAAGTGGGGTACAGGCCAGAGTCATGGGGGGTGAGAAGATTCACCAGAGAGAGAGGGGAGCAGAACAGGGAGAAGTACCAAAATATACTGCTGAGGGGAGCAGTGGGTGAGACAGGAGAGGTCTGCAATGCCATGTGGGTTGCTCCTGGCCAGCCGGGGATCGAACTCTCACCACAAAGGCCACAGACAGCTTCACAGCACTGCGTTCAACCCCTTGGGCCACCAGGGAGGCCCATATACAGTCTCTTAACTTCCAGCTTCAAGCTGCTCCAAGGGCAGGGATAATCAGTTCTTAAATGGTTGTTATAATGTTGCATACCTAAGTAAGCTGTTGACATTAGGGAAGAGTTAAGATGAATTCTGTTTTATTGGAAAGGTTGCTTATTAGTAATAGTCATTCCAATACATTTTAAGTAATTTGAAAGGAAGCAGGAGTCCCTAGAGAAAGGTTGCAGTAAGAATTCTCTATCTACTTTTCTGTTTTATTTATATGAAGGGAACAAAACTGCTTATCCTATGCTGTCTCAAATACTTTAGTGGTGTGAGATTAGATAAAAACTGATAACAATAAATAAATCAGAACTGCTAGTTGCTTCTAATTCTCACTAGAGAATAAGAACTAATTCTCATCTCTCGCTCTTGCTTTCTCTCATATTGATGATCTACCTTACTTTGAGGGAAAATTTTCTCTAAAACAGAAACCAGAACAGGTGTTAATGAGTCAATACTTCAATTGAAACTTTACAAAGCTAAGTAAGCTGGGAGAAAACACAATTTCATGCTTTTAGTTTATAAAAGAGGTTCTATTATATACTAGTAATGACAAAAGTCACTCATAGTACTTGGTCACTAAAGAGGAATCACAAGCACCAAATATCTGTACAATCGGAGGCCTCCCTGGTGGCACAGGGGTTAGTCTCAGTGCTGCCATGCTATCATCAGCCACTGCAGCATGAGTTCAATCCCTGGCCAGGGAGCTGACCCACACGGCACAGCAGACTTCTCCTGTCTCCCCGCTGCTCCCCTCAGTAGTGTATTTCAGTGGATGCACCTGTTCTGCTCCCCAGTCTGTCTCTGGTGAATCCTCTTACCCCCCACACCTCTGTCCTATACCCCAGTTCTTATATGCATAAATAAAATAACTCTACAAAAAATATTTGTACAATGGGCAGCACAAAGTGGTAGGTGAAAAGAAAAATAGGACAGAAGGGAATCTCAGAGATGCAACTGATGAAGTTTGGATTTAATAGAGTGATCTTGCAGTCTGTTAATAGTAATTATCTGCTCCTAATCTTGATTCACTTAAACATAATATTCACCAGAAACATTTACTAGGACTTTCTCAGAAAGCTCACTGTTTTACAGGTCAATGTATAGCATAGGTTATAACACTGTAACACTATCTAGCTGCCGTGCATTTCCTACACACATTTACTGTCCTGAGCAAATTAGGTATATATTATCTATTAGCAACCCCTTATGCTAGGTACTCTTATTTTTTTATTTTTTAAAAATATTTTATTTTATATAATTATTACATCATTTTTCATCTTTGCACAATGTATGCATTTTCATTTTGGTTATATGCCCCATACAATTGCACCCCCCCTTATTTTGACTCTAGTTCTTCCTCTCCTTGCCCCTCCCTAATCCCCCACCCCCCAGCATGTCTCTGCTTAATAGTTGCTTGTTGATTTTGATTATTACTTTGCATTGATCAGTTTTTTCCCTGGTCCCTTATTTAGGTTTTCTAAATTCCTGCTATGAGTGAGACCATCTTATTTTTATAGACAAGCAAAATGAAGCACCCAGCGTTCACATAATCTACCCAAGGCCACAAAACTAACGTGGTGGAGGTGGACTAAAATGGCTCAGCATCTCCTTTCCCTGTTTTTCTCTGCAGCAGCTACAAATGTCTAAAGCAGTTATAATTTTTTTCTTTTCTTTTATATATATCTGACATCATTTTTCTCAAGCAGTTATAATTTCTTAAGCAGCTACAATTTCCGAGCAGGTACAATGCAGCAGAAGCTTGGCAAGATGTTTTAAAAGCAACGACTGTAACTAGCTGGAAATTAAGTACATTTATTCCTATGAGGAAGTAGGCTCTGAGATTAGTGACTTCCTAGGATAACCAGTGAGTTAGGTGTAGAGAAGCATCTGAACTCGGGTCTCCTGCCTCCTAAGTCTCCCCCTGTCTGATTGCCACAAGGTCAGCTACTCTGCCTCCTCTTCTCAATCTCAATGTTCACTTTACTGTGGCTGTGAGTGCACTTCTCAAGCGATCAACTCCATCAATACGTCACTGCAGTTATAAATGAGAGGGCAAAGCACTCTGTAAAAAACGATCAGGCGTGAAAAATCACGATTGCTTTGTTACTCATTTTTTTTCCAACTTGGTTTCCAAATGGACACTTCTTTTCTTATGCCCACATAATTGCAGTGTCATTGGTTGCTTTCTTCTTCTTCTTTTTTTTTTTTTAAATTGAGACAAAGAGGTCTACATCCTTGTATTTGTTTTAGGGATTAAGGGCTTGAAACTTTACAAATGAATGTTTCAAACTGTCACTTTAAACAGCAGAAATACATATTTCTGTGGTTAAAATGGAGGGACCACAGCATTTTCTCTCTACCCTACCTTTACTCCATATAACTCAACAAAAAATCCTGATAATCAAGCTGGTATTAAAATTGTACTAAATAGGTTAATATTAAATGTCCATGGCTATATTAGTTTTCTACAGCTGCTACAACGAAACTACTCCCAACTTAGTGGGTTAAAACAATATAAATTTATTATTTTAATAGTTCTGGAGGTCAGTAATCTGACCATGGGTATCAGGGGTTAAAAACAAGCTGTTGGCAGAGCTGAGGCTACTTTTGGAGTCTCTAGGGAAGAATTTATGTCCTTGCTTTTTCCAGGTTCTAGAGGCTGCCTGCTCTCTCTGACTTCTGAGCCCGCCTCCATCTTCAAAGTCAGCAGCATAGCATCTTCTGACTATTTCTTTTGCACTCTGCCTCCAATATCACATTGTCTTCTCTCATATAAGACCCTCTGTGATTTCCCTGGGCCCTCCAGGATAATCCATGAAAATCTCTTCAATCAAAATCCTTAACTTAGCCCCTCTGCAAAGCCCGTTTCATCCTGTCAGGGTTACACATGAACATTTTGGAGCACCATACTCAGTTCTATCACGATGGTTCTATAGTCATTTAACATTAACAGTATGTCAAACTGCGGCATGCTTCTTTGCACTGGTTCAGTGCTGTGTGAGTCAGTGACAAGGTTATAAAATCACACAACCTACGGCCTACATCAGGGCGAATCCCACTCTGCATGGCAGACCTGGTTTCACCAGAGGCCTCGGAGTTGGGAGAGGTGTATTGTTGTATCCTCTTCATTCTGCTACTGAACGTCCATTTGAATGTCCCTATTAAGAAGTAGAAACTGGAGCTCACAAAAATGTTCCATTAAATAAAATTAATGAACGGTGACTCCCTGAGGAAATCAGGGTGTTGCTGTTCTGTGACAAGCAGCTCTTCAGGAGTGAATCCTGGAAGGATTCCAGAATAAAGTCCTTATCTTTGGGGGAGGGACAGCCAGAAGGAAAGGAAGAAGCACGGTCTTCTGGGATACAGAAACTCCATCTTCCTCCTTAGCTCAGCTTTGCTCATCCAACTTCATTCTTCCTCTTCCAGACCCCCACACAAACATGAAGCCTCCTTTCCAGAGGTTTTTTTTTTTTTTTTTTTTTTCAGTTTTAAACTTCATCTTTTCAGTTTTAAACTTCATCTACTTTTTGACCTGTGTTCTTTGCAACGACTACTACCAAACATCTGAGGGCCTTTTTTTTTTTTTTGTTACCATGGAGAGGACAATTTTCTCATCAAGAAAAGGAGGTAGTTCAGAGGGAGAGAGAAAAACTACATAGGAAAATTGAGAGTTAGCCTCTGTGTCTTTTCAACAATATCCAATTAAATCTTTTCACTACCATACACAGAACAACAGGAACACAGTGGGTGGCAAATTTAGCTCAAGGATGTGAATGAATCAGAAGGCTCTATGATAATGTGTTGGGGGGTATGAGGGAAGTGGGGAGACAGACCCTCGATTCTGAAACACAGAACTAATGAACAATGATAACTGATAGATAATTACTAAGCAATTGTTTGAACAGACTCTACTCTCTATCATTTTCAGGTAAATGACCTTCAGGATGGCAGTAGATGATTTTCTCTGAAATGATGAATTACAAATCTCTAGACAAGCAAAGGAGGTAGAGGGAGGAGACCTCTGAATTTCTCAATCATAAGTTTAAAAAAGGAAAATCTATAGGGACACAGAGCACAGAGAGAAGAGCAATTACCAATCCTCTTTTTTTTTTTTTTATTTGTCTGCTCTCTTATCTATATAAGGTGAAAACTTACTGGAAAAAAATTTCAAATATAGAATCACCTGGTGGTGAAACATCAGTGAGATTTTAATTGTCTAGGATCTCACATCTCAAACTAGGGGAAAAAAATGTCTTGCTGATTCATAGCTGTGCCAATATTAAGAAAGACCTGAAATAATATTAATGTTCCTGTTCTATTTCTCATTAGATGAATCATACATATGCTACATTCTTTCTGATCATTCAGAGCAAAAATGATGACATTTTGAAATGAAGATATTTCTCAAATTACAATAAATATCTCATCATATCTTTAGTAAAAGGATCCAGCATAAATTCTGTACATAAATTATATGGCGAAAGGCTGAGGACAAGAACAGTAACATAGTGAAAACTTAATTTTAAAATGGTGGTGGCGGTGATAACATTAAAAAAGAAAGTTTGGGGCCTCCCCTGGTGGCAGCAGTGCCGGTTCGATCCCCGGCCACCGGCGAGGGTCCCACATGGCACCACAGACCTCTCCTGCCGAGCCCACTGCTCCCCTCAGCAGTGTATTTCTTCAGTCTGCCTGTTCTGTTCCCCGCTCTGGTGAATTCTCTCACCCTCCCCCACTTCTGACTGTACCCCGGTGCTTGTATAAATAAATAAATCCTTAAAAAAAAAGAAAGTTTGGATGAAGCATCTTGATCAACAATTCCTATGATCTTTGTCCTTTCCCCATTCCACACTCCAGCTTTTTAAAACACAATGAGATGATTTTCTAGAAGATAATAATGAAACATTTCGGACATACCTGAAGGTATAAGGAATCTAAAGTTACAACTGAAGTCTATGACATGGCTGACCTAGTTCACACACATGATGTGTCCGTGAAAAAGTGACATTATCGACACATATTAATTCCTTAACTTTTATACTGATACTTATTTTTTCAAACAACAATGTTATTCAGCATTAATTTTGACAAATAGTTTAGGAGTAACTTTTGTCTACCAGGGAGTTGTAATAAAGTTTGGGAGCATGAGAATAGCAAATAAGGATATTACACCACAGGCTTGACCCAAACGTGGAGAACCACGCTGCTCCAACCCAAGTCCACCTGCAATCTCATATGAAAGCAGAGAAAACTCACCATCAGCTGGTCTGACAGCAACAAACAATTCTCTAATTGACTCAATTTAACATACATACACAAAGATGGGAAGTGAGCAAGAAAAGGGGAAAAGAGGAGAGGAAACAAAGAATGAAGAGACAAAGGAGGGAGGGAGGGAGAGGGGGAGAGAGAGAGAGAGAGAGAGAGAGAGAGAGAGAGAGAGAGAGAGAGAGAGAGACGGTCAGGGAGGGAGGGACAGAGGGAAAGAAAGGACTGATTTATAGGACACTTGCTATTTCCTATTAGTTTTTTCTGCTTACCATTTTCAGTACCGGGGGGGGGGTATATCACTACCCAAATTACAGACTCTTAAATGAACATATAAAAACTAAGATGATTTACATGGAAAGAAAACAATAAGCTCTTTTCACAGCATAAACTGAGGGTTTCAATAAGCAAAGTAGTTGTGGGGAAAAGCCACATATCTTTTCAATCTCTCAGTTATTGCCAAATCTGTAAATCCCATGCCCCATTACACCCATACAAGCCAGGGAGATGTTCTCATATAATAGCATTTCATTCGTGATTGAATTGACACCAAATTGTTGTTTCTTCTTAATATATACAAAACATTTTTGATTTGGGGGCTTGGTGCTCTCTTTTGTTGTAGGACCACTAAAAATAATCAAATTTCACTTATGAAAGACAAGTCTCACTTAAAATATTTATGACCATATATAAAAATCATGGCAATTATTCTTGTTGATTCAGAGTGGTTTTGTTTACTAGAGATGTTATTAAGGCTGAATACACTAAATCAAGGCAAACCTACAAATACATGTTTCAGTTGTCCATCATGTTTGCTACAAGGAAGAAGCACAGGATAAAGAAATTTGAACATGGAAATTATAAATCATTGGAGACTCTTGCTCTAATGCATGTTAAAATGTCCATGGTAAAAATTGAAAAAATGATATTAGAGTTATTCTAATATTATTTTGGTTAAAACAATTTAGAGACATTCCTCATCTTTATAAGAACCAGGTATAAAAAATCTAGCAAACTCTGGAATGGTATCCAAGACTTGATATCTTAACGATTCTGTATCTGCACATTGAATTCAAAGATTCTTGTTGCTAATCTATTTCCTGTTAGCATTTTCTGCTTACCATTTCCCAATAGTACCAGAAAAAAATATATATCTATATCACTCCTCAAATTACAAATTCTTAAATGATATATCCTGTACTTTGATTCCACAACATTCTCATGCCTGGCTTGAACGAACCTTTTATACACACACAGTGTGATAATAACACCTCTGTGAGGGTATAGAAATGTAACTAAGCCTTACGTATCATAGTAAGCTTTTGCGAGTGTTGTCTAGTAAAAATAGCCCAAAAGTCAGTCATGCTTAAAAACATAAACTTAGAACAATTCAAAACATATGTAAACCACACACTTTAAGGATGTATAACTGGTTTAAAAATAATTGTTCCCTCTAAACCTCATATCCTTCCATTCAACAATATATGTGATTTTGTTCTTGGAGGTGACATTAAATTTCTCTTGTCAAACATGGTTTAATAATAAAATCTTCAAATATTTTGTTCCCTTTCTCTGTATTATTTCTGTCATTTGCTAATTTCACAGTATTGCCTTGCCTTTAATCTTGAGGTACAAACTTGTACTATTACCTTTTTCCCACAGGTCAAACAATAACCAGGCCTAGTAATTTAGTTCAAAAAACCAACAGACTGGTATCTATGTAATTGTCTGATGAAGTGTGTGTTTGTGTGTGTGTTGAGAGAGAGAGAGAGAGAGAGAGAGAGGAAGAGAGAGGGGAGAATGGGACTGGGGATGGGGGAGAGAGAATATGAAAAGAATATGAGTTGGATCATCAATGAAAATAAGAAATTAGCTTATAGAAATGCAAACCAAAGGAACAAAAGTAGGTCTTTGGTGAGACCACTTCCTCTTACCCTATCTGGACCATAAAAATATTCTCCTCGGGCTTCCCTGGGTGGCGCAGTGGTTGAGCGCTGGGTTGCGAAGCTGCCCACAGCCTCTACAGCGTTGGTTCGACCCCTGGCTGCTGGGCGAGGGTCCCACATGGTGCGCAGAAGCTTCCTGCCGCCCGCTGCTCCCCTCAGCAGTGTACTTCGACAGTCTGCCTGCTCTGCTCTCCCTTCTGACTCTTGTGAATTCTCTCACCCTCCCGCACTTCTGACTACACCCAGTGCTTGTATAAATAAACAAAATAAAATCTTTAAAAAAAATTCTCCTCTCAGAAAGTTTTATTTTAGCTCTTTGTTGCCTTTCTACTCAAGAATCAGATTCCCAATGATTGCTTCCTTTGGTATACATTTTCACAGAATGGTTGAAGATTTTAAGCATGCCTATTTTAATGTATTATATTTCTTAAGCAAACTCATTTTCATCTCTCCTCTTTTTACTCCCCAGATAAGTCCTAAAGAGTAATTCTCAATATTGTTTCAATATATATTTTATATGTAGTTTGTACATATATATTCATCTATGTATATGTGTGAGATATATATGGTTTTCTCACAATAAAGTTGGGTTGGAATGCATATATTTATTAACAGCATCAGCTGGGGCAACTAACTGTCTCCTTTAGGAGATAAATATAATACTGGTTAGTTTGCACTATACTTGAACAGATCAGAAATATTAAATATGACGTGCATAGTATGCTGCCTGGCACATTCTTGTGGATAATACAGAGCAAGTATGATCACCCAGAAGTTTAAAACAACTAATTATGTGATCCAACCTTTTGGGGCCAAAAGGAATTTGTTAAAAGTGATTTTCCAAAGCCATGTGTTGTATGTAAATAATGGTAGTTGGGCACCAAATCTGTTCCTTTAAGCATTCCATTCCAATTTTCAAAATCTACTTATTTTCCCTCTACTCTTAAAAGTATGTCTACTATACAACATTTTTATGGGAAAAGTGGATAAATCTAAATATTCAAAATTGGAATGCTTTTCATAATGATCATTTAAAATTTCTTTTGGGGGCCTCCCTGCTGGCGCAGGTAGTTGTCCTGAAGTTCATCTTTGTCCTGAAGTATACCCCTACAACTGTGCTGTCTAAAAAACCTCTTGTAATAAAAGGTACTCGTCTCACTACACTCCAAGAGTTGCCTTCCAGTGCAGATACAAAATTCTCATCCATTAGGAAAATGCACATTTTCTGAAGCACTTGGAAAATAAGTAAAGCACCTCTCTCTCTTTATCTTTAAATTTGTAGCATCAAATGGCAAGAGGCTTTGAAATACTACCCTTGCCCTTTTGATTGTAACTCAGATGTGAAAGTTTGATTTATTTATGCCGCAAAAATAGCCATTATGATTAATTGGTTTTTCAAGTGTCTATCATTTTTCACCAAGGATAATTGCTGTGATTAGCAAGAGAAACCTCCACAAATCTATTTAATCATCTAAAATTAATATCTGTTTTAAAGAGTGACTTTATTTGTTTACTTTGATGGATGATGTAAAATACCATTGCTATATTAAAGCAAAATAAAAATGTGAGAAATAACACAGAGGTAAAACAAATGAACTTCAGAGTGGAAATCTAACTACAAAGATCTTAAAATGTGCTTTTTAATCCTGATACCTATAATGTGACATAGAGTTTGGTACCCATTTTGTAGAGGCTCATGGACATTGTGTAGCTTGCCAATAACATACCAAGCCAGGTTTCAGATGCCTGACTCTAGAAAACTTCATGCAATTTCTAAAAATATGGAAAAAAACAGGAAAAATGCACATATAATTATTAAATTTCCTCTATATTTGAGGAGAGGCTGGTGTGCCCTAATTATAATAATTATGTTATTCACTATGATACTCAATTTTATGAGTAAAAATTGATATCTGGAGATGCCATAAAAAAGCAGACAAAGGAAAATGGAATAAGAAAAAAAAGGAATTAGGTAACAAAAAAAAAATATTGCCTATTTATTGGTGTTGAAAATCATTGATTTTACATGTCCTCTTTCCTTTCCAGTTTTTAAATTTCACAATTACTTATATAATAGTACCAAAGTATAAGAAAACATAATAAAATGAAAAGTGAACTATTTTTATAAGTCTGTTAGTCTGGTTACAAAGGAAATATATTTAGTTTAAATATTGTCTCCTCTGAGGAACCTGTGTTGATAAACTGTAAGTTCTCTTCAACATGGAGTATTTGTAACCTTCACAGGACCTCATTCTGCAGCAATTATGGCATTAAATTGGCAACTCCCATTCTTGCCACAATTATTGGTGAAAGTGTGTGTTCATAACTTACCTCCAAATTGGAGAGAAGCTCAAGCTTAGAACTTGTATTTGAGGGTCAAGAAAGGTATATTATTTTTCTGCTTTTATACAGTATGGTATGCAAAAATGAATTCTGCAGCTACTATGACAATGTTGAACAGTAAAGGTAAGCAATGAAACCAGAACATTGAATATACTGTGCCTGATGCCCACTTGGTATTTCTGTTACATAAGCCAATAAAGACCCTTCTTTATTGAAATAGGTTTGAACTGGATTTTCTATTAGTTGCAATTGAAGACATTCTCATTTATGATCATTATGACCAGACTTATTCTAAAGGGACCTGTTACTAGCATTCATAGAATTTGCTTTACTATACCAAAATTGACTTTAATTTTTGCTTTCCTCACATAGACCACAAACTATCAATTTAAAACAAGGTTTTACAAGAAATAATTCATGTAACAAGTAATTCAGTCTATGAAGTACTGCTACTTGATTTTCTCTCTTTGCTTAAAAGTGACAAACAATACATCCAATTTGCACTGGAGAATCTTAGTTAACAGTCATCTGATATTATAATAATGGTGCCCTTTTTATTATTAAATATACTATAATTTAGGTAATAAATCATATAATAGACTAAAAGTTGATTTTAAAACCAGACCATTCTTCTCCATTGGTAAATACCATATGAGAGACAAATGCCCTTGAACTACCCCGTAGTTTTGCAACCTCACAGACAGTAGGAACCAACACTATAGCTCTCATCCCATTTAGGAATCCTTAGCTTCCCTCTGCTGCATTCTTTCAAAATCTCTTAGCAAGCAACCTGCTAAGAATTGATAAATGGGGCTGCAAGATAACCTGATTGAGAAAGTAATTGTGTTTTGTCTTTAAAAATGAACAACAGGTATACTTCATTTTTCACTTTTAGTTGGTTAGTATGGCTGTGTCCCTGAAGTCTGGATTTCCTTGCCCTCCAAAGGTATTAAGAACTCTTTGTTTTTGTAAAACCTTGGATTTTAGAAAAGGATCTAGAATCACTGAGACTCCAAGTAGAAAAAACGCAGAATTGTAATATCAACTAGGGAATTTCTTTTCTGCATATACATAAGCTTTTCAAAGGCTCTTGAAGGCTCTTGAAGAAAAGGGGTAACTCTGAAAAATGACCATGGCACTGGATTCCCTGACGAGCCTAGAAGAAAGACACTGAGCCAAATTTTATTTGATTTATACAAAAATAAAGACATATAACATTTCTTATGCTTTTGGAGTTGCGAAATCCAATTGGCTTTTATCTGCAAGGTTATAAAGGATTACTCTAGGATGTTTTCATGTCAACAGAGAATATTTGGCTTCAATGCTCAAAACCAAATAAATTCACTATCAACTTAGAATTTAAGAATGTGGTGGTATGTTGGTTAGGAATTGATTCTCTAATAGAAAAACTATCACTTCCATCTGCATACATTTTGACGATGGTGAAAAAAATTGTAACTCAACTTTAAGGAATTCACAGATCAGTTATATATTCTATCCTTCAAAATAATGGTAGGCCATCTACTTTTAAAATATAAATAAAACTGAGAAAAAAGGCAGAAAAACAGGGGTTTTTACCTGAGAGTATACCTTAGAAAACAAAAACAAACATAATAGGAGATTATTTGAAATAAACAGGTGTGTGCTGAGATACCCAAAACAAAGAATACTCCCACAGAAGGTGGGTCAAGATGGTGGCATAAGAAGACTCTGAACTCACCTCCTCCCATGGGGACACAAAATATACACCTACATAGAACAACATCTTCTAAAAATGAACTGAAAGTCTCCTCCACATCAAAGGACAAAAGGGTCATAATATGGGTAGGAGAGGCAGAGACACAGTTTTGCCAAAACTCCATTCCTGGCATGGTGAACCATGGTGGTGAGAGAAATCACAAGCTCAGTTTTTCCCTGAGAAGTGAGTGGTTTGTGGCCCACATGGGGCACCCTGACTTAAAAGATCTGCAGCAGAGAGGGGTATCCTCCAAAAAAATCTAGATTCGAAAATAAATGGCATATGTCCCGGGGGAAGAATAGGCTTTGAGGAGGTGAGAAATTCTTTCGAAGGGTCTTACCCATAGACTCACTCTAGGCGGACATAAACAGAACATTATATACAAATGCAGTAGAATATACACGCTTCTCAAAAACATATGGAATATTCTCAAGGATAAATCATAGATTGAGACATACACTGTCAAATCATTATGTTGTACACTTGAAACTAAGAGAAAGTTGTATGTCAGTTATATTCAGTTATACTTCACTAAAAAAATCTATCAAAAATCACAACTACTAGACTATCTGAAGAATCTTCTAAATGTAAGGAAATTTATATGTGTGCACATGTACATATTTAAAGAAACAGATATAGTGCATTTATGTGCCTTAAATTATTACATAAGAATCTAACACAAAAGTTCAAAAACAAAAATGGTACAATTTGGAGGCTGCTGAGTAAAGGATATTTCTAAGTAATTTAAAACAAATTAGCTTTTACCTTGAAACCTAAGCTTTAAGAGTGTGTCCCCTGATTGTAAAAAATATTTATTTGAAGAGATGAAGGCTTGGAAAACATCTGTGGTTACAATCTCTCAGCTTTACATAGAAAAAGTTCTTTTTTTTTCAGTAATGAACATTTAAGAAATAATTGAGAGAGACTTTTATATCACCTAAATCTATATAAGATCTTTTACATCAGAGTTTTTTTTTTTAATGAAGTGCATTGTTTTATATCCTTGTTCATTTTTTGGACAGTACAGGATGCCCCCCTTCAAGTCTGGTCACTGTAGTTCTCCCACCACCAAAGCACCCTGGTCCTCCTCCACAGCCCACAGTGTTTCCAATACCCCACTCCACCCCCACCCACCTCATTCTCACTCCTGGAACTCCTGGATGCTTTAGATCCATGGTTAGCTTTCAAAGGTTATTTTTAATGTTTGGCTTTGACCTCTTGTTTGGTTTCTCTATTTTCCACATATAAGAGACACCATCCGGTATTTATCTTTCTCCTGCTGGCTTATTTCACTTAGCATAATTCCCTCTAGTCCCATCCATATTCTTTGAAGGGGACAATTAGTATAATCAGAAGTACCAAGGGCACCTAATTATAGAGACAGGGGACTGTTGACATGACATGTAGGAACAATTGTCTACGAACACTTTTGATTGCTGCTGCTGAACACTCAAAGGAAGAGACAAAGCTTTCTATATTTCGAACAGTGTGATAGTGTGTGACTTTTGACTTTTAGACTTCATATAGGGAAATGCTAAAATGTTTCCACACATTTTACTGTGTTTAAATGCCTTTTAAAGCTTTCAGAGAGTCTAATAATTAATCAGTATTTTAAATATAAATATAAATGGCCATATGTAATATATAAATATATTTCTAAGACAACACTTGTTTTATAGACTGCTGTGCTGAATTCTTTCACTCTGCTATTACTCTTGGAGAAAGTACAGCTGCTTGGAAGTTGGAAAGTAACCCATCACACTCTGAGGGGGTGAAAGTTCTAATGACAATTTCCCAAATTACCGAAATGGTGCTAAGAGAAAAGATTTCTGAAAGATTACTTTGGTCAAAAACAAATGCAAATAGAAAAATCAAGTGACCCCCAGAGACAGTCCCACTTGATTAAGATAAGTTAGTCTTCCCTAAACTATGCTCCTCAAGATGTTCCATACAAATGATTTCCATGGAGAAAAGCCTGGCAAATGCTGAGCTAAAAAACATTTCCTGCAGGACTTTCAGGGACACACACGATGGGTCTCTATGATAGGTGAGGTCCATGCACATTTCACAGCTTGTTTGACTTTTTCACAAGGCACATCTTTCAACATTTGATGAATCTAGTGTTTCTCAGAACAGCTGGGGAAACAGGGAGATATTCTATCACCATGGAACATTAGCATATTCCCTAGTCAAAACCTTCACACTCATCATGTTCCACTTTTTTTTTAAACATCATAAAATAGGCAACTGAGATTTTGAGAGGCAATAATGTTTTTTCTTGTTGAAGCATGGTGGTGAGGAAGAAAAAGGGAAAAGCCTAGGACCTTGGGCCTGGGGGTGCTGCTGCTGCAATGTAGGGCATATAGGCCAGTCAAGACTGAGGCTTGAGTGAGGACCCTGAACAGGAGTTAAAAGATCTTATGAAGTCAAGACAGATGAGGAAGAAAAAAAAAGATCTTTTAAACACATTTATATTACATGGGTTGGGTCCATGGTTATTTTCCTGTTTGACTACCATGTTAGAGCTGGTAATCTTTTTATTGCTTAGTCTGTATTTTTTCTTGAACTCTGTGGGTGTGCTTGGGTCTTAATAATTCAGAATATGAAAACAGATGACATAGTACTATGCATATTGGTGCTAATGAACCCCTTCAGCATTAGTCAGGCTATTTAAGCTGTTATGAAAGTGACTGCTTTTTCTTCATGCAATTTAAAACATTTGGAGGCAAAAAGATAGAAATAAGTGGTATCAGTTTTCATTAATTTTATTTCCTTGATATCTGAAAAAAATGCAAACAGAGGGCCTCCCCTGGTGGCATAGCAGTTGAGCACTGGGTTGCGAGGCTGCCCGCAGCCTCTGCAGCGCCAGTTCGATCCTGGTCCCACAAAAAAATAATGCAAACAGAACATATGTACTATAGCTACTTAGAACAGCCAATAGTGCTTTCTGCAGTGAGGGAATTGTTCTATATCTGGTCTGTCCAATACTGTAGTCACTAGTGATTCAAAAGCCACGTGGCTATTGAGCATTTGAGGTGTTAAGTGTGATTTAAGAACTGATATTTAAATTTCAATTTATTCAAATTTAAAGAGCTACATGTTGATAGTTGCTACTGTATTGGACAGTGTAGATTTAGAAAATTATAGACAGCACGTGTGGCTAATTATGAAGCTATTCCTCAAGTACTGAAGAGATACAATAGAAACAGTATAATTCCATTTCCCATTTACTATGCATTGTTTTCATTGGCCTTTGTCTAGCGTGACTGTGAAGTAGAATGATTGATATGGATGACTAAACATTAGTATAAGGGTTATTCTTTCACATTCATACCTCCATGACATTTCTGGGATGAGTGAATTAAGACGGGAAAATAATCGCATCACTTCAGCTAAATAAACGCGACTAACATCTCAAGGAGGAACATATTTATTAAGACTGTCTTGCCAGGCATAGCTAGTTGCCTACTCAATAGCCACTGTTTCCTTCTTAAGTAAAAGAATTCAAATTTATTGAGAAAAGCAGGATTTAGGATTAGGTCACCAGTTTCATTTTGAATTATAATAAAGAAATATATCTACACATTTAAAGTTCTCAGTCACCCCACAATCCCTTGAAGCTAAGTATGATCTTGTAACACATTTCTGCTAAGTGTGGTGGGGCTTCCAGAGAGTTTTTGTTTTCCTTGTAAACAGTAGTGATGCACCTAATGCATGTGTATATTCTCCCCAATTTCCTCTTTGCATTTACTAACTTACAGCTCTTGGGAGCTGTGCAGTCATCTTGAGACCATGGAAAGGAATGGAAGCTGCATATTGGGGTTGGATAATGAGGGGGTAAAGGAGTAGTTGGGAGACATGATTTTGTGGTTCCTGGAACACACAATTCTAAAAGTCTTGCTACGTGAAAACAAATATAACTCCTGTCTGCATAAACCACTGGAGTAAGGATTTTGTCACATGCAGTCAAACACAATCCTAACAGTATCAATTGGCAAAAACCCCACTTAATTCCTAAAATTACCAGTCTAAAATTATAGCTGTCCAAATGTACCCCTAATGTAGACACACATGCTTATTCCCAATAAACACCTGAAACTTACATAATAGGACAATGCAGTAGCACTTAAAAATAAGTAAAAAGTAAAATTGTAATTGTTTTTGCTTGCTGTGATAAATTTAATTCCCAGTAGGCTTTCATTTACCACTGACCAAAACCAGACATAAATCATATTGCATTTAAAAGGTAAAACAAACATAAATATGCACATGATACTATAATAGATTGTTATAGTACCAAATGCTAAGTAAAACTAGTCATCTATGAAAATAAAGTAAATCAACAATTTTATAAAACACCAGGTATGTTCTTAGCTGTGATAGCAACAGAATACTATGCCTATCTTTAAGGAATTTAAATTAATTTCAAGGGCTAAAATGTTAAAAAGTCAAACAACAATAAATGTTTTATAAAAGAAGTTCATGACAATAGGAGTGTCTGTATTGGAACATATACAGTTAATGAGTAAAATAATTGTGCAGTGAAACATTGATCAGAAAGACCAATAAAGATCAGATTTATCAAAACAAATTTCAGAGAGAAGCCAGCGATAGGTCTCAAAGGCTTCAATGCTCTGTTAAAACCAGTCAACACTACATTTGTTTTGTTTCATTTTTTTACATCATTTATCATTTTTGCACAATGTATGCATTTTCATCTTGGTTATAGTCCCCAGACAATTCCCACCCCCCTTGTTTTGAACCTACTCCCTCTTCTCTCCCACCCCCAGTAGTGTGTCTCTGGTTTATAGTTGCTTGTTGATTTGTAATCATTATAATCAACTTTCAGGGAGTGTGAAGGAACCCTAAGTCATTGATGTGGTTACTTCATAATTGGATTTGGCTAGAACTCACACCTTCAAATGGTTGCATGATTCTCATTTAAAATTTTTTTCCAATGCTAAAAATAACACACATCCTCATTTTGATCTAGAGAACAATTTCACTGTACAATCTCATTACACAGAGCTTCTTGCCTGCTTGCATTCTCTCCAAATGTTCTGCTATTAGCTGCCCCCAATAACAGTGCTCTTCTAGTGCCTAACACCTATTATAAATCTTAAAAAATAATAAAATCGAACTTGGGTAAGTGTGGTAAGGTGGCAGTGTGATTTTTACATCAAATTTCTCAAAGGACATTTAGGGCTCTATCCATGGCAGCTTTATATGATTTTCACGCACTATGACAGGATGGAAAAGCTTAGCCTCAACAGAGTTGCTGCTGATTGTGTGCTTCTCACTACAGTCTAGATTTTTCACTTTTTTTGTGGGGGGAAGCATGAAGGTGTAAAATGTAAATGATTCTCTTCTCTCCATTTTCTTTAGAGCCAATTCATCTACATGCTTACACCCCAACCTTCTCTATAGTTTTACTTTTTCTTATTTGTAGATGGAAAGTTTAAAAATAATCCTGGAACTGAACATAGACTGGTTAAATATGCTTGGAGTGGGTGAAGAATATAGTACTAAAAAGAATATTATTCTGCTTTCATAATTGAAGGGAGAGTATGTTAAGTAAATCAAAGAATTTGTATTCTGGAAACAATACAGAAGATATTCTTTCTTGGAATAAACTATTGGAAACACATAATTCCTGAATATAATGCTACTTGTTTACATGAATATAAAAATAAAAAAGATAAGGGAATCTGGAAGGATTTATGAATTGCTAACATTATATTCAAAATTATTCTTATAAACTAAAAAAATCAACTCAACTCACTCTAGAAACCATGGTATTATTTTTAGTGAATTCATAAAGGATTACAAAAATGTGGTCAATTATCACAGCTTCTCTCTCAAAAACAATGCAACTATGACCACCTTGGAAATTTACTGATTAATTAGTTTAGTTTATAAAATTTATAAACATTAAAACCTATCACAAAACATAAGTGTTCACACCCAGGTTACTGAATAAAATTAACAAGGCATCTGGAAAGAGCTGTCTACCTTAATCTTCTTCTACATGAGAAAGGCAGGCACATATCACTCTTTCTAATATTTGTATATGACTGAAACCACCACAGTATTTTTTTTTCCTATGGCAATTACCACTCCCTGCCTTTTATGCTTCCCTTATAGAAGGTACACTCTAATGTTGGGAATTATATCCTTTTCATTGCTATTCTCCAAGAGCAGATGAATGAAAACAGAGAGATCAAAAGTACTGAAACTCAGGGGTCTCCCAAGTAGGTATTTGAGGAAGGAAAAAAATATTTTTCCTACTAAAAATATTTACATTATGAGTGTGTTAATATGTGTATATACTGATCACTTTAACATAAGTAATTACATGTAGAAAATTGTGGATATATGTATAAAACAATAATAAATATGTGATCACTGCTTTATTTTATTCTCAATTATTCACTGACATACAGAAGAAATCAAACTTAAATCCAAACTTTTACTTTACTGTGTTTTTCCCATATTATTTCCTAAGTGTCTTAGCTTCAGCCTGCATTCTAACATGGGTTTTCTAAGACAATCTGTTGAGTAAAGGAATGAATGAACAACCACTCACCTAACATCACCCTTGCATTGTAGATAATAGGAAGAACTTACATTATTACATACTTATAACTTCAATTACAGACTTAAAAGTTCCAAGTTATGGTAAAATACAAAATTCCAAAAGCAGGTAATAGTATTTAGGCTATAACCTTATATAGCTTTCAAGAAAATATTAAATTACATGGAATTACTTGTATTGCTTTCTTTATAAAGATGAGAAGGGAGCACAGATTGTAGATGCTTTTATGAAAATGAGTCATTTTATATAATGGAAACCCTCTATAGACCTAAGCAAAGAAATTTGTAAGCAGAATTTACTTTTTGAAAATGACAAACATAGACTTTCTTATCAGATTCCTACTGGTATTTCATTGGAAACACAGAGTTCTGGTTTTTATCAGAATCCATGTAAATATCATGGTTCAATTTTATTTAATAAGGTACTCACAGAAAATTTTATAGTGAATTGAATGCAAATGTAATGAGATATGCATTTCCATTCATAGACACTGAAATATGAAATTTGGTAAAGCTTATATTTATCTTTAAGCAAAAAATCGTCTATGATATTTTCTATAAAATAGGTTATCACAAGACTTAGAAAATGTGTTTTTTTGTGTGTGTGTTTGCAGCTCTATAACCTTTGTAATTAAGGGCAGTTTATTTTTTCATGACCAGAGAGCATACTGTAAGTCTTATTACTACACTGGCATATCTTTAAATCCTCTAGTGAATAGTAAGTTTGAGTCATTAGGTAAGGAAAGAAAATGATATGAGAATGGAACATCGAGCCACAGAGTTATGAGCTTTCTACATGATACACGTACATTTATCAGAAGATAATTGTAGTACAAAATTTGCAACTATCTTCAGCCAAACAGATTACAACATTATTCTTTGAATGCAATGCACACCTGCTACATATGGAATGACAGCACACTCTGGGATGGTGTTTCTTAAACAAGGTTGTGCAGAAATAAACAGGATGAAATGGTGAGGGCTGGAGGGTTGTTCAATAAAAGAGAAAAATAGAATAATCAATCTCCTCAACCTAAAAGGACTGTCATCCAACTTTTGAAACATATTCAGTACCCATGGAAATAAACTGTGTTTTGATGTTCAGTTATAATTTTGGCAGAGAAATGAAAAGACTAAGAAGGGGGTATCATAAAGAAAGCCAAATTAAGAAATATTATCTATTTCCAAGTGATTGGGAATTAGTTAGGACAATTGCACTTACTAAGTGACCTTAGGTCTAAGATCAATTAACTATGTTTTCAGCAACTTTTATCATTTGTTCATCAAGGGAAACTTTTCTGTTATGCTAATGGCAATATAGTAATAACAGGCACCATTCTCTTTTGTTTTTAGTTTAAACAATTGATTCCATTTCCCTTTCCCTGCATCATTGTTTCACCAATCCTTGTAGGTCCACATCAGACAGACAAATTCCTTTTCATTCCCTTGTGGCTAAATTTAGTCAACAAAAGTTATAATCAGAATGGTTCTGGAATCCTTTCAATTCCTGTTTGTATAGATATAGCTAGGGTTTAAAAAATAATCACAGACTTTTTACTAAAGACCTTGGCTTTAACAATAAAACAAACACATCCAGGTAATTACATCCCATTTAAATATACACTATCTACTAAAACTGCTCATTTACTCTTTGGGAAATGAAATCTCCAGGTAGACGTACAATACGTAGTTGAAAATGAATCTTGGACAATGCTAGTGTCACCTTATCCAGATTGACCATTTGTCTCAGCCCCAACCTGCAGAAGTCTTATTAGAGGCCAAAATTCCTCTGCAGAGTCAATTCTTTCCTTCATACAAGCGTCTGTGGGTCACATTTACTAGAGAATTAGCCAGAACACCTGGCCAAATGACTTGAAAAAATACTATTTATTTAGCACAAGCAATCGGTCATCAGCAGCATAAAAAAATAACGATATCCTAAGTTCACTGTCTGTTGATAGCAATAAAATGCTGGGGGGCGGGAAGAGGAAGGATAACAGTCAAAATAAGGGGGGGTGCAATTGTATGGGGACTATAACCAAAATGAAAATGCATACATTGTGCAAAGATGAAAAATGATGTAAGAATTATATAAAATATTTTAAAAAATGCTGGTTCCGGCAAACTTCCCCCTAAATTTCCCAGCCATCTCTCCTCAGCCTCCTTCTTCCTCTCCCTTCCTTCATCTCTCATTTCATTCCTCTTTTCCTCTCTCTGACTCTTTTCCCCTCTAATTTCCCTTCCTTCCTTTCTGCCTGCCTACCTGTGTGCTAGCTTCCTTTCCCTGACCTTCTTTTTCCTCTTCTTTATTTCTTCCCTTCCATCTTTTCTTTTTTTTTTTTTTAATAGAGGCATGTTTTATTTATTTATTTATTTGTTTGTTAGTTTGTTTTGTTTATACATGCACTGGGTACAGTCAGAAGCGCGGGAGGGTGAGAACATTCACCAGAGCCAGAGCGGGGAGCAGAGCAGGCAGACTGATGAAGTACACTGCTGAGGGGAGCAGCGGGCGGCAGGAGAGGTCTGCGCTCAGTGTGGGACCCTCCTCCGGTGGCCGGGGAGCAGCCAGGGATCGAACCGGCGCTGCAGAGGCTGCAGGCAGCTTAGCAACCCAGCGCTCAACCGCTGTGCCACCAGGGAGGCCCCCTTCCATCTTTTCCTCTTTCCCTTTCTCTGTCCTGCCTTTCCCTAAAGGTCACGTTTAATCATCACGTTCAGAGGAAAAACTCTAGACATATTTTCCCCTTCATATAATAGATGTCAGTACAAGAAAACTGTGAATAATTGTCAAAACAATTTTGTTTTGGAGCAACCTTACTTAAAAGTGATGAAATAGGAAAAGCATTTCATTATTAGATTTTTTGACACGAAACCATAAATTATAAATCAGCCTGTGTTCATTCATAATTCAAAAAATTAACTTGAAGCTTTATGTATGTTTCTACTTTTAAAGGCTTAATCTGCATATTTCACACCTCTGTTCCTCTACAGTATAATAATGTATTTTTTTACTCTCTAAAATTGAAGAGTGGAGTTGCTTAATTTTTTAAATGGCTACATTTTACAATCTTTTAAACAATTAAAGCTATAATTTTAACTTCTTTCATTTGCTTACCATAATTCACTTAGTAAAATTATTTTCATTTCAAAATGGTAGCAGCTGTTTCCTCAAAAATAAGAATTAAACAACTACCACTAAAGGAGGGCAGAAGCTTAATATCGTATATGCAATTCTGAATTAAAAGTCTAAAACCATGAAAAGCTAACTTATTAAAATGCCATGCTCTTATTCCCTTTATGGGAACAATATTTCAGTAACTACATGTCTATGGTTTGATCTGAATCTCATAAATTCAAAACATGTTATCCTAGAGTCATATAATGTTTTGTTACATCATCTTACCTAACTTCTGATGCTCATAGCTACAATTACAATTCCCAAACTCCAGTCTCTCTTAAATTCACATTTCATTCACATTATTCATTGAGCAATCTATATTTACTGAGAATCAACTGCATGATATACAAGGCTAAAATAAACTTATATTTGGGGTACTAGGGCATACATGGTCTTCATTTCGAAGTTGAAATAAACAGGTTGCTTAGATCATGACAAACACCTCCAGGAAAATCTCCACTATTGACCCTGTCCTCTATCTTATTCTATATTCTGTTGCCTAAGTTCAGTGGACATTAATGTTTTTTGACTTCTCAGGATCCTTTTCCCCAATTTATTTGGAGGGAATTGCCTTTCCCTCATTATGAAGGGTTTTGGAGAGGGCTTTAAATAAATCAAAATTCCCCGTTCTCCTTTAGCTAAGAAAATGGGTGTATAATCCAAGCATGTTCCGCTGGACTCTCTCACTCATCCAGGACTTTAAATTTTGAGGTTACACAGGATAGAGAAAAGAGATAGTCACAGAAGGCTCAAGAAGTTCCTGCTAAGCAGATTCCCAGGCATGCTCAAATCACTTTTCTTTTTCTAAGTCTTTACTATCACCTCAGGCTAACACCAGCAATTTACCTTTTGCTTTTTAAAATAATTCGAATTGAGATAACATTGGTTTATGCATTGTGTGGGTTTCATATGTACAGCATCATAGTGATTCTTCATCTGTAAGTATCATGATCACAACACTAGCCGTCTGGGGTAAAATGGGTCAAATGCACAGTGATGGACTGGAACTAGACTTCCTACTTTATTTAATCAGAGACTGTTTTCAGTTGCTGGCCTCCAGAGAACCTTAACTGATATACGACGTAACTACATTTGGTGGCCTGCTACGTTGAAAATCCCTTAAGCATTGCCACTTGTCACAGACCATAATCAAAACTCCTTAGTCTGGCAAGGAAGTATTCCATTACATAGCCCCACTTGGCTCTCGTCAGCTTCATTTCTTCCTCATCACAATCCCTATAAGATATACTACTCTTTGCCAACTTAGCGAAAATTATAGTTTGTTCCCTCTGCCAAGGTGGCCCTTCTCATTTTATCTATTGACACTTGGTTAATTCCATTTTCTGTAATGCCTGGCTGAAGTTTTATCTTCTTCAAGAAGCTACTCCTGAACTCCTTCCTTCTCTTCCCTGGCTTACACAGATGTCCTCTTTTAACAGGGTGGTCCCTAGGAAAAGGGGAGGTTCCAGGTTCCCTGCCCCACCCAGGGAAGAGTGGAGCTGAAAAGGGAGGAGGGGGGCTGGGGAGGAGACAGAGGAAGGAAGGAAGCAGGATGGGAAACCAGGAGACCTGGAGGAGGCACATGGAGCAGACAGACATGTGAAAAAACTGTGCTTGCTTCTTGGTCCTGGGCTGGTTGAAACAGACGTGGGTGAGAGACCTGCGGGGAGGTTGACAATGGCAGCTTTTATCTTGGTTTTGATTTCGCTCCTTCTGTCCCAGAAGTGCTGGGCCCCTTCTGCCCCTGTCCTATGGGTCCCACCATTAGGTGCCTTAGACTTGTGCCAAGCTTTAAGGCCTAAGTGGCCCTGCTTTGGGCTAAAACTGTTTGGCTGGGCATTGACCCACAAAGGGGATGGGTAACTTTGGGCGCTTGCTTTAGAAACTATATTCCTTCTCTTCTCTTTATTGCACACCGATTTTATTAAAGTTCCTTTCCATTATAGGTCTTATGTACTGGAGAATGTTTTGTCTTGATGTGGCAAATGGCAGAACCTATTTAAAATGTGTGGGCAGGCTTGGGGTGCCCCTCTCCCCGCCCTGTAACACTCTCAATGAGTGTTATCTGAAACAAGACTAGAGAAGTAGAAAACCATGGTGGTGAAGGGTGGATGCTATGAACTAGAATGCTTGGTTGGGTTCAAATCCCATACTTGACCTTGCGTAAGTTATTTAACCTCACTGTGCTTTAGTATCTGCCTTACAGTGTTGCTGTGAACATTAAATAATGAATATAAAATACTTAGGTCAGTGACTGACACATAATTAGTGCTAAATATGTTCTAGTTATTAGCCTGAAACTTATTTATATCATAATATTATTACTTTTTCTCCCCTTCAACTTCTTCATTTTTTGCAGTCCTATCTTGTCCAATTGATATTTCACAGGCATTAAGTAGTAGCACAATAAATTTTTTTTTAAAAAGAGTATGTGAATAAATAGGCACTGATGGTGTTTTATAGTTCATAAAGCCCTTTTGGGATATTACTTCACTTCTCATATCTCAAACATTAAAAGTTACTGTTGTTTTATTTAAAACTTCACGTAGAAGGAATATTTATTTCCTGATATTATTTTATAATATATTATATACCATACTGTAGTACACTATATGTACACTATAATATTGTATTGTACTAGTACAGTATGTAATAGTATATTATAATTTATTACATATATTATACATACTTATTATATATTATAATATCAGAAAATAAATATATAATTATAATACCACTCCCCAGATTTACATTTCTTTCTTGTATCTCTACACACACACAAAGATTTGTTTAAATGATTATTTAGGGTCATTATACTGACCATTTTGTGAGTGAAGGTATAAAAGGCAAGAATTGACACTGTCCATATAAATTAGTTTCTTAGTTTGAAAGGCAGTAGAAAAGCACCACCACTATTTGGCAAGAGAAAGGAAAACATATACACATGCACATCGCTTGTAAATCCTATCATTCTCTAACCTCTAGACATGGCACTTGAATTTCTTTAAATTAAATTTGGATCAATAAAGAATATCGTTTTGATGAGACATCAAATGACATTTTCTAAAATGACAGATTTGTATGAAGAACTCTGAAGACTAGTGAGAAGTCTCACAACCCTCCACAAGGGAAGGTGGACTTTCTCGTCAACTAAAAAATCTAGTGGTTTCTCCAGGAGGCTATCATGTCAGTGGCAAAGTGTAGTGCAGATGTGAAAATGAGCTCTTATTTTCATAAAATATTATTATAGGACATACAATATGCACGATACAAATGCCACAAGTGGGATGATTTATCTAAAGTGTGCTCCAGAACCCAATATTCATTACTAAAAAATCAGTGGAATACTTGCAGCACGCAAGGAAAAGGTGGGATGCATTTTTCATGTACTACCTAATTTAATTCTCATGACAACCCATAAGGCAGATAGCCTTGTTATCCATGCTGTAGAGATAAATTAGGGCCAGGGAGGTTGCATAATTTATATAAGGTTATGTAGCTGTAGAACAGGACCCAAACTTTGACTCTAGACTATCTAACTCTAAAGCCCTTGCTTTACACATGATAACATACTTTTGCCTCCATTTAATAACAGTTCTGGCAGCATTGGTGCAATTTGATATGATACTGTGAAAGAGCACACCTCTTGTATCTGTACGTATGAACACACTGCAAATATCAAATGTTCAACATCATATCTGACATAGATTATGACAAACATACACGCATCACTGAATAGTAGCCATATTTACAGCTCTAACTGGAGGGCAGTATGTGTATGAAGCACGAATACAGGCTTAGGAACCAAAATAACTTGGATTTGAGTATGTGTTCTGCCACCTGCTAGGAATGCGATATCTATGGTGCTCAATTGCCTTTTCTGAAAAATTAGACTACGGATATTTGTTACAAAGCAGTAGAAAAGCAGATGATACATATTCAGGTAGAATTGCTTTACCTGTATAGATACATACACCCAACATCATATGCTGATTTAGTGATTCTGTGCCTTGGGACCAGTAACAAAAACCAAGATCAGAGATGATCTGATCACAATCATGTCATTGCAAAGGATAAAGAATGATCACAGAATTCAGGTCTTTAAGCTCAAGGCAATTCAAATGCAGGTTATTTATTATCAAATTGTTTTCATTCCTACTGAATCTACTCAACTGCCAAAATTCATTCTACAAAGATACCTACTGCCTTACTCGTTTTTGCAAAAAAGTTCTGTAACAACTAAATACTTCCAGAATGCATTATTTCTTCAGAAAATCATTTGCAAGTGAAAAATCTATAGCATATGAATCTTTCAAAAACTACTTTTCTTAGTCATTCAGAAATATAAAAGACATAGAGTATATTTGTTTTAGCTAGGTAAACCAAATTTATATCAATGTATTCTTAGGCTTTTGGTTGATGTCATGATTTTGCAGATTGAATTCCAGAAGACTGAGAATACAATCTTTGTATTATAAATGTAGTTGAGTATGGCACTGCATCAGTGCAAATATAAAGATCTAAGGTATTTTGAAATACTATTATGTTTTGTTGCTTTTCTTTTTTTTTATTTATAGCTAACTTTCACTTATCCTTATCACTGGAGGAAGAAATTTGGCACCAACTACTCAGAAGAGTAAAAAACAACCAATTTCCAGATTCATATGTTATGTCTGCATAGTGCCAAAACAAATATTTCAACATAAACAGTTCAATTGAGCTAATTTTTGATATCAGATTTTTTAAATACCAATTGTTCCATGAACTTAATCAAGCCAACTATACTGGTAAGTATTGTTTTTTCCTTGTATTACTCCCTTAAATTTATAGCAATTTTAGATAAGTGCATGAATTTGTTTTCTTGATCTTAATTAGGGTGACTATTGTAGAAAATATTGTGTTTGTTCACTGAGAGAGAAAAGCTGCCTGAAAACTGGTGGGAAATGGTTTGGAAGAGTAAACTGACTTGTGGAAAATGTTCACTTTAAAGAAAACTTCTTTTATCTTTTTTTGCTCATACCTTCTGCTTGATGATCATCTCGTTGATGTCCTCAAGATCACCCACCATCACCCTCTGTGATTTTAGAACTCGATCAAGCAGAGACAGCCAGTCTGTAAGTTCTGTCCAAGCCCGGTTGAAATCTGCCAGAGCAGGTACCTCCAGCAGCAAGGAAGATGGCATTTCTAGTTTGGAAATGGCGGTTTCCTTGGTAACCACAGGTTGTGTCACCAGAGTAACAGTCTGACTAGGAGCTACATTTTTTTTTTTCCAGAAAGAAAGAAAGAAAGAAAAAAAGAAAAATCAGAAGCACAGTTAAGGAGGCAATTTCAACAACAAATCAACTTTAACTAGAGGGCAAAATTCAGGGCCAAATATTATTTCTGACATTCCATGTTTTTTTTTTTTCCCTAACAATGTGGCTACTTTGGTAAAACATGATAGGAAAATGCAAACATTAAAACATCGTTAATTCACATTTAACAATCATTCAATATGACTCATGGCTTGACAATTTGATTTAAATAGTCCTTAATAACAATTACTTAGATTGTGGAATTGGTAAAGAAAAAAAAAATACTCAGACCTTGGCAGGTGGGTAATTTTTACTTCTACTGTTTCATTCAAGGAGAAAAAGCAAAACTAAAGATTGGAAAAGATCTTATTTCTGACTTAAGATTTCCTTGAATAGGAAGTAAATTATTGTGGAGGTGGAACAAAGGGGAATCAGAGGCAATGAAAGCGCGTCCTCGTTCTGTATTTTATATCGGGAGTAGTTTGTCATCATTTTCCTCTCTTCTTTCATATGTTCCTAAACGGATAGCAGTGAAGGAAACCCAAGTTATAGAATATTTTGGCAATCAGAGCTGGACGAGTTTGTCTACATGGATAGGAAAGTGTTTCCAGGTCATTAAGACAAATATTTAATTAATATTAGCTGCATTGAATATAGCAGGGCAAGACAGCACATGGCAATGGCTTAGGATATAAATTCCAGAGTGAAAACACCTGGGAGAGAATCTTCTCTTCATGAGCAATGCTGTGACATTGGTGAAGTTACTTAACCTTTCCAAGCTTCATTTTTCTTTTCAGGCAAAGAGGGATAATAATAAGGTAAATGTCAAAGGGGTAGTTGTGTAGATACAGTGGCTAATCCAGGAAATGTACAGAGAACAATGGCAGAAAAATAACCACAGCAATATTAGCCCACTGATAGGTAATGAACAATGGTAGGTATTACTATTTTATAAACCCCTGGTAACTGAGAAGTAGTGATGAATGAGATATGAGGTAGAAATATGTGAAATATTTGGAAAACACTCAGTCAAAGGTCTATGTGTGGTCTGCCGTTTATGCAGGGGGCTGAACTTCCTGGTGGGCACTGGTAGTGAATACCAATAAACAACTGGGTTATCGGAGGTGAGTTATAAGGGAGAAGGACTATCTAATTTAGTGTCAAGGTAAAATGGTCTCTGGAGCCTAGTATTCTAGGAGAACTGTATCTGGAGAAATGCCAGACTAGATTTAGAAAGGATGCTTTGAGGGAAAGCTACAGAAGACTATGTCTCAGTGGGTAATCTGAGAGGCATGGACAACAGAATGTTCTGGAAAGATGAGAAAAATGCACCATGTTAGCATTCAATTCTGAGATGGCCATGGATGACTTTTAATGGTTGTATTACTTTCTGTAATTTTAATGCTGTCTTTTCATTAGAGATGATGAAGAAAGGGATGAAACAATGCCTCGTTTTTAAGTTTCTCATGGACAACAATAGGTTCCTACTGATGGAAGAGATGATCTTGCACAAGGCAAAAAAAAAAAAATGTGATGTGTCAGAATCAAAAACTAATACTAAGCCGTAATGATGAAAAGGCAATACGGTGAAAATAAAGAAATTTTGTTTTGTGGCACTACCTCATTTTTCAAAGACTCTTTCTAGAAGGAATGAAACATAACCTGAAGCAGCAGAAATAGCATCATGGGACCCAACAGTCCAGTAGAAAGGAGCATAGGAGCCAACCAGCTCTACAAATATTAAGAGAAGTATCAAGGGAGGAGCTGAATCCCTGGAAAGGATGCATGGGTGATGATGAAAAGACAGCTAAATTAAAATATCACTGTAGGAGCTAACTATAGAATGCTTGTCTGGCTAGACACTATGGCTAAATTGTTCTTAAAATAGGTACACAATGAATACTACACACCATAGTTTGAGAAGATTTTGAGGTTCTGTTAAGTGTCAGACAATGTTTCTTTTTCTTCTTAAAAAATTGATTCATTGAAAATTTGACCCTCTGAAGATAGCAGAAATAGTTTTTTTCCTCTACACTTAATTCTGACCAACAAAGAAGTGATTAATGTAGTGGAAATGATCATGTTAGCACACATTTCAATACAGAGAAGGATGATTGCAGAGAAATATCAGAATTTGTGAGCAGACCAAAATTTTCTGGAAGGCACATTAAAAAAAAACCAAAAAATATATTGAAAAGACCGGCCAGAACCAGAGAGCAAAAAACAATGACTGATGTAAGATGATTTAAAAGTAAAAACAAATGATCCTGGGATGATATATCGCAATATTCTCCAATGAGGAAAAAGGAAGAAGTATCACCTAATAAAACATCAGCTGAAGCAGGGCCTCCCTGGTGGTGCAAGGGGTTAAGACACAGCCTATGAAGCTGTCTGCAGCCTCTGCAGCACAAGGTCAATCCCCAGCGAGGGAGGTCACCCACATGGCACAGCAGACCTCTCCTGACTCGCCCGCTGCTCCCCTCAGCAGTGTATTTCAGTCAGTCTGCCTGTTCTGCTCCCCACTCTGTCTCTGGTGAATCCTCTCACTCCCCACACCTCTGACCTGTACCCCAGTTCTTGTATGTGAAAATAAATCTTGAAAAAAAAAAGAAATAACACTGGATCAAGAAGCAGAATGTACAACAAACTAACAACAGACTATTGTATTTAAATCCTTGCCTTGCCATTTCTTAGCTGAGTTACCCTGGGCAGGTTATTACTTAATCTCACTGAATCGCCATTGATTCCTCTGTAAAACGGAGATTATAGTACTTTCCTCACACATGGCTGGCTTATGGTAAGGGATTATACTGTGGTTACTAAATGGGATTTTACCAATCTCATGGAACTGTTCTCAAGTCTTCACAAATTGATACATGTTGAGTTGCCTCCCAGCACCGATATGCCAATTAGAAAGCACACTGTGCGTGTTATGTCGTTTTCATTTGGCTGCTCAAATAATGGTTATTGACTACTCAATTTCTAAATTCTCATCATATTCAGGACTCTGAGCTCCTTGACTCTGACTTCACATTCCAGCCTCATCTCCCTCCATTTTCCAAGGCTCTCCCCATGTTACAGTTTCTGTGCCACGTCCTCCATTTAGCATAAGCCAGAGCATGCTTCTGTGCCTTCCACATGCTCCACAGACTTCTTGAAAACTCTCCTCTCCTATCCCTAGATAAAAACCTCATTTTCTCTTTAAGCCCCAATTCCAGATTTATGTGTTTTGGGGTTTCTTTATTGGAGGAGCAGGAAAAGTTTGTAATTAAAACATCTTGTCAAGGCATAGAATTAAACCATTGTTTTTGGTTCTTAAACACTTTGAAGTCTTTAACATTTTATTACTTAAATCTAATCATCGGGCCTCCCCGGTGGCGCAGCGGTTGAGCGTTGGGTTGCGAAGCTGCCCGCAGCCTCTGCGGTGCCGGTTCGATCCCCGGCTGCTCCCCGGCCACCAGAGGAGGGTCCCACATGGTGCACAGACCTCTCCTGCCACCCGCTGCTCCCCTCAGCAGTGTACTTCGGTCCTTCTGCCTGCTCTGCTCCCCACTCTGGCTCTGGTGAATTCTCTCACCCTCCCGCGCTTCTGACTGTACCCAGTGCATGTATGAACAAAACAAACAAATAAAATAAATAAATAAATAAATAAATAAAAAACATGCCTCTATAAAAAAAAAAATCTAATCATCACTAGAAAGAGCAAAAAGCATCATTATTAGGTTGGGTTTTCTTTTGACCTGTGGCTGGAGGGTAGGTTATAGTAATTGAGAGCTGGATCTTAAAATCAGAAACTTTGGGCTTCCAAGAAAAGAGAAAATATTGATATAATCAAGTAGAAAGAGGCTAATCTCCATCTACTTGACACATTTTATTAGGATTGATTCCCTCTAGAACAGTATTTAAAATACTTCATTTTCCTGAAAAGACTTGCACTAGGGCCTTCCCGGTGGCACAGTGGGTTGAGTGCAGTGCTGTGAAGCTGTCTGCAGCCTCTGCAAGGCAGGTTCGATTCCCAGCCAGCCAGGGAGACACCCACATGGTGCATTAGACCTCTCCTGTCTTGCCCACTCCTCCCCTCAGCAGTGTATTTCAGTCAGTCTGCCTGTTCTGTTCCCTGCTCTGTCTCTGGTGAACCCTCTCACTTTCCCGCACCTCTGGCCTGTGCCCCAACTCTTGTATAAATAAATAAAATCTTAAAAAAATGCTTGTTCTAAATCCATTGCACACATGTTTCTTTTCCTCATTTTTTATTAAGCAAAATGCTTCAAAGAAGTTTTGAATCCCAGTAACATTGATTTTATCTTAGTATGTGTGTTGCAGTGGCCATAGTGCATTTTCAGAAACTTTTCCTTTTTACCTAAAATGAAAAAAATGAGGATCTTTCTTTTCTCATGTGCCATGTTACTAGAAACATCAGCAAATCACCTCATTAGGTAAAGTGTGAACTGTTCAAATGTATAAGGAATAAATTTGAGTGGTTTTGCCTAGACTGAATGGCAGAATCTAGATTCTAAGGGTCAGGCCCATATATTTAATCATTCCCTGGGGCTTTTCTATTAACTCCATAATTCAAAAGTTGAAAAGGGGGTTTGTTGAGTGTTGTCACAACTGATGATCCTGAGCAGGTGAGAGTTCGAATACATATACTACCGCGCAGAATCTCACATACAAAGTTCTGGGATGAGTTTCCAAGGTTTCTCTCCCTAGGGAGCATGGCAAATGGCTTCTCATCTTGTTAATGAGGATCCTTTACTCAGTGCCCCATAAAGTGCCCCTATTGTTTGATGTGCTTGTCTGGACATTATCCACCCTTTGCCTCAGGCCACTGTCTGGAATCTGGCAAAGGTTCCTTCAGACCTCAACCTCTCTAACCACCTCATAGACCAAGGTTACTCGTCCTAAGTCTGTAGGAAGAAGGAACTCTTTCTGTATGGGGATCATGATGAACAGTCTTTCTGGTGTCACACTATTAGCTGTCCCTCCAGCAACAGGCTCTCGCACCTTTTCTACTTAATTAGTTATGCCAGGACCACATGCATAACAACGTATACAAGTAAGCCAGATAAATGGATACACACATCATGTAGATGCATATGTATATGCATAGATATATGTGTATGCACATACATGCAGAGCCTGTATGGCCTACTGAAGAGAGCAGTATAACATGTTTCTCACACAGTCATTAGAAAATTAAAGTAATTCTAAAAGTTGTGTTTTTCCTTCCATAGTTAGAAAGTTCAAACTCAAAATAGCTGAAATGAATTGAGTTTGGCACATCAGAGTAGTAGCATGAATAACAGTAGGTGTAATATACTATTGCAAGCCACAGCTTTGCTTGGAGTATTTAGTTAATTAAAAGGTGTTGGCTTTAGGAGGGAACTCTCATTTTTTCAAAAGTGTTTGAAGAACATTTCTCTAGTCTAAAAATTTAATTGGTTTCAGGGATACATGATTAGTCAGACTAACAGCTTTACTTAGAGCTTTAAAGGAGCTACTAAATCTTTTAAAAAACACACATGCAATGTGTTTGTCATACTTCCTTTGAAGTATTCACACGTGGTTTTTCTGTAATTCACAGGTCTCTTCTGGTTGATAAGAAAGCTAGAAGCATGTACTCTATTTCTAGCTTTGTTGTATGAATATGGCTCACTTAATTTTTCTTACTATAATATTTGTAAAATCAGTCAATTGACTAAATGATAAATTATTATGCACTCTATGAAAATATCTAAAAGGTAACAGTTCTTGTGTGTGATCATATTTACTACTATTTAATACTATGAATTACAAGAAAGATTGTTTAGCTACTTCCAAATCACCAATAAATTAGATAACTGTTTTCCATGTAAGTAACAGTGGGGAATATTTTCCTTTTTGAATATTTGAAAGAATGGCATGTGGCTTAATGAAATATGTAAGAGTTAGGGAGTGCCTGTTAACAAAATTAGAAATAATGTATGGAATCAGAAAAAAAATCCATTATGTATAGGTAAGGAAGAACCTGATCTCATCACTCTAAATATTTGCAGTCTATAGGTAGAGGTAGAATATTAGAAACAAATGCTTCTAATATTCATAAATATATGATTTATCTATATTTTTCTTCATCCTAAGGAATAACAATATGAACCAATTTTCCTCAGTTTTTCACATTTTAGCACAGTAAAGGCCTATACTAGACAAAGCAAAGAACTAGAGAATTGACACTAGAGATTTGTAATAACTATATTCTGGATTTAAAAAATGTTTGGTATGGAAAAAAAAATGTTTGGTATGGGAGGTGTAGGCATTTAAATCTCAGTAATGCTATGTTGCCGCTTTTTTTTTTTAAGATTTATTTTATTTATACAAGAGCTGGGGTACAGGTCAGATGGGCGGGAAGGTGAGAGAATTCACCAGAGTAAGAGCAGAGAGCAGAGTAGTCAGACTGACGAAGTACACTGCTGAGGGGAGCAGCAGGCAGCAGGAGAGGTCTGAGTGCCATGTGGGACCCTCAGCCGGTGGCCGGGATTGAACTGGTGCTGCAGAGGCTGCAGGCAGCTTTGCAACCCAGCACTCAACCGCTGCACCACCGGGGAGGCCCATATGTTACCACTTTTTAATTGTTTCCTGTCAATAAGAATATAATCCAAACCAGGATAAATTAGAGGCTACATGTAAGAATGAGATATGGCCTCCCTGGTGGCGCAGGGGTTAAACACAGCACTCTCAAGCTATTGCCAGCCACTGCAGAATGAGTTCGATCCCCAGCCGACCAGGGAGCTACCCACATTGTGCAGCTGACCTCTCCTGTCTTGCCTGCTGCTCCCCTCAGCAGTGTGTTTCAGTCAGTCTGCCTGTTCTGCTCCCTACTCTCTCTGGTGAATCCTCTCACTGCCCCCCAACCCCCCATGCCTGTACCCCAGTTCCTGTATGCATAAATAAATCCTTTTTTTAAAAAAAATGAGATATTACACTAACTCTACTATCTCCACCATTATTTACTCTGGGTTTCTTACGTGCCAGGCAAGGATTTTATAAGCTATCTTTGGTTTATTTATTTATTTATTTATTTTACCATTTTTCAGTGTATTATTTTAATTTTACTAAAAAGGTAAATTTTTTAGGGGCTCATATTAGTGAGTGTCAAATGCCAAGACAGTGTGCTTACATATTTATACGAATGAGCTGATCATCGGGTTCTTTTCCTACAAGCACCATCCCATATACAAAAATTACTAATTCCTCAAGCAGTTTGGATCCTAGGAGCATGGCTTCCCTATGTGGGTTGCTCCCTGGCTGGCCGGGGATTGAACTCGTGCTGTAGGGGCTGGGAATTGCTTCATAGTGCGGTGCTTTACCCCTTGCGCCACCAGGGAGGCCCCAAACTTTCACCACTTTAAAAAGGACTGAATTAAATAACTCAATCATTTTTTGACAATTTAATATTAGTAATTTTAATATAGTTTCTCCCACCTAGGATCCAAATCCAGTGTTGCAGTTTTCAACACTGATACAGAGAAACACGTCTAATATTCATTGTAATTCAGGATAGATGAACACCTTGAAGTATCCATGAAAACATAGACCACAGCAATCAAGTACATCTGCCTTGCTCCCACAAAGTCAAATAACACTCTTGAGGAGTATCTCCAACCTGACTTCACCCAAAGGTGCATAGTTTCTTCACTTGTTTGAAAACAGATACAACTTTTGCTTTTTTCTCATTTAGCTTGCATCTTCTCAGTGGCCTTCTATAATTTGAATTATGTGTCTATCCTGCAGCCACTCACTAGAAAGTAGGGTTCCTCAGTCTCAGCACTATTGAGATTTTGTCTCGGATAACAGAGGGGCTGGCCTGTGCATTGTATGATGTTTACCAGCATCCCCTGACAGAGAACTGTCCCAGTTATGAAAATAAAACTTACCTCCAGACATTATCAAATGTCCTTAGAGGGGATAAAAATGATCACCAACTGACACCCAATGATTGTGTTTATATACTGTCTTTGTTTTTTTTTTTTTTTAAGATTCATTTACTCATTTGTTTGCTTATTTATTTATTTATTTATTCACTCACTCATTCATTCATTCATTCATTCATTCAAGCACTGGGTACAGTCAGAAGCGCGGGAGGGTGAGAGAATTCACCAGAGCCAGAGCGGGGAGCAGAGCAGGCAGAAGGACCGAAGTACACTGCTGAGGGGAGCAGCGGGCAGCAGGAGAGGTCTGCACGCCATGTGGGACCCTCCTCCTGTGGCCGGGGAGCAGCCGGGGATCGAACTGGTGCCTCAGAGGCAGTGGGCAGCTTCGCAACCGAGCACTCAACCGCTGTGCCACTGGGGAGGCCCTGTCTTTGTTTTTTTCTAAAGATTTATTTATTTATACAAGAACTGGGGTACAGGCCAGAGGCACGGGAGGATGAGAGGATTTACCAGAGACAGAGCGGGGAGTAGAACAGGCAGATGGACCGAAGACACTGCTGAGGGGAGCAGCAGGCAAGGCAGGAGAGGTCTGCTGCGCCATGTGGGTATCTCTCTGGCTGGCCGGGGAATCGAACCAGCACTGCAGAGGCTGCGGTCAGCTGCACAGTATGGTGCTCAACCCGCTGTGCCACCAGGGAGGCCCTGTCTTTGTTTCTGTACTGTACAATCTAGGATTGTGCTTTCATATACTTCAAAAGTATAGGGTAAGTGAAAGTTTTAAGTGCTTCTCTTATCCACGTGATACTATGCTGGCACCAAATAAAGAATAAATACCTGAATTGGTGGTAAAGATGAAAGTATGTCTGATGGAGAAAAGATGTCCAGAAATTCTTCCCTTTTTTCCCTTCCTACATCCACCCTCTTGTTATAACATATTCCAAGATTCTCCCATCAAGTTGTAGTATGCTTCCCTATTCCTTGAGTATGTATTGGCCAAATGACTTTTTTTGACCTCAGAGTTATTTGTAAACATGACAAGCAGAGAATTGAAAAATGCTTGGCAATTGGGTTATGCCTAGAAGACTTTCACCATATATGAACTATGCTAGCTAGTGAATGACAGGCAAATGGCCCTGTCACCCCCACTATCTCAGCAGACAACCCAGCACCAGACACAGGAGTGAAGACATTAACCTTCAGCTGATAATGAATTCAAAAATGAGACCAGCTGAGACCAGCAAAAGAACCAAAGGCCTAGCTCAAAGCAGACATGAAAACTTACAAGCTAAATTATTCTTATTTAAGCCACTACAATTGAGGGTGGCTTGTTATACAGCAAAAGATGGCAGATTTAACATCCATTTTACCTATTAAAGACATATTCAAAATAGCATTTAAATTGTATTTCTGAATCAACTACAGTGTGGCAAACCAAAGTTATCATAATAAAAATAATTAAATAAAAAGGAAAAATGTAATAAAGTACAAATCAGGCCTCAAAAAAGCCCTACAGGGTTTAAAATCCCCCTCCCATTGCTACATAAATAAAACAAGATCCAGCAAAGAGAACACAGATAGGAAAGAATTAAAGTCTTCAAATTGAAGTGTCAACGACAGAGAATTAAAGATGTACATAGTCATTCTACGACAACTGCAGAATCGGGCAATGAGCATGTTACAGGGTACTTGTAAAGTAATGCCTTTTAGCAGAAATTTTACTGTTAGTGCACTTATAACTTTGCAAATGAACAAAATGGCAAATGTAATAATAAGCATCAGGAAGTAGGTAGCCCCGTGCAGGATCCAAGGGAAGAAGAATTCAGATTAAAACATCAGAAACACCACAATATCTATGAAGCATGATCACTAATATCAAAATTGATATCAGAATAAAATCCAATGTAATGCTATGCTACCAAACTTTCACCACATTTTCTTAAAAAGATTTATTTATGCATACAAGAGCCAGGGTACAGACTAGAGATACGGGGGTTGAGAGGATTCACCAGAGGTAGAGTGGGGAACAGAACAGGCAGACTGACTGAAGTACACTGCTGAGGGGAGCAGTAGGCAAGACAGGAGAGATCTGCTTCCCTATGTGGGTTGCTCCCTGGCTGGCCGGGGATTGAACTCGTGCTGTAGGGGCTGGGAATTGCTTCATAGTGCGGTTCTTTACCCCTTGCGCCACCAGGGAGGCCCCAAACTTTCACCACTTTAAAAAGGACTTAATTAAATAACTCAGTCATTTTTTGACAATTTAATATTAGTAATTTTAATATAGTTTCTCCCACCTGAATATTAAAAACAAGATTCATAGTAAAACAGAAGCAAAAACAGGTAACTAATGTTCTTGCAGAATTCTGTATAAATGAGTCTCATATTTGTTTGGATGAGCTATATTTTTAACCTGAGTAACAAAATTATTAGCAATTAGTTTTTAAAGTTCTTGTACATGCTCCAGACATTTACAAGCTTCATACCATGAGATGAGAAATGACTTAAGTATCAGACTTATCTTTCTTTCTGCACCAAACCCAGAGCAATGTCAGACATGTAGTAGGATCTCAAAGAATATTACCTGTTGCTCTTGAGATTAGTATGATTCAAAATGTAGTAAGCAGCATCATTAAGGTTCTATCTACCTACCTGTCTCTATGTCTGTCTGTCTATCTACCTATCTTAATAAGAATTTCAATTTAGAGTTCTACCAGGTTAAGCAAAGACAGAGGAACCATTAGTTCCAATATTAAATGAAGCAGTGTTAAGTAGCCTTCAAATAGATTCCCTTGATCTGAAATCACCTTATATGTGCACACAATTTAAATTAGTATAAAATATCTTTTTAGAAATTTTCTCTATTGATTCTTCATCACAACACGCTGGTGTGGGCAGGGAGACCATCATTACTTCTGATTTATAGGAGAGGAAGTCGAGATTCGGGTAAGTTAAAATACTTCTCTAAGACAAAACTCTAATAAATTAAATGAAAATTTCCAACCAATCTATACTTTAAGAAGGAAGACTCTGAGTTGAATGATTAAAAAGGGATTCACGAAAAACAACCCAATTAAAACATCTGCAAGGGAATTTAAGAGACATTTTTTTCCCCAAGGAAAGCATACAAACAACAAAAACACATGAAAAGATATTTAACACCAATAAGCATCAACGCAATGCCAACATCAACTCAAAACCACAATGAGGTATCACTTCATACCTCTTAGGAAGACCACTATAAAACAAACAAATGTTCTGGTGATGATGTGGAAAAATTGGAACCCTTGTGCACTGCTGGTGGGAACATAAAATGGTGCAATCATTATGGAAAACTGTATGGAGTTGCATTAAGAAAATAGCAATAGGATGTCCCCTGGTGGCACAGGCGGTTGAGCGCCATGCTGTGAAGTTGTCTGCAGCCTCTGCAGCACAGGTTCGATCACAGCCACCAGCGAGGGTCCCACATGGTGCAGCAGACCTCTTCTGTCTCGCCCGCTGCTCCCCTCAGCAGTGTATTTCATCAGTCTGCCTGTTCTGTTCCCCACTCTGTCTCTGGTGAATCCTCTCACCCTCCTGTGCTTCTGACTGTACCCTGGTTCTCGTATAAATAAATAAATAAATAAATAAATAAATAAATAAATAAATAAATAAATAAATAAATAAATAAATCTTAAAAAAAAGAAAGAAAATAACAATAGAATATTGTATGGCCCTATACTAGCACTTTTGAATTCTCTCTCTCTCTCTCTCTTTCTCTCTCTCTCTAAAGAATTGAAAGGGGGAATGCAAAGAGATATTTGACCACCATGTCATCTGGAGCATTATCTCACAACAACCAAGAGGTAGACACACAACCTAAATGTCCATTGATGGATGAATGCATAAGGAAAACATGAACTATTATTTAGTCTTTAAAAAGAAAGAGGGCCTCCCCAGTGGTGAAGCGAGTTGAGCACATCGCTGTAAAGCTGTCCCCAGCCTCTGCATTGGCAGTTTGAGTCCTGGATGGACAGGGAGATTCCTACATGGTGCAGCAGGCCTCTGCTGTCTTGCCCGCTGCTCCCCTCAGCAGTGTGTTTTGGTCCTTCTGCCTGTTCTGCTCCACTCTGTCTCTGGTGAATGCACTCACCCTCCCGCATCTCTGGCTTGTACCCCAGTGCTTGTATAAATAAATAAATCTTAAAAAAATAAAATGAAAAGAAAGAAATCCTGTCTCATGCTATAGTTTCTGTGTCACAAGACCAAAAGTTTACTAGATCTATTGCAAAACATATGCATACATTAACAGTACTTTAAAATGAAATATGAAATGTAAAATATAATAAAGTACATTTTGCAAGTTTTTTACACTTTTTCAAAAAGGAATCCATGGGCCAGTGGAAGACTTTTTTCGTTCCTTCCTGAGTTAAGACTTAAAAGAAGTCATTGAATATCATGATAAAAACCATCCTACAAACAACAGTGGGGGTGATACAATGAAAAACGACCTTAATTTCTATCATTACTCCTCTTGCTTTTTATCTTCTTCATAACTTCTGTGGTGTGAGCAGGACATGCCAGTACTATCTATAGTGGGCACTGTGCTGCCCCATTGGGGTCCTCTCCTGCTGCTCCCCTCAGCATTGTGTTTCGGTCCTAGAATGGGTGGACCCACACCCTACACACTGCTGATAGTGACTGAACAGATCACAGCTGTGTGTCCCTGGGGCTTGCTCTCAGCCAGTGTAAGGATATCAAGTTCCTACCCACTTGCCTCAATTTAGGACAACTTTGAATGATCAACTAAGTTTCAATGTCCTTTGTCTGATGGGCTAAGACCACAACAGCAACTTAATTGTGGGTAAGTCTACCATGCCTAATACTGCCTCCTTCACTTCCTGGCAGGTGGATTTACCAAGAATATTTTCCAATAAACCATCTGCATGCAACTTCTTGTTTCAGAGACTAATGTCAAGGAATCTGACCTAAGACACCATCTGTTTGATCGCTCTATATAATGATTTGTTTCTGATACATACAAACCCAGCCATTTAATCCTGGATTATTTAAAATTGATTGATTTATTGGTACCACGTGTTAGATAACTCAATATTCACTTGCATTACCTTGAAAATGACCAAAAATTAATGCAGAAGATTGGTGACATATATATTTCTTAAGAGCTTATAAAAAGTTTTATACTCTCTGGTCAAGCTTGAGTTTCAATTTCTCATCTGGGTTGGTATTTCTCAAGTGAAATCTGAAGACATCCTACAACAAAGACACCAAAGAACTTGATGAATCCAAATTCTGAAGTCTTGAACTCTGTTTCCATAATGACATGGAGAGTGTAACTGCTGTCTTGTGTTGGTTGGAAGTGATTGTGCTTAACTTGGATTTTCAAGTTCTGGGTCAGCAAGCATCTTATGAACTACAGTAATGGCAAACACATTAACTGAAGTAGAGAAACTAGCTACATCAAAATCAATTCATGTTTTCATTTAACTTCTAGAAAAGCATGACATGCCCATAAGTGCAATAACCTCCGATTATACAATAGGAAGCAAAATCAAAGGTAGAAAAGTAACAATTATGCAGGGAAAATGGCTTGTTACAAGCACAAAATTAAGATTATGATGTTTGTTTCTTTAAATCATGCCCAGTACACCACCTCAAGTTCCTTTTGAAAGTAGGAGAGGTAGGTAATCAAAAATAAAAACATATTTCTCAAAGACTTTAAATCAAGCTATTGAAATGGCAGAACTCCCAGGAGCATTATTGTGACAGTTTTCATGTAGAGACTTGTTATTGCTTTAGACTTGAATCTCATTGTCTTAATCCTTTTGATGAATGGGTCTCAAATTAAGAGTGTAAAGAGCTTGAGAAAGCTGTGAGTCTACAGTTCATAGTTTTTGAAATAGGAACAGAACTTACTTTGCTTAAAAAAGATCTGTGAACCCATACTATTAAAGGGTTGATTCATTCTGAAGCTCTTATTTTTGCTGTTTAAGAACAGGACATTTCATCAGATCAGAGCTAATATTAATTCCTAAAAAAATCTATACATCTTATTTAAAGACTACTCATACCAGTGCTTTTTCTCATGATGGCAATGTTTTATGGAAAATATATGGAATGGTAGCAAATTTTGCATTTTAAAACATTATTTGAAAATAAGCTTTGGAATAAACTTATATCTAATATTCAAATATTCTAAGGTAAAGTTAATTACACAGTCCATAATAGAAAATCACAGGGATTTTTTGGTTAGGAGAAAGGTAATTTTTTTTTTTTTTTTATAAATTTTATTGTTATATTCCCCATACAATTATTGTTGTTTCCTTTATCTCCAGATATTTTGGTAAGAACTAAAATCAAAATATATTTCCTTCACTGTTAAAATTACAGTCTATATTAACCTCTTATTTTAATAGAAAAAAGACATACGGGGGGGGGGTGGGTTTTTCATTAAGCTGTATGTTACAGACCCTATAGTTGGTTGCATGAAAGTAAATTAAATGAAAGTAATATGATAACCTTAATTCAAACAATAGTAATGCTTATCTAGTGTTTATCAAACTAAAGAGAAAGGAATGAAATTAAGCATATTGAGAAACATATATATGTATTTAGTTTTTAATTGACAAAATTCATCATTTTTGCCCTGTAGTATGCAGACAAAAGGAAGCAAAGCTGTGTTTCCTACTTTTGTCTACCTCAAAGGCATGTTAAAAGGCTATCTTTCAACAATTACTAACCAACTGTTAATTTCTATTCATTCAATACATAACTAAAGGGAAACAAAAAACAAGGCAGAAAGGCCAATTTCAATTTCAAAAAAAAGGGGGGGCATTTTATTATTTGGAGTGTGATGGTCTCATTCAATTTAATGTCAAAATGGAATGGCATGGAAGGCCATATGAATTGACTTAGAGTTAGTAGGTCTGAAATGGACAGTCTCCTCTTGTTGACAATGGGCCCTGAGGTTTCCAAAATGAGGAGATTTTAACAGGTGAAACAATAACAAGTCAGGGATCTTTTATTCCTCTGTTTTTAGGAATTTTGGGGGGGGCTTATTGAAGCAGATTCTCTACTATCACCTAGTTGTATAAATATTTTCTATAAAAAAAGTTACCAGTAACTTCGTTTTCAAAGCCACACAAATATGTCTTAAGAATTTAAAAAGGTTTTCTGAAAATTTAATTTATTTAGTACAACTACAATAGTAAGTGCTAAACCTGGTAGCAGTCTCAAAAACTGTCTCATTTGGGGGAAATCCATTATTTAATAATTAAGAAAATTGGGGGCCAAAGGGTTGTGTGGCTTGTCTAAGACTTGCAGTCCCCAGGCAGCAAAAAACTAAATAAGGACCATATCCCAGATCTCTGAAATCCCAATTCAGTTATCTATTTGCTGTGCCAGTGGTTTACAATATTATCAGCATGCCTTTGAAATCTCAAGAATGTTATATGCCTCTGCATAATAATCTTGTATCTAGTATGCATACATTGAGAAAAATAGTGAATAAAGTAATAGTTTAGTATAATTTTTTATCTTATTATTAATCACAGTATCATTTAAATCACTTTGAATACATTAACCTACATGTGGGGGACATACTAATTATTTTATCCACAGACAACACTTAATGTGCTCAGAGATTTGACGACTCCTTTCCGTAATTCCAAGAAATCTCAAGTTATTGCTATCTCCAGTCTATAGATTGAGAATCCGTGTAATGTTTGTCATTGCTTCATATTACTCTGATTAAGTATCTCCAAGACTCAGTTTTAGAGTTGCCAAACAACGGTGTCATAATTACTTGAATAGGGGCTGTATCATAGAACAAACTAAGTTTTTGAAATGTTTTATTAGTTTTTACAAATTAGAATAGATTCAAGATTGTCAACATAACAGTCCTTTCACAGATTTTCGTTTTTTTAAATTAATTTATTTATTCTTTTCCCTGATTTTCTTATAAACTTTTTTTTTGAGTAGAAGAGAAAGGGCACATGAGAGTTAGCATGATTGATCTTAGTTATCCATGGCCCATTTTTTATATATGCAAATAAATGGATGTCCTATTTTACATACATGCAAATATATGGATGTCACCACCACCTTGTGTAATGAGATTGGTGAGACAGGGATAAAGAAAAAGCAAAGGTTGAGAAACACCATAGGATCATGCCTAAATGACTGAATTTGCCTCCACTTTACTTACCCCAAATGCAATTTTTGTCTCACACTAGCTAGACTCTTCCTACAATACCTGACATGACTTTATTCTTACAAAATAAATTTCTCCAAGCTTTTCCTCTTATTCCAGTCCATCCTATTCTTTATGATCAGAATCTCACCTATGTGAAGTCTTTGTTGACCACTTAATTAACCCCAACCTCTCCTGTGTCTGAATGCCTATATCGATAGCAGTCTTACATAAAGGTATCTCTCTCTGTATTTATTTGCATATTTCATTATATTATTCTCTACTGATCCAATTGTAAAATTCTAGCATTGGAAGAAATTTGTGGAAATTCCACTGCTGAATTTTAAAATGTCATCTCTGAGCATTATAAGTCTTTGAATTGCTTTGCATATAATTCAGTAAATCCTTGATATTCTCAAGAAGTGTTCAAGAATCCTTGCAAATCAAAAAGCAGGTATGTGTGATTGATGTAGGATTGATCTTCTAAAAAAGGTTCATGCAGGCTATTTCCAGATGTCTAGAGAGGCCTTTTACAGTATGTGGAACTAAGGTCAATAGAGCCTCAGGAGAGATTGTTACCATTACTTAAAAAATGAAGATGACCCCTGTTGGCACAAAGGGTTAAGACGCAACCAGTGAAGCTATCCTTAGCCTCTGCAACAGTAGTTTGATCCCTGGCCGTCCAGGGAGCTACCCACATGGCACAGCAGACCTCTCCTGACTTGCCCGCTGCTCCCCTCAGCAGTGTATTTCAGTCAGTCTGCCTGTTCTGTTCCCCACTGTCTCTGCTGAATCCTCTCACCGCCCCCCTATGGCCTGTACCCCAGTTCTTGTATGCATACATAAATAAATCTTTAAAAAATGAAGATGACCTAGATTTAGGGCTATCTCCAGATATTGGGAGTGACCTAGCTTAAGGGAGGGCACACACCCATAGTCAAGGTCTGGTCATATGAAGTCATCTCTTCCTCATCACATGAAACCTCCTCCTCTCCTTGATGCCCAGGTCCTTTAGAGCAGGAGATAAATGCCTCATTTGACCCTATTTACTTAGAATTTGTGGCTATGTAAATTCTGCATACGTGTTACTGAATTTGCTCTTTTACTCTATCAATCGGTCTGATGTTAATTTGTTTGTCCAATCTCAGAATCACCCAGAGGAATGGAAGAATTTTCTCCTGTGCCCCAACATCAAGTAAACTAGGTTTACTTAGAAGGGATTTACCTCTTTCGAATAGCTTCTCAGAATGTAAGGTTAGTGTTAGATGCTTTATATATTTAAACCACCAAGCAATCCAAAGTGGTAGATATTATCAATCCAATTGGAAACCACTATATATCACAGACCTCAAGAAAGCAGTTTTTTTTTTTTTTAAGATTTTTATTTATACAAGAACCGGGGTATAGGCCAGAGTGGTGGGAGGGTGAGAGAATCCACCAGAGACAGATCAGGGAGCAGAACAGGCAGAAGGACTGAAGACACTGCTGAAGGGAGCAGTGGGAGAGACAGGAGAGGTCTGCCTCGCCATATGGGAATCTTCCTGGCCCGCAGGGAATCGAACCGGTGCTGCAGAGGCTGTGTACAGCTTTACAGCGTGGCACTCAACCTGCTGTGCCACCAGGGAGGCCCTCGAGAAAGCAGTTTTCAATCACTTCATATGATTTATTTACTTCAGGACAGTATTTTGAGATTCCCTACTTAGGTTATGAGAAATTCATTGTATCTCTAAAATTTACTTCTTAGACTTTTATTCTGATTATTCATATTAAAGCAATTTTTTTTCAAAATATGGAAATTTTCAAAATAAGGGAGATTTCACTTTCATTTATCTTCCAAATTATTGTAATGGGCTCATAAAAGTGACTCAGATTGACTAATGTGATTTTGGTACCCTGAATTTAGTCTAACAGAATGTCTTTCATTCAAGTATTTTTTTAAGTATTATTATTGAATAATTACTAACTTGGTGAAGGACCTACCTAGTTATTGAGAGAGAGATATAGATGGATACATTGATATATTGTTTCCCAAGGATTTGTAAGAAAGGAAATAAGTTTCTGTTATTGCAATTAAATTATAAAAATATTTCATAACAGGGCCTCCCCGGTGGCGCAGCGGTTGAGCGCTGGGTTGCTAAGCTGCCCGCAGCCTCTGCAGCGCCAGTTCGATCCCCGGCTGCTCCCCGGCCACCGGAGGAGGGTCCCACATGGTGTGCAGACCTCTCCTGCCGCCCGCTGCTCCCCTCAGCAGTGTACTTCAGACCTTCTGCCTGCTCTGCTCCCTGCTCTGGCTCTGGTGAATTCTCTCACCCTCCCGCGCTTCTGACTGTACCCAGGGCTTGTATAAATAAATAAATAAAAATAAATCTTATTAAAAAAAATTTCAAAACAGAGGAAATGCTATTCTAGATAAATATAGCATTTTCTCTGTATTATACAGGAAGTACTAAGAGATTTCTTCTTAGGGTTAAATGCTATGAAAGTTAGCTAGGCATAGGATCTATATGAGTTTTCCTGACAACTCTATATTTTGAAAGAAAAAACTTAACATTGTATTATCTGAGACTATGACACAGTTGGACTGGTTTAGAGCAAAAGTAAGGTATGGGAAGTGGTGTTAAAATTGATTGAAGGTTATGGTATATGTCTGAAATCTTGGGCATCATTAATAAAGCTCACTGTACTTGGTCTTATTGCTCTATTCATATCCTTTCTGGAAGATAAACTGCTTCAAAATTCCAGACCTAATAGTAATATACTATTATTGCAGAGTTGCTGCGAAACATTCCTGAGGCTGTGATAGGGATGATTGAGAGGACCACTAAATGCTGAAAAGTAGATGTGACCAGGGAATGGCTTGGCTGGGTGCCAGTGTAAGAAATAACTTGATATCAATATTAAGCAGCAGCTGAAAGAATCTTTTAATAGTTTAGGTGCTTTTTCTAAATCCTCCAGTTATGCTTCACTGATTAAATTATTAAGAACCTCTGATTTAGCTGTTTCATATTTTAGATGTGAGTGAAGATGTTTTGAAATGATTTCCATTATTCATGGTTTCTTGTTTTTCAAAATTAAACTTATAGGATGCTGAGATAATCCCTTTTTATGAGGTCTGCAGAAACTGGGAAAACACTAAAAAGCAGAATGGCTGCATGAAAGTCTCATTTTCCTTGACAATATTGCATTATGATGGGCCAGTTTTTTTCTTTTTTTCTAAGTTGAGCTATATACATTCCAATTAGTGCTGTTAAATCAATTGTTAAAAATTAAAATATGTCTCCTGCTAACATTCAGATTTAGGCCAAGATATGATTCAGGAAAATATCAAGAGAAGTATAAGAAATGAAATTTTGAAAGGGCCTCCCAATGTGAATGATTAACTTGTCTATGATTAACTTTTAAAAAAATATTTCTCATTGTCACCTACTTTATAAATAGCTCTCAATGAGACTACCTCCCATAGGTTCACTGAACATAATCAAATATTTGTGGGTCCAATACCATGCCAATGAACTGACTATTAATGATGACTTAACATTTATTCCCAGATACTCCAACAGCTACTCTGCTTTTCGACTGCCTAGCAAATCTCCAGTTCTCCTCAGGTTTCCATACCCTAGGTCTAGAGGTGGATTTAGAGTCACTTAAGTCTTCAATTCTAAACTGGTCAAGATTATCCTATCTGGTCCTCCCTGGTGGCACAAGGGATTAAGATGCAATCTATGAAGCTAGCCACAGCCACTGCAGCACATATTTGATCCCCACCAGGGAGCGACCCACAGGGTGCAGCAGACCTCTCCTGACTCGCCCACTGCTCCCCTCTGCAGTGTATTTCAGTCGATCTGCCTGTTCTGTTCCCCACTCTCTCTCTGGCGAATCCTCTCACCCCACCCCCACTCCACACCTCTGGCCTGTACCCCAGTTCTTATATGCATAAATAAATAAATCTTTTAAGAAACGATTATCCTATCCTCTTACTCTGGTTTGGGAAACCAAAGTTCAAGACAGCCAGTCCATGGCATCATTCTGAAGACTATGACTGGTACAGGGTTAGACATATAACCCTAGATTGGCTTGCTATAACTGATGTACAAATCTCTTAATCTATCTTTGAGTTATAAGATTCTCTCACTCTAACAAAAATCATGCAGCTCCATTTGCTGCCAGCAGCCATTCTTGAAACCTAGAGGGAGACTAGTGAAGAGGTCAAGGATGACAGAGAGGGAAAATCAGAACAAAGAAAATCATAGAACTATTTTCATTGTGTTTCCTTTGGTTATTTGTATCCCCAAAATGAGCAAAACCACCAGGTAACTGTCTACCGCTTTCTGGCTTATTTTATTTAGCATGAAGGACAAGAGGGGGTGGTTATTGACACCAGAGCTTTGATCGAGGGTGAGTGAAGCATGCGTACATGTTGAGGTGTGAAGTTGTACTTCTAAAATTACATGGTTCTAAAAAAATGGTAAATCAATAAAAACTGATTCAAAAAGAAAATCATAGAGGAAGAGTCAAAGCTCTGTTTGTACTGTCTCTGGAACGTGCCTTAACCACCGAATTTCCAGTTTTATGTGATTAATCATCCTTATAGTTGAAACCACTTTGAATGGACATTCCCTTTCTTTCAGCCAAAAACATTGTAAATTATTAAATATCACACCAGGCTTACAAAAATAAGACTCTGGAACTCAGGAGAAGACTCAGAGCTTTTCGTTCAATGAAAGGTAGTCACTGGTATAGCTTTAGTTGCCTTGATTTTTTAGAGTCTGTAATACACTAAACAAATATTGAAGTTATTGAGTTAGTAAATTTTGTGTTATGTGTTTTTAACTACAACTTATAAAACAATTATTGGACAGTAAGTATAGCCTAGGTTATGACAAATCAGAACAGATGCCAGTCATAAAGGGATATAGATTGGCATGGGTGAAATCCTTAAAGATAACAACATTTAAGAGGCAGACAGAAAAAAAAAATCAACTAAGTGAGAACAGCAATACGTGACCAGAGAGATCACACTGGAAAGCATAAGAAATGAGAGAATAAGCAATTGAGAATTTAAATTGAGAGTGATGCTTGGTTTAGATTATCAAAGGCACTAATGCTAAGATACAGAAATATAGCAAAGAATGTACTGTAATAAAATCTTGCCTACTGGATTAATATAAATTATGTTTAATTCTCAAGGTATGATATAATTTCAAAAACTATTTTTTTAGAGATTTATTTATTTATACAAGCACTGGGTACAGTCAGAAGCGCGGGAGGGTGAGAGAATTCACCAGAGCCAGAGCGGGGAGCAGAGCAGGCAGAAGGACCGAAGTACACTGCTGAGGGGAGCAGCGGGTGGCAGGAGAGGTCTGCGTGCCATGTGGGACCCTCGCCGGCAGCTGGGGATCGAACCAGTGCTGCAGAGGCTGCGGGCAGCTCCGCAACACAGTGCTCAACTACTGCACCACTGGGGATGCCCTCAAGAAATATTTCTATTATACCAAGACAGGAAGGTAAAAATGACACAGAAAATGGAATGAACTGATCTAATATATTCACAATCTAATTTCGAGGAGCTAGCTATAAACTATAATGTAGAGAAGCCTAAAAAAAAATCAAAGAATTTTTAAAGAGTACATGTGATGGGAAGAGAAACACTAGTAAGATGAATGTGTGAAAAGATTTGGAGTGGAAGATTCTTTCTGTCATACTGGAAGACAAAGGAGATTTAAAAAAATGAAGTACTGAGAAATAGAGGAGATGAGACACGTTTGAAGGAAACACAAAGAACTTAAAAGAAACACGGGTGAGGAGACATGGAAACAATGGTGCCTCAGTGTGCAGAGCTGGAGACGAGCTTGTGTGACAACTTCCAAAGAAAGACTTTAAACTGAATTTTCTACCACTGCAATTTTTTTATTCTCAAATACTAGTTTTGCTCTTTTCTTAGAGGTAGAAATACTGAGAATGAGAATACACTGGAAAGGCACTTCATGATTTCAACATTTAAACTACAAAATAAATCGGTTAAAAATTGGGTTGAATGATAAAAATACTTCAAAACCTCCCTTCCTTCCCCTTTTATAATTGCTATGATAGTTTTCAGTCTAGAAATCAAGGTAAGGCCAATATTTCTAATGTTCATACAGGTTTTGTTCTAGATAGTTTGTCTATTTTGTGAGCGTAAATTTGCCCAGCGGACTCAGGAAGACCATGTGTATTTTTTTTAAGTAAACAATGAACCAGCAGGAGGTTCAAAGATCTCCACATGGAGTTGTCACTCAAAGCACTGACATCAAAATCAATGAAAAGTGGCTCCAGTCTTGTTCTGAGCATAATTTGGAGCAGAGAGGAAGTTAGGGGGAAAGCAAGACAAGACAGCTCAGAAAAATAGGCAGACAGATACACAGCAAAGACAGGGGGAAAACAGATTATAAAAACTGAAGTTGGCAAAAGTAATCCCTGTTCCCTGTGGGATGAATGCCAACATCATTGGCATGGCGATTCTTTAGCCACAAATTTCTTTTTTTAAAGATTTATTTATTTATGCATACAAGAACTGGGGTACAGGCCGTAAGTGCGGGGGGTGTAAGGATTCACCAGAGACAGAGTGGGGAACAGAACAGGCAGACTGATTGAAACACATTGCTGAGGGGAGCAGCGGGTGAGACAGAGGTCTGCTGTGCCATGTGGGTAGCTCCCTGGTCAGACAGGGATCGAACTCCCGTTGTAGAGGCTGTGGATAGCTTCACAGTACTGCGTTTAACCCCTTGCACCAGCAGGGAGGCCCCCTAGCCACACAATGTCTATGAGTATTCTTTGTCCTGGGCACTAATTTAGATACCGAGGATACAGTGGTAAACAATCCACAGCCCTGTGGCATGGCGTCACACACAGAGTTTACATTTTGATAGAGAAAAGAGATAGGAAAAGTATATTTCCTACAGTGGTAAAATCAATAAAATTTAAAGAACCAAGTAAAGAGTAACAGAGTGAGGGTAAGGTTAGGGTCCATTAAAAACAAACCATGAATTCAGTATGAAGACTTGGGCACGTCCGTTAACCCCTCTACACTTTCTTAGCTCCTCTAGCTAGCTCTGTTTCTGGAACAAATAGTGTTTGTATTTCCACTTCTTTTATACTTCCTCTCTTAGCACCATTATTCATTTCCCATGTCTCTCTTCCACTCCTCATTAATTTGCAGCAACATGGATGGCGCTGGAAGGGATCATGCTCAGTGAAATAAGCCAGAAAGAAAAAGAAAAATACCGGATGGTCTCACTCATAACAGGACTCTAGAAAACTTAAATAAGGGACCAGGAAAAGGAATAACTATAAGAAAGAAAATATCAAAATCAACAAACAACTATGAACCAGGGACACCCCATGGCGGGTGGGGGGCGGGAAAAGGAGGGATTGGGGTCAAAATAAGGGGGTTGTAATTGTATGGGGAATATAAAAATAAAATTTAAATAAAAAAAAAAACATGCTTATTTCCAGGAGACTCATGGGAGCTGGGCTCCCTTTCTCTACTAATCTTGCTTGAAATTTCCCTGTGAATCTCAGAATCTTTATTAGAAATACACACCTGGTTTCTATTTATGGCTTCCTCACTGATGCTCAGGTTGTGAACCTTTCAGGATAAGCAAAAACAGCCAGTCTGTCCCCAAGGACTTCACAGAAGACACTAGTGTGTGAGCATATGAATATGTGTGTGGGGGGTGGGGAGGACCAACGTCATTTCAGATTGTCTCATAAATAAGTGAGTGATTTGATGTGTGCTCCGGAAGACAAGCATGAATGGTGTTATTTACACTAACCTTGAAGAATCTAACCTTGTGGGGGAATCTTAACCTTGTTAAGGGAATCTTTCCAGAATACAACATTTGTAGTGAGACCGGAAAAGTAAGTGGGCATCAGATGGGAAAAGCAATGGGCACATGTCCCCACACAAGAGGGGCCGCCATGATGTACACTGGACTGTAGTAGGGAAAAGCAGGCACTTAAAAATAAATCAGATCAAAACACAGTAAAACAAATAGAAACTGGCCAATGTACAGAGGAGGGAGCAAGCAGTGCCTGTTTGGCATAAGGGTGAGGGGATGGCAAAGCCACACTGACAGGTGCTGTAAGCTATCCGATATTTGTAATTTGAGAACACCTGGAAACACCGAAGTGTTTTCCAGAGAGTTCTGCGCTAAAATTTATATGTTGAAAGGACACAAAAATATTGATTCAAAAGAACACCTGTACACCTATGTTTATTGCTGCACTATTTACAGTAGATAAAACCTGGAAACAAACCAAATGCCCCAAAATAGATGACTGGATAAGAAGATGTGGCACATATACACAATGGAATATTACTCAACAATCAAGAAAAATAATTCAAGCCATTCGCAGCAACGTGGATAGAGCTAGAAGGAATTATGCTCAGTGAAATAAGTCAGAAGGAAAAAGAAAAATATCGGATAGTTTCACTTACAGCAGAAATATAGGGGAACCAAATAAGACATCAGTGTAAAAAAATAATAACAATATATTTTGAAAGGATCACACAGCTATACTATGTACAGGAGGAGTGACTGAGAGAAATTAAGTTGGGATGACCATATTATCTGCCACTAAAACCTGGATCATGTTAAAAGTGGAAGGGGGGCACTGAATTACACTGAGGCAGGGATTATAAACCATTTTGCCCAGGGCAAACCAAGACTATGGCAGCTTAATGGAAGGCCATTGTCACACCCAGGAAAGACAGGATGAGAGACTGGGCAGGTATAGTTCTGGAGCGGTCTGGGGAAGACAGTTGATACAAGAAATAATTAGAAAGAAAAATCAACTGGGCTTGGTGATGGAGATCTAGAAGGAGTGAGGAGAGAAGCTGTCAAAAGTGACTCCCAAGGTTTTGTTCCTGATGACCTCTGCCACAAAACCTGAGTGGAGGGGTGTTACAGTGATGGTCATGAATTTCATCACAGGGTTATTTTTGCAGTTATTTTTGACTCTTCTAAGAGGAACTGTTTACTAGGCAGTTGAAAATAGTCTGACAGAAATTTTCCTTATCTCCTATGATCTCTTTTATCTGACCCATTTTTTTCTTATTGTTTTTGGATCTCCTGAAAACAGGGTCTGGACAAGGACTTATAGGCAGGTCATTTGGCGGGGGGTACTCAAACATTTCTCAGCCAATTTAAAGTGAAACTTATAGAAAATCTGGCTTCATTTCTCCTGGTTTTCTATGTCTGATTCTGGCCTCTCCTCAGTCACCTTTGCTGGCTTGCTTTCCTTTGCATTGCCAGTGTGGGGAATTCCTTATGGTTCTGTCCTGTGTTCTCTTCTCATCTCATTCTATACATACTCTGCAGGTGATCTCCATTCTGGAGAGTTCAGTGCTGCCTTACTGTATATTCCGGTGACTGCAGTACCCATATGTGTAGCCTAAACCTCTCTCCTGGCTCACATACTTCGTGGTCTTACAAGCATCTCAATCCTGGTAGTTCGAAATTGAACTCATCATCCACCTGCACCCTGAAATAGTCCATAGTTTAGTAATTGCCACTAATATCCATCCAACTTGTCAAGCTGTAAGTTTACAGATTCTGCTGAGCTCTGCATATGTCTCCCTCCTATACCCAGGGTCTGCTGTTTCTATAATTCAGTGTCTCTTTAATTTTTCCACTCAGCCTCTATCCCCTTTCCCCACTATCCTAGTCATCATTATCACTCACCTGGACTATAGGTAAGCAGCCTTCAGTGCTACTCTTATCCAATCCATTCTCTATTCTTTCAGCAGAACAATTTCTCTAAAACCCAAATATGATCATGCCACTAGCCTCTTTAAAATGCTTCAGTGGCTTTCAATTGCCCTTTAAATAAAAGTGATTGATCTCCCTAATATGCCTTCAAAAGCAATTTAAGAACATGCCCGCATTTTCAGCTTCATCCAGAACTTCCTCCCTGACAAGTCCCTCCTTGCCTGCTCCCCACCCAATTCAAGGATTCACCCATACTGATATTTTTAAAGAGTACTAGACTCCTTTTTGCCTCTAACCTTTACTTATTGCCATTTCTCCTGCCTGGAAGAGTCTCCCCTCTCCACACCCCTCCTGCCTATTTGTCTATTATAGGTACACCTACACACATATCCTTCAAGTCTCATTTTTGAAATTCCTTTTTTTTTTTAAATTTCCCACAGCAACATTTTCCTGACATCTGCCAACTGCACCATTCCAGACTGGGTTATGGTTCTTCCATAGCATTCTATGTGGTAGTATTTGTCACAAATAGTTATTTAATGGTCTTACTGTCTGAAAGTCCAAAAATCATGTTATCTCTAACATTCAATATGCAACAGAGCACACAGTAAGCCTTAATAAGTTATTTGTTGGGGGGCCTCCCTGGTGCCCTAGGGGTTAAGTCTCAATGCTGTCACCACAATGGCCTGAGTTCAATCCCAGGCCAGGGAGCTAACCCACATGGTGCAGCAGACCTCTCCTGTCTCACCCTCTGCTCCCCTCAGCAGTGTATTTCAGTCAATCTGCCTGTTCTGCTCCCCACTCTGTCTCCAGTGAATCCTCTCACTGTCCCCTCTCCTTTGGCCTACACCCCAGTTCTTCTATGCATAATAAAAATTAATCTTAAAAAAAAATAAGTTATATGTTGAACTAGTACAGTGGCAAATGGCACCAATGTATATGAAAAGCTCCTTTTACATTTAAACAATCTTTAAAGACATTTAAAGTGCAGTTTTAGGATAATAACAAAATTGGAGAGGCAGATAAGGAGATTTCTGATATGCCTACTCTCCCCACATATGCCTTCCCCATATCAACATCACTCACTGGAACGGAACATATTTTACCAAGAATGAAACGACACTGATACATTACAATTACCCAAATTTGATAGTCCACCTTAGAGTCACTCTTGATATTATACATTCTATGGTTCTAGACAAATATATACTGATAGGTATTCAACATTTTTTTAAGGATTTATTTAATTATGTATACAAGCACTGGGTAGAGTCAGAAGCACAAGAGGGTGAGAGAATTCACCAGAGCCAGAGCAGGGAACAGAACAGACAGACCGACGACATGCACTGCTGAGGGGAGCAGTGGGCGCGGCAGGAGAGGTCTGCGCGCCCTGTGGGACCCTCGCCGGTGGCGGGGGATTGAACAGGCACTGCAGAGGCTGCAGGCAGCTTCGCAACCCAGCGCTCAACCATTGCGCCACCTCAGGAGGCCCTCCATCATTGTTTTATTATGGAGTAATTTTGCAACCCTAAAAGCCCTCTGTGCTCAGTCTATTCATCTGTCTATTCCACTGCCTTGCACCAATGGCAACCACTGATCTTTTTATTGGCTCTATAGTATTGCCTTTCCTAGAGTAGTTAGAATCATGCAGCATGTAACCTTTTCAGATTTGTTTCTTTCACATAGTAATATGCAATTTAGATTCTTCCGTGACTTTTCATGACTTGAAAGCTCATTTCCTATTAGCCTTGAAAAGTATTACACTGTCTGCCTAGAACACAGTTTAGCTACTAATTTACTAAAGAATATTTTGGGTGCTTCTGAGTTTTAGTAATTATGAATCGTGCTTCTATGAACATCCATATTTAGGTTCTTATATGGACATTAGTTTTCCACCCCTTTCAGTAAATACCAAGGAGTTTAATGGCTGGATTGCATGTTAAGATTATATTTGGCTTTGTAAAAATCCCTACCAGTCTTCAAGATTGGCCATACGATTTTGCATTTTGCCCAGCAATGAAAGAATGTTCTTATTCTTCCACCTCCTTGCAGCATTTGGTATTATCACTGTTCTGGGTTTGTGCCATTTAAATAGGTGCAAGGTGAGAGCTCCTTGCTTGAATTTGTGTTTCCTTGATGACATATGCTTATTTGCATCTGTATCTCTTCTCTAGTCAGGTGTCTGTTAAGGTCCTTGGCCCATTTTATGTCAGGTTGTTTGTATTCTTATTGCTGAGTTTTAAAGATTTCTTACATATTTTGTATAACAGTCCTTTACCAGATGTGTCTTTTGCAAATATTTTCTCCTATTCTGTGACTTGTCTTCTAAGTCTGTCGAAAATGTTCTTATTTTAAGTCTACAAAATCAGAACCCACAATTGCAAAGAGGAACTTCACCAATAATTAAGAGCACATTGGGAAATGGTTTCTCATTTCCCTGAGAGTGATATTTCCTGTTGTTTCTACCTACATATTTTTTCTCTTTCCAAATAGTTCATTATTTAAGTGTTACTTGAAATGGGATGATCGTAGCCCTTTTCTGTTGATCTATGATGCTTTTTTGGCCAATCATTCCACCTTTGCAGAAGTGTGCTAAAGGTTTCAAGGTTCAAAGAAAGCTCAGCGATGATGCATATTGTCATCCCTAGAACTATGAGCACAGTGAGAATCTATATGATATAGAAACAATTAACACTACTTATAGGTGTCTTAATATTAAATATATGGAACTACAGATGCTATTTATGTTCACATAATTTAAAAAAATTCTAAAATCTAGTTACTCCCCTCATGTATTTTCACCGTTGAGATAGAAAAACTTTCTCCAAAGTGAGGACAAAATGTTGTAGGCTTAATTATATTTATATAAAAATATTACTAAATGATTTTCAAATGGCAGGGGGTCACTTTTAATAACAAGAATTTTATACAGTCTTCACTTTTATTATGAGGATTTTTCTTTTTTTTTATGTGTTTGAAACAACTTTTGCTTTTCTGAGATAAACTCCATTTGGAGTATATCTTTTACAAATTTTGCTGGATTTAATTTAATAACTTCTTTTTTTTCCCTATTTTTATTTATTTATTTTTTTAATAATAAATTTTATTTTTATATTCCCCATACAATTGCAGCCCCCCCATTCTGACCCCAATCCCTCCCCTCCCGCCTCCCGCCCCCCAAAAAGTGTCTCTGGTTCATAGTTTTTTGTTGATTTTGATTTTCACTTTCTTATAGTTATTCATTTTCCTGGTCCCTTATTTAAGTTTTATAGATTCCTGCTATGAGTGAGACCATCTGGTATTTTTCTTTTTCTTTTTGGCTTATTTCGCTGAACATGATCCCTTCCAGCACCATCCATGTTGCTGCAAATTGTGTGTGTTTATCTTTTTTGAATGCTGAGTAATATTCCATGGTATATATGTACCACATCTTCTTGATCCAGTCATCTATTTTTGGGCATTTGGGCTGTTTCCAAAGCTTAGCTATTGTAAATAGTGCTGCTATAAACATAGGGGTGCAGGTGCTCTTTGGAATGGATGTTTCTGTGTCCTTTGGGTAAAGACCTAGGAGTGGAATTGCTGGATCATATGGAAGCTCTATGTTTAGTAGGTCCAGAAATCTCCACACAGCTCTCCATAGTGGTTGGACCAGTTTTCACTCCCACCAGCAGTGCAGAAGAGTTCCTTTTTCTCCACACCCTCGCCAACATTTGTTGTTGCTAGTTTTTTTAATATGTGCCATTCTCACTGGTGTGAGATGGTATCTCATGGTAGTTTTGATTTGCATTTCCCTGATGACAAGTGATGTTGAACATTTTTTCATATGCTTGTTGGCCATTTGCATTTCCTCTTCAGAGCAGTTTCTTTTTAGCTCTTCTGCCCATTTTTTGACTGGATTATTTTCTTTGTTGTTGTTGAGTCTCATCAGCTCTTTGCAGATTTTTGTGATCAATCCTTTATCATTAGTGTTGTGTGCAAAAGTTTTCTCCCAGTTGGTGGGGTTTCTCTTTGTTTTTGTTATTGTCTCTTTTGCTGTGCAGAAGCTCTTTAATTTGATGTAGTCCCAGCTGTTTATCTTTGCCTTCACTATCACTGCTTTGGGTGATGTGTCTGTAAAGATGTCTTTGATGTGCAAATCACGTAGTGTTTCGCCTATATTTCCTTCTATATATTTTATGGTTTCAGGTCTTATGTCTAGTTCTTTAATCCATTTTGAGTTGATTTTTGTGTATGGTGTGAGGTGGTGGTCAAGCTTCATTCTTTTGCATGTAGCGACCCAGTTTTCCCAGCACCATTTATTGAACAAACTTTCTTTGCTCCAATGCATAGTCTTTGCTCCTTTGTCAAAGATTAGTTGACCATAAATCTGTGGGTTTATTTCTGGATTTTCTATTCGATTCCATTGTTCTGTGTGTCTGTTCTTGTTCCAATATCAGGCAGTTTTGATGATTATGGCTTTGTAGTATAGTTTGAAGTCTGGGAGTGTGATGCCTCCATTCCCTTCTCTTTTTTTCAGGAGAGCTTTGGCTATTCGGGGTTTTTTTGTGATTCCATATGAATTTCATCAATAATTGTTCTATTTCTTTGAAGAATGACATTGAAATTTTGATTGGAATAGCATTGAATCTGTATATTGCTTTTGGAAGGATGGCCATTTTATTAATGTTTATTCTTCCTATCCATGAGCAGGGGATGTCTCTCCATTTCTTTGTGTCTTCTTCTATTTCTTTTAACAGTGTTTTATAGTTTTCTTTGTATAGGTCCTTTACCTGTTTTGTTAGATTTATTCCCAAATATTTGATTTTTTTGTTTCAATAAAAAAGGGATGGTTTTTTTGATTTCTTCTTCGTCAGATTTATTGTTTGTGTATAGGAAGGCTACTGACTTTTGCGTGCTGATTTTGTATCCTGCCACTTTACTGAACTGATTGATTAGTTGAATTAGCTTTTCTGTGGAGTTTTTGGGGTTCTCTATGAATATTGTCATATCATCTGCAAATAGTGATAGTTTGACTTCTTCTTTTCCTATTTGGATTCCTTGGATGTCTTTCTCTTGTCTTATTGCTCTGGCTAGGACTTCCAGTATTATATTGAAAAGCAATGGTGAGAGTGGACATCCTTGTCTTGTTCCAGATCTTAATGGAATTGCTTTATTATGAGGATTTTTCAAAGTTCCATCCTATGCTAAGCAAATGATATTCTTATTTCTTAGTAAATTCTAAAAATGCCATTGGTAAGAAATATTTTTCTCCTTGAAGATCCCTTAAAGAGATTAAAGAAATCCATTCAACAATCTATATTCCACTTATTAGCTATCATGAATCTTTTTTTAAAAGATTTATTTATTTATTTTATACAAGTACTGGGGTAAAGGCAAGATGTGTGGGAGGGTGAGAGGATTCACCAGAGCCAGAGCAGGGAGCAGAACAGGCAGATCTACTGAAATACACTGCTGAGGGGAGCAACGGGCGAGACAGGAAAGGTCTGCCATGCCACGTGGTACCCTCGCTGGCTGGGAATGAACCAGTGCTGCAGAGGCTGTGGACAGCTTCACAGCATGGCACTCAACCGCCTGTGCCACCAGGGGAGACACCTATCATGAATCTTTCAGTAAGTATTTATTTATAAAAGGAGTCAGTAACTAGGGTTCTTGGCCATGTTCAACCCGCCTCATGTCAATAAAGTTTTATTAGAACACACACACATTCATTCATTTATGAACCTTCTATGGATAGTTTAGTCCATCAACAGCACAGTTGGCCTTCTCACCTGCAAAGCCTAAAATAGTCATTATTTGACTCTTCACAGACATAGATTGCAAAACTTCTTGTAGTGATTTAGATCATTAACCTATACCTCTAACTGAAATAGCACAGTCTTTAAATGAGTGAGTCACTATAAAATACTTTTTCATCTGTAGTAAATCATATCCAGCAAGCTTCAAAAGGCATCCCCATTTGTAGTATGCCATACTTTGGTAAATAAATTTCTCTTCTCACCAGTGTAGTTAGAACAGCAGACCAAATATAGGAAGATAAAAGCTTTTGTCTTGAGTACCCTCTTACACAGTTTCGTAGAGTACAAAATATTTTTAAGGGCAAAGTAGATAATGTACACTTGTAAATAATTTTATTGTTTGCAATCATAGATTTCAATGTTTAGTTTTCTCCATTTCCAGCTTTGCTACTGCAGTTGTAACTTGTTTTAGTTGATATTCATGTGGCAGTCTGACTGATTTTATCATTCATTTGGTTATTCTGCCACTGCCAATTTAATCCTTGAGTGTGCATCTCTTAGTGTAGCTTATTACTGCCCTCATCTTTTCTGCCTACTCAGGTCTTCTCACTCATTCATCTCAATCCATTTGCACCCACTGCCTTTCTTACACTGACTTTTGCTATAATGCCTCAGATTTATTCTTATGTGAAAAATATAATCCAGTCTAGATATGCTTGAGAGGGGTACTGGCTGGTAGAGAAGTCAGAAATGCCCATTTTGATGAGTTTTAACAAGACTATTAATTTTACTCCATTTTATTTTCATAGAAATTACAATATCATCTAGTTCAGTGCCTGCTAGAACTCTTAGCAAATACCACCTGCTTTAAATGAAATCTTAAGAAAAACCTCACCATGTGAGTATAAAATGCAAAAGGGTTGCACACTGAAATTGAAGATGTGAGGCCACAGGAAGTAGGGGACCATACTGAAGAGGCACCCATGTCTTTGAAGGTAGAAGGAAAGACTCTCCAGAAGGAATGATGTACCCTATGTTTCTGGTTTGTGTGCTTGATTGGATCAAGTCCAAGGCAATATCCATTTCAATTATTCAAGCTCAAGTAAACAATGGGCTCTACTTATTCATCACAACTCCCGAACAAAGAAAACACTAGGTAATATTTTTGCAAATTTAGGTCTGAACACAAAAGAGAGTTTACCAAGGAGGTTGTAGTGTTCCTTTCGAAGAGATTAAATGAAGTGCTGTTTAAACAGATTTCTTTAACTGATTTTGAATTACAGCAGGGCACTGGACTATAGTATCTTGTGGTCTTTTCCAGATCTACTTTTTATAATTCTGCTGCTGAGCTGGCTGTTTGACCTTGAAATGATGGATATAGGACTGAGAGAATAAATAAAGCTAATAGTAACACTGTGGGAGAATCAGACTTATCATCTCAATGCCTTTTCCTATCCCTGTGGCCCTCTCTTCTAGGGGAGGGGGGAAAAAGAGAAAGAAGGAAATAAAGAAAGAAGGAAAGAAAATACTTATTATATATTTCTTCACACTAAAACCCCTTTCATAGCCAGGAGGTTAGTGCTAAGAATCAAGTGTGCTTCTATTTAAGATCTAAGTCCACCCACATAGCTTTGAATGTCATGTGAGAGAGGACAGCAGGGGGCAAAAGCAGTACTGCTGCTGAGGTTCATTTGGAGAATGTGTTACAAAAATATGAAGAGTATTGTAGATCTGATTGTACAGTCAATGGAGCCCACTCTGTTATCTGCACTACCAAGACCAAGTATGTGTGACATACAGATTAAAAGACAGGCATGGACTTTAGGAAGATACGGGTTCAGCGCCATGCTGTGTCCACTTAGTAGCTGGTAATCTTTGGGATAACAACTCTCTTTAAGCTTTACTTTCCTCCTATGGTAAAACAAAGAAAATAACATAATACCCATCTCATAAGGCTGCTACAAGATTAAATGGAACATTGCACAAAGAATGCTTAGCAAAATGCCTGGTGCAGAGCAAGGCTTTAATGCATGTTAACTCTAAGATAAATATTAGGTGTGTGAGGGTCAATGCAAAAGCCAAGGGGAATAACTGAAATGAAAGCAGGTATTAGGTTTGAAAAAATCTATGCTATGCCTAGATACTATTGGAATAGAACCAGACTGTGAGACCTCAGAGACCCTCTAGCAGAGTTAAACACAGAGTGACAATGTTGTTTTGCCTGATTTACATCGGACCTTTGTTGTTCAAGCACATTTTCCTCAATAGGCTCAATATGAAGCATTTATTCATCCAGATAATAGATACAAATCCACGCATTCAAATGTTCCTTGGAGTCAGAGATCAAGATGGAAATCCCCAGAATCACAGAGATTTGTGTCTATAAACTTGCTTATTATATTCCCATTCAAGGAGGTTGGAAGGAATAGTGTCAGCTTTTTAACCAGAATCTTTTCATTACTTCTCCCTGTTGGGGTTGCAGCACATGCTGTGAGTGACCTCCAGAGATCCTCAAGCTGTATGCAGAGAGCAAATTGAATCTGAAAGCTTTATTAGACAAGTTTGTCTTTCAGCTGGTAGAAGTGGATGTCAGCTGAATTGAAAAAATAAAATTTCCTGTGAAACTGGGTCCTGACCTTGAAAAAAAATCTCAACTCAAAGTGCATGATTCAATTCTGAGTTATGTCTTTATTTATTAAACATGGAGTACAGGCTTAAAAGAAAAGGTACATTGTACTTTAAAAATAAGAAAAAGTAAGAAAAATAATAGGACTCTTCTTTTGAGCTTGCTGAACTTTATAAGCAAAAACACTTATCACCAAATCACAGGATTTTTAAAAATATACTAATAGTTAGGAAAACAACCTTTCTCCTTCAATATGAGAAGGAAAACTACTTCCTCCACCTATAATCCATAGTAAATATAGAAGTCTATTTATATATTTTATTCATAAATTTCTACAAGAATAAAGAATAGTCCTGGGAAGCTGGAGATATTGGAGATTGACTACTTTGTTTTATTGCAATATTATCTCCTCCTTTTCTAGTGGCATGCTATTTAGTTTTTGCTTTTTAATATTGGAGAACAAGGTGCTTTTTTTAAGTTATGATAATTATCTCAGAAGCAAGGATTGCAGGTATTATAATTTTGACTATTTTTCTAGTGTAGGTCTATATTACAATTTAGCCAGTGGAATAGTTGGTACTGTTAGCAATTTTACCTAAATATTGGAATAGCTAGATTCAATGTCTTTTTAATGAACTCATTGTGGACTGGAAAGTACTTTGGGAAACGAGATTAAAACACACTTGATTTAAAATATTGAAGACAAAAGAAGGAATAAAATATGAATTTTAAGAGAAAGGTAGCATGTTGGGGACTGTAAAGTAGAGGTTCTCAAATTGGATAAGAAGATATACATAGTTAAGAATGAGCATTAAGGAATGAGATGGAGGTTATATTTAGCCTGAAAGACTTGTGTCAAAGTCACAGAATATTCTAATTTGATCAATAGTGATGTTTTTTAAAAAATTAGGATTTATCACTAAGATTGTAAAGGTATGCATACCTATCATCTGTGTCTAAGTGGAAAAAAAGTAAGTTGAGATATTTCAAAATACTAAAGAATACTGAGAACAAATTCAGGAGATGAGGGTTTGAGTCTATATTCTGCCACTAAACAGTTGGACAAGCACATAATCATTTAATCTTCTTACTATTAGAAGTATATAGGAGGTTGACTTATTTCATTCACTTTGAAAAGAAATACACTATTTGGGGCTTCCCCTGGTGGCGCAGTGGTTGAGCGTTGGGCTGTGAAGCTGTCTGCAGCCTCTGCAGTGCGGGTTCAATCCCCGGCCGCCGGCGAGGGTCCCACATGGAGCGCAGACCTCTCCTGCCGTGCCCGCTGTTTGCCTCAGCAGTGTACGTCGGTCCTTCTGCCTGTTCTGCTCCCTGCTCTGGCTTTGGTGAATTTTCTCACCCTCCCGCGCTTCTGACTGTACCCAGTGCTTGTATAAATAAATATTTTTTTTTTAAAAAAGAAATACACTATTTGGTCAATAAATATCAGTTGAACTCCTACTACATGCTAGTCGGTGAATAAAAGTTGGGGATATTGATAAACAAGATAGAAATAGGATTTTCTTGGAACTATTAGGAAATGAATATTAAATAATTACATAAACAATTATCAACCAAAATAATAAAGAATAAGAAAGAGGAAACATATGGTTGGGGATTATACTCAAAGGGGGCTCAAGAGAAGGACCCTAAAGAATAAGAGTTGCAGTTGAGATCTCAAGGATGAGTGAGGGGAGGAATCACCGTGATGAGACAGTAGCAGGCAAGGAAATCCTGAACTCGAGAAGCATCAGGCATGCTAAAGGAAAGAAGGAAGCCAGGGGGGCTGGGGTTTGAAGAAAAAGGGGGACAGTGGAACAAAAGTGTAGGCAAGGGAACCAACCATCAGGAAAGACAGTGCCATGTCAATGACCTGGAAATTTTTTCTAAAAGTAGTGGGGCACCATTCAAAGACTGCAATAGGATGAGGTGTCTGTTCTGCATTTTTATATCTGTGGAACATGTTTATCTGGGGAATGGGTTAGAGGGAGGTACAGTTAGGTGGAAAGCATCCAGTTAAAATATGATGGTGGTAGAAGACATGGAGCTGAAAAAAATAATTTGAAAGATATTTAAGTTATAAAATCAGTAGGACTTGGTGAATGATTTAGATAAGCAATGGGAGGGAGAAAATGGTACAGGCTTGAGTGGATGGTGTTGCCATTTTCTGAGATATGGACTCCAAAGGGTAGATGAAATGGACTAGCTCAGTTTTGACCAGAGTGGATTTGAGGAGTCTGTGAGACATCCAAGTGCAGATGTTGAGTAAGGTGCTGGAAATATGAGTTCTCTTGAACTCACTCCAGTCAGCATTTCATCCCTGTACTAACATGGCTAAGTTTGCTAAACTCAAGATTGATTCCCTGGCTTTACCTTCCTAGACACATTACTCTGGTGTACTAAGATCTCTAGATCAGATCGCTCTCCCAAACTCTAGGTCATAAATCGCTCTACCTATGTTACATCTTTATTTCAATAACTAGTAGGCTTATGCAGCTTAATTTGTACAACACCAAGATCTTTATATTGCCGCCCATCACCCTATATCTCCTACCATTTCCCCTTTCTCAACGACAACACCACTTTTACGATTTTCTTACACTTAAAACTGCATCACATCTTCTCATTCCTCATATGAAATCTGTCAATAAATCCTGTTAACTCTTTTTTTCTTAATTTTTAAAATTTTTATTCATTCATTCATTCATTCATTCATTCATTCATTCATTTATACAAGTACTGGGTAGAGTCAGAAGTGCAGGAGGATGAGAGAATTCACCAGAGCCAGAGGGGAGAGCAGAGCAGGCAGACTGATGAAGTACACTGCTGAGGGGAGCAGCAGGCGGCAGGAGAGGTCTGCACGCCATGTGGGACCCTCGCAGGTGGCCGGGGATCAAACCAGCACTGCAGAGGCTGCAGGCAGCTTCACAACCCAGCGCTCAACTGCTGTGCCATGGGGAGCCCCCCAGTTAACCGTATCTTAAGGCACATCCAGAATCAGTCCATTTCATGACTTCCACTGTCCCTACTCAGGACAATACTGCTATCATTTATCACCTAGTTTATTAGCTGTCTAATAAGTCTCTTACCTGGTCCTCTTTTGCTTTACCCCTACTCTTCTCCCTCCAGTTGGTCCTTAACACATCCAGGATATTTTTGCCAAAACCTTAGTCAGATCACTTCACTACTGGGCTTAAAAGCCTTCACTGGATCTTCGTCATACAAATGTGATCTATTCTCATATCTCACTACTTTCTCCTTCACTTATTCTGCTCCAACCATATTGCATTCTTTCAGAACCACTCATGTTTAATTTCATGGCGTTTGGTTAGACTCCCAATCCTGGAATGCTTCAGCCTCGAATGTTCTCTGCCAGGTAGCCACATAGCTCATACCCTGATCACATTTATGTCTTTACATAAATTTCACCTTTAAAGTGAAGTTGTCTCTACAAACCCTAACCTCATTCAACATATGCATGCTTCTTATACTCTTTCCTGCTTTATTTTAATTTTCATGCCAGTTTTCACCTTGTATCATGCGAACATACTGTATTTATTTATTTTATTTATTGTCTATCCCCACAAGAGTGTTCGCTCCATGAAGACAGGGATATTTGTCTTGCTTTCTGCATGTACATTCATGAATTAATCTACAGATATAGCTCTACAGAGGGGCATAGCTTTGAAATAAGAATGTGGGAAACTTCAATATGTAGTTGGCACTTGAATCCATCCAAGTGGATAGAATTATTTAAGAGATTAAACAATGTGAAAAAAGCAGATCTATTATTACTTTAAAGACTTGAAATCCAACTAGAGGGGGTAGAGGCTGTTAGGAGCTGGAGAAGAGTAGCCAGGAATGTGCGAAGAAAAACAGAGTGTGGTGCTGTATATGTGAAGGCATAGAAGGAGCATTTCACAACAGCAGTGGCCAACTGCATTACATGCTCCTAAGAGTTTTACTGAGATGAGAACTGAAGTGTTATTTTAAAATAGAGACCATTTCTGCCCTCAGGACACATTCAATGGACTAACAGAGGTAAAGAGCAAGGGTGCAGTGGGAGAAAGCAATAGGAATAGAAATGTACATGACTCTACAAGAGTGACTTCACAGGAGAGAAGAGAGATTTGTCAGACTCTGGAGGGTAATGTATGGTTCAAGTAGAATAGTTCCAGGATGGGGAAAACATGAGCTGCAGATAGAACTATGTAAGTTTATTTAAAGATACTTCATATTGCAAGGGAAAGTTTTTTGAATCTTCCAATTCAGAAGGGGATGTCTGGTCAGCTAACATGTGGGAGAAAATTGCCAGGTCCTCAAATAGTTGTCAAATTTATTATGAGCCAGTAGTACTTCACAGCAGACAGAATGATACCATCATATAAGGTAGAAAAGGATATGCAGACCCCAAATCTCATCCCCGGCTGGAGATGGTGGCCAAGCACTAAAACTACCAAAAGATGAAGCAAAGAAGAAAAGATGGAGCGTCGTCATCAAAGAACAGATAATTAAGGTCTAAACACTAGTTTTTACAGTCTTTCATTATATTGGCTATTAGCAAGGACACCACTGCTAACCAGGGAACAATGCTGAACAAAATGGCCTGGGACCAGGAATTTCCACTGTTTACACAGAAATACTTAATCCTGATTAATGTGAGCAATCCAGAGCTTCCCTGGCCAGGATCCACTGTTGTCTCTTCCCTTTGTAGAGTGTGACACAGCTCCTATTTCAAGCACCATCCCCTCCCTGATGCACTCAAATATGATTTCATTAGTTTGCTTGTTGATACCAAGAATTAGAGGGTCACAACAATTGCTCAGAGCTTTGAATTCTTTTGGAGAGGGTCTAAAATACATTTCCTTTCTTGTTATAATTAAGGGACTTTACCTTTTTTCACATAAAATCTTACTCCTAGTGTATTAATGATGAGAAGTTTTCAAGGTTTAGAGGATTCAACAATAAATCAAATGATGGGGTAGTTACATCCTAAGAGTTTTCAGTAGAGTACTTGTGTTAATGATGCAGAGAAAGATTGGCTTCACAGAAAGTGATATGTCTTATCCGAAAGGTTCAGCTGAAGCCTAATCAACAGTGGGAAACATTCTAAACAGGAAAGGGTACAGGTGACTCCTTTCCTTGCATCTCTAAGGATGGGGGCCCCAAAAAGGAATAAGAATGTGAGCACTAATTGATAGTGTCTTTCCTTCTGTCACGATGACTGCAGATAGATGGAGGCCATTTCCACAATAAATTATCATTTTTTTGCAATTTAAATCAAACAAATAAGTAGTATACCAAGATTATAGTTATGTTCCAATTATCCTCTTGCTTTTATCAAACTGCCTTGATAGTTAAAGCATGATTAAAATAGTCTGGGAATGCTTTATGATACTCTACAGAGGTGAATGAATTTCAAATAATAAATACATAAATAATCTTGTGTGTGTTTTGATATGTAAGCATAGCCTTAAAATTCTGACTGAAGATACAATAGTCACTGCTTGCGATATGGTATTCTAATGAATAGCATAAGCTTTGAAATCACCGAGGCCTATTTTTAAATATCCAACTTTGCCATTTACTAGCCTTGTAACCTTGGACAAATTATTTAACCTTCTGATCCCTTGTTTTCTCATCTGTGAAGTAGGAATCACAACAGAGCTCATTTAAAAGGTATAAACATGGCACTAACTCTAAGACCCACTGTATTGATTTAACTTCAGCCAGAAATAGACCCTAAGATGAGGATTTGAGTACAAGTAGTTTAATTGGTAGATGATTCCAGAAAGCTGTGGGGGACTAATGGGAAGAGAAATGGTAATGGGAGGGAAGTCTAACAGTGCACGCTAGTATGCAGGTAATCACTGTGGACAATTGTGGCTCAACCCATAGAGGCGGTGTGGAGCACACCTCTGAGTCAGACACAAGGAGTGAAGAAGATGGTATTTATCCATCAACTCCTGTCCAGTGGTTGACTGATGCTCCAGGGATGATTTCTTCCTAACACTTCCTACCTGCTCTGCAAGTGGGTAAGCTTCTCCTGTAATATCTGCGCCCCTATGTTCCTTGCAGCACTATTTACAATAGCCAAATTATGGAAACAACCTAAGCGTCCAAGGACAGAAGAGTGGATTAGAAAAAAATAAGTGTATGTACACAGTGGAGTACTACTCAGCTATTAAAAAAAAAAAAGATGAACTTTTGCCATTTGCAACAATGTGGGTAGAGGGATGATGCTATGCTAAGAAGGAGAAAGACAAATACTCAAATACTGGATGGTTTCACTTATATGTGAGATACAGAAAAACAAAACAAAGGGTCAGACAAAATCAAAGCAAAACCAACCCTGGAAATGTAACTGTAGAAATGAGGCTGCAAAAATGGGAAGGAGATGGGGGGAAATACACAGGGGGAGGGGTACTATGGAGAAGGATTATGGATGCTTTCATGATGGGTGAGGTGTGGCATGGTGACATGCATCTGAGAAGGTGTATTCCTCTGCCTCTGAATCACAGTGTTGTAAACCAAGTTTACCTCAATAAAAAATAAATTAATAGAAATAAAATATTTTGTAAATGATACCATAAAAAGGTCTCTATGGCCAGAGAAAGTGCCCAGGCAGAGTTCCAGGTTCTGCATTTAGAAGCCTCAGGGCTGACAGGACGCACTAGTGCTGAGAGGATATAGGTAGGGCATGAAGAGTCAAATCTGACCCCTCTGCTCCCATATCTGCTTGTGTAAATAAAGTGCTATTGGAACACAGCCACGTCCACATGTTTACATAATGATGGCAGTATGGCTGCTTTTAGCGCAAAATGACAGTGATGGCATGACCCACAAAAATGAAAATATTTACTCTCTGGCTCTTTATGAGATTAATATGTTGATTCCTTATCTATTTGGTAGCACAACTGAGATTACAATTTAGACTTCTTGACCTCCAATGCAGCGCTTTCCTAATTACACTTGAGACTTGCTCTCTCCAAAATTAATTACAGGAAGAGATAGTTTTACTGGCGTTTAATCAACTAGAAGCCTCTATTAACTGGCACTTCTATATGTCTCTATACAATGGCCGTTCTTCTCATGGTTATTACTCTGGGACACTTGAAGAACTCCAATATCCTGCCTTGGAGTCTTCACATTAAGTATGTTTTATATGCAATTTCTTCTGAAAAAGCTAAATCGGGCATTGTGGAATGTGAATGTTCTCAGACCCAGCAGCTTGCGGATAAGAAAGGATTCGCGGTGACATTTACAACCAGATTTGCTGGCTCTTTGCCTCCATCTGCTATGCAGGCCTTCAGTCCCATGCAAAAGTCCTGTCTACATAAATGTTTTTGAGACTCTCTAGGGGAATTTCACATAAGCATTGTTATTCTCCACACAGGTCTCTGAACTACTCTGCTAGGCAAACATTGCCTCGTGTAGTATATTGTCCATCTCCTTGAACTTCCAAGTTACAAAGTCCTTGGAAGCTGGGAAGGAGTGTTGGCATTGAACTAACATGAAGTTCTCTTTGGTCTTCACAGCACTGGGTGTTCCTCGAATTCCAGTCCATGCCTTAGGCAGGAACAAGAAGGAACTTCTTCCCTGTTCATCATGGGCCAATGGCAGTAGTTCTTAAAGAATAGGTCCAGAACCAGCAGCATTCCTGTCACCTCGGGACTCTAGAGAGATGCAAATACTCAGACTTCACTCCAGAACTACCGATTGAGTAATTCTGAAGTTGAAAACCCAACTTTAATAAGAAACGAGTGATTGTAGTGTCAGGTAAGGTTTGCAAACTGCTGACATAGCACATTGGACATAGACCCACACACTCATCTCAGCTTTCTCCCTTCTCCCAGCGTAGTGGTTTAGGTAATGATGATTACAATAAAGCCTCCCAGCCCTTTAGGTCTGACCCTTTACAATGGCATTGCAGGTTCTCCCTTCAAGAGGTGAAGTTCAAGTCTCCACCCCTTGAATTTGGGCTGACCTTACACAATTTACTGTGACTAATAGGATGTAGCAGAAATGATCATGTATGAATTCCAGAGTCTAGGCATCAAGAGATCTCGCAGATTAGAATTTTTACTCTCACGCTCCAAAAACACTGCCTGGGTGAATGCCATATAACGAAGCCCAATCAAAACTACTAGACTATGGTTCAACAGCCAGAGGTCAGAGAGCTCAGTGAATCCATTTTAGACTATCCAGCTCCTGTGCAGTGGCCGGATAACTGCTTGCACACGAATGACTTCAAGCAATACCCATCAGAATAACCATTCAGCTAACCACGGCCCAAACTACAGAAAAACAGAATCATGGCCAAGTAAATAACTATTGCTTTAAGCCACTATGTTTTGGGCCATTTTTATGCAGAGGCAGAAAACTGATAGACTGCACGTATCCAAGCAACTATGAAAGCAAAAAAAAAAAAAGATTTCCACCCCCCCCAGAATGTCTATTTGTTCTTCAAATTGAAACAATTTCTATAGCTCAGGCAGTATCACCTCATCCTTTCTTAATTTAAATAAGCAATCACAAAGGAACTTAGTTTAGTATATAAAAGAGTCACTTTTGGGTCTCAGTTTCCACATAGATAAAAGGACAATATTCAACCAGATGATAGTTTCAATTATTATTCTGGGTTCAAAAGATCTATGGGTCTAAGAAACTCAAACAAAGTAAACTGATTTATTCAACTCATGAAACTTACAGAAAGACATAATGCAACATTGCTCGATAATAACAAAAATAAGAAAAACACAGAAATGGGATAAAAAACTTCTTTAGTAGAAAAGACACAGAAACATATTTGATTTTACTCCCCATACATCCAAGATGGAGTTAAATAACATTACCTACTGGCTACCTGCCTCCATATCTGGAACTGTCATTAGGTTCTTGGACAGAGAGATAGTGCAAGACACAGCAAAAAACAAACAAAACAAAACAAAACAAAACACAGGCTTTGGAGCCTGACATACTTGGATAGGAACCCTGGCTCCGTTTCCTCCCAGCTGTGTGTGGCCTTAAACTAGCTATTTCCCCTTCAGCCTTAGGATCTTTACCTTAAAAAAATTGTGTATAACCATACGTACTCTGGACTCTTGTTGAGGATAAAGACATATATCTAAAAGCAGCTAGCACAACAAAAGGGGTGAAATGGAAAAAAATTACCACAATAAATTTTAAATTTTATCACACTACAATCTAGCACATACAATCATAATTATGTAGCAGAACTGGATTACAAATTAGATTTTCCTTTTATTAATAGTATGTTTTTTCAGTTGAACTTTCTGGAAATCAGGAATATAAACAATTCTTATTTTGATGTTTAAACGACCACGTTAAAGAAATAATGTTTTATTTGAAAGAAAGCAGCTGTGGATCTATTAACTCCCACCTGATTTTTCTCCCTCAACTTTTGTGCATTTCAGTTTTACTTATGACCAGCTCTGCAGCAATTTGCTACTGGAGATGGAAAGCCTTTGCCTTTTTGAGAAAATTCCTCATTCCCTCAGTTCTCCCATGCTAGCTCCAACTCCAGCAGCTACCACTCGTGGCTTGGGGCTGAGAACGTTCCAGACTTTTTTGTAATAGCAGCAATGTGGAAGGAGTGGAGAGAAGACAAGGAGCAGTAGCAGGAGATGAGACTCTTAGGTGTGGGATAAGGTAACAGGGCAGGAGCTCAGAAAGGTGCCCACTGCTTCCATCACACCAATCACCTCTTCCTCTGCTCTGGTCTTACTGGCCTCCTTAATATTCCACCATCTTACTCCATGTCAGGTCATTGCTTTAACTTCCATGTCTCAGCCTGGAATACATTCCCCCAGATAGACACTTGGTTCCTTTTCATCAGCTTTCGGATGGTCCTAAATGTTCTCTTAATACAAAGCTTACCCGATAACATTATAGACAAATACTCCCACATTCCTGCTCCCTTCGCTTCATACCCTGCTGTCTTGTTCTCTTTAACTGCATGTCTCTAACTTCAATGTGCTCATAACTCATCTGTGGATCCTAATAAAAATGCAGATCCTCATTCATTGGGTCTGGAATAGGGCCTGAGACTCTGCACTCCGAACAAGCACCCATTTGACATTCCTCTGTGGACTATATACCACTTAACAATATTGAGATTGTATATGCTTTCTTCTTTCGTCATTGATTATCTTTCTCTTCCAATCAGAACCTATGTTTCATGAAAGGAGGGAAATTATCTTATTCTATGCAACATATTCAGCACCTAGTATGATGCTCAATACAGAAAAGTTAATAAATATTTATTAAGTGAATGAATTATACATGTTGCTGGAAATAAAAAAAAAATGAAGCTTTGAATGTATTTTTCCACGAGAAACATTATAGTTATACTTAGGTACTTTAAACACAGGTAGATTTCTGTGCCCTGGTTCTGGAACCTTCCCATCATGTATAAAGGGACTTAAATGGTAGCAGAAACTAAGTTCAGAGTTCAATAAACTCATATACAAACTATTGGAACCCAATTTCTTTAAAGGTTCAGATTCTGAAACTGAGCATACCATAGAAAGTTAGAGAGAAAATGCCAATGTCTGATAATACAGGAACAAACTATGTATACATGCGGGGGAACCAATACTTGCAGGTCATAAAAAAAAGTGTTATCATTAGGGCCTCCCCTGGTGGCGCAGCAGTTGAGCACTGGGTTGCGAGGCTGCCTGCGGCCTCTGCAGCACCAGTTCGATCCCCGGCCACCGGCGAGGGTCCCGCAAAAAAAAAAAAAAAAAAAAAGTGTTATCATTAGTTGAATGTAAGCCCTGGAATAGCAATTTTGTGTCCCAGATTGACAAAAGGGGGGAAAAAAGACACGTGCTTATCTTTTTCAACACTTCAGTGTCATGAAATGTAACTCTGATGAGTGCTTAGAAACTCCAGGGGACATATGAGACACAATGTCCCAAGCCTGGCCTTTTTCAACCTAAGTACTATTTATGCCTCCTATTGAATTATCATTATCCCACCCTGGCTGTGATCTTTCCAATGCGTGATATTTCTACTTGATATAAAATAAAAATCAACTTTACTTGCAGAACTAGTCATCATGCTTTAGTGCTTCAATCATTTGATCTTTGAAAAGTAGACAAGGCAGAAAAAAAATTCCAAAGATGTTTTTAGTTCTGCCTAATTATAGAATTGGTACAGCAAAGAAGTTTCCTGGCTTCTTTCCCCTGAGATTCAAAGTCAGCGTTAGCATGGCCATGAGATTTTATGCATATTCTCTATTAATAAGTGAATAGAAAGTGAAAAAAACAGACTAAAAATATGAAGTAAGAACAAAAGTTAAAACTACAGCTAAATGAAGAAACAATCCTCCTCCAAGTTGGCACATAGTAGTCACAGTCTATTGTTCATTTTCTTGTACAGAAAATAGAAGAGTTCTTCAAACTGTTTTCAAATCAGGGAGGGAGAGGCGAGAGGGGAGCTATGTGTGTTTCTGTGGTATTGAAGGTGGGAGAGGGTTGAGACATATTTGAAGAATATTGTCTAAATGATCCAGGTGTCACTGAGATAGAATCCTATGTATTTCGTGTTAAGGGGTCCCTGGGGGCTCCACAACCTGATCGCCTCTTCAGGGGCAACACACCCATCCCTGCAACTGGGAGTACTGGTTCTTGATGGTGTCCCTAACTAGAAATTGCCACAGGCCCCAGACTACACTTCAAAGCTCTCTCTTTCTTCCCAGCAGGCAGCCCGAGGCAATGATTGGCTGGTTCAGGAATAGAAAGGTCAGGTCCTCTCCCCATAATCCAGGGAGCTCTGTGGAGTCTATCCAGATCCAAGGCTTTGTGAACCTAGCTGATCAATCAAATCATCCCTTCAGCCTCTTTCACTATCTGCACCTGTCAACCTTTCTTCCCTGTAGGTATATGTTTGAAGAACACACACCAATATATTTTTGTTGTCCAATACTGAATCAAAATCCATTTCGAAGGAACCTACTGTAAGACATTTGCTAAATAACACAAAGGTTTATTCCAGTTTTCAGAATTGCAACAAATTTTCCCCTTCACTCAAAGATCACCTCACAGTTCTGCTTTTGAACAAATGGTTACAGCCAAAAAGAATGTGATCCAGAATACTTACAGGCTCCAATAGTGGCCAGTCCAAGAGCTGGGCCAGGCTGCTTTGCTCTCAGTTCTCGAAGTAAATGATTTACCGCCTTCCACTCAGAGTTCAGTTCTTCTAACTTCCTCTTTAATAGAAAAGCATACATGTTATTTGATTAACATCTAGCAGATAACTTAATTCACAAAGTTATTAATTCATTTTATGAATGTGTTACTGCATTTCTATTATATTTTACTTGTAAATTAATTTGTTTGGGTAGAATTCCTTTCTAAGGTATTATAATTATTTTAGCCAACCACCCTACAAATCATTATCGATTGTTTGCTGTGCGCAGGCTTTTTGCTCCAGGCACAATTTTCTTAAAAGGAAGTAGAATGCAAACATTAATGAAAGCAAAACAAATAAACAAACAAAAAACAGTAATTGCCTTGACTCTTGTAAATAGTAGTATCTAGTGTTGCTGCAGTAAGAATACAGAGAATATTTACAAAATCCTAATGTCCTGGCTCAGTCCCAATCAATTAGATTAAAATCTTTTGGAGGAAGGGGTTGTGGTACATGTGGGGACAAACTCAGAGTCCACTTCAAGGAAGGATTCTTGTCTCAAATGGTAGAAAAGATCCTTCTGTTATCAGTAGCTTCAGGGACTCTCATTTGCAGAGAGTGGCCTTGACAATGGGATGCCCTTTCTAGGGAAGCCCTCATTTTATGACTGATCAGGAGGTAGGTATAAAAGCTGAGCTTTGGAAACAGCCCAAATGCCCAAAAATAGATGACTGGATCAAGAAGATGTGGTACATATATACCATGGAATATTACTCAGCTTTCAAAAAAGATAAACACATGCAATTTGCAGCAACATGGATGGCGCTGGAAGGGATCATGCTCAGCGAAATAAGCCAAAAAGAAAAAGAAAAATACCGGATGGTCTCACTCATAGCAGGAATCTAGAAAACTTAAATAAGGGACCAGGGAGGGCCTCCCCGGTGGCGCAGCGGTTGAGCGCTGGGTTGCGAAGCTGCCTGCGGCCTCGGCGGCGCCGGTTCGATCCCCGGCTGCTCCCCGGCCACCGGAGGAGGGTCCCACATGGCGCGCAGACCTCTCCTGCCGCCCGCTGCTCCCCTCAGCAGTGTACTTCGGTCCTTCTGCCTGTTCTGCTCCCCGCTCTGGCTCTGGTGAATTCTCTCACCCTCCCGCGCTTCTGACTGTACCCAGTGCATGTATAAACAAAACAAACAAACAAACCAGCAAACAAATAAATAAAGCATGCCTCTATAAAAAAAAAAAAAAAATAAGGGACCAGGGAAATGAATAACTGTAAGAAAGTGAAAATCAAAATCAACAAAAAACTATGAACCAGAGACACTTTTTGGGGGGTGGGGGCTGGGAGGGGAGGGATTGGGGTCAGAATGGGGGGTTTGCAATTGTATGGGGGAATATAAAAATAAACTTTATTATTTAAAAAATTAAAAAAATAAAATTAAAAAAAATAAAATTGAATAAATGGTGAGAAAAAATAAAATAAAAGCTGAGCCAACGTGGGTTACAATAGGGTAATTTGGAGGGTCAATTCTGCTGTGAGCTCCCTGTGGAGGCAGCCAAGTTTGTCTATGGTCAGGGGCATGTTGATATATATTTACCAAGTGGCTCTCTGGAGAAAAATGCAGCACCCTGATTTTAGCATTTGCCAATTTCTGTGGCATTAATACTTTTACTTAGGCCAATGTTAAGTTACACGTATAATGTCAAATGGCTCACTAAGTACCTGAATCTTTGACAATAGGCCCTCATGAATAGAGACAGGCTAGGTTCTGTACACCACTGGAAGCTCTATGATTACTTACTGCCAACAGACTGTAATGTCTATTTGTTTTGGGTTGAGGATTTTATAATGAGTGAGGTTTTGCCACATTTTATTTTCCTCTCTACTGGCTTCCATCCAGAAGAGGACTCTAAAGTCTTCTCAGTGGATGAGAAGGGGAGTTAAGTCCTAATACCCAAAAGCACTGGTTCTCATATTTTGGGAATCCCTGGAGATTTGTTAAATTACCAATTGCCTGGTCACAGCCCCAGAGCTTTAGATTCAATAGGTCTTGGGTCAGGCTCAGGAATCTGAATTTCTAACAATTTACCAGTTGATGTTGATATTGAATGTCCAAGATCAGAGCCAAAGGCATCTTTGATACCTAGTGAGTTACCTAAGCACCTACAATGGTCTCAATATATAGCATCCTTAGCAAAAATAATGAAATAATTATCTATAGGATTTAATTGTTTTGTGTAATTTCACTTGAGAAAAGCTGCAAGGAAAATGCAGAGCCACACTATAGAAAGAATCTGGGTTCCTATAACATCACATAAAGGATAACTGCTAGCCAGGAACACATACACCCCACTGTTACAAAAGCAAGAAAATCACTTTTATTGTGTTAGACTACTGCAAATTTTTTTGTTTATTTGAATGAATTAGTAGCACTATTTTTATTTTATTTTTACTTTTATTGATTTTATTATTTATACAAGCACTGGGTACAGTCAGAAGTGCGGGAAGGTGAGAGAATTCACCAGAGCCAGAGCAGGGAGCAGAGCAGGCAGAAGGACCGAAGTACACTGCTGAGGGGAACAGCGGGCGGCAGGAGAGGTCTGCGTGCCATGCGGGACCCTCCTCCGGTGGCCGGGAGCAGCCGGGGATCGAACCGGCGCTGCAGAGGTTGCGGGCAGCTTCGCAACCCAGCGCTCTACCGCTGCACCACCGGGAAGGCCCTAGTAGCACTATTTTTAAAATTTTTTGCTAGTACCTACTGAGGGTCGATAGCAGCATATTTATACAGCTGTAAATTCCTATGTTCATGTTGTGAGGAAAACAAATAATTTTACTGATACTGGATTTGGTTATAATGAACACATTAACACAAACTGCACCGTGGGTCTGAAGAACCAAATTTGAAAGAACCAGAAACCACAAACACTTTAAAGAGCTATTGAGTAAATAGGAATGGTAATAAGTCAATTTAACAACTGGAATGTTTATTATATTGTAGTGCCTTTAATGATTTTTTGTTAATTTAATGCCAATTATTTTAGTAAAAACATCCATTCATTTTTTATTCATTCCAGAGAAAATATTCAGCTACTATTCTGTGCCAGTGTTTGTGTCAGTTATTAAATTTATAACACATTCATATACATATAGGTAAAATAGATATATAAATAAATGACAGCAGAGATTTTATGAAATAATAATACTGTGAACAAGACATGTCGGGGGAACAGCTTAACTGCCTGCAGAGATCAGTTAGGTTACTCCAAAACGCTAACATAGTAATGATGACTGGTGATTTTTATGAAGAAATTTGGCAGCTGGTGGAGAAAGGGCGCTCCAGAAGAAGGGAGAGCATCTTTAAAGGCAATGAGGCAAGAGGTATCCAGATTTTTTCAAGATAATGCAGACTTTTTCCCTGGATACCTAGACTATACTGTTTATATGAAAGGATCTGAAAGTACGAGGACAAATTCAAGGGCAATGTATTAAAGTCTTGCAAGGTGAGATGATCAGATTTTCATCTAATACCAGGTGGTGTATGGAAGTGTTTGGGGTAGAGGAGAGATAAGACTTAGAGATAAGACTTGTGTTCTGGGAACTGTATCAGAAGGGAACAGAGTTGAGAGACAAATGTGCTTTGAGGGAGAAGTGGTAGGAAACTGAGTGAATCCTCGGGTCACATGGAGAAAGGTAGAGAAGAGTGAGTGTGAGTGTGTGTGTGTTTACTTTTTTTGGTTGTGGTAGTTGAGATTTAAGCTGGGAAGTGCTGCAGAGTTGCTTTCCAATTAGGTGTTTCTTTGAGTCAGCACCATCCTTGTGTGTTTCTCCAGTTAGACTGGGTGCACCCTTTGGAGGGCAGGTGCTGACTCTATTATTTTTTTGTACAGTGTTCTTGTTGATATCCAATTCAATGTTTCCTAATATAGGTCTTCAGCAAATATATATGAATTGCATAAAATTAAAGTGGTTATCTGAAAAGGAGAATCAATAATTGAGTTTACTCCCCAGTTGGACTATGAAGTAAATTATATACAACTGATGATTTTCTTGCAGAGGGCTTGAAAGATCTCATGTAATTTTCCACATATATAGTAATTTTAATAGACTTTTATAATTTATGAACCAGCCTGAATTTGAAAAATATATGTCCTAGACCAGGGTCACGAAGTCAGATCCTTATAGGAGTAGGTAGGAAGGACAAGATTGGTCTAAAACAGAGCGACATGATCTCATATAACTCAACGAAAAGAAAATAACCCAATCAATAAATGGGCATACGAGTGAAACAGACACTATTCTAAGGAAGACAAATAGATGGCCATGGACTCATGGAAAAAATGTGCGTGGTCACTTATCAGGGAAATGCAAATCAAAACCACAATGAGATACTACTTCGCACCTGTGAGATGGCCAAAATGAAAAAGATGGAAAAAAAAAACTAACCAAGGGTTGGTGAGGGTGTAGAGAAGAAGGAAGCTTCGTTCGCTATTGGTGAGAATGTAAGCTCATCTAGCCCCTATGGAAAGCAGCTTAGAGGTTCTCCAAATATTAATAATAGAACTACTTTATGATTCAGCAGTTCCAGTCCTAGATATCTACCCAAAGAATGCAAAAAACACTAATTGCATATACTCCTATGTTCGCTGAAGCACAATTTAAAATAGCAAAGCTATAGAAAATTCCTAAATGCCCAAAGGCAGATCAGTGGATAAAGAAGACATGGTCTATATACACAATGAACTACTATTCAGTTATAAAACAAAGATGAGATCTTGTCATTTGTGACAACACACATGGAATAGGGTGGGAAATGCTAAGGAAAAATCAGTCAGAAGGAGAAAGACAAATACTAGATGGTTTCCAGTATATGTGGAATATAGAGAAATAAATCAAAGGGTCCAAATAAAACAAATTAATAACAAACCCTAGAAATCTGACTCTGTAATTGAGGTTACAAGATGAGGAGTTGGAGGGGGAAGAAACAAGTGGGGGAGGGAGCACAATGGACTATGGAGGACGACTATGGGTATCTTGGTGGTGGGTGTGGTGACCGGTATCTGAGGAGTGTGGTCCCGTGCCTCTGAATCACACAGTGCTGTAAACCAATGTAACCTCAACAAGTAAATATAAAAAATTGAATAATTCCAACAAAGGAAAAATAAAATAGAAAAAAAACATTCTTTAAAAGTAGCTAGACTGAATTGTTTCACTCATCTGTGGAATAAAAATACCAAAATACATTCATATGCAAATAATAGTCGAAATAAACCTTAAACACAGAAAGAGAAATATAAATGAGGGGTGGGAGACAGAGGAAGGGACAGGACATGGGTATGGGTGCATTGGTGGAGGGTATAAAAACAAGTATTAAAAAATAGGTAGCTACTTACAGTACATAAATATACTTAATGAAAATTTAAAATAAAAAAGAGTTGCAACTTTATTTTCAGCTGGTGTTTGCCACCAGAAACACACAAAATTTAAAATAAATAAATAAACCCTTCCGATCACAACTCCTTATTTCTGTATGTCAGAGAAGTTTGATTCACTTTCCCAAGGGCAGAGGATTTAAAAGGTGCCTTGATGGTGTGAGCACTATGGAGATTACACCTGAAGGGGGAGATCCTTTACTTCCAAAGTACTTACAACAATGAAATGAACTGGAATAAAAAATTCATTAAAAAAAGTAGGGAATGGAGGTCAGCATGGCCCAGGTGAAGGCCAGCAACAGCTGAATAAGATGAAAGCCAGCTAAAGAATTATAAGCAATAGTTAAAATCAACAAACTAGATGTACATAGAATCATGTAGCTAGAGAACTTAGAAACACAGCTATGATGTTTTTTTTCAAAGTTAAGAAACAGAAGATATATAGTGTTTACAAATCTGAAATACACTTACTAATAATGCTACATATTTTACAATGATAAAGTAGGGAATACAATGGAAGGAGAGATATTGCTGGCACATTTCAGGAATTTTGTGAATTGATTGTTAAACACAATCATTAATAAAAATCAAAACATGCAAATCTAAAATTAAATAACATATAATAAGACCAATGTAACAAATGCTAGAAAATCATATATTCTAATCTAACAATCAATCTGTATTCTTGAGGTTACACCTGTCTGTGTATATGACATCATATATCAAATTGGAGTTTTTAATTTTTTCTCCTGGAGTGCATGATGATAAACATACACTAGCACCTCAGGGAAGAGAACTCTTTTTATTTAAAACATAAGCCTTGAATCCAAAAGCAAACATGCCCCTGATAAGCTAGGAAAACGATCACTGAAGGTCATGACATATGGGACACATTTTTTTCCATTCTGACATCAGAACTAAACACTGAGAATCAATATTCTAAAAAGGCTGGTGAAATAACATATATTTGGTCTTTTAATTCCCCTGTGAAGTTTGGATGACTTCAAAGCATAGAATATTCTGAGCAATGACAAGTAACCATGTTGATAACAGAAAGCAGCAATAGGTAAAAAGGAAGCAGTAATCATATAAGCAGATAATTCAAAAATGTAGTAGTCTTGGTCATTCACTGGGGAGGTAACAGTTCATCATATATCATTTAACTGATAGGAAGCCACCAACAGAGAGAAAGGGAGAATGAGGAGGGAAAAGAGAGGTGGGGGGGGAGAGAGCAGGTTTTAAGTACTGCTGGGATCTGCCCACTCTTCCACTAATAAGCATATGGCCCCAGAGTGAGTGGGCGAGAAGAGATGAGAGTTTGCTGCTCCTACAGTTGGCTTTGGTTCCACGTTCTTATAGTGTGCACATCTCATTGCACTGAGATTGATTCTAATATTTAAAGGTATATGTTTTCTTACAATCTGGATCCTAAAAATCCCTTCATCTGGTTCTTAACTGAAGAAATAGAGCTCTGTATTGAACTTCATTTATGTCCCATGTGTATCACTCTATGCCGAAACAGAACAGTAAGTGTTGCTCATGGCACTTCTGAAAACTGAGAAAAGTTTAAATTACATTGTTTTAAAATCAGAGGTTCTGGACTTCAGTCCTAAATCATCACTCCGAGTCGTATGATCCTTGGCAAATCAGATAGGTCGCTCAGATTTATCATCCTTGAAATGTGGATATAACACTACCACCTAACTCATAGCATTTTCAGAGAAACTAAATGAGATATTTTATGTGAAAAGAACTCTGTGAACTGTAAAATGCTATAAAATTGTTGGTTAGTTATTATGCACTGTTTAATGAAGCAAAACAGAAGATAGTTAATAAAAGTTTTTGTTAAAATGAAAATATTTCAATGCTTAAAGGACTAGGTTTTGGTTATCCTAAAAATAACATGTTTGTATATTCAATTCCCTTTTATTAATACAGAAACTGAAAACGGTCTATCCATTTACTCAAATGTTATCTTGCCCACTGTTATTTCCAGGTGGGTAAATGAGGCATTACTATAATTTCAAATGTAGAAATTAAAACAAGTACTACCTATAATGTACCACAACATATGAGGATATTGCAAAGTGTCAACAATGCAGTTAAGTTCCTAAGTGTATATTCCCCAATCTTTCATAATTATTAGCAAATACTATCATTTATAAAAAAAATCTGCAGATTTTGATTCAGCTGGTCACAAGCACCTACCATAAGTACCTGTTGTATTTGGGAGTTGAAATTGACTATTTGTATATTATGGAAGTTCTATTTTGTTCATTTTGTTTTGCTTTTTGTTTCTCTAGCATGTGCCTTTCTAGTCTCTTATCTTTTCTAGTAGGTTAAAGTTATTTTGGGTAGCAAAATATTTGGCTGCAGTTTAATGCAGCATTTTTACTTAATAAACTTCAAGCAATAAAAATCTAACGGTAGCAATTTGCTAATCATGTTAATAATCTATAACCAGATTTAAGGGAATCAAATATATGTTTAAATGACAACTTCTTCCAATATAAAATTAGCTGGACAGTAGTTAACGCGTCCTATTTTTAATTGGATTTCCAGATATTAAAAACCGTGAATATCCTAAGTGAACTGTAGATCCCAGGCTTTTCTTACAAGAGCTCGAAACTCAACAATTGTGGTAGATTTATATTTTACTCAGAGGGAAAAAACGTAAGATCATTTATTTCGATGGCAAACTTAGCTTCATTATAGAGAGATTTTTGCAGCTGAGCATTATTTTCCATTGTCTATAGTTTGAAAATAGTCATTAAATGTTATGTTACAGAATGCAAATTTTTTTATAAAGAGCAGAAATGAATTACCAGAAAAAATGATTTCTGAATATATTTTTCCTTTCTTAATTTAAAGTGGAATATAATTTTAAACTTTGTATTGGGATTGTCAAGATTTAAAAATCTTGTATTTTATTTTGTCGTTTTTTTTACTTGTAATTATTATTATTATTTTTTTAGATTTTATTGAGGCCACATTGTTTGCAACATTGCATGTGATGCAGAAGTATAGGATTACATTTCTTCAGATGTGTGTCACCACAGCTGGCATACAAATAACAACTGTGACATAAAAAAATGACTCCATCTATCGCTGATATACACAGACAGGCATGTAAATATTTTAATACTGTACTGTGTGTTTCCATAAATTCAATTAATAAAACTGAGGACCAGGGATGACATTCAAATTTCTAAAAGGTTTGCCCAGCTACAGCATGAACTACTGAGTAAGTCTAACTGGAGAATTTACCCCAAAATATTTCCTCAGAAAAAAGTGAACTCATATCAGATCCTTATAATATCTTTTGTGTCTCAATCATATTATTTTGAATGACAAAGTTGCACAGTAGCCAGGAATGATCTTGATATTGAGACGTGAGGTTGTGGTACTTATAAAAGTCATCTGACAGAATTGGTTAATAAAAACAAAATGCAGACATTGATAAACCATTAGCAATTATTCCTATGGTATACATTATTATTAGTGGCAAAGGCCATTGTAAACAAGACTTTCAAATATAGTTTTTTTTTTTTTAAGATTTATTTATTTATTTATACAAGCACTGGGTACAGTCCGAGGCGCAGGAGGGTGAGAGAATTCGCCAGAGCGGGGAGCAGAACAGGCAATGACGAAGTACACTGCTGAGGGGAGCAGTGGGCGGCAGGAGATGTCTGCGCGCCATGTGGGACCCCCCCTCCGGTGGCAGGGGAGCAGCCAGGGATCATACTGGCGCTGCAGAGGCTGTGGTCAGCTTCGCAACCCAGCGCTCAACCACTGCGCCACTGGGGAGGCCCAGACTTTCAAATATAGTTTTAAAAAGCAAAACAGAAGTTATTCTGATGGGGTGATAAAAAATATATACTGAGTAAAATGAAAAGAATCCCTCTTCCAAAACTCTTTGTGACTAGGCAGTGAAGTTGGGGATAAGACTTTCGGTGATAGCATTGAGAAAATGAACAATGTCTCTTCCTGCAGGTGGCAGCTAGGTAGGGATGATGTTCCAAATGAATGTAAAAACATCACAGAAAACAAACTAGATGGAGACAAGGCCACTTTGCCACCACAAAAATCACAAATATGAAGCACTGTTGCTTCGTTAACAGCAGCAACTCTGCCCTGCTTTAATCCCTTCACCTTCAAGTTAAAAATTGTTAAGACTGGGAGAACAGGTAGGTAAGTGTAGAAAGGGACTTAAGTATTGAGCTAGATGGAGTGTATACAGACTTTGATTTATAATGATGGACACCTGAAACTTAAAGTACTAATAATTCAACATTACTTCAATACAAAAGAGAGGAAAAAATAAAGATACAGATTACCACATTGACTGTTTCTTGATAACATCTAATCTAGAAATGGCTTCCGTTTTCTTAGTTCCTTGTTAGAATCTGCCATCCACCTGGCCCCAAACAGCTCTTTTAAATGCCTGTTACAGAGATTCCTCACAGCCATGCTGAATTGCTTTCTCCTTTGCTGCAGTAAGCAAAATGATTATTTATTTTTTGTTCGTTTCTAACTTTATTGTATTGAGGTTAGATTGGTTTACAACACTCAGAAGTATAGGATCACGTCTCTTCAAATATATGTTACCACACTATACCTACCACAAAGGGACCTAAACTTTTAGATTATAGTTATATTCTGAGTAGCCTCTGGACAGAGAGCTTTACCAGCATCTTACAGTCAAAGAGTGTCATACTTCAAATAAGTTAGAAGGAAGCTAGTGAGCATTATAATTCTGGGAAACGCATATGAAGAGTCTGACTGAACTTGTTTCATAAAATATAAATGTGGCAAAAGCAGTATTTCTCATTTGGGTGTCATTTTATCAAATGTGAGATTTCAAATATGGAAGTGCTGCTCAATTAAGAAATTAAATATAATTAGACATTTGGCAATCTCATCCTTATTCCTAAATGTTTATGTTTACAAGTTGTTCAAAAATCTATGATAAATTTTATCTTCTCAGTGAGAAAGTGGGACTCTCTTTAGAGTCGAACACATGTGATAGCATTTATTCAGTCTCTCAGAGTTTAAGACTTTATCCTCAGTTTTAAAGCTAACTTGTATTTTTTTAAAAAATGAAGTTCTGCTACTTGTATATTAATAAATTATAAAATCTCTCTGATATTGTCTTTCTATAAATGCTCTCCCAACCTTTTCTGTTATCACTGACATGGAAATTGTGCATGCTCACCAGATGAGTCAGTCAAAAAAGACTGTTCATTTGAGGGGACAGACTTACATTTGTTACCTCTGTATTGATCTCTGATGTTGCAAAAAAGTTGCACCAGGAGGTGAAATCATATGCCTGATAGATGATTTATACAATCCAAATAGCGTTGTAATTGTAATAATTATAACATTTTGACCAATAAGACACCACTTGATCTGCTATCCCACATATGTATCTTCAGACACACATCTGTTAAAATATGTTAAAAATTACCAGGCCAAAAAAAAAAAAAATAAAAACATAAACCCTAAGGAAGTTCTTGGAAATGTTAAGATGTTGATGTTGGCAGTAGAACAAACTCATTGGGAGGGGGAAAAAAAAAAACAGCTTAATCAAGTTAATTAACAACAAAACAGCTGGGAAAATGAAACATCCTGGTTGTGATTGACTGTAATTGAAAATGACTAATGATGCTGTCATTTTGCAGCTTATATCTGAGGAAATGATGCCTGGAAGATTATAATTGCCCTCTTGACCATTTGTCTACAGCAATTACTTTGTGTTAAAGGTTGAGGTGGAACCCTTTGGCCAAATATTGAAGGTTCCTAAAACCTTACTTTTCCTCTTGCATTTAAAAAGAATTTAAGAGAAGTAGTAAATTATTAAGTTCATGTTAGCATGGATTTTTTTTTTGATTACTTAAAAAGTTAGCAAAGCAAACAATTTGCTTTCATCTTTTCACATCAGCAAGTAACCAAGACAATTTAAGACTCTATTAATGCTCTCAGTTCTAATATATGGAAGACAACGTAATAAGCATTTCAAATTATATACATACATTTAAAATTAGAAGAAATAATATTTTTTCTAGGTTAAGGTAAAGAATGAGTGAGAGTTGGTAAGAAGGTAGACTGGTCCAAGCACAGAGGTTTCTCAAAAGACTAAAAATGAATTCCCCACATAATCCAGCAATTCCTCTCCTACGTATGTACCAGAAGAACACAGAAATGCTAATTTGAAAGGAAAGTTGCACTCTTATGTTCATTACAGCACTGTTTACAGCAGTCAGGGTGTGGAAAAAGCTTAATTGGGCAAAATAGATGAGTGGATTATGAAGATGTGATACACACACACACAATGGAATACTACTCAGCCATCAAAAGAGATAAACTCATGCCATTTGCAGCAACATGGATGGAGTTGGAAGAGACAATGCTAAGTGAATTAAGTCAGAAGGAGAGAGATCAATACTGGATGGTGTCACTAATAAGTGGAATATAGAGAAACCAAACTAAGAACCAGAAAGACAACCTAAAAGCTCACCCTTAAAAGTGACTATAGAACTGAAGCATCCACAGGGGGAAGGGGAGGAGTAGCAACAAAGGAAGCTCAAAGGACTGTGGGTGGTGGACTATGGGTGATTTGGTGGCAAGTACCTTATGATGGTGATACCTGAAAGAGAGAATCCTAATGCTACCACAATTAAAAGAACAAATTATTATTATTTATTATTTTTTATTTTTTAAAGATTGATTTATTTATACAAGCACTGGGTACAGTCAGAAATGCGGGAGGGTGAGAGAATTCACCAGAGCCAGAGCAGGGAGCAGAACAGGCAGACGGACCGAAAGCACTGCTGAGGGGAGCAGCAGGCGAGACAGGAGAGGTCTGTGTGCCATGTGGGACCCTCGCTGGTGGCTGGGAATCGAACTGGCGCTGCAGAGGCTGCGGGCAGCTTTGTAGCCCAGGGCTCAACCACTGCGCCACTGGGGAGACCCATAAATTATTATTTTTTTAAAAAAGAATGAGTGAATAGAAGAAAACATGATCAAAATGCTTAAGTTCAAAAGAGAGTTAAAAACTGTCTAAAAAGCCAAATAACACATGCCTTATTTATTTGTGTTGTTAATATTGCTTCTGATGACAATTGTTTTTGTTGTGCTTTAACTACAAGAAGGAGTACTTGTCATGACTCTGGAAAACTAAAAAACATTAAAAATTATTCCATTAATAGGGCCTCCCCGGTGGCGCAGCGGTTGAGCGCTGGGTTGCGAAGCTGCCCGCGGCCTCTGTGGCGCCGGTTCGATCCCCGGCTGTTCCCCGGCCACCGGAGGAGGGTCCCACATGGCGAGCAGACCTCTCCTGCCGCCCGCTGCTCCCCTCAGCAGTGTACTTCAGTCCTTCTGCCTGCTCTATTCCCTGCTCTGGCTCTGGTGAATTCTCTCACCCTCCCACGCTTCTGACTGTACCCAGTGCATGTATAAACGAAACAAACAAACAAACAAAACAAAAATAAATAAATAAAAAGCATGCCTCTAAAAAAAAAAATTATTCCATTAATAGCATTATCATAAAACATTATTAGAAAAGATATAAATTCAGCAAAATACTACACAATTTAGCTTACTTATCTAACGAACTTTCCAATGACATAGGGTTGTGTGTGATATGTATCTGTGTAGGGGAGAAAGGTGTCAGAAAGCAAAGGAACAATGCTTATTTCTTCAATCATATTATTCTAAGATACTTTCTTAACTTTGCATCAGAGACATAGTGTGACATTTATGCCATTCATAGAACTGTCTCACAATCTACATTTGACTTTTACCAGGAAATCCTCAGAGAAAATAAGGAAAAAGTTGGTTAGTCAAAGATGATATAAAACAATTTACCAATTTTGAAATTTACAGAAATCCTAGAGAAGTTGATGAAATGAAGTAAAAAGGAAGAAATGCAACAGGGATGAGCCCAGTTACCAAATAGGACTCAGCTTGGGAGGGGCGCGTAGATGCTGAACAGACAGGTTGTCTGATGTAGAATGTGGAGATGCCAATAGACAGTCAATTTCCTAAGAAATAGAATCATTCTCTGATATGCCCTTAATTAGAATCTCTGCAAGCAGTGGGCATACTAATTATCTATTTATATACTGGCTCTGATATACGTATCACCAAGCATTTTCATTTTCTTTTTAAGAACATCACTTCCTTCATAATTGTTACAATTTCCAAATGCACCTCTCCTTTACCCCTGCCCCCCATATAAAAAACAACTTTTTTCTTGAAAATATAGTGTAGACTACTCAGGCCCTACCCCTTATATTAAAAAGTGAGAAAGTTGAGAATTAAGGAGAAAGGGTATTGGGAATCACAGAATTTAAACCTTTTTACACATAAAATCAAACTTGAAAGTAGTTCTGTTTATGCACTATTAGAGCAATGGATCACTTTCAAGAAAAATCAGCCCTAACTGTTAAAAAGTTTTTGATCTGGGTCTCCCTGATGGCGCAGCGGTTGAGAGCTGGGCTGTGAAGCTGCCCGCAGCCTCCGCAGCACCGGTTCGATTCCCACCCGCCGGGTGAGGGTCCCACATGGCGCGCAGACCTCTCCTGCCGCCCGCTGCTCCCCTCAGCAGTGTACTTCAGTCTATCTGCTCTGCTCCCCGCTCTGGCTCTGTTGAATTCTCTCACCCTCCCACAATTCTGACTGTACCCAGTGCTTGTATAAATAAATCAATCTTTTTTAAAAAAAATTAAAAAAAAAAGTTTTTGATCCAAACAGATATTGCTGTAGCCCCAATGCTTTCTGCCTTGTACTGCTGAACTCCATGCCCAAACTATGGGATTGTTGCTGAGCCTCTAGTGTTTCAGTTTACCACAAGCCCCAGTTCAGCTCCAGGTATTTGCAAAGTCATGAACCAGATCAAAAACTGCACATGAATCAACTATTTATCCTCACCCCCAACCTCCCAAATGAAACTTGCCCTTTTGCCACTATTGACTCAATAGACTGATTCTTCTTCAAACTCAAAGGATAAATGGTAGAAGAATGAAATTTTTCTTATGTTCTGCTTCTCCCAAATGAGCTGATATGAGAAGACATGGGGAAGGAGCAGGGGAGAAAGAAGGAAAGTTGGCTGATTCCTACAGAATGGTTTAAAGGGACACAAAAGGGAAGGGAACTTAGTATCTCCTTATTCTTTCTCATTTCATAATTCTAATTTTTTAAAAAGATTATGTATTTATACAAGCACTGGGTACAGACAGAATTGTGGGAGGGTGAGAGAATTCACCAAAGCCAGAGCAGGGAACAGAACAGACAGAGTGACGAAATACACTGCTGAGGGGAGCAGCGGGCGCGGCAGGAGAGGTCTGCGTGCCATGTGGGACCCTCGCCCGAGAGCAGGGGATTAAACCCGTGCTGCAGAGGCTGCGGGCCACTTTGCAGCCCAGCGCTCAACCGCAGCACCACCAGGGGAGGCCCCATAATTCTAATTTCATTAATACAATGTAGAAAACAGATATGCTCAGGCATGGCAGATCACATTTATGATCTCAAGGTGGCCCAGGAGTTGAGGGTCTAAGTGGAGATGTGATAAGCTAGCATCAACTGCTCAGGCTATTTACATGCTACCAAATCAAAGATTTTCTCACTGATTTTCAATTAAGAGTTGTGTGTTTTTGTTTTCACAAAGGCACAAAAGTAAAAGCTAAAATAAACACCCATTTATAAGCTGTCATGGTTGTGCCACTTCCTGCATAAAGTCTTTGAGGATCAACCACTGAGTACAATGAAAGGACCTATGCATCAATCCATTTGTCCATTTTTTCACTCTGTGGAGGGTCAGTCTGCTGTCTAAGGAAGGGGTCTGCTTAGGGACTGACTTTCTTTACAGAACCAACAGAAAACCTGAAGTTGAACACTTCCAGGATGTACTCTAGCTCTCCAATCTAAACAGAATATATCGTTACCTTATGAAAATCATCATCTCAAGCCTGAACTTGATGCAAATTATTATTTGGGGGGGAAGTTAGGGAGCAGACACACTGTATTTGTGAATAAATGCACATAGGCATCTACAGAGAAATCTGGGCATTTCAGCATCTTGTGTTTGGACACTATGCTTCAGCTACAACTTTAAATTCACCTAAGGAAATGCTCCTTGTAAACTGTAAGGAAAACAAACAATTTTCTAGAAATGGAGCTTGGGCCAAGCATAAGCGGTGACCTTGGAGACAGATTCTAAGGCACGGTAATGTTGTTTGCAAGGACAAACTGGTTCTGTATAATGAGGTTATTGACCTGTACTGTTTTAGAGCAGTTTTAAACATGAGGGTGAGGCTCGCTAAATCTCAGCCTGCAACATTAGCTAGAGAAACCAGGACTGATCAATAAATAGCCACCATTCCAGACTTTTGGGAACCATTATAATTTTGGTCAGATACAGAAAATAAGATAACCTATACCCAACATCTATTTATCCCTGGACCCTCATTTACAACTGGAAGCCACTGATTAGCCATTTCTTGAAAACTGATCTCGCTTTCCACTTCTCTCTCCATATAAAGGCCTGCAAATACATGCATCCTGGACTTCAAAATGCACATGGAAAAGGCAAAGAAGTAGCAAGCTTTCTCCCAGGACAGCTTTTTACCAAAGAGAGAAGCAATTACATGACATTTCACTAAAAATTCTTGACCCCATAAAGTATTGAAGCTCGAATGCCGATTTTCCCCTTTCATAAGAAAGAGCAACAGAGAAAAGAAAGGTCACGGACCATATTGTGATTCTTTACAGCTGGTGGAGACAGACAGTATGATGCAGTAGCTTGATTTGAATTAAGCCAAACAATATGAAAAGCATCAAGGCTGGCAAGCAAAGCAATAAAGCCTCAAAGAATTTAATCTACCTTGAAGGTGGGGCTACTTTTGTACTGATGGCAGCACACCAGGACAGAGATGAGCCCTTTAAAGCACTGGCTCATTAATAGCCTGAAGATCACAATATATAAATAGGACATGTTGAGCAAAAAGACAGCTCTGTTCTGCAATTGTGGTATGGCCAATATTTCTTTGCAAGTTATTTCATTGATTATAAATAGACCACGTCAATGGCAAATGTACGACAGGGGAAGCATAACCCATTATGAGGTAATGGATATTGCTAGAGGTTGCTTCATTACCTTCACTGGCTGAGTGACTGGTTTTTCCTTGTACAAATGCTGCCCTTTAGACAAAATCCCTTCCACATCCGGCTGTTTAGCTTGAACTGCTACTTCAGTTTCCTGGGGAAAAGAACACATACAGTGCAGATTAACTTCACAGTTAGCAACAAAATTACTAAATTTAAATATACCCTCGGAGACTCCACATGTATTGCAGATCAATTTCTGCATGGCACATAGGGACATAAAAAAGTTCTTTTGAGTGTGGAGGAAAGAAATTGAAGTCTTTGTGAAACACAATATAGTTAGAAATATTTATACAAAATCCCCTTGAATCATGTCATAATACCATTATGCAGAAACTAACCATCTCTTTCTAAAAACAGTAGAATGTAATCCTGAGAAGTATGATATAGGCACATGATTAATATGGACAAATACTATAGTTAGCTTCCACACGTTCAGTAATCCTAATGTTCCTTTTACTTGACAAACTTCTGATTTTAGCAGGATTCTGCTTTGGATCCAAAATTTTGTCTTGAAATAGAAACCAAATGATTCTTTCTACTTCATTGTCAAAACTGTTAAGTAGCTTTCTGAAGAATATATACTTAAAACACAGTATCAAGACCTGTTGATAATTAAGCAGCCCAACTAAACCGCCCTTTGGAAGAATGATGAGGCTATTTTTTCAGGCTTGTTTGTTTTTCATATGGAGAAGGCAGATACAAGAAATAAAAAACAAACAAACAATACCTCAAACCTCTTTAGATATATGAATAGAAAGTACTTTGTTACTGGCTGTTGTCTAGCTCCCTTGAAGAGAGAACAAAAGAAATGTGCATAAATTGAAGCTGAAGGAAGTGAAGTTAAATATTACAGAAGACTTTTTGGATGGAACACTTGTTAAACACTAGGATGGAGTATCGATTAATCAATGTCAGGCATCAGTCAGGGCCTGGGCAATCTTCCCCAGATAGCAACTCCTGATTAACCCGTATCTCTCTTCCTCCCTTTCCTACCCAATAGTGTCCCAGCACTGCTGTGTGTACGTGTCTTCATGCCACTGTTTCCTTTCTATACTGTGTTTGTACCTGTTCTCTTGCAGCTCATCAAAGCAGGGAGTCCTCTGTACTGCAATTATGGTAATTTTATAGAACAGAGTGGGGTGTCTTAGAATTTATGGGTGCTCAGCACATGCTCTTGAGAGGGATTACTTCTTCAGTTTTATTATAATACATACCAGTGGGAGGTGGGTTACGTTGGTTACATATATCCATAACTTTTGTGGTAATGGGTATGGGTGTAACATATACATATGCATGTGTGTATACACAGTCTCCCATTTGGGCGAACCATGATGGAAGAAGCAAACCCCAAATGTCAAGTATTAATTCATTCTCTATGATAGAATTCTCATTCTCTTAAAATGCCTTCCAAAATAGTAAAAAGTTTGAATTTATAGTGTGCTTTGTGAGAGTCAAGGATTTCTTTCTTCCTTCAAAATTATTTGTAAATGTACACTCTGTGCCCTTAGAGTATGATCAATGCCATTCTTTACCAATATTTAATAACTTAATGAATGTTTAAGGTAGGTAGCACTTAACACCTTTCTCCTCTGCCCTTGGTCTTCAACTGCAAAAAGGTAGTTCCAAAGATTGCAAAATTTGAGGCTACTATTCAGAAGGCATTGGAAAACAGACAGGGTTAGGAGACTGCACTTGAAACTACAAGGATTTTCCTTAGGAAAAGAACACAGACATTTTAATTCATCAAATTTTCATTGGTAATGAACAGAAAGAGCAGCAAGGCTGGCATTTAGGCAATCCTTATAGTTCTTAGAGCTAGCAGGTGGATTGGGAGAAAGGTGGCATGCTTACATGAAATGAGCATGTTTTGCACCTGCAGAAGGTAAAATGTTCCCTTTCAAGGCACCAAGTCAGCCCTACATTTAGTCCTCTGAGGAATCAGCATTGCAGTCACACCACTTCCTTCTCTAGAAATGTTTCCTATTAGTATGCTCTCTATCACCATTATTGTCATCGCTTCATCCTTTCATGAAATAATGAAGAATTTAAGTACCTAGATTAGATTTACACTTGGTTATATAGAAATAGTGCAATGGTAAGAGAAATCATGTTCAGATCTAAATTCTTTGTGGTTATTTCTCCTTGGCACTTTTTTGGAGAACTAGATCTCTAATTATATGCACTTTGGATAAATCACTTTAGAAATACCATCTTGAAGATGAATTTCTACGATTTACCTCACTACATTTATTTGCAGTATGAATTTATTAGTTAAAGGATAGGTCAGTTATTTGGGGCCAAATATTACTGCTTGCAGGGTCAGCTGTAGTAAATCAATTAAATGCACTTAAACTTTTCTTTGGTATATTTTCTTAAGTTAGTGTGAGGAAAATATACTATATGAAACTAAAAATCAGACTGAAAAGATGGAAGTGTGCACGAAATAAATTGTAAAATTCTGCTATCCCTCCATGCAAATAAAACGTGACATGGAAAAATTAAAAAGCAAAGCAAGAAAACACACAGAAAAACCTTAGCCTAACGGTGTGACTATGCAAACATAAGAAAATGCTACTATGGGCCTCTCTGGTAGCGCTGGGGTTAAAGACAGTGCTATCAAGCTATTGCTAGCCTCTGCAGCATGAGGTTGATCCCTGGCTGGCCAGGGAGCAACCCACATGGCGCAGTAAACCTCTTCTGCCTCACCCGCTGCTCCCCTCAGCAGTGTATTTCAGTCAATCTGCCTGTTCTGCTCCCCACTCTCTCTGGTGAATCCTCTCACCCCCTGCACCTCTGGCTTACACCCCAGTTCTTGTATGCATAAATAAATAAATCTTTTTAAAAAAGAAAGAAAATGCTGCTAAGATCCTTAGCTGTGTTGAAAAGGCTAACACACTGCTATGAAGATATTAACAGACTAGAGTTGCCAAATGTTTGCTATGTGTCAGATTGTTTCATGCACATTGGCCCTCATACTTACATTCCTACAAAAAGGGTACTACCTAATTTTACAGATGCTGAAACTGAGAGAGATTAACTAAGTTGCCCAAGAACACAAAGCTCACAAGTGGTATAGTTGATATTATAACCAGGACGTGTGTACACTAACCCCCACTTTATTCCTGCTTTGCTGGGTATAGTGTGTGTGTGTGCGCGCGCACACATGTGTACACACATACATTAGTGCTTCTTGATAAAACTGGAAGTCATATATTTCTTAATATGCTATTAATTTTTTCTCATCTTTAAATCCAATATCTTCTATAGTATCTTTCCAGGGTGGAAATAAGAGAAAATTCTGTCTCTTCCCACAGAAAAGGAAATGACTTTCAAATCGTCCCAGGGTGTCTTTTTTGGGTTTATGATTGCCAAACTGATGTTATACAGTTCAGAGAACTGGTTAGAGTAAACCTTTTATCTCACAAATGGCCTCACATCTTTATATAATTTAAGATAAGGTGAAGGAGGTCACCACTAAAATGGAAACACAGTTAATTACAGTGGCCACTTTTTGTAAGTAGAAAGCATTCAACTTCAAAGAACATTCAGAAGAGAATGTCTTCATGGGATTTCAACAACAGAAACAATCTCATTTCTACTAATACAACACTTCCATTTAGTTTTTTTTTTTTAACTTCACTTATTCTTAATATTCTTAATATCACCTGCAATGTAAGATTGTGCTCCAGGATTTAAGATTTCTATGACGTGCCTAGCATTTCCATTTCATTGTAGTATGGACAGTTCACTACAACCTCATGCATAACTTTGAGGAAAGAATGTCTTCAAATTAGATAATAGGGAATAATCTTTCATTAATAGTCACTAGGAGAATATCACAGCCTATTTTTGAATCTAGCCCTGATAGGTTTTTGAAATGGAGTAACTCTCCTAAGTACCTTCCATCTCAGTGTTCTTTCTTATTAAACAGCATTACCGATATTGGGGAGTTATGGGTTTGATAAACAGTAAAGCAGCGGTTGGTGATGAAAATTGATGAAACAACATCTTTGAGGGTGAATGTATACAAATTAGCATACACTTACATCTTTAAAAAATTGATTCATTAATTATATTTCTAATTTAACATTAAGCTGATTGCATATTTAGCTAGATATTGACACCTGTAAAGCTATTATAACAGAGCTACATTTTCCCTTTCTTCTTTGTATTTACTTTTTATTTACCTATTCTTAATGTGGAATATATGAATACTTATTTAAATACATATGTGTATATATACATGTGTATGCATATATATCATTAAGGAAATTGTAAACAGCCTTTTCCACATATATTCCAATATTCATTCATTCACTTATTTGTCAAATATTTATCAAATATTTACTGTATTTCAAAGCCTTGCTTAGGAACTGCGAACACTATGAGGCATAAGGTAGTTCCTTGTGAAGGATATAGGTACAATACCACATATGTAACTTAGAGGACAACAGCTATAATGACCAGCAAAGTGCAATGTACAATGGAGCACAGAACAGAGATTGATTAGTTCTGTGTTTGAGGGACAAGAGGATCAGGACAGGCCTCATGGAGGAAGAAAGGCTTGAGCAAGTGTTGGAACAGGTACAGTTCATGTACCTGATTGACAAAAGGAGGGACTATTTTTTTAAATGTTAACAAAAGGTTTATTTCCAAGGGAAGGGAAATGAGGAAATGTACAGTTAAGGGAGAAAAGAGGGAGAGAAATTCTTAAATGTGTCCTACCCGTTCCACAGACCTGGAATCCCAAATGACCTGCTGAGACCAAAACTGCCTGTCCAAGAGCACGAGCCATGTGCCTGAGACCTCACTAATATAGCTGGTTTTTGTTTACAAATAGAGAAAATGGCTGTTTAACTCGCCCTTAGGTCCTTACAACTTCCCTTTGAGGATCATGGGATTTGTAGTTCCCAGTGTCTTGATGGAGTGGGGGGGGGTATTTTAAGTATTGCAAGAGGGATTTCAAGGTATGCAAGGATAGGAACCACTGGCAGCATGGAGATCCCATGTGAGGGAATAGGAAGAAATGATACAGGAACAGAAGGCAAGAGCCAGAGGAAAGGAAGATCTTTCTTTTACCACCATCAGGACCTTAGTGGAGAAACTACAAAACAATTTTAAACACTTTATAGTCTAAATGATGTTCTAGAAATGAATATATAGTAAGATACATCTAAGATGCTTATATGTAAAAATAAATACATTTTGGAATCAATTAAATTCTAAGATATTTGCAATGCTACGATTGGCTAATTAGTTCATTATTAACCAGTACCTCTGTAAGCATGGCTGTGATATGGGTGAATACACTTAACGTCCCCATTTAGATTAGGATTGACTGTGTGCCTGGATTTGGCCACCCTGGGCAAAATAAACTGTATGATAAAATTGAGTTGGGTCTTCCAGGGTAAGTCAATATTTGCCAGTCCCTCGAGACCCAGACTTCCACCAGGAGAAAACACTGTATCATTTAGGAGCATAATTGCAGTCTGGAACCTGGTATGAAAAGACATTGAGAGCATATCCTCAGTCTAGAATAAGAAAACCTGAATCTGACCCATAATATGGAATAAAGGGGCAGCTGATCTTCAGACACATCAATGAGTCATAGCTTGTATGTCACCAGAATCTGGGGACTGTGTGTTATTGCAGCAAGAGCTGACAATTGCAACACTATAGTAAAACATACAATTAGACAAACAAAAATATATATGGATTTCTGGGATAAAAAATACACAAGTAAGCCTTTAAAATAAATGTGCACCGGTCACACATATCAACTGTACCATCTCTTATTCCACATACAAACTGTTTGCTAAAAAAGGTAGCAAGAAATGAAAAATGAAATGGAATCAATACTGTGTTAGAGCCTGACTTCTCCAGCCTAGATTGTCAGGCAGACTCTGACAAATGAAGGTTGATGGATAGAAAAGCACAACATAGTGCAGTTGAGTTGCTTTCTCTTTCCCCTCATGCTGGGTGACTGTTCTTTTATTTATCTGCAATTAGGTTTGCGAGACCACAGCAACACGGCTCTCCTTCACTGTAACTGCTTGCTGTCACGTATGTGCCAAACTGATTGACAAAGAATGACAGGTTCTCTCTTTCCCTTTGAAGCTAATCAAGGACAGCCCACCAAAGGGAGGCTTTTCTTTTTTTCTGATTTAGAGATTTATAGATTTCAAAAATAATCTGTCTAAATACACAAAGTATAACGCAGTATTGATTTTTAAAGTGGCAAGTGTTATGAAACCAAGGAGATCTAATCTACCAAGGTGCATAGTCGGAATGCTCAAAGTCAATAAAACAGTGGACATAAGTGGCCATCAAGTAATGAGAATGACTTCCAGAAGCCACTCTTAGAAGCCCTCCACTCATAAACAAAGGACAGAATTCATCTAGCAAATAAAATCCTACCAAAAAATGAAAACCCCAACATATCATTAACTCATTCAGTAACTATTAACCGAACATAAAAGCACCTATTATATTTCACCTACTGTTTAGGTATTAGATAGGTAACAGCAAATAAAGGAGAGAAAAAATCATGTTCTTGTATGACTTACATTCTAATGGGGAAGATGGAAACTAAAATATGAATTATGGTGCATCAGAGAATGAAAAGTACAAAAAAAAGCTAATATATCAAGTGGGGGTAAGAGATGTATGTATGAGTTGAGGGAGGTGGGATGTGGACATTTGAGAAAGTGTCTCCAGGGAAAACCTCACTTAGAAGGTGACAGTCTAATAAAGGTTAGGAGGAAGTGAGGGAATGAATGAAGCAGCTATTTCAAGGAAGAAGAATCCATGGAGAGGCACCAACAAATGCAAAGGTCCTGGGGCAGGAGTGTGTCTGGCATGTTCAATCAATAAAGAAAAAGGAAACCAGGGTGAGTTGAGCCTAGTGATCAAGGGCAGGAAGCAAAGCCAGAGAGGTTGGGGAAGGTGTGTTCTGTGGAGGTGTCTGCGGTAGGACTTTGGCTGCTACTCTGAGTGAGATTATGAGCCATGGGGTTTTCTGAAAAGGAGTGATGTGATATGGCATACTTTTTAATGCGTTATTTTGGCTGCTGTGTTAAGATTAGACTGAAGGCACGTAGGGAACAGACAGTAGTTAAGAATGGATTCCCAAGAGGGTTAGTTAAATCTATTTGTGAAACCCTTGAAGTACTTACTTTGAAATTTTTCATATGTACAGTTTTTAAAAGAGAACTAAAGTTCTGCTCTGGTTTAAGCAGGGCCATTTATTTAAATTGGTGCCCGCTGGGTTTTACTCCTTTCTAAGTTCTCAGTGGAGAAAGGTGTGGGCTCTTGAGCCTTACTATTTATGTTCCAGTCTTGGCATGAATGGATTCTTTGCAACAGAGACCATAGAGCCTATTAAATCTAAAAGACATCCTAAAACCTTTGCTAGCTGACCTGGCCAGAAAAACTTAGTCAACCGCTGACCTAGGGAAATGGTTCAGTTTGGGATTTGTGGCTCTAAATACTTCTGGGCACAAAGGAAAATTACACGGGTCATTATTTTTAAAGATAAAACACGAGAAAACCATATTTTGCCTTTTACCTCCTTATACAGACTAACAGGGATAGTCAGTTTATAATTATACTTTAGCTCAAGATTCAATGAACATTTTCCACAAGGAGCCAGACTGTAAATATATTAGGCTTTGTGGGTCATATGGTTCCTGTCCACCTCCTGCCAGTGTAGTATGAAGCAACAATAGGCGACATGAGGACAGATGAGACTGGTTGCATTCCAGTAATATGTCATCTGCTAAAGCACAAGGTGTGTTGAATTGGCTCTCAGTCTGTAGTATACTGACTCCTGTTTTGTAGTATTATAGTGTCACTGGAAGTAATTAGATTTGGGATTAAAACATTTGGGTTCTAGACTTATCAATTCATGAACTGGGGCAAGTCACTTAAATTCTCTGAGTTTCAGTATCTTTAATTGTAAAACAAATGAAAATGATATTATTCTAGGTGAGGGATTAATAACACATTTTACATGTCAATTTGACCTTTGGAGAACTTTCTAGCTCTATTCTCCATGGAAAGCTGGTAAAACTGGGATGTCAAATGTTGTCAGCAGGTATCATTGCTACTTCTAAAAACAAAACAAAGAGACTGATTTGTAATTTATCCTTGCCTTAGGTGTTCTACATATGAAAGATAAACTGCCTAAGGGAATGCCATAGTTTGGGGGATTCCCTCAGTGTGGGAACTCTTGTAACTGAGCATATATCTTTCATGACTGTAGGAAACTCTGCCTTTGTTATTACACATTGATACCTGGACACATGAGATTTCTAGGGTAAGGTAGGGTGGACCTAGCACCTCTATCTTAGTCTCCTACCTCTGTATCTGTACATAAAGGGATGAACACTTGGAAAGCTGTGCATACAGCTGTGTATTCTAATCCCACTGTAGAGTGATCCTGCCTGATCTGCCTTCCCTTCCTGGTAGACTGTCTTTCTAAATCCCTCTAAGTGACTGACTTTGAAGCTGAATGTGGTTAATGGTAGCCCTGTTCAGTTGCGCCTAAGAAAAGAACACTCACAGATGGGCTTTACAATAATCAATTCTAAGATCCACATTTTATTTCCACCAATTAACTGCTCTGAAACTGAGAGACATTTTATAAATGATGGTGTGTCATAGTCTAATTGGCAGCACTTTCATCTTAGTGACAGATAAAATAATGATGCATATTTTAATCAACAATGTCTTAGAAACAATGAAATAAATGTGACCAGGCTACTCAGAGTAGGTCAGGATCAAATGATGGAGTATATGCAATGGTAATACTAACTGCTACCATTTATTGAGTACTTACTAAATACAAACACTCTGCTATGCACTTAACATAAACCATCTTAATCTCACTCAATCTCTACTGCAGAGCCTTTCAGCAGACATTATTATCACTTCTCAGATTTAAAAATCCAGAGTTACTGAGAGCTTAAGAAACTTGCCTCAGGCACAGGGTAACAAATGGTGGATCTGAGATTGGAACCCTAGTCTGTCTGCTGTAAATCCTGCATTCATAATGACTATACTGAACTCTATGCATTTGTTCATTATACATATAAAATTTAGATTTCATTTGATGAATCACAAGGTTTAGAGGCAGAAAAAAGTCCTTTTGATTAACATGTAATTGTAGATGAGTTCAGAGTTTCTCAGCCTCATCACTGTTGACATTTTGGGCTGAATAATTCTATGTTATAGGCACTGCCCTATAATGTGGATGCTTTGCAGCATCTCAGGTCACTAATCACAAGATACCAGCAGCACTTCTTCCCCCAGATGTGACAATCAAAATTATCTCCAGATATTACCAAATTTCCCTGTAGAATAAAACCACTCTTGGTTGAGAACCACTGAATTATTGAATACATAAATGAGTAAATGAAAGAATGTCTGTCTCCTACTGGTCTATGTTTCCAGATGAAGTAGTATGATTTAATATGAATAACTTTTTTCTTGTATGGAATGTTGTTTGCAATGCCATTTATTCATATATTTTTTCAGATGTGCTGCTATGTACACTATGACCACAAACCATATTCGATTGTGGTCCTGGTGTGTTCTAAACATGTGGTATAGCTCAATTTTTACTGAGCTTTTCCTAAAAACACTGATTTAAATGTCCCAAAGGGATTGAGGAACACAGTGAATTCTATGGACTCTCTCTATACAAATAAAAGCATTTTTGCCAGGTCTCCAAATAATGTTTTTCTTGCTTTGTGCATTAACCTTGATCAGTAATATTTGCATTATTTTAAACTGATACAGCAAAACACTAAGTTACCATCCATGTGACAATGGACATAGATCTTGAACTCTTGACACAGACTATTTAACAAAATATGTAAGTATTACTAAACATGAGAAGTTTCTGTTTTAAACATAAAACAACAGTTAGGGTAATTTTCATTAAAAGCAAAGAAAAGAGCAATTCAATTTTGACTTCATGATTGACACGCACTTCAAATGAAATTAAAGATGTTTTGTTTTACGATTAAGTGCTGCACTAAAATTATAGTCATTATCTCAAGCAACTCTTTCTAAATTCTTTCATAACTTGTAAGCTCAGGCAATCAAATGGGTAAATGAATTAAATTTGTGTTAAAAAAAAAGCAACAGAAAAATGTGAGGTTTCTCTTTTGAATATTTTCTCCTTAAACATGCATAAAAAAAACAAACACAAAGGTTTCAGAAATCAAGGAGAATACATGGGTGAATAGAGTCTTCAGCTTCATCCCATAGCCTGAAATACTTAATTTTGATACAATTATGATACTCTAGAATTTCTACCACACCAGCAAAGTGAACCCTTCTAATGGTCTGCTGTAAAGCCAGTAGTGAAGAATTAGATAAGGAATTATGGACCTGTATTTTATATGTATATAATTGTTAGAATTCAGAACAGAGAACTCAAATAATTCTGTAAAAGAAAACAAATGATCCAGTAGAAAATTGGGCAAAGTGATAAGAAAAGTAAACTCAGATGGAGAAATTTGTTTGGACGATAAATATGAAAACCTGTTCGACCAGGGAAATGCAAATTAAAATAATAAATTCACATCATTTCCCGTTGCTGGTAGAAAACAATTTGTAATATATAATAATATTAATGATGTGAATAATGAGTCAACAATTCTAATTCTAGGTATGTCTCACATAGGTTTATGAAGTGACCCACAAAAAATGTTCTTTCAGCATTATTTACATTTGTGAAAAACTGGAACTAACCTAAACGATCATTCATTACTAATCTAATAATCGCATTGATTGTTTTGTTCCTAGTTCTTATTGTTAAAATAGTACATACTTTTAACAGATAACTCTCTAAAGTAATTTTATATCTTTGGCCTTCTTTCTTATCGCATCCAAAATTCTATTAAACATAGTCATAAGCAAAATTAATGCTTCTGTTGATAACTAACTCATCAAATATATTGACAATAAAAGAGTAGTGCTGTCTAACAAATATTACTTCAGCTATAAGGGTATAATAAGTATAACATCTCAAATGACAACCATTTAGATTTGACTGAAGCAAAGCAGTGTGTATATGTATGTGTGTGTGTGCATGCGTAATTTTGTATTTGTTATAGCTCCAATTATGTGAATCACTAACACCCATTACTATGCTAATACTAGAATATATTATAATAAATGTTATTACAAATTAATTTTGTATCTCTTATCACCTATTTCATCAAATAATTTAAGACAGAGATGCCTATTGCTCTGTATTTTCTCTACATATATTATTCACACAAGTTCTCTTGAAAATGTTGAAAATTGGTTTTACTTATATAAAGAATATAGAGAAACCAAACAAAGGATTAGGAAAAAAGACAAAACTTGCAAGCTGACAAGAGCTCTGAATCTATTGTCATACAGGGGGGAAGGGGTCAGAACAGGAGAAGGAAGAGCATGAGGGACTGTGGTGATGGATCACGGGTGCTGTGGTGGTGGGAGAACTATGGGGACTACACCTGAGGACAGAAATCAAATACTGTCCAAAAATTAGCAATGATGTAAGATAAAAATTAAAATGTTGAAAATTAAAACTATGCACAGATGACTTTGCAGTTTCATGGGTCAGTAAGTGAAATTTTAGGTGCATCTCACACATTCTTTTGAGTGTTACCATATTTTGCCTTTGGAATCATTAACTGAATTATTAATTTCTATTGCTTAAAGATTTATGCATACAAGAACTGCTGTACAAGCCAGAGGTGTGGGGATGAGAGGATTCACCAGAGACAGAGTGGGGAGCAGAAAAAGGCAGATCTACAGAAATACACTGCTGAGGGGAGCAGTGGGCGAGACAGGAGAGGTCTGCTGCGCCATGTGGGTTAACGCCCTGGCCGGGGATCAAACTCAGGGAATGGTGGCTGGTGATAGCTTGATAATGCTGAGACTTAACCCTTGTGCCACCAAGGAGGTTCAACCGAATTATTAACTTCAAAAACATCAGTCTTGCTTCAATACATAGCATGTAATATAATAAGCATTATTATAAATGCATTTTGAGCTTTTAAACCTTAAAATTAAAACTTAATAAAGTAGTCCAAGTTAGAACATTATGGCTACTTTTGGGCATCCGCGGTGGTGCAGAGGTTGAGCGCTGGGCTGAGAAGCTGCCTGCAGCCTCTGCAGCACTCGTTAGATCCCCGGCCACCAGGCGAGGGTCCCACATGGCGCGCAGACCTCTCCTGCCACTCGCTGCTCCCCTCAGCAGTGTATTTCGTCAGTCTGACTGTTCTGTTCCCGGCTCTGGCTCTGGTGAATTCTCTCACCCTCCAGCGCTTCTGACTATACCCAGTGCTTGTATAAATAAATAAAAAAATAAAAAACAAAAAAGAAAGAATATTAAGGCTACTTTTATTAATAATATCCTTTGTGCCTTCTTATGATCAGTAATTGCTAAATATTCATTATGTCAGAGGAGGCAATGGAATATTCTGAAGTTGGAAGCTATAGCTTCAGAAATACTACACATGAGAATTTTAATTTTTTAATAGATATTATTTTCAAATTATGGAGCAAATAAAATGCATTTATACTGGGTAATAATTTAAGTAACCAGTTTACAAAACTAAGATGTTTCTTTTTCAAATACATATATTGAAGTACTTGCTATCTGCCATAATATGTATAATTTTACATAGTATGTGTATGCAATATGTGAACGACTCAGTTTAGTCATACAAATACTACTACTCAAAGGGGACTTAGAAGAATAAGAGAAAGATTTGGTAAGTGTATAAGGCAGATATGTGGCAATTTGGAAATATTTGGGATACAAATATAATTTCTAAGTGTAGGTGTAGTACAACTGACCGAAGAAAAGTAATGGCATGTCATAATTTTGCCTGAGACATGATCAGAGTATTTACAATATACAACAAAAATGCATTTATTACTTACATTTATACCATACTCTTATTTTCAATAACATAAAAATTAATAAGGAAAATCTCAGGAAACAGAACTGTATGTTCAAGAGGAAGTATCACTATGATATCTCTAAGTAGCAGATTATTTTTCATTGAGGTAACACTGGTTTACAACACGGTATATGATTTAGAGATATAGGGTCACACCCGTCAAGTGTATGTTATCACACCACACCCACCACCAAGGCACCCATAGTCCTCCACTGTGGTGCACTGTGCTTCTTACCAAGCAGCAAATACAGTGCACAAACCTCGGCTGTGTCTTCACTGGAAAGAATTATGAGACTTTGTGATATATTTTCCCATTAATAAAATCTAATTTTATTGTGAATTTGAGTATTTCAAGTATTCCCTAAAACATGAGAAGGCTAAAGAGTTTCATTAGAGATATTCATCTTTAAATTAATTTCTACCAATCATTTTGGTAAAACTGAACTCTGGTATGTGAGTGGAAGTTTAAATGGGTATAAGTTCATAGCTTTACTGAAAGTATTCCTTAAAGCTCTTTTCAGTGTCAAATGACTTTACTACATACTTGCTTTTCCTCTCTTTTTAAAATTAAATTGTAAGAACATATTCTGTTGCTTTTGTTTTTCCCCCACAGCATCTGATAGAGTGTTTTAACTTTAAACACCAAGTTCAACCTCTCCCCTCGAAAGTGTGATGAGTGGCTTTGTGTTGCTGTAACTTCTTGGCAGCCATCCTTGCCCATAATGATAGTTATACTTGCTTTTAGAGGTGTAGTAATTATGTATTTAGAATTTTAAGTGTTCTTGAGAGTTAACTGACAAATTCAAGGGTTCCTTTAGCAACCAATATAATTTAGTGAGTAGAGAATAGCAGTTTCTGATAAAAATACAAGTTCACCATCACAAGGTCAGAAGGGTAGACAGCAGGCAGGTAAGTGGTATTGCAGCAGAGACCAGAGAATCAAAGCGAGTACAGAGACCTACATGGGGTCCTTAAGTTGTATATGTCATGTAATTTCCCCTCACTTCTCAACCCAGATGATATTATGGAGAAAAGGAAGAAGCACAGTAGTCTAAAAAGACTGATCACATATCCAAGAGATATCAACTCATATAACAAGACTGAAAAAATTGTTTCAGAGTGAGGTCCTCTTTTACTCATTACCCAGGATGGGGGGGGGGATTTGAGAAGATTAATATGAAGCAAACTTTTAAAAATTGCATTTCTGTGCATCCATATCTGACCTCTAGACAAATCTATACTACGATCCCTGCATATTTATATTTCCAACTATTTGCATACTTAAGGATACAGGATAGTGTTTCTCAAAGTGTAGTTTCTAGTCTAGAAGCATCAGCATCATCAGGAAAATGCAATGTTAACATGCTCAGTTTATTCCACCCACATTAAAGTTTGAGAAGCATATTTCTGTATAGTATATACTAGAATAGGGAATGGATGTTAACCAGAGAATTTAATTCACTCGCATACTTATAGATAGAACATTTCTTTGTAAATAACACAGCTTTATGAATGAACAGCTTCAAGGATACTAATTTATGAGAGAGACAAGTAAGAAATGTGACTGTGTATTTTTAAAAAAGTCATGATTAGAAAAATGGTACTATTTGAGCATTGTAAATTGCAGGTACACAGAATTTGTGAATGTATATGAAATCCTACCTGCTATTTTGTGCCAACTCCCACTGTCACCAAGGGTGGTAACTTACAAGTTCAAACCCTTTTTTATTTAACAACCAATATTTCTACACTGTTTTCTGTCTGCCAATCAAAACCACCCTTTGGGTAAGGTAGTGGATAAAACAGTCGTACGTGCACACACTTAAACAGAAGTTATTTGAAAACTATTCAAAGAGTTCTTATCTTTCTCTTCTACACATACTCAGAAAAGTATCATATACACTTGCAGGGCAGAGTATCTTCCTGAGAGATATTAAAAAAAAAAATAGTAACACTGCTTACAATGTTCTCACATAACTTCCTCCAAAGTGTAATCACCTGAACTTGCCTTTCACAGAGAAGAAGACTGCTATGTGAAATATTAAAATTGTAGTAGAGTAGAAGCATGGTTTCAAGGAAGCATATGAAAGATTCTGGGTAATAAAATAACTTTCAGTGCATATTTGGACCAATAAAATGATCAAAGAAAGAACAATTCTGCTTTTGGAGAAGATGGTATAATACTGGTAAATGGAAAAATTAAAGTGGGGACACTTTAATTTCTCTTGGTTTGTTTCTTGTATGTCAAGAGGGGTGATGTTCTCACTGTGGAGACTAAAACAAATAGCAAAGAGAGGGAACTGGTGACCAAGATGGGTAAAAAGATTAGGAAGTCCCCAACTACTCAGAATTAACTCTCTTGATCTAGATAAATGACATCTCAGGACATTAATAGAGTCAATAAGCAAGCCAAATGGTAAAACACTCTGGGAGGGTCCAGAAGATGGGGAAGGTTCAGTTTCAATTTTCAGAAGGAAAAATAACGTGTGGGAATAAACTAGTTATTTCAGACTTGGTTAGAAAATCCCATGCAGGTAGAAGCCTGCTTTCTTCAATAAAAAAAGTACTTGGGGGAAAGCAAATATTGTTTCAAAAAGAAAAATGATGTAAAAAATAAAATAAGTAAAATAAATAAACAAAAAACGAAGTACTTGAGAATAGTAGGCATCAGTTGCCACAGACACTTTGAAAAGACAAACCTGACATAGCAACGGCATCTTGTTGGATAAGAAGAAGGAAGCCAATATTTACATAGGTGTTCCAGATAAAAAAAATAAATCTCATCTTTTAATTTGTCAGCACATTGGGTTTTTGTACAGGATTGTTTGCTCAGAAGGGCAAAGACCATTCTTATGCAATTCTAAGGTTTGTTTTAATACTTTCGGGTTATAACCTTAGGACTAGAATCTATTTGTCATTAGAAACATTCATTAAACTCTTTGTTATTAAAAAAAAAAAAGACATGTTTTTACTTCAAGCTGTAAAATGTATGTCTCACTAAGAAAAAGACCAATAACCTAACAGGAAAAAAAATGGCAAATAATGTAATAAACAGTGCACAGAAAAGGAAATAGAAAGAATGTGAAACGCATGAAAAAATTATATTCAAAAAAATAAGTAAATGATTCATACTCAAAAGAGAAAGCAAATTAAAATCTCCATGAGGTATCATTTTTGTCCTGCTTAGCAAAGATTTAAAAGTTGATGATACCGTAAGTTGGAAAAGATCTGGAGACAAGAACCTCTTCTCAATACTGATGGGAGAACTGTAGGAAGAACGATTTGGCAATATTTACTAAAATAAGAATTGCCATTTTGACCCAGGCATTTAACTTCTAGGAGCTCATCCTATGGATATACTTGTAATGTGTGAAAATGTGAACTATCATGGACATAAAGTTACATACTCTCTTATGGTGGCAGTAGCAAAGCTTGAAAACAACCTAAGTGTTCATTAATTGGAATGTTGGTTAAATGAAATATGGTACATCCTTAGAAAACTATAGTTCACAACAACAGACAAATGAGTATGCTATTAAAATGCTAATATGGAAAACAATTGTCAATATATATCATTAAGAGGAAAAGAACACTGTGCAGAAAGAGTGTTCATAGTATTCTACCAACTGATTTTTTTTTTTAAGAGACAGGGAAAGAACGCATACAAAAATGCATACACTCACATCCTACCCTTGCAAGGCTATGTGAGAAACTGGTAACTTTGGGATCCTGTGGGAAGAGAACCTGGATGGCTGAAAGATGGAATGCAGGGGGATTTAATCCCCTCTTATGCTTATACATTTTATTTTTTTATAGTCACAGACATTAGCTTTTTATTGAAGATTAATCATACATCAGCAAGGTCTACAATCTGAATTCTCACCGCTACTTGCACACAACATCAGGAAGATTTTGCTCTTTCACCTGATTTTCCTTGGTACCAGACAAATAATTTGTGTGTCTACTGAGTTAAGACTATAGAAGAGGGGCCTCCCTGGTGGTGCAAGGTGTTGAGTGTCAGCACTATGAAGCTATCCGTAGCCACTGTACCATGAGTTCGATTCCTGGCCAGGGAGGTGACGCACATGGCACAGCAGACCTCTCCTGTCTTGCCCACTGCTCCCCTCAGCAGTGTATTTCAGCCAATCTGCCTGTTCTGTTCCCCACTCTGTCTCTGGTGAATCTTCTCACCTCCCGCACCTCTGGCCTGCACCCCAGGTCTTGTATGCATACATAAATCCTTTTTTTTGAATTTTTTTTATTTTTATGCTTATCCATTTTATACCACAACAGTGTACTATCTTTTCAACAAAAAAACGTGGTTTACACTTTGAAAGTTGGAAAGATGGATTCATTCACAACTTTGTGATAATTAACTCAGAATGGCCTTACTGACAATGTACTAATTAGTACTTTGTATGAAAGGACTGTGTAGATTCTCTTCAAATTTGAAACAAAAATAAAAATGGTATCTAAATGAAAACAGTGTCATCAAACAATGCTTACCCACACCACAGGCAATACAGTGTGATCATTTGTATTATATTGTACTGTACTCTACCACATCTTCTTCTATTTCATTTTATAATTACAGTGATTTTGTCACACACCAATGGCCACCAGCAACAACCTGAAAAACAGTCCTTTAAATTATCTCCTTCCCTTCATCCCTGTTTCTAAAGTCCTCACCCAGGAGCATGTTGCTCATCAACTACCTCAATAATCTCCCAATTTTGGTTCTAGCTCTTCAAATGTAGGACTTTGCCGGTCATGTCTCTTGAATGACCCCCCTGCCCCGACACTGGTCAAAGCTAATGTCTCCTGCAAGTGGCATGACTTCTTACCGAAACAGGCTATACTCAACATCACTGAATTTATTTTTCTTCCCACACTTAATGCCATTAACCATTCCCATATCTTGGCTATTGATGCCTCTTCTTTCTGGAACCTGTATCCTTTCCCTCACATCTATTTTACTTGCTCAATTCTGTCTCACCTTTTAAAGATGCAGTTTAGGCATTGTAGCTTCCAGAAGGCTGTCTTGAGACTAGTGCTTCCTAAACTTTAGTCAGTAAAGGCATCTTCTGGAGGGTTGTTTAAACACAGATTGTATCACTTCACTCCCATTATTCTGACTCAGAAGTTGCATGGAAAGGTTCAAGGACTGGCATTTCTAACAAGATTCTAGGTGAAGCTGCTGCAGGTGGTCAAACAGTCTCCTGGCTGGGTATCATCTGTTAGGCTATCACAGCATCCTATAAATGTACTCACTACTTTGCATTGTAAATGCTTCTGCATTGATTGCATTTTGTACACTAAGGAATATTTATATATCAACGTACCTCTAAGCAAATTGAGAATGAGGGCCACTTTAAGATAGTAGGACATTGTAGTTAATCAATAAATGGTTTGTTAGCTGAACAGAAACTTCATTAGCTTACCCTCATGTCTTCCTCTGCCTAGAGAGCTTGATTGGGAATACATGCAAATAAGGTTAAAGTGCTTTTCAGCAATACACTTGATAAAGTCTCCAAATGAATGCTTGTGAACAAAATGGAATAATATGAACTGAGTAGTAAATAAAGCAATTAGAGGTTGGTAAGTCATTGAAAAAATAGAGCCAAAGGAAAGATGGTTAAACTGAAGTCAACATAGAGGAAGTTTCCAGAAATGTAATGTAGGGCTCTATCTTATGATTCAATACAGTTGACAATTATTTTCGCAACAGATCAATTTATTGAAGGCAGGCATATCAATTATGAAATTGAAAAGAAACTAAGAGATTGCAATACACCGTATGATAGAATCCTCTCCATGTCTACTAGCAACTGAATTGATGGGTTAACACATTTATTAAGGTTTCGATTTCAGTAAACTGAAGTTAAGAGCAGGTCAAATTTCTTGCAGGACAGAATGAGAGGGAGAATAGTAGAGGGCGGCAGAACAATCAGAACTGAGCAGGGGAGGTCCAGGAAAATGAATAACTATAAGAAAGTGAAAATCAAAATCAACAAAAAACTATGAACCAGAGACACTTTTAGGGGGGCGGGGGTGGGAGGGGAGGGATTGGGGTCAGAATGGGGGGGCTGCAATTGTATGGGGAATATAACAATAAAATTTATTTAAAAAAAATATTTAACATTAAATGTATAAAGGAAAAAAAAAAAAAAAAAGAACCTGACATCATCACAGATGTGTCAGAAACCAGACACAGAGCCGCCTGCTAGTTTCAGATGCTGCCTCTCCATGGCAGTGGGTTTCTTATGTGTTCTCTGGTTTGGTCAGGACTCCATCAGGAAAGCTTAAGGGACTTCGCTGGATAAGCCTGAGCAGGGCTGGGGAAGGGGCTGGTAGTCCTGAATTGAATTCCAAAATAATAATAATAATAATAATAATAATAATAATAATAATAATAGACTGCATCACAAGGGCAGGATGGAAGAGATGGTAACTAGAAGTTGTATGTGTGAAAATGATTTTTGATGCCAGTAAGTTCAGCACGAGTCACCAGGAGGAGATAAGCACTGCTGGAGTAAAGGCCTGTGCTGTGGTTAAGGCAGCCACTGAAGTGACAGAAAATTGGTGGTGTTTGGGCAGCTTAACAAGTATTCAGTCAGGGATTGAGTCACCACTCCTCCCTCACAAAATGCTCATCTCTCCCAGAGTGGCAACCTTCAGGCTGAAGTGTGCCCTTTGAGGTACCCAATGACTTTCCTGGTGATAAGTGGGGATACAGGGTATTCATGGAATCACTTTCTAGATTCTCAGTTTCTACTACACAATTGCCTGGTTTTGTTCCTGCTGTACACATGCCATTCCAATTGTTGTTCCCACTTTGTGGTTGATGCTAATCCTTCTCCAACTTTACAAAATAAAATCATGTCTCCCTAAGCCTATTCCAATGGTGCAGTGGTATCAAAGGCACATTTATGCCAAACTGAAGTATAATGCAACATATTAATGAGTAAAATCCTTCTTTAATCAAGGTATCAAAAGACACATCCCCATCCATCTCATTAATAGATTCATTTCCATTAAAAACCTACTGAGTATGTTTAATACTTATTTACAAAAAATTATATATTTAAGTAATTCAGTTGTTATTGGATATATTTTTTATTAATAATTGTAGATGTATTTCAATATAAAGAATTTAACAAATACTTAGAATCCTATAGTCACAGGAAATTGTCTTTAATAATTCAATTTAAATCCACAAAGATGTATTTATCATACAGCATTATGATAGAGTACTTAATAAAAGGCTTTATAACATAAATATATATTATATGATGATACAATGCTTTGGGAGAGTGAAATGGAGATGTGATTTCAAGAAGAAAGAGGGATGATATGAAACTTCTATTTATTAAAGATGAGTTTTTCCCCTGTATTTATTGTAAGTAGATGATGGTAGATATATTGCTATGGTATTTGGATTCCACTGAATACATTTTAAATGTAAATGTAATATTTACAATATTCCAGGGGAGAAAATAGATGCCATCTTTAAAACGTGCAAGAAGATACTCCCTTTTCTATGTTATTTTTCGAGTCGTCTAAGCAGAAGTGTCTGAGATTCACTGTAATAGAAGTTCCTTTGGCTCTCTCTCTAGCTAAGCAGGGGACTAGGATCAAAAGCTCTCCACTCCTCTCCCTCATGAGGAAGGAACAGTAAAAGTCACACCAGTTTCCTTTTGGCCAAGGAAGTGTTAGACCAATTTGAATTCATTGTTCCAGGAATTCTCAATTCACGAATCTCTTCTCAAATTTATTATCTTCTTCAGGGCTTCCCTGGTGGCACAAGGGGTTAAGAAGCAACCTATGAAGCTGTCCACAGCCACTGCAGCACGAGTTCCATCCTGGGCCAGGGAGCGACCCACATGGCACAGCAGACCTCTCCTGACTTGCCCACTGCTCCCCTCAGCAGTGTATTTCATTCGCTTTGCCTGTTCTGTTCCCCACTCTGTGTCTGGTGGATCCTCCCACCCCCCACGCCTCTGGCCTGTGCCCCAGTTCTTGTATGCATAAATAAATAAATCTTCAAAAAAAATTATTACCTTCTTCTTGATAGGACATTTGGTTTGCTAAAAACGAAAATCTTATGACTCTCTGCTTTCTTTTTTTGGAGTGGTTTTCTGGAAGCAACTTGCTGCTTTCTTTTGAAAGAGGGATCATTTGCAAGCCTAGTTTTTCTTCTTAGGGGCTCTTCTCAAAATTCTAGCTACAAAAGGAAGGATTCCATTCACTGTCTTTTATTGCCTTAGGAAAATGTGTTTCCACCTGATTTTTACCTTAATCCCATGGAGTCTAGGGAACATTGAGCTGATATGCCATTTTTAATGAAGAAGAAAGTCAGATTAAGAAGGAAAAATAAGTTAATGCCATAAAGCCAGTAGGTGTCAGAGCTGGGATTTAAACTTGGGTGTTTTCCCTCTCCCCAACCTCTATTGTTATGGGAAGTGCTTTCAATGAGTCTTTGGGGGTATAGTAAGGGCAGGCATTTGATTCTGAGGATTCTAAGTACACTTTTGAGACTGAGCTAGAGGAAAGGCTTCTCTGCTTAAAAGATATAATTGGTTTAGAACAAGGAAAATTCCATTTGATTGAACTTCAGTTCTTTGGTGTCTTAGAGTCCTCTTTCTCCATAGAAATCTCATTTGTATAGGTGACCTTTGGAGTGTTTTTCTTTGTTGTTTTTACTTTGGTTTCTTCCTTACCCTGGGAAATCTCACTCTTTTTATTCTCTGAAGACCACTGCTGTTGAGCTGTCTGTTTCCCTTCTTGCTGGTATTTTACTAAAAGAATTAGGAATTTCAGCGGTCTCATTGGGAGACCTAATATCTCCCCTTACTGGCTGTCATCTAAGAGCTCTCACTTCCCATCACATCTGCTATTCTGTCTGCCTTTTCCTCCAACCATGGCTGATTTAAGGAAGTCAAAGGAAATTCCATATAGCCCCTTTTCATACCTTTATCTCCTTCCTCCCTCTGTCCACGCTTGCCAGACTTCTCTCCCATCCCACTCTAGAACGTCAACTCCCAACGCTCACTTAAGCTTTATGTTCCCTGCCCCCATAAGAGGATCTGAAGGGACATAGGAACCCCAAAAGTAACCATCTGGAGCTGAAAATGCTATTTGGGAAAAACTGGATTATTTCATATACTCAGATGGTATTTGGAGATACCCAGAATGTCCCTTGGTGTGGCCTCAGCCACTTACCCAATTTTAGACCACAAAATCCATAATATTCCATGTTAGGTCCAAAGAAATTCTTAAAGATCTTCTTCACAAATATTGCTGGGAAGTTTTCCTTCGCATACTGTGCATGTAACTTCAATTTATGTTCATAAATTTTGCTAATCCATTACAAAATGCTAGTATATGACAGCTCACCTCATCTACTTACTAGTTTTCTCCATAACATAAAAGCTACTAATGGTTAAAAACCTTAATGAATATATATATTATACATATATATGCATATTTATAAATGAAACTTCTAGAAACAATAAGGTTAAAACTACAACTTCACACGTAATATGTGCCAGTTATATAGCATGTATTTTTGTTTGGTAAGAAAAGAATTTTGTCCTAAGGAAGAAGGAATAAGAGGAAAGTATAGGAAAAATCAGAATGTACATAGAAAGGTTTTAGAAAAGGAAATTTTCATTGTGTGGTCAAAGCTGACTATGATTAGACAGGTTTAATTACAAGATTTTGCAGAAAGAGTTAGTATCAGTAGTGTACCAAATGCAAAACCAGAACTTCTATTTGATAAAATGACTATTTTCTTGGCTTATTGGTCTGTTCTTAATAAGCAATTATAAATGGATTTTCTTTACCTTTTGAGTAATCTATTCTGGCAATAATGATTCTGTGTCTTAACAGAATAATATCCTGTGATTTTATCATGTTCTTGGTTATTTAAGACAACTAAATAATCTCACTTTTGAAGAGGCAAAGTCTTACTGCCATGTTACTTACCTATATTTATTCTTGAAAATTGTATCATCCCTTTGGTTAAATAGGTAGTATAACACAATCAGTGACTTCAATCCCCATTCAGTCAAGAGTCCAAACCTTTTCACATCTTTCATGCCCTATTCCAAAAAATAACTATGCCGATGGAGTCTAACCAAAGCCTCTCTGATGTCTGTGCCTTCACCTAAAACGTTCATACTGCTATCCTCATTCCACCATCTAAAGATGCTTCTGGTCCAACATTTCTGAATCTTTACAATGAGCTAAGGTATGGACTCAGAAACTGGGTTTGTAGTCTGGTCCAGCCATTAATCTTTGCTTTCTTCTTATTTCCCAAGAAAATTCCCCTCATTAAATACCAATGGTTAACACCACCCAGCAAATATCCTCTACTACTAAGGCTTTTTTTTTTTTTTTTTTGTGGGACCCTTGCCGGTGGCCGGGGATCGAACTGGCACTACAGAGGCTGCGGGCAGCCTTGCAGCCTAGTGCTCAACCGCTGCTCCACCAGGGGAGGCCCTCTACTACTAAGTCTTAAGAGTCAATTCAACTAGTTCTTCAACAATAGAAAGCTTCTAAAATTAACTCCACGGGCTAGATTTCCTAAGTTGTTCAATGGAAAACTTGGCTTCCTTTGAACAAATGAGGAGACCTACAAAGATAGTCTGGGCATTCTTCTTAGCTTGGTAAAGCTGAAACAGCTTTCTTCCTAATTATACACCTATCTTCTCTTTTCTTAGCACATTTACTTTAGAGCATTTTCCATTGTACATTCTTTCGCTGACCCTTTGAGATATAAATCTATAATCCTGTAATTATTTTGTCTCAAGGACTTGGGGGTCATTCCTTTGAAATGCAAAAATCATGCAGGACAGCACCCTGTCTCCCAGACTCTGTGCAAGGACAGTGTCTTATCTTGAATAAGTAGAAACTGGCCAACACAGATGGCCTCATTGCACTGACCAGCTTCCCCCCTAATATCCTCTAGTACTTTTCCACTAGCTCATCCCTATATGACCAACCTTGCTTGTCTTTTGCATCAAGAGTTGTTTTCACACTCTTTCTCATATTGCAATAGACTTGAATAAAATTATGGCAGCACTATTTACAATAGCTAAGCTTTGGAAACAACCAAAATGCCCAAAAATAGATGACTGGATCAAGAAGATGTGGTACATATACAAAATGGAATATTACTCAGCATTCAAGAAAGATAAACACATGCCATTTGCAGCAACATGGATGGAGCTGGAAGGGATCATGCTCAGCAAAATAAGCCAGGAAGATAAAGAAAAATACTGTATGGTCTCACTCATAGCAGGAATCTAGAAAACTTAAATAAGGGACCAGGAAAAAGAATAACTATAAGAAAGAAAATATCAAAATCAACAAACAACTATTAACCAGAGACACTCTATGGGGGGTGGCGGGCGGGGAAAGGAGGGGTTGGGGTCAAATTAAGGGGGTTGCAATTGTATGGGAAACATAAAAATAAAATTAAAAAAAAATTCCTTGCACGTTAAGGTGTCTGGTGCAATTTTTCTCTGACAACACTTAATCATGTGAACACATGCAGAAAATGATTGAAGTGTTCAGTTACTTGATTGTTCAGTTACAACAATTTTGTCCTTCGGTAGTTTTCAGTGTGGACTTTACATTATGGGCAATTATGATGAGGTTTCTTATGTGGTGAGGGAGAGTCAACAGAGCAGTGGGTTACATTTATTTATAGACCACAAAAGGAAGTCATTCTTGAGGGGAGTAGAATGTCCTTTTTAGCATCAAAATGAAAGTATTCCAGTCAGCAAGACTTAACATAAATTATGTTTCCTCCTCTACCTAATATTTTAATAAAAAGTTAGGAAAGCAGTAGTTAGGCAGTTTTATGTCAGATAAATAGTGTACCTCCAGCTCATTATTGAAAGCTTTCATTAAAGATTTAAAACATAAGACCCTTTATAGAAATGTGAACTGGTCCCTGTTTCTTAGCATTCAATTATCATTTCTGAAATCTGAAATCAACATATTTTATGTCTAAATTGAGAGTACATTTGAAAATCAAAATTCAAAGGCATGCCTTCTAGTGGGCTGACTGATGGGAAAGGACTGTGATTACGCCTAATTTTCACCCTCTACATCACGATCTCATTGATTATGTTTCTCAGCTTGCTAAGGGTTCTGTGAGGTGATTTTCAAGATGAATATTGCTATTTGCAGGATTTCCTGAATAGGAATATTTCGGGAGTAAATTGCACAAACCAAGTGATGTGCAGTCAATTTTCACTCCAGCATAAACAATGTATTAGAACAGAGCCCTCAAGGCTTTTTTTATTTGGGTTTCATTACACAGGTAGCTGCATTTCATCAATAAGCATGAAGTGCCAAGCAGGCAAAACTGAGGCTTATGGAGGGTATTACCTATTTTTCAAACAGGTGCTCAGTTTGACTAGAGAAAACAAATGATCTGAATGGCAAGGCTTTAGGCCCTTAGTTTCTTTCTTTTTTTTTTTTTTATTGTGATAACATTGGTTCACAACACTGTATGATTTATAGGTACAGGACCACACCTCTTCAGATGTTATGTTAAACCCCACAAGGCCCTTAATTTCAATGGCAGCTATGGTCAGACAAAGAGAATTTCTTTACATTTAGGAAATGGAGCCATTTATTTCTTTGTTTGTTTGTTTGTTTGTTTGTTTGTTTATTTTTAAAGATTTATTTATTATTTATACAAGCACTGGGTACAGTCAGAAGCGCGGGAGGGTGAGAGAATTCACCAGAGCCAGAGCAGGGAACAGAGCAGACAGACTGACGAAGTACACTGCTGAGGGGAGCAGCGGGTGGCAGGAGAGGTCTGCGCGCCATGTGGGACCCTCGCCTGGTGGCCGGGGATAGAACCTGCGTTGCAGAGGCTGCGCGCAGCTTCACAACCCATTGCTCAACTGCTGCATCACCGGAGAGGCCCCAGAAAAGGAGCCATTTATGCATCTACTTTCTCAGTATTAACTCATTTCTGAGATTTTTAAAAAGGTGTTCTTCACTCTGTGTTAAATAATGGACATATTCTCAAAACTCTTTAACAAACTTTTGGTTTTTAGGAGTTTAAATTTAAGCAAAAGCAAAATCCATCCTCTCATCTTCCTCTAACAGAAAAAATAGTTTAATATCTTTAAGCAGAGGTCTATAGCAGAATATAGAGGCTAAAATCACATGTCTTATAGAGGAACTCTGTGCAATCTGAATAAATCACTTATAAGACAGTGAATATAGATAGAAACTAGACATAGGGTGATAAAAAACTAGGTAAGTCAGTAAATTATTCACATAGGTCACGATTTCCTGATTAGAAGCTAGGGATCTGAGAATTGGGGGGAGAATTCTTCAAGTCATCATATATACACTTTTATGATCTTTTTTTTTTTTTTTTACCTTGGATACAGCCACGACCAGAAGAAAAAGACTAAATGAATATTTTTGAAATCTGCACGCCAGAGATGAAAAACTCAGAATATGCACAGAGGACAGCAGCCAAGGAGTCTGACTGCCAGGGGAAAAAGCAGCTGCCTCTCCCTTCAGTGATTTTATCCAAGCTGCAGGAGGTAAATATCATGAGTCTCTGAAAGTCCTCGCAGCAGTGAGAGTTGTGACTTGTATCTTTGATAAAGGAAACTGATTAACACAGTGAAGAGTGGCTTTCACTTCAAACTACAGGGGCTAATTTGGCAAGGAGCTATGGGCCATGGACAAACAAAGGCCAACGCAAATTTGCAATATCTGAGAACCATTCTGGGGGTACCAACTGGGGAGCGGAAGTCACTTTGCTTGAGTAAACAGACATGGATAAGAGTATTTTCTTATTTTTCTCTTCAGTATAGTCCACAAATTGAGATAGCTAACATTGAATCTATTTTTCCATTATTTTAATGAAAAAGCCCAATTTAATGAAAGACTACATTGAAAAGTAAAGGGATATACACTTTTTGAAAATCTATGAGTTACAAAAAGCTATGTATGATAGGAACAAAAAGGTGATGGCCTTTCTTCTTCGCAATACTACATCAATAATTATTTGAAAATATACTAGATTCAAAATAATTAAGAATTCAGCTAGGGTATTCTTTATTGGACCATATAGTTGTAATTTCTTCATTGAGACTATTTATTGAGTGATGAAAAAAATCAGTATTGATGAGATGCAGTTGCAGTGGAAAATGGGCCCTAGTAAAATACCTCTGAGGAAGTTATGTTCTAGTTAGGTAGAAAAAAAGAAACTGGAGAATTCCCAGTACTGATGCTTTCCCACAATTATGATATGCTTTGGTTTCACCCAGTCTTGTTCCTGTGATTGTGTCTGACCCCAACACAAGTGCCTCAGAAGCCACTCCTTGGTGTGAAGCCCTCTACTATGCCATTGCGGTGTAGCTATCTGTGATGTTATCTGTCCTGCATACTTCCCTACAGTTAATTAAGTTTGTTGTCTGCGGTCTATTGTGAACTAAGTTTAATAATCAGACTGAACCCAAGACCATCCCACTGTTTGAGCAGTCACAGCTTTGCACTCGTGAAATGATGTCTGCCTGCTCTTGGGGTGAAGCTATCAGAATGGTAGATATAATTGTCAGGAAGAAGTAAGATTAAAGTAGTGGCATGTACTTTTCCAATATAAGGCACTTATCACACCTTTCTTTCTTTCTCCTTGTCCTTTCTCAAGTCTATTTTTCTGAAACTCTCTCTCAAGAAGATCCTGGCACTCCCATTAAACCTGCCCTCTCTTCTAGCTAAACAGCAAGTAGATGGAGATAAAAAATGTCATGTGGTTATAATTCTGGAAAGTAAATATATCAAGCAATTTGGGTAAATGAATTAAAAGCAAAACTACTCAAAGATTTTACTTATTTAGTCTGAAATCATCCATCATTACATTAATTAATAGGCTATGCTTCCAAATGATTTGGTCTATTTGATTGGTTAGTTCATGTTTTTCAGCCATAGGAGAGGCAAAATAGGGCATGATATTGTGACAAGTCCTTAGAATAGGCTCTAGGGAGGTGGAAAATATAGGAACAATCAATGTCTACAAGGACATTAAAAGGAGGAAATGACAGCGTCCAAGTGGCATTTTTGTCTGGGTCCTTACCTGTAGCATCTCATTACCATTTGGGTTGCCGTATTGCCATCTTTATTCATTGTTTAAAAAACACTAACAAGTAACTACCATGCACTGGGCTCTGGGATGATGAAGTTGAGAAGGAGATAAATAAGAAGATGCCCTCTGCATTCAAGGAACAGTGTCAGAAGGCATTCTGGTATGTCAGATTTAGGGGTAAATCAATGCACAATGACCACAGGAGATGCATTCAGATGCTTACAGGAAAACCTAAATTTACTTGGGCTATGCAAGAAAGTTTGAAAGAGGCAATGACGTTGAATTCAGTTTTGAAGGATGGAGGGAATTTTGCTGTATCAAAAAAAAGGGGAAATAATTTATTCAGAGAATAGAGATTAAGAACACAGACATGGCAAGAAACAACATGCATATAAAGATACCATATAACTTGCTGGGAATGGAGTATTAGAGGAGGTTGTTGATAGACTAAAAGGATGGAAAGGTAAACTAGAGTCAGTCTGAGAGGGATTTATTTTCTCTACTAAAGAACTGACATTTCAGTCTTACCCAAAGCAATATAAATGTTCAATACAATTGCTACCAAATTTCCAATAGCTTTCTGTAAGTTAATAGAGGAAACATTACTGAAGTTTGTATGGAACCACAAAAGACCCTTTATAGACAAAGCAATTCTGACTACAAGAAGAGGAATGCAGGTATTACACTACCAGTCTTCAAATTACAATACAAAGAAATGGTGGTCAAAACAGTATGGTATTAGAATAAAAACAGACACACGGACCATTGGATTAGAATTCAGAGTCCAGCAATAAACCCACACCTATACGGACAGTTAATTTACAATTAAAGAGCCAAGACCATACAATGGAGAAAGGAGAGTCTCCTTAACAAATGTTGTTGGTAAAACTGAACAGCCACATACCAAAAATGAAACTGGAGCACTATTTCATATCATACACAAAAGTTAATTCAAACTATATCACAGATTGGGATGTAAAACTGATAAAATACATAGAAGAAAACACACGCAAAATGATAATCTGTGACATCTGCTTCAGAGATGTCTTTGGGGACTCTACTGTAAAAGCAAGGGAAACAAAAGCAAAAATAAACAAATTGGCCTACATCAAATTAAAACAAGTCTGCACAGCAAAAGAAATTATTAACACAAAAAGACACCCTACCAAGGGAGAGAAAATTTTTGCACATCATATACATAAACAAAGGACTAGTATGCACTTCTTGTTAATTGCAGCTCTATTTACAGCAGCCAAGCTAGGGGAAAAAAAAAAAAAAAACTAAGTATCTAATGACAGATGAGTGGACTAGGAAGATGTGTTATATAACACAATAGAATACTCAGCTATCTATAAAAAAGGACGGAAACTTCGGTTTACAACAAGACTGATACCAGAAGGGAAGGGTGGGGGAAGGTTGGAACAAAGGGGTGAGGGAATCCCATGGACTATGGTAGAGGATTCCTGGGGATTTGGAGGAGGGCATGGTGTGATAACATGCATTTGTAGAGGTATGCACTGATACCCCTAAAACTTATACAGTGATGTAACCCAACATTACCCAAATAAGCATAATTTGAAAAAAAATATAACCTATATTTTACTTTGTAGGCACCTAATCTCCTAAACAGCTTTGAATTTGGATAAGGAGTCTACAAATATGTATTAAGTTCAGTTAAAGTAACAATTGAAAATGGATCACAGAAACAGATATGATGAAGACATTCTAGTGATATGTTTAGTGAATACATGGTTGCTAACAAATGCTAAGAGGAAAATACAGTCAAATAATACTAATACTCATAATAAACATTATAATAACAATGAAGATAGTGACAGTGAGTGAGAAACTTAGTTCAGTGATATTGCCATTCTTTCAGAAAACAATATTTAAAAGAAAATGTCTTTACCTTAATGTCAAATGGTCCGGTTTGATTTGGTTGATTATAAATTTCCAATTGATTCCGAATAGGAAAGAGCCACAGTAGCAGATGATTTACTTGTTCTTCAAGCTGCCCAAGCTCTTTTATGTGAGCCTCAAGCTTTCCTTGTTTCTCAGGTAAGTCTCTAGAAACCTGCAGGGGAAAAATCATAAAAGATTTTCATGGCTCAAATGAAAAAGGGAAAAAGTTGTGAGATGTCATTGCCATGAATTGATTTGGCATATTAATAGCATAATGTTGATTACTTATATATGCTTCATGTTAGGATTTAATGAACATATTACAAATCATTCAATACTAGTTATTCCCAAAAAGTCCATGTTTTAAAGACACTATTTTTTTTTTTTTGAAATTCATAACACACTTCCATTCAAATGGAAGCCCAACTCCAACCACTGAAAGTTAAGGAACGCATTCTTCACTTAACCACTCACTTACTAAACATAATGGTGTGGCAAATTTTATATACCAGACACCCTGCATTTATACTTGTTTCTAACTTTCTTTTATGTTAAGGAAAATCATGTAAGGAAATCCTTTTGTGTTCAAGAAAAAATTGGCGAGGTAAGCAGTTTTGTGAGCTACAGTTTCCAAGCCCTGTGATAATAAAGTAAAACAGAATCAGGCCACTGGAATGAAAAGTAAAAAGAACACTTGGGTTAGAACTGAGACTATACCAGAATGATTATTGGTTCTTTTAAGACTTCAGCATTGTGTTTGGAAGTTTCACATTTATTGACTTCTTTAATCTACCCAACAACCCTACGGCACCTGGAACTCATGGCATGGTTGATCATTTTAACAATAATTGGTTTTGCCCTTAGTTCTTTCTGCCACCTATTCTATCTTCCACTACAACCATCCTGTTATTCTCTACACTTTCAACTTGGAAACTTTCAAACTATATTTAAGGAACGTTGTATTTTTTAATTGGGCTTATTTGGGCCCAAGAGTTGTGGGGTTAAAAAGTGATACATAAATGGATGAAATAATTAATTCACAGAGGAAGGAATTTTACATGAACTCTTGTTACATGTAACTATACAACATGCATGTTGAAATGTATTGTAAATCCATTTATACATATTGTGTAAAGTGCATGTGAATGCATACATAAAGGGCTGACATCCAGCCTTGGCTGATGCAGGCGAGTCCAGGACTAACCTTAGGCTCTCCCAGCAATACTTCCTTGGAAAACTAACTTTAAGATGAATGGGATATGTTGAACCTCCCTATTTTGTCATATGAAACTAAGTGGATTGGGGGAAGTTGTGAGTTGACGTACAGACCCTGGGTCCACCTGACTTAAATTAGTATAAAAATTGAGGAGAAATAGAAAGGTAACTTGGATTTAAAGTGTCCAGCATAAATCTTGTTATTTATCATTGTTTAGAGGTGATATTGTTTTGCAACACTCCGTGTAATTTAGGGGTATAGATTCACACCTCCTCGGATGCCTACTACCATACCTTACCCATAATCCCCCACTATAGTCCACTGGGTCCTCTACCCCTTTTATTTCTTAAACCTTGACTTTTCTTCTTAATAGTCTTTCTTTATATGGGTGAAGAAACAAAGGAGGCAAGTGGTAAGTTAGCATGGAATATCTGTCCATGAATAATGAATCATGATTTTTTTAACTGCTTTGTCTGACTTGTACCCTACTAAATAGTAAAGTAAATAGTTATTAGAAGAAGGTCTATTGTTATTTTATGAGTTATAACTCATAGAGACATCTACTGTGATGAACTGTGTGTGTGTGTGTGTGTGTGTGTGAGAGAGAGAGAGAGAGAGGAGAGAGAGAGAGAGAAAGGAGGTGTGTGACAACACAAATGTAACTCCATGTGTATAATACTCTAATAATGCCATCATCTTATCTTTTCCAGCATTTATAAGGAGGTAACTAGTTTATATTTATTGGATCATTTTCTACTCACAAGTACATATAAAAAGCATCTTACAGCTCAACTTATAGCATCCAAGAGCCTCTAGATTCTGAAGCTTCTGGAGATAATAGCCATCATATTTTCTTAAAATTAAGCTATGAACTCATTTTTATCTGATCACAAGATAGTTCACATTTCATTGAGGCTTCATACATAAGTGCAGAAATCTGTGTAACATTTAACTAAGATTGTTGGTTTTCTTCTCATCCTCCCAATCTACCCTTTCAATGGGTGCAATATTTTTCTGCAATTATTCCCAACTAAAATCTGGAATAATAAATAGCTTTTAATAAGAACTTGGGGAAATTTTCAGCTTAGTCATGACATCTGCATTAGCTATCTCCTCAAAGAGCATGTGCTTTCCACTAGCACAGTATTTACCTCACACTATTTGTTAATTACACTTACCTCCCTCACTGAGTTTTGGTTTCTAGATGAATTGGGTTCCTACATTTAACAGGCCTTCAATAAGTAACTGTGGAATGAAAGACAACTTCCAAATTCAGGATCATTTTTTTTTCCTAAGTAAACTGCAATGCATGTCCAGAGTCATCAAACACACACACACACACACACACAATATTTATATATATAATCCTTAAGTTAAAAAGCTCTATTAGGCAAAATATTGAGAAATTGAACTATGTAAAAACAGAAACTTCTTTGTGGCAAAGGAAACTATAAGTCAAAGGAAAAATAAACTGTGAAAAATTACTTGTGACTCACTTCTCAGATAACAGACTAATTTTCCTAACACATACAAGAATTTCTGCAAATTAATAAGAAAAGGGGTAATGACCTCAAAGAAAATTGGACAAAATATAAGCATAGTTTAGAAAAAAAAAACACACATTGATTTTAAACACAGAAACTAAGTCTTGATTATAATGAGAGGTCTGAATATTTCATCTGTTGAGCTGATTAAAACCCAAGTATGAAAACACACTACTACCAAGGTCATGGCAAATAGATTCCTATGCATATTTGTGCCCCTCTGTGGAAGAAAATTTGAAAAAGTCTATCAAATGCATGCAACTTTGAGCCAGGACTTTAACTTGTAGGGATTTATCTTGTGGATATATGCCTAGAATTAAAATCAATGCTTGGTGATGACAGCTGCAGATGGTAGATGGGGTGGGAGATCTTTCAATATATTTTTTCATTTAAAAAAATATTAATGAACTACCTTTGTAAAGAATACATTTGAAATTATAATTTAGAAAAGAAAAAAAAATGCTACCTTTTCTACTTACCACAAAATACTGGTGAGTAATTATATCTTGTTATTCAAAGTCATTAGTCAAAAGCAGACTATTTTCCTATGACAATATCACTTAATTAAGGGTAGGATGGAAATTGTAACCTTCTAACACTCACTTTTTGTACCTTTTTTTTTAACTCTTCAAAACAGTCTTCAGAAATTGAGGTTTTCTTCTATGTAGTTCATGGAAATGGTTAACAGATGTGACGAATTTATGATGTAGAGTAAGATTTGTCAGTTTCTATGTGTTTTAAAATAATTTACTACTTCATAGTCTTATGAAAACACAGTATACCATAAAAATGCATTATATTTCCTAATATTCTTTGAAAGTACTATAAAACCATGCTCTTCATTTAAAATGTTCCCTGTGGTGAAAGAAAACAATTAAACACATTCAGTTCCCTTATGTGTTAATTTATTATCTAACTAAATCTTGACCTAATTTCACACAAGATTAGTTTCCTTTTCTTTCAATTTCTGAATTCTAATTTCAAATGTGTATAAGGTTTGATATTAAGATAAACAGATGTGTCTATATTAGGGGAAAAAAAGACACAAATACATATCTTACTACAAAAATACTCCAGAGAAATTTAAGCACAAAAAATTAGTGAAAACAGAACTAGTCAAAAATACTGGTAAGGGGAAGCCCTTTCAAGGTAGAAAATAGTTTGATAAACTATTAAATGTATTATTTGTATTGTTCATCTAGAAATTAAGTCCAACCAGCAGAATTATAGCAACTGAAAGTATTTGCAGCATCAAAGGATAATATAAAAATGATCTTTCAATGAATGAAAAGGGATGGAGAATTTACTGCAAAATTGCTTAAAGAACATAAAGAAGAACTTGACAAAAAAATTCAAAACATGCAAACAGCCAGTGAGCAGAGAAAAGTCTAATCACTAAGTCATCAATGAAATACAAATTAAAACTGCAAATGATGCTATATCATTTGGTATATATACCATTTGGTATATACCATCTTTTGCCTGTTTAATTGACTTTTGTAAATGGTGTTTGTCAAGGTTCTGTATAAAACAACTCATAATGTTTGTTGGGGCACAGAATTTATTTGCAGATTTTTGTGACAATGGTTCATAATTAAATGAGTTAATTGAATATTTGTAAGAAAAAAAAATGACTACTTAGTGCATATTGCGCTTATAAAAAATCAATTCCAGGTTGCTTAAAACTGCAAGGTAGGGGCCTCCCTGGTGGTGCAAGGGGCTAGATCTCAGCACTATCAAGATATCGATAGCTACTGCAGCATGAGTTTGATCTCTGGCAAGGGAGGTGACTCACATGGCACAGCAGACCTCTCCTGTCTCACCCGCTGCTCCCCTGAGCAGTGTATTTCAGATCTGCCTGCTCTTCTCCCCACTCTGTCTCTAGTGAATCCTCTCACCCCCCCCAACACACACCTCTGGCCTGCACCCCTGTTCTTATATGCATAAATAAAAATAAATATTTAAAAAAAGGTCTGGAAGGTAAGGCAAAACAATAAAATATTGAAAAGAGAACATATGTTAATATCTTAATGATTTCAGGATAAGTAATCCTTAAGTCCACCAAGGAAAAACACTAAGTCCACAAAGGAAAAGATTGACGAATTGGACTCTATTCATCATAAATTACCACTAAGAGAGCAAAGCAAGATTGAGATTAGAAGATTTTCACAATGCATATATCTGACAAAGGACTTGTATCCAAACAACTCCCCCATTTATAAGAAAAGGAGAGCTAACATTTCTTTTAATGGGCAAAAAATGGCACAAGAACTTGACACAAGTAGATATAAAAGTGGTACTAATCATCAGAGGATAACAGCTTGAAACACAATGACATACCAGTTCAAATCGACCAGAATAACTAAGAGGAACGTGATTGAAAAACCACACTCTTGAAGAGGATATAGAACAACTGGAACTCTCATATGCTTCTGGTAAAAGTGAATAGGCATGACCATACTGGAGAATTGTTTGGCAGTATTTTCTAAGGCAAATGTAATGTATCATATGATCCAGCTATTCTACTTCTAAGTACAGTCAAAAGAAACGTGTACACACATGCAGCAAAGGACACCTAAATCATAACGTTATTCATTATTCAAAATAGTCTCTTTCTATAAACAACCTAAATGTCTGTCAACAGTAGAATGGAAAAAGTAGGGGCATATTCACACATTGGGATACTGTACCATGAATATAAGTAAACAGACTGTGGCACAAACAAGAACATAGAAGAATCTCACAAAAATAATGGTGTACACGAGAAGTCAACTATAAAGGCATATATTGTATGATTCCTTTTATATTAATTTCAAAGAGGCAAAAATAATCTAGGTGTCTCTGGTTTATAGTTGCTTGTTCATTTTTACTTTATTATAATCATTTTTCCTGGTCCCTTATTTAGGTTTTCTAAATTCCTGCTGTGAATGAGACCATCTAGTATTTTTCTTTTTCTTTCTGCCATATTTCGCTGAGCATGATCCCTTTGAGACACACCACAGGGGGTAGCAAGGGAGGAGGGATTAGGGTCAAAATAAGGGGGTTGGGAATTGTATGGGGAATATAACCTACATGAAAATGCATACATGGTGCAAAAATGAAAAAAATGATCTAAAAATTATATAAAATAATTAAAACGCAAATGCTCTTGTTAAAAAAAAAAAACTAATCTAGGTTTTAAAAGTGGGAAAAGTGTTTGGGTGAGGGTGGTAGCTGGGAGGAGTTAGTCAATGGGAGGGAGCATGGATGAGGTTCCAGAGTAATGTTCAAATTCTTGCTCAGGGTGGAAGCAACACAGAGTAATCCATCAGCTTCTATTCCCATGATTCGTATACTTTTCTGTGCATCTTCTATCCTTCAGTGTATAAGATTACATGACAATATCTGGAAAGCCTTAAAAATATTCATTCCTTTCAACTACAGAGTTCCACTTCTGTGAATTTTCCTGGGGGGAACCTAGGAAAACCTCTTACATAAACTGCTGGTAAATAATTAAGGTGGACCATCCCTCCGGTGTGTGGGGAGAGGACTGGGTAGAAATGTGCAGAATTAGGCACAGAATGAACTGACTGTTTATATCCATATGGAGACATGTGACAAGAATGGTCAATTTTGTAATTTATAGCAATGAAAATAAATCCCCTAAATAGGATAAATTACATCCAAAATGGATTTTTTTGCATCCATTGAGGTCCATATCATGGAAAACATCCTATGATAATGAAAAATATTCATGACAGTATTAAGTAATAAAAAATAAGTTAGACATAGCACATAAATTATTCACTTTTCTATGTATACTTTTTAAGATTTATTTATTTATGCATACAAGAACTGGGGTACAGGCCAGAGGTGTGGGGGTGAGAGGATTCACCAGAGACAGAGCGGGGAACAGAACAGGCAGATCTAGTGAAATACACTGTTAAGGTGAGCAGTAGGATAGACAGGAGAGGTCTGCAGCACCATGTGGGTAGCTCCCTGGCTGGGGATTGAACTCGTGCTGCAGAGGCTGCGGATAGCTTCACAGTCTGAGACTTAACCCCTTGAGCCACCAGGGAGGCCCCAATTTTCTGTGTATACTCTGCATATCAGTATTTTGACATCGGTACACATATACATCTACCAAATTATTAACCATGATTTCAGGGAATGTTATCAATTAAGGATAATTTTTATGTAACTGTTAAAATATATTGGTCTTTTCCAAGGCTACCACATAGAAAGTGTATTACCTTATATATTTTAAATGATAAATAAAAATAAATAAATGGTTCATGCTGGTCGAGTGGCTCTCCCTCCAATATATTAGCAACAATTACTACAGCTTAGATTTACAAAATTTTACAGGTACTATATGACAAATTTTACTTATATTAGCTGCCTTAACCTTATCATGTTTCTATGGAAAATATATTTATAGTTAAGAAATGAAGAAATTAAGACTAGAGACTATAAATAATGATCCTAAAGTTACAAGGAAGTGAAAAAATTGGCATTAAATGTTAATTTCTGACTCCAAATTCTATCCTTTTCTTTGCTCTTCCCCCAAAATATACTTTTGCCATTTTTGAAAATCTAACATATTGTTTCAACAGTGGAATTGTTAACTCATATTTTTCAAAAGTTTTCTTTTTTGATAGAACAACCTATACCTTTAATACTCATTATCATTAATGAGATATATATTTAGAAGTTAACTTTAATATGAAATAATGAATGAAATGCATGCATTTAAGTTTATTATGAAGACAAAAATACTATTTGATATTTGCTAATTTGAAATTGTCTATTAAATATGTTCTACAGATTTGTTAAATTCATAAATTTTTGGATATCATTAATTCAAAATCAGATCCAAATATCTTCTTATAACTGTAATAAGTGACTTCTACAGTTTGGTAGATACATTATTATTCTAAAAATAGAGATATAAAGTTCTTATGATGGTTCAAAATAGCAATAAAGAACTGTCAATTCAAAAAAATAATTATTTGTGTGATAATTTAGCATTATTTCTAAAGAGTTTAATGATAAATGCTGAACTCCAAAACTTTCAGACAGAAATAAATTTTAAATCAATTTAAAATTCATATCCCATACAATTCCAAATTAAATACCAGATGAATGAAATTTTAAATGTGAATAGAACTATAAAAGTAATGCCAACATAGGTAGATCTTCTTAAAATTTTGATGTAAAAGTTAAAATTTTGATTTAGAAACAATGAAATGACATTTAAAATCATAATACTATAGAACTTTCTGGGATAAACTGTCAAACCAACCAAACAATCCAAACTGAAAATGGTCTATTTTTTGATTTTGGAAAATGTCAAACCTCCTGAAAAGTTGCCTAAATGGTACAAAGAATCTACCTTTGACTTTTATCTAGGATCACCAATAGTGAACATTTTGCCACATCTGTTTTCTCCTTTGGTGTGTGTACATTTATAAATTTCTTTTTCTTTTTAACTAATATTAGTTTACAATACTGTGTATGGTTTAGGAGAACAGATTCACACCTCTTCAATGCTTGTCACCATAGCACACCCACCACTGAAATACCAATAGTCTTTAACCACAGACTACCACTAGTAGTAGCTAGTGCCACTATTACTAGTAATGGCTCCCTGCACCCCACACTTAAGATAAAACTGTTTTAACAAATCAACAAGAAAAATACTCAGCAACAAAAATGCGATGAATCAGAAACAAACAGTTCATGAAAGAGGAACTATAACTGACCTATAAGTCTACTAAAACTGTCTAATTCTGCTAGGAACCATAGAAATAAAATTCAAACAGTGAAGTTAAATATTGAGTTCATTGATTTAGCAAAGATTTTTTTAAGTATCTTGTTTTACAATAAGATGGTGTTGTATATATTAGCAATAGTGCAAGGAGTTGGCCCCTCTTCCTCTTACATATACTGCTGGCAACTAAGATGGAACTTCCCTGGGGTGTGTCGGGAGAGGATGGGGTAGAAATTTGCAGAACTACAGACACAAACTGAACTGACTGCTAATATCCATATGGAGCCTCAATAGTTACCAACATTTTGTGAATCTTGTTTACCTGTTTATTGAGATTTGAGATTAACAATAAGAACATGACTTAGCTGTTTCTTTTCTTTCCAGGAAACCTTTTCTCTGGTTACCTGAAAGCTGAATATAAACATATTCTCACAGAGACCAGAAGTTTTAATTCCAACAATTTAAGTGAAAGCAACAATGATGTATACATATATTAAATTTAAAAATGTTTGCTCCTCTTTCATTAACTATAAGAAAGTGAAAATCAAAATCAACAAAAAACTATGAACCAGAGACACTCTATGGGGGGGGTGAGGGGCGGGGAGGGGAGGGATTGGGGTCAAAATAAGGGGGTTGCAATTGTATGGGGAATTTAAAAATAAAATTTATTTAAAAAAAGAAAATGCATGCATTGTGCAAAGATGAAAAAGATGTAAGAATTATATAAAATATTTACATAAAAAAAGAAATTCACAGATGTGAGCATGAAGCCCCATCTTCAAAAAAAAAAAAAAATGATTGCTGCAGCCTTATTTATATATGTAAAGCATTTGTAATAACTTACATGTCCATCAGTAGAATATGGGTTAAAAATTATGGTATATCCATCCAGTGAAATATTTTGCAATCAGTTGAAAAGTGATGTTGATGTATACTTAATGATATGGAAAAATGTACAGTATACCAAAAGTTCAACAGTTGCAAATTCTAGGTAGGAGGTTATCTTTAATAAATTTTTAATTTTCTCTGTGATGAATACTACTTTTTAATAAGGAAATAGTTATTTTAAATGTAGGCACACATGTATACTTCCATAGAGTGTTGTGCAGTAATTAGAACATGCTTAGCATTATTTTATGTGTTTCTTAAATATTAGCATTTAATAATAACAACCCTATGATATAGGTACAATATTGCACCCTTTTTATACACAAAAAACTGACAGAGAGGGCAAGTGACTTGCCCAAGGCCAAATAGTAAGTGGAAGCCGAGATAGAATTTGAATTCAAAAAGTAAAGCTTTGAAGCCCATGCTCTTATCCACCATATTATTTTGTCTTCCATTACTTTTAGCTATGTGACTTAGAGAAAACATGTGCCTACAAAGGAAAGTTTGCTCTTTTGTACCATTTCTTAAAAAAATATTTAGTTGTTAATTGGATCTTACAACTTCTTCAGAACTTTTAAAGTTGTGGGACAGTAAGGTCTTACTGTGTTTGCAACTACCAAACTCAACCTTTGAAATTAACATACACTGCTTTATTTTCTTCCTTCAGTCATATGACAGATCCCTAATTGTCTCCTACTCTTTTGCCTTGCTATTCTTTTTAATAGCCCTTGACAATCCAAGCTAATGTAACTTTCTTCACATCTTTAAAATAAAAACACTTCATTTGGGTCAAAATGGTGACCTACTGCTCTTTATATGTCACCTGACATCGGGTACCCTGTCATTGTCTATTCTCTCATTAAAATGTCTTTTCTTGCAATAAAATATTTTTCCCCTAACTGATGTATACAAGCCTTCTCCATCCTTCATGTCTTAGGTAATGAAAGTGCTACCTTTTCAGAGAAGATAGTCTCTGGATAGAAATAATTATTCTTTCTAATAAACTCTGTAGCATTTATTAACTGTGGTACTTCATCAGCCCATGTCAAGTATCGCTTTTTTTTCTTTTTCTTTGCTAGCTATTCTCTTTTAACTTGTGTCTCATTCCTTTGCCTTTCTACACATTTGTTAAATGAACAATCACACAGATCAATCATTTGTTCATAGAACAGAGAAGGAAAAGTTGAGGGTTAAAAGCAGAATAGTCTTCAGCGTACTTATAACCTCACGCATGTCGCATTTCTAACTCTTTATGTGTTAGCCTCTGTGAATGCCCAAGCTCACTAGAACAGTAAGAATAAGTCCTGTCTGGCAGCTGGATTGGTCTTTTGAGAAGCAAAGGGGTATGAAAAACAAGAGATCTGGTCAGTCAAGAGGCCTGAAGGAATATATGGAGAAGACTCAACCCATGACATAATTTTCTGTTAGTTGTATTCATGTCATGGATTCTGGGACTAGAGACAAGACTTGAGGTACCTTAATTACAGCATTGGTAAGGGCATCACCCATGCAATTAATTTTGTGAATATTTACCTAGTAATTATTTCTGTTCCAATCACTGCCCTATATGCTATCTATTTTTTAGTTGATTCACTTGCCCATGATATGACTAATTACAAGCCTTCACTGTCAACACGTCTCTTTGAAAAAAAAAAAAAAAAAGCTAAGCAATAGTGAATTCTGAATGCTTCTTAAATACTCTCTTTTACCAATCAAAAAAAAAAACTTCTAAAATTTTGGAATACCAATTAAATAATTCAAGTAGACCATTATCTCTCTTTGGATAAGATGCAAGTGGTATGAAATACTTGGAGACCTCATTTCACTTTGCAAAATTTCAACCTCAATAAATTAAAGTTCCTAGAGAACCAGAATGTAGGAAACATATATTCTTACACACAATACTCAATTATTTTTTACAAGTGGTCTCATGGTAAAATAAACCTCACTAGTAGGTCATTTATTTTCTTTTTCTGGAGATTTAGTAAAAGAATAATAAATATAAAATGAAAAATGCATTATAGATACATCCTACCAGACATTTTAAAATTATAAATCCATATGTAATTTCAAAGTGACCAATTGCAATTCATTTTTAGGCCCATCACCCCTGATGGCATAGCCATTGGGGATTTTACTTTAAAAGCATGTACATTTTATTTCTGAAGCATGTTTAAAGATCTATATTTTCTATATTGTTTCTAATTTTAAATGAATGTAATAAACAGTGGAGTCTTCTGTTTCAAATCGCAGAATGTATTAGTTTTCATGGCATAACTACTTTAATACCATGCCTGAATTTTGTTATTGTTGCTAAAGACCTGCAAAGCATAACACATGATGAGGTAAATTAATATTTCTAGGAAAATATCAAAATTAGTATAATCTGATGTACAATAAATAGGTTTGTGTTCCTTGGAGAACTCTGTCCTTATTACCACACTAAACCCATATCAGTTTTGAAATAAACCTTGGTGTTCACAGACCATATTCTTGTTCATAAACTTCCTAGTTTGCAGTATAAGCAACTAACTCCATGGCAAAATAATACTTAATAATACATATAATTCACGGAAAATTTTTTTTGACTGTTCGCCTCGATTCAAACCCACCCTAAAATTAGGTAACAAGCCCTGTAATGGCTCCCAGTGGTATAAGACTAGTAAAGTGAATTGGGAAAATGATTTGCCCAAACTTCAATAGTGATCATTTATCTTCTAAAATGGATATTATAGGGATTTACACCCACCTAACTATCCACCTACCCACGCATTCTTTACTACATAATGTGATTTTGATCACATACTGCTTAAACCCCAAGGACAATAAAACTCACAAAGTTAAAGTGTACTTTTATATCACACACACACACACACACACACACACCACAGAAAGGTTACAAATTAACCCCATATTCCTCTCTTCCCCTCTCTCTCAGCCATTCTGATTCCTAAACAAGGAAAGAGCTACTTGCTTTTTTCTCACTCTCCCATCAGAAGTCTTTGTTCTTATTTGCTTAAAGGACCTTAACAGCAGCCTGGTTGATACAGAAAATGGTCCTTGGGAGTCTCAGGAAATATTGTTTTTCATTTTATGTTTGTTTGTTTGATCAAAATTCAAGGAAAACTAAGCCATGATCTCTCTAATTTTATGCAAGTAACAGAAATCATAATAAATTGCAATAGCCGGAAATGTATGAAGGTAGTTCTTGAAGTGTCCATTAAATATTACCATTTTAATAGTAGAATTTTTAAAGAGTGTTTACCTTCATAATTTTACATCAATCCCTATATTTTGGAATATGGGCTTAAGAAAAAAAAAACACATTGCAAGATCCTATAATCTCAATTTTAGAAGTTTCATTGAAAATGAATTTGACCTTAAGTATAACTTTAAGATTTATTTATTTATTTATACAAGCACTGGGTACAGTCAGAAGCGTGGGAGGGTGAGAGAATTCACCAGAGCCAGAGTGGGGAACAGAACAGGCAGACTGACAAAATACACTGCTGAGGGGAGCAGTGGGCACAGCAGGAGTGGTCTGTCGCGCCGTGTGGGACACTCTCTGGGGGCCGGGGATTGAACCAGCACTGCAGAGGCTGTGGGCAGCTTCGCAGCCCAGCGCTCAACCACTGCACCACCAGGGGAGGCCCCAACCTTAAGTATAACTTTAAACTTAAATTACTTATACCTTAAATACAGTTTATAAATCAGTTCCTTAGGTACACTTGCCACATTTCCAAAGCTCAATGGCCTCAACGCATTGGGCATCGGGGTAGACAGCATATCCATGACCGTATAAGCCATACAACAGTACTTGCTTCAAGACTGATGCACCTAAAAGACTATTCTTCAGGATTTTTTTAAAAGCAGAACATTTCAGAAAATAATTAGCCCAAGAGTATTCAAATACACACACAAATTTGACAGTTTCTTTTTTTTTTTTAATAGAGGCATGTTTTTATTTATTTGTTTGTTTGTTTTGTTTATACATGCACTGGGTACAGTCAGAAGCGCAGGAGGGTGAGAGAATTCACCAGAGCCAGAGCGGGGAGCAGAGCAGGCAGAAGCACCGAAGTACACTGCTGAGGGGAGCAGCGGGCGGCAGGAGAGGTCTGCGCGCCATGTGGGACCCTCCTCAGGTGGCTGGGGCGCAGCCGGGGATCCAACCGGCGCCCCAGAGGCCGCGGGCAGCTTCGCAACCCAGCGCTCAACCGCTGCGCCACCGGGGAGGCCCAAATTTGACAGTTTCGAGGACACAACAATGAACTGCTGCTTTGAATCTCAATGTTTTCAGGCTAGGAAGTTTGTTGTAAGAAAATCACCACACCAAACAGGAGTCCTATTTTTTGCTCAACTCTGAATGGAATGATTTTATTGTGATCTTTAAAACTTTAAATTTTATTGTGATCAAGTTTACAAAATATTTTTTGTAACAAATAGCATGATCTGTGTAACTCATTTATATTTTCTCTGATAGTGTATATTGTTGCAAATTGATGTATTATTGTTCTTTTAACCATGAAGTAAATGCATATTGCATTATCCACTAAATGAGACATTACTAACAATGAAGAAAATCAATGTCCCCGGGAGTTTTAATATTACTGACAAATAAAAGAATAATATGATATAGAATAGGTACTCCTGGAAATAGTGATTAAGTTAGGGATGGTGCTTATTGGTTCTGAACCCCAAAAAAATGGGAGGTTGTGTCACTGGCTTATGTTAAGTTGAAGCTTTATTAGGTATACAGAAATAAGAGGGAAAAGATTAAAACTTGAAGTTGAATGGGTCACTCCTTGCTAACCAGAAGAGGAAAGAGCACAGAGAGAAAGTGGAAGAAGTGTAGACGTACTTCTTGTTTTCTTTAGGAAAAGAATAAAAAAACCAGGGCTAAAACCATTAAGTTTTCTGCCAGACTTGTTACTATCCACCCATCTCAACCAAAGTATAGGGCTGGAAGAGCAAACTGTGGTTCATGGCTCAGATCCCGCCACCTCCAGTTTTTGGACAGCCTGCAAGAACTTTTTTTTTTTTTCAAATAATTGGCAAATAAAAGACAAGTGACATATGGAAGCTATATGAAATTACACATAAAAAATTCAAATTTGGGTCCATGAATAAAATGCTATTGGAACACGATCATATTCATTTATTTAGTATTGCCCCTTGTTGCTGTTGCACTATAAAGGCAGCTTTGTGTAGTTGTAGTTTATGGCCTGCAAAATCTAAAATCTTGACTATCTGGGCCTTTGCAGATTTGATGCCTCCCTGTTCTAGAGGGCTCAGCAGTTGTGGCTCAGCCTCCAGTCCTTCTCAGTTTTTTCCCTGCCTGCCTCCTCTAGGTGCTTTAAGGGGTGGGTTAGGCAGGGCAGTCCCAGGGATTCGATGCACGAGAAAAATCTTTTCAAATACAGAATTCATTAAATGTTTCCTCATCTAAGTTTCAAAAAGTATGAGGACAGCCACCTCCACTGGAAAAATGTATAAAAGTCTACAGTCCTCCTGGCATGTTGTGGAGGAAGTTTATGACAGGGATGTCAAATGTCTGATTTGGCCAGGCTATTGATTTAGGACCAGCTAGTTGAATCTTGCAAGAGCAGTCAGAAATTTGGAAACTGAATATTGCATGGGATATATATATATTTTTAAGATGTATTTATTTATTTATACAAGTACTGGGTACAGTCAGAAGCACGGGAGGGTGAGAGAACTCACCAGAGTGGGGAACAGAACAGGCAGACTGATGAAATACACTGCCGAGGGCAGTGGGCGTGGCAGGAGAGGTCTGCGTGCCATGTGGGACCCTCCCCAGGGGCCAGGGTTCGAACCGTGCCATGTGGGACCCTCGCCAGGGGCCAGGGTTCGAACCGGCACTGCAGAGGCTTGGGGCAGCTTGGCAACCCAGCACTCAACTGCCGTGCCACCAGGGGAGGCCCTGGGATAGATATTTTGAAAGATCAAATTGTCTGTATTATCATTTCACTTTAAAATTCTTAAATTTGCTTTCCCAGAAGTTGTGTGATTCAAGAAAACAGCAAAGAAAAATGGAACAAAGTAGTTAATAAATGGAAATGATGAACCAAAGCCAGAAAAAAGAAATTGAAACAATTCTTATATCCTTAATTCACTACTTCTAGCCTTGATGAATACTGAGTTACACAGGGCAGCATCCTTGCCATGAGGTATCTGTGCCTATTAAGTACCTAGAATGTGACTATTCTGAATAGAGATAAGGATGTAAATAGGAAGGACAAACTGGATATCGAAGATTTTAGTGCAAGAAAATGTCAAATATCAACATTTTCATACTGATTACAATGTCAAAATAATGCCATTTTGGATGCATTGTGGTAGATATATTGAAATTAAATTCACTTGTTTAATTTTACTACTTTAATATCATACATGGTGCTTACTTTATACTGCTCCCAGACTGTACTGGTATAGAACTATGCTATGCCTCTATAAATGACAGAAAACTATTAAATTGAGAGATAATCCACACATGTAAAAAAGTCATGTGACTTTTAGTACATCTACTATGTTCCTTGCTTTCATAAAAAGAGGTAAAGTTTTTTAATAAATAGAAGAGCAAGTTCTTCTTGCTGCCACTATATGAATGCAGAACAAGTATTTTTCAGTGGGCGGTAGAAAGGAGCACGAAATTAGCAGCTTGTCTTGCATGGGCCCAGCTGTTACCAGTATGTTTCCTATACTCCTCGAGGTGAAGACTCCTTGGTGTATTAATTCCATGTCCTTATTCTTCTGGCCTCCATGTTTAATTTAGTTCTCACACTAAGGCCACTGGGGACTGTCTTACACCCAAATTATGACTGAAAATCAGAGATACACAGCTTCTCTTCACACACTTCTGGGTTTTGTGGTCACCAAGCTACATACCATGCAACTCTATTCTTCCCTAACTTCCTGTCTGGGGAGAGCCCTGAGCAAAGGAACAACTCTGCCTGGCCAAAGGTAACCATCACATGAAGGAAAGAGAATAGGAGGGAGTGGAGTGACAGGTCTGTGGTCTATTCTGGGTCTCGGATGAGGAAGTCGGGCGGTAGCTTCCTCTGCCTGAGAAATGAGCAAGCAGGGCAAGGAAAGAGAGCAGGTCTGTGGCAGGGAAAGGAAAGTGAGAGTCAGGGGACTTCAATTAATACTGTGCCAGGCTGATAACAGAGGACTGGAGAGCGGGACTCCAGCTTCTAATACCACCTCTGCTTTTATTTGTGTCATCTGGTTCATTCGTGAATGTTTGCAGAACTCCATTTTCTCAATGGAAAAATGCAGAGTGGGTTAGATGAGATCTGAGGTGTTTCTAGGATGAATGTTTTAATTTCTTCTCTGGCAGAGAACAGCACTATGTATATAACCATGAATGTGTCATTGAGTTTAAAGAAGACAAAGACAGTGTGGGCCTGACACCCGGATGCCCGTGAACAAGAAAGGTGTTCTCTGGGGTTTATTAGGTGTCTGTGACAGAAGCCTAAAATGTGGAAATCCCATGACAACGGGGTTCCTTGTCATTCTAAGCAGATGTAAGCTTAATTTTTCTCCCAGCAAGGTAATGAGCAAAATAATAGGGCCTAACAAAGCAATTTTGGATACAGACTTAACACAATCAATTACTATGGTGTTTCAGTCATTTATTTACAGGAGTTAAAAGTCTCTCTTCCAAAGCCAGGATTCCTGCCAGATAACCTGTGTAAAGGACCTAGTGCAATGACCAACACCAAATGGTCAACAATTCAGGCCAGCCCAAGGACTTTGCTCATGCAGAAGATGCATCTTCTGGCTGCACCTAAGTTCGCGGCCACCTTCCTGATCATGTGGCATCATTTGAGGCCTGGGTTTCCAAGAGAGAGTTGAGACCCGTCACCCTCAGGTCTGGGATGCCAACACTCTCTCAACGTGGCTAGGGACATAACAAGTATCTCAAGTCCTCAAGGAGACTTTGAGGGCAGGAGGAGATAGTGTTTGTGAATTTAAAGGGAAACATTATTTTGTAAAGCAAATGCTAAACTTGCTTCTAACTTCTCTTCATGATTTGCTCCCCAGAGTCTGAGGATGAAGTGGAAACTCTTCTGAGTCACACACAGCTGCCCCTCAGAGCCCCTCTGGCAGACAAACATTTTAATTTTTCACTGTGATGAGCAGTTGATACTGTGACTTTTTCTAATGTCTGTATGAACTGAAGCTAGAATTAGAACTATAAACTTGAAATCACGTTCTTTATCATCACCTTTATATAAATTACTCAGAATTCCAGATTGCATTAATCCACACAATTTTCAGAGGTGAACCATGAATTTAAAAAAAAAAAAAAAGGGTTGAAATTCTTTTTAATCATTACAAAAATGTTGAAAAAAAAAGTGGTCAAATGGAACGTCTAAAAGAAAAATTATGTGGGGCGTTTTATATGCCAGACAGCATGTTAAGTAAATCATTTCTTCCTTCAATAAGCACTTATTCACGAAGAAGAGAAAGACATTTAAACACATAATTAAATTACCAAGTGGTGGGTACTTTAATCAAGACAGATACAAAGTACTAAGGACACGGAGTCTGGATGGGGCTATGCGTCCTGGAAGGAGATTGGAGAGACAAGTGGCAGAGGGGAGGGGCAATTCCACAGAGAAGACCTCATCTGAACTGTGCATCAGTGTTTAAACTGACAAAAACCATTCTGGACAGCCCATGGGAAGATGGGATATTAGCCCAAGCTTGACAATGTGTGGGGAATTACTTACTTATGGAACTTACTTATGGAACTTAGGGATGCCAGATAAAATGCAGGATTGGCCACTTAAACTTGAATTTTCAAATAAACAACGAATACTGTTTACTTATATTTGGGACATACTTGAACTAAAATTCTGAGATTTCTATACTTTGATTTTAAAATTCTTACAAGCCAAGCTACAATGGGAACGTGGAATAAGATGACAGCTCTGCTAGGTTCAAAGAATTTTGTGCATCATATAGGGTTTTGAACTCATTCTATAGGGATACGTAGCTATTTTTTTTTAAAGAATTATCTTATTTATACAAGAACTGGGGTATAGGCCAGAGGCATGGGAGGATGAGAAAATTCACCAGAGACAGAGCGGGGAGCAGAACAGGCAGATGGACCAAAGCTACTGCTAAGGGGAGCAGTGGACGAGACAGGAGAGGTCTGCCTCACCAAGTGGGTATCTCCCTGGCCAGCTGGGAATTGAACCCATGCTGCAGAGGCTGTGGACAGCTTCACAGCACTGTGCTGAACCCGCTGCACCACCAGGGAGGCCCAGGGATATGTAGTTTTAAGTGGAGCTCCAATAAGGTCAACTTCAAAAGGGTTAGAGGAAAAGGAGAACCTGAAAAACTAAGAAGACAAGCCCCATGCACAGCAAACATGGGCAAGAACATTTTGTTTTCCAAATCTCTCACCTGTGAACAGACACTTGGTGGCAGGAAACACTTCTGACAGCTAGGGTATCAGACACTTGGTGGCAGGAAACACCTCTGACAGCCAGGGTATGATGGATACCACCTTTGCGCATTGCCAACATCTCTCTACTTTGCTGTGTCATGTGTGTTAACTCCCTGGCCAGGCATTGAACTCATGCCACAGTGGCTTGCAATATCTTAAAAGCACTGAGACTTAACCAGGGAGGCCCTGAGTTCTCATTCTTGAGTTTACTCACACCCAGACAATACCCTTCTACATTTCTTCCCTAAAATGAGGATGAATAGTCCTTGATTTATTTGTAAGCTACATGTTTTCCTTAATAAAGCTTGAGTGTTCCATAGAAGCAGATTTCAGAGTAGTTACATTGAAATCATTACTAGTCATTCTAAAAGATAACTTAAAATGATCCCACATTTTATAATTCATGTGTGAAAAGAAACTTAGTAAATTTGTCTAAATTTGACAATCATTCCAGTAATTTACATGGCATTGCCAATTGCGAATATGAATGAAACTTTTCAAATTTCTTAGTAATAAAGGTCAAATTTTAATTAACTGTGCTAGAGGAAAGACCAACTTATCTTCTGATTCTCTTACATGAAAGGTGCTAAAAGAGATGCAGCCAGAGAGAGGGTAAGAGGTATGACCAAGTACTATATAACAGTATTAGGGAGTATTGGTAGTATAGTTAATTAAAAAAAAAAATCCGGTATTTTTTTCAATTGTGTAATGCATTGAGTATATTTCAGTTTTTTAAAATTTTTCATAAATTCATTCTATAAATACTTATGTTCTTGCCTAATTCTATATTTGTACTATTGTCTTCTTTAGCTAAACAAAGGCCACCAAAGTAGAATATATTGCAAGATATATGAAACCTGGATCAACTTATGCTTATACTTTTAACTTTGTTGAATATAGAAAACAATTTTATCCAACATCTTAAAGTGATCAATTTGTATAGGCACTGCTGAACTGGGTGCTTTTTTCTTCTATTTTGAGGACTCGAGTATGACTTATGGATGCATGATCACAAACAAACTGACAAAAATAAAACATATGGTTATCTCTGGTTTAAAATTACATTTGTGCATTTAAAACATTTTGGTTTTGTGGGCCTCCCCGGTGGCGCAGCGGTTGAGCACTGGGTTGCGAAGCTGCCCGCAGCCTCTGCAGCGCCGGTTCGATCCCCGGCTGCTCCCCGGCCACCGGAGGAGGGTCCCACATGGCGCGCAGACCTCTCCTGCTGCCCGCTGCTCCCCTCAGCAGTGGACTTCGGTCCTTCTGCCTGCTCTGCTCCCCGCTCTGGCTCTGGTGAATTCTCTCACCCTCCCGCGCTTCTGACTGTACCCAGTGCTTGTATAAATAAATAAATCTTTTAAAAAAAAAAGTTTGGTTTTGTGCCTTTTTAAAATTGTACTGAGATATAATAACAAATAGAGCTGTAAGATGCTTAAAGTGTATCAAGTGATGATTCGATATATGGACACAATATTCAAAGATTGCCGGCATTCAGTAATTCAACACAACCAACACTTCACATAGTTCCTTTTCTTTTTATTTATTTTTTTTAAAGATTTTTATTTATTTATTTGTTTGTTTGTTTTTTGTTTATACATGCACTGGGTACAGTCAGAAGTGCGGGAGGGTGAGAGAATTCACCAGAGCCAGAGCGGGGAGCAGAGCAGGCAGAAGGACCGAAGGACACTGCTGAGGGGAGCAGCGGGCGGCAGGAGAGGTCTGCGCGCCATGTGGGACCCTCCTCCGGTGGCCGGGGAGCAGCTGGGGATCGAACCGGCGCTGCAGAGGCTGCGGGCAGCTTCGCAACCCAGCGCTCAACCACTGCGCCACTGGGGAGGCCCTAGTTCCTTTTCTTTTTAGATTAAACCTGTAAGTCCCACTCCTAACAATTAAAATTTACAATAAAATGTTGTCAACTATATATAAACAATGAACTGACTCTGGTAGAATAGCATTTAAAATCTTTTCCTAAATAAAGAAGGATGGTTAAAATAATCCCTTAGGGTTTTATCTTTGATCTGCTGCCATTAAATTGAGGTGCTCTCATAATTACTCATTGTGCAACAGGTTTTAACATGTAAAGTAACAATTTAGAGGCTGATATAGAACAATTGAGAATAAAAGTTTAATTTTTATGCATCATTTCTTCAGGAAAACACATCATGAGGGGAAATAGCTTTGAATAAGTTCAGTGAGGGTTGCCATTTAGTTAATTAACTTAGCCATTTTCATTAGCAGACTCAATATTGACTTTAGAATAATGCCTGCTTAATTTATTTCAAGAAATGAATATGTATGAAACATTGACAAAGAGTAAAGTAAAATTAAGACTATATTAGGTAAAAAATAAAAATTAAGTTACTGAAATATGTCAGAAAATTATAATGAGTACTTTCATGAATTTATATTTGATTGCAGTATGTTCTTCCAAACTTTTCAGATATGACCTTGGCATACACACATTATTTCAGCTGCTTAGCACAGGATTTGTAATAATCTCAATTTTATAAGAAAGTGCATTTCTAAATTGGTTGGAGAAGGCTAAAACAATGCATAAATCCAATGCACTGAGTATAATTTTCTGCTTCAATTGACAATCTAGTCTTTTGAAAAACAGGCTTACTTTTTAACCTTTTTTGGCCATATTCTTTTTATGTGCCTACATATTAGAATAAATAAAATCAGCAGGCTCCTATTGATTTTTGGAGGGAGAAATCTCATCTGTAAGATTGAAAGAAAGTGAAGTCCATCAAAACCAATTGATGAACAAATATGTGATAAGACTGAAGAAAGTCTTAACACTGAGTATAAATATACATACATTTCTGAAATATGACTGTTTTTCAAATCCAGATTTGTTTTCTCTAAGAGTTAAAAGTTGAGAGACCTACAAAATCAGTTTAATTGATTTTAATTATGATAAAAAAATTCCATAGAGCAATGGTTTATTTTCTTAACCCTAATTCTTAACTACGACCGATAGCAGAATCAACTGGGTAGGAGCTTTTGTTTTCTTTTGTTTTAATATGCATATCTAAGCTCCACATAATAATCTAACTCAGTAAATCTGTAATGGGGTCTTGATATCTAAATCTATTTCTTATATTTATGATTTGAAAAACAGATGCCTACATCTGAGTAGTACAAACAGCTCTGCAATGGTCCACACAAACCCCAGCAATGTCTATTAGTAGTAAGAAAATCAGACTATTTCTCTGTTAACATTTTGTTCCTAATCTCATTCTGCTTTCTCCTCAAATATACTAAAACTAAAGCCAAGTGCAGTGTAGTAAAACAAGTAAGTTAAGAGACAGAAGGCCTCGGTTTCATGATGTGCTTTATCACTTTGGAGCTATAGGATCTCAGATATGTTGGGTAACTTCCCTATACCTACTTCCTCCTTTACAGAACAGAGCCCATAATTCTTGCACTGCCAGCACTTTCAAGACCCCATATATCCTGTTTCCTGTTCTCCTATATGTAATTCACTCTGCAGTGTGTGTTTATCTGGTATCATAGTATCTCTTATTTCCACCTCAAGCTTTCACATTTCCAGAGTAGGAGGCTAGTTCAAGTCCTTATCAGCTCGGTTGTTGCAAAAGATCTCAAGCTGCTTTGTCGACCTCCTGCTTCTACCTGCTGTAATTCAACTTCTGTGTTGCTGCCAGATTGGGTTTTCTAAATAAAAACTCAATTCTCAACAAGGAATCTGTCCACTCTAGATGGACTTCCCAAGATTTCTTATATGACCTTTAGGGAAAGGTCAAACTTTCCACGCTCCTCTAGAGAATGTGATGTACCCTGCCACAGAGATATACCACCTCCCTGGTAGGGCCTTTCCGCACAAATCACTTACTGAGGAAAATAACAGAGCAGGTCCCAGAGGTCCCAGAAGTGGGTGGTTCTACAAGCAGTTGAATGTATTGTCCTTAATGGGGCTGAGCTGTGCCCAACAATCACTGATGTCCCCCATGTCTCTTATTCCGAAAAGAGAAACTTAAGGTCCCTTAGCTAGACAGCTAAATATTTTCTTTTATTTTTTTTTTAAAGACATCCTCTTTTTTAATTAATTTATTTATTTACATAAGAACCAGGGTAGGGCCTCCCTGGTGGCGCAGCGGTTGAGCGTTGGGTTGCGAAGCTGCCCGCGGCCTCTGCGGCGCCGGTTCGATCCCCGGCTGCTCCCCGGCCACCGGAGGAGGGTCCCACATGGCGCGCAGACCTCTCCTGCCACCCGCTGCTCCCCTCAGCAGTGTCCTTCGGTCCTTCTGCCTGCTCTGCTCCCCGCTCTGGCTCTGGTGAATTCTCTCACCCTCCCGCGCTCCTGACTGTACCCAGTGCATGTGTAAACAAAATAAATAAAATAAAACATTCCTCTATTTAAAAAAAAAAAAAAAAAGAACCAGGGTAGAGGCCAGATGTGCAGGAGGGTGAGAAGATCCACCAGAGACAGAGCGGGGAACAGAACAGGCAGACTGACTGAAATACACTGCTGAGGGGAGCAGCGGGCGAGACAGGAGAGGTCTGCTGCACCATGTGGGACCCTCGCCGGCTGGCTGGGATCGAACGGGCACTGCAGAGGCTGCAGACAGCGTCACAGCAATGTGCTCAACCGCCTGCACCAGCAGGGGAGGCACAGTTAAATATTTTCAAACTTCTGCCCTAACATACATGCCTTTCCAATTTCGAACACAATCACCAGACTGCATTCAGGCACAATCCTGCTGTAATATGACCTTGATAATTTCCCCACCTGTAAAATAACCTTTCCTGTCTCTTGAGTGCTTCAAATCCTACTTCAGAATGGAACAGTTTTTGCTTGTGGGCTTCCCTTAACACTGCTATCCAAGGTCATTTGACGTCTTTGGTTGCATATTTGAAAGAAAGTATTTGTCTATCCTTGGGCAGCTCTGTTACGTCCTCTGCTGCTATCTCAACTCTCCACATGATTATCTTCCCAGCTAGACAGTAAGGTGAAGGAGTGCTCCTATGCTAAAAGGTCCCTCTGTCTTTTACTTCACTGTAATCCACACTCTTTTAAAGTACCCAGTTAGCCTTGGTATCATGCATATAATAAATGTTCCATTACTTACTGAATGAATAAACCTAATGTTTTATTTTTATAATGAATTCATTCTGAAAACTAATATTTCTGTCAATCATCAATCAATCGACCAACTTCAAACTAACTTCTCCTCATTAGAAATGACTAGCAGCCTTAGTATCAAATTGGAGATTATTAAGACTGGCAACATGATAAAATATTCATTCCTTAACTCCTGCTCTCCAAGGTTAATTCTTTAAAAGTCTTTTGATATGCAAAGTTCAGCTAGAAGGTGAACACTATCTGTGACTTTAGCAGTATGCTGATGTTAAACAAGGTCACTTAACTTTCATAAACCCGGATTTCTTCTTTTGAACAAAGGAGACAATATCCACCTTCTACAAATTTTGAGAAAGTACAACTCAAATGAGCTAATAATATGTAGAAAATACTGTGAAATATATACTGTTTTAAAAACTGTGATGTTCTGAATAATTTTGGGTATGATGGTGTAGTTGATGCCAATGCTAATTAAACCAGTGAGCTGAGGACAGGCAAAACGATAAGGACACCATTAGTTTGGTGATTAGATGATCAAGATACATTGACAACTCAGAGTTTGCTACTAATAAATGCTGCTGCAAAATGTAAAGGATTTTCTACTATAATGATCCAATAATAACTTATTGAGAATCTTCTATGTACCAAGCATCCCACCATAGGTTTAAAAGAAATACAAGAATTGTATCTCTCTAATTCTAATTCTACATCTGTGTTGCTTTTTTTTCAATACGAGGTGTGTGAAAAAGACTCCAAAAGTGATTTTTTTTCCCTTCAAGGTTTTTGGTTGCTTGTTGATTAGTTGATTGGTTACATCAGGCAGAGGTTTTAAATAGGAACCTATACCTCGCAAAACAGAATAATTCAATTTGAAGTGACTCAGGGGTAAATATGTACTGTAGAGTTGATCTAATTTCTTCTCCACAGACACAACTGCCCAGGATATTACTTCCCTTAACGCTTCTGATACAATTGTTTATCTAAAACAATGCTGTCCACTAGAAATATGCTGTAATTTAAAATTTCTCTACACAAATCAAAAAGTGAAAACAGGGGAAATTTATTTTAATAATATAATTTCTTTAACTTAGTGTAGCCTAAGGTGTCATTTCAAGTTGTATTCAAAACTAAAATTATGAATGAGATATTTTACTGTATGTTTTACACTAGAGAGCTAGTATTTTTATGGGCAGTTCATCTGACTCTGGAGTAGCCCATTTCTAGTGCTAAGTAGGTAGGGGCTGACTAGCATATTGGAAAGCATTGAAGCTAAAGGAAAAGTTGGTATCTTGTCTGAATTTTTATTCAGATTAAAAAAAAAACTCACTAAGCTTTGAACAAGTATAAATTATTCTTCTTGGGCTCTCGTTTTGATTATTTCCCTCTCAAAAACATTTGAAATATTATAAAAGTAGCTATGTTAAGTATATTATAGTTGCCTTTTGAAAAAACATGGAAAATGAGAGTCACAGCCATAATCTCGTTATTTTAAAGAGATGTATGGAAAATTCCAGTGAATGCAGGAAACAAATGTGAGTATAAATCCCTACTTGCACTAGTAAAATATATATATTTAAAATTACATCGTAGAAGAAAAATTAGATCCCTGTCTTTGTCATATTTTGACATTTCTATTTGAAGAAAACTTTATCAATAGAGGCAGAACTCTTCCTGGATATAGTAAGAATATTATTTACTAGAAAAAATACTTCAATGTAGAATTCTTAACATGAGAACATAAAAATTATTTCCAGCCATCCTTAATTTTCACTAGGAAATGAATGGTCATAATACCTTTGAGAAAATAACTGGTATTGCACATTTGTTTTATAGAAAGAAAAGTCCCATCTATTAAATTCAAGAGTTTAAATTAGCATGAGAAGTTTTGCAAGAAAACTAGATGAATTTGAATCACCTATATTTTTAAGCCTCAGTTTTCAATCCTAGAGACAATATGCCATAGTCCAATGCAAATCTGGTTTATGACAACCTAATTTCCCCTAATCCCATGCACTTTTCAAAACATGTAAGGGTAGAGTTTTATCTCTTAAAATAATGGATTATTGTAAAAGGTGAATGACAAACATGTCCCTATGATAAATGTGGTGCATGCACAAACATAAAAAAGCAATCTTTTTGGAGACTCATGAATAATTAGCTGTATTTTCAAATGCCAACAGGTGGAGAGGAGAGGATGACTCTATGGTGGCAGACTCTAGGTGCCCTTGCATAATCTCCTCCCATAGAGAGTAGGCAAGTCTTGTGATTTGATTATAGCAAACAGAATATGTCAAAGATAATGGGGTATCACTTTAGGCTGCATATGATTATTATTTGTGTTTCGCTAGCAGTCTCTCTTGTACTGACTTTCCTGAGACACACTGCAGTAGTGGAATGCCACATATGACAAGGAACTGAGCGTGGCTTCAGTCAAAAAAACACAGAAGACTTCATTCTAAAGACTTCATTCTAACAACCCTAAGGAATTGAATCTGGTCAACAACCATGTAAGCATAGAAGCAAATCCACATCCAGTTAAGATTGCAGGTGAGACACTAACCCCTGCTGACACCGTAAGTGGATCTTTGTGAGAGACCCTGAAGCAGAGAATTTAAGCAAATCAATCCCATGGGGTATATTAAAATAAAAAAAATGCATTTTAAATCACTATGTTTGTGATCATTTATTAGGCATCAATAAATCACTAACACATAATCTTGAAAACTTTTTAAAAGAAAAATATGATTGGGCCTCCCCGGTGGCGCAGCGGTTGAGCGCTGGGTTGCGAGACTGCCCGCGGCCTCTGGCGTGCCGGTTCGATCCCCGGCTGCTCCCCGGCCACCGGAGGAGGGTCCCACATGGCGCGCAGACCTCTCCTGCCGCCCGCTGCTCCCCTCAGCAGTGTCCTTCGGTCCTTCTGCCTGCTCTGCTCCCCGCTCTGGCGGATTATCTCACCCTCCCGCGCTTCTGACTGTACCCAGTGCTTGTATAAATAAATAAAAATAAATCTTTAAAAAAAAATAAAAAAAAAATAAAAAGAAAAATATGATAATATATTAATAAAATGTTGGTAATATATGATTTTCAATGTAGGAATATTGCAAATGTATGAAAAGACTACATTGGAAGAAGCTACTATGAAATGATGGTTAGATTTCAAGTTTTGATTTCAGAAAGAAGAGATTCTTGCATTTCAGATGTAATGATGAAACTGTTAAAGTTTCAGGCAAATGCACATATTTCTAACATTCTCAAATTTAAAGTGGAACAATGACAAAGAGGAATAATATTGTCAACCTTCCAGTTTTATTTCCACATGTTGTATTTGAAGCAGACAAGTTATCTTTATGTTGTTGCTATTTTCAATGGTCCTTTATAAAGCTCTCCACAACTTCCTCTAGACATGAATGCCAAAATCTTTTAGGTAGGCCTGCTTTTAGGTAAGATGGTGCCTCAGAAATATGAAAAGTTTAAACTTCGTTCTTTGGGGTAGTCACATTTATTTTCTTAATTTACCATATTAAATTAGAAACACGGCTCATTTTGAATGGTTGATAAAATACATATTAAATAAAAAACCAGCCAGAGAGAGAAAATTACGTAAGAACAGTAATTGCTAACGAAAGATGAAGAGACAGACTTCAGGTAAATAGAAATCACAGGAAAGGAAATAACAAGGAAAACAAAGGGAGACACACAAGAGTGGAGATGGAAAAAAAGAGCAAAGGGATTATTAGTAGGTTTTGAGAGGATGAGATGGATGAGTGCAATGGAAGAATAAATCACAATATGGAAACTGCAGTTTATATACTCCAGTAACATGGAGATGATAAAAGCATCTAAAATCTTGGAATTAGTGAGGGAATATATTGGTTACCAGAGGAAACAGGGGTGAGGGAAGAGAGGAGGGTGTACTGGCACTGGTGTTTTGGTGGAGGGTGAGTGGAACATGTGCACATATGGAAGAGCAAAAATGTAACCCCGAAAATAAAAATTTAAAAAATTTGTTGAGGAATGTACAACTTAGAAATTAAAAATAGTAGTTCTGTGCACTTTCCATTTAAGAGATGAGTTTGAGCTTTTGAAATGATAAAAATCATCAAGTAAAATTTAAACTTATGCAATAAGTTAACTTCCTAAATCATTATTTTTTTCACAGATTAAACTCCATTCTAGAAAACACCAAGTAAAACTTATTCCAGATTTTACAGGTGGTTCTTAATGAATTTTGTGAAAAAGCTATTTTTTGCTGATTTCTTTTTTTTCATCAAAGTGTACACTTCCACCTAAGATATATATTGAGAAATTTCATCTCTCTGGAAGATTCTGGAAGTGGAAGGATAGAATTCTCTTATATTGCCAGCAATGACGCTGCCCCTTTGTAACAGAGCAGTATGTGTGATATATTTAATTGCAAATTGTCTTTAGCGACTATATTCCTTCTATCATTATTCGGACATAATGGTAATACTGAGTAAACACATTCTTATTCAAATTTAGTAAAACATCACAGTGATCTTGAGTAATGTCAGTTGTCTCTTCTCCACACACATAATTAATTGGAATTTCTTCACTAAGCAGCTCATTACTTGCAGTAAAACCAAGCGATTCTCCCTCCCCCAATCTCACATTTTACATTATGCTCATATCTTGCTTTGTTTATGATCTCAGTTTCAGACCCACTTAGACCTCCTAATATAGGGCATTTAATCTGAATTTCATTTACCTATCGGGAAGCTCAGAATGCAAGAGATACAGAAACAGAAAGTCAAGGGAGTAAGTTAAGAATCAACACCCTTTCCTCGTAACATGACTCACAGTTGAAAAGCCATGGCAAAAAAATTGTGATTCAATCGATATCCATAGTCACTTCCTAGGGACTTGCATATAAAAGGCACTTGCCTTAATTTGCCAGAAGCAGACCCTGTAGCAAGAATTTGAATTCAACTAGCTTGGATATGTCATCTCAGGGTGATGGGGTATGGAGAACAGAAGTTAAGAATAGCCCAGTAAAGGTGTGTGATCAAGCAAGTCACCACTATTGACAATACATATTTAATATTACCTGGGAGCTCTGAGTGAAGATAGAGGAAGCAAACCTTGGAGTATGCATAGCAGAAGAGCAAGAAGAATTTATCCAACAAATGTTGAATTTGTTAAAGTGGCCTTACTTCCCTTACTTTTCTGTGTTGCCCTAAGAAGAGACAGCTCCAAGCAAAAGGATCCAAATCCCGGTGGCTGGAAATCAAGAAGCATGTACAGAACTGGTAAATACTGAAGAGATACACATACAGCATCTGCTGCAGCAAAAGGTATTTTTGTTTAAATGTTCCTTACAACCTCAGTTCCATTAAGTTGACACAAACCTGGGTCCAAGCAATGCTGTAGCTATTAATTGGTTATTTTTTTTTGTTGTTGTTCAAGTCATTCATCTGTCTCTCTAAAGTCTTTTTTTCCCCTTTGGGCAGCTTCCTATCTACCCACCTTTGTGGTACTGCAGCTGCTGAGACTGGCTGAAATTTAACCACTTCCAGCTGGAGGAGTGAGGTGTGCTTTAGCTCAAGAGTTAGCATGTGATCTACTTTAGGCCAAAGAGCTCAAGAAGGTATTTCCTAGATGCTTTGTGAAAGAATGCCTCAGAAAGGAAGGTCTTTTTAAAAAGTGGTCCCTGAAGCTGCTGCAGGCAATTTTTGCCACCTTAAGAGGGGCAATATGAAGCCGATAAGTTGACAGAGAAAGGCAGAATCCAGAGAATTGTGAAAAAATGGACCCAGAACCCAGCTGAATTTTAAATCAGTCAGTAGCAGGTCTTTCTGTCACTTGCAGCATAATGTATAATATATCCACTCAAATCAGTTACCTATGGGTGTATTGGTTAGGACTAATTCTTCATTAAGTATCACAAAATGTAAAAATTCATCCTTTTTTAATATAATTTATCATCTTATTCTCATATCACAAAATCTATAGGATTTTGGTGAACTAATAACAGTTCTTATTCAATTTTCTAATATCTATAAGTCATAATTTGTAATTCCATAATGTAAAATAATGTGAATCAGTAATAGTTTGATGATTATCTTCTGAAAGTGAGGGCTTTTTTAAATTTTCAATTTGGAGTTATAGTGTTACAACGGCCATTGTTTACTATTTTGACAGGCTGTTGGTGAAAGAAAAGGTTAACCTAATAGTACCTGCTGTGCCTACCCTGGCAAATGGCAGGAAATCACACAGATGGTGGCATTTGCCTGGGTGTTTAGTGCCAAGGGTGTCTGCTCAAAGCACATAGATTGGGATGGAATTTCTACCTTTTCCTAAAGATATGGATGCAAATTTGTTGGGGGAAAATCTGTTTTTGTAGTCACACTCTAAAAATCCCCACCACAAAAATCACCAATTTAAGAGTGAATATCTATTGATCCTTTAGTATGTGCCAAGTTCTCCCTTGCCAGGTCTGCAAGTTGTTCAGCTCTGTTCTAGACTATTGGCCAGCCTTAGATTATTTTCCTTCTGACAGAGCAAAGTACTTAGGATAGTACCTGATAGAGTAAACTATTAACAGACACTTTATCATTACAGAACACAGTCAGGACGCTTTAATTTCCTTAGTAAGGTGGGGAGACTCCAGAACAGGATTAGCTTTCTCTCTGAACCATCTTGTGCAGGCTTGGTATGGATGCAGAAATAAAAGAATGATACAAACTGACCAGTTAATAGACACTAGGCAGAAAATAATGACTGCACTGAGAGAAATAGTGCTGAGGACTTACAAGTAAAGGGGAGACAGAAGATGGGCTCATAAGGGTAGAAGGGAACGGTCAGATACAGAGTTTTGCAGAGAAGGAAAGAAGGTTGACATCTGAGGAGGAACAGGTAGGGTAGGACAGGAAGGAAGAAGGGCGACAAAAGACAGGAACCATTGGCAGCTCACTGGCATGGCTGCCTGAGTGAAAACCACCATGGGAGGAAATATCAGAAGACAGCCAGGATTGGATTCCAATAGGGGTTGTACTAGAACAGCTCATCAATGAGTATTTGCTCTTGCTGAACCCTCAGCACCCCCTCCCTTTAGGAACAGGCATGTTTGTCTGGGATTCTGTGAGGGAGTAGAGGCTCTAGTCAGAACCATCCAGGAAGTGTAGATCAGTGTCTGGGCGGTTTTGTGATGCACCCAGGATTCCCCCTAATGACACCTTGGAAGGACTAGAGGGGAAGGCAGATTAAGGCAGAGGCTGATAGCATTTTACTGTTGTATGTTTCTGTCACTGCCTGGAAAACCTTCTATTTAAAGCTCTGCAGGAACAATACTACAAAAAAAATAACAATAGGTAATACTTCTTGGTGCTTTACTCTGTTCTGGGAACGGTTCTAAGCTTCTTATACGTGTTACATTTCATCCAGACACAGAAAAAACACACGGATCACAAGGAGTATGTGACAGGCTATCATTGGGCAGCCCCAGGGAATCGGGCCTTCCAGAATTCATGTCTATGCATAATCCATTCTGATTTTGGCTGAGCTTGACCAAAGCCTTAACTTTGGTCAACAGGGCATTAAGAAGTATGATGGAAACAAGGGCCTGTACAGTAGAGTTTGCACTTTTGGGATGTTTTTCACAGGACCTAACCACCAAGCTTTGAGGAAACCCAAGTAGCCACTGGGAGAACAACAAATGAAAACTATTTGAGGTTCCTGGCCAACAGCCCCAGCTGAGTTCCTAGTGGTCAGCCAGCACCGACGGCCACGCATGTGAACAGCACCACTGTGGAATATCCAGCTTCCTCAGTGCTCTACCTGGCACAATGCAAAATACAAGACTATTGTGGCCAAATCTCCATAATAATAAAACTATTGTTTTAAGCCACTATATTTCTGGGATATTTGTTGCATAGCATATATAATGAAAACACAGTGAAATCAAAATTGTAATCAGGCAGGCAAGTAACAAGTAGAATTATGCAGAAATAGAAAACAAGTAATCAAGGTCTAGCAGAATTCCATTTGAAACAATTCCTTGAAAAAAATATTCCTTACTGCCTATCCCAGGTTGTGTGATGACTACTGAGGACCCACCTTACTCCAAGTCTCTTGTTTCTTTCTCTTTCCTGCTCTTATGTGAATAGACACAAAATTCTTTCTGGTGACATTGTCTTTGCCCTCAGGAATAAAGAATGTCGTTTACAGCTATCATCACCATTCCTCTGGCATTTAATTAGCACCAAATTGTAAGAAAATAATTATGTAAAGTGCTATTGGAGAGGATAGCTTCTCTGTCTTCTCCAGGATTAATATAAATGATTGTGGGTCCTGGTGAAGCATAAGTCAATAACAAGGTCAGCATCCAGGTCAGAGGTAGAATTAGAGATAGAAAATAGAAACTTTTTGTGCATCCAGGGAAAGAATGTCCTTAGCCCTGAGCCGACTGGGTAGGCTTAGCCAGAACGGGGGAACTCAAGTGAGTTTTGGTTTTATAACCAATCATAACTTTGACTATGGCTTTTCCTATTATTCCAACAACTATTCCCTCCTCTTCTAGAATATTTGCCCCCCTGTTACATACTCTCATATTGTCCTTTTTTTGTATTACCACAATTTGAACTAACTGATTACTTAGCAGAGTTTGCACAAAACAACTTTATTCTTTATTATCTCTGCCTTTAAAAGCATTCTAATAAATCATTCTCCCAAGCTTTCCTTTGAAATCTCAATCTGAAGTGTTGGGAATGGAGATGGAGAGTGGAAAGCACTGGATTCACCATCTAGGTCTTGTGAAGGTGGTCTAGCACTTATTATTGTCCTTGGTCTGTTCTTGCTCCACCCGTAAGATGTGGTTGTGGTAAGAGCTGACAGCATGCCTTTTACTTTATGTATCTCTAGACCGTGACGAGTCACATGTGGCACTGATGAAGACATAACCCAGTAGATATGAAATTTGAGTAAGCGAAAGGGGCTTTTGGGTCGTACCCCTACTATAGGAAACAAAGTTCTCTCCTATTTGTCTTCAATATGGTTAGTTTTCAATACAGTGCTCTGCTGAGACCACGACAGCTATCTCGCTAACGTAGGTTCCAGCAATAAACTTCGAAGCAAAGACTATGTGCCCAGGCCAAACTTTAATGTGAGAAAGATACAAAATATCCGCATTGCTTAGGTGTTTGAAATTTGGGGTCTCTATTATAATAGCACAGCCTACAAGCTAACTAATATAACAAGGTAGTGAAAATAGCTGCATTGATTAAGTAGTTTCAATGTTTGTCTCTTACCAATTACAAGATCTATGAAGGCAAGTAACTGTCTTGTTCCTAACTCTGTTCTCCTTCCCTATCAGGATACATACCTTGTTGGAGATACTAAGTAAAAAGTGGCTTTTTTAACAAATGAATGTACATTGTTGCTACCCTCCTAGGATTTGGCATAAAGTAGCTTTGGGAACTTTGTGACACTTAAAGACTATTGAATTTTGAAAGTATTGATCCTAACCTAGTATTATATATAGTTCTGGATTAGAAATTTGGATGCATAGGAATCTATCTTAATTCACTATCTTTTTTCTCCAAAATTTTGTTGACTTGCCATTCATTTACAGAAATATATAAGTTTGGGAGTACAGCTTCACATGTCAACATGCAGACGTGCTTTGCCTGCCCTCCACTAAGGCTCCGGTGCCAAGACCCTATCACTTTTCCCCCATCTTTCCGATCCCCCACTGGCTAGTAACCACCATAGCATTCACAGAGCCTAAAGTTGTTTTTCTTTTTGTTTGTTTGTTTGTTTTTGCGTTTTGCCAGTTTTGTTTCTTTGGTTATCTACTGAGTCTCTTACTTTTGAGATCAGCAAAAAAACCAAACAGATTACAGGGAATGCGTGACAGATTGCTTTACAATATGACTCAAAATTCTTACCTTGAAGAAGTACAGCCTATCTCCCTACTCTATGAATCCAGGCTGACTGACTTGCACTGGCCATCAGAATATGTTAGAAATGACAGTGAACCAGTTTTAAGCCTAGCCTTCAAAAGGACTTGTTCACTCCTGTTTTCCCTAGTAGAAGCTTCTTTTCTGCCTTAGAACAAGTCCAAAGTAGCCTGCTAGTAGATGAAAGATCATACAAAACAGAGGAGAATCATCCCAGTTGAGCTCATCATCGGTAAGACAGGCCCTAGCCAATACATTAGCTGACACAGTAGGCATGAGTGAACCCTAGCAAAGTCACCTGAGCTTAGCCTTTGTCAGTAGGATATTGCCCAGCTGACCCATAGAATGCATATAATTATAAATGATTAACTTCTTAAACCAAGATATTTTAGGGGGTTCATTATATAACATTTTTGTAGTTCTAAATAACTGATATCTAGGGGAAGGCCAAAAATGGGTACAAGGCTTGGTTAAGAGTTCATAATGATTCCAGAATCCTAAATCTTAAAAACACTGATTTTAAAAGTGTAACTGAAGGCAGACTCCATACTTTGCAAAGGCACTTGTACAAAAACTAACAGCAGACTAATGGAGGTAGCTATTAAAGGGATTTTAAAAGAGCTTTGTTAGAAGACCTGATAATAGTTCATGTTTACTGGCCATATACTGTCTATCACACATTGCCCAAAGCAGTGACGAAAGGAAAGAAATACCTTGACTTCTCCCCTTCTCCTGCTCTCCAGTCCCCTGTAAATGCCTCCACTGGCTAAATCTATCAAGAAGGTGTTGAGTAAAAAAGCCTGGGAAGTAAGGTGGGCAGAGGTCAGTCTCCTGCAATATACAACATAGAAGGGGAAGAAACTAGAATGGATCTGAGAGCATAAGCTAGCTGTGAAGGGCATATCTGGGTTATGAAACCCCCAAAAGGCAGTGCTTCAAAGTTATGAATAAATTGAATGTGATCATGTGTTCTGTCAAGGTTGAGTATATGTTCTCTGGGGTTGGATGGATGTGCTTCACATTCAAGGGACAAAATATTTGAGAAAAAGCCTTGCCAGAATACAGTGCTGAATATTCCAATGAATGGGACTAACTGGTGGGCAACTCAAACACACTGTTGATAGTTTCTATATTTTTACTACATAAAATGTGGATCAAGGCCCAGAGCAGCAGTGTCACCTAGAAACCTGCCAGAAGTAGAGAATTTCATATCATTGACCTGAGCCACTAAATCAGAAGCTTCACGTTAACAAAATCCCTAAGTGCTCAAAGTTTGACACTTTATGCAACAGCATATAGGTGTGGAGAGCAGGAAGGTGAAACAGGAAGTTATTACGTAAACATTTACAACATTTGAGGCCACATTCAGAATTAACTATGCATGAACTGAGTGAGAAATTGAAAAAGGGAATCTTTAAGAACACTTATTCTTCATTCCAAGAAGTAGATGTATCATGTTGCATTCTAATTTCATTATACACAATTAAAAATATGAATTTACCACCTTCTTTTATTTTAGTACATAAAATTATTTTCATCAAAGCCTATAAAATCTTAACATAATGTGTCTTTTCTATTAATTTTCCTATTTCTTGGGTGGTCCTTTGTTGCCAATGAATATGTTCTAGCACCAGAAAAAAATTTCTTTTTCCTCTCCCTTCACCAGCATCATCAATGATTCTAGCAGACAGATACATATCACTGATATAAATCAAACCATACAGCAGCTTTAAAGAGATAACTGTGTTGCTCTACGCGATCTGTAACAACAATAAGTACAACAAAAGCAATCTCCATGATAGTCATTTCCACTGTGATTGAGTCTCAGATTTTCATTCTTTTATAAAAGTCTAAATAAGTTCAACAATGATTTCCGTGTTCAAAACTGTTGTTGTTACCCACATCATGAATAGACAGAATATGTCACCTTCCTAAGAAATGTATTTTTAGACTGCATTTAAGGTGCAACCATCAGTCACAGGTTGCCTATAGATTGCAACTAACAGGGCAAACAGAGTATTCTCAAAATATCCTTGCGATGACTTTGATTTCTGGCCCCTTTCCTGGTCCATCTCTTTTCCTCCACACTTGACTAACCATGCCAAGGATGGACTATACTTTCCCCAATGATAACTGAAAATGTTCACAAATTATAACTGTACCATTCAATTCAAATACTTTTACTTCTATAGCAAAACAGATTGATTTTCTCTAGCAATAGACAACAAAATGGTCTCTTCAATGTCCTGTAATTAGTTCTAATATCAGTAAGCAAATTAAAAGGCAGCAAAACACAATTTGTCCATCAGGCTCTTATCAGTTCCTTCATAACCCATAGGCTGGCCTTGCTCTGAACTATAAAGTGGATAAATGAGGGGAATACTGATTTTGGCATCCAGCTTACTCTTGGATAATCTAGCTCATCCTTCTCATCTGACATGAGACAGAAATAACATCAAAGGGTGATAAACTCTTTCCCACAAACCTGGGGTTCCACAGTTCGCTGGCCCCAGGCCTAATCTATCAATCCATTTTCTACACAATAAAAGGTAAGAAACCCATTACAGATCTGTTATGAGCCCTGGCAGGTGGTCTACTACAAAAATGGAATACATCAACCAGCCCAGCCTTCAGTGTCCTTTTCCATGGTTTGAAGCACTAGGGGTCAGCTGACATGCATATAGTAGTTAGGATTCAGTATTAAGTTCTTTTAGCCACATAAAAAATCCTCATACATCTTGAGGCCTGAGTGTAAAGATTTGACAGAAAAGTTCATTTTCGGTATGACACTGACCTTTTAAGAAATAGCATGGTTATTCTATTTTTGCATTACACATTGGCTTTGCAAGTGATGCAATAAATGAAACTGGGTTAGAATTTACAATCCGTGCTCTCAGTAACAGCTTAATCTTCATTGGTTATTCAACCTCAGTTTAAGAAGTTGGTCTATGAAAATCTCCATTTAATGCCATTTTAAGATTATCAAAGTGTCTGAAGAAAGGAAGCCCCATTTAGACTCAGGGTTGACACACTATACTGTAGTCATTCCAAAGTGAGAGTACAAGAGGACTGAAGAAACCAGAGAAACAAATTTTATATTAGCAAAATCCCTTTTAAAAAAAAAAAATCATGTCTTCTCCATTCTAAAATGAATTGCCATAGGGCAAAATTTCTGTGCTAATAAAGGACTTACTTCAAAAATGTTACACTGAAGGTCAGAGTTACGAACATTTTCTCCTGCTGGACATTTGTTTGTCTACATTTAAAAAAAAAAAGGCACTCTATGGAAATAAACCAATTATCTACTATAAGGTTAAGGTATTTTACTAGGATATTATCTGGCTTCAGTAAAACTTTCTACAAATGATTTCTCATCACTCCAATAAAATGGGGGAGCCCAGGATCAAGAAGGGACAATGCAAATCAAAATCATAGAGTGAGATCATACTTCACACCTATTGAGTGGTTATTACCAATAGTATTCAGTCATAAAAAAGAATGAAATCTTGCCACTGGCAAAAATATAATGGATGAACCTGGATGGCATTATGCAAGTTAGACAAATGCCATATAATCTCACTTATATGTAGAATCTAAAGAATCAAACCAGGTTTGTAGACCTAGAGAACAAATTGGTAGTTGCCGAAGTACAGCACAGTGACTGACTATAGTTAATACTATAACATGTATTTGAAAGTTGCTGAGTGTAAAATTGAAAAGTTCTCACAAGAAAAAATAATTTTTCTGACTATGTATGTTGATGCATGTTAACTAGACTTGTCATCATTTTCCATAGAAAAAAATATTGAATTGTTATGTTGTACACCTGAAATTAACACAGTGTGAATAATAACATAATAAACATATGTCATATTCTAATGATAGCGCCAAGATACACTGAAATAGTAACCCCAAACCTATATAGATATGTAAAAGACTGATAAATTAAGAAAAATGTAAAATTAAAAAGATTTAAGTTGAATAAAGTTTCACATGAATAAAAAAAAAAAAGATAGAGGTGGGCCTCTCCTGGTGGTGCAGCAGTTGAGCGCCAGGCTGCGAAGCTGCCTGCAGCCTCTGCAGCACCGGTTCAATCCCCGGCCGCCGGCGAAGGTCCCACATGGCATGCAGACCTCTCCTGCCATGCCCGCTGCTCCACTCAGCAGTGTACTTCGTCAGTCTGTCTGTTCTGTTCCCCAATCTGGCTCTGGTGAATTCTCTCACCCTCCCGCATTTCTGACTGTACCCAGTGCTTATATAAATAAATAATTAAATCTTTAAAAAAAAAATAGAGGTGGAGAAAGCAGAAAGGGAGCAGTGTAGATATTCCATAATGCTCTGCCTGGATTTTTGAGTTCAAGTCCGGTGAACAGATTGACCACAAAGATGCTGGGGTTTAAAGACGTCATCTGAAATTACTGAAAACATGAAAATGTGGGTGTTTGAAAACAATGGACTACTTGGAATGTTCTAGGCAAGGTGAGGAGAACAAACCAGTATTTTCCAACATATTTTGTCTGAAGTACTAGCTGGTCCAGAGAGTGAGAATAACGAGATCAGTGGGATGGGAGAACATTGGCTGAAAGCCCACTGTGCCTTCCACGAGGGCTAGTTGGTGGTCTTGGCCCTCTAACTCGTCTTTCTTTCAGCTCTTAGTTTCATAATGGTGGCACCTATTTCAGCTTTCTGCCAAGGAGTCACATTTATAACTGTTGAAGGAAATTCTGCCACACAAAGAACGGGATGTTATAGTAAGTGAAAAAGGCAGTCACAGAACAACAAATATTACATGGTTCCACTTAAGTATCTGGAATCAGGCAGACTGAGAAACAGAGAGTAAAGGATGGTAGTTACTGGCATTGGGCAGAGAGGACTTAGGAATTAATGTTCGATGGCCATAGAGTTTCTGCTAGGGAAAATGAAAAACCGGAGATCTACTATATAATACAACACTTCCAGTGAAGGAATACTTTATCGTACACTTACAAATTTGTTAAGAGTGTAGATCTCATGTTATTTGTTCTTGTCACAATAAAAAAAAAAAAAACAAATTATCTCAGAAAGACCTTTGTGCTTGGTCTTTGTATTTTTCTGTTTTAACATCCACCCTCTTTTTTTGTTAAGGCTTACTCTTAGAGCAATTACAATGTGCTAAATTGCCTGTTCCACATTTCCCAGGCACTACCTCACTGAATTTTCACCACAACCTGGGAAGCACTTTCTACTGTTACCTGAATTTTATGGATGTCATAATTGAGATATGGACAGGGTAAGTTAAAGATCACACAGCTAGTCACCGCAGGAGTCCATAACCCATAAGCTTCACATTAATTACCACAGTAAATTGCCTCCAGCACAACTCCTGTTTACTTCAAATTTGTTGGTAAAATATCTTACCCCTATTCTCAGCACTGCCTGAAATCAACAGTTTGGAAAATTAAAAACCTCACATTTTTATAAATGCGTTGTCACAAAGGGTGACCAGTTTGGTAGTAATTGTGATCAGGTGCCTCGGACAGGCCAAACTTCGCAGGGTCACTGAGGTGTCAAGAGAGAAGATGCTGACAAAGATGGTGCTGCTGCTAAGAACATTAGCAATTACCAATGATAATGATAGTTATTGAGTACAGGGTCAAGCCCACCTCTGAGAGTCTGATGTTTATTCTCATAACTGGGGTGACCCTCCATCTATTTTTATCTTCTAAAGTGAGACACTCATAAGAATGAAAAAGGGAACTATTAAAAATTATGATGGGGTGACAGACATAGCCAGAACAACAGAGCAAAGTGAGATGTATTCATGACATATAACCTAGTAAGAATTTCTCAGTGTGAAATTATAGCAGGCAAAGTCAAGGATGCTTTTGTTATAAATTTTTCATTACTACTCCCTCCTTCAACTCTCAGCCTCAAATTATTTAGCAACTATAAATTAGAGACATGAATAATTATAATGCTAAGCCATATGCCATTCTGCATGTCCTTTCAATAAGGCAAGGGTGGGGAATGATTATGAGATGTCAGGAACAGCATATGGCACATAGTGGTCACTCATTAGGTGTTTGTTGAATGACTTATTTAATGAAGGAATAAATGCTATGATGTTATCATTAACTACATGAAAGAAACTTGCAAGATGGTGTGATTTCCCTCAAAAAAAAAAATCAGGCTACAGGCCATAATAGTAAATAGATAAGCAGCATATTCTTGCTTGGCATTTTAGCTCATATATTCATAAAGTTAAGAAATGTGGATGTGTTGCAAATAGACTTTGGAGGAGAGTATCATGAGACCCTCAAATCTACAACAGATCTCTCTTTTGGCTGTTATTACTCCTAGTCTCCTAGTTAGATGGCTGACTTCTTACAATCATGTCTATCATTCCTAGTACATATTTTACAGTGTTTTTTTTTTTTTTCTGGGCCAGTAAATTCTAGTCAATATGGTGACAGCCCCTGTAAAGATTTTTTGCTTTAGTTAAAAAAGAATTCACATTAAGGACAGGGCTGAATGATCAGTACTAGCACAATCTAGTAATCATTGTTTTGGGATAGGAAATGAATCAATTCAGACAAATGCCCATTTGACCAATGGGCAAAAATCTAAGCTCTTGCTTGCTTAAATTTTCGCTATTTTACTCTCTACGTTTATAGTAATGACTAATAATTATGAACATTACATGGCAAATATAACTTTAAAAAGACTAAACACCATTTATCTGTTACAATTAAAAAAAGCAAATCTAAAATGTCTACTTCCCAATGGATACTTAGAAGTAACATCATTAGAGGTTAATGCAACATGAACCAGACTTTTGGAAATGTAGATCCAGTCCTTTATATATTATGGGAGACAGTCTAGCCCTTGAGATTTTACTATATTTTTACAGTCATGATGTTTATTTGTGATTTAGTTGGAATATAATCCCGGTGGCACAGTGGGTTAAGTGCCGCACTGCGAAGCTGTCCACAGCCTCAGCAGCGTGGTTTCGATTCCCGGCCGGCCAGGGAGAAACCCACATGGCGTAGCAGACCTCTCCTGCCTCGCCTGCTGCTCCCCTCAGCAGTGTCTTCGGCCCGTCTGCCTGTTCTCTTCCCCGCTCTGTCTCTGGTGAATTCTCTCACCCACCTGTACCCCAGTTCTTGTAAATAAATATTTTTAATAAAATAATAATCCCTGTAGTAGTATCAACATTACAAGAATTATTTCTATATTCAAACTTTGTGACATATATTTTTAAACCTAATTTCTAGGAAAAGTGGATAAGATCATTATATTAAGATGCATGTAACTGAAATTTATTTGTTTATAAAATGTTTTTGTCTATATATACTATTTCATACTATGCAAGTATTAGAAAATTAAATTAGAAATGCACTATTTACAAATAAATGGCAATGAGGCAAAATTTAAATTTATTCAACAAAATGAAAAAATATTTCTTGTGACTAGTAAGAATGCATAATATAAACTACCTGTAAAGTCACACAACACCAAAAACAGTAGATATAACTAATTCTGAAGCATAAATGTGCTTTCGTGTATTACACAATCACAAATGTTCCACAGTCAAGAATGTTCTGAAAAACCATTTGAGCACATCGCTTCCAACTTCCAAAACAGGGCACAAACTCAGCAAAACTCTCACTTTCTTTGACAGAAAAGAAGTCTCAGTTTTTACATTTAAAGGAGCAATGGCATGAAATGAAAAACCATGTTTTTTTCTACCATATTATCCATAGGAAAATCACTTGAGCCTCACTAAAAAGTTAAAAAACACTATTTCAGAATTTTTTTTTATTAAAATAGGTAACTGTGGTCTCAAATAAGTCACATAACCTTTTTAGGACTCAGTGTTCCAATTTAGATAAGAGAGTAATTTAGCTTCATTACCTCCTTTCATCTGAAAAAAAAAAAAAAAAACACTACAAGTCTACAAAATAAACATTCCATCATTTTTATGCTTTCAATTAGGTACAGGGAGCAAAGTATATGATAAAAAAATAAAGATTATCAAAGATTATTTTAATTCTAAATATAAGGTTATGGAAAATAAAGGCACACACAATGTGAAAAATAGCAATGAAGAAAGTAGATGCAAAGTGAGGACAGTAGAAGATGAAAGAAGGATTTACAGGTAAAGAGTCAGAGAAAAAGAGGGGGTATGAGAGATGTGTCAATACACTATCTGGACAAGAAAAACATAAGTGCATACAGGAAGGCAGAGTCATGATAGACAGAATTCTATCAACCCATAGGAAAAGACATACATAATAGAAAAGTAAGAAAGTGAGGGCCTCCCTGGTGGCCCAGGGGTTAAGTCTCAGCACTACCGACACGACTGCCCACCACAATGGCCTGAGTTCGATCCCAGGCCAGGAAGCTAACCCCCATGGCACAGCACACCTTGTCTGTCTCGCCCGCTGCTCCCCTCAGCAGTGTATTTCAGTAGATCTGCCTGTTCCGCTCCCCACTCTGGTGAATCCTTCCACTCCCCCCACACACCTCTGGCCTGCATCCCATTTTTCTGTGCAAAAATAAAATAATCTTTTTTTTTTTTTAAAGAGAGAGAACATATAAAGAAATGGGAAGAGTGATAAATATTGACAACAACATCAAGTCAGATGCATGTATAAAGATGGTAGAATGGGATACAGAGGTTCTAACAACATTCCCACTTTGTGGACCTTAAGGATGATAGTGTTAAAGACTATAAAAGTTAAGGTACGTTTTCGACACAATGATCTTATTACTTCATGATCCTTATCTGGAGGTAGTCAAAAATTTAAACCAAAGCTTGAATTCAGCTTTAAAGCAACATTTCCCATCTCTGCTTTACAGACAGACTATCCAGGCCAAGACAAGCTAAAAATTTTGCAGTGAATCCATTGTAGGGTACACCATTTCATTAACAAGCATTTTGCCTCTAATCACTGTTTGTTCTCTGGTCAGTAATGAAACAAAAAGGTACTAAAGTGACCAAATACGCAATATTGGGCATATTAGAGATAGCTGTGGAGACATGGGAACTACCACCAGAGTGTGTGATAATAGGGCTTGTTAGGAGATACTGAGTGATAAGGAAATGACATATTTGAATCCCAGCAACTATACTGGACTAGCTACAATTATACTATCCTTTGGATGGAGGAAGGGGCTAGAGAACACAGGGGAGGGATCCCTATGACTTCTTATCTCTTCTAATGACTGAGAATTTCAAGTTAAATGATGACCCCGACTGTCCCCTGATCATTTTTATGCACATTCTTTTCTAAACTATTGACTTGTGTACTGACCAAAATTTAGCACATCATTTATATTCCTAATTTTAAAACAACAGAGATTGGGTGGCAAAGAGATTAAACAGTGACAATGAAGTAATTTTAATGTGAATAATGAATAAGATTCCAAATTCTGTGAAAACTGGTGGCCAAGGCATAGCATTAAAATTATAATTTTAGGGAAAGGACACATAATATGGATGTTATAGTAATATAAAGCTAAACAAGCTGGTGTTAGCAGTCTTAGTTTTAATTTTAAACCATAAAAAACTGACTTTTCACTCTGTTGCTTAACAGGTAAAGCCTTCAATCATGTTGTACTATTCATAACGCATCTATTGTGTGTTTTAGTTTATATACATTTCTTACAAATATAATTTTTGAGTGACTTTTTGTGATATTAAGGGCTACTGAGATATCGTGCAAAGCAGTGTGTCTCTCCTTGTTCTGTACTTATGAGGAATGAACTTATCTGTATTATTATATGGCTATAAAATTTAATTGCTACTAATACACATCCCCTCCAAGTGTTTATCTTTACATAACTGTTTTGAAATCATTAGGGAAGAAATTTTGGATTTTTCAATATGAAAAAGACCACCTTTAAATGTTTTATCTGTTCTTTCACATACGTGAAAACATGTGTTGATATATAAAAATAAAAGGAGACCTGAATTATAGAGACCTAAACACACATTTCGATTTTAATGTCATAAATTTGGTACTTATTCCAGTTCATAAATATTTGATCAGTCATGTAAATAATCTGTTACAAGAACTTCAGTATCGTCAATTTAAAAATATAATAATCTGACACAATCCAAAGTGATGTCTCTATTATTTTCTTTTCAAATCGTCTGTGTACAGAAACTTTTCTCAATATAACTTCTTCGTACCTCTCAATTTATTTGGGTGCTGATGAATAACAAGTAATTCTTTGGAGGCAACTGTGTCATTTTTGAAAGATGCCATGCTATCTTACATGAAAATTATAGTTCTACAATATCATCCTGGCATGGATTTGCACCTGCTTTAAAGGATTACAATTTGCTTTATTTGTTGGATAAAACAAAGTTAACAGGTATTAAATAAGCTCAGCAGAGTAGAAGAATTGTAGTCAAAAGTATATGAGAGAGGTTTCAAAATATCCTTGGAAAGACACAGCATATATGGGGAAGGTACATATGGGGACACCAAAAGCAAGGGAGAAGTAGCCTTAGAAACTAGGGCAGACTGACAAAGTACACTGCTGAGGGGAGCAGCGGGCAGCAGGAGAGGTCTGTCGTGCCATGTGGGACCCTCGCCAGCAGTCAGGGATCGAACCGGCCCTGCAGAGACTGCAGGCAGCTTCGCAACCCAGCGCTCAAACACTGTGCCACCAGGGAGGTCAACTATGAACCAGAGACACACTGTGGTTGGCGGCGGGGAAAGGAGGAATTGGGGTCAAAATAAGGGGGTTGCAATTGTATGGGGAATATAAAAATAAAATTAAAAAATTAGAAACTAGGGCATATTATCATGGTAGATGTGAAGAGTGTTTGGATTAAAGATACCATGATGATTGGAGCTAAGACGCTGGACAAATATGGGGGTGCAGTTAGAAAGACTGTAAATGGAATAGGCCCCCTAGCTCAAAGCTACCAAGCAATGAACAGTTTTCCCTTAGGACTTTCCTTTAAGCAACAATGGATATATATCAAACTAAATAAAAAGTGTGTGGTTCTTATCTAAAGAAACTGAACTTGGAACCTGGAAAGAATGTCAGCAGTTGGGGTGGATATCTCAGAATAAAGTCCACTGCATTAAAGAATCTGAAGGTATCTGCCTTAGCCCACTGACAGAGAGCCAGCAAGACCAACCCAGAAACTAATAGCTCCTGGTCAGTCTTTCTATTTGGACATTCTTACATATAAGGATATAAAAGATCACTCAGCTGCACAAAAGAATCCTATAGCACAAAAAGAGAACATGACAAGGAAGAGGACAAATTCCTTGAAAGAAACAACTCAGGAAAGTCTGACACACAGAGAAATGAAAAAAAAAAAATCCAACCATCCCTCTGTCTACTAAAGAGACGGAACCAATTACCAAAATCTTTCGCATAAAAAAAGCCCTCAAAGCCCAGTTGGCTTTACAATTGAATTCTTCAAAACATCTTAGAAATAAATAATACCAATCTTCAGTAATTCTTTAAGAAAAAAAAGGAGAACCTCTTAACTTGTTTTATAAGGCTAGTTTAATACCGCTACTGACTCTTGAAAAGTTTATTATGAGAAAACATATTGACCATTCTCTGTCATGAAAAGAGATATAAAAGTCCTAAACAGCCTATTAAAAATTGAATTGGGGGCCTCCCTGGTGGCGCAAGCAGTTAAGCACTGAACTATGAAGTAATCTGCAGCCTCTGCAACATGAGTTCAATCCCCGGCCAGCCAGGGAGCAACCCACATGGCACAGGATACCTCTCCTGTCTCACCCGCTTGCTCCCCTCAGCAGTGTATTTCATCAATCTGCCTGTTCTGTTTCCCGCTCCGTCTCTGGTGAATCCGCTCAACCTCCTGCACATCTGGCCTGTACCCCAGTTCGTGTATAAATAAATAAATCTTTAAAAAAAATAAAAAAAAATGAATTGGGCCTCCCTGGTGGTGCACGTGTTAAAAAAGTCTCAGTGCTATCAAGCTATCACCAGCCACTGTGGCATGAGTTTGATCCCTGGCCAGGGAGATAACCCACATAGCGCACAGGCCTTTCCTGTTTAGCCTGCTGCTCCCCTCAGCAGTGTATTTCAGTAGATCTGCCTGTTCTGCTCCCCACTCTATCTCTAGTGAATCCTCTTACACCCTTCACCTTTGGCCTACACCCCAGTTCTTGTATGCAAAAAATAAAATAAAATAAAAATTGAATCCATCAATCTGTAAAAATCACAAGCCATCACAACAAATAGGATTTATTTCAGGAATCCTTGAGTGCTTTCATACTCCAAAAACTATAGTAGTCACTATAATTATAAGACATTCCTATGAAGAAGAAAAAGTATATACTCATTGTTATAAGTGCAGAGAAACAATTTGATTATGTTTAATATCTTTTCATAATAAAAATTTGATAAATTGGGAAAAAGGACAAATTCCTTAACCTAATTAAGAAAACTTACAAAAAGTCCTATAATAAACATCATATCTAATGACAAATTACTGAAAGTTTCCAACCTGAGATAGGGAAGGTGCCAAAACTGCCTATTATCACTTCTATTTAGCATTGATTTGGAAAGGCTAATCTGTGCAGAAAAGTCAAAACTTGGAACCACAAGGACTAAAAAGAGAAAAACTATCTCTATCCAATGCAGTAAAAAAAATATGCACATAAAAAAATGCACATAAAAAAATCCAAAAGACTTCACAAGTTGGGCCTCCCTGGTGGCGCAGCGGTTGAGCGCTGGGCTGCGAAGCTGCCTGCAGCCTCTGCGGCACCAGTTCGATCCCTGGCCTCCTGAGAGGGTCCTACATGGCGTGCAGACCTCTCCTGCCACACGCTGCTCCCCTCAGCAGTGTACTTTGGTCATTCTGCCTATTCTGTTCCCCGCTCTGGCTCTGGTTGATTCTCTCACCCTCCTGTGCTTCTGACTGTACCCACTGCTTGTATAAATAAATAAATCTTTAAAAAAAAAAAAGACCTCACAAGTTTTCAGTATTAAGAAGTGAAGTTAGCAAGGACATTGGATATATATATATATAGGATATATAAAATATACAAAAATATTTTATATTTTTCAATAACAGCAACGAGAAAATAAAATTGAAAACGAATCCCATTTAAAATAGGGTCAAAACAGCAACTGTCTGGCATTAAATCTAATACAACATGTACAGGTCTGCTGGACTGAAAACCGAAAAATATTACTAAAAAGGCATTAAAGAAGACCTAAATAAATGAGGGATGTATTGCATTCACATACTAAATGAATTGGTATTGTAAAGATGTTAACTGATCAACAAAATGAAAAAAAAAAAAAAACAATATCCTGGCAGGGGGTAGTAAGATCTGACAAGCTGGTTCTGATATTTATATGGTAAACCAAAGAACCAAAAATAGCCAATGCAATTCTGAATAAGAACAAAGTTTGAGGGTTGACATGACCAAGTCCCAATTGTATTCTTTCTTTTTTAATAAAACAATTATGTGTATGTGTGCATGTGTGTGTGTGAGTGTGTGTGTGTGAGTGTGTGTGTGTGCACAGAATGGAATTATTTAGCATAAAACAGAATGAAGTTCTGATACATGCTACAACCTGGATGAACCTGAATAACTGAGACAGAAAGGTTAAACACTGAATCAAAAGACACAAAAGTAGCAAGCAACAGAACAGTGATTGAAATTTGGGCAGTTTCATTCATGAACTCTTATTTTTGACCCCTTGAAAACATGCTAAGTGATAGAAGCTAGACCTTCAGGTGTACATACAGTAGGATTCCACTTATATGGACTATGTAGAATAGGCAAATTCAGAGGGCCCAAAAGTGGAATAGAGGTGACTTTGCATGTGAACAGGTTGTGAGGGTAAGAATGTGGAGTGACCTGTTTAATAGTTACAGAGATTCTGTTTAGAGTGATGAAAAAGTTTTTCGGAACATGATGGGTATTGTTGCCCATTGTGAATGTCATAAATGGCATTGAAGTGTACCCTGAAAACTTGTTAAATGAACAATTTTGAGTTATATATTACCACAATTAACTAAATAAATATGCCCAAACCATTGTTCACTTTAAAATGGGTGAACTGTATGGTATATGTATTATAGCTCCATAAAGCTGTTTTAAAATGATTCTTCATGAGGTAGGGTGACTGTAGTTGAAGGACACATGGAAAAGAATAGACTGTCCAGAAGCAGATTCATATATATTCACTTGATTTACAAAATTGCCACAGTAGGACAGTGGGAAAAAGACTGTCTGTAGATAATTGGTGATAGATCCATTGATGTTGCTTTTTGTTATAAATTCATAAGCACCATTTGGTTCTAAAAAGTATGCATTGATTTGATAAACATTTTTAAATACTATATTTAAAGGGTATCTGATAAAGACAAAGACTAACTAGTAAATAAAAACAAGTACATAAGCAAATACAACACCTGGAGAAGGTTAGCTTTTGTTAATTATTCATTAAGTCTATACTATAGGTAAGGATAAGTAATTTTGATTTACAGTACTATTGAACTAGAGCACTTTCATTTTGCTTAAATGCTGTCAATATACACCTAAATACTGAATCAATTGCTTCATCTCTTTTCAAGTCTACTTCTTTAGACTATTTCACGCAAAGTAATAGTGGCACTGGCTTTTGGTTGTTAATGTGCCATCATTTACCCTCACCATACGTTCCATGCAACCCAAATCATACATGTCTATGGTCAAGTTACAAAGAAACAAAGTCCTAGTCCAAATGCCAGTAACCCACTCAGTCACACCAACACAGCACCCATGATACTTGCAACCTTTAACACTTGTGACAGGGAAGATGGTTAATGCCTCACCTTTATCCACTGAAGATTTGTCTGCTTGAGCTTATTTTCAAGTTTATCTTGCTCTTCTGGGCTTATGGGAGCACTTACAAGCACTGTTCCTCCTGTTTCATTTAATTGTTTTAGAATTCCCTGGCGCAGGGGCAACTCTTCCTCCAGTAACTGAAACAGACAAATGCAACACCGTTTAAAATGAATTACAGCACAATTCCAACTACCTTCTCTTCACCTGTATTGATTTGTCTATCAAAATGAAGGAACTTGACTGAAGGCCTACTAGTAGTTCAAATACCAACAGTTTTCTACAGAGCACATAGCTGATGGACTGAAACACGGTCTCCCTAGTAGATTAGTCTATCCTAGAAAGGACCAGATTATATCATCCCTCAGAGATTTTTTTTTTCCAAGAGAAAAATGTTATATGGTACCATATAAAACAATACCTTGGAGTTAAGAGATTGAAAACACATCTGTCTCAGAAATAGACCAATCTAGATAAATTCAGCATCTTCTCAGATATTAAGCCCCTCTGCTGTATATACCACTAAGCAAAAACTGCACTACTATATTAAGAGATAACTACTACTGAGAACTTATCAGGTACTAGACACTGTGTCAAGATGTTCACATATATTATTCACTTGATCTTCACACATGTTCATTTATGTAAAAGGGAAATGAGACAGAGAGGTTAAATATCAAGTTCAAGGACAGTTTCATTCAAGAATCCTTTCTTGACCCCTCTACATCCTGAATTTCTTTTATTTATTCAGCGTTGCATTATACATGCCTATAAGAACACTATGGCTTTACTAACTTCAATGTATTTATGACATCTGAGCTGCAATGCCCATACAGTGCTACCAGCTATGTGAGGCTATTTAAATTTAAATTAATTAAGTCAATAAAAAACCTCAGTTCTTCTGTCATACTAGCTACTCTCAAAATATATAGAGTTACAGACAGCTTGTGACTACTGAAATGGATAATATAGAACATTTTGATCATCACAGAAAATCCTTTGGACAGTGCTGATATAGATTATTTAAGGAGAAAAGAAAATCAGCACATAGTTATAAGTGAATGCTGCCAAAGATGTCAATTACACGAGGTACCAATTATATTGCTATATGTGACACTCAATACATTTAGGAGAGATGAATTTCTAAGGATAGAGTGTATTTTTCTATTACATAATCATCTTCAAATACATAAACTATGGATCCACACTTTATTCTTGAATCCTAAAGGCCTAGTGCATGGTCTGACATTTAGTAGGTACTCTATATTTGCTTAATGAATTAAGCATTATTTTTATTTTTATACTTTATCCTCTGGTTAGGTACAAATTCCTTGTCTCACTGAAATAAGTGGCTGACCTGGAGTCTAATTTGCATGTGCAAACCCACTGAATCATTGGTAAAGCAGCAATCCCATTTTCCTTTGATTGTGTGAACTTGTGAAATGAGAATAACAGGGACCATTTTGAAAGTTTGATACGAAGATTAAATAAACAGCAGATGTAAAGACATCTAATACTTAACGCATACTACGGGATGATTAAATGTTAATTTCCCTTCCCTTTGACCTTCCCTTCAACAATTAAGACAAAACAGATCCAAAGAATATCTTTCCTAAAACTAAGTTAAGCCAACATACTCAATGCGAGGAGCAAGTCAGTCAAGTGAGGTATAAGCAGACATCACAGTAGAAAGGCAGGAAAAAACACTTAAATAAGCTGGATGTCTATTCAGCCAGTTTAGAATGTGAAACAAAGCCACGTCCCCCACTCCCAGACAAAACAAAGCAAAACAAAACAAAACATTGTTTCTGGCAAGTACAGATCCTCTAAAGAGAAGCTGAGGTGGTAGGGTTGATTTGACAATTTAGATCTTCCCTAAGAGATGGGATTCATTTCTTTTTCTTTTTTTTTTTTTTTTTTAGTCCTTTAACTGTTTATCTTTTTTATTTTATTTTATTTTTTTTATAAATTTTATTGTTATATTCCCCATACAATTGCAGCCCCCCATTCTGACCCCAATCCCTCCCCTCCCGCCCCCGCCCCCCTAAAAGTGTCTCTGGTTCATAGTTTTTTGTTGATTTTGATTTTCACTTTCTTATAGTTATTCATTTTCCTGGTCCCTTATTTAAGTTTTCTAGATTCCTGCTATGAGTGAGACCATCCGGTATTTTTCTTTTTCTTTCTGGCTTATTTCGCTGAGCATGATCCCTTCCAGCGCCATCCATGTTGCAGCAAATTGCATGTGTTTATCTTTTTTGAATGCTGAGTAATATTCCATGGTATATATGTACCACATCTTCTTGATCCAGTCATCTATTTTTGGGCATTTGGGTTGTTTCCAAAGCTTAGCTATTGTAAACAGTGCTGCTATAAACATAGGGGTGCAGGTGCTCTTTGGAATGGATGTTTCTGTGTCCTTTGGGTAAATACCTAGGAGTGGAATTGCTGGATCATATGGAAGCTCTATGTTTAGTAGGTCCAGAAATCTCCACACAGCTTTCCACAGTGGTTGGACCAGTTTGCACTCCCACCAACAGTGCAGAAGAGTTCCTTTTTCTCTACACCCTCGCCAACATTTGTTGTTGCTAGTTTTTTTAATATGTGCCATTCTCACTGGTGTAAGATGGTATCTCATGGTAGTTTTGATTTGCATTTCGAGATGGGATTCATTTCTATATTCTCCTCAGTTATCAAAATAATATGGAGCTGCGGAATTTTCCCATTTCAGTTCTAAAATTAATTTCAAATTTATTTCAAAAATACTACCATGCATTCATTATACACGCCCCCACACGTGTGTTTTAAAAACATTCATATATATATTTAAAATACACACATACATACACATATATATTTATACACACTTGTTTGGAAACAGGTTTAAGTAAAATAAAGTGAGAAAAAACTTGTAAGGAACTATCAATAACCTAATGGACAAGAAATCAATGATAAAATATATTAAAATAGATTCAGATATTCTTTGTACTTGCAGACACCCCTGAGGGGTTTTAGAAAATAAAATTACCTTGACTTGTTCAAGTTTATCTTTTAGCTGCTGCTCATTTCCAGGTTCGAGTGGAATACTACTGATGTTATCCGCTTCTTCCAACCACAGAACAAATTCATTTAAATCTCTTTGAAATTCTGACAAGATATTCTTCTGCTCGTCTAGCCTAGAAAAAGAATGAAATTGGTATAAGTAACATATTTCCCAAACTTTCTTAAAAATAACCTAAGAAACAAAAAAAAAACATGGCACATACTTTAAAGAAGATAATTTAAAAGATGTTAACAATACACATTTTTTTCCAAAGAAAAAAATTTCATTTACTTTGAGCAAAGCAATTTCAGTATTTCAAAAAGCTCTGACATATAAGAGATTAAAATTGGCCAAGAAAAAGATGTCTAATTTTAAAATCTCAGTAACATTAAGTTAATAAACTAGAACAGGGTTTCTCAAAGTCAGTTCTACTGACATTTAAAGTTGGATAATACTTTGTTGTGAGGGGCTGCCCTGTGCATAGTAGGAGTTTATCTCTGGCTCTACCTACTAGATGCCAGCACATCCCTTCCAGTTATGTCAACCATAAATGTCTTGAGGAATAACCAAATATCTCCTGGGGGTGGGGTACAATTGCCCCTGGTTGGGAACCATGCACTAGAGTGAGCATATTAAGCTGCATGTTTTAAAATGCTTAATTAAAATACACCTTTATGAATACTCATAGGGTAAAAGTAAAAACAAGGGTATTGAAATGAAAACATCAAATTATTATAATTTTTTTCAAATGATGACATACATCCTTTTTTAGGAAAGAGTAAAATTGATTTAAAAATTGAACATATGTCTTACTAGTGGAAGGTTTTAATTATAAAAAGGCATATACTGTATGTGATTCAATTAGCCATAAAGTTATTGTTACATACTGAATCATAACACTTGCGGCTGAACGAAATGGTTTCATTTAAAAGAATTTACAATATTGGTTTTGTTGTATTTTGGGAGCTATGTATCTCTTATGTGTAAGCCTTTATTAAAATATAATATACAAATAGGAAATTGCACTTGTAACTGTACTGCTCAGTATGGTTTGAAAATTGGATGTTCCATATAACCAGAAAAAAATAAAGTGTTATTAGAACCTCAAGAGGCTCCCTCTTGCCCTTGGCAGTCACTACCCCAAGTGTAACCAGAATCATATCAACTTTAATTCTTTTGCCTGTGTCGAACGTGATGTACATGGAATCAAATGGTATATACTTCTCTGTGTATTGTCCCATTCAATCAACATACATGTTGTGTATGGTTTAATTTCTGTATTCTTTTGGTTGTATAACATCCAATTGTCTAAATATATAAATATCTCTCTATTGGTAGACATTTGGGTTGTCAACATTTTGGGGATGGTTAGCTAATATTTTGTTGTTGTTGTTGCTTCAAGTTAACAAACATTTGAGGGATTATTAAATTCTAGGCACTCCACTGAGCATTAAGATTAAAGATGGATATGTTCCATGCCTTGCTTGAGGGTCTCACGGTCTAGAAGAGGAAGCCAGGATGCAAACCAATGACTGATGGGGTGTTGTGGAAGGATAATAGATTTCTGGGGAAGGGCACATGCGTGTCCCAGAAAAGATAATGATCTCCCTGGGTCTTAAGGCGTGGAGAGAATTGAATAAGATACCTGAGGGGAAATACTATACTGTCAAAACGATAGCAACAATGTGAAACAATGGTCATTCAATAACAATACATGAACTTGACAAAGTTAACTATGTCCTTATCATTTAAATGTCTGATTTTACTAAGAAATTATTCCTTCAAAATTATTTAAATTTCTGTAACTCATTCACTTTTGTTGCATTATTCCCCTAACTTCCTGCTCGGCCTCTGACGCCCCTGTATCACTTTTCCCTTCAGAGGAACTAATGTTTGTCTTTTTTCACACATCATCATACTCTGTGGTATCAATAATGTTGGGGCACACTTATATTGGCTAATAATTAAGGGTGTGACCATTCCATTCACTAGTCTGATCAAGTTATTGAGTTCTAGACTATAGATCGAAATGTGAACCATTTTATGTTCAATCCATATTTTTCTTGCACATTATAAATATATTTTTACTTTTATTACTTTGGGGGGAGAGAGGGATAATAATGCCCTTAGCATCATTTATGAAAGCAGCTATGACAACCTCCTCAGTTTACTTCATTTCAAAATTATTTCCAATCACAAGGAAAGATTTAAGAAACACTTTCACAAATCACCTGTGGCTTTCTGTAATTTCATACTCAGAATGTTCATCCTCAGAATCTGCTGGCATTGAAAGTAGTATTTTTTTACTAATCATTTTTTGAAATGTTATCTTCCCAACACAAAAGGGCTTTTTTCTCAGTACAACAAAAGTCAAAATCCTAAGTGTATTGAACAGTGAATAGACAAATTTTATTTTTACTTCCACTTGAAGAGTTACATTTGGTATAAAAGTTTACAAATAATGGATTTTATTTTGATTTTTTCAGTATAAAAAATGTTGCCTTGATGGCATATTATAATGTAATGTTAATTGCTTGTAGGATAGTTAAATGTCAGTATTGAAACTAATCTTTAGCTGTTCTCTTGTTGATATGAAAAAAATGTTCACCAAGCATGTATTTTGTTACAATGTAAATCAAGAAACCCACATATATAAGGTGTGTGTGCTCTTTCTAAAAACCACAAACTAAGACTGATAAATTATCAATATAATTTAACATTTGCTAATTTTACTACATTCTTTAGTTACGTATATGCAGGGAAGTAATAGGGATTATAAATTAAATTTGAGAGATGTTTAAAAAGAGACAATAACAAAAACAAAGAGAAACCCCACCAACTGGGAGAACATTTTTGCACCCAACACTAATGATAAAGGACTGATCACAAAAATCTGCAAAGAGCTGATGAGACTCAACAACAACAAATAAAATAATACAGTCAAAAAATGGGCAGAAGAGCTAAAAAGAAACTGCTCTGAAGAGGAAATGCAAATGGCCAACAGGCATATGAAAAAATGTTCAACATCACTTGTCATCAGGGAAATGCAAATCAAAACTACCATGAGATACCATCTTACACCAGTGAGAATGGCACATATTAAAAAAACTAGCAACAACAAATGTTGGCGAGGGTGTGGAGAAAAAGGAACTCTTCTGCACTGTTGGTGGGAGTGCAAACTGGTCCAACCACTGTGGAGAGCTGTGTGGAGATTTCTGGACCTACTAAACATAGAGCTTCCATATGATCCAGCAATTCCACTCCTAGGTATTTACCCAAAGGACACAGAAACATCCATTCCAAAGAGCACCTGCACCCCTATGTTTATAGCAGCACTGTTTACAATAGCTAAGCTTTGGAAACAACCCAAATGCCCAAAAATAGATGACTGGATCAAGAAGATGTGGTACATATATACCATGGAATATTACTCAGCATTCAAAAAAGATAAACACACACAATTTGCAGCAACATGGATGGCACTGGAAGGGATCATGCTCAGCGAAATAAGCCAGAAAGAAAAAGAAAAATACCGGATGGTCTCACTCATAGCAGGAATCTAGAAAACTTAAATAAGGGACCAGGAAAATGAATAACTATAAGAAAGTGAAAATCAAAATCAACAAAAAACTATGAACCAGAGACACTTTTAGGGGGGCGGGAGGGGAGGGACTGGGGTCAGAATGGGGGGGGGGCTGCAATTGTATGGGGAATATAAAAATAAAATTTATTATTTAAAAAAATAAAATAAAACCATATATTTTATGATAAAAGGACTGTCAATAATTTAAGATGACAAACAGTGATATATGTTTGCTATAAAAAGAATTATAAGAACTTCATTTTTCTGATATTAACAGTAACTTAATAGACTTGTTTTCATTAAAAAAAAAAGGGGAATTCTCATGAACTGTTGATGGGAATGTGAACTGGTGCAGATACTGTAAGAAACAGTATGGAGAGCTCTCCAGAAATTAAGAACAGAACTACCATATGATTAAGATTTTCTATTCTGGGTATTTATCTGAAGAATATGAAATTCAAGAATTTCCAGTAAAAATATTTACAATAGCCAAGATATGGAAATGACCTGAAGGAGCATCAATAAATGAATGGGTAAAGATGGAAAACTACTCAGCTATTAAAATAAAACAGGGGAAACCTTGCTATTTGCAACTATGCTAAATCAAATAAGACAGGGAGAGGAAGACAAATACTTGATCATTTCATTCATACATGTAAGATAAACCAACCAAGCAAACAAACAAAAGAAAACTCTTAGAAACAGAACAAATAAATATATGGTTACCAGAAGTGAAATGGGGCTGGAGGGTAGGTAAAAAGGATGAAGGGGTCAACTGAATGTTGTAGATGGAAAATAGATTTTTTTTTCCCTGTGGTGATCATAATGTAGCATATATAATGTAGCACTATAATGCTGTATACCTGAAAGTTATGTTATAAATCAATCTTACTTTTAAAAACATTAAGGGTATGTCCAGCCAAGAAAAAGAGGGAATATCTGCCATTCATTGTAATTGAGATTTATACACTTTTTGGAATCAACTCTATAAATATTTTGTATCTTGTTTTCTTAATTTAACATTCTGCTATATTTTCTAAAGTCATTAATTTCTCTTTGAAAAACTGATTTTTAAGATCTGAATAATAAGCCCTATATGAGTACACCATATTTTACCACTCTTCTGTTATTAGTCACTTAGTTTGGTTCTAATTTTTCATTATAATAAATAACCCAATGACAAACACATTTACTTATGCATTTTGGCTCATGTGCACATTGATAAATTTCTTTGTAATACTGGTTGTAAGAACACTCGTGCAATGCCACCAACAGTTACAAAATATTGTCTCAATACATTTTCACCACTATAAGCATTACGATTGATAGACTTGATAGAAGGAAAAGAGTTTGTCATGGATCTTTTTACATTTTTTTTATACTAGTAGGGAAGCTGAAAAATTTTGTGTGTGTGTATATTTGTCATTTCTGTTTCTGTCATTGTCCACTGAGTCTGTTGCCTATTTTTCCTCAGTGTTTTATTTGTTTTTAAGATCTATTTTTCACATTACCATAAGAACATATTATTGAAAAATAACTTTGAAAAGTGGCTTAAAATTATCTTTACTTTGTACAAGCAAAAATCAGCTGTTTCTAACAGGTATTACATTAAATCTACAGATCAGTTTGGGAATTATTTCCATCTTGGCATGGTCAATTCTTCTAACATGTGATCATAGGGTGTCTTTCTAATTATTTAGATATTCTGTAATTTCTTTCAACAGTACATTAGAGTTTTCAGAGTATAGGCTTTGCCCTTCTTTTGTTGATTTCATTCCTAAGTAGTTTACTCTTCCTCATATTATTGTAAATGGAGTTGTTTTCTTAATTTTATTTTTTGATTGGGTATTGCAAATGTATGGAGATACAATTGATTTTTGTGTAATGATCGTGTGTCTTTCTGAATTTGTTTGTTGGTTCTAGTAATTTTTTGGTGCATTCTTTGGGCCTTCCTATATACATGACCTTTTCATCAGCAAGCAGAGATAGTTTTACCCTTTCCTTTCCAAAAACAACAAAAAATACATTTACATGTAAACTCTCCCTGCAAGGGTGTCTCCCTCATTTTCAAATAAAATGTTAATTCTTCCTTTGCTATTTTTCATTGACATTATTATGAAAATTATCTCCATTTTATAACTGTTAGACATCCACCTTTACTTCATTCAAGATCTGAAACTTTAATTAAAAAAAATGAGAAATGCTTAATCCATCTTAAATTTATATGAAGTTTCTGAGCTTGAAGGATTTTTCAGAAACTGATCTATTCCCTAGTACAATATATTTTTTATTAATTTGAGGTGATTTCTTCATTATATTTTGTTTATCCAAATTATTTTGATATATTTTTCTCTCTCTTTCTGGTGTGGGGAACCGAAGGAAATAATCCTGTTCCTTTCTGTAGTCCAGGCTGGCAAATTATCAAACAAGCATCAGGTAGCCTGATAAGAAAAAAAGTCAAAAAGAATATTGAAGTTTATACATAAGGTTCTATTTAGTAACCTATAGATTTCTGACAGCAATGTACTACTTCAACCATCGCAGGCTTAAACTATATTTAATTTCTGGTTGGTTAACTACCACCTCTGCTACCTTAGCTATTCTAATTTATGTAATACAAGTATCATTTGGTCAAATTAAAAACAAGATCTCATTGGGGACTTTGATAAAGATTCCATTAAACCAATAAATTAATTTGTGAAAAAAATGACTGTCTTTCCAGTATGAATCTGCTACATTTTCTGTTTATAGTACATTTGGATATTGAGACTATCTGGGGCCCATCCGTGCACTATAAATAATTAAGTACACTTTCTAATTAACCTTCAGCATCGGTTTGAAAGACAGTGACTTGCATTTGATTTTATGGATATTAACTGTACACTAATTTAGAAAACGCTAAAGAATTCCCAGATAGAACAAGTCATCACTTAAAAGTACAAGCTTTGGCCAAGCTATTGGCCATAATCATTCTTTTTACACAACGTTTGCGGAAAACTTTTCTCTGATGATTTAATTTTTTAAAAAGTACAGCATCTTTTTAAATATGAAAACATTTGGTAGTCATTTCTTGTCTCGGTTTGTGTTTTATACTTTGAAATATAAAAAAGACGGTGCGAAATCCCATTGGGACCTTGTTATAATCTGCTTTTTCAAGCCCATGTGTTTTCTGAAATTTCAAAAGCCTCAATTTGAAGTTTTAAAAGCTGCAATTTGAATTTATGTATTCAGATGATTGCAGAAAAGCGAGGGAACGCAGTTAGCATTTCCAGGCTTGTCTCTTGACAGAACAGTTTAAACGTGCTTTATATTGGCATTCATCACATGAAGTGTTATTTCTTTGTTTACCTACTCGCTTAATGCTTATGGTAGAATTTATTCAGGCATGTGGTAGTAATAATAATGAATGGGATATTTAACATTACCCATCTGCAATTAAGTGCTAAATATTTTACTTTTAGAGGCATTTCAATACATTTAGCTATTTTTTTTAAAAAAGAATGGCTTTTGTTAGAAATATTGGCTCTGTTGCCATTTACATTATAAATGCTCTTAATGCAATTGAAGGAAGCACATATTATGATAAGGAGAGATTTGCATAATCAGAAAGGAAGAGTTACTGATGTGTTGCTAAGTTCAATGAATTTAACATTAACTCTTAATGAACATTTTCTGTGGGGCTGCTTGAATGGTAAGAGGAAAAGGCTGCCAAATCAAATGGCATGATTTTAGAGGGGAGGCTCTACCAAGTGTATCAGTCCAAGTGCTAGATATTTTCACATTAGAATCTGTTTAAATACTCTATACATCCTTTCCATTGCTTTACTAATATTCACAATAAAGAAACTGAAGCCCGAGGTGCTTGTAAACCACATATATCTAAACATAAAGTGATTATCCCATTGTCCAAACGAGAAGTTTCCTTTAAGTCAGAAACTTTAGAAAATCTACGTATCATGTTTAGTTCCTTTGTTTGACTGTACATACTAATTTCAAATTATATACTACAGAATATATGATTTAGAAAGATTGCATTTTCCCATTCATAGTTTGTGCAAAAATCGTGTAAACATTCTTCACATGCACCTTCCATACTGGAATTGTTATCTTGATGGATGCACTTTTTGAGTGACCTAATTCAGTTTTCTAGGAAGTTGACCTGGGCTTCTACCTGTGTGGCCTGAGGTGCAGTGCTGCTAAGCCCATGTGTAATGTTCTACTGGAAATTTTATTCAAAGCCACAAGCACACATTTACATAACGTAAGACAGTTTTATGTTACATAAAGACAGTTTTTCTTTTTTCGGTGCCATATGTCCATGAGCTACATAATGTATCTACTTACTGAGCTGCTTTTTAAAATATTTTTTCTAGAGCTTGTTTACAATGGCATCCACTCTTAAAATTGTGATGTCATACCGAAGTTGATCACCACTTTCCTTAAACAAGTTTCCATCTCTATAAGTACCTTTTTCTTCTATAAGCAACCAAAATAAGCATCAATTGCCTAGTATAAGCAACCAAAATAAGTATCAATTGAGATTAAGCCAACATGTCTTTCCCACACACCAGTTTTGCTGTTTTGAACAACATAAAGCAGGTATTTATCTTTCAATCTGAGAAATTTAGACGGATTCAAATATAAGGTATCTCTTATGGAAAAAAAAAAATGTCACTTACATTTAGGCACATGTCCTAACTATCACAGGTCACACGCTCTCTAGGACATTGTCAGAAATAACTGTTTTTAAATCAACTAACTAGTGAGTGCCTGAGTCAGACAATTAGACATTTATTCATTTTTTGCAAAAAGCCTGTGCCTTATTAAAATGAAGTTCTCCTGAGGTTTCTCAGCCATTTATGCTTTAATATTGAGGAAAAATTAGCAACTGGGTAGATGCAGAGAATGCAAGGGAAATCATGAAACTTAGCAGTGAGTTTCTGAAAGAAAAAAAACAGACTAAAAAACAGTCCTGTAAGTTATTAGCTGAGTGTGTGCATTTGGACAAGTTGTTTAACCTCTTTCCTCAGCTTAAAATTGGGACAATAAACACTTCATATTGTGCTTACATGGATTAAATTTGCTTTCAGAAACACCACTTCTAGCCTATAGCTTCACTAATAGCAAGCATTCAAATAATGGTAGTGAAAATAAAGAGTTAAAAACAGGAAGAGAGCTAGGAAATATTGAGTAGAGCTGTGGCTAGTTGCAGTTAAAAAAGGGTGATCATTGGGACTCCCTGGTGGCACAAGGGGTTAAGATGCAACCTATGAAGCACAAGTTCGATCCCTGGCCAGGGAGCTACCCACATGGCGCAGCAAACCTCTCCTGTCTTGCCTGCTGTTCCCCTCAGCAGTGTATTTCAGTCAATCTGCCTGTTCTGTTCCCCACTCTGTCTCTGGCGAATCCTCTCACCCTCCAGACCTCTGGCCTGTACCCCAGTTTTGTATGCATAAATAAATACATCTTTAAAAAAATTTTAAAAAAGGGTGATCAGAGAAGGCCTCAGAGGGAAGGGGGTTTGGGAGTCAAGTGCTCATGGCAGGCACTGGCTAGCTGCTTATCAGAAATGTTGATTGTTTTAACTATGAAGCTAGGCTTCATTTTCCAGCCTGCCCTGCCATTAGGTGCAGCTACATATCTGAATTCTAACCAAGAGAAAGTGAGCACAACCTTTTCTAGACTTAGCTTATAGCCCTGACCCATGCAGTCTCTCACCTGTGATATACCTTTTTCTTTCTCTTTGTATGTACAAAAGCACAGTGATTTTGAAAGCCATGTGTTACAGATGTCAGAGCTACAAAAATCAATGCTGCCTGGGTTCCTGATTCATAATTTGGAGGGTCGCTGCTTGCAAACCAGAAGTATGCTTTTGAATTTTGCATGACGAAGAATTTCCTATTGTGTTAAGCCACTGAAAATTGGGGCTTCCATTTTATAGCAGCTTAAATGAAGCAATTAAGGTGATGGAGCAAGATATGTAAACATTGGGGGCAAAAACTCTCAGCAGAGGAAACAAGTTCGAAAATCCTGAGGTAAGAGTATGGTCAAAATGTTCTGAAACAACAACAAAAAAAGATTAAAATAAAGTTTGGAATGGAAAGAGAAGGAGGGGTAGTAGAGGAAGAAGTAAAATTTTGGGAGATCCTAATAGAAACCCAAGGTTTTGCAATTTGTATTCCCTGTTGAATGCAGTTCTAGAACAGAAATTCTAGATTAATCTTTTGGGGGATCTTTTGATAGAGCTTTGCTTTCTAAGCCTATTTATCAGGTTTGATTGACTAACCAAACCCCAGAACTTTCTCCCTATTTCCATTATGTGCTCTCTCTACAGGTGCTGAAATCGATTTCTGAAAACACTGAAGATGCTTTGGACCCTCATCTATCAGAGGCAGGATGACAAATTTATCAGCCAAGTCTGTAATAAAGCCATTACCATCTGGTGGAAGATGAAATGAAGAACAAATAATCTCAGACTTTCTGTTTTCAATCAAAGCTAGGTTTCCCCCTACCCAGACACTGAAAAGACCATTATCTTCTCTCTCAAACCTGCTCCTCCATCAACCTCCATGGGTGGTTCTGCCAGCTTGTACTCTCTCAGCCAGAAATCTGAGACCATCCTTAATTCTTATTCTTCCCTCTCCCTTACTCATAGGATATCAGTAAATATGACCCCATAATTTTTCTAAAGTCTCTACTTCTGTCCATACTTCTCTCACTGTGTCCTCTCTCATCTTCTTTCTAGATTAGTAGATTATACGACTTCAATAATTCCTACTGCCCATGACATAAAATACTACTCCTTTAACATGAGCCACAAAGCTTTTGATGATCTGGTATCTACTGACTTCTATTTCTTCATCGTTCTTTACATTCTACAATGTGCTGAATAACTTATTCTTCTTTAAAATCCAGTACCATATTCATGTCAGGATCTAGCATACTCTGTTTCCCGTGTCTGGGATACCCTACCCTAAATTTTAATCTAGGTAGCTTCTAGTTTCCTCTTCAATCGCAAGTTAGACATCATTTCCTGTATGAAGTTTCCCTAAATTAATCAGCATCCCCTCCAAGCAATTCTAGGATATGGGCCTTGTTCTATAATCTCATAGGTCCTTATAATTTTTCTATTGCAGATTATACTTTCTATGTCTGTCAATATGTTGCAAGCACCCTAAGGAGAAGTACTCTGTTTATTGTGATCACACACTGTTCAAGTGCCTACTACATAGTATTCTTTCAATTCTCAGATTTGTAATCTCAGAATGACACCATATTAATTATGTAACAAATTGTTCATATTATTCTTGGGAGGTTTCCCATGAAAAACAAAGCATATGTTAAGGGAAGACAAATTCTGTGTAAATTTAAAATTGGGGAAAGCTATATTCCAGGGGTTTACAAACTATAGAGTCAAATCCCGAACACCAGATTTGTGAAATGAATTCTGTTGGAACACACCACACCACACCCACTCATTTACATATGGTCGATGACAATTTTGATACCCCAATAGCAGAGCGGAGTGACTACAGAAACTGGATGGTCCACAAGGCAAAAAGCATTTACTATCTGCCACTTCCACAAAGTTTGCTGACATCTGATATTTACTAAATCTCTTTCTTAGACACGTACTCAGGAACCAAAGTTAGAATTTTGGTATAAGAAAATCTGTAATCTTTTTCACTCATTTAAAAGAGTGATCACAAAAATGTGGACAGCCATTAAAACTCCCCTTCACTCTTGAAATCATTACTAACACGTTACATAATTATTATTTCACAGGATGCAACATGGGGGCAACTAATGGAAAACTAGACATTGCATCTAATTATAAGTATTTGTTGTATTTAAATTTACTAAAGTTACCCACTATGAGACGCTATGGCAATTGAAGCTTAGAATCAAACATGGAAAGATATTCAGTAAAAGAAAAAAAAAAAAGACTCCATCCTTTGTCTTCTTTTCTTCTTTGCTTTTATCTTACTCATTTCTATGTTTTTCTCTTTCTTCTTACTCCAAAACCAACTTTATCTGTTCTTTTATAATTTTATACTCTTTTAAAGAATATCCAGTCATTGTTTTTGTGGGCACTGTGGTCGTTTTTCTTACTTTGCCTGTTTTGAATTCCTCAGGGTACTTGTAATTTCCATCCCCAACCCAATGTCATCTACTGTCAAACACTATGTCCACTTCCAGTGGAATATAAATATATTACATAGGCAAGGACAAGGGGGGGGAGGGGAGGGGGCAGGGAGAGGAAATACATTGCTCACAATTTTCATCCTGGAAAAGAAAGGGCAAAGGACAACTCTATTTGAATTATTTAAAATTTGCCATAACTCCAGGTAAGTTCTTCAGAAACACAGATTACTATACTTTAAAGGAATATAGCCTCAGGAGGTACAGGAATAGTTACATCCTCTCAAGCAGCAGTTCCTGAAGTGAGGTCTGGGGATCCCTGGGGGTCCTTGAGATACTTTCTGGAGGCCTGTGAGGTCAAAACTATTTTCATAACAATACTGTTAGTTGCCTTTACTCTCTTATTCCCTTATGAGTTTTACAGAGGCTATGTCATGTGTAATGTGGCAACGCAATGAATGAAGAATAACAATCAGCTATCTTCTGTTAAGTTAACCATTAAAGAGATCGTCAAACAATCTCGCTGTTCTCACTAGACGTTTGTGTAGACCTTTTGCTGTGCACAAGATATTTTTCCCAAAATATTTGTTATTAATATTAACACTGAGTAGATTTATACTTGCATTTTTAAAATGAATTAATAAACATTTAAATGCTTCTTAGTTTTAATGTGAGAATTTGTAACCCACATAAATAAAATATTCTGGGGGACTTGAATACTTTTTAAGTTTATAGGAGTTCTGAGACCAAAAAGTTTGACAACCATTACTGTAGAAGACCTGCATAACCAAAGTTTAAAGACTAGATAGGATAAATGAGGAGACTTTTCTGGAGAAAGGCAGTATCTCCTTGTCACTGGTCATAAATATTGATAACTCATCATGTGTGTCAAGAGTTCACCATCATAAAGACCTTACACAAATAATCCAATATAAAATTGAAAAATTAAAACAATCCATTAGGTATGAAGAACACTCTGCCAAACATTGTGGTTGGAGTCCAGAAATTTGCCAGTGAATCCTTAAGAGACAAAGGAAGGTGAGTAATGTAGGCCAAGCACGAGGGCCAACTTATAGAGCTAATGAACTGCCTAAATATCTACTGTTACTCTGAGTGACATGCTAGGCTAAGTAGGGCACCGTCAATAGCTGTATATACTGCTCACATTGATGTTGCAATGTACTGAGGCAAGATGGCCTGTTATTAATTTAATTTTCTTTTTTTTAAAGATTTATTCATTTCTGCATACAAGAGCTGGGGTACAGGCTAGAGGTGTGTGTTGTGAGAGGATTCACCAGGGACAGAGTGGGAAACAGAACAGGCAGACTGGCTGAAATACACTGCTGAGGGGAGGAACAGGCAAGGAAGGAGAGGTCTGCAGCACCATGTGGGTAGCTCCCTGGCTGAGGATTGAACTCGGGTTGCAGTGGTTGCAGATAGCTTCATAGTGCTGAAACTTACCACCTTGCACCACACTGAGGCCCTAATTTCTTTTTTAGAAACAATTATTTGAGTGTCCACAACGTAGCATGCACTGAGTGTCCAACATGATAGAATAGTGTCCAACAATTGACTGGCTAGAAGGAGATGTAGACAAGTATCCTTTAAGGCGTGATAAACATTGATGTGTAGCTACAACTCCAGCAAATATTAGGCATCTACTAAGTGCTGGGCACTGTGTAAGTGGTCGATATTCAGAGGTAAACAAATAGACCAAGCCCTTATCCATATGCAGCTGTATATATGATGAGCATCTCAGACATGAGTACAACAATCATACAAAGAAGACTATTAATGCAAATCATGGTATGTGTATGAAGAAAAAATTAAAAATGTCAGAAGAGAGTATTCCTTTATCTTTGAGCTTTTAAAGAAGAACTTTTATAGATATGTTGTACCCAAAAGCAAACGGCTATCAAATTCTATTTCCGAAAAGGAAATAGAGTCAGTGGTCAGACAGTTTTTTTTTTTTTTTAAAGATTTATTCACGCATCTATACAAGAACCAGGGTATAGGCCAGATGCATGGGAGGGTGAGAGGATTCACCAGAGACAGAGTGGGGAACAGAACAGGCAGACTGATGAAATACACTGCTGAGGGAGCAGCAGGTGAGACAGGAGAGGTCGGCTGCGCCATGTGGGACCCTCGCCGGCCGGCCGGCCGGGATTGAATCAGCACTTCAGAGGCTGTGGACAGCCTGAGCCACCAGGGGAGGCCCGGTCAGACAGTTTTTCTACATTTGGATACCTAGGTTTTTTTTTTTTTTTTTTCTTATTGCAATCTAGGGTCAAGTGCAATTGGATGGGGGAGGGACAGAGGGGCAGTCTTTGGGTTCAAAGCTTTGGAAGATTAAATACATACATGTACACACACACACACACATACATATGTATTCCTAGCTTCTTAGGGGTAAGCATAGCCTCGTTGTTATCAGGCAACGATTGGTCAGTACATGCTCTCAAACCCTTGTGTCCATGAGATTTCCAACTTTTGCCAATGGATCTGTATTTGTGTTAGGGAATGTTTTCAAAGCTGAGACAGTTTTTAAGTCATGTTGCAGCCTATATAAAAAAGAATCTATCCAAGCCCTTTATGACTACTGCATTTCTCATATGTCCCTGAAAGATCAAATTTCTGGCTAGTCAGCCAGTCTGTTATTTGTGCTAAGACAGAAACTTTAAGCCAGCTGAGTAGCTAGTAAGTCCATTCATTCACTGTGTGGGTCTATTGTTACTAATGCTCCTGGGCATAGGGTTTCACATGCTTACCTCCAAAATAATCAACCCCTCTGGAAGTGGAGCTGCAGGTTTTCCTGTCTTACTACACAACTCTGATATAATATCTATGCTGACCAAGTAGAGTGTGGGCTCAGTCCCAGTTTAAAAACACCATATACTTCCACTGTTCTTATTCACACTTCAATAGTTTCCCATATATTATCATTTTTCAATTAGGTGTATGACTTTGATTGTACCAGTCATCAACTATTTTGTTCAGTTTTACAGTTGTTTTGGGGGGAATCAATCTGTCGAGCTACTCTAGTTCATTATCCCAGAGACTAATTTCTAAGTCCTATTTATGTGCCAGACACAGGGCTAGTTAATTTATTTACATTGTTTCTAATCCTGATAGCACCCCTACAAGAGCTATATCATTATCCTTAGTTTTCTGATGTGTAAAGGGGCTTGGATAATTTAAGGAACTTGCCAGACAAACAAGAATGTGATATAAAAATATAAACACTTAAGTGTTGTGCTATTTACTTTCAAGATAATAAATACAAGTGGGAAAAATAGGCGATCATCGTCCAGAATTTAGCCAGCACATTTATTTAATTGGCCGACCTCAACTCCAATTACTCTTAGTTTCCACTGTCCAGTGGAAAGGTTAATTGGCAAGAAAATGCCAAATAAATCAGAAGGAGAAACAAGCTATTTTTTGTCATGGATGGACACCAATCATTTCAAAAATCATTAAACTGGCTCATAAAGGTAGAGTTTCATTCTCTTGTGTAATCCTAAAGAATGCAGGACACCTGATGACCCATACTTTTCAGAGTTGATCCAAAGAAACCCAGTATATCAACAAAAGATCTCTCAAAATGAAACATAAAACAATTTTATAAATTGTTAATATAATTAAAAATAATTCTAATTTGTACATCCTGACCAATAAAGGGCACCCATCCACAAGTTACAAAACATTCTAGAAATTCAATTCCCTTTCCTCATTCTTTTTTTGTCCACCAACCAACTAAATTTTTTTAATTCTCTAATAATCACACCCATATTCATGGATTATCTATTCCTCCTTATTTTGTAGATTGCCTTTACCTCTCTGAATACTTCCCCTTCAATAAGTCTCCCCTACTCTTTTTTTTCTCATCAAATTTCACACAATTAAAAATTCAAAAATACCTACTCAAAGACTGCATCCTCCTTAGGTATTGGAGGAAGCACAAATCTGAGATGATACAGTCGTGAGTCTCTTTAATTGACTAAGGGAATAGTGGTAAGCATAGTGGGGAACACTTATTTGTTAATTGGTCCCTGTTATCCTTTACTTATTTTGTTTGCATGCTAACAGTAGAAAAGGATCAGATTTGAGATCAGCATTGCTGACTTTTTGTTCTTGATTCTTCCATAACTTTGATTACTATGGGTCAAATACCTTAATCTTTTTGACCTGCAATTTGACTATTTGTAAAATGGACTTAATGTTGCAATCTGTTGTCCAGCATCTCACAGAATCAGGTGAGAGGATGGATATGAGATACCCTCAAAATTGAGTGGTTGTAAAGATAAGGGGAAAGCATTTGTAAAACTCATGCTCTTTCCTAGGGTAAATACACAAAATTTATTGTCATTAGGATTAGCTTTTATGACTTCCAATTTTCTAACTTGAGTATGTTATCAAATTGTGATACCGCTCACTGTAGATTTTGTAGAAGAATAGAACATGTTCAGTGTTGGATGAGTTGATTTTGAGATCCACTTCCAACTATGGAAGAGGAAATGCTCAATTGGAAGCTAAGTATGTAGGTCTAATCCAGAGCCATATCTGAGAATGAATATTAAATTTAGAACACAAAATGAAATATATCATTATGGCAGAGACCCCATGAAGCCCCCATATGCAAACCCCATGATCCATTCTTCCCTTCCTTTCTGTAACAGGAGTCCAATATTTAGCTGCCCAGCTCAATGACTACTTTCTCCAGTGTCCACTGTAGCTTGTCAAGATCATGAGAATCAATTCTAATGCATGGGGTGTAAACGAAAGTGTTATGTAAACTTGCCATGTAGTCCCCTCAAAAAGTCAGAGACAGTTACTGTCTAATTCTGTCCCAATCCTACAATCTGAGAATCAGAAGCTACCTCAGGAGAGCTGACAGTCACCGTGGACCATAAAAGTAAGAGCTACACCAAGAGATGACAGATTTCTGAGATCGTGGGCACCTGGGTCTTCAATACCATTGAACAACAACAACCTTGACTACCTAGTTCCAGATTCCTTTTACATGATACATGAAAGTATGTCTACCTTGCTGTGTTTCTTCTGTTTACCACTCTTTTTTATTCAAATGGATATGGTAAGAGCTACTATCTGGACTTATGGCTAACAAAAAGAGTAAGTGTAGATAATGAGAGAGGCTTGAGGACAAGTCCCTCTGAAATATCAGGATTTAAGGGACAGATGAAAGAAGGAATGTAATCAAAAGAGAAAGGAATTATGCAGAGAGAGGTAAGAATAACATTAGATGAAATCTATGACATTGAACACAAGGCAGGACAAAACACTAAGATGGGCAGTTGTCAGTTGATGCTAAGTGGACTAGAGTAAGCCAGAGATGTGTCAAGTGGCTTTAGTGAGAGATCATGGGTGGCCTTGGAAAGAATGGTTCCAAAGCAGTAGTGAGGACTAAGAGCAAAAACAGAGATGAGTTAAAAGAGAACATGTGAACTTCAGTGCTAGTGAGTACGAAGACAATTCAAATGGGAACAATAACTAAGAAGGTGAAGTAAGAGACCTTTCTCAAATTTGGCTGTCCAGAATCTGAATGGCTTGCATATGTGGAATATAGTGGAGAGAGAAAATGATGTGGGATCACTGAGAATTCTCTCCAGAGGCACTAATGTGGTGGACTGGTCCATGCAGTGCGCAGAACCAGGGTGTGATTTGGAGGATATCCCTGGAGCCGAGCTTCTCTGGCTCTGGTTTTGGTCTGTTTTTAGAGTGGGTGTTCTAAGTCTTCTTTTAATGAACAGGAACAGGTCTTTCTCCTTCTCATAAGTTGATTTGTGCTTCTATTAAGCAGAACTGGATTCTGTTATTCACCACTGAGAACGCTGACAAGTACAGTGGCACACATTAGGGAAGGAGTATTTGCACATTGTTTTTCTATCTGGGAGCTTAAAACAGTTACTTGGTCAGGGATGGGAAGCCAGTGGAGAAAGGGTGAAGAGACATTTATGCTTGTGAGCATTCAGGGGAGAGGGAATAATTAATTGGGACAAGACTCCTGTGAAATAAGAGATAAGGCCTGTGCTGAAAATGAGATAGTTATACATTCACCATTCTAATCATAAGTGAAACATTATTAGATTAGCAGCTCACACACGTACAGTGTTTTCCATTTTAGGATGGGTTTTTAAAAACATATTTATCACAGTAGAGAAAAAATATTTTAATCCAAATTAGCCTGTGTGGGCAAAAGCATATTATGATAACTTCGGATATATATTAATGGCTAAATTATGAAATTGAGAATTAGAAAAACAGAAGAGATTTGTTAAAGGGAACATGAAAACAGTCTCAGACACAGAGCTAAGGTAGCCATTAATTATATGAAACCCAGGGGAGGAAGCAATAAAGCAATCCAGGCATTTTTATCTCAAGCTCTGTGTTTTCTTTTGTGCACAAAGATGGTCCACCGAGCTGTGGATTTGGTGTTTTACTTTAGTAGTATGGTGGCTTGTCTAATTCCAACATAAAAGTACTTGGGAAATGATTGCTTATAGTATGAAATATGTCTCACAGGATACACTTTGAAGGTAGTCAAGTGAAATTTCCTCAGTAACAAGGAAAATAAAAAGAATGCAACATGTCATTTGGTCTGTTTGAGAAAATGGCAGCATCTAGGGCGTGTCAGATGGACAAGAGAGTTTCCAGGGCACATTTTCCTTTGTGCTTTTTCCTTGTGTTAACAGGCTCCCTAGCTACCTCTGTACTGACCTTGTATATGTCATTGAACATCATATCTTAAAATATGCTTGCAGATATTGTCGATTTTACCAGAGTGTGCCCCCTCATAGTGATAGGAGATTTCTGATCTGTAATTAGTAGGATAGGAACATTGACCTTATTTTCCTATATTTGTTACTGGTATCTTTTTCTGATCTTTCCCCAATATTCTGTCTACCAAGCCTTGCGATTTGGGAGAGTTAAGGGTGGCGGTCTGTGAAGATCACATACATTATGTTGGGTCATTAGTTACCGTTCGTGCTCATCTGCTACAGCAGCTTCCTGACACCTGAACACCTTCTGCACAGCAGCACTTCCTGGCTAATATATACTGTGGGAATTCAGTTTTGTTTACCAGCTAGTAACTAAATGATGTGAGAAAGGGCTCTCATTGAGAAGCACTTAATTGACTAGGGATTGCAACCATCTGTATATTTAGGAAAAAAGAATGGTCCGGTGTCTTCAGACCCTTTCTTCTTCCTAGTGTTCAGACTGACACATTCAAATGCATGTTCTCTGATCGTCTTGTCTTAGAGGCTTCACAGAGCCCTCAAGCCGCTCATATCCCAAGTCCAACCCTGCAGGTCTGATTTGCTTTCCTCTTTCCATCTTGCTACTAGTTCTTGTATTTCCTGTCCTATGTAAATTAAACTCCATTCAGCTAAACCCCAAACCAGAAACCTGGAGAAGGGGGTTATCGTAGACTCTTCCCTCTACCTACCCCATCTCATCTAATCAGTTACTATGATATTTTACTTTCATCTGTTAAATATTTTGAATTTGTCACATGTTTACACATTTTATTCTGTTCAGATACTCATGGCCCCTGATTTGAAATTCTTAACAATTAATCAAATCGCCTTCCTTGCATTCTTACCCACTTCATTTCACCCTGAGTTCAAGTGGCAGAGGCACTTTTAAGGTTTCAAATCTAAATTATATAAAATCTTTCAAAGTCTTGATCCCACCCCAGAAAAATGTTTTTCAGACACGAAATCTTATATGACTTCATCCATTTTGACCTTGACTGCTCTATCACCACATCATAGTCTATCCTTTAGATATATATGCAAAATTCTCTTATTGCGCTTAGTTGGGATGAGTGGATAGGTAAATTTGGGGGGGAAAAGTTGTTAAATTTAGTGGATTATGTAAAGTCATTTCTATGTCCTTAAACATTTTCTCTCAGAACATAAAAACAGTCATGAACTTTGCCACTTTAGTATGGGTACAAGACTTTTTTGGAGTAAAGATCCACTGACTGAAGTTCCTTGCAGAGAAAGTCCTAAATTTTATCACTGAGGGCTTTAAATTATGATTTCTTAGAGGAGGAAATTAGCAAGAAATTAATGGTAAAATCCTTCCAGATTTTTGTGGTTTCTACTCTCTACCTTCATTCTTAAATAGTTGCCTCATCTACATATAACAGAACAATTATTCCTCTCCCCTGCTAATCATCTTTCTCAAATTTCCCAAAGTATTCAGCTTAGTTTTTTTTTTTTTTTTAAGATTTATTGATGCATACAAGAGCTGGGGTACAGGCCAGAGGTGTGGGGGTGGTGAGATTCACCAGAGACAGAGTGGGGAACAGAACAGGCAGATTAACTGAAAAACACTGCTGAGGGGAGCAGCGGGCGAGGCAGGAGAGGTCTGCTGTGCCATGTGGCTATCTCCCTGGCCGGGGATCAAACTCGTGCTGCAGTGGCTGCAGAGAGCTTTGTAGGTTGCGTCTTAACCCCTCACACCATCAGGGAGGCCCTCAACTTAGTTTTTATAGAAATTACAATTCTCTATTTACATTCCTACCTTATTAGTTTATGTGACCTAATCAAATAATTATAAAAACAAGAAGTGTTTACACAAACAAGAGCAACACATGGTAAGCTCTTGGCAAATAAACTTTCAAAAGGTGGGAGGCAAGGTACATGGTACCTAAAAGACTACTTTTAAAATTTTCAAAAAACTTCTATAGGTTGCTAATAGTGAACATTCAGTTTGGAACAGGAATTGTGCAGTTTTTTCATATCTAGAATGAAAAGCTTAGGATAACCAGATGAGTAAATTAAATGGAGATTAAAGAGAGCTTCTCTATAATGAAATGCCTGTAGTTCTTTAATATAGTATAGCTGTCTCTTCTTTCATTGATTTGGTTCACGCCACTTTTTTCTCTCTTTAAGAACCATCCCAGATAGATTCTTAATAAACTTACTCTAACTGCTACTTCCCAAGCCCCATAAAAGTTCACAGAAGTTCAAGAATAAAGTGCGTTCACTTATGCATCTATAGAGAGTGATATCCTCAGTATCAGCCAATGTGATGGCATGTTTGGCTCTAGCTAGTCAGTTTCACTAGACCTTGCCAAGTTTCAAAGAATAAAATGTGATATAGAAAGATAAACTGTGGACCTAATTTTTCATAGTCTTTTGATGAAGAATTATGAATGTCCTTGAAAGTTTTGCAAGATTCATCAGAGAAGAGATGGGAAGAGACCAGTTTCCTGTAGATACCTGTGGATACTAATAGCTCTATGATCATCTCTGATCAATTTAGAAACAGCTCTCTGATGTTGTATCTAAAACATCTTGCAGTTAAAGGTTGGAGGAATATAAAATATCCAGATTCATGGCTCATTGCTACTTAATTTGCCTGAAATTTATTAGTTGTGATATAGTATGACTGAGGTAAACAAATGCATAATATGTTTTAATCAAAGATTGTTTTTTGGTTTTGCTATAGAAACTGAAGTAATTGTCTCTTAACAGCATTGAATTGTAGAGAACACCTAAAATAGGAATTATTAACCTAACTTCCCCCTTTCTTTAGGATTAGAACTGACCAAGTGCAACTACAAAAAGATATACACAGAAATGTGACAATACTATACAAACATTTCAAAACATGGTTTTGGCTCAATATATCTATTTTTAACCCATGTAACAAAGTCAAGGATCTGAATACCCAGTTTAATTTGGTGTGAATAAAAATTCATACTATCAAAGCTAAAAACTATTACAACATTAAAAATTCACACTATGTAAATTACAATTTTTTGCACCATTTACTATGTACTAGGTACTCTGCTAAATATTGTGGGCTATAGAGAGGAGTGTAAGATATTATCTTGCCCTCACAAAATTTTAAATCATGCTGGGGAAAATTAAACATGTGTGGGTCTCACACATGATAGGCTGGTGAAATGCTATATGAGCATTATAAAAAGACCACAAAGAACTTAAGAGAACAACTGCTTCTGCTTGAGAAAAGCAGGTAACACTGATTGAGGAAATAGTATACAAGATGGGTTTTGGAGGGTGGGCGAGATTCTGAGAAAAAAGAAACTAAGGGGAAAGGCAATTCAATCGGAGTAAATGATTTTTGCAAAAGCTCAAGGAAAGGAAATTTGATGCCATTTTATGCTTTATACAATCTGAAATATGGAAAATAATGGACAACATTTTTTGAAAGATGGGTTCTGAACACATTTAACGTCCTATTTCCTTGTTATTTATTAGTGTGGTTAGCTAAGGGGATCGGCTGGTAAGTGAAAGGCTGGTGGACAAAAATAAAGGGAAGCCTAGAGTATATAGAAGGTTCAAGCCAGAATAAACAATGCAAAATGAGACCTAGAGGATGGATGGTGGAGTCAGACTATTTGGACACACACCCTGGTTCAAATGCTTGCATGTCATGTAATCTTACACAACGAATGTTAGCAATCTATGCCCCAATTGTCCTCTGTAAAATGGAAATGAGAACAGAGCTGTTAACAAGATTACAGGAGCTGTGTAAAACAGTGGGAACTATGCCTGGCCATATTAAAGGCTATCACCATCACCATCATCATCATAGCACAAGGGTCTAAGTGAAGTATTATGAAATCAAATGTCTATGGGAAGGCAATGTAAACATGTGTGGTAAGATAGGACTAGTGAGCTTAAGGGAAAATGTGCTTGCCTAAAACAGTGCAGCTCAAACTTTGCTGTGCCCAGGAATCACCTGAGAAGATTTTTAAAATGCTGGCTATGATTTAATAGATTCTGCATGTTTTAGGTACAGAGACCACACTTTGAGGTAGCAAGTGTCTCAAACATCACTCGGTCAGTGGTAGCTGGGGAGACTTGGGAATATGTGAGGCTGAGTGCCTAGGAGTCAGATCTAAGTTTTCAAAAGGAGACAGAAATACATATATACTATAAAATAATACAAAATAATATAAAATAATGGGCCTCCCTCAGTGCCATCATGCCATCACCACTGGGTACTGAACTCGATCCCTGGCCAGGGAGCTAACCCATATATGGCGCAGCAGACCTCTCCTGGCTCAACCACTTAGTAAGGTATTTCAGTAGATCTGCCTGTGCTGCTTTCCACTCTGTCTCTGGTGAATCCTCTCACCCCCACCTCCCCGGCACCTCTGCCCGACACTGCAGTTCTTTTATGCATAAATTAATTTATATATATATAATATAATAGTGTATATATATATATATATATATATAGAGAGAGAGAGAGAGAGAGAGAGAGAGAGAGCCTCTCAATTTTTAAACATAGGCCATTATTTCAAAAGCAGTGACTTTTTAAAAAAAAAGCAAAGTATGCATTTTTGGCTACATTTCAACCTGTGTCACTCAGAGGGCAAACTGGGCTCAATGAAAAGTCAGGGTCAAAGCCCTTGAAGAGAAATCAGGGACCGTCAGATAACAGAGTTAGTGGGCTGGAGTTGGGGCTAGAGATATCCTGGGGGCAGAGTGTTAACGTGTGAGAAGGTTTTGAGCACTCATTCACATGGTGTACTGGGTACATTTAAAAGATGGTACATACTATAGAGACTTTAGAATCACTTTCAAGTTTTTGATTTTCATTTTGTAGGAAATAAGGCTGGACTATTTTGTTAGGGGAGTTTGTATTTGTGAGAAGCCAAAATTAAAGGAGACTTGAGAGAAAACAGTTGTCTTACAAGGAATGCATACATTAATATGAATTGCTAATGGAGATTTTCAAGTAGAGGTCCTACTAGGCCTACTTTAATGAATTAGATAAGGCTCATTTCTAATTAACTACACCATTTGCATGCAAACAATGAGCTAAGGTCTTTAAAAAACAATTTCTTCCCTTAAGTACATTTAAGAACGCCTCCCATTAGTTTATTTACACCATTAATTTGCTTGGCAAACTAGCATAGATTATATACAGGTAAACTTTGGTTCAAAAATTTAGAAGCAGAGGCACTGGAACAAGTACAAAGTTGTGATGACACATGAAGTCTTACATAAGAAGGGGTTTTAAGGTGGCTTAAACCTTTGAACTTTGATATATTCTGAAAGGATTTTGTGTCATTGCAAAACTAGTTTTTCCCCTAGGACTGCTTGTTAGAAGGGATCTTTGGGAAGGGGTTAGTGACCAAAACTTGGGTTCTATAGATTATTTCTTTTTAAAAGAACCAGAGGCCCTTGGGAAAATGGTTGACTCTGAATATGGATAAGCCAGGGACATTTAGTCATCAAGTTTGAATGAGTTGCCACTGGTCAAATACAGTAAATAGGAGCATCAACAAGAACAATAACTGTGATCCATTATAACATATTGACTAAATAAGAATCCATAAGTCAATATTGACATCAATAGAGTATAAAATAAAAAGAAAGCTTTCCTCTTTTTTTTTTAAAGAAAACAAAGTCAAATCTATAAATGTCAGTAATTGTGACATTCTGTAACCAGTTCTTAATTATCAGTTATTATCTTCACTGACAGTCAGAATCAATGACTATTAAAGCAATTAAGTGAGTATGGGCCAAGACTGGATATCCTGTTCTATCTGTAATGATGTATGTTTGTAACTTCATCTATAGTGTTCAACATAACTGATAATAGAAATGCAGTGCTTTTTTAAAAAATCTACATTTCTAATATCTACTATTCAGTAATTTAAACCAGCACTTTAAAAATGTGGAATAAGCAAAAAGTCTAAATTATACACTGATTTAAATATTGGCTCCTTGAGGTATAAAGTGTGTTAAAGATACAAATTCCAGGATATAAAATTCCCAACAGGAAAAATCTAGCCATTAGGTGACTCACTATTAAAAAAAAAAAATGTGTCTTTTCAATTCAAGATCTGGTCACCATCTTAACCAAGTGATCAAACTTCATGTGCTTTAGAGTGTGACAACTTCATTTCTCATCTTCTGATGTGTTCAGAAGTACACAGGACCCTACATAAAATATGCTTGCCAAAAACATTTGACTTGCATATTTTCCAGTCTTATGTAGGTCCACCAATTCAGAGACTATTGAGCAAGTGAAATAGTACCATAAGGGAAAAAAATCAGACAAATCCTGAAAGGTGAGGGCCTCCGCTGGTGGCACAGGCAGTTGAGCACCGTGCTGTAAAGCTGTCAGCAGCCTCTGCAGTGCTGGTTCCATCCCAGCCAGCAGGTGAGGGTCCCACATGGTGCAGCAGACCTCTCCTGTCTCAACTGCTGCTCCCCTCAGCAGTGTATTTTGTCAGTCTGCCTGTTCTGTTCCCTACTCTGCCTCTGATGAATCCTCTCACCCTCCTGTGCCTCTGGCCTGTATCCCGGTTCTTGTATAAATAAGTAAATAAATCTTTAAAAAAAATCCTGAAAGGTGAGATATTTTCGAGGATATCATGCTGGACTTTTTCAAATGTCAGTATTAGTAAAAATAAAAACAAGGTGGTGTCACTCATAGCAGGGATTTAGAAAACCTAAATAAGGGATCAGGAAAAAGACTAATTATAATAAAGTAAAAATAAATATCAACAAGCAACTATAAACCAGAGACACACTATGGGGAGGGAAGGGAGTAGGATCAAAACATGGGGGGGTGGGAATGTATGGGGACTATAACCAAGATGAAAATGCATACATTGTGCAAAAAATGAAAAATGATGTAAAATATATAAAATAAAAAAAAAATGAAAACAAGGTGGGAGAACTGTTTTAGAATAAAGGAGACTGAAGAAACATAATGACTGAAAGGGATCATAATATGTCATTCCAAAATATGACGCAGGAAAAACTCTCCGGCCTCTCCCTTTCTGCCTAAAAACAGAGTGTAAATTTCTCCTTGTAGAGATATCCCTGTCCCGTTTTTTGTACCAGGAGTAGAAGAGAACTTTGACCTGCAGACAATACTAACTAGAATCTTCATAAAGAAACCTTATTGAATATCCCTTATGGACCTCCCTGGTGGTGCAGGCAGTTGAGCTCAGGGCTGTGAAGCTGTCCGCAGCCTCTGCAATGCCAGTTTGATCCCCGCTGGCTGCAGAGATACACTTATGGCAGGGTAGACATCTCCTGTCTCGCCCGCAGCTCCCCTCAGCAGTGCATTTCAGTCAGTCTGCCTGTTCTGTTCCCCACTCTGTCTTTGGTGAATCCTTTCACCCTCCCACACATTTGGCCTGTACCCCGGTTCTTGTATAAAAATAAATAAATCTTGGAAAAAAAAAAAGAAATATCGCTTACCTTCTGTTAGTTCCCCCTATAGTCTCCCACAGTCTCTTACTCTAACAAATCCAAACCCCTTTTCCTTTGACTTGTCCTCTCTCTCTACTTATTGCTCTTTGTTAAAAGTGGCATATAAGCTCATGGGTCTACCATTTCTTTCCAGTTTTCACTTCTTTTCCCCCTAGAAGTTCTATCAAGCCATACACAATATTAACAGCAAATAAAGTGTGTATGACTTATTTCCTGTTAATGTTTCTCTAGTTGGTTTAATTTATAGCCTCATGACACTAAACCTAAGAGGGTGGAGGAAAAAAACTTTTTCTACCCTTTACAAAAGCAAATGCAAATGTAAAACATGTAATGTGATGGGATATTGGTAGTAAAAAAAGCATTATTTTAAAATACAACGGACTACAACGGACGTGCCTCCCTGGTGGCACAGCGGTTGAGTGCTGGGTAGCGAAGCTGCCCGCAGCCTCTGAAGTGCAGGTTTGATCCCCGGCCTCCAGGCGATGGTCCCACATGGCGCACAGACCTCTCCTGCTGCCCGCTGCTTCCCTCAGCAGCGTACTTCGTCATTCTGCCTGTTCTGTTCCCCGCTCTGTCTCTGGTGAATTCTCTCACCATCCCTCGCTTTTGACTGTACCCAGTGCTTGTATGAATAAGTAAATCTTTTAAAAAATATATAAAAGACACTTTTGAATCATAGTGTGAAATTTGAATATGGGTTGGTTGTTAAATAATAGCATTTTAAATTTATTTTTTTGAGATTGATAAATAAGTATGATAATATAAGGCATGCAGTTATTTTAAGGAGATGCACACTTAAGTATTTAGGAGTGAAGTGTAAGGGTATTTATATATAACATACAGGCAAATATTAAAACAACAAGAAAAAATGTGTGTGCATGCGCACAAACATTATACCCTGTATTAGAGAAAGGTAGATATGAGGGAGATAGGAAGAGAAAGAAAAACAGATATGGTGAAATGTTAACAATTTTTGAATCTACAAATTAAGGAGAAGAGGAAGTATTCATTGTCTTTTTTTTTTCAAATTCTTCATGTGCTTGAAATTTTTCACTGAAGACAGGAAAAGAAAATTATCAAGAAAAAGTTTCAATCAAGTAACCTTTAAATTTAAACTGCAATTTCAAAATGTGCATTCGTATGTAGTTGCCTTATCTGTGAAATGGGGACAGATTGGACAATATCATACTTGTCTAAAGGAAGGAAGAAAGATAATCTCCTCAGAACAATTTTAAATGTTGTGGGCTATGATTCAGAGATTCCTCAATTGAGGAATTCTATTTCCCATTACCTTGCTTACTTCTTCCATTCAACCTTTGATCCACTTATATTATTCTAAGTCAAATGCCTGGCATTATGTTATCAGAAGTTCTCCAGGTATTTTTTTTAAAAGATTTATTTATTTTTATACAAGAACTGGGGTACAGGGCAGATGTGCAGGAGGGTGAGAGGATTTACATGAGACAGAGCGGGGAACAGAATAGGCAGACTGACTGAAATACACTGCTGAGGGGAGCAGTGGGAAAGGCAGGAGAGGTCTGCTTCGCCATGTGGGACCCTAGCCGACCAGCCAAAATAGCACCCGCGCTGCAGAAGCTGCGGACAGCTTCACAGCGTGGCACTCAAGTACCTGCGCCACCAGGGAGGCCCCTGTCTCCAAGTATTTTAAAATTTCCTTTTTGAATTCTTCATTAACCTAGGACTCTTTCAGGAATGTGTTGTTCAGTCTCCATGTATTAAAGTATTTCCCTGCTTTCTTTTGATAATAGATTTCTAGTTTGATACCTTTATGGTTTGAGAAGATGCATGGTATGATTTCAGTCTTCATGAGTTCATTGCGATTTGTTTTGTGTCCCAGAAATATATAGCAATGCAGGACACATCAAACAACAATAAAGAGCTCAAATAAATAAACTTTTTCTCAACTCAAGGAATTAGAAAAAGAAGAACAAAATATATAGAATTCCAAATGAAAACAACTGCATTAAAATATAGCTATAAAATAGAAAAATTGTGATGCTGTAATACATGTGATTATTGTTAACATTAATAAAATCATGTGGCAGATCTAATAACAACTGCAGTTTTGAAGCAGTGAAAAACATGAATGATATCATGAAATATTCAAAACAACTCTAATGAGATATGAAAACATCTGTGATTTCACTGTTAGTATTACTTTGGCTTGTTGTCTATATTCAAATGGAAAGGGATACAGGCCTCCCCGTTGGCGCAGAGGTTGAGCACTGGGTTGCGAAGCTGCCCGCAGCCTCTGCAGCGCCGGTTCGATCCCCGGCTGCTCCCCGGCCACTGGAGGAGGTGCAGACTCTCCTGCCACCCACTGCTCCCCTCAGCAGTGTACTTCGGTCCTTCTGCCTGCTCTGCTCCCTGCTCTGGCTCTGGTGAATTCTCTCACCCTCCTGCGCATTCTGACTGTACCCAGTGCTTGTATAAATAAATCTAAATAAAAAAATTTAAATAAAATATTAAAAAAACAAATGGAAAGGGATACTAAATTCCAATTAGTGGTTAGGTAATTTTTACCTATTCAAGTTCATGGCACCCTGAGAATTCTATCAATGGATGGGGCTTAAGAGTCTTTACACCTAGGCTTGCTTTAACCTAAGACTTCCCTTTATAGACCATAGGTTTTCATTTGCATCCACTCACTTACAAGGACTATTCTGATAACTGAGTCATCTCTACAATCATCACTATCATGTTTCAACCTAGAGATGTTATTCAATTCCTCTGCTATATAACTGAAGCAACAGTGATTTTTCTGTTTTATATTGTATAGCAAATTGGCTAAATTTACAGTTCATTTAAATCCAACCGAGGCCAACTTTACTGGATGTACAATCCTATTTGAATTTTTCTGAAAATTTCTTTCTTATATGTCGGATATCTTATATTTTCAAAGAGAAGGGGTTAATATTATGTAGCTATAAGGCTCCACAATTTCATATAGATGTTGCTTAAATTATACCCCTTCATGTGTATAATTTAATACATAACTAAGAAACTTTAAATATTTTCAATAGCTGTATTTAAAGCCCCCTGCAAACTAAGAATATTTTAGTCAACTTCAATAGTCATCCTATTTTTCACCTGTGCAATAAATACTTCTATTTCCTTCTAACTTCTGCTTGAGCTACACTGAAAGCATGCCATTGATTAACAATAGCTTTATGATTACAGCCCTCTCATAATTGTTAGGTTAACATAGTCTTTATATACTATTATTTTATTTATTTGTACTTTATTTGCTATTAGATGCTTGGAAATAACTGTGAATGTGCTAGTAGAACTGGCATTTATGTTTTATTATTTTTTTTATTTCATAAATTTCAAATGATACAAAAATCCTGAGGAAGTATGCTAGAAAACTGATCTCAGTGGAAATTTAAATATGCTAACATTTATTTTTAAAATGCAGCATGAAGTAGACAACTTTAAAAGCTGAGTTAAAAAAAAAACTCAAGGAAGCTGATCTTGACTTTTTAAAGTACAAAAGTGCAATATTTAATGTAGGTCAAAATATTTAAATGGGAGAAATTTTTCTAACCAATTACAGTCAAATCCCTAGCTGTAATTAACCTACAATTTGTATAATATTTCACAATGGGGTCAGCATACCACTTTCTTTAAACTTAGTAGCATCTAAATATTTATATCTTATTTGGTAGAACAGCCATATTGCCTTATCTTCATTATAAGTTCTAGCTGGGATTTAGAAATCAACAACAGATAAGATTTTTAAAATTGAGCCTCCCCTGGTGGCGCAGCGGTTGAGCGCTGGGCTGTGAAGCTGTCCACAGCCTTTGCAGCACCGGTTCGATCCCTGGATGCCCGGCAAGGGTCCCACATAGTGCAACAGACCTCTCTTGCCACACCTCCTACTCCCCTCAGCAGTGTATTTCGTCAATCTGCCTGTTCTGTTCCCTGCTCTGGCTCTGGTGAATTCTCTCACCCTCCCGCACTTCTGACTATACCCAGTGCTTGTATAAATAAATAAATCTTTAAAAAAATTAAAATAAAAAAAAAATAAAATCACCCCTTTAAAAAAAAAGATTTTTAAAATTCAGGTGAAAAAGGGTTGTCAGAGATATTAATATGCTCTATTCAAGTACTATGTGAGACAGTTAAAATGAGAAATAATGCTTTACGTACAAGTAAAAGCATTCCTCCAAACAATTTAATCCAATTTATGAGTTCAAGATACATATATTTTTATAGTATGCTATTTAAGTTTCCTTAATCCTGGCATTTCTTAACATCTTGTTTTAGACTAGATTGAGTCTAGTTCAGAAATGATGTACTTTATACAGGTTTAAACTTGTTCAGATTGTAAACCTATCAGTTACTGAAATAATGGGATAGTTGTGTGTTTAATAGAAGGATTTCTATTTGGAAAAAAAAAAAATTATATGACTTACCCAAGGAAGTACTTTAATACAAAGTTGGGGTCTTCATTTTATGATGTCTTTATATAAATTCAAATAAATCTCTATATAATTTTCTAAACCAAGTTTTAAAGCAAAAAATGTTTTTAGATGATGCCATTAATTTTTAACTTTTGCAAGATGTGTTTGTCTGTGAATATGTAGGTCTGCTAATGCACTTATTTTTGTAGAGGAACATAAATTGCAGCTACTTTCTGAATAATGAAAAATGAGCAAAGGTAGTAAGAGGAGGTGGGCAATGACAATGGACATAATTCCAAAACCTTTCTAATAGGTTGATGTTCATCAGTGAGCTGTTCTAGCTTTCTGAATATTAAAATATACCTATTATGTAGATGATAGGTAGGAAACACGAGGTTGGCAATAGAACTGAGTTTTCACTGTTGGTAACAATAGTCTCATTTGGTAAAGAAAGGCCAAGTCCTCCTTTACGAAACAGGAAACATTAGCATCCACAACTGGAAGCATAATACAAAATCCGGTTTATGAGAATATCTGTGCCTTCTGACTGCAGCACACACTTGGCTTTCTGTGCTTTCAAAACATTCAAGGGAAAGTTAAATGATGATTGAATTCAACAATAACCTTTGTGAGTTTTATTTTTCCTTTCAGATCTCAGCATACTCTGCCCAATTCCCTCCTCAAGAACACACTAACAAATGTAGTACAAGTAAAGGTAAGTATTACTATTGTGTTTTTCAGCATTACAGTGACATTTGTAGCTGCTAAGAAATCTGCCAAACAGAAGTTTTTCTCACAAAAGTTATTTAGAATTTCCTGTATTCCTCTTCTTTAAAAAATAGTTGAGATTCAGCTTGTTACAGCTAGACTATACTGGAGGCATTCATAATTAAACAATCATGTGTGGTTTTAAAACAAACTTGAAATTTTAAAATGGCAGAAAAGCACTGCTGATTCAACTAGCAACAGCTACATAGTTTAGCATGAGAAAAAGAAAACAGTGTTACTGTTACTGACTCATGGTTTGTGGGTTCCTTAATGTTAGTGCTTTTCACCTGGTTCTAATCCTCTTTCCCTAAATCTTTAAGGACAGCTTAACTAGCTCCGCTAAAATTTTAGAATTCCTATTTGATCGACACCTTACCTCCTTTTCCTTTCTGCCAGCTGTTTGCAGACCTCCTGCCACCGCAGATTCAGGCTTCCCAATTTTTCTTGTAGAATACTGGCATCTGTTTTTGAGGACTGTTGAATTATTTCTTCCCCAGTTGCATTCAATACTCTGACAACAGTTTGCCGCTGCCCGATGCCATGCTGGAGCTCCTGTGAGATACCAAAAAAGCAAAACAAAACTTGAAGCCTTGTGTCCCTTTAGTTGAGAAAAGATTAAACAATGTGCTACCACATGCAGTTCTACTGGGAGAGAAGGAAATAAAAGAGCTTCATGTGAAAGTTTCTCTATGAAACTGACATGCTTATATCCAAAGGATACAAGACAGAAAGATACCTTTCATGTGTCAGTAAAAAAGAGTGCTCACTCAGTTCAGATCCAGTTTTTATTTTTGTAAAACTTGTCAGCTAGAGGATGTGATAATGTTCTACAAATCAATTAGTTGGGAACCTTCTTAAGAGCAAATTCGATTTCTTGTCCCCACAAGATGTTCCATGTTTAATAGTCTTTGAAACGCTGTAAAATTTAAATGTAAAAAAAGTATTTGGGTTTCTTAGTGACTGTGGATACGTGAGGTGAAAAGGAACATAGCTCAGTCACAGTATTTTTAAAAAGCTCAAGAAATTTAAACACAAATTCATTATAACACTAGAAGGAAATTTATTTCAAATTCTGTTTCCATCCATGCATTCTGCATTATAAAAAAAAAAACACATAAAACTGAGCATTAATTGCTTTTAGGGGCAGCTTAACAACAACTCCCTAAGGTATAGGGATAAAAACTTTTAAAAAATCTACAGACCCCAGAATATTATTTTGAGTCACTGATGGTGTCAAACTTAAAGATCTACTTTTTATACTGAAGGAAATTTTAAGCGTGTCAGATAAATTGTTCCATTCAAAAAGACTATTATAACTAAATATGCATAAAAACAAAAATTCTTTTTACCATTAAACAAAAGGCAATTATTCTCTACCTTTAAAAATTATAATTAGAATCTGCAAGACAATAAAATAACCTGTTATTAAATCTGAAGTGTAGAAAATGAAATCATGTGAGAACTTGAGGTATCTACCATATTTAAACCTAAAGTACTCATACATCCTTATGCTACTGAGGAGGGTAAGAGTGCAAAACACTTTCCTGTTAAACGTGATTTTAACTGTCTAATATCTTTATATCCCTCTTCTTCTGAAGGGAATTGGAATTTAAAAAAATGGGTAGGCCTTAGGCAGATGGAATTAGGAGTAAGGGGATAGGAGCAAGCAAGGTATATGGTGTGTCATTTCCATGACTGCTTGGGAAAATATATCTGGACTCTATGTTACTGTAGGAAATGGGAGTTTAAAGAGAGTTACGGCCTTGCATATCTCTTGGGGGCTGGACAAAAAGGATGTGGCTTTTTAATGAGTCTGCAATTCATTAGACAACAAGTGAAATTGACTCAAGTTTAAAATACAAGAGTGACAGACTGGGACTGTGCTTCTGGACAATTCTGAGACACTTTAGGCCCGTGTTAAGGCAGGGACACAGGTAAAAACAGCGAGGAGAGGTGTCTGGGAGATAAGTATCTGGGCTAAAAGTAGTGTTTTGACAATGGACAAGAAAGAAAAGGCTAGAGGCAACAGGAACCTTTAAGAAAGACTCAGGTTTTGGACAAAAGCTAGATAATGTGATCGTGATGACTACTGGAGGGGGGGAAACTTTGCCAGCAACACAGAAATCAGTGAAGAAGCAGAGAAAGATTGTGACTCCTACTTGTAACACCACTGGTGTCCAATACCTACAACCACTAATAAGACTTTTAAAAAATGCATGGAGCACCTTTTAGACATGTGTTAAAACAGTGAGGCTCAAATTTTAATGTGCACAAGAATCTCCTAGAGGTCTCATTAAATTGCTGATTTTGATTCAGAACTGAGGTCTGTGGAGGGCCCAGAATTCTCTAACAAGCTTCAAGGAGATGCTGGTATTGCTTGTCTGGGAACAACACATTGCGTAGAAAGATGACAGAGTAAATGCCTTCTGAATCTTTGTTAAGTAATCAAAGAATTCTTGTTGCTGGTTTATAATGCTATAAAGCTAAAGCTGCTTCAGAAATTTTATCTCAGCTCTTTTGCTTTGTATTTCTGATCCTGGCCATTCGCCTTCAGAGCTGATGGCTACCGTGACTTTTACAACCCAATTGTAGAATCAACAAGGGTTTTATTATTTCTATTTCCCAGATAAGAGACAGAATTGAATCACTAAGAATGAAGTATTACTTTAAAACTGTGAGGTCTAAATCTCATTTATATAGAGTCCCAAATGAGGACCTGATTTTTTAATTTTATGAAAGAAGTGCTCATTAAATTGCCTATTACATTTGTGTGAGGAGATTTTGTAATCAGGAGAAGTATTTACAGTGTATGGTCTACTTGGGGAGAGTTTTCAGTGATAAAGCATAAAAGAGCAAAATAATGGATCAACAAAGGAAGTAAAAAATATGTCCATGATGTTTTTCAGTTAGCTTCTGCACCCAAAAACATGACATTTCATTTACAAATTTAAATGTAAAACCTCAATCAACTTTATTCACTTAGTGAAAAACATAAATAACTTTTAATTCCATAGCTTCTAAATAGTTTAATTACTGAATTATTCACTACTAATGACATTTCCAAGCTTTAATACCATATTAATGTATCAGTGTCTTAGGCATCCTTATCTATTTTTCTGGCAATTAACATCTAGTCTAAGTTTCGGAGAGGAAGAAAATCATAATTAAATCTATGGATTATTCATCATAGTTAGAAAGCTTATTGTGTTTTGATTCTAATATTAAAGCATTATTCGTAATAAGGAGTATGTATCATACTCCACTAGTGAGCTTCTTCACAACATAAAGCCTGGAATTTCACTGTACCCTAACTGAAACAGAATCCATGGTGGAAAGGGGAATACAAAAGAAGCACACGTTGGGCCTCCTTGGTGGCCTATGAATTAAATCTCAGGGCTGTTACTACTACAGCCTGAGTTTGATCCCGGGGTAGAGAGCTAACCCACATATGGCACAGCAGACACTGCACTTTTCTTGACCGCTGCTCCCCTTAGCAGTGTATTTCAGTAAATCCACAAGTTCAGCTCCCTACTTTCTCTTGGATGAATCACACACACCCCCGGCTCCTCTGGCTTATACCCCAGTTTTTTTTTTTTTTAAGATTTATTTATTTCTTTATACAAGCACTGGGGTAAAGACCAGAGGTGCGGGAGGATGAGAGAATCCACCAGAGGCAGAGCAGGGAGCAGAACAGGCAAAAGGGCCAAAAAAAAAAAAAAAAAACCTGCTAAGGGGAGCAGCGGACCAGACAGGAGAGGGCTGTTGCGCCATGTGGGAATCGCCCAGGGCCGGGCGGAATTGAACCAGCACCAAGGAGCCTGCGAACAGCTTCACAGCGCTGTGCTCAACCCGCTGCACCACTGGGGAGGCCCTACCCTAGTTCTTTACAACCAAAAACAGCACACTATTAAAGTAAATATAGGCAAGAAACAAGTTAGCAGAGAAACATACTTTAAAATTATTGGACAAAATTATTCACAACTTCTTATATGCTTTCTATATTGAGAAATATCTCTAAATTACAGAAACTGATACATATATCTTAGACCAAGACTGTTCAAATTGGGTGAAAGGAAGAGGAAATAAAGGCAAGGAAGGAAATGCTCTATTTTTATAGGGGGAAAAATTTGAGTAAAAGAACCCAGGATGTTTTATGTGAAAATACTACATAAATTTAAAAAGTGTATTTGTAAAATTTTCCAAAATTGTATGAAAATACAATGAATGGAAAATGTGAAAAATGAAGAAAAAGAATTAGCTAAGACACCACTATGGGAAATTGTACAGTGACAAATTGGATAAGCTATGTAGGAGATAAAGAACTGGCAAAATATCACTAACTAGGTTGAAGAATAACAAAACAGGAGATATAAAGGTGATTGGGAAAAAAGATAATGACTAAGGGGAGCAGATGAAAGAAAAACAAGCCTTTGGTGAACAAGGAAATGTGTCAAAGACCAAGGGCCTCCCTGGTGGCACAGGGGTTAAGAGGCAACCTATGAAGCAATCCGAAGCCTCTGCAGCATGCGTTTGATCCCTGGATGGCCAGGGAGCTACCCACATGGCAGAGCAGACCTCTCCTGTCTCGCCTGCTGCTCCCCTCAGCAGTGTTTTTCATCAGTCTGCCTGTTCTGTTCCCCACTCTGTCTCTGGTGAATCCTCTCACCCTCCTGCACCTCTGGCCTGTACCCCAGTTCTTGTATACATGAATAAATAAATCTTAAAAAAAAAGACAATTGTAATAGTTAATGATTTACTTTGAGACAAATTAATCACTGGCTCAGTTTATTCACTGGTCAATTGAAAATATGTAATAATATAAACCCAATAGAGACTCATGAATTGTTCAGATAGAGTTTTAGTGTGCAATTTCATTACAAAAATATGAGGGGTTATCTTTCACTACCACTTTTCTGTTGTGATCCTGATTAAGGTCATTCTCCTCGCCACTCTTTGTTCTAGAGTTTAGGTTAGAGTCTGAAAAAACAGCTTCTGGTTCTTTTCCCCAAGATAAACAGGTTAACCTCTCATATTAACTCAGAGACTTATAATCATTACTGTCTTCAGAGACTTTAATATGCAGCAGAAGGGATCTTTCAACTTTTATCTGATGATGAATTTTTGTAAGGAGACTACACAAATGGGCAAATGCCTTGGGCGTGCAAAACGCTCAGCGTGAGGGCACATTCAACCTAGCTCATTTGTGAACTCGGTAATTCCTCCTGATGGAAGACCTGGTGCTATGGGAGTATCTCATGAGGATAGTGACAAAGATTGAAAAATGGCTGAAATTTGAGAAATCTAGGATTTAAAAAGGTAGAGAGAGGAGTGGAAAAATAGTATATAAAAGCAGGAAGGATGGGAGAAAAGAGAAAATGGCTCAAATGGCATTTTTTTCTTGAGAAAATAATGAAAATTGTAGGAAGCAAAAATCAAGGATCTAGGAGAACCCAGAACATTGAGTTCAGGGATGATATTTAGCTATAAACTAGAAAAAATCCAAAAATTAGCCTCATGATCAAGGTCTTAAGGGCCACTACAGCTTCTCCCCACCCCCAACCTTTGCAGCCTGTTTCCCAGTTACTCCGCACTTTGAATCTAACCTCCCAACCCCAGTAAAACCTACTGGCTTTCTACTTCTGTGATTGTCCTAGTAAGGGATCATCTTTGTGATTCAAACTCATTATTTATCAAAAAATGCTCAACTTAAATGTTTGGTATTCTGCTAGGCACTTTAAGAGTTCTTTGGAGGACAAACTATCCCTCTATGGTATATAAGTTTTCATAAAATATTTCTATTTAGTTTTATTCTCTAGTAATAATTCATGTATGTATTAGATTTTATAGCTGATGGTTAAGTAAAGCTAAAAGAGCTTTTTCTTCTCTTGACCACTACATATGTCTCCAAACTTGAAGTGTAACGTAGATTCCATTTTTATCTAAGTACATATAGACACTTTACAGTAATAGACAAACAAAATGAAATCAAATAAAAGAGAAGCAGAGCCTCCCCTGATGGTGCAGGAGGTTGAGCGCAGTGCTATGAAGCTGTCCACAGACTCTGCAACATGAGTTCGATTCTGGCCAGGCAGCAAGATACCCACAAGCATGGCAGACCTCTCCTGTCTCACCCACTGCTCCCTTCAGCAGTGAATTTCAGTCAGTCTGCCTATTCTGTTCCCCGCTCTGTCTCTGGTAAATCCTCTCGCCCTCCCATACATCTGACCTGCACCCCAGTTCTTGTATGCATAAATAGATAAATCTTTAAAGAGAGAGAGAGAGAAACAGTCTCCACAAATTAATAATCAGAAATAAATAATGTATCTTTTCAACCTGTTTTTTCTCCTGGTCTCACTTTATTTGCATTCCAGTAAACATTTGTTGTCTCCCACTAATAATAATGCTGAAACCACATGCATGTTTTTGTTAGTTTCCTAAGGAATTGGAGGTAGAAGGGAGGGTATTCTTGTTAGATTTCATCTAATACCCTCTTTTTCCTGTGTGGCTTAATAGTAAATGTGCTCATTGGTACAAATCCCCATCTGCTCCTGATAATGGTTGCTATAAAAGAATAATGAGAATTCCTCCTAAAACTAGAATTAGACTGCTCCTTTTCCAAAGCAAACATCCTGCCAATGAAATAAAGGAAAATTATGTACAGTAGCGATTTGTTTTAATGGGACATTTACCTAATATCAAATTACAATGAAATTTCCTTTGGATGTGTTTATCTCATCCACATCAGTGATATATACATTCATTATCAACACAGCTATTAACATAGACACCAAATGAATTCATCATAAATTGCTTTAAGTACAACATTTTTTTTTTCATTCTATCCCAAGAAATAGTGCTTTGTGCAAAAAGTCCAAGAACTAAAAATAAATCTGAAGCATGTATACCTCAATTTCAAGCAGAGATCTCAGCCTTTGGAGTTCTGAAATCTCAGCCTTTGGAGTTCTGAAACTGAAGGCTACAAGACAAATTTATACTCAAACATGTTTTATCGCTAAAACTTTAATAATTTGAATGCCTTTAGGAGGGGTATGTGTGCATTCTAGTACTCTCTGAAGTAATTTGAATTAGCAATCCTTGTTTAAAAAAAAAAAACTGTGGTTTTAAAGCACACAACTTTGCAAAGTTAATAGGTTTTACTTTGCTAAAATCAATGTTAGCTTTCTCTAGGTTCAAAGATTTATTCAATCTTTCTTGGCTTCTAAATCATTCATTAGAACTTCGAGAGAAATACCTGGAACATTGAAGAGCTATTTTTCTCTCCATTTACTTACATTTGTTAGAAAAACAAATTGACCTTTCTTGGATCAAATGGAGGCTCTTATCTATAAACATGCTTGCTCTCTTACTAAGTGATCCTGATAATAGAAAATATATCTTCTGGCAGAAAATTCTTTCCACATAATTACTATGATGGTTTTTGAAAACATGAGATATTTCATTGTGGAATATATTGCACAATCCTCTCTCCTCCCCTCCCCCCCCAAAAAAAAATGTCTCCTAAAAAGGGATTTGGTGGCTCACAAAGGTGCAAGATGTGGTGTGTAAAAGCAACAATATTGTTATTAAAAGCTACAAGATGTATAAACAGAACTGACTACAGGCTGCAAGGAATTGATTCAAAGGTCTAATTTCATTGGTTCTGCAAAGTTGTAGGTCCTTATTGGTACATGTTGTGGTTACCAGATATTTTCGCTCAGTGAGTTAGTAACTGACCAAACAATTATTTATTGAGTGCGATGTATTCGCCAGGTACTATGCTAAGTGCTGATCATCTTTGGCTGCAGGAAAAGAAATGGATAAGAGATGATCTGGAGTAGAAGTGGGAGAATCAAGTGGGGGATATCATGGTAGATAGGAGAAGGAAGATGGTGGTATGGATTTGGGAGGCAGTGCTAAAATAAAGGAAAGTAGGTGGAATCAAGTAATATTTGGGAGGTAAAGAGAGAGGAATTCACCATACACTAGAAATTAGAGTGAAGGGAAGGATATCAGATGGGCAATTGGAGATACTGGACTGAATCTCAGAGGAAAATATTAAGGCTGAAAATATAACAATCATTATTGGCAGAACTAAGTGCAGATTTCTTGTACGGGCTTGGCTCCAAATGTGGTTAGATTCTCCACTGTCACTGGAAACATTATGAGGAACTTCACAGCTAACAGTCATAATCCAAACATATTTTGGGACTCCCTGAATATTTCCATGACAATATCTACATAAGGAAGTGAGGGGAGCAATTTTATAATCATTGGTCCTTTGCTACATCTCTAGGCTACTGCATTTTGTTTCCTTTTGCTGGCAAAGAGATTGATCAGTCTCACGATGCACAAAATGTAGAAAGTGAAGAGGCAGTTTGATTTTTCACATGTGAAAAAAAATAGAATATTGTTCTCATGAAACTGCTTGTTTTTACCCATCCTAAATTTTTCCCATCCAAAGCTAAAAAAGAAAAATCAGTGGACAAAGATGATTTCCACTATTTTCAAGTTGCTCTTTAAGGGAAAAGGAATTAATCATGCCCTGAACAAAGAGGACTTCTGTACTCATCTCTAAATGACTGTTTAATGTAGCTAACGTGTTCAATGCAGGTTAAGTGTTCTCTTCAATATGATCCATTCCAACACATATTGAGGAGACTGATCTGTATCTGATGCCTTTAAAATGATAAATAAGCTTGTATTTTCCTGTCAACACTCAGTGTAATGGAGGAAAGTATAGCAAGCAAATGACTAGATACAATGCTGTATTATAAAGCAGCTATTGACACTGCTATGCGAACAAGATAATATGTGTGATTGTGTGTATGATTGCAGATATATCTATATATATCTGGGAGTGGGGAGATGGTCAGGGAAAGAAATAGAGGTTGTGATGATTTAGATTGTAAATATCTGAGTAGAGATTTTTTTCCCCATTCTTTTTATTACCAGGCACAGTCCCAGGCACTGCTTGCCTTAATAATGGCTCAAAAGTGTTTGTTGATAAACTGAACAGGAGACTAGGCAAGGCAGTACCATATTCTTGAATGCTTTCTCATTTAAGAAAGGTTCAAAAGCAATTTTATGAAATATACACAATATCCTATTCTGTAAAAGAGATGTTAAACAATTGTGTTTTACCCATGTCTCATCTCTAACCACAAACAGCAAGTTATCAAGGTAAGGTTTAGTTTCTCAGGCTCTTGAGAATGCAAAGACTGCAGAATAAGATAAGAGGGATAAAAACATCTCCGTAGCTAACATCAATTAATTGATTTTAAGCATTTAGTTTAGACTACAGAACCCTCAAGACATCAACTAACAATCCACATCTAAGCACACGCTGAGCATCACTAAGCCTTATATGTCCCTCTTGCCAAGTTACAGAGGCATTAAACACAAGCTACTCTTCTTTTTTTTACAGTCTTAATTTCTGAGGTTAGGTTTCTTATTTTCCAACTCATTATCTGTTGTATGAAAACGCTCCATTCTTTCATGGAATTAGATGAGAAAAGGAGATGATAAAAAACAATTGTGCAAAGCCGAAAAGTCAGACACAAGAACGGATTTTCTCCACTATTTGCAAAAGTGAGCAATGTCAACAATTTGTACCCTATTTAACCACATACAAACTAGAAGAATCTAAGAATAAAACAGCTAGAGGAATGAAGCAACACTTGTTAGACCTTCCAGAATTATCCGTGTGAATCTGTAAAAAATCAAGTACAGTTGTAAAAAGAGTTGAAAACAACTCTATTGGTTTTGCTTCCTTATACATCTTTTTATATAGGAAAAGAATCAATTATCAAATATTAAGGTTTCCTCAGTTGTTATCTTTAGGGATGCTTCCTAACTACTCTGTAGCATTTTCATTTGACTAAAACCTCAAAGAAAACATTTTCAATCCAACATTAATATCCTTTTGATACTGGTTTCTCTTGTTGACTTCACTGTTTATTTGAATGACATCTGTATTCATTCACTTCCAGGCTGGATATTACCAGTGCATCTGTGTTTTATCCCTTTCAGTTTTATCCCTTTCAATTGCATTTTCCCAATCCAAATCCAAATGAATCTGTAATACCTTTAGCCCAGTTGATTCTATCAACATTGCTTTGCCCTTTAACTTAACTGCTCACCACACTTTAGCTACCTTAGTAGTAAGCCCTCCTAAATGTTTTTCTACAGCTAGTCTCACTCAAAAAACACCCTACACATTCTATCCAGATTAATCATCCTGATCATTGGGTAGTGGATTTTCTGTTCAAATACTCATACTAAATCCTCAGTACCTGCCTAACGAAGCCCATGTAGCTTACGTAACATTCAGAACCTCTTAGCATTCCTGGGAGAAATCTTACCAGTCTATTTCAAATGACTAATTCTTTGTCCACAATTCAGCACAATTGAACAACTCACAGTGATAACTTGGCCATTCCCTAGAACTTTCCCCATTCTCTCTCCTCCATTATGATGCCCTCATTTATACTTATGTAATCTTTTCACTCCTGTGCTCTAGACTGTGAACCCCACAAGGTAGGAATTGTCAGTTTTTTCCCCATTCCTAATGCATAGTGCTCCTGTACTAGTGCCTCCTGTACTAGTGCTCAAAACACATTTGTTAGATGGATAAATGATGGTATACCCCAAATATTATCTCTTATGAACAAATTTTCAGTTGGATATTATCTATCCTGTAAACTCTTACTAGACCTTGATAGTGTTTAGTTTATGTTTCCAGTAGCCTAGATAAAATGTCTAAATAAAATTAAACTTCCTTATTGTGACTGGACGTTTATGAATTTTAGTGTAAGGATATTTTCTTCTCTACCTCTGGATTTTTCACCATGCCAGTCAATATAAAATGGTTAACTAAATGATGTAATGGATGAGTCTCTTTCATTTGTATGCCATTAAACTGCACAGATTTGGTGCATGTTGAAGACATCTTTGAGAGCATGGCACATGTGGCAAAAAAAAATCATGATTAAATTATATGTCTATTTTTAAATACCTTGTAGACTTTCTACCCAACAAATTAGTGCTGATGTCTCTAAAGAGACTCTTTGCAGCAGCTGGTTAAAGAAAATAAAAATGTTTGGCACTTTATATTAGTGACAGGCATGGCCATGGGGCACTGCTTTTATAAAGTCAATGCACTGTTGCCCAAGCAGCAACAATGCTTTCCACTAGAGTCTTCAGAAAAATAAAAAGAAAAACGTCTCTATCATTTCCAATTTCCAAGTTATGCCAATGGCAATTATCTCAAAATAATATTACTCTCACCCAATAAGAAGGGCACCATCTTAAATAGATGTGATAGCTTTCCACAAATGGCCAACAAATACACCATACAATGTTCAATATTGTTAGCCACCACAGCAATACAAATTAAAACCATATCAAGATATCACTTTATATCCTGAGAAATAGCAAACATTAAAACAACTGTTAAGATCAAATGTAGGTGAGGATGTTGAGCAAATGGAGCACTCTGTCATTGCTGGGAGTGTAAAATGGCACAACCACTTTTGAAACACTTTTCTCAGGATCTTATAAAGCTAAATACTAGATGCAGCTATTCACCCCAAAGACATGTTCACAAACATTCACAACATCTTTATGTATAATATCTCCAAACTGAAAGCAACCTGATTGTCCATCAAGAGAATATACCATCCTGGTACATTTATGCAATAGAATATTAACCAGTAATAAAAGGAATGAAATTCTGATATGTTCACAATATGGCTGAATCTATAAAACACTATGGTGATGAAAATCATACAGCCTGGTTCCAGTTATATGAATTCAAGAACAGACAAAAACTATTTATAGAAATTGAAACAGTAGGTTTCTATGAGGGGAAAGAATTTACTAGAAAGTGGAATAATAAACTTTCTGAGGTGATGGAAATGTTCTCATTTTTGATTGAGGTGTTGGTTTTATGAGTGGAATCACTTGACAAATGTAGCAAATCGAACACTTAATAACTATGTTGTTTCTCAATTCTCCGGACATCCGCCTACACTTCCTCATTATACCCACTACAGTCATACAGAGCAAGAAAGCATGGAAAATAAATTGCATGGTAGAGTCTGAATTTTACACAAAATAGCTTATCAGATTGATGTAATGAACTAAATTTGACAGGTTTGAGTTTTATATAGGAATAAGCTCTTCTTCCCCTTCCAAATCATTTTTATATTATATACATATGACTTTAATTAAGAAACAAGAAAATTATGACTTTCAATTACTAATCTTTCTTTACTTAAACACCTCCTTGAGGGATATTAACAATAAAGATACCCAGCAAATTGAAAATCTTCCTCTCTTCCACTTTACAAAGTGCATATACATGTTTCTTTTGCAAGAAAAGAGCTAGGTCAGACTGAGTGGCAAATCTCATTCATTTGCAGATAGAATTTAAAAGGGTTCAGAAGACTAATCAGGTTACATGAAGACAGACTTAGTGACCCCTCAGGAATATTATACTATTTACACTTCTAGTCTCATACACAATGATGCAAATGGACAATCTGTAAGATAAATTGTTTATGAGCTTAAGAAGGGAAAGAATGCAATCCTATGATTTTGAATTTTAAAAGGAAATGACTCAAGAGGCCTGTGAGGTTTTCAAGAATAATACTGACAGCATAGTAGCAAACAATCCCAATGACTTTTTTTTCTTTTAAAGGGTGGTGGTTAACAAGGTACATGTCACTGTACAGGGGATCCTCAAATGAGCTATGATTTAAAAAGTATGTGAACAGTGAAGAATTAAGGGACACATAGACAAGGACAAATATTACAAGAGAGAAGTGTACAAACACTGCAGAAACAGAGTTTGTAATCTCAGTGGAACTGAGATTTGTGATGATAAGAACAACATTCAGGTACTTTTCAGTTCCATTTGAGTAAATAAGAACCAGGAAGAGTAGGTTCATTGGTTGGGGCAGAAGGGGGGAAAGTTCGGGATAGAGATGACACAGAAAGCAGAACTGTTCAAATCCTGTGCTTGTCTGCTCTGTCAAAGAGAATGTTCATCAAACTGGAAAAGGAATAACTGTATGAAAGAAATGAAGCCCAAAATAGGTGAGGGAATTTTAAAAGTGCACCTTGCAGCTCTAAATGAGCTAAAAACCTCTGGCCCCAGACCAATTATATTCCAGGGCAATGAGAGAACTTGTATGATAAGGTCCTGCCCTGCTGTCAGTGGTCTTTGAGAAAGTATGTCAACATGGTGGATGGGCAAATGTCATCCCAATTTTTAAAAATGGGAAGAAGTCACTTCAACTGATTTCCATCTATTCCTGCCAAAGAGTATTTCTGGATGACTGAACAAGGAGCAAACAAATACCCACTAACAAAGACGACGTGAGGCAGCTAATTTGGGTTTGTATGCCAACTTGTTCTGATGGTGGACATGTGCGCCTGTGTCTGTGGTTTAATTTTTTTTGCAGTATGAAAATTAAATTTCACATTTCTAAGCTACTGAAAATAACTTCTTTCTTTGCTAACAAAACTGTCCCCAGTTCCCGAAATAAAGTGACCATGTAAGTGCACCATTGTCTTCTACAAGAAGCAGTGTAATGGCCAATTGTCTATCACCTGAGTGAGTTCCAGGGCCTCTGGCTAATCATGAACCGGTGTACAAACCACTTGCTGCATCTGACATGGGGAAAGTAAACTTCCTTCGTACAAGAACAGAACAAGAAGATATATGATTAAAGGACACTGACAAATCTATGTAAGTGGGAATTTCTGAAGAGAGGCGGATTAGAACAAGACTAGATAAACATACAAATCAGAGTTACATGTGATCTCTGGGAAATAAGACCACTGGTGATTTTTATTTTTCATTTTCTTCCATCACTTAAAAAGTATGTTTACAATAAAAAGTATACCATTACAATCAGGAAAAAAAAAAATGGCTATACTAATTTGGAAAAACAATTAATATAATCTTACTCAAACAAGAGCTTGTCTGGATTTTTAACTTAAGAGTGAGCAAATACACAAAATAGCTTTTCCCATGCTGTATTTTAATGCTTAAATACAGAATTTAAGTAAGTTTATCTCGTTTAATCTACACAAATACCAGGACCAATGAGTATAATTCATTATATTATTTGCTCAAGTAGATACAATTAAAGTGACTTTGGATATAGACAGAACAGTGGACAAAATAAATACAAAATCATAAACAATATTTCACCACTTTTCAAGTAATATTGTTAAGCTTCTCTAATGTTATTTAATAGCAGTGTTTATTGGTGCTTTTCTAGATATTAGATTTGAATAAATAATGTCTACCATGAAAATATCTAAAGAGAAGGGTTATTAAAAGTTTACTTGGTGCCTATGAACAAGCTACTTGTATATTCAATGAGGATGATTTACAATTATTAAGATAAACATATGTTAGGGAACTAGTTGGAAATAGTTCTAATTTTGTTTTATTATTATTGCATAAACTTTCATTTATATCATATGTTTCAAGTCTACAACACTATACTTCAACCATTTTACCTAAAGCAATATATAGATTCAATACAATTTTGATCAAATCCCAATAGCATTCTTTACAGAAATAGAACAAAAGAAACTTAAAATTTTTATGGAACCTCAAAAGACCCCAGATAGCCAAAGCAATCCAGTGGAAAAAGAATAAAAATGGAGATATTACAGTTCACATCAAAATATACTACAAACCTATAGTTATCAAAACAGAATGGTATTAGAATAAAAACAGGCAAACAGATAAATGGAAGATAATTGAGAGCCCAGAAGTAAGTCCATACATATATGGACAGCTAATTTATGACAAAGGAGCTAAAAATATATGAAGTAAACAAATTCTTCAAAACATGGTCTTGGAAAAACTGGAGAGTCACGTGCAAAAGAGTGAACCAGACCACTTACACCACGCACAAAAATTAATGCAGCATAGATAAAAAACTTGAATGTAAGACCTGAAATCAGAACATACATAGAATAAAACTCTGGCAGAAGAAACTAACTTGGAATCAGCCTTAGCAAAGTCTTTGTGTATTCAACTTCAAAGGCAACAGAAAAGAGAACAAACTAAACAAATGGGGCTGAAAACTAACATTCAAACTTGAAGCTAATAAGGGCTGTCTTGAGTGAGAAATGTTTCCTGAGAACTCTCACTTCACATCTTTTTTTCTTAGGGGTTAAGTCTCAATGCTATCACTGCTGTGGCCTGAGTCTGATCCCCGCCATGGAGCTAACCCACACATGGCAGAACAGAACTTTCCTGTCTTGCCTGATGCTCCCCTCAGTGGTGTATTTAAGTAAATCTACCTGTTCTGTTCCCCCTCTGTCTCTGGTGAATCCTCGAACTATACCCACATCTCTATAGCTCCAACCTGGGAACTTCTGGCCTACACTTCAGTTCTTCTATGCCAAAAAAAAATCCTTTTTCTTTATATAAAACTTTAGTTTATTGCCCTGGTTCCAAATTTTTCTACTTGTATTTCATTCTATAGTTTGAAATGTTTTATACACTTTCTCTAATCCTTTATGGAATGAAGAAGAGTATAAATCAATAAATTAAAAAAACTCAATGTGTTTCTTTAAATAAGTACTTTAGGTGTTTTAATAAGTAAAGACAAGTAATGTTAGCTATGCATTCTACATTTACAGCTGTATTACATTCCCTGCATGAAAGAATGTTGTTTAAAAAAAAAACAAAACACGAAGGAAGCACAGAGGACTATGGTGGTGGACTCTCTGTGATTTGGTGACAGGTGGTGATAACCGATGGGGAGAATCCTAATGTTACCACAATGAAAAGAGTAAACTATTATTTAACAAAGAAAAAAGAAAACTAACAAAACAAAACAGGGGAAGAGGACTAATCTGAGACATTTACAATACACTTCAAATTCAATAGCAAAACTTGAGTATCTATCTTCTCATCTCTCCTGATATGATCCTTTGTTCAAACTAGGAATAGCATTTGTCATATACAAAATTTGACTGTGCTGCACATGGCATAATATTATCAATAATATGCTTACACTATTATTGCAATGATCTATTATAGTAATACCTTATGTTTATATACCTTTACAAAGTCCTCTCAGATTCTTTCACTTGAGACCCACAGAAATATTTGAGGTAGGCAAGTATGTGCCACTATTCCCATATTAATGAGGCTTTGGAAGTAATGGATATGTTTATGGCATACATCATGGGATGGATTCATGAATGCATACTGATCCCCAATCTCATCAACTATACACAGCTTTCTATATGACAATCATACATCAAGTGGTTAAAAAAATAAAATAAGGAATTGGGAACCTAAGTGACTTGCATAAGTCATCCTGTAGATACTAGACCCAGGGCAAGTCTGATTATCACAGAAGTCAGTAAGATTCCCATTACTCAGTATAGACTAGGTACTTAAATACTAGAGATACACAAGAAAAGAAGAGCATATGTGAAAATGGAAAAATTCTATACAAATTTAAATTATCATGACAATAATAAACCAAGTGTTTCATTATTATGCCTCTTTTTCTTGGGAGAAAAAAAAAACTTATATAGGATTTGCTATTAAATATATATTTTTTTTTTTTGGTGGGACCCTCGCCGGTGGCCGGGGAACAAACCGGCGCTGCAGAGGCTGCGGATAGCCTCACAGCCCAGCGCTCAACCGCTTCACCACCAGGGGAGGCCCACTATTTTGTCTTTTATGTTAATTTCTGTATATTCAATTAAATGCAATCATTATTTTAAAAAAACATAATGTGGGCCAAAATAATGAAAAATGTCAGCTCAGAATAAGTTTGAAGCTGATTTAGAGAGGACCATAGCATTTCTAGGTTAGATTACTCATTTTTGTAAAGCCGCTATATTGGAATGTCATGCTGACATGATTCTTGATAATGTATTTAATGGTTAAAGTATGCATAGTGAACATTTGTGTAGAGTTCATTGCATCTAATTTTCTGTTCTCCTTTGAAACAAGGTGAATGATGCAATTGTGGTATTTTTGCTGTTAAACTTAATGAAAATTCTGTCCACTATCAATCAAATGGATCTTTTTCTCTTTTTGTTGTCCAAATGTACTCAAAAGTAATTTATTTTTATTGAAAAGTCCTGTACTAACATGATGAAAAAACACAAACAAGGCTCTAATTTCTTTCAGATGCACTTGCTGGCAAGCTATACACAGGTAGGGGAAGCTTTCTTCTTACACTTAGATTATTGAGGTTTTGTAGACAGATCAGGTGTACAAGTGGATTAAGTCTTTAAACTACTATCTTTCAATAAATAATGTTATCCAATCTTTTTAATGAAAATATGCACATTATCTTTTATCATATAGACATACAAGGTTGAATGAAGTGCATCTGAAATATAGCAAGAGTGAAAAGTCCACCCAGGCCAACAATAATGTGGCATGTTTTATCTCAGAGCGCTTTTACAGTAGTAGGTCATATTCGATAGTGACAGTTTAAAAAAAAAAAAAAAACACATGCCATGTCACAAAAACCAGGGATATATAAAGAATACTTCCATTTCCCAAGTATTGAGAAGTCATCTCATTTTCAAGAGCATCATTATTATCAGAAATAATGTGAAGGAATAGATGTGATAGTAAGCTACTATAGTTTCTTTTTTAAAGATTTATTTATTTATTTATACAAGCACTGGGTACAGTCAGAAGCACGGGAGGGTGAGAGAATTCACCAGAGACAGAGCAAAGAGCAGAGTAGGCAAACTGGCGAAGCACACTGCTGAGGGGAGCAGTGGGCAGCAGGAGAGGTCTGCGTGCCATGTGGGACCCTCACCCAGCGGCCAGGTATTGAACCGGCGCTGCAGAGGCTGCAGGCAGCTTGGCAATCCAGCGCTCAACCACTGTGCCACCAGGGAGGCCCAGCTCTAGATATTTAAATGTACTAAAGGAAGACATAAAATAACCAGCTGTCTATATGACTAAGAATATTTTACTTGGTCATTAAGTATTTAGTAGGGGTACTGCATCTTACATCAGTTTCTGGCCTCATGGCACTGCAATCTGGACACAGAAAAAAGATAACAAAATAAACATCAACACTCACATATACAAATTGTAATATGTACCATGAAAGAAAAACCTAAAATGCTGTATATTAGTGGAGGAATTATGTAATAATTGGGGAATTGTTAGATAATATAGCTTTTCATTAGATGACCTGGAACAGATTTTTGGGATGAAGTTATTGGAATGGGAGATGGTCAAAGAATGGTAGAGTTAATGATATAGCCAGATGGTGGAAACAGGATGTGTGAAGAACCCTAATCTATAAAGGATTTGATATGTGTAAGAAATGGAAAGAAAATAAGAATGGCTGGAACCCCTTAAGGGAAAAGGGTAAAATATATAGATTCATGAACAAGGAAGGTTGCAGAAATGATTAAAATTGGAAATAATTCAAATGTCCAATAATCAGAGAATTATTATTTATAGTCATAGTCAGGGTTTGTTATACTGCCTTTTAAAATAAAGTTAAGCATATATAATAAATGCAAATATTGAATGGCATTTAAGGAAATTAGTAAATAAAACAGGATGAAATAATATAACATACTATTCTGCTTCTCAATAGAGAAGTATTTGTAATCTTCAAAGGTTGAAAGCAAAATTCAAGCCTATTAATGGCAACATATGGGGAGAAAGACCATGGGTGTTTTAATTTTTCAAAATATTTTTTTTTTGCATTTTCAAAATTCTCCACACCAAACATTGAAAATTATAAGCGACAATGAAAAAACACAATAAAATGCAATCACATATGGCCTTTCTCTAAATATTTAGAATAAGTTTAAATTGTCACAAAACTAAACTTACATTATTTTTGTAGACAGGTTCATATGAAGCAGAATACTCCATAAAACAAGGTTTTTGAATCCTGTTCACTATGATGTAGAGAGAGTGGATCTACATATACATATGTGAAGTAGAAGTTATCTCTCTCTCTGCCTGTCTCATAAGATCACATATGAAATATTTGCTATCGAGTTATCGTCAAAAATCATTACTTAATCACTTATAAGTCAGCACAACTTGTCAAACAATTAAGACCTTTATTTGTATTTTTCAGTGTTGGAGAAAAAGTGGTGAAAATCTTTTCCCATTCGGTGAAAAGATTTAGCTGACCATGGCTGTTAAATCCATAAGCTAATCATCTTCTTTTGGCATAGGAAAGAAAAGCAAGATCACAAATATTCAAATATCGTAGTTTTTATACCCCAGCTCTCTGTTATGTCTATTCTGCCTTATACAAGTACAGAATTTTTTTGAAAAAAAAAAAAAACAGTTAATAATTAACTCTCACCTATAGTTTTCTAGTACACATTTAAATACTTTTTTTTTTTTTATATAGAGGCATGTTTTTATTTATTTATTTATTTGTTTGTTTTTGTTTATACATGCACCGGGTACAGTCAGAAGCGTGGGAGGGTGAGAGAATTCACCAGAGCCAGAGCGGGGAGCAGAGCAGGCAGAAGGACCCAAGTACACTGCTGAGGGGAGCAGCGGGCTGCAGGAGAGGTCTGCGCGCCATGTGGGACCCTCGTCCAGTGGCCGGGGAGCAGCCGGGGATCGAACTGGCGCCGCAGAGGCCGCGGGCAGCTTCGCAACCCAGCGCTCAACCGCTGCGCCACTGGGGAGGCCCCACATTTAAATACTTTCTAACTGCAGCTCCCCTGCCCGTCTGTGACCATACAGGTGCCTCTGTTTTTCTTTCTCCTTTTCCTAATAAACCTGCCCTTTTATAATGGAAAATATAAAAAATCGCAAAAAATCAGGTTATCGTCTGCCTTGTTTAAGAAAACAGTATCTACTATGTGGAAAATCAGGCTTATTACATAGTTATCTACATTGATGAGACAATGGTGCTTTATCAAAGAATGGCAGGGGACTGATTTGATTTACAAGACAAAACGATTTGTCTATTGATCAGCAATGTGACTTTCAGCATGCCACTTGATCTTCAATTTATTCATTTTTAAAATTTTAAAATTAGTACTACAAGCAGCTACCACCCTGTGCTTCTGTGGGGATAAAAAGAAACCTTCTGAGTGAGCACCTGATTCTTACATTTCAATTTCTTTCTTTTCAGCCCTGTTATGCATTGCTAATAAAAACTATCTTCTAAAAATTGATTTAGACTTAAGTTTTCAGGAGAAGTTTGTATTTGGTAATGTGAACTACTGGGAAAACTTGCCAGGAGGAACAAAACAGTTTTATTGTAAGTGATGACTACCTGCCATCTCGTTAGTTTCTTATTTGACCCTAAAGCCTGCAGTACGCAAGGTATTCATTGGCTTTAAATCAATTTTTAAAGATGCTGGTTTGTGCAAGGAAAACGGCAAATGTGGAAGCAATGAATAAGTGGTGCTTGTTTTCTGACTTTTCCAAGTAACACTTCAGACCAAGTTTTCCCCTCACACATGTTCACATGATGGGTCTTACCTTATGTGAAGGAAATAGACAAAACAACTGAGAAAACAGATGTGTAACATCATAAGGTGATCGTGAGTGCAAAGAAACATAAAGGGCACCTAAGGCGATGGAGAGTGAGAATTGGAGGGTGTTGTGGTAGCGATGGTAGTGGGAGCTGGTAGACACTCCTGCAGGAAGTGAGGGATAGCTGAAGGATGATGGTCACATGTACATAAGAGGGATGGAGCTAGAAGGAATTATGCTCAGTGAAATAAGCCAGAAGGAAAAAGAAAAATATCGGATGGTTTCACTTATAGCAGGGATAGAGGGGAACGAAATAAGACATCAGTGTAAAAAAATAATAACAGCACAAAACACAACAAAGCAAAACCAGACAATTACAAATCAGAGACATCCTGCAGGGGAGGAGGAGGGAGAGGGATCAAAGGGAGGGAGGGAGGAGCACAGGGGACTGAGGTGATGGTGCACGGGTGCACTGGGGAAGGAAACTCTATGGGGACTACACCTGAGGGGGTGGGGGAAGCAAATATTGTTTAAAAATGAACAATGATGTAAAATATAATTAAAATGAAAAAAATAAATAGGACGCATGAAAACCAAACTCATAGATGATGGTGAAGAAGTTATGCTGAAAAAAAATCTAGCAGAAAAAAGTGGTATATCCTCTTGATACACAGCCAGGAGTGAAAGAACTTCTGAGGACACTCAACAGAAGTCAAAAAAAAAAAAAAACAAAGCTGTGAAGACACAGGCTAAAATTGCTGCATCTCCTCTATGGTCAGGTCAATAAAACAGTAAGTGTCAAAAGGACTATGAAGATTCTCAGATAACAGGACTACCTTTCTGAATTAATCCTCCATTGTTTCCTGTAACTACGCGTTGCATTTTTATTTTTAATTTTATTTTGCAATGATTTAAGTATATATAATTTAGGATAGCTACATAAATATGATCATTTGCAGTCTTTCACTTGTCTCATCCTATTCAATCTACATCACACTTTCTCCATTCAAGTACCCTAATTATGCATTTCCATATTTTGCAATTGGCATTTTCCTTTAATTTATACAATCACAAAAATCACACATATGATTTGTACAAATAATGTACATAACTCTATAAGACTGCATTTTAAAGCACAATTGGTAATTTATTTTATATACTTATAAGCATGTCATTTTTGTAATCAATGTTATACTGTGTTAATGTTTTTGACTCCGCAAGTGTATCTCAAATTCACACATTTTAAAGGCTGCAGAAGAGACTATGTTTAGATATCCTAAAATTGATTCAATGATTTCCCTAGTGAAAGTTACAGCTTCCCTTTTTTGGTTTTCTTTCTTTTTTCCCATCTAAACAGCAACAAATATCCTTGCTCACAAACCCCATATGCACTGATATTTTTATTTTATAGGTTGGGTCACAGAAAACAGTACATTTTATTTTCTACTCTATACTTGCTTTTCACCTTTGCCTGTATAAAAGTCCATTCGTCCCTATTTCTAAACTCCACGGTTGGAAAAAATCATCCTAGCCTCAGAATTTCCAATGCACTTTGTATAATGGTTATCTGTACACCAGATTCAATACTGCTCTTTTAGACAGCAATTTTGTGAGAGCAGGAAACATGTCTAATACTATTTTATTCCCTTTTATTAACAGGCAGCTTTTGTCATAAAAGGCACAAAATACAAATTGACTTCTTGATACCTATACTATTTTAAAATACTGCTTTAGATGAATTTTTAGGAAACAAACAAGAAATATACTTCTGCATTTAGACAACTGTCTTCTTAAATGCATCAGAGATTTCCTTACAATTCCTTTCATATTGAGATTCTCAAAGTTTTAAAACTGATATTGGTGACTAAAAAAGGTACCCGGACAAAAGAGGTGGGAAAAGACTCACATTCAAGTGCCTTAGTTGTATGGCCATGAAATATGTGTATAATAGGAAAACATTTATTATTAGAAAGATTATAGGGTATCTCTATGCTTCCCCCCCTCCTTCTCTTTGATCTTATACTTTTGTTAGGCAGAGGGTGAGTGGAGATGGGTATGAATGGAAATGATTCTAGAAATAAATTAAAATACTTTATTGATTAAAAAAGACATCTTACTGGTTTTTATGACTGGACGTTATACTTCATGTTCACAAAAATCTACAATAGAAAACAAACCAATCTCTTGGGAGAATATAGCAACTTTGGGGAAAATCTAATTTATTTTATTTGCAGAAGGAATCAATATGGCAGTACTTTTCAAGTTCAATTCAATCACAAATGTGAAGAACAGATTTGCATTTACATCTAAGCAGAAGGACAGTGGATTAAAAAGATTTCAATATAACTTAGCAATCCCTTTGTCAAAATAGGGCATTCATGGAACATAATGACACTCTAGACCATCTTTCCAATAAATTACCCTATAAAAGTTCCATGAAAAATTTAATATGGTGCAGGTTGGGGAATATAGGTAATTAAATGTGTTGCAGAGGTAGAAAGAAGACCCTGGGAAAAGTAAAAGATTGTAATTAAGAGCTGAAAGAATAATTTTGAAATAAATAGATTATTTGAGGAAAATCTTATCAGTATGTTAATCATTTCAGTTCCCTTATCGTGGGGGAGAATCTTAAATAGGTATCTGGGTCACTGGTAGCCAAACTTGATGTTTTCAGAAGCTAGATGTTTCATAACAGACAGGCTCTAAACCTTGATTACTTTTCTAATAAGAACATTGTTGCTTGTCATTCTGCAATCTTTTTAATACGCTAATGTCAGATGGAAACTGAATAGACTCCTGGATGGCAAGTAAGCTGCATTGGGATTGGGTAAGACTAGAAACCATCATCTGCAACACAGAGATAAGCCAGGCTGAATTCTCTGTGGTCTTTTGAGACTATATTATGTGAAATGAAGAATTTACAAGCAGGAACAGTAGCTAAAAATCTCATTATTAATGACTTTTTGAGTAGCCAAGCTTTCTGGTTTTTCATGTGTGTCTATACAAGATTTAACAAAGACAGGAATGTGGGCACAAACATTTTTTTTTTTATAGCAAGTAAACAGAATCTGGGACTAAAGCAGGCAAATGCAACTGTCTCCAAAGTGTGATATTGGCTGAAGAGTGAACTGTACAGGGTTTGTTTAAACAAAAGCTATGTAAATCTTTGCTCAGCTGGTTGTTGGGGAAAATAAATGGAAGTAAATAGAGAAAAACAGACCACAGGCTAGAAGAGTTTGTCAAGAATGATAACAGGCATCAAAGCAACAGGATTTAAAAGGATGCCCTGGCCTCTGTAAATAATGCAAGTTCTTCAGGATGCACTAGAGCCACAACTCGGCAGCATAATAATTTTAGCTAAAAACCTGCTATTCCCACAACGAGAGTCCATAAACTAAAGAAAGCTGAGGAACGTTATCCACCCAAAATGACAACTGTTAGAAGCATGGGAAACCAGGCACCTCTAAATTTCAGATTTTATCCCTTTGTTGCCCAGACTATTGCCTGGGAGATTTTGCAGCACTTAAACTGGGTAAGTTTGCTAATGAAAGTGTCTCCTCTTCTGCCTAACCATGCTAAAAAGAGGAGTGGCAGGTCTGAGGCAGAAGTGTGACTCCATATGCAAACACAATTCAGTAGATAAAGTAGGAAGTAAAATGAGCTCAAGATACAAAAGTAAGTTAGGCAAAGTTACCACAAATGCTGTTCCTTCGCCACTAAATGTTTTACTTCCTCATTCAATTCTCTGACATGGATAAAACACACTTAGTTGGTAGGACAGGCGAGAAAAATCTTCTTAAGGAGACAAAACTAATAACACCATGCATCACCTGGAGAACAGTCTGGCAAGAGACCTTCTTTTCTCATTAACCTTCTGTGGGCTCAGCACCTGACAAGGCATGGGGCTGCTCTCCCAGCGATGGGATTCCCACTGACACAGACTAACTTGTGAAAAATTGGCCTGAAGTTGTACATCAGTCATTTGCACAACAACAGTGGAACACCATTAGCCTCAGCAGCGGTTTTATTTCAAGCTGTACAGGAGCACGCACCTTGCTTTATACCTGGCCTCAGGGTTTTATATTAACCACATGTGGACGGGAAATGAATCTCTCCCTGTACCTCTCTTCACTGTAATCGTGTGCCCTCAAAATGTCAACGGAACCGCTGTCACAGGTTTCAAAGGTCGAGCCACCAGGTTCTCAAAGTGAACGTAAGTTTAAAAACTCAAGGTGTGTGTGGGTATTTCTTGCAAGTTCCAAATAGTTCTCTGCTAATGATGAGGAAGTGTGAAGAATGCTGCTATTATCCTGCCCTAACACTGCTTCTCAACTCACTCCTGCCTTGGGAAAAAGGAAGGCATTCCAAAGTTTAAGTTGCAGATGTGTGCTTAAGTTATTAAATGTGTATTTATTATTGCAAAATTTAGCCATTCATGACAGAGGAGAAGGAGGTACAAAATTAGTCCACAGGTGAAAAACATGCAGGAAGATTTAAAAATCACCAGTGAATACTCCAACGACTGAAAAGATGCCTTTGCATAATGAATGCACTAGAAACAGGAAGATACAAAAATGTCAATAAGGTTGCAGGATTATGGCTAATTTTATGTGTCTTTGATGTGATTTCCCATCATTTTCAAATTCTACAAGGAGGAAAACAATCTCACTTTCTCATAGGAAAAATAAAATGCAAACAAACATGGAAAAATCATGCATTCTGTGGCTAATTTTTTACCACATCTGGCTATTCCAAAATTTCTGTATATATTTTTCTTTGTTGAAAGGAAGACAGAAAGGGAGGCCAATGGGGGAACAAAGGAGAAATGATAGTGCAAATAACTAGCTCTGTTCAAAAGCAAATTAACTTTTCTCTCATGGGTAGTCACTCAGTAAATGTTAATTAATGATAATTAAGAAAAATGAGTTTTCTTTTTTGGGCACTCTGCAACACAGTTCCGTATTTTCACACTAGCTAAAGGTTAAAGCCAGTGGATACCATACAGCTCTGCAGTCACATGTTGCTACCTTTCAGAGAAGGAGCAGAGTCTGTGGTGAAGCTCCAGCCTCAGTCACTATTTCCTATTTCTCCCAGGCCACTAATGACACCCACAGTAGTGCACATGGCATTTTATTATCGTCTTCTTTTGCTTAAATTTTCCTTGCTGAGAAATAGAAAAACATATAAAGGACAAAAAGGACTTCAACTCACATTTAAAAATGTACCAACATGACTGCTGAGCTCCTTAAAGAAAGTGAAGTGACCATGACTTTATAACTGCTGAGGAACATGACACTGGTATAAAAAGGATTGGATAAAGGAAAAGAATGTGAATTAAGAATTTGGTCAAGAGTGCCAGCACTAATGAAATCAACAGAGAATAAGTATGAATCTTTGAAATACCAAAACTTTAGGAGAGATTCACTTACATCTTTCTACCCACAGCAGTTAAAGTGGCTGTCAGGTACATCCACAGGGAAAAGAACCATAGAGAACTTGGGAGAATCTTCCAGAAACAATTTAGTCCTCATGAATTGTTTATTTAGTGGACATCACTGCAAATTCCAAGGGACAGTAATGAACTCCAAACACCATTCAATAGGTACATTTCAGGGAGCAGTGATACCATTTCTGAATCCTACATTGTGTAGATTTGCATATTGACAATCAGGATCAAAAACATCAAGGCCAATGGAACCATAGCTGTGCACCTTTCTCTGATTGAGTCATGACCCTTGTTTTTAGCTCTTCACAGTGAGCAATTGCCAAGGACGAGAATAAGTGGGGCTTCAACTTTAAATCAGTTCTGACAAAAGTCAGTAGCTTGATTCTTTCAACTTCAGGACTGTTTCTTACTCACTATAGTAGCCTTATCATCCAAAAGAAGTCCAGGCACGTAGCAATCCCCAAATAATAAAAACATTTTAAACAAGTATTGAAAAGGATGTGAAGTGAAGGGAGCTCCTGTACACTGTTGGGAGGGATGTAAATCGGTGTAGAAAGTAGTATGGAGACATCCAAAAAGATTGAAAAATATAAATGTCATATGATCTGGTTGTTCCATTTCTGGGTATTTACCTTAAGAATACTAAACCACCAATTCAGAGAGATACATGCATCTCCATACCCATGTCCAATGAAGTATTATTCTCAATAGCTAAGAATTAGAAACAAACTAAGTGTCCATAAAGTGATGAATAAAGATGGGGCATCTATACTCAATGGAATACTACTGTGCTAAAAAAAGATAAAATCCTGTCATTTACAACAACACGGATGGATGATCTACGGGGTATTATGTTCAGTGAAATAAGTCAGACAGAGAAAGACAAGCACTGTAGGATTTCTTTCCTCAGGGTCTTCATCTATAAAATCTAGGTATTGAATCAAGTGATTATTGGGTCCTTCAGGCTCTTAGGTTTACCTTACTGCAACCTAGGTGACATGCGGTACTATGTGAAACTGAAAATTCAGGTTCCAAGGCCTCACACAAATAAATTAAATCAGAATGTCTGCACGCAGGTCCTAGGCATCCCTATTTTTTTAGAGCTTCCAACAAAATTAGTTAAGATTGAGAACTACCTCTTTTAAAGACTCATTGTTGTCAATTAAGTAAATTAAGCATACTTTAATTTCAGAGCCATAAAATAATTCTCTCCTTGTACTTCTTTGTGCCTAAAGTTCTATATCTCCAGAATAAAGATTTGTGCACCTATTTTTCAAAGGGTGTGTGGCTTTTTTTTTTTTAAATCACAACCTAACAATATGATTGATATTCCATTTGCTACCAATTTTCTGTATTGCTTAGTATTTTTCAGCAAGGATGGTTCCATAGTTCAAGACTTCTGCATATTTAAAAGAAGTTGCCTAAAGCGTATTTTGGCCTGTCAGTGGATGTAGATTCTTCCTGCTTTTAATAATGAAAACTTCATTTTAAGTGATAATCCCTAAAAAGGGATTTGCCGGCAGAATAGTTTATATCATAAGAGCATATGGGAGTTAAGAATAATTATTCAGAGAATATCTTTCTCCAAAGAGCTTAAAATGCTTTATGTGTCCATGAGAAGGCAATGGACAGTGAAGCTTGGGTCACTCTGAAGTGAATGCTTTTCTATTCCATTTAGAGAGAGTAAGAACAGCCCAGAACGAGGCACACACACACTGGCTTTATGTGGTCTACAACTGTTCAGTCTCTGACAAACACTACATTTTAATACATCGAAATGAAGAGGCAAAATTTTGCTAAACTTGCTGAGCTATTTTTCCTCCTGATTTCAAGTACTCAAACACATAGAAACACAAAAATATCTGTTACTTTAAAAATTCCAGACACTCTGGCATTATATAAATACAGACAAAATCTGATTAAAATGTGGGACTTACTTAGTAGAACAAACAATGTTTACATTGCTTTTCATTCACACAATACATGGTAAGCATTGTCAATATGTGTGGGCATATTTACACAGACTTAACTGTTACCAAAATATGACACTGTACTTTTAGCCCAGACAGCCTGACAGATGAAGTTAACTTTAATATCATCACAAGAAAAACATTAATTCAACGCATACCTGTGTGGACGCATTTGGGTGGAATGGAGGTGATATTAAGATGGTATTGCATGGTAGTTAAAAAAAAGAGGGCCTCCCCTGGTGGCGCAGCGGTTGAGCGCCGGGCTGCCAAGCTGCCCACAGCCTCTGCAGTGCTGATTCGATCCCCCACCACCAGTGAAGGTTCCACATGGTGTGCAGACCTCTCCTGCCGCTCCCACTGCTCCCCTCAGCAGTGTATTTCGTCAGTCGGCCTGTTCTGTTCCCTGCTCTGGCTCTGGTGAATTCTCTCACCCTCCCATCCCACACTTCTGACTGTACCCAGTGCTTGTATAAATAAGTAAATCTTAAAAAACAAAAAAACATTCTTATAAAAAAAAAAACAAAAAGAAAGACTGATTTAAAAAAAGAAATACACACACACACAACTCAGAATCTTTCCCTATTTTAAATCACAGTCTGTAGTTGAGCTTTCCCTCCGAGATCATGTCTTAACCTGACCTGATTTCTGTAACCTGGTCAGATTTCCTCCAGAATAAAATTAATAAAAGAATTCACAGAAGGCTTACAATTTCATTAAAACAGATAAAAAGTTCTGCCTTCATAAAAAATTGCTTCGGCAAACTCAAAGGCACAAAAAGAGTACTCATAAATTCCACGATGCATAAATGCTGAAATATTTCTTTCTAAAAATAAAATATTTAGTAAATGGCATTATTTGTCTTTCTATATAGTCACACCATGCTGACAGAAAATGAGTAAAAGGACAGTAGTTCTTCCTCAAAGACATTTTTTGTGCATTTTAACATTATGTGCACAGTTGAAACATGCTCAATTTATCTGCTCTTTGATTGTGGGGTAATTACTGGTAAATATTCCTTGCCTGAAAGCAGAGTTGCCTCTGATGATTACCAATATAAATAAAAAAAAATCAAGTCAATTCAGAGAAGTACAAACAAAGTCATCAACAAACCAATAGCAAAGCTCTTTAATGTTTATCTTTCTAGGCAAACCTTGATACTAATTGCTGATTCCACACACTTTCATTTAAGTACTGAGTTATTCATTAATTATAGCAGGGGATCTCTTGGAATTTATAATGCCATCAAATCAATGGATACCCTGGTAAATGTATTTATTTACCTCCATCCAACACACAGAAGAAAAGTATAGACTTTCCATGAGAATTTTATTCTGATGAAAAGTAACAGTAACACAATCTAACATTTTTATGTAATTTAAATATAAGCTATTGCATAAAAAATATAACAAAGTAATATCATTTGAATGTGACTATCTTTTTAGGCTAGCTAACTTAATAAATGAATCACCATTAGCTTCAAAATAGGGGAAAATGGAAGAAAAACTATCTAAATTATTTTAATATGAATGGTCATTTCTACATTTCTTATAAAAATTATCACAGTATTTGTCACTCTGCTTTTCTAGAGTGTGAATAAAGGGACTAAGCAGACAACTTTAAAACAACTCCTTTTGTTACGTCCAGGAAAAAGAATTTGCAAGGGTAAAGCTTTATTGTCAATCAACTTAAGAAGTTACTTCACTAAATCCAGGATTTTTTTTTTTTCTCTCGAAGTTATGCTACATAAGAGAATACCAATAACAATAATGATGTTTAAGTTTTAGCTCTTGGCTAAATTCTTGCTTTATAATTTATCAGATTATATTGTATAGAAGCTGTGATTTCCAGTAGGTTAGCCTGTAGCCACATGTGGCTATGTAATTTAAATTAATTATAATTAAATAAAGTTCAAAATTTAGTCCCTCATTCCCACAAGGCACGTTTCAAATGCTCAGTCACCACATTATAAACTATTTCTAACATTGCAGACTTTTCTATTAGATAAGGTATGTGTAATTCTGCCCATTTTTTGTCTCTTCTACCAGTTTATCTCTGGAGGGGAGTGGCTATAATATAACTAATGCCTTACATACAGACAGGCACCTATAAATGCTCAAAAATAGAGCGAACCCATGTATACACCTTATTATTGCCACAGATAATGCCATCTATATCAAGCTTTTCAGATTAAAAGTGGCTTTTAGGTGACAGAGTTTGCCAGAGCCATATTGGGGGAAGGAAAGACTGCTAAAGAGGTATAAGGAACCTTTCTGAGGTAACAATAATATCCTCTATCTTCATTGTCATAGCAGTTACATGACTGCATGTATTTGTCAAAACCCAAGGCAAACATCTAGAAGGAATGAATCTTGTTGTATGTAAATTATACCACAATAGAACACAGGAATTGGAAGGGGGGCTGTCACCTGCATTTTAAAATTTGATCCTTGAGGTTTGGAGAAAACAGACCAGACTATATTGAAAAACAACATTTGAACATCAGAATAGAAAGCATCAGGTGTATCTCAGGATATCAAGTCACTTAAGGGTACAGATTTCTAAAATGGCAACGGGTTAACACACAGCTCGGAAAGACAATGCAAGCAGGTCTCACTGGGCAGACCCTCTAGTCTCTCCTCCCTCGCCCCACCCCACTGATTCTCTAATCGCTTTTGATCTTGCATCTGTTCCTCCTGGCACAACAAATGTTCAGAAAGAACAGTGACATCTTCAATAAACTTATCGTAGATGACATTTTTGAAATCAGAGGTAAAAATCGATTCTGTTGATTTAATCCATTATTTATTAAGTACTTATTTGCGAAGTATAAATACAGAGCTCTACTCGTCTGACATGATTTCACTTACATCATGTGAAAATAAAACAGTGACTGGAAAAACATTATGTGCGATCAATTCCCATTTCTACACGGCACAAAAGTGAAGGCTGTCAGGCATCTACCATTCTGAGAAATTCTGAGGGTTAATTAGGAATTGAGATCATGATTTCTTGATTTTGCTCCCTGGAAACTAAACCCCGTGATAGAATATGGCAAGCAGTCTGGCAGACACAAGGAAAGATGAGATTTCTGCAAGCTGTTCTTTTTGGGAACAGCAGGACCTTGACTGGGGATTTCCATTTGAAGAACCTCATGCCCACCATGATGGAGGAAGCCTATCCTCCTAGTTAATCTTCAAAACAGAATTTGAGGCACATCTGTTTACACTGTCCTTTCACTTTCATTAATGTCAATTGCTGTTGCCTCTCTCCTGTCTTTTAATTCAGTGTCATTATTTTGTGTTTGTTCTCTACAGTGATGTTTACCACAAAGGGAATAATTTATGCAATAAAAGGTATGTCTCCACGCATCAGAATAAATTACCCTTAGAAGGGTCTGCAAAAAACAATCCCACCTACTTCCCTTGTTGAACTATCAAAAGGGCATTGCAGGACTTGAATCTCTTCCCGAGAGAACGGAGTCCTTCAGGGTCACCCACCTTTTAGAACTGGAAGAAATACTGTTCTCCCTTACCTAGACTATAGAATGTAACACGTGAAGTGGCAAAAACTCTCAATTTCAAAATAGAAAAAAAGAAAATTCAGTTTGTTCCATCCATCCTGAAAGATTGTCTTTTTATCATCTCACATTCTGGTCTATAAGCAGCACAAGTGTGTCTAGGACCTTAATTTTTTAGACTAGGAAAATTCTATTTATGTTCCATGGGAGATTGAGCCCTAATACAGGACAGTCAGAGTAGACATGCTACACCTACATTTGGTTTGCCCATGCATCACCTTCCCATTCACTGGCCTGTCACTGGAGAGATAATGTGTTCTCTATGTGACTTAAAGTGAGGACAGAATGAGAAAGAAGATATAAAGCATCTAGTTAATGTACCAATCTCAGCAAATTAATAACTCAGAGGTTACTCTTAGTGGTAGCAGTGTTCTTACTATTTAAATGTGCACTTCTGTAACTGGTTTATTCATTTAGCTTTCTGCACATATATGGTTAGGTCCCCAAGACAATTTTATCCTCTTCTTCATTAAGGCTTTCTGATTCTATAGAAAATAGTAGGTTTAGTTTCATAGAAACTGTTTCTTTTGTTTGTTGTGACCCACAGTTTGGAAGTTTAGTCTATTTTTGTGGTTGTTTTTTTTTTTTTCCCCTAAAGCAAAGCAAATTTTCCATTTAAGTTAGCAAACAGGCAATGTTTTAATTCTGAAACAAAGTCATGCATAAACAAAAACTCTAACCCCAAGAGGTTCTTGATCTAGTTCTGCTATTATATTCATTGACCAGATAACGGAATTTAAGGAAGGGAGTTCAATGTCTTCATCTATTAGATGAAGTGGTTGAACTATATGGCACCAAATATCTCCAATATCTCCAAAGCTATTGCTAATTATACGACTTAATTAAAATCGCTGAATCAAAGTTCTTCAATGATTTTAGCACTCAAGCTAGATGCACTCAGAGTAAAGATTTAATCAAATTATTGTAATATTACAACAGACAGTGCAGGAGGATGTGGATCCTTCAAGGAAGAACTTTGCCTTGCTTACTCCCAACATAACTTATAAGGGTCTGTCTTAGTTTCTGCTCGAGATTTATCCCAGTGCTTCTCTTGCAACAGTGGAGGATACATAATTGCTGAAGGGATAATTGTGAATCTGAGATTTGAAGAAATACAGAATTTGAGATTATCTTATTAACCAAAGCAATTTTTTAAATTAGCTAAGCCATTTTGTGAGGCAAAGACTATGATATCCAGTTGAATTCACATTTGCTTATGTTTTGAGGTTTTACATTCCCATACTTAGATAAGCTCAGTTCTTTTTCATTATCTTCATTTCCTCAGACATTTTTCCTCTTGAAAGAGTTGATAATATTCCTTCTACCCACACTAAAGCTTTTTTTTTGTTCAAAAAGAAAGTATTTGAAAAAAACTCCTGTCTTGGTATACTTGCATAATAAGCAATTTGTACAAAGAAGACAGAGACACTATTCTCTGAAAGCCATATACTACTTGATGGTTAAATGTTCTAGATTCAACCATTTTCAAAGAGGAATAAGTTCAAAACTCTAGAGGGAAGATAATGAAAATGCTGTAAATGTATGTAGTGCTTTTTCCTTTATAAATTGATTATTTGATTAGAAAGGTTAACAAAAGTAAGATTTAGGAAGTTAAGTAACTTATTTCAGGTTATCCACCTAGTTTATGGAAAGGAAATCTTTTCACTTCATGTACAAAATTATTTGTATTATATCTGTTTCCCTTCCTTTACACCCAGAACCATTGCCTAGAAACACATAAACTGGAAGTCCTTTTGTTTTTATTCCTAAAGTACATTAACCATACATACCAGAGAACTGGTGGCATGAACTGTGACAAAACCAATAATACGTAAATTATAACTAGAATATCTGGATCTGTCTCAATGCATTTAAGGCTGAAGAATTTACAAGAACACTGGTTAAAGCAAACTTTTAGCCAGAAAGCTGTTTCTACTGTTTGATCCACAAATGTGATTTTCAATTGACCTCATTTATACTTTTTTTAAAAAAAAGATCTTTGTTACAATCCTGGGAGCAAACTAACTTTAAAGAACAGAACCTTAGGAAAATAAATGCGTCTGTCAGATGAAGGATGAATGTGTCCATCAGAATTATTTTTTTTTTTCTTTTCACTTTAAACCCATGTTGGACAGTTGACAGAACATGTTTCTGTTGTTTTCTGATCCCAGTTTTATTCTTTGTCACATTCCTTTTCTGCCAGACAAATGCAGTAGGGTTCAACAGAAAGAGTGTTCCAAATCTTTAATCATTATGAAAAACACAGTACCTTGACCTTGTATTTTAAAGTTAAATGGAGTGGCATTATAAAAATTAAATTGGTTCTTGCTCATTTCCATAATATCCTCTAAAAAGCCTTGCCTAGCCTAGAGTGGATGTCCTATTTCTTTATCTTTCTTGATGACCTCTCATGCCTGCAAGTCAGCTCGTTTTTCTTTGCTGAAGACTGCACCCCACTGCTGCATGCACTCTAAAAGTTCCATTAAAATCTAGGGCATCATCACTCATTCTTATCTGCAGCAGGCTGCTGAACAGTGCCATACCAGCGACTGCATGCAAACTAGTCTCGGAGGACAATATTAGTTATATACATTGTCATCCCATAAGGAGCAGAATTCCACCTGGACCCTACCTTATCTCACTAAGCACATCTAGCATTTCAAACATGGCTCCCCAAGTCTGTGCTATGAAAGGGTCTCTGGCAACAGCAAGCATTACTTAAAAAGCAATTTAGCAGCAAGAAATTAGCTTTTTATAGGACACCCTTTATTAAACTCGGTGTGAGATGAGCTAGCATCCTGAATTTCACCTCGCACCCACTGAGACCACACAAGCCAAAAGCAGTTTCATTTTAAATACTGTACTACACAAAAATTACATGTAGTCCCTCCCTGGTCTTGATGAGCGCATTCTTGGGATGGATGTGCTACTAGGCTAATGAGGATTGAGAGCTGAACAACAGGCTAGGGGTCAGCACTGTTTCTGTTGTCCTGAAACATTAAGAATCATCAATATTGCTTATTCAAGGAAACATTCCCTAGCCACTGGGGATTGCTCAATGGTTGGTGATATGGGAAATCTACAGAGATGGAGCAGATTGAGGAAAGAGCTGGATGAAGATTAGAAAATGAACATTAAATATTTAAATTTGGGACTACCAAAAATCATTGTCCTAAGCCATTTTGTTGTGGGGAGGTATCTGAAGATGCCAAATATTATTGTCTATCTTTGTGCCTAATTCTTCCATTTTACATAATAATATGTAAGGTCACTGTTAAGTGATATTAAATGACATAGCCATATATACAGTACTCTAGAAACCAACAAGCATGCCACTCCCTGTCTATTTTAATGACATGGTGGATAGGCTAATCTCAAACATTCAGATGACTACTTGATTACTTGAATCTATTTACTGTAGATTTTAATGAAGTCCCCAATAAACCTTGGCTTTAGCTGGCAGGGTGGATAAAGGAAACACATGTGTCCTGAATAAGTTTTCCAGAGATAAGAAGTCCAGACCAGAAGATCAAAGTTTAAGGGCAGATGGATACTGCTCCATCACATCTATGTAATAATTTCCACTGCTCCCTGCCATTTCCATTTACATATCTGTGTCTCTATCAGACAGATGAATTTGGAGTCCTTCTGCAACAGTTCGTGGGGAGGCCACTTTTCCGGAGAGGATTTTGCTTCCATGGTTATTTCCTGAAGCTGTCAGGATGCTACTACCAAGATGAATTTTGGTCTAAGTGATTTCCTCTCAAATATTTATTAAGTAATGAAGAGGAAAAAACAATAAATGTTGAGAAATTAAGAGATTAATTGCTTCAGTTCGAGAATTTATTTCATATAAAATCATCCTTCTAAGTCTAAAACTAATAATGAACACAAAATAAATGTCAGATTTGTAGTTTTAATCAAGCAAATAAATGTTTTATAGGGCATTTTATAAAAGAGTTTGTGTGGTGAAACTTTTTAGTAATCTATAAACCTGAATTCTCTCAATACTATCTAATCTATTACTACCTTCTGTAGAATTTAAGGGGATTGCAGTATATTGAACAGTTTCTCCCAAAATGCCTATCTACCTAAAACCTCAGAAATAACCTTATTTTGACATAGGGTCTTTGTAGATACAATTAAAGATTGAGAGATGAAGTCATCCTGAATTTAGGATAAACCTTAAATTCAATGATTAGCATCCTTATAAAAGAGATGGCACAGGTATACAAAGATGGCAGCCAGGTGAATTGGGCTATAACAGAGCTATGCTACCACTAACCAAGGTTCCTTGATGGCCCTGGCTGGAAGAGGAAAGAATTCTTCCTGGGAGACTACAGAGGGCCAGCTGACCTTGATCTGGCACTCAGCCCTGTATTTGTGTTAGAATAAAGTTCTGTGAATCTACACAGTTTAATGGGTTTATTTCTTGCAGTAGCATTAGGAAACTAATACAAGGATATGGTTATGGTGCTAAATTGCCAAGCATTTTAAGTTTGTTTTTGGCATCCATTCGCAACCCATGTGTGTGCATTTTATCAAAAGATGCCAAAGGCTGGCAGACTTTACGTTCAAAGATTGACCAATGGTGAAGGTTTCAGGAAGAAGACGTGGCTGGTTACAGGGAGAAATGGCTTTTAAAGCCAAAAATCCATTTTCCACTGTTTCTCCAACCATAGAGATGATAAAAATAGTTTACTCTTACAGTTTTAACAAGGTAAAACTCAAAAATTTTTTAAAAGTCAAATATTGAGATATTATGTGTTCAACAGGAACATCTTTCATTCATTTGAATGATAACAATGGGTAGAGTTGACATTAACTAAAAAAACAAGACTGTTAGAGAACTTTTCTTTTACATGTTGTCTAACTAACAGCGATCGTACTCAACAAAAACAAATGAAAAAATATCCCAGGTAGGTAAATTTTTGGAGATAAATCATTGCTATTATTCAGGATCATTTTCTCTTGCCCAGTTTAGAGGATAAACAGGTGAATCTGGATCTGACTACAAGTAAAGACACACCTCAAGAAAAGGGAGCAGTTTTCATCTCTGAGAAGACAATTAGTATACATTTTCTCTCCTCAAAGTCTTTCCCTTCCCACCAAGGATGATGAGACCTGAAAGCAGGTGTCAGAAACCAAAACAGGATGCAATTTTTTTCAAACATGCATTTTTTTAAAGATTTATTTATTTACACAAGAGCTGGGGTACAAGCCAGATGTGTGGGAGGGTGAGAGGATTCACCAGAGACTGAGCGGGGAGCAGAACAGGCAGACTGACTGAAATACACTGCTGAGGGGAGCAGCGGCCGAGACAGGAGAGGTCTGCCGTGCCATGTGAGCATCTCCCTGGACGGCTGGGAATCGAATCCTCACTGCAGAGGCTGCAGACAGCTTCACAGCAGTGCACTCAACATGTAGTGCCACCAGGGAGGCCAAGATGCATTTTTATGTAGGATATAACAAATAATATGAATATATAATTGTGGAGCTTTGAAGAGAAGTGAATAAAGGCCAGCATTTATTGAGTACCTACTATGTACCATACTGTCCATCCTTTTTTACACATACCATTAATCCTGATAACAATTGTGTAAGGTAAATATTAGTATCCATTTTACAGATGAGGTATTTAAAGGAGCTTCAGAGCAATTAAATAACTTGCTTGACCTTACATAATATGTGTGAATTTAAACAGTGTGCTCTTCCCTTCTCTTGTGCTCTCTGACTTAAAGGACCTCACAATGTGTATAAAAAGACTCGAAAATGTGGGCAAGGAGAAGACACATAAGTATGCCTCCCCTGGTGGCACAGCAGTTGAGTGCTGGGCTGCGAAGCTGCCCGCAGCCTCTGCAGCGCTGGTTCGATCCCTGGCCGCCAGCAAGGGTCCCACATGGTGTGCAGACCTCTCCTGCCCACCTGCTGCTCCCCTCAGCAGTGTATTTCATCAGTCTGCCTGTCCTGTTCCCCGCTCTGGTGAATTCTCTCACCCTCCTGCGCTTCTGACTGTACCCAGTGCTTGTACAAATAAATAAATCTTTAAAAAATAAATAAAAACCTGTAGATTTTAATTAGGTCCCCAAAGTAATGCATGTAAAGTTGGTGCTACAGAAAGCCAAAGGAGTGATGCTGTGAGCTGAACTTGGAAGATTAAGAGAAAAAGAGTCAAACTGGAGGAAATGGCATGAAGCATGAGGATGATGGAACCTCAGGTTTCTCTGAAGGAGCTAGAAGTAGCAAAGCTGAAAAGGTTGTTGAATCTAGAATGTGAAAAATTGGATCCTGTGAATAAATTGAGTCTGTGAAGACTGGAAAGTCAATGATATTTGGGGGGCTGGTAACACATAATGAACTGGGTCTATTACTTAGGAAGGTTAATAAGCCATTAGAAATGGGGAGATGGGAGGCTAATTAATATAATAATCAAGTACAAGATGAGAAATTCTGGATACATATAACATAGACTAGGTAACCGGGATCTGAAACAGTGGTAAGTTAGGTTATGGATTTTGGGGAAAAATGGGTCTGATTTGTATCATTTGCCAAGGTTTGTGGCATAAATTATTTCAGCATGATCAATTTCAAGCTACCAATATGATGTCATTGACTGTAGAGTTGGGGAGAGATGGGCAATATATATTTATATAGTGATTTCCATCATAGATACAGTAGATACAATATTCAGATATATGTACTTCATTTTACCAAATATTATCTATATTCATTCATCTATTAATTTAGTCATTGGCTAATATTAAAATATTTTTGAACCCCTACTATGTTTCAAGGATAGTTCTAGATGCTGAGAGTATAGCATGTGAAAAAAAAAAAAAACATCTTTGTCCTTATTCAGTTAAAGCAAATATTATTGTACTCAATTTACAGCTGAGATATTGAGGCATATGAAGATTAAGTAACGTAGTTAAGATTACACCATTAGTTTGTGGAAGAACCAAAAGAGGAAATCGGCCCCCTAATTCTAAAGCCGGTGGGCCACTTCTACTGTATCACGCTGCCTACACAAGTTTAGCTGGATTTTATCGGAGCTTCTCTATTATTGTCGTCAGGCGGTTGGATAAGTAAAATAAATATCCGTGACCTTTCAAGTAAATTTAGGTCATTTTTCTTGGATGCTTATCTGGTGTGAACTTTAAAATACTGCAATTAATAATGATTATAATACCCTGGAACTCTGGAGCAACTTCTTTCGAAGAGCTCCTAGGAGCATCGAAACATATTAAACTAAGTCCTTCAAGTGAATTAGTTATCATCTGAGAGTGAGATAGACTTTTAAAATTGCACTAATTATGTTAACTCATTCTGGCCCATGGAAATGTTTTTCCTTCAGACATAGTTACCCTTGGGTGCCTTTACCACGTGCCTATCATTCAGAGATGTCTACCCTGACAAAATCATCCCACTGTATTATACTAATTGTGTATATACCGCCCTTAAGAGCTTTTTAAAATGCAAACTCTGTCTTATTCATAGTTAAGAGTCTCTTTACCTTGCTCCCACACGATGTACTCAGTGAATGGTAGTTCTAGGAACAACTAAATTCACCGAATCTGATTTTGTTCATGCTGGCAACACAGGAAAGTTAACTGGATGATTAGCTCAAGAAATATAGTGACTAGAGCACAACTACTCTTACACAGGCACTCTTTGCTTGAAATAAATGAGTGTTAGCAGGGTAATCCATTACAGTAATCTACACAATTAGTCCTAATCCTGCTGGCAGTTTCACAGACATTTACATGGAAGATCATCAGTTTAAGACAAGTGATTGATGACTGTATCAGATCGGGTCAATATTAATTCCTGCCAGGTATTATTGTTGTGCCTACATGGCAATGACAACTGAAATCATCTGCGTGGTTTAAAGATCTTATTCATAGGATAGCCGCCTACATGACCAGTTAGAATGGCTCATTGAGCAAACACACTTTTATTTCTGTTTTGCATCCCTATGCATGCAGCATTCCAGACAAAACCATATTAGTCCCACTTTTTACTCTTGCCACAGAGCTTGGAGGCTATACCAGTTATTATCTGTATCTCTTATGATTCATTTCACGTCTTCCTATAAACTACATTTCCCAGACTCATTTGCCAATTAACTGCTAGATGAATTTGGCAAATGTGGGGCACTAGCGGGGAAATTAAATGCAGGGGGAAAAAAAGGAAAAAATAAGGTATTTCTCCCTCTCCATGTTCTGGAGGGGATTTTCTGGCAATGACTAAATCCTCTGCGGTGTTCCAGCTTTCTGGCTTCCTGCTAGTCACAACCTCGTCCTGCTTTTTTCAGCTTCTGGCAGACAGTTACAAACTGATTCTAAGTTCCTCCAGAGGACCTCAACTTGTGAACATGCTTAAGCCCTCAGCCATGGAAGTGGAAACAGCTTTCTGCTATTGCTAATCTCTAGGTAGTTGCTTCTCAGGTCTTTTATAGCCTGTGTAACTGATTGCCTCTATTCAACTACCTGCCTTGGAAATATTTAAATGCACTTGATTATTTTTGGTTTTGGTTTGGAACCTTTTTTACTTGGTGGAACTACTGTTTTACTAGGTGACCGATCTCAAAATCAAAGTATTCTGAATCACCACAGGCTTCCTATCTCGTCTTTTTATTTTTATTTTATATATTTTTACATCATTTTTCATTTTTGTACAATGTATGCATTTTCATCCTGGTTATCATCCCTGTAAAATTCCCACCCCCCCTTTTTTTGATTCTACTCCCTGCTCCCCCCTGTAGTATGTCTCTGGTTTATAGTTGCCTGTTGATTTTGATTTTCACTTTATTATAATGAGTCTTTTTTCCCGATCCCTTATTTGGGTTTTCTAAATTCAACGCTCATGCTTTCAACTCCTATTACCTCCTCTCCTCTTCCTTACCCGTCCTCAGATAGCAGTCTGTAAAACATCACCTCTGCTGACATATTGCAATAACCAGCTAACTGGAACTATTGCCTTCAGCCTCTTTCTTCATTCACTAGCCCAGAGCTTACCTGCGCGAGCTTGGATGGATAAAAGAATGAAGGATTATAAAGTTTCACATAAGACTGACAACAGCTGGCATCAGGTTGGGTATCACAGAGACTGAACAAGGAGGTGGTCCTGCTTCTGGATTCAAGGTTTCACTAGGAATCCTACCGTTACTTCAGGCAATTCCACCGTACCTATAGCTATCTCATTCAGTCCTACAACTATCTGACGGCTACAGTTTGTTCAGCTTCTGCTCCCTCATACTTTTGCATATAGCTGTTCATGGCTACGGCTCTATCATGGATTTGAAGCTATTTAGCTTCTGTACCTGTTGTGAGAGTCTTTGGTTTCCTATTTCTACAAAAAGATAGAAACCTGATTGGGCAACTTATCTTTTGATTCCAAACCATAGGTCTCACCAGCCAAGAGGTGGGCAGAGTCACACAGGCCCTGAAGCCACCCTTTTATAGGGACTGGTCACAGGGAAGTTCTTATAGATGTAGAGTGATCTCTAAATTATTCACCCATGCCAGGGAACTTTGGAGAGTGAAAGGGGGCACATAAAATAATTCAGTGGGGGAAACAGCAAAAACTGGGGTTGGTCTGACCAAACTATAATTTTTGGTCCTCATATCTATAAAGTATTACAGGCAGTTAGATATGAAGAACTGGATCTATTTTCAGAGGTTGTTTCCATCTACTGCTCTTCATATTTACCCTCAGTATCTCCTCCTCAATGTGGGATGCCTTTCACTGTTCCCTAACATTGGCCTGATCGTATTGGAACTTCAAGGATGTTGTCAAATATTTCTTTCACCATGAAGGCTTCTTTGATTTATTTAGCAGATAATGAACCTTTCAGTTCATAAGAATAAACTGCACATAAACTATGCATTTAGGGGCTTTGTTTTCTAGCTTATATTATAGTTATTTATGCAAGCACCTTATCTTGTGCAATAGGTGTAAGCTTTTAGTGGGCATGAACCGTATTCATACATTTTTGTATACCCCTCATTAACTAGCTAGTATTTTGCTTATGGTTGGTAGCCAGTGAATATTTCTTAGATGAAAGAGTGCTGAGTTCTGAAAACATCACTCTTGTTACAGTTGTCTCAAGTTCCCCAATTATTCTGGCGACTGATGCGTATGAATAGTGGAAAAGATAAGACATTGATCATGTCCAGATGAGAACAGTGGTGAGATAAACAGAAATAAGAGGACTGGAAGGTGCCATATTTATATGATCTTAAGAATGCTTAACTGTAAATAAGTCATACTAAGGACATTTCCTTTCTGAAGAGATCAAAAAGAAATCATAGATAATTGAAAGAAAAATTAAATTTCTCATTAGTATTTGTTTAAACATACACAATTCACTTTGAAAGATATCTAATTTGAATATCTCTTAGTTGCTACAATGTATTTTATAAAATCTCTTATATAAGTTCAATTTAATCTATATGGAAATCATAGTGCATATCAGCCTTGCTATTTTTTAAAGTGCTTCTTGATGACAAGTTCTGATATTTTTGAGAATACTTTAATTGCTATACAAAAATTATATAGTAAACTTTCATTTGAATTTAACTGAGGAGTTTTGTATCCTCTTCCACATGGGTCACTACATATTGCAACATCAATAAAAATATGAGGCTACTTGAGGGAGAGAAAGGGTGGGAGAATGAGATAGGGGGCCCAATGGACTATGGTGGAAGACAGTGGGTGCTTGAATGGAGGGTGTGGTGTGGCAATACACAGACGGGGAGAACTTACGCCCCTAAGTCATACACAGTATTATAAAATGATGTTACTTCAATGAAAAAATTTAAAAAGTAATAAAATGACTTATTTTCAATTGTCCTCCACACAATACTATTTTCACTTAAAAACGGGTCAGTTTACATGCCCTACATATCAATTTACAATGTATCCTGACGTGCAGGATACATGACTGATTTTAATTTCATTATTTTCAAGATAACCACATATCTAGGAATCTAAGAATTAGAAATTGATCTACTGAAACTCCTCCATATCTGGGACATAAGACAAATATGGACCTTTCAGTACAACTACAGTAGATCCAGTTTAATCCCAGAACTTTGCCCCTTTAGTGCCACATACTATCATTTAGCCTCAGCTACTAAGAAAGAAGAATCCCGTCTTGTACCTTCCAGGACTGATGTTACTACTGAAATCCACTTAGAATCTGATACATGGCAAATATTCAATAAAGAGTAGTTACTATTATAATACTAGTAAAATACTAGATAATCTCATAGATCTTTTCCCTTTCTATGGCATTATGACCCCAGGTATCAATTCATATTTAACACTCAAGCCATACATGATCCTTATGAGTAAACGACTGTGCTAGTCACTACCTGAAATGGAAGGATGTGATTAGCCCTCAGCTCTTAAGGAACTTAGAATGTGATTCCAAATGAACACTCTAAAACGATTAGTAAACTAAGAAAAAGTACACATAGGTTGCTAAATTGGATGCCGCAACAATTTACTGCAAGATTCAGAGATGGGGCAATTTATGAAGGCGAAAAAGTATTAGTGAATTTCTTGATGGAGTTTGAGATTGCTCTTAATGTTGTGGTTTTCATCCTCATTACCCATTAAAACCACCCTGGAGGTCTTGAAAAAATCCGCAAGCCCTGGATTGCCAGAACTTCTGGAGCTAAACTTCAGGCATCGACATTTTTCTAAGCTCCCCAAAATGATTCCATAGTGTGGTCAAGGCTGAGAACCACAGCCTCAAGTAAGGACTAGCCTCTCCACAAATAAAGAGGGGGCCCAAGAGATGATTTCAGGGGAAAGAACCCACTAAAGGAAAGGTTCACAGGTGCACCTCCAGCATGCAGGAAATCAGCAGCAAAATGGAAGGGGAGGAGAGAAGGTTCTAGCAGGGCTGGAAAATAAATTGGAGGCCAGGGAGCAAAAGTTTACATCCATTTACTTGAGAGAAAAATTGTAACATGATAAATTAGTAATGAGACTCACATTATTAATACTGCTTGCATACCCAAAATAACTCAAGAACACTAAAAGTTAAAATTTATGCACAAAGGCCAGGGTATCTTACTTAAGTTTTCCTCTTGTGGAAGTACTGGTTCTGCATTCTCTGGTGGTTTGACTAAGGCCTCCACATACTCTCTCACACCTTAATCATGTTCACTCCAGATAAGTGTTTCTCAACCTTAGCTATTTGTAAAAAGACCCAGTCTCACCTTCACAGACACATATGCACTTGTTCTAATGTGAGATTCAGTCCTTCAAGAGTAAAAAGATGTCTTCAAGTGATTCAACTATGCATTTTAGGCTGGGGACCAATAGTTGGATCTGTGCTTCCCATTTTGACATGAACAAGAATCTTGATGATTATTTTAAAGCAATTTCCTTGGCCCCAATCCCAAAGATACTGATTTAGTAGGTTTAGGGTAGGGTTCAAGTATGTGAATTCTTTTTTTTTTAAAGATTTATTTTTATATCTTTATACATACAAGAACTGTGGTATAGGCCAGTGGTGCAGGGAGTGAGAGGATTCACCAGAGAGAGTGGGGAGTGAAACAGGTCATTCTACTGAAATACACTGCTTAGGGGAGCAGCAGGTGAGGCAGGAGAGGTTTGCTGTGCCAGGTGGGTTAGCTCCCTGGCCAGGGATAGAACTCAGGGTGCAGTGGTGATAGCTTGATAGCACAGAGACCTAACCCCATTAGAGAGGGCCCTCATGTATTTGCATTCTAACAAGCCCTCAGGTGATCATGGTTGGCCCTTGAGCAGCAGTGCTCTGGCTCAGTGGTTCTCAAATTAGAGATTGCATCAGAATACTCTGAAGGACTGGTCAAAACTCACACTACTGGTTCCCACCACAAGAATTTCCAATTTAGCAGTGCAGGTACGAGTAGGACATACGCAGGTCTATCAAGCTCCCAGGTGATAGTAACACTTGATGGTTCAGGGACCTTACTTTGAGAATATTACTCTTGATACAAAGTAATCATGCTATATTTATTTAGATTTTCAAATACTCCCCTTGGATTTCCTATTGGATTTCAACATTTTTTTTTTGTAGCAGTTTACCTTGGAAAACAGCACACTTGGAAAACAGAAGCAAGTACATAAGGCACAGGGCATAAACATTCTCACAGTCTACTTGGATGCACAGCTGCCCTGCACCCAGAAACCATCTGACAACATTCACAAATTGATGGATAGTGTGTTGTCTGTTCTGCTCCTTACCTAATGGTTCTTTTATTTAACTAATGACTGCAATTCTCATTAGATGCTGATGGAACATTAAGATTTTGTTTGTGGAACCTGGCAAAAACTACTTATGGCAAGACATCAGTTGGTGTGTATTACCTAGGCAGCAGCACCCAACCCTCCAACTGGCCCAAGCAGCAGATGCTGGTGCTGTTATTAATGTTGGCATAAGGAGGCAGTGGTTCTTCTGGCCATTGATTTAATTCACGAATGCCTTAAGTTTAGAGATCCATTAAATGACCTTCTGTTAAGCAATCTGCAGCAATGAAATTTTAGACAAAGGAAAGCACCTTCGTTTTAGCCTAATGGCTAGCAATAACTCAAGAACCTGGGGATTCTACCATGTTCTGTTTCAACCTCAGTGTCCTTGCACATGTCCTGAAAGCCTCTTTATTCCTCTCTTGCCTCTGAATCACCCTTACTCATCTATTTTAAGAAGTCACCACACAAGCGAAGTGTTTCCCACATGCCTTGACTCCAGTCACAGCGCCTGCCTGCCTTTGTGCTGCTTAGTTCTTGGTGTCTTTTTCCATTATCACGCTATTATACTGTATGGGAAATGGACACCATCCAGCTCTCCACCCTAAGCAGCATGAACCCTGAGAACTGAGTCATTCTCAAGTTCATTTTTCTCTTTCTAGCACCCTGAGCAGTGTCCAAAAGAGGGAGGCACTTAGTCACACCTTCCATGGGAAGTTCTTTGAAACACTGACCTTCATCCTCTACTCCATTGGAAGTCTTTCCTAGATGCTTCCTGAATCTTCTGCACTTCTCCCAAATGCAGAACTTGTACTTGAGATTTTAGCCAATCTTTCACATGTCCCTGTGCCAGGCCCGACTCTGAGCACTATAGGGATTTATTTTGTTCCAGGTTCTAGTGCATCTAACACAGCATGGCTCAGTAAATAGGGGCTAGGAGGCAAAAACTACTCTGTAAAATGGGCTATTCAATGGGGTGAATGATGATAAGCTACTTTTCTGAAGTTTAAATTCTGTGTGTCTGAATAATCTTGCTTATTCATAAATGGTACAAAAATGAGCATTGTAATTGGTGATAAAATGGTCTGGGTATACTTTATACCATTTACCTCCTGAGAACTCTAGGAAAGTCACTGTCATTTTTAGGTAGGCATACTGTAGCGCCTGGACTTAATCATGAATCACACAGGTGTGAACCAGATGGCACCGGCTGGGAGTTACATTCTGAAGTTATGTCTGGATTATAGTTCCAGATCTCACACCATCATGTTCCATGGCTTTATACAAGCAGTTTAACTCTCTAGAAATCAGTTTCTTTTCCTCTAACATGAGTGGTTGGGCTATATTACTTTTCGCATTTTTCTTAAGTTAACTTCAACTTTCTGCTCTTCAGTATGTTGGGCTGTAGTGCAGAAATAATAATAGTAATGATCACTGATGGCTGGAGTGAAAATTAATGAGAAGGCATTTGAACCAGTGCCTGCTATCCACTCAACATCAGTCAAGTCTCTGTCCTGCTAATGTCATTGCTGCTGTTGCTGCCTTTGTTATTTTTGCCATTGTTATTTGTATTCTCATTTCCATTTCTGACTTTTGATCAGTCTAAAATAGGCAAATTGGCATTATATATTTACGTGGTAAAACACTGAAAGAAGTTACAAACCTACGACAGATTAGGCATTTCATTCATTCATTCGGCAGATATTTATTGAGCTACAGGAACTGTTTGGGGGCAGGGAATAGAGCAGTGAGTGAGCCTTGGTCCCTCCTCATTTACATTCACAATAAAGAAATGCAATAAAGAGACAGTGATCCATGGTGGTAAGTGCGGAGATGAAAATAATGTCGTTCAAGAGCATACAAAGTTAAGCATGGAAGGAAGTAAAAAGTAGTAAGGGAAGCACAGTAAGCCAGAATTGAAATCTAGAACATATCTTTTGAAAAGTTACTTCAATATGTCTTTCTATCGGAGCTAGAGAAAGTGTAAAACCTTTCAGGAAAACCACTTCTGAAAAGCTATACTGAGAATGTACACAAATTGAAGTGCCCCACTAAGTTCTGATGAGCAGGGAGGAGCAGGGCAAGGAAGACCCCATGAGGAAGTTCCTAATAGGCTTTGTGATAAAAAAAAGCTGCTGGTGGCCACTGACACTGACAATACAGCCAATGCTTCTGACTCTTTCTAGAATGAGGGTTGGAAAAAGTTGATGAGTACAAATGAGATGGATGATAGGGCAACTGAATCACAGCCCTGAGACATCTTCTACCTCCAGATCCTCAGGGTTGATGGGGATGAACGTGTCTCCCTTCACTTATTTCAGAAAGCAGAGCCTCCTGGCCACTGAAATGACTGTGATGTCTTGGTCTCTCTACAAGGCCCTACCCATTGCGTGTTAATTGTCACAACAATCCTATGAGATGAGAGGTAATGTCTCCTCATTTTACATGTGAGACTCTCAGAGATTTAGAGAGGTCAGGAAACTTGATCTAGATTACCCAGCTTGTCAGGGCCAGAGTCGAAGTTTGGATACAACAGGGTGTAACACTGCAACACAGATTTAGCTCAGTCACGCAGCACACAGACTTGCTCTATAATAATACAACATCTGCTCTGGAAGGAACTGACTAGGGGAAGCAGGGAGGCTAAAGAGTCACTCCTTCCTGTCACCTGCCCCATGTGGGAACTTAGTGGCCAGAGTCCCCAGCCCTGGACTCAGAAGAAATCCAAATGCATTTCAGAGTTTTTCTTTAAATCTGTTTTTTTTTTTTTTTTAATGCCTCAAGGTTTCAATAAATATTTGGGATCAGTAGTTTGAAATAATAACTGAGAGCCTGCCAAATATGCCAATAGAGTAGGTCACTGAAAATAGTGTTATAAAAAGTTTGGGGAACAATGAGGACACATTCCGATTTAGAGTCTATATAGATTTTTTTTGGAATCTGTTTGGTTTGAATTCCAATGTCATTCACATGCTTTCTCCAAGAAATGTCTCTTCAAATACATTGGATTCTTCTTCATATCTTTTATTTGGGCACTCTGCAAATTAGCAAGTGATGAGTAAAAGGGAGGGGATAAAGTTACACATTTAAAAAAAAACAAGCATAATAAATGGACTATAAATACTGCATTGCCTTCAAAAAAGGTCATGGGCACAGGAGATGTTAGAAGTAAATGAGAGCGCTTGGAAGCTCAGTTCAAAATATTACTAATGTTTTATGACATATTTCAGGTCAACAGACAGTGTTGCCGTTATAACATTTTACAGAAGAGAATGTAAACTGAGAGAAAAGTTTAGAGGCAAATTAAGATTTTAGAGACATGTCGGGGGAGCTGAGGGGAAGAGGTCAAGAAACACTTCATGGAAACATCATTTACTTCCTTCTCATCCTTAAAACTTACTCTCCATTAAACGTGTTAACCACAGCAAAATGATTAACTCGATGAGGCTGGCATCCCTAATTTTGGGCCTTTCACCTCTTTAATGAAGCAGATCCACATGTGGTGCCAAGAGAAGGTAGAGGGGACATCCTCACAAATTTAGAACACTGTAAAATTAAAAGAGGAGTTTGCATTTCAAATATTAATTGCCTAGCACAGCACAATCTTGGTTATCTGCAACTCTCGGATACTACAGTTTTCTAGTTAGGTGAAGTCCAACACCGAGGGTGTCAGCATTTTAATTTTAACTCTTTTTAACATGAGAGTTTCTAAGAAATGCATTAGAAATGCATCTAATTTCTTAGATGGAATATTTGGGTGAGTACTGAAAATTTCCTTCCCAATTTTGGATTTGCATTATGAAGAGACACCTGGAACAGGGATGAAAGGGGAAGTATGAAAAGTTAATAGAAAGCCTATATAAGGGACCAGGAAAAAGGCTAATTATAATACAGTAAAAATCAATATCAACAAGCAACTTTAAACCAGAGACACACTACGGGGGCAGAGGGAGTAGGATCAAAACAAGGGTGGTGGGAATTGTATAGGGACTATAACCAAGATGAAAATGTACACATTGTGCAAAAATTAAAAATGATGTAAAATATATAAAATTAAATTAAAAATAAAATAAAAAGCAGACAGATCTTTGTGAAAGCTCACAATTAATATTTCATGGAGAGAGGATTAATGAAACATCATGCGATTAAAAAAAAAGTTAATAGGACACTAGAATAAGTGAGAACTGGCCCAGAAAGGTCCCCAGGATGGACCGAAAAAAGAGATTAGCTTCCTGGAACAGTGCCTTTTAGAAAACCTTTCTCTGCTTTGTAATGGATCTTCTCTATCTCACTCAGGCTACTGGGTGATGAAGTACATGAAAGAGCACCCCTCAACCTTATTGGGAAGTGGTGGACTATTTCATTGGGTAGGTGGCTTTAGAAAAGCGTGACAATTTTCACATCCTCAGTATCAAATGACATTCCTGCTAACAGATGCCATGCTCTTCATCCCTCCTAATGCTACACAATATTTGATTTCCTACAGAAACCCATACATCCACTCAACACATATTTATTTAGTACCTGCTTCATGTGCTAAGTACTCAGACGAGGCCCATGAATATGACAGATAGTGTCTCTTCACAGTTTACAGACCAGGAAGAATTGCAGCTTGGTCTCTTCATATTCTGCCCCTCAGAGAGATGATCCTGTCCCCTCGTTCTGTGCTCTCAGGGTGCACAATCAAACCAATCAGTGCACTTACACTTACAGCTCTAATCTTTCCAAGACTCTCACTCTCTTCCCTACACACACTTTTCAAAGGTATTCCTTTGTTCCATTCCCACTGATTCACATCCAAGAGCCTCACACAAGCTACTCATGCAACTGGAAATCTGTCTCAATCCTATCCTCACTGTCCTCTTTTTTCCTTCCACATGGCTACCACTTGGCCACTAAATATACAACACACAGTCTTTGCATGGGAATCAAGTCACTTTTTTTGCTTTCAGCTGAAGATATATGTGGTTTTGATAGAAACTAGTCTCTATACACTCTGCTCATAAGCCAAGGCCACATCATATCCACTTCTGGAAATCATTTTTCTACTGTAGCTTCTCATTATGATCTCTTCATTCTTTAAACTATGATAACTCTATCATACTTTCTGACCCATTTATTTTACATGGAGAGCCCTAACACTTTGTAATCTTAACCGTTTCATGGATGTGAATCCTAACTGTCTGATGAAAAGACAAACTCTGGAAGAGAAGAACCTCTTATTCTGGACCTATCCTGAGCCTCTCAATTGCCCCGGCACTTCTCTAAGTCTATTTCCAGGGCTTTTTGGCGTATTTATTTTATTTTAATGCCACGGTTTTCCTAGGGACTTTGTGGGTTGTATTTAACCTTGTCAGTATCTGCATCAATAACTTTATAATAATATTAGGTCTTGCCTGTTCTTACAAGATCCAGCTTCTAATGTACCAATTTGATAAATAGTAACCTGAATGCATGTAAAATAATTGTTAAACAGTATCAACATAGTTTCTGAAAATATCATAAATCTTCTCTGTGGAATATCTAAAATGAAGGACATGTTTTCCTTTTATAAAGTAAAATTAACTGCAAAAATTGGCATATATGCTCTCTTTTGGTGAGAAAATACATTCATAATTGCCATTTGAAAAAAACATCTATTCACACCCTTTGATAAAAAGAAACACTACTTTTTCTGGATTTGCTAGGTTAACATGCACTGTATCACAATGCATGTATTTCTAAAACCAAACAATGAAACTCTAAGTATCTTGAGCTATAACATTCTTCTTTTTTTTTTTTGGTTTCTTGCATAATTTTATAATTTTTCAATAGAGCTCTTTGTCCTTTGTCAGGATTTACAAACTGATGTTTTATTTTAAAATAAAAGATAGAGATTTGATCAAGATGGTGTCAGAAGAGCTTTCTTGCTCAGCTCCCAGAATAATCTGACAGTTAATCAGACTGGCGCTGCACCCAAGAAGTCTGTGACTTGGAGCAAAACTGGAGCACCCCTGTGGTCATTGGAGACCAGCAGCAGAAGGGAAAGAGAGGAGATTCATGCTTCATTAAATAAGATGTGGGTGGAGAGAAATGCCTGGAGGCTGTGGTCTGGGCAAGGAGGCTGAAGTGCAAATGCAGCGTTGCTGCTCCACTGGCCAGTGGCCCTGAGGAGGGGAGAGCTGAGCAGGGTGAAGGCACACAACAGAGAAAAAGTAGTTTGTGTTTCTCTTGATTGCAGGTGTGATCTCGTGGCAGTTCAACTTGATTTGGCATCTGACCACAAGAAGGAATGAATACTGATATATTCTGCACTCTGTGAAATATGAAGAAACCATGCTGCTAAGCTAGAAACGTCAAACACAAAATACCAAATATTACATTATTTCATTTACATGGAATGTCCTCAGTAAGTGAATCCATAGAGATAGAAAGTAGATGCATGTTTGCCTAAAGATGGTGAACTTTAGTGGGGCTGGAGGTAAATGAGGAGTGACTATTAATGGGTATAGGGTTTCTTTTTGGGGGAGAACAAAGTGTTGTAAAATTGACCATGTTGATGATTGCACAATACTGAAAAGACTAAAATCCATGGAATTGTATATGCTAAATGGCTGAATTATATGGCATGTGAAAATATGTCAATAAAGAAGTTAAAATATATGGTTCTAATTCCAAAATAAATGAGTTTTTTCCTCCTAGTAAGCGCTCATGTCAGTCTATCAAGTTAAAAGTTGGTTAAATTTCCCTGAATGATTAATAACATTCTTTGTGGCATGATTGAGTTAAAAAATCAAAATCAATATTCTGAATATTACCACTTGCTGTCCTTCACTCCCATCTTATAAATAATCAACTAGGGAACACACAACACAATTACTTATTTTCTTGCCTCTCCTACAGCCAAGACACTCATGACTTCAACAGTAAGTTTCAACATACCTGATAGGATGATGAATATCACAAGCTAAGGCCAATAAGATATAAGTAGAGGTGCTTCATAGTGTGTGAACTACTCTTTGAATATACATGCAGAACTACTCTTTGAGTCAACCAGAAGGTATGCCCTTTGCCTCCTCTTCCACATTTTGAGGTTTGCAATGTAATACAGACTGGAGACTGGCAGCCATGTTGGAACCTGGTGTAAACTTTAGGCTTATGTCATAGAAACTGTCGGCTAACATTTTGGAAGTAGAAAGATTAAAAAATCCCATTATGGTGGCTACCCACCTCTGTTCGCTTTTACTAGAGTAACATAAAATTTTACCTTGGTAAAGCTTTGAATATTTTGAATTTTCTATATATACGCAAAACTAATCCCATTTAAAAACTATATATACAGTATAAAAGTAGCTATATTATGTAACACTAAAGCATGGGCCATAGTTAACCAACTGAATTGAGGCATATATTAATCTTGTTTGTGTTGTATTTAAAAACTACAACCCCCAAGAGGTCACTATAATTGACTCCAATAAAGAATTTTTTAATTCAGTTAAAGTTTTAAATGTGGTTAACTTAAAATAGTAAATTTGTGGGTGCTACAAATTGCAGTAAATCAATCATTTCCATTTTTGTGTGTATACTCAATGACCTGGCAATTATATTAGCAACTATATACCCTTGAGAAATTCTTATAAAAGCACCAGGAAATGTACAGGAATGTGCATGGACTGTGGCTTGTGATATAATAATTAAAAACCCTGAAAATAATCCAAAATGTCTATCAACATGTGAAATATATAAATTGTGTTATATTCACAGATAATGAGATACACATTGATTATATATATATTATATTATATAAATTATACATAAAAACAAAAAAAAAGAATAATTTTGTCAAAATTCAAGGTAGTGGTTATTTTGGGTTGGGGAGGGAAGGGACTTACTTAGGGAGGTTACAGGTAACAGCAAGTATTCCAAAATACTGAAGGTGTTGTATCTTCTGAACCTAGGGAATTGAAATATACCACACACAACCTGCCCTATCCAATATGGAAGCCAATGGCCACTTGTGACTACTGAGCAACTGAAATGTGACTACCATAAAATAATATATGCTATTGAGTGTAAAATACACACTAGACTTCAGAGACTTATTTCAGAAAGAAAAAAATATATTATTCTTATGTTGACCACACGTTGAGGTGATCATATTTTAGATATACACGGTTTATGCATTATTAATTTTTGTTTCTGGGCCTCCCTGGTGGCACATGCAGTTGAGCACAGCACTGTGAAGCTGTCTGCATCCTTTGCAGCGCAGGCTCCTTCCCGACCAGTGGGCGAGATACCCACATGGCAGGACAGACCTCTCCTGTCATGCCTGCTGCTCCCCTCAGCAATGTATTTTGGTTGGTCTGCCTGTTCCCCATTCTGTCTCTGGTGAATCCTCTCACACTTCTACACATCTGGTTCTTGTATAAAAATAAATAAATCTTTAAAAAAACAAAAAATTCTGTTTCCTTTTGAGAGAAAATTTAAAAGTACATATATGCCTCATGTTTTAAATCCTACCTATACAATTTTACATTCTTTTGTATGTGTCACATATTTTATATTAAACATCTAGTGTATATGTATGTCTTTATTATATAATGAAATCCATTTTTTTACCAGTAAGGACACAGAATTGATATTACTTTCCAAACATAATATAAACTAGTTCAATGTAACATTCAATTATGGCTATCTTTTAATTATTTTTTTAGGAATCAGTACATATGCTTTACCTCAAAGATCTAAAAACAATGGTGTGTGATTAAATTGAAGAGACGCACATGCAGTATTTGGTAATATGCTTCAAAAATACAGGAAAAGAGCCTCGATTTTCACAAAATTAAATTTCTGTGATTAGTTTAAACATTGAATTATTAGGCAGCTACTGGGAAAGATTGAAAATTCAATAAAAAATCCTAATTTAGCGGCCACCCTGGCGGCACAGTATTTAAAAATTATTTATTTATTTATACAAGCACTGGGTACAGTCAGAAGCGTAGGAGGGTGAGAGAATTCACCAGAGCCAGAGCAGGGAGCAGAGCAGGCAGAAGGACCGAAGTACACTGCTGAGGGGAGCAGCGGGCGGCAGGAGAGGTCTGCGCGCCATGTGGGACCCTCCTCCAGTGGCCAGGGAGCAGCCGGGGATCGAACCGGCACTGCAGAGGCTGCGGACAGCTTCGCAACCCAGCGCTCAACCGCTGGGTGGCGCAGTGTTTAAAGACAGTGCTATCAAGCTGTCCCCAGCCACTGCAGCACAAGTTTGATCCCCAGCCTACCAGGGAGCAACACACATGGCGCAGCAGACCTCTCCTGTTCACCCGATGCTGCTGCTCCCCTCAGCAGTGTATTTCAGTCAGTCTGCCTGTTCTGCTCCCCACTCTCTCTGGGGAATCCTCTCACCCCCCACAATTCTGGTCTACACCCCAGTTCTTGTATGCATAAATAAATAAATCTTTTAAAAAGTTAAAAAAATCCTAATTCAGACTGCATGGATAAGTATAAAAAATGAATGTAACAACTATAAAACAAAAAATTTTGTTTTAAACTGATTTGATTTTTTGCGAAGTTATAGAATGCAAATATTAGGGAGTACGTGTCTTCTTTGGAGCTCAATCTGACTATACCCTTTGCAAAACAGAAAGATGATCTCATTTAGTATATACAATACAAATACTTCATCTGAATAAATGAGGTGTGACTATCTAAGAGCCTCTCTGTTTTCTAAATTGTCAGAAGCAGGGCCTCCCCTGGTAGCGCAGGCAGCTGAGTGTTGCGCTGTGAAGCTGTCTGCAGCCTCTGCAGTGCTGGTTCAATCCCAGTCAGTGAGGGTCCCACATGGCGCAGCAGACCTCTCCTGTCTTGCCCGCTGCTCCCCTCAGCAGTGTATTTCAGTCACCTGCCTGTTCTGCTCCCCGCTCTGTCTCTGGTGAATCCTCTCACCCTCCCACGCATGTGGCCCATACCCCGGTTCTTGTATAAAATAAAGAAATAAATCTTTAAAAAAAATTCTGTCAGAAGCAGAAAGTCATATATAAACCATATAGAATTTTTAAAGGAAAGGAGAAGTAAAAGGTTATTTGAATGCTGAATTCAAAATATACTTAAAATACTTGATGCCAAGATAGAAATATGCCCCCACCATCTTCTCTGTAGTCTACGGAAATAAAGTTTAATATCTGACAGAGAATTATGATCAGTTCAAATGTGGGGCGGTGCATAAAATGGGCAACCCAAACAGGGAAACAATGTGACATACTGCAAAAAAGAACTGAACTTGGAGTCAGAGACCTCGGCTTGCATCTTTCCATTCACTCTCTACAACTTTGAGGAAATTCCTATCCTATAATCCTCAGTTTCCTCTACTCCTATATAATGGGAATCCTAATATTTGGGGAAGATTCTCAGAAATAGAGAATGCAAAGAAACTGACACATTCTAAGTGTCATCCTAGTCCATCACTGAAGAATTCCAAGAGGGAAGGCGGTGTTAGTTCTACTGTTCTACCCCCTGCATTCACAGTATGTGATCATGAGCAGTCAAGAGAGACCTCTAATTCACAGAACACGTTCATCCACTAGTAATATCTGCATGTGCACGCCCATCTCACTAGGTAAAACTGTGCTGCCAGAACACAGAAAGAGAAACAATTTTATCGACAATGTTAAAGGAACAGAATGGTACACCAAGAAAGGAAATGGAGCTAAATGACATCAGACCTGATATAAACAGCTCAAAAATATCAAAAGCAAAATACTATTCCTCTTTGAATATACCAAAAAGAATATCTAGTTTCACTGCATCATCTGTGGGGGGGGGGGGGGAGGGACACCAGAATCTGGCTACCCAACCTGGGGCAATTAACTCAGGTGCCTTATTGGCTAAACATGTATATTAATAGACCCTTCTTGGATTATTATGATGAGTGATGAAATTAATATACAGAAAGTTTTGGGACCAGTTTCAGGCACAGAAGAAACATACTCTAAATCTTAGGTAGCAATATTATTATAATCATCACCATTTTCATCATCACCATCATTATCATCATCAGTATTCCTTACAAGAATATGGACAGAAATTATGTCTCTGAAAAGTAGCAAGTTCCCACTTATCTCATGGTCCTATGCGCAAGCACGGATGTTCCTTTCAATCATCTTTTTGCTGGTGAAGTTCATTTTCTCAAAAATATGTCATAAGGGGACCCCAATACTGAAATTAATCAGGACGGATTTGTGTGAATCGGGTTGAAGACTCAAGTCCCCACCTGTGTGTATTTCTTGTTACCATACTTGGTCTCTGCAATTAGTCAAAGCAAACATTTAAAGTGCTTTAGAACATAAAATATTACAACAAAGCACAGATAGATAAGGATTCTTGAGGACTATTTCTAAGTTCAAAGTGCTATAAATAATAGGAACCTTGCAGTCAAATTAAGTATTGTCAAATAAAAGCATGTTGAACATATGTTTTAATCCAAAACTTCTAATATTTAAAAAAATTGTTGTCAGTAAACAACTAAGTAAAAATCGGTGTAACATTTAAATAGATACATTTCAAATCTATAACTGTCCTATCCAACAAAATACCCATTAGCTACATGTGGCTCTTGAAATTTGAATTTTAATTCACTAAAATTAAAAATTAATTCCTTAGTCTCCATGGCCATGCCACCAATACATAATAGCCATGTATGGCTAGTGATGATTGTACTAGAGAGCATAGAGATGAAACCGTTCTATATTCACAGAAAGTTCTATTGGACAGCACTTTACTATGTGGAATATCATACTTCCATTAGTGAGTGTGTAGAATATTTACTATAAGTAAAGTAGAATACTACACAGGTCAGGGAATAATTTTCCTCTCATTAAATGCATTGCAGTTAATGAAAATATTAAGTTTCCCTGGAGGAATTTATTTTCTTAAGTCTTCTCTTCAATTATCTGCAATATTATTTTTACATAAGAAGTAGAGCAGAGTAGGTAAAATGCAGCCTGAGTTAGCACCTCCATGACCTTGAGGGGTCAGGCAGTCTCCCTACACATCCAGATAACACAAGGGTAATAACAGCTGTCTATTTAACCAGTTTATGTGAGGAGCAAGTGAGAAAGCTAATATAAAAACCTTCTGTAACTCTGAAAACCAAAACAAATGCTAGTTATCATTATAATAATTTCTACATTTTCACTTGGTTGATTGTGAATGAAGTGTATAATTTCTGTAGAAATAGTTTAGCTTGTCTAAAGGAAAATGTCACAGTTAAAGCATTTGAGATAAAACATATTTATGGTTCAGAGACTCTGGGGTTACTGATTAGAGAAAAATGCATTTGTGAGTAAATACATTTATATGCGAATTATTAGATAATCTGTATTTTATGATTCAGAAACAGAATAACTTGATAGAATGATATCTCATCTCCATTTTATCAACTGAAAGACATTGATTTTGACTTTCACTTTAGAGATAATAAGCTCAGAGCTGCCACTTAAAAGCATATTAAAACTTCAGGAAGTTTTACAACATGCTAATTTAATGCTTTATTAGCTTACTTCATTTAAGGTTACAAAGAACTGAAATGATCTTTGTGAAGTGTTGATCTAATCTCATTCCACAATGGGACTTAATTTCTGCCTAGAAGGCAAACTTACACATTTCAATTTGGAAATTAAAAGAAACAAATAAACTGGAATATATCAGTGGCACTAATTCTTGAGGACAAATGCACACACACAAAGCCATATATATATATATATATATATATATATATATATATATAGAGAGAGAGAGAGAGAGAGAGAGAGAGAGAGAGAGAGAATTTGAAATGAAGGCAATTCAGCTGCCCAAGACTTTAATCTTCCCGGTCATACAATATCAGTATTACATATTTTAAAAAACTTAAAAGCTGAACAGAGAATATCATCCTCTTATTCATGTATTTCTACCTCTTCTTTCCACTATTAAAGAGAGTATATATATATATATATATATATATATAGAGAGAGAGAGAGAGAGAGAGAGAGAGAGAAAGAGAGAGAGAGAGAGTGTGTAGATTATGGATTTGGCAGGACATGGTAAATGGATTATATATATATATATATATATATATACACACATATATATATAGCTTTATATGTGTGTATTTCTCTGGAGCAGATAAAGTTATGTAGGAGTTTTAGTGAGGTTGATGATAGTTGCTATAATAAATAGATCCCACAATTTCAGTGACTTAAGAAGGATGCATATTTCAAAGTGGGCATTCCATTCTACATACAGCTTTCCTCCACATACTGATTCAGGGATTCTGGGTCTTTATATATTAGGCTATTTCATCTCCTAGTACTCTGAACTACTTTCTAAAAAAATCCAGAAGATGGGGAAAAGTGAAGGAGGAAAAGGAATGCATCCAACATAACTCCAAATATCATTAGTAAGAATTAGTCATGTGACCCTATCCAGAAGCAAGGGGAACTGGGTTAGGCAGTTGCTGCAAAAGCAGTTGCATCCTAGCAACAATTCCATACTATGAAAGGGGAAATAAAAACTTTGATGGATAGCTGCCTCTGTCACCATGTACATTTGAGAGATAAGAGAGGTGAGGCAAAGAGTTGAATATTATTGAAACAAAAGAAATAGTTTTTGATTTTACTGGTCATTAATTTTGTTCTTGAGCATCTAGGTGAAAATATGAATGCTGTATTTCCTTTTCTCTTACTGCTTCTCCTCCCTTAAACAAATACAAGATAGAATGATTCCCAGCAGAGAAAGAAGGCTTGTTGTAAAGAGAGAATGAAGTTCTTAAGATGGAGAAACTGGAGATCTTTTATCAGTTCTTTTTATTTCTCTCCATGCAATCCTGTATTCCTTCTTAACACCCTAGGCTTATAACCCTTATTCTCAGCATGGAATGGAGGATGTCACTTAAGATTATAGCCCCACTTCAGCAGCCCTGAACTACAATCTGAGAAAAGACATTTCAAGAATGAATCTCTTAGCCTCTTAGCTTAGATGAAACACTCTGGGGTCTCTTGGCCCTGGGAGATCCCGTTGGATGACTGTGGCAGCCTGTTATCTCATAAAAACTGAGTCACTCAAAATGGGAAACAGATGCATTCATTTCTATTGAGTGAAGATGCAAGGGCTATCTACCAAAGGCCTGCCTACTAAAGGACCAAAGTTGCTTTGCCTGAGTACAAAATGTCCTGCGAGACCTGAGAAGGAGCACGGCAGATGTGCCAAGATTTACTCAACCCTTTCATTCACTCAAATTGAATTTACTGAGCACCTGCTATATGAAAGTCCCAAATGTGAAGCTAGGGGTAAACAGATAAATGGAATGAGTCATTAAGCAAGGGGATAACAAGGTTACATTTGCATTCATAAAAAATCACTCTGTAGAATGGAAAATTTACTGAAGGAGCAAGAGTAGAGGCAGGAAGAACAGTCAGTGAAGAGGCATTGATACAAGGTAGGACATACAGGCTACCCAGGAAAAGGAATGGCTGCAAATGAAAGAAGTGGATGAATTCAAATGATTGTAGATTATGGATTTGACAGGACATGGTAAATGGATGTGCCTAAGTAGGGGGTAGTGCCATCATCTGAAACAAGAAAGAAAAAGGAAAAATGCACTTAGTGGTAGAGCGAAAATTATAAACTCAGTTACTGAATGTCTAGAATTAAAAAAGCATGGGAAATATCTGAATCCGAGTCTGGAAGGAAGAGAAAATTCCAGGCTGGGCAAAAAATAAATAAATGAATAAATGAATGAATGAATAAATAAATAAATAAATAAATAAATAAATAAAGGAGTTGAAACCATAGGATGAATGAAGAATGACAAAGGAGAATTTTCAGTCTGGAGTCTGGACAAAACCCCCAAGGGTCACCAACAGAAAAGTAGCCACCATAGGGAAATACAGCAGCCAGTGGGATCAAGGGGGAGGGATTTTTGAGACAAAGATATTTTATGGAGAATCTGGTTTCACAGAAGCTAAATTCCTTCTAGAAGTAGGGCATTTTTTGTCCAAAACACCTGCTACAGAATACTCAAGTATAATGAGGACTAAAAAATATTGTTCAGGTTTGGCAAAAAGGAAGCTGCCACTGACCTCCTTGAACTGACCTGAAAAAGAGAAGGAAACCAAAATTTATTGGACACTAAGGAAGTGTCTGAGGAAGTATCTTATTAATGAAATCGCAAAGTTGCATTATGAGCAAGAGATGGTAGTCACTGTGCATACTAATGTCCTTGGTGCGCCTTGTTGTAATGCTATATTATTAGATACAACATTGTTTTCTTTTCCCCATACTCCTGTATACACTTTCCATTCAGAAAGTCAATATGCTTTTTAGTTAGTACTTGTATATATGTCTTGCAGAAAAGCTAAGAAGGTATAATCAAATCTAAGCAAAAGTGTTAATAATTAATGCTCCATCAATGTTGAGCATATTAAGGTCCAGGAAATTTCTTATTTCTCCAAACAATGCTGAATTTTTTCAGATGAAAAATCTGAAATTCAAGGATAAGTGATATGCCAGAGATCAAGCAGGTAATGTAACGATAGGGTGGATTTTATCAAGTTCTGCTGAATCTTTCCTCCTCATTTAACATTCTACTTACGTCTTCCTTTAAGATCAAAAAGCACCAATCTATAAATTTTTATAATTATTTCCTAATATCTGTTTAAAATCTGACTTGTGTCATACAAAGTTCTGAGAATATTTATTGAATATACATTGCAATTTTTTTTATTTTATACATTTTTTACATCATTTTTCACTTTGGCACAATGTATGATTGCTATGTATATTCATCTATAACCAAGATGAATATACAGATCAATGTAAGAAACAGTTGAGAATGTAATTTACTTAGGCAAAAGTCAAACGTAAAACTAAGACAAGTAATAAACACTATATTGAATTAACACAGATATCATCTTGCCTCCATTCCTGCTGGGGGGGTGGGGAATTAGGAAATAAAGACCTTGGAATCAGAAATGAGATAGAGAGATAGAAATAAGGAATTAATCTAGAAAATTGCAAGCTCTTAGAAGGAAGCCATCACAGGAGCCAGACCAGTATATATTAGTCATGCCAATAAATGTTGTCTGGTTTGAATTAAACTCAGGGTAGCATAACAAGAATTTGGGTAGTGCTGACACAAAAATGGATTCTCTTATTCTAGACAATTCTTATACTGAATGAAAGTAATTTATTTTGGTCTGGCATAGCTTGGATAAATGTTCCTTATAACCATCTGCTTGTCTTCTTCAGATTCTGTGCTGCCAAACAAACTTCTGTTCTTTAATTTGTTTTGCTAAGTGAAGTTATGCATGGGGAAAAGGTTAGTCCATGTGGATGGCAGTAGAATATTCTGAGGTCATCTTCCTCCCATTAAAAATAACTATACTGTCATTCTTATCATTGTCCACCATTGATTATATGGATTATGTTCATGATCCATATGTGTGTTCATAATCCATATGTCTGTGTCTACATGGTTAACAACCAGAAGCTAGTCTCAGAAATATAAATGTGAGGAAAAAACTACTTGAATATGAATCCAAATCTCAGAATTTGTTCTAATGCCTATGAGGATGTGGTGAAGTATTAAAGTGCTAGGGGTTAAAATGCATGCTTACAGGCTTAAAACTCAAGGTTTAAGATAAAAAAAAAAACCGAGAGAAAATAAAAGTCAAAGATGTAGGGTAGTGGGAAATCAAACACCTGACACTGAACTTTGAGAAATGTTTATCGCAAATATCCACATTCAACTTCTCCCAGAAGTTCTTAGCTAATTGCTATTTGCTGTATGATTTATACCTACTATTCTCATCAAAGCATGATGAGGACTTATTATAATATTGCTTTCAGGCAAATTTCTTCACACCACCCCCACCACTTATACATAACTCTATTACAAGATAATGTGTGGAATGTTGAAATAACTTTCTTATCTGTCTCCGTGGATACATTGTGGAATCTATGAGGGAAATGATTCATTCCATAAAGATTCATTCAATACCTACTATGGGCCAGAGATTGGTATATGGGATGCCTGACCCATAAATTGAAGAGGATGATATCTTACAGCAGATATAAGATCTGAGCAAAACAACACAGGGCAACCTAATAAAAAGAGTAGCTAACTTACCTTTGTACTTGGTTTATGGCATCATTTTTGTGCTTTTAACTGTCATAACAAATCTGCATGGTAGGTATTATTATGGAGAGATTACATGATTTAAATAGCTACAAAGTTAGTAGAGGTAATTTGAAATACAAGTGGTAGAGCTAGAATTTGAACCCAAGCAGACTAATTGCAGAGGCCACACTCTATTTCACTTGACTGTGCTGTGAGCATTGCTTTATCCTGCATCACACAGTGCCTGCCACAGGCAGGGCAGTTGAGATAATGAGGATGCTATCAGTTTCCCATAACAGAAAAGAAGACTCAACAACAATAAGGTAGGGCTGAAGGGAATAAGCAGTTCACCTCAATGAAAAGTGCAAAGGTGATGTGTAAGTAAAGTTCAATCAAGGATCCTGCTCCACATTTCTCAGTTCTCTAAGATCTTCCTCTTATGTGTCTGTCTTATTTCAGATTACCTTCTCTCATGATAGTGGGAAGATTACAGAAGCTCACATTACAGAAGCAACACATCTCTATATAACTTATTCTAAAGCAAGAGGGAAATTACCTCCCATAAGCCTTCACAGTAGGTGTCCTTGATTTTCACTGAAGCTTATGTCAGGTACTCACCCTTGAATCTCTTACTTAATTTTTTAAAGAGATTTATTTATATTTTTATTTATGGATACAAGAACTGGAGTACAGGCCAGAGGTGAGGGGGGTGAGAGGATTCACCAGAGTGGGGAGCAGAAGAGGCAGATTAACTGAAATACACTGCTGAGGGGAGCAGCGGGCGTGACAGGAGAGGTCAGCTGTGCCATGTGGGTCACCTCCCTGGCTGGAGTGGCTGTGGATAGTTTCATAGTGCTGGGACTTAACCCTTTGTGTCACCAGGGAGCCCGGGACCTCTTACTTTAAATTACATTGTCTTGGGCCTCCCCAGTGGCTCAGCGGTTGCACACTGGGCTGCGAAGCTGCCCGCAGCCTCTGCAGCACTGGTTCAGTCCCCAGCTGCCCGGGCGAGGGTCCCACATGGCACGCAGACCTCTCCTGCCACCCGCTGCTCCCCTCAGCAGTGTATTTCGTCAGTCTGCCTGTTCTGCTCCCCACACTGGCTCTGGTGAATTCTCTCACCCTCCCGCGCTTCTGACTGCACCCAGTGCTTGTATAAATAAATAAATAAATAAATCTTAAAAAAAAAAAAGAGTCCATCTTTAAAAATAAATAAATAAATCACATTGTCTTGACTGAACTTGAGTTGTGTGCTTTCATTCTAGAGCAATAAAATTTGGACTCCTTAGGAGACTTCTTACCAGAAAAAGAATCACCATATTCACCAAGCAAAGGTCTCCCACACAGCCAATAAAGCTTTGTTAAGTAAGTTAATTAAATGGAACTTAAGCAGTTCTCACACATTAACAAACACATGGTACAAGAGGAAATGGTTTTTAAACAAACCCAAGTAGTAATGCTGGCTTGCATAATCATTCTTGACATATTTCTTTTTGAGTTTCAGTCACCTACATGGTTGTGGCAGAAGGGGGAGTTCAGGACAATGTGTCATTAATATTTCATACACAATCTGTTTAACACTATACAATTCATTTTTAGGGGTGTCTTAGTCATCTCCCCCAAATCAAATATTGTTTCTAACTTGCTCATTTTTTCCACTTTAAAATTTATTTTTCAGTTAGCATTCATGAACCAAAAATCTTCATACATCTAGTACTTCAAGTACAAGTTGGTACAGAATTATTTTATTATTTTCCAGTAGAAAGAACTGATACATTTGAACATTTTGTTGTCAGTGGCAGAGTTCTATTTTTAACCTCCATAGTATCTGTGTTCACTGCATTATCTCTTATGAGTCACATTTCCTTTCAGGGGATTATAGTTTTTAAAATGTTTCTATCTAGTGTTCTGATAAGGTTAAGGTAGACTGAGAGATTTTACACAACTGAAATGAAAATGAATTGAGTTAGGTTATATTTGAGTGTTATTTTTTTATTTTTTTATCTTTTTTTTTTTAATAGAGGCATGTTTTTTATTTATTTATTTATTTATTTTGTTTTGTTTGTTTGTTTATACAAGCACTGGGTACAGTCAGAAGCACGGGAGGGTGAGAGAATTCACCAGAGCCAGAGCGGGGAGCAGAGAAGGCAGAAGGACCGAAGTACACTGCTGAGGGGAGCAGCGGATGGCAGGAGAGGTCTGTGCGCCATGTGGGACCCTCCTCCCATGGCCGGGGAGCAGCCGGGGATCGAACCAGTGCCGCAGAGGCCGCGGGCAGCTTCGCAACCTAGCGCTCAAACGCTGCGTCACTGGGGAGGCCCTTGAGTGTTACTTTCAACAATACTTCCCAGGTGTTAAGGTTTCAGTTCTACTCTGCCTCCTTTCCACACAATTTGGCTTAGAATATACACTCTCATTTTTACAGCATTTTGTTGTTAATCACTGAATATTTCAATGTTTTTCATAGATTAGAGCTGTAGTGGGCATGAAAATTACGTATTAAATGTATTAAACTGAAGTGTTGCATTTTTTTTTTTTTAATAAATCACCGAGATGGGAAAGTAGGGGGGAAATGACTGACGTAAACTACTTTAGTGTTACTGCTTTGGGGTTAGTCCACTTTAGGCTGCCAGCATGGAAATGCTCAATGCTGTTATTCTGGGAAATGTGCCCCCATGCTTCAAAGGGGCCAATCCCCGCCCTTCTGTAGATGTGTGGAGTTTGTGGCCCATTCTCATCCCAAGTTTTGGGTACCCAGGATCCCCAGAGTCCATAGCCAAGTGGCTCTAAAACAGTTTCCGGGTATGTTCAAGGGGCACATGTTTGCCCGGAGTTAGTGGGCAGATCTTGGACATAGGGGTGTGGGATGGATATGTGCACAAGGTTCCTCAGAGTGCAGTGAAGGAGGCAGGGGAACAAAACAGAAGAGGGTCCCTAGCACAGGGTTTGGAATCAGCTATTCTCAAGCTACCTCATTTTAATGCAGCACTCCAAGGAATCTGAGAATTCTAAAATGAATCTAGATTTCCAAGGCATCACAATGGAATATTTTTCAAGGAAGACAGGTATATTTTACTTAACAGTCTGTTGGCCGTTGCAAGCCTTATACATATTAAACAGATAATATGTAGGCTTCCATTTATACTCTTACTACACAAAAGAGATTGGACACTTCTGATCACATATGACTACTTAGAGGACTAAATGATGTAGTGTATCAAAAAATGTCAGCTCTTTGGTTTTCTGGATGAAGGTGGAGTGGAAGGTAGAGAGATCCATTTAAACAACAGGGTCTGTCTTTGATGCTTGGGATACTCAGATACAATACAAGCCAAAAGAATTCCCTGCATTCCAAAGCATTTTCCTGATATTCATTCACATAATAGTGAACCTTTTGGGATCCACTTGCTTCTTTATTTCTGGCTCTATAATTAACACTCTAACTCTGACTTTGATAATGAAATTGATAGCTCATGAGCATTTCAGAAAATGAGCTTCAAACAACATATACAGCTTTTTAAAAGCATAGGTAGTATATGCTTAATTTGGTCATACTTTCTAAATAAAATATTAATGTTATTGAATGACTCCAAGTCCTGCGAATATAAATCTGACTGTAGGATGATATAGCTTTAAACATTGAGTCTCATCATAAATTATCTACTAGGATATATTTTCAACTGACAATTAAAAATGTTATTTGTGCTAAGATTTGTCATTATGAAACCAAAAATATAGACTGTACTTTTTATGCTCCCAAGATTATCTTTCCTATGGAATATATATATGTTGAAAGTAGCCATTAAAATAATTATGGTCCTAAAACTGCTAAATATCTTTAACATGGTAACATCTAATACAGTTTCATGGCGTCAAAAATATAGTATTTCAAAAGAGACTCAAAATGGAAATTAATACATTGAAATAAACTCAACCATGAAGTTCACACTAATTTTGCTTTTTAACACAAATTCAGAGTCAGTTCTCAAAATATGTGTTCTGTTAAGGGAAGATATGTATGCTATTTTTCACAATTTTATTTTCATGAAAGGAAGCCATGTAAATAGGACATAAAAATAAACACAGCATCTTAAAGATTAAAGAAATAATTCTCTTAAGGAACTGTAACAGAGAGAAAACATGACTTGTTTTATAGGTAAAAATATTTTATTTTCTACTTACTTTTCTGTCGCTCTCAACAATTTTTCCTATGTGCCAGACTCTGTGTTTGAATTGGGGACAGGAATGAATGTCATCCCTTGCCATAGGTCTTCTTAGATAAGATAGGAATCACTTCATCTGAATACCAAATCTACCATTTTAAATTTGTTCATAATATCTTTGTTGGGAAAAAAAATCTTTGAGCACCTGATACATGTCAGATACAGTGCTGGGGCCTTCGCACAGTTCTCCCCTCATAAGTTATATTCTAGTAGGATTTTGTATTACAGTAAGTTAAGGTCTATTATAGTGAGAATACAGGTTTCTAAAGAATACCAAGAAATATACCTAATCATATGTGGGTATTAGGCCGTGAGATAGTATGGCTGGTAGTAATTTCCCAACAGAAAGAATATTTAATTTAGCCTTGAAGATGTACAAGCTAAACAGGTGAAGCAGGAATGGATGAAGTAGGCAGTGGTGTCGGCTCAGGCTCTTATGAATGAGTTCTGGTTCCCATGGGAAAAATATGTAAAGTTAGATCAGTCCCGGTAGCTTGTACAGACATCTTTCCTTTCGTAAATCCGAATAGCTGTAGGGTTACCTACAAAAACAGCCTTAACAGACTAGGGGAAGTGTCATTTAGGAAGTTGAAAGGATTCACTTTATCTGCTAAATAGGTGGTGGAGATATTAACTAAGTCAGAACACCAGAGGGAAGAAACAGGACTTACAAAAGTGGTGATGAATTCAGGTTTTGAGCATTTTAAGCTGAAGTCTGTGGGAAATACCAATAGAGGATGTGGGAGACATTTGCTTATTTTTACAGAGTACTCTGGATAATTATTTTGGTTGGAATTACAGTTGAAGCGCCATCAACATAAGAATGGTAATTGCATTTATAGGTGATATCACCCAGAGGAAAAGTGTCAGGGAGAAAGGAGATAGGAGAACAAACGCTTGAAGAGCACCACAGCTTAAAGAAAGGCCAGGTAATTATAAATCAGAGACATCCTGGAGAGGAAGAGGAGGGAGAGGGATCAGAGGGTGGGAGGGAGGAGCACCGGGGGCTGAGGTGATGGTGCACAGGTGCACTGGGGAAGGAAACTCTATGGGGACTACACCTGAGGGGGTGGGGGGAAGCGAATATTGTTTGAAATTGAATAATGATGTAAAAAATACATTAAAAATAAATTGTCTAATGTAGTGAGCTACTAATAAGAGATGAGAGGGTAGAGTCATAAAGTTGGGAAGAGACTTTTTTAAACCAGAAAGAATTGACACTGAACTCTAACGAGCTAAAGCAAGAGAAACACTGCCCAGGACCAGTCAAATATTGCAAGAGGCCCATCAGCATCCTTGCCATGAGTACTTCCATTAAGCTTCACTGTTGTGAAAGTCAATGTCCAGAACAAGAGACTGTGGTGATGACACACGGGTGCCTTGGGGAAGGAAAGTCTATGGGGACTCAATCTGAGGGGGTGGGGGGAAGCAAATATTGTTTAAAAAAATAAAATTAAAAATTGCGAATTAAAAAAAAAAGTTAATACCCAGTTTACAAGAGCTGGGAGCATGAACTGGCGAGAGTACATTTAGATAAGCATTTCAAGTGGTTTATCCGTAAAAGACAGTCAACAGGACAATTTAACTGGGTGAAGACAAAGAATGGGAAGGTTCTCTCATGATGCAACACACTAGAGGCTGTTTAAATGCACATAGAATATGGGACCTCTTTTTCAAAATGCGAATGGGTTGTTATTACAAAGAGGAAATGCAAATATCACATATCTTCATGAGCCAGCAGTGTGGTGACAGTATATTCCCACAGAACATATTCACTGAAGTGTTAACATAAAATATTTTACAAATTAATTATCATTGCTAAAATTACATTTGCAAAACTGGTCTGCATTACTAAATCTCCATGGGCAAGATAGACTGATAGAGACAGAGCATTTATTTGTACAAATGTTGGGAGTTATGACTCGAGGAATAATTATATCTAATGATAGATTCTTGAAGTTCTTATTATTAAAGATATTATGTACTGAAGAAAATAATTTTCAGTTAGAGCCTCCTCCCATTGATTCCAACAAATGATAACAAAAGTGTAATAGTGCATAAATAGTGCCAGGCTTTGAGGAATACCCATCTCAGGAAATGTTCCATTTGATTGGTACTCTTACATTTCCCATAGAAAATCTCATTAGACCTCTCTCTTTGTAACTATCCACAATACCCTTAATAGTGCCATGAACACAGTTAATATCTAGTAAATTAGGGAGCATCATTAATAGATGCAATTTTTATTCATTTTACTACAATGATGCTCTCCTTGAATCTTCAAATGTCTACAACTTCATTATTTCTGGCTTATTTTCATATATGGACACTGCTCACCATTTATTTTACATAACAATTTTATAAAGAACCCATTATTCCAATTTCCCTTACTCTCTAGGCATTTCACAACTGAATTTCTTAGGCTACAGTTTTATTTTGACAACCACATATACAAACCAAAATAAAACCCAGAGTCCTATTACAGAGCATATGGTCATTTGATCAATTACTTGCTCATTCAACAAACATTTTCTAATCAGTTAGAATATGTGCCAGGGTCTAGACATGAGAAATATAAAGAGGAGTAAGCCATAAATAATCACTGCCCTTTAGGGCACATCTAGAAAGAAATTCAGACAGAAATAAAGTGTTATATAGAAATCTTATGAAGTTCAACAGAGACCTGGGGGTAGATCTACTACGTGCCTGAACTGGACAGGGCAAACATCTAAGGCCAGGATGTTGGACTAGAGAAATAACATGTGTAGGTTTATCTGGGACAGCTCTTGTTTACATGTGTTGCTCCACTATTGTTTCTACTCCTTTTACTCTCTAGATATAGTAATAAATATTCTGTAAGATGTAGAAAAACTCTCCAAAAAAACTTTGCTGTTTGGGTGTGAGAAATGGCATCTCATGTAGAAAACAAAGGAAAGACCGTTGTGGGGATGAGAGAAACTCTAGCAGTTCAGTGCGGCTGGGATGAAGAGCACCTCTGAGAAGGGCAGGGCAGTCATCAGGGATGAAATCAATCAGGGTGACAGACAAAGCTCCCCACGTCAGGACCCTTGTTAGGACAAGGAAACCAAACTATATGGAATGCAAAGAGGTACTCTCGAAGGATTCCTGGATTTCCATCTAGGCTCACACACTATATATTTTCTTCAATTTTGCAGGACACCCGCAGAGAAATATGCCAGTGGAAAAAAAAATTGAATCTAAGCATTAAATATCCATATTGTCCAGTATTTGGAATCTTTACTCCAAGTCAAATGAACCTGTAGTCCCTGCATATTCATGGGGTAACCTACGATTAAACCAACAACTTAGGCATTGATAGAGAAACTGCCCCGATGAGGGTTTGTGATCTCCCAGTGTCACTGGGATCAGTTTACACAGCAGACTGAAATCTGAAAAGGAGACAGTATGGAACACTCCTGATAGAGGAAATGAGTCAGGAATGATAGGTATAGGTGTGTGGGTGTCTGTGTATGTATTTTATGTAAGTTACTGATCCATTCTGTGTCTCATATTTCTGAGCTGAAAATGAGAACCATACAGCCTTCTGAGAAGGTGAATAACAATAATCCAGGAGAAAAAAGGAAGGAATATTCATTCCAGGTATAATGAACAGGGGGAGCAGAAACAGTATATACAATGCCAGGTCCGTACACACAGGTCTTCAAGAGTGAAGAGTTACTATTGTTACAGTTATAATGCATGTTAATACTACCTTCTGCCCTTCAATTGCTCTTGGAAGAAAGTCCCCTTTCCTTTCCCTTTTTTTTTTTTTTTTTTTTTGCAGGAGATTTTGGAGTGGAAAATCACAAACAAGTGACATATGCAAATCTGGTATGTGCAAACTGACAAGATAGTTTCCAATTTCATATCAAGCCTGTGTGTTAGAATTTTGAAAGACATGTAACAGTCTTATCTCACCAGTCTCTCAATACCCTTATGAGAAAGATGGAAAGATACACATTTCCCCATTTTATAGGTAAAGTTACAGGGACACAGGAAAGTCAATTTCTTGCTTCAAGTCACACAGTCAATAATTAGAAAGCTTGAGTTCAAAAATATCCCGACTCCTGGTCTCTCCTTTCTAAAATGAACACTGTGTCCAAGAAACATTTATAACCCATTGCATCATCACTAAGAGAAACTCAATATAGACCTCTGCACCCCAATTTCTTACTCTCTTAGTGCTCGAGTTCACCAAATCCAAGATTCCAGGATATGTGTTTATGAGCAGGATATGTATAAGTTGAAAGGTAGTGTCATGTTATCTAGATGTGGGTTAACAGGATCCAAAAAAAGGATTTAGCAGATCATGACTCATCTTAAGAAAGAGAAAGAAATCAGTAGCTCTTACTTAGAGTTAGGGTCACAAAATGTTAATGGACCTCATTGGGACAGATATTTTAACCATGAACTCTATAGAAACATGTATATGCAAACATAATTTTAAATTACACTGAAAAATTACTTACGTAGATAAAACTAATGAAGTATATATGTATGATAAAACACACACTCTAACAGTTATTAAATAAGATAAATACAAATTATCAATAGAAAGTATCAATAGAAATATAAATATCAATACTATGATTTTTTACTCAACACAATTGTTTAGCATGCATCTTCCTAGAGCACAGCTACACCCCTTTGACAAAAATTGACCTAGAGAATCAAATCCAAGGTCGTTGGAATGGCAACGACTTCCCTCACCTGGCACGTGTGCATGCATGTGTGCATGTGTGTGTGTTCTCCTTACTAGACTGCAATCTCTAGGGGAAACCAACAATGCCTTATTCCATATCTCCTCCATCTCTCTCCATCCTTGTTTCCTAAGACATTTCCCCAATGGGGTTACTACACTTTTTTCTCCCCAGGGGTGTTCTCTCTGCAGAAGGAAATCATTTTATCATATTTTCAGCTTTTAGCTATTTTTAAGTAACTTCAATTGAAGCATAAATAAATGTTTGAAAAAATCTTAAGAATGAGTCTGCCCATCCCAATAAAGGGATAGAATCTCTGAGTATGGGGAGGAAAAGCAAGTAGGGAAGAGGGCAAGAGAATTACTTGCCCTGTGTTTATGAGGAAGGGCTCCAATGGGGCCATAGGTCAAGGCTGGGAGTAGCAAAGACAGTTCCATCAAATCTCTTGTGTCCTTGGAGGACAGCAAGATACTGAGCCAAATGTTCCTGTCCCTGAAAATGAGTATAGGAGTTGCTAAGAAAGGGAGTAGCTCATGGCAGGGTCTACTTCAGTGCAAAGGACAGTGGATCATGTGGCCTTCGGCGAGACTAGGAAATGGACACATCAGCCTATGCTCCAGAGTGAAGCCACCAGACCCAAGATGCAGACAAGGTTCTGCACCCAGCAGATAACGATGTATACAGACATATCCCCTGAAGGCCATACGTGCCTCCTGAAACACTTGGAAGTTTAAAAGCCTACCCTAGAAAAAGAGAGTGAGGAACCATTCTAATCTAAAACGTGAGAAAAGCTAGGATTGATATGGTTAAATTTTGTGCCCTCAAGTGGAAAGGGGTAAAATCCATCTGTTGAAAAGAATGACTAAGAGGAGATTAAGCTTGTATTCCCTGGATGCATTTCCCCCAAATTAGAGCGTAAGCCAGTCCTTTTCAACTTCAAAACTAAGCATAATCTTCTCTTCCTTGCTGACATATGTTCTATTGAACATCTTTTCTCAAAATAGACCAGTTTCGCCCACGTTGAAAATCTGTCAAGGCAGGTCTCTCCCCCTTTCATAGTGATCTCCATAAGTATCGGGAGGGGTGCCCTGGTAGTCTTGGACCTCCCCACTCACTGCCAGGTGGTGCAGATTCAAATGGGCCCAGAGCCCAGGAGGCATCTGTGGCTTGAGACCTAAGTGACATCATACCATTCCCCAAATTCTTCAAGAGCTTCCTGTCTTCCTCCAAGTTAACATTGGACTAATTGGCATTTACTATTGTTGCTTTTCATCAAGTTCTACATTCAAATGACTGAGGTTTATCTTTTCTTTTTGCATTTGCTCAGTTTTCCTCCATTCACCTACATCATGGTAAGTGCAGTACATTCTCCACACAGTGGTACATCTCTCTCCTCGAGTACTTCCTTTACTGTTAAGTGATAGACCTCAAATGCATCCATGACATTCATCATTGTCTCACCATTCCCGTATTTGAGATATCTGTTTCATGGTTATGAAAGCTATCTAACTTTGAACACTTTCACTGTCTTTGAGTCAGGCATAATTAGGTTAATGATTTTGGTAAAATGGTTTAAAACTAAGGAAGCATGCTTGGTCCACAGAAGAATGCAGTGCCCCTCTGCTGACATCATCTGTGTTTGTGTGTGTGTGTGTGTGTGTGTGTGTGTGTGTGTGAGAGAGAGAGAGAGAGAGAGAGAGAGAGAGAGAGAGAGAGAGAGAGAGAGAGAGAGATGTTCAAGAGGCTATGCTTGGAGCCAGTCTTATTTCCATTTAGGAAAAAAAAACTATACTAAGTTCACAATAATAGTTATGGACTGCTATTTATTGGCTGTTGGCTATATGTCAAGAAGTATACAGTGTTTACATCCATTATTTCTAGTAATCTTGGTAATAATTTTGTGGCATACATACTAACATTCCCTTTTTGAAAATCAGGAAGTGGAGTCATAGAGAATCAGAGTAATTGGAAAAATGTCACAATAACAATAGGTATTGGAGGCAGGGATTAGAAAGCCAAATCTGTCAGTCTCAATGTCCATAGTCTGAATTGCTGTATACTACTTGTTTGAAAATGTGTTCTAGTTAAAGATTTAATTATTTTATAGCATAAAATACTTCTACTAGTGGATTGTTTGTATAGAACACACACTTTAAATTCATCAGAAATTATTTAATATTTGTAAATAGGTTTATGCATCCATAATGGCTAACATCTAAACAGGACAATACTTATACTATATAATACATGCCTATCATATATATATATATATACACACACACATATATATACACACATACACATATGTGTATAGAGAGGCCATGTGTGTTCATTTTGATAGATTATCATATTCACAATATAATCTCAATATTAACTGAAATATATGACATTATGGAATTTAAATATTTTAGAGGTTATCTGTGGCTAAACAAGTAAATTAATACAGTACAACCTTATCAGTATAATATGTTCTCAATGAAAATATTACATTTCCCTGATATATGTGTCATAGTATAGTAGAGAAAAAAAGTAATTTCTCCTATGAAGACTAGAATAAGCATATTTAACATGCAGATATTGTTTATTGAAATGCCCTTAGAGATACAAATGACAAGTAATATATTTCTTAGTACAATTTATTCATGTGTTTACTTTTGCAAGCAATAGACCTAACTGTCAGGTCTGGATACACCTCGCTGAATAGTGACTTTTGCTAACACTTAATGGTTTCCATATGTTCAATAAAAAATCATTATGAGAAAGTTCATTCAACCTATACACACAAACTAACCATGCAATAGTTGGCTCTAGACAGGAACTAAGAGATAAATGAAATACTTGCATATTTCCTTTTGAAATGAACAAACGCAAAAGTATTTTATTTTAGTTGATTCAATGCATGATAGTTTCTATTCCATCAATTATTCTAATATAAGGAAAAACAGTATATAGGGGGTTTTACTAGATGCCAGGCACTGTGCTAAGTATGCAATAGATAATGAGTTAGCATCAAAACAAGCCCATGTGGGATTATCATTGGATCCTGAGAGAGACCTTAGAGAGAAACAAAAATACTGAGGCTTAGAGAGATTAACTTCCCCCTAGGTTATGCTGATGATGCTGATTGAATAAGCCAGGATTTTCACCCAGTTATTGTGCTCAAAGTTCAGGTATTTCTATCACTGTATCAGACTTGTACATATACCTACCAGTAATACAAATTTGGAGATTTTTCTTCTAAAAGTTGTTGCTCTATATTCATTATTTTAATACAAATGTGTAATAGAAGTGTTTAAAACATTGATAAGTAACAATCTGCCACTCTCACATTAGTGTTTTAGTAGACCAAGTGTTTGTTATGTTATGGCTATATCAGAGTTATCACAGAATACCATATCACTCGACCCCATGGCATTGGAAAGATATTATTTGCTACCTTCAAAAAACATTATAAAGGGGAATATTTTGATGAATATTGAGCTTTCAACACCAAGGAAACACATAAAGGAACATGGGTATCTAGTTTTACAGTTAGATGAGGGCCAGGTCAAAACATACTCAAGTGACAATAAACACTATCCATACAATCAGAAAATGTTGGTCCTGAGTTTAACTCAAGCCTTTCCTTGGAGATGAGTGAGGCCTGAGGTCACACAGAAAGTTAGCAGTCCACATCATGTTTACATCATCATCATCATCATCATCATCATCACTACCACCACCACCACCATCATCATCAGCGCTAATGTAGCATCTGCTTGCTTTCTAGTACGAAATTGCTGAATTGAAACATAAATAGTATTTTTCTATCTTCTCATGTTCATCTTTAATTAGAAATGGTATGAATAATATGAAAAGGATGTGATTTGGACAGGATGTTTTGAATTTATACATGCTGATATGTGATTAGAGGTGGCCCACTCTTCGCATTTAACTTTGATATTCTTGTTTCTCCCACTGTTTTATTTCTTTTGCATCTATTCTCTGTTTCACTTTGATGTTTAGAAAGAAAAACGATCTTTGCTTTAAAAATTCAAATGAAACTCCTGTAGGCTCTTTGTTACAAGTGTTCAATACAAATTTAAAAGGGAAAAACAAAATAAGACTTGACATAAGTAATATGAATTTTTGTCTTTAGTTACCAGCATGATATATTTGAAGATTTCAAATATTTTCTTAAAAAATGATTTCTAAATTATAATATCTTGCTTATTCTTACAGGACTGATAAATTCAGTGGCAACTGAATAAAGACTTGGATGTATTGACTAATAAGTAAATCTTAACATTCATTTATTAATTCACTCTTAGATACACACAAATACATGTTTTGCAACTTGTCTCTATTTGTGCTGCAAAGGAGACAAACAAAATAAATGAAAGCTATTTCCATACAGTAAAATCTATATACTTTAGGTGGATAATGGAAGACCTGTTGACCTGTGGTTCATTTTTTCCCTTAATGACAGAATAATTTAGCTGAATGGAAACTACATAGAACATTTTCCTTATATGTGATAGCATATATAGGAGCACTTTTACATACTTTTGTACCCTGGAAACCAGCATAAGATGTTATAGCTGAATGCTTAGATCTAATACAAAAGAATGGATAGAGCATGATCATTGTTCTCTCATGTTAACCTTTTGCATCACTAGAATAGATTGATTCAATTAATATTCCCACAGGTATGATCTGTCTCTTCATACAGAGAAATTTAAACATGGAAAAGTCTCTTTGTAGAGGGTTATGTTTCATTTTGTTTTGTTCTTTTGGTATGGAAATTTCAATAATATTTTACGAAATGTATCAAACTGAATGAAGAGATGGCAAAATATAATTGTGCTCCTTATTTTTGGTCCTTAATTTTTTTTTTGTATATCATGCAAAACTTCATTTTTTATTTTATATATTTTTACATCTTTTTTTATTTTTGCACAATGTATGAATTTTCATCTTGGTTATAGTCCCCATACAATTACCAGCCCACTCATTTTGATCCTATTCCCTTCTCCCCCACCTCCCCAAAGTGTGTGTTTATAGTTGCTTGTTGCTTTTGATTTTTACTTTACTATTATTAGTCTTTATCCTGATCCCTTATTTAGATTTTCTAAATTCCTTGTTATGAGTGACACCATCCGGCATTTTCCTTTTTCTTTCTGGCTTATTTCACTGAGCATGATCCCTTCCAACTCCATCCATGTTGCTGCAAACTCCAAGAGCTTATCATTCTTGATTGCTGAGTAATATTCCTTTGCGTATATGTGCCACATCTTCTTGATCCAGTCATCTATTTTTGGCATCTGGGTTGTTTTCATAGCTTAGCTAATGTAAATAATGCTGCTATAAACATAGGAGTGCAGGTATCCTTTGAATTAATGTTTCTATGTCCTTTGGGTAAATACCTAGGAGTGGAATTGCTGTATCATATGGAAGCTCCATCTTTAGCAGGTTGAGGGAAGAGTTCCTTTTTCATCACATCCTTGCCAACATTTGTTGTAGCTAGTTTTTTTTAATATGTGCCATTTTTACTGGTGTAAGATGGTATCTCACTGTAGTTTCTTTTTAGCTCTTCTGCCCATTTTTTGACTGGGTTATTTACCCTGTTTTTGATGAATCTTGTCAGCTCTTTGTAGATTTTTGTGATCAGTCCTTTATCATTAGTGTTGTGTGCAAAAATTTTCTCCCAATCGGTGGGGTGTCTCTAGATGCTGAGAAAGTTTTCGACAAAGTACAACAGCCATTTATGATAAAGGCCCTTGAAATTCTTGGGATACAAGGAACATACCTCAACATCATAAAGGCCATAAATGACAGCCCATAGCCAATATCATTCTCAATAGTGAAAAGATGAAAGTATTTCCATTAAGATCTGGAACAAGACAAGGATGTCCACTCTCACCACTGCTTTTCAATACAATACTGGGAGTCCTAGCCAGAGCAATAAGACAAGAGAAAGACATACAAGGAATCCAAACAGGGAAGGAAGAAGTCAAACTGTCTTTATTCACAGATGATATGATAATATACATAGAGAACAACAAAAATTCCATGGAAAAACAAATCAAACTGGTCCTTAAATTTTAAACCAATATAGTGGAGAGATGAGTAAAGGAAAACAATAAAGAAGTTGCTAAATTATTTGAAGAGTTTCCTATTTATGACATTCTTTTTGTAAGAAGTCAAAAGAAAATCCCAATGTTTGGGGTTCGATACAAGAGGTGAAAACTAAGGGAGTGTGTGAGAGAGGAAAGAAAAGACAGATTTAATGGCAGGAAGTTTTCCTTTTAAATAATGTTCAGATGAGGAATAAAGAATATGTTTACTACTCCCAGCATCTTTCCCGGTGGAAGCAGCTATTCCTTTCCTCAGTCTGTGACTTGTTCTCTCTGCATCATTACCTGTGGGAAATTGACTTGAACAGATGTTTTGGTTTCATATTAAATTTACAAATTATTTTGCATAATTCCCTAGTGTCCACCTACTACAATTTTCACAATAACTCTGACGTTTGTTTTCTACATACCGAGAAAGATAAGTTTCAAGATAGTGGTTAGAGATAACTTAGTAAATAGTTGGCATATTGGAAAGTTTAAAGATAGCATTCATAAGTTTGTAAGTACAAAAAAAAAGTCAATATGAACTTTTCAGTAATTGTGATTTTTATTATTGGAGACTTTTAAAACTTCACTTGGGAAAAAACAGAGAAATTAAGGACTTTATGGTTGAAGATAGTTTTCATCCCAGTCTGTCTTTTTAATATTGTTCATAATTCTTCCACTACTAACATCTACTATGATTTGTTGAGTGGCAATATATGTGGATGAGTTGATGCATGGATAGACAGATGACAGATAGATGAGATAGAGAAAAGATAGATGATAAATTTTCACCTTGTGTGAAATAAATTCTCTCATTCTAACAACTACCTTGCAAGATAAATTTATATCTTATTATTAGAAAGGAGAAGAGTTAGACTTAGAAGTGTTATGTAATTGAATTTCAAATATATAGTTGTACAAGTATTAAGACAGTCCTAATATCTTTACAGATACTTGGACAGAGTCCAGCTAACATTATCTGGAAGTATAAAGTAACATTTAATTTTGAATGTTCTTTAGTTTTGTGGTATTTGGTGGGCCACATAGTTCATTTTCCCATGTACATAATTAGTGAATATAGATTGTTCATCAACTGTCACTTTTACCTACTCTCAAGCATGTTTTCTTCCTTCATTTCATTATATCTCTGTTCAGATGTCATACTCTCAGCCTTCTTCCCTAACCACTCTGTCTAAAACACCACTTTCCTTCCTCCTTCCTCCTGACTTTTTTCCCCCCACAGGAATTTTAATCTATCTCATGTTGCATTTATTTGGTATAGAAAGCTTTCAGACCTGAAATTTTCTTTCTGTTGTTGGTAAAGGATAAGACAAATTGGTGTTCATGCACAATGATAACTTCAAGAAAATGAGCATAGAGAGATAAGTAGGGATAAAAGCTGGTGCATTTATAATTACCACGTGAAAATGATTTGACAAGTTGGACAGGAAAAGGCTTTCGGGATACTAAGTTAAAACAAAAGACCGGAAGTGCTATGTTAATCCCTTATGCCTTTAGAGTTTCCGTTTTCTACAAGTGATCCCCCTCCATCAACACACACTTGAAGCACACACAATCCACTACAGCAGATGGAAATATATATGTAAGATCTAGAAGTAGAAATGATGGGTCAAAGTGATCCACAGTTCACATCAGATACCATTAAGAGTGTTCACAGCTCTTTACCTCTGTCAGCCCAAGGACTCAAAAATGTTGCTTGAATGGACTGGAAAATGGGAGATGATGTGCTTTAGTGATCACTGAGAATTAATCAGTTGAGACTGTGCACTTGCAGCACTCAGGGTTTAGAGAGAAAATTCTTTCAGTAACGTTTGTATTCTTACTGAGGAATTCCTTACAAGATACTCACCCCATCACTGGCAAACTGCCATTCACTCACTGAGTTGTTACTCTTACTGTGTACCTTGAAGCAAATTGGTATTATACAAGATTTCTCTAGAAATTATCTCCTTTAAATGGTTAATTACTTTTCTAGTTAAGTGTATCTACCCAAATCACATTCTTCTAGCTTCTTAATAAAAGAAAAACATTTATTTCTATTTTTAATTATAATCATTATAGTGTGAACAGAGTAACACATCACAGAAAATTATGCATTTATATGAAACAAACGTGCAGGACCAGAAATAGCTTTAGAGTCTTGATTATATTTACCTTTAGCATAATATCAAATCTAACTAGTCATTTTCAAACTCGAACATGACCTAGTTTTTTTTTCTTCTGCTTAAACTAAGTATCTACAAGTCTCAGCTCCTTCAGTCTAAAGAGAAAAATTCTACTTTTTCTTTATCCCAAGTGGGAAAAAAATCTATTATAACAAGAAAACACAAACATTACCAAGCATAGTGACTAAGTTCCAGAATTATTACACAATAGAAAGTAAAATTTAACCACCATGTATGCCATTTATCTAAATGGAAGTCAATTATGCTTAATATAAAATCATTTTAATAATGTTAGTAAATGAGAGCTTTGAATTGGCTGTTATATTAAAATGTACCATTAAACCTACTAAGTGTGCAGCTGCACTATACATGTGACAATGTTGTAGTACGTAGATAAATTATTGTGTATAATTGCAAGGATTCTGTAATGAATTATTTTTCACAGATAAATTCTGTTCAAATAAAAAAATTGCAAGAATTTAAGGATAATTGGATGTTTTTAAGGATGTTAAAAATACATTACCACTCTTTTTCAACCCATATTTTAATATCCATCAGAAGAAGCATAAATTAGGTGAGCTGTCTAAATAAAATACTGAATTTCCTAGTATCCTGGTAAAGTAGCACATGCCTATAGCATCCTCATATGTAAAGAATCTGAGTCATGTGCATGACTTTGCCTACAACACCTTGGGTGATCTTCGTGATCGCATGACTGCTACTTCTTTTCAATTTTATGAACAAATATTTTTAAAATAAAGTGTAGATCACACACATGCACACATAATGAAATATCTTAAATCGGATTAAATTTCCTACAATGACGTAAAATATATGTGAATAAAAATTTTCCTTCTATGTTTATAATCCACCTCTAACATTACGAAGATACACAAATTCAATAATATGGTAGCTGATGAAGAAAAACATAATCCTGTAATTTATAGAAGTATATTCCTAAAGCAAAAATGCCTGTTGGAAATTAAAATTAGTTTTTATTTCAATTATAGATTCTATATAAGGGGGAATCATAGAATATATTGCTCACTGTAGGATTATTGGCATAATGATATAATTTTACTGTAGAGGAATTTTACAATAAAAAAATCTAGAAAACCAAAAGAAATACCCAGTCTTTATGTTGTCAGGAATGTGCAGCACTGAATTTAGAGAGTAATTTTTTCCTGGCACATAGTAGACACACAAGAATAGCTGAAATGAGTAAACATATAGAAGACAAGTTACTTCCAACTGTTCAATATTGATGTTTATAATCCAGTGATATTTAAATCCTAGTTTTCAAGTGAACTAGGATGATTAAAGCCTATCTAAAATAGAAAACAGTTTCACATGCTTATTTACATGATCAAGAGATAGCTATAAGGGGTCTTGTGACTTGGGCAGCCCTGGGGTATATATGAAAGACAAAGTATAAAAATATTGTAGAGAAATGACATTTACAGCACCAGACTGTGATTTTTTTTTTCCCCAGGCAAACCAGAATTCCCTGTGCATCAAGGAAGACCCTCATTGAAGACACAAGCACTCCTTTCTCCTTAAACTGTGGGTCTTCATATTCACAGAACAAAATCCAGTGTCACTATCTGTCCATTGTAATGGTATATACACAATAACCTACATATCCTTTCTGAAATGGTTTGGGAAAAGTAGAAAAAATATCCAGGAACTTTCAGTCTTCAGCAATCCTATTTTCTTTTTCACATGTAGCATAAAATTACAGAGCAAAACCTGGATCATCGCATAGATCTATTTTTAATTTTTCAGAAACATCCATACTGTTTTCCAGGAGGGGTTGGACTAGTCTACATTCTCAGCAACAGTATTCAAGGATTCCCTTTTCTTCACACCCTCACCAACACTTGTTGTTTTTAGATTTTTTGCTACGGGTGTTCACACAAGTGTGAGATGGTATCTCTCTATGGTTTTGATTTGCATTTCCTGAGGATAAGTGATGATGACAATTTTTTCATGTGCCCTTTGGCCATCTGTATGTCTTCTTTGGAAAAGTGTCTATTTAGCTCTTCTATGTTTTGATTGGGTTTTTGCTTTCTTTTTGTTGAATTATATTAATTCTTTCTAGATCTTAGTTGTTATCCCATTGTCAGATACAGTATGTACAAATAAATATTGTTCTCCATGGACAGATGAGTGGATGAAGATGTGGAATATTAGTCATCTATTAAAATGACAAAACTCTTGCCATTTGCTTCCAAATGGATGGAACTAGAAGGGATTATGCTAATCAAAGTAAGTCAGAAGGAGGAAGACAAATGCTGGATGGTTTTACTCACATGTGGAATATGGAAAAATGAAACAAAGAGTCAAAACACCAAACTTAAAAACAAGCTCTAGAAAACTGACTGTAAATTTGAGGCTAACAGAGAGGAAGGTTTAGAGGAAAGAGGAAAGGGGAACAAAAGGGACTATGATGGAAGACTATGGGTGCCTTGGTGGTAGGTGTAGTTTGGTAGCATAAACCTGAAAAAAGTGGAATCCTATGTTGGTTAGTGTTGTAAACCAATGTTACCAGTATGTATGTATGTATGTATGTATGTATGTTTGTATGTATGTGTGTGTGTGTATATATATATAAAGGGTGGATTAAGAGCAAAATATAATTTACAACTTAAGTAGCCATCTAGGTGTGAAAGTTTGGCAGGCAAATTCACCTAATAACTAATCTAAGGTAGCTTTACTTATGGAACTTAAATCCCATGAGGATATATATATATATATATATATATATATATATATATATATACTCTTCCCCCTATAGTTTTAGGAGGATAAATCAAAGCCTACAGTTTTTCTATTTTAAAGGTATCTCTAGCCCCAGAGTTAAGAAATGTAGGTTTTGGGATTTTTTGTTTTTTTTTCTCAAGAAAAAGAAAAGTTTAGTTCCTCAAAACAGAACGAGAAAAGCTTCCCTTATTAGGTTAGATGCAAATCTACTAGCACAGACCCTGCTTTAATAAATATCAAGATACATGAAATACTTGAAGATATCCAAATGATCAGAAACATAGCAAGGAAATATAGGTTTTTGACCCAAATTTAACCTTAATAAATGGATGGAACACTTCAAAAGTATAGTTTCTCCCATATATCAATAGTCACTGGCACAAATCACCTTATTACTCTCTGATCCAATATTTATTCTCTTCTTTGATCCTGAACCCAAATGATCATTCTTGTGGGTTATGTTTTCCATTTATTCCTCAGTCTAGTCCACAACTCTTCTCATTTATATATTCAAAGAAAAGGACCTGAAGAAGAATGTTTACTGTGGTATCATATGGAAATGTGGCATTGGTATGACCTAACCATAAAAAAAATCTGTAGTATTATGTTACTGTCTAGAGATAATTTCATTTATATTTTCATTCATGTACTCTTGTCATCAGGAAACTTGCTTGAAATTAAGCAGGAAGGCGGTATCAACAAAAATCAAGTTTTGTAACAACATATTGAAATAAATCTAAAGCAGATATTAATGGGAAATGGATGAAATCAGTTGCTCCAATATCTACAGTACCTTGAGCAGCAGTAGACAAACTAATTGAAATGTCCTTTTTCATTAGGCACTAGAGCATGTCTGCACCAATACACTATTGTTCCAGAATAGAAATGAACCCCCAAAGGAGAATTACAATGCCTCTTTTTCTTTAGTGAAAGCCTTTGGGAAGACTTAGGCAATAAGAAAGAGCCATAAATTGTGAGTTTAACTTCCTAAGGAATGTTTTCCTTTTCTCTCTTTCCCATCTCCACACCATTTCCAGATATATTTTCATAAACTATTTTAGGAACTTGACCAATTGAAAAGATGAAATGGACAATCAAACAGTGAGAAGGTATGACAGCTACTATCACTGACTCTAACCGGCTATCCAATGGAGAATTCTATCAAGGCAACCTTGTCAGAGGGTGAGTCAATTTTGGCTTAGAGGGTTTCAGTCCATTGATTTGTTATGCTCAAAATTAAGGAGAGTATCCATGAGGAAGCTATTCTGTTTTCTAGGACAATACTGAATAAATGTTCCCTTCAAAAGGCATGTAAGAGAAAGAGATATATAAGAAAAGGAACATTTCTTCCTCCCTTGACTGCTTCTACCACTTCTTGCTATGAATGACAAAGATCTCAACAGCATGCCCCAGCTACTGCCCCACTACAAAGGCATTTTTCTTGCACTCTCAAGTCACACAAATCACTCTCCAGTCCTGAACGTGATTTTGACTCTTATGTTGCGATGCCTTTGTTCCTTCTGCCAAAGTTCTTCCATGTTCCAAACCTCTTTAAATACAGCTCATCTTTTAAGGTTTGGTTCTGCTGATGTCTACCCAGTGAAATTCTGCTAAATTGAAGCTTTGTGGGTAACTACATATATTTTAATGAATCCTTCATAACTTGCATTTTATACTACATAAAATATTAGTTATTTGCATCTTTTCCACATCTCTCTCCCTAGTTTTATGAACTCTTTGAAGGCAAGATCTAGATCTTATTCCCTCATCATTTTTCTCTTCAAAGTTTATATAAAAATGTAAGGGAAGGGCTTCCATGCACAAAGGGAATAAAATATTTACGCATCTAAACCATGTGCAACAAGCTATCATTATTCACACATATTCATAATGAGGTGGTATGTGTGTGTGGGTGGGATAAGAGGAGAAAAAGACCACCAAGGGACAAAGAAAATGAACCAGAGATGCAAGGGGATAATTCCTTTTTCAACTTAAAAGAGCTAGTTATCTGTGCACTTTTTTTTCACTTTGGGGAAGTAATTTTCTCTGAAAGAATTCATGAAAAGTGTTGGCTAAAGCTAGAATTAGCTGACTACTCACTGATGTGCTTACATGTCCCTGAGGTCCCATATAGGACATTGCTGATACTATGGAAATGGCCTATGGAAGTTGGACATTTTGTGAGGAGCATTATTCACTTTGCCCATTCCGTTCTCCATCTAAAGGGAATAGATACTGTAAAGCATCCTCTAATAGCTTACTCTCTCTGCAGTGTTGGGTGTGTGTGTGTGTGTGTGTGTGTGTGTCAGGGGTGGGGTATGTGGAAGGGAGGGAACACGAGGGAGAAAAGGAGAGGGAGAGAGAGAGAAGAACAAGACAAAGAAAGTGAGTCACAGATACAGGAGACACTTCATTTTCCTACTTCTAATGGTTGCCCTGTGCAAAAAAATGGAGGAAGAACTCTGGAAGGAAACTGAGTATGATGAAAATGCTGTTATTTTAAAACCACAAAAGGCAGCATTGCTGAGTAGAAAAGAGATGATCTGGAAGCTCCAGTGCCTGTATTTTTGTCTCACAGCTGGTGTTAACAAGCAGCTTACTGGAGAAAATCACTTAATTTATATCAGACTCAATTTTCCCATCTGTAAAATGAAAATTTTGAACTAGATGATCACTAAAATTTCTAACTCTAAAAAACTTGGGTACTGCATTCTGGTAAATGAAGCAACTTCTTGTTTCAATTTAAGGTAGTATCACTGATCTGATATAGTGCTCACTCAGCAAAATAAAGGGTATTTTCCAAGGATGACACCATTCAGTTAAGCATATTGAAAATCTGTTATTTAAAAGATAAATGCTGTGCAATGGACTGTGATGGAGAA